>NW_025963890.1:32010041-33327125 GCF_023055435.1 Haliotis rufescens | reverse complement strand
CATAGAGAGTGCCCACCTCTGTCACACACACCATTGTACCTTTATACAACATATAGACAGTGACCACCTCTGTCACACACACAAGTGCACCTTTATACAACATATAGACAGTGACCACCTCTGTCACACACCACTGTACCTTTATACAACATATAGACAGTGCCCACCTCTGTCACACACACATACACACACAACTGTACCTTTATACATCATATAGACAGTGACCATCCCTGTCACACACACCATTGTACCTTTATACAACACATAGACAGTGACACCTCTGTCACACACACACACATACCACTGTACCTTTATACAACATATAGACCGTGACCACCTCTGTCACACACCACTGTACCTTTATACAACCCATAGAGAGAGACCACCTCTCTCACACACACAAGTGCACCTTTATAGAACATAAACACAGTGACCACCTCTGCGACACACCACTGTACCTTTATACAACATATAGACAGTGACCACCTCTGTCACACACACCACTGTACCTTTATACATCATATGGACAGTGACCACCTCTGCCACACACCACTGTACCTTTATACAACATATAGACAGTGACCACCTCTGTGACACACACCACTGTACCTTTATACAACCCATAGACAGTGACCATCTCTGTCACACACACCACTATACCTTTATACATCATATAGACAGTGACCATCTCTCTCACACACACACATACACCACTGTACCTTTATACATCATATAGACTGTGACCCCCTCTGTCACACACCACTGTACCTTTATACAACCCATAGACAGTGACCATCTCTGTCACACACACAACTATACCTTTATACATCATATAGACAGTGACCATCTCTCTCACACACACACATACACCACTGTACGTTTATACATCATATAGACAGTGCCCACCTCTGTCACACACACATACACACATACACACACCACACAGTGACCATCCCTGTCACACACACCACTGTACCTTTATACAACATATAGACAGTGACCACCTCTGCGACATTCCACTGTACCTTTATACAGCATATAGACAGTGACCACCACTGTCACACACCACTGTACCTTTATACAACATATAGACAGTGACCATCCCTGTCACACACACCACTGTACCTTTATACATCATATAGACAGTGACCACCTCAGTCACACACACACACACACACCACTGTACCTTTATTCATCATATAGACAGTGACCATCCCTGTCACACACACATACACATATACACACACCACACAGTGACCATCCCTGTCACACACACCACTGTACCTTTATACAACATATAGACAGTGACCACCTCTGCGACATTCCACTGTACCTTTATACAGCATATAGACAGTGACCACCTCTGTCACACACCACTGTACCTTTATACAACATATAGACAGTGACTACCTCTGTCACGCACACACACACCACTGTACCTTTATACATCACATAGACAGTGACCACCTCTATCACACACACATACACACACCACTGTACCTTTATAAATCATATAGACAGTGACCATCCCTGTCACACACACCATTGTACCTTTATACAACATATAGACAGTGACCATCCCCGTCACACACCATTGTACCTTTATACATCCTATAGACAGTGACCACCTCTGTCACACACAATATAATTTCTTTCGTTTGAGGGACGAATTAGAATGAAATTATTTTCTCCTAACGTCGGAAAGCACAACAAAGGGAGGTAACCTGGTTTCGTAATGGGTATATAAGTAAAGGCGGGAAGTTGAAACTTCATTCTCAGGTGCGGTGCAGTCGGGCTGGCTATATTAAACATGGACGCTGACAAGCCCATATCGGAGAAGTTAGATGAGATTCTTCGCCAATTGGAAAGATCAAAAGCCGAAATAGCGCAATCAGTTGAAGATCGTTTACTTGGTTTTCGTGAAGAATTTGAGAAAACGACAAAAGAGATATCCAAGTTGAAAGCTGATAAGGAATTTGTGTGGAAACGAGAAGGTTGTAGAATACAACACTCATTCAATACTGAAACTTTGGACAATTTAAATCAGTTAAAGTTTGCCTTAGAATTTAAGAAATTCGACTACGCGGCGGAGCTTGTTGAGACGGAAAAAACTCGGATCGAGCAGAGAAACAAACTTATTAAGATTGCCGATACGTCGGAAGGTGGATGGGAGACTGTAAAAAATTATGTTGCACGAGATGTGGCGTCCGACTCCGAAGACGACAAGAAAATTACAAGAGCAGAAAATAAAGCTGTCAAGAAAATCAAGTCCAAGATGGGGCGTTCTGCACGCAGTCCGTACTATAGACCACGTGGTTGTCGTGCTCCTAGTGCTACTGTCTCTTCTGCAGAGCCAGCGGCAGTCAACAGCTTCTCCATGTTCAATCAGCCCTTTCGGAGGAACTCATCAAGTGGAGCGTGCTTCTCATGTGGGGGATTTGGCCATTTCAGACGTCAATGTCTGATGTCCGGAGAACAACAACCCGCTCAGATTACAGGACGAGGAGGAGGATCTGCCCATTAATAAAGAAACTGACTCACAAGTTAAGTATGACGTAGGTCATAGTGATAATCATGTGTTACTGACTGATGATTATTTTGAATATGAACAGGGCCATGCAGAAATCATTGTGAAGGATAGGCTAAAACAAAACATTGCTTTTTGGCGTCGAATCGGAAGTTCAGACTACGTCACTGATATCATAGAAAATGGATACAAATTCCGTTTTATTCAACACCACCCAATACGGTTTTAGGCAACAACAAGTCTGCTAGATTGCACGAAGAGTTTGTATCAGAGGCTGTGTCTCAATTACTCAAAAAGAGCTTAGTGGTGCAGTGTGATATAAAGCCTACATTTGTTAATCCTTTGTCAGTGTCAATCCAATCTTCAGGTAAGAAGAGACTGATCTTAGACTTGTCATGGGTCAACAAGCATGTATGGAAACAATGGGTGAAATATGAAGATTGGAGGACAGCCATGATGTACATAAACAAAAATGACTGGCTTGTAAAGTTTGATATTCACTCGGCTTATCACCATATTGACATATTTCCTCTTCATACCCAATATTTAGGTTTCTCATGGGGGACTGGTCAAAAAATGACATATTACAAGTTTCTTGTTTTGCCATTCGGGCTTACATCGGCGCCTTTTGTTTTCACCAAGGTGACCCGTCAGTTGGTAAAGTATTGGCGTTACAAAGGCTATAGAATTGTTACTTTTCTTGATGATGGTATTTTGTCCAGTGACTCTATGGCTAATACTACGATGTTTGGAAATGCTGTCAAGCAAGATCTCATAAAGTCCGGTTTTGTACCAAAAAGTGAAAAATCTTTGTGGGCTCCATGTCAGGTTATGGAATGGCTAGGCTTAATAATTGACACGAAGTGTATGAAACTATCAATCCCTCGTCGGAAGGTTGATCAGTTACATCAGAGTATCATCCCGTTATTGAAAGGTAGCGGGATTGTCCCGGTTAGAAAAGTGGCTTCAGTCGTGGGGCAGGTGATAAGCATGAGTTTGGTTGTAGGATCTGTCGCTCAGCTCATGACTAGGGCTTTGTCTATGCAGACGGTAAGTATAACATCATGGAATGAGTTTGTTGTTTTGACACAGTACAGCAAACATCAACTCGAGTTTTGGTTACATGAGATAAATAAATATACAGAGAGAATATGGTGTGATCAGTCCATAGTAACGAGAGTGGTATACAGGGATGCCAGTAGTGTCGGCTACGGAGGGTATTGTGTACAGTTTGGTGAGGAACAGTCTCATGGGCAGTGGTCGGTGGAAGAAGCTGCGTTGAGTTCTACACACAGGGAATTAAAGGCAGTGTATATGGTTCTGCAGAGTTTTCTCCCTTTGCTGAAGTCACACAGGATCAAATGGTTTTCTGATAATAAAAATGTTGAATCGATTGTAGCTAAAGGATCTATGAAATCTGGGCTGCAAAGCATTGCTATGGACATTTTTAATCTTTGTCTCCAAGGTCAGATTCAGTTGGAAATGCAGTGGACACCCCGGTCAGAAAATGAGAGATCAGATTATCTTAGCAAGCTTGTGGACACGGACGATTGGGGAATCAGTGATTTTGTATATCAGCACATACAGAGTATGTGGGGTCCATATGATATAGATGTATTTGCCTCGTATTATAACAACAAGGTTGCTAGGTTTTATTCCAGATATTGGAATCCTGGATCATGTGGAGTGGATGCATTTACCATGAGTTGGTCTGAAGGCAACAATTGGATAGTGCCACCTGTATATTTGATATCTAGGTCATTACGGCAATTGAGAATGTGTCAAGGCAGGGCTACGTTGATAGTTCCTGTTTGGTATTCAGCTACTTTTTGGCCATTGTTATGTCCTAGGGGAGAGTTTGTTTCACAGGTGAAGGAAGTGGTTTATCTGCCTACTTACAAAGATGCATATGTCCCAAGCAGACAAAGCAATGGTCTGTTTGGTGTTTATGATTTAAATTTTAACATGATGGCGATTCGGGTTCAGTTTTGAATTTCCTGTTACAGGTGTTTTTGATCACGTGTTTGGTGACGAGATAGCAGAGCTACCGCCGAGTGTGAAGGAATTAGCAAAAGCAATACCGGGACTGCTTAATCATGCCAGAGCGACTTCCACGTGCAGAAAGTACAAGTATGGTTTCCGTGCTTGGAGAAAGTGGGCTGTTTCTAACGGTATGCCTGTAGGGTTACCGTTATCTCCCTTACATTGTGCGCTTTATTTGCTGTCAGTGATACAGCGGTCGGGTTCTTTTTCGCCCGTGCAGTCAGCGTTTTATAGTATTCGACACTTTCATGTGATTGTTGGTTTGGTTACAGGCCGGCAAAGCCACATTTCGAAAATAGATAGCCCAAATTGATGTGGCTCTCGCGGCAATGGTTATGGTTGCGTGATTGTATAATGTGGCTCTCGCGGCTATGCTGTCAAAACATGCTTTGTGATTCTAACAGGTTACCGTATATAACAAAACAAGTCTTGTTTTACGTGCATCGATTGCCTTGTACTTCTTTCTTCGTGAAGGTTCTGACCACTGGTGAGAGAGTCTCAGGACTGCAACCTCTTTGAGTGACTGCTCTCGCTGAAATAGCTTCACTACCTCGTAGATGTTCGGGTGGCACTTCTTGACAAGTCTCTTTATCTTGTTGTGCCACCCTTCCAGGTGATTGTTGGTACGGTGGCCTTGGTTTTTTATGCGGTCTGCTGAGTTGCTTAATATTAAGCATGGCGATTTGTTGTTTTTTGATTCTCATATGACTGTGTTTATAGAAAGGTCCAAGACCGATGTATACAGAGATGGAGCTTGGTTGGTTATTGGTAGAACAGGGACAAAGATGTGTCCTGTGAAGTGTATGGAATGTTTCTTGGAAAAATCTGGATTAAAGGAAGAAACTAATTCAGAAACTTATCTTTTCAGAAATCTGTCCAAGACCAGTGATGGCTATATATTTAGAGCCGAAAACAAACCGATGTCTTATACTCGGTTGAGGGAATTATTTATTGAAGCCTTTAAGCCTTACGTACCTGACATAAAATGCTACGGTATGCATAGTTTGAGGTCAGGTGGAGCAACAGTGGCAGCCAATGGAGGCATCCCTGATAGAATGTTTAAACGACATGGTCGCTGGAGGAGTGAGAGTGCCAAAGATGGCTATGTTAAGGACAGCATCGAAAATAGATTAAAAGTGTCTCTTCCTTTGGGGCTTTGAATTGCCCGTTCTTAGTTTCCTCAGTCAGTGCACCGTACAGTATCCCAATATGTTGTAGTTGTGTATTTTGTTGTGTTAGGGGGGAGAAGGAGGAGAAATATAATTTCTTTCGTTTGAGGGACGAATTAGAATGAAATTATTTTCTCCTAACGTCGGAAAGCACAACAACGGGAGGTAACCTGGTTTCGTAATGGGTATATAAGTAAAGGCGGGAAGTTGAAACTTCATTCTCAGGTGCGGTGCAGTCGGGCTGGCTATATTAAACATGTTCAGTTATGTATGATGCCGATTGGAGTACACGTCGGTTGAATCTATATTTTTTATTATTTATGTGTGTAGTACCTGCGGCTGTCCATATGATGATCAGAATTTTATGCGTTGCTTGCAAGTTGTGCTGGCGAGCCATGATAATACGTCGTGAGATCGCTAGATGGATCGGTATCCATAGTTGAAATCTCGAACACTCCAGTTGTGAGAGTATGGATTTGGGATATACTCTGATGAGTATGCGCTGACGAGCCATTAGAATACGTAATAAGGCGTCGATGCCTGTGTATATGTACACGTTGAAAATATGAAGCATCGAATCTATAATATTCATGTAAATTACGGTTGGTTGATGGTCATGATGCTGGTGATGTTCCTGATGCGGACGATGTTCATGATAATGTGAATACTTGTTGAAGAATAAACTGCGGTCAGTCAGTGCACCGTACAGTATCCCAATATGTTGTTGTTGTGTATTTTGTTGTGTTAGGGGGGAGAAGGAGGAGAACACACACACCATTGTACCTTTATACAACATATAGACAGTGACCACCTCTGCCACACACCACTGTACCTTTATACAACATATAGACAGTGACCACCTCTGTCACACACACACACACACACACCGCTGTACCTTTATACATCACATAGACAGTGACCACCTCTGTCACACACACACACACACACACCACTGTACCTTTATACATCATATAGACAGTGACCACCTATGTCACACACACATACAAATACCACTGTACCTTTATACATCATATGGACAGTGACCACCTCTGCCACACACCACTGTACCTTTATTCATCATATAGACAGTGACCACCTCAGTCACACACACACACACACACACACACACACACACACACACACACACACACACACACACACCACTGTACCTTTATTCATCATATAGACAGTGACCATCCCTGTCACACACACCACTGTACCTTTATACAACATATAGACAGTGACCACCTCTGCGACACATCATTGTTCCTTTATACAGCATATAGACAGTGACCACCTCTGTCACACACCACTGTACCTTTATACAACATATAGACAGTGACTACCTCTGTCACGCACACACACATCACTGTGCCTTTATACATCACATAGACAGTGACCACCTCTATCACACACACATACACACACCACTGTACCTTTATAAATAATATAGACAGTGACCATCCCTGTCACACACACCATTGTACCTTTATACAACATATTGACAGTGACCATCCCTGTCACACACCATTGTACCTTTATACATCCTATAGACAGTGACCACCTCTGTCACACACACACACACACACACCACTGTACCTTTATACATCATATAGACAGTGACCATCCCTCTCACACACCATTGTACCTTTATACAACATATAGACAGTGACCACCTCTGTCACACACACCACTGTACCTTTATTCATCATATAGACAATGACCACCTATGTCACACACACATACAAATACCACTGTACCTTTATACATCATATAGACAGTGACCACCTCAGTCACACACACACACACACACACACCACTGTACCTTTATACATCATATAGACAGTGACCATCCCTCTCACACACCACTGTACCTTTATACATCATATAGACAGTGACCACCTATGTCACACACACATACAAATACCACTGTACCTTCATACATCATATGGACAGTGACCACCTCTGCCACACACCACTGTACCTTTATTCATCATATAGACAGTGACCACCTCAGTCACACACACACACACACACACACACACACACACACACACACACACACACACACACACACACACACACACACACACACACACACACACACACACACACACACACACACACACACCACTGTACCTTTATTCATCATATAGACAGTGACCATCCCTGTCACACACACCACTGTACCTTTATACAACATATAGACAGTGACCACCTCTGCGACACATCATTGTTCCTTTATACAGCATATAGACAGTGACCACCTCTGTCACACACCACTGTACCTTTATACAACATATAGACAGTGACTACCTCTGTCACGCACACACACATCACTGTGCCTTTATACATCACATAGACAGTGACCACCTCTATCACACACACATACACACACCACTGTACCTTTATAAATAATATAGACAGTGACCATCCCTGTCACACACACCATTGTACCTTTATACAACATATTGACAGTGACCATCCCTGTCACACACCATTGTACCTTTATACATCCTATAGACAGTGACCACCTCTGTCACACACACACACACACACACCACTGTACCTTTATACATCATATAGACAGTGACCATCCCTCTCACACACCATTGTACCTTTATACAACATATAGACAGTGACCACCTCTGTCACACACACCACTGTACCTTTATTCATCATATAGACAATGACCACCTATGTCACACACACATACAAATACCACTGTACCTTTATACATCATATAGACAGTGACCACCTCAGTCACACACACACACACACACACACCACTGTACCTTTATACATCATATAGACAGTGACCATCCCTCTCACACACCACTGTACCTTTATACAACATATAGACAGTGACCACCTCTGTCACACACACCACTGTACCTTTATTCATCATATAGACAATGACCACCTATGTCACACACACATACAAATACCACTGTACCTTTATACATCATATAGACAGTGACCACCTCAGTCACACACACACACACACACCACTGTACCTTTATTCATCATATAGACAATGACCACCTATGTCACACACACATACAAATACCACTGTACCTTTATACATCATATAGACAGTGACCACCTCAGTCACACACACACACACACACACACCACTGTACCTTTATACATCATATAGACAGTGACCATCCCTCTCACACACCATTGTACCTTTATACAACATATAGACAGTGACCACCTCTGTCACACACACCACTGTACCTTTATTCATCATATAGACAATGACCACCTATGTCACACACACATACAAATACCACTGTACCTTTATACATCATATAGACAGTGACCACCTCAGTCACACACACACACACACACACACCACTGTACCTTTATACAACATATAGACAGTGACAATCCCTATCACACACACACACCACTGTACCTTTATACATCACATAGACAGTGACCACCTCTATATCACACACATACACACACCACTGTACCTTTATAAATCATATAGACAGTGACCATCCCTGTCACACACACCATTGTACCTTTATACAACATATAGACAGTGACCATCCCTGTCACACACCATTGTACCTTTATACAACATATAGACAGTGACCATCCCTGTCACACACCATTGTACCTTTATACAACATATAGACAGTGACTACCTCTGTCACGCACACACACACCACTGTACCTTTATACATCACATAGACAGTGACCATCCCTGTCACACACACCATTGTACCTTTATACAACATATAGACAGTGACCATCCCTGTCACACACCATTGTACCTTTATACAACATATAGACAGTGACAACATCTGTCACACACACCACTGTACCTTTATACAACATATAGACAGTGACCACCTCTTTCAAAAACACACCACTTTACCTTTATACAACATATAGACAGTGACCACCTTTCACACACACCACTGTACCTTTATACAACATATAGACAGTGACCACCTCTTCCACACACACCACTGTACCTTTATACATCATATAGACAATGACCACCTCTGTCACACACACACACACACACCACTGTACCTTTATACATCACATAGACAGTGACCCCCTCTGTCACACACACATACACACACCACTGTACCTTTATACATCATATAGACTGTGACCCCCTCTGTCACACACCATTGTACCTTTATACAACCCATAGACAGTGACCATCTCTGTCACACACACCACTATACCTTTATACATCATATAGACAGTGACCATCTCTCTCACACTCACACACACACCACTGTACCTTTATACAACATATAGACAGTGACTACCTCTGTCACGCACACACACACCACTGTACCTTTATACATCACATAGACAGTGACCATCCCTGTCACACACACCATTGTACCTTTATACAACATATAGACAGTGACCATCCCTCTCACACACCATTGTACCTTTATACAACATATAGACAGTGACAACATCTGTCACACACACCACTGTACCTTTATACAACATATAGACAGTGACCACCTCTTCCACACACACCACTGTACCTTTATACATCATATAGACAATGACCACCTCTGTCACACACACACACACACCACTGTACCTTTATACATCACATAGACAGTGACCACCTCTGTCACACACACATACACACACCTCTGTACCTTTATACATCATATAGACAGTGAACATCCCTGTCACACACACCACTGTACCTTCATACAACATATACACAGTGACTATCCCTGTCACACACCATTGTACCTTTATACAACATATAGACAGTGACCACCTCTGTCACACACACCACTGTACCTTTATACAACAAATAGACAGTGACCATCCCTGTCACACACACACACACACACACGCACGCACGCACGCACGCACGCACGCAGACACGCACGCAGGCACGCACGCACGCACGCACACACACACACACACTCACACACCACCGTACCTTTATACAACATATAGACAGTGACCACCTCTGTCACACACCATTGTACCTTTATACAACATATAGACAGTGACCACCTCTGCCACACACACCACTGTACCTTTATACAACATATAGACAGTGACCACCTCTGCGACACACCACTGTACCTTTATACAACATATAGACAGTGACCACCTCTGTCACACACACACACACACCACTGTACCCTTATTCATCATATAGACAGTGACCACCTCTGTAACACACACATACACATACCACTGTACCTTTATACATCATATAGACAGTGACCATCCCTGTCACACACACCACTGTACCTTTATCCAACATATAGACAGTGACCACCTCTGTCACACACCACTGTACCTTTATACAACATATAGACAGTGACCACGTCTGTCACACACACACACACACACACCACTGTACCTTTATGCATGTCATAGACAGTGACCACCTCTGTCACACACACACACATACACACACCACTGTACCTTTATACATCATATAGACAGTGACAACATCTGTCACACACACCACTGTACCTTTATACAACATATAGACAGTGACCACCTCTTCCACACACACCACTGTACCTTTATACATCATATAGACAATGACCACCTCTGTCACACACACACACACACCACTGTACCTTTATACATCACATAGACAGTGACCACCTCTGTCACACACACATACACACACCTCTGTACCTTTATACATCATATAGACAGTGAACATCCCTGTCACACACACCACTGTACCTTCATACAACATATACACAGTGACTATCCCTGTCACACACCATTGTACCTTTATACAACATATAGACAGTGACCACCTCTGTCACACACACCACTGTACCTTTATACAACAAATAGACAGTGACCATCCCTGTCACACACACACACACACGCACGCACGCACGCACGCACGCACGCAGACACGCACGCACGCACGCACGCACACACACACACACACTCACACACCACCGTACCTTTATACAACATATAGACAGTGACCACCTCTGTCACACACCATTGTACCTTTATACAACATATAGACAGTGACCACCTCTGCCACACACACCACTGTACCTTTATACAACATATAGACAGTGACCACCTCTGCGACACACCACTGTACCTTTATACAACATATAGACAGTGACCACCTCTGTCACACACACACACACACCACTGTACCCTTATTCATCATATAGACAGTGACCACCTCTGTAACACACACATACACATACCACTGTACCTTTATACATCATATAGACAGTGACCATCCCTGTCACACACACCACTGTACCTTTATCCAACATATAGACAGTGACCACCTCTGTCACACACCACTGTACCTTTATACAACATATAGACAGTGACCACGTCTGTCACACACACACACACACACACCACTGTACCTTTATGCATGTCATAGACAGTGACCACCTCTGTCACACACACACACATACACACACCACTGTACCTTTATACATCATATAGACAGTGACCATCCCTGTCACACACACCATTGTACCTTTATACAACATATAGACAGTGACCACCTCTGTCACACACCACTGTACCTTTATACAACATATAGACAGTGACCACGTCTGTCACACACACACACCACTCTTTCTTTATTCAACATATAGACAGTGACCATCCCTGTCACACACACACACACACACACACAACTGTACCTTTATACAACATATAGACAGTGACCACCTCTTTCACAAACACACCACTGTACCTTTATACAACATATAGACAGTGACCACCTCTGTCACACACCACTGTACCTTTATACAACATATAGACAGTGACCACGTCTGTCACACACACACACCACTCTTTCTTTATTCAACATATAGACAGTGACCATCCCTGTCACACACACACACACACACACAACTGTACCTTTATACAACATATAGACAGTGACCACCTGTCACACACCACTGTACCTTTATACAACATATAGACAGTGACCATCCCTGTCACACACCATTGTACCTTTATACAACATATAGACAGTGACCACCTCTGTCACACACACCACTGTACCTTTATACAACATATAGACAGTGACCACCTCTTTCACACACACACATAGGCACGCACGCACACTCGCGCGCACATACACAGAGTATATCAAACGGTCGGTCCCACAATATACCGCGCATGTGATTATGTTTTATTAAGTCAACTGACATACAATACAAAGGGAAAAGCACCAATATTCATAGAAGCGGACGTTAAATATTCCCTATAGCCCGTCACCAGGTGATCATCACACACTGCTGCCTCAGCTACCAACAGCCAAAACAACGGGGACATTTAGAACAAAATATACAGTTCCTCGACGGAGTGGGATTCAGTACTGATAAGGAGCGTTGTGTCGCGTGTTTAGGATAGCTGTCAGACGCTCGCCAGCATGCAGGATTTATGTAATTGTCATTATCTCACAGAGAGTTGGCTTCATATCCTGTTTTATCAGGAAAAGGCTCTGGTTTCAGTGTTACAATGTATGGAAACGTGTACTGAACATAAATCTTGTGCGAAATGCTATGTTAAGTGTTTAAAATCTCTAAACAGATTGCTCGGAGCTTTGGCCAAATCCCCATGTAAGGATATATCAAAAATCCAGACATTACTGGTGCAAGATAGCAAGTTGCCATACATTGTTGCAAAATTAATTGTGGCGTGGGTACAACAAAATTAGATAAGAAGCTTAAGATTGAAGGCTTTAAAGTGAGGGTGTCAAGTCGGGGCAGCTTAACATGCCACACGTCACCCCCAGCGCACCACCACTAACACGTCACCACCAACACGTCACCACCAACACACCACCACCAACATGCCAAACGTCACCACCAACACGTCACCACCAACACGCCACCAACAACATGCCACACGTCACCACCAGCACACCATCACTAACACGTCACCACCAACACGTCACCACCAACACACCACCACCAACATGCCACACGTCACCAACAACACGTCACCACCAACATGCCACACGCCACCACCAACACGTCACCACCAACACACCACCACCAACATGCCACACGTCACCACTGACACACCACCACTAACACATCACCACCAACACACCACCACTAACACGTCACCACTAACATGCCACCACCAACATACCACCACTGACACGTCACCACCAACATGCCACAACTAACACGTCTCCACCAACACTAACACGTCTCCACCAACACGTCACCACCAACACACCACTACCAACATGCCAAACGTCACCACCAACACGTCACCACCAACACGCCACCAACAACATGCCAAACGTCACCACCAACACACCACCACTAACACGTCACCACCAACACACCACCAACATGCCACACGTCACCACAACACACCACCACTAACACGTCACCACCAACACACCAACACTAACACGTCACCACCAACACACCAACACTAACACGTCACCACCAACACACCAACACTAACACGTCACCACCAACACACCAACACTAACACGTCTCCACCAACACACCACCACCAACACGCCCCCACCAACACGTCATCACCAACAAGTCTCCACCAACATGACACACGTCACCACCAACATGCCACCACTTACACGTCACCCCCAACACACCACCACTAACACGTCACCACCAACATGCCACACGTCACCCCCAACACACCACCACTAACACGTCACCACCAACACACCACCACTAACACGTCTCCACCAACACAACACCAACATGCCACACGTCACCACAACACACCACCACTAACACGTCACCACCAACACACCAACACTAACACGTCTCCACCAACACACCACCACCAACACGCCCCCACCAACACGTCATCACCAACAAGTCACCACCTACATGCCACACGTCACCACCAACATGCCACCACTTACACGTCACCACCAACACACCACTACTAACACGTCACCACCAACATGCCACACGTCACCACCAACACACCACCACTAACACGTCACCACCAACACACAACCAACACGTCACCAAACCCAACCACCCACCCAACCATTCCCTCACTCACTCAAAACCGTTATCAATGATATAAAATGTCATTACCACGTCAAAGTATGTTGTTACTTTTGTCCAATGCCCATGCCGATGTACACCCCCATTTCAGTGTTCATCTAACCTCAGATGATCCAAGGTGTCCCCGGCCAAATGCTCTGACCACCACCACCAGATCAAAACAAGGAAACCAACACATAGGCTCTCCAACTCCCGAATGCTAACGACCCAAAGAAGCTTCCATACAAGGACATTCGATCAACATGCCTCTTTATTCCTATTTTTGTTAAAGATTACGGTGGACAGATAAAATTAATGTCAAAATTGTTTATATTTGAAAACGTGTTGGTGTCGTTTTCACAAAATTGGAAAATGAATGAGACTGTTAAAGTGAGGTGAAACATGGCCGCTATACCAGACGTCTCGGGCGTAGCCCAGGCAGAAAGCAATCTCTATGTGCACTTTAAATAATGTGTCATTTACTTTTTTTAATCGTTACCCTTCACCGACTCACTAAAGTTTTAACAGTAATCAAATCCGTTCCAAATTCTCGCGCCTCATCCTCCCCCAGGTCCGCGTATTTTACAGTTATATAAGGATAATGTAACTTCAAACCAGAACTCGTGTATCAAACCGCCATCGGATATCTATCCAGGCACTGTCAACGCGTATGTTGACGGGAGAATTAGCTCAAATTGCAGACGAAGAATAAGTTGAGTCCAACTCCTTTAGTCGGTAATAAAAAACCCAAATAATTACCAACAGAAAGAAGTCGAGCGGTGATTCAAACTCTACTGAAACAAGTCAAGTCCAGCAAGAAGAAATATCCTACTAGCGGCTGAGCATAGAGGTGCAGTCGGAACATCAGACTAACAGTTAAGATATAAACATATATACACTCTTCCAAAAAAGAAACGCACAAGTATATTTTAGTAAATTTATTGTACCTAAAAAAGTCGATATATTTAATTTCATGTATTTTATATTGCCGTTGTACAAAGGTATTGAAAACTGTTCATTGTCAAGTCACATAAGGCCACAAGGTTGCATTGACCGCCCCGGGCAGCAATCACGGCTCTGCATCTCCTCGGCACTGACCTGGATAAGTGTACAAATTCTGTCCTGCGGAATTCTGCGCCATTCTGCTCGTAACGCGTTGGCCAGTTGTGGGAGTATCTGCGGCGTGTTCTGACGTCGACGTACACGTTGATCGAGTTCATCCCAGAGGTGTTCGATTGGGTTGAGATCTGGATATCTCGACGGCCAGGGCAAGACGTTGATGTTGGCATTATGAAAATTGGTAGTCTACCGTGATATGAGTTGTGAGCGGTGGAGCGCTGTCCTGTTGAGACACAGCTCCCTCTGGCGGTCAATGCTTGGAAAAGGGTGAGGTTGAAGAATTTGATTCATGTTGCGATTTGCTGTCGAATTTCCCTGAACCACAACCAAGTCAGATCTCGTGGTGTAGGATTTGGCCCCCTACACAATGACACTACCGCCACCGAATTTGTCGAATTCATTACACAATGTGGGGCAAAACGCTCATTTCGACGACGATAAACACGTTGTCTTCCATCTCGCCGGTGAAGAAGAAATCGTGATCCATCGCTAAACCACACTCGTCTCCAGTTTCTCAAATTCCAAGACTGTAAGGTATGGCGCCAACGCAAGCGTCGCTGTCAATGGATCTGTTGCAAACAGGGACGATAACTGGTCTTTTGTTTCGGATTCCAGCCTCGCCAAGATGATTCCTGCCAGTCTGGTCCGATATCCTCCTCAAACCAGGGATGCGTCCTGCAGTATCCGTAGCTGTGGCATTGCGATGACGTAGGTGGAACAGTCGAATGTAGCGATCCTGTGTAGGGGTGGTAACTCTTGGTCGTCCGGTTCTCGGACGGTCTGCAGTGGAATTGAACTGTGTGTATCGGTCACAAAGGGGGCAAATGGTGCTGTGGTGGACGTTGAAGTGGCGTGCAACAGAAGCCTGCGATTCCCTCTTTGGATACGTCCTATGACGATGTTCCGATCGGCAGCGCTGAGTCTCGGCATTTTCGAACTTGAAAAATGTTGACAATTGAATGAAAAACTATTGGCTTATGCTTGCCTTTTTATAGCCACTACCACGAGTTACGCATGCCATAACTTGCACAAGAATTTTGCTTTACTGTTTTCCTCCATAACATTTTTGAACAAGTGTGAAAACAATGCCGTTTAAGACATTGAAAATCGACAATGGCTGCGTTTTGACGCACCGTTTGTCGAATATCAGGCCACCAACATTTTACAATAAGATATATCCAATCTATATACCGGATTTTGTGTATAGTCAGGTTCAATGAACTACATACTACATGTGCGTTTCTTCTTTTTTTGAAGAGTGTATACACTATTGGACAACCTTGGACAGACGAAGAGACAATGACGTTGCCCTGGACATGGGACTTTAGGATGTGATTACCGACACGGCCGAGGGGAAAATGGATTAAGGCTATAAATGTCATAATGTGAAATGCTGTGTTAGACAATGGCACAATAGACCGTTGTTACGCATGGATTACATGAAGTTAACTAGTCCAGACTTCATCAGCGATATGTACTCAACACTGTACAAAAGGGAAGTAGTTAAGAAGCTACAATTCTTAAAAAGATAATACGTTGTCCAAACAGAGTGCTATTAAGTGAGCCTGTGACATCACTACACAGTCGTATTGTAATGGTTCTGTGTATTGCTCACTGATACTTTGGTACGCCCGGATATAACTGAAATACTGTACTGATCAAAGCGGCGTTATTCCCAACTCACTCACCCGATTTTTTTTACTTTGTTGCGCGAAACATAATCTATATACCTGTAGTAGGGTGTGTTAACGCAAACCCAAAGTTGTTTTGATACACTGTCGAAGATTACGCCAAACCATACTCTGTAGTGTTTATTCGTGTTGTTTTAGTGTACATGACGTTGTTAGTTAGGTATTCAACAACACTGAGTGTCAGTCCATGTGTTAGGTATTCAACAACACTGAGTGTCAGTCCATGTGTTAGGTATTCAACAACACTGAGTGTCAGTCCATGTGTTAGGTATTCAACAACACTGAGTGTCAGTCCATGTGTTAGGTATTCAACAACACTGAGTGTCAGTCCATGTGTTAGTAGTTTGAGAAACGTTCCATCAGGACTCTGGAAACTTACGCTCGTCTCTTTAAAGATCAATCCAAAAAGCGTTTTCATCCATTCGTAAATTCAATGACCTACGACCATTGCCGCTGATAAGGGTGAAGATTGATTTGGTTTCCCAGTGACAGTATGATTGCAAAAAGAATCCCTCAGTGAGCACCTGCATTAAATTACAGGATTATTACAGAAATGCAGGGGGACAATTGTGGACTTCACAACTAGTTTCATTGAGGTTGTGGAAGAGATTCCGCCCTATAGTTCATAACTAGATCTAAACATAGTTTTGTAAAATGACCTTCTACCCACCGAATCCATATATTAGTCGTGTCACTGGAAAATCATGAAGAAATGGTGATCTCCTTTACCCTCGAATGTTCACAGCACGTGAACTGTAGCAATAGTTTCATTTGAAGCGTGTGGGGATTCCGTAATGAAATCATGAACACTGGATAAGTATTTAGAAGGACAGTAACACCAGCAGCAGTAATGAATGAGTTGGGTCTGATGCCGAGTTGAACAGTATTTACGTTCTATACTAGCATGTCAGCTTAATGTATAAATAAATCCTTCATTGACCCAGGAACATCCATGAAACACATAAGAGTACTGGGATCATAACCAGCACAAATCTGGGCTTCGAACCGATGATCAGCGTATCCATGCGTGACCAAAGGGACGCAACTAAGGACAGCGAATTCCATGATCTGTGTATTCTATACTCTGAGTATTCCATACTTCTGAAACTGACATTTCCCCGATGGATGTTTGGAGAGAGAATTAGTTTTTAAAGGCATCGAGGGGTAAAAGTGACCCAGACAGTCGACATAGCTCCGAGTAGACTGCATTTTGTGTAAAACATCCCAGCAGAGGTTCGCTGATCAGTAATGGGAAATAACTTACTTCGTATTGTTTGATGGATGTTCTATGTTTGTAGGAAACAATTAATTAAGGTATGTTGTACAGCTATATATGCTTTACGTTCATTGTGCCTTGAGCATCTGTCCTAAGCGAAAAGTAATGAAATGCCTTTGAAGTGGTGACTGGAATGTTCTAAGAAATCTTTTTATGTAATTCCGGTGTTAGGCAAGGTTGATTGTTTTCACCCATTGTGTATGAGCCCAGGATTATAACACCGTAGACCATGGTCGCGAGTAACGAACTTCGGATATAACGAACTGATGGTTGTGGTCCCCTGGAGTTCGTTACATCCAAGTACGCTAGAACGCTAGTTTGATATCTTGTCATTCCATTTTTATACATTTCTATCACATGTTGATAACACTACGATCATGGTTAAAAACTATACATCATGCAAACACTATGGTTGTGAAAACGTGTCTGTGTTTGTCCGACTGTTTGTTTGTTGTACCGGCAAATGTCAAACATGTGACAAGGTTGGGAGTGTTTTGCATCCCGGCTCGGTCCCCAGACGTGGACATTTATCAAACCCTGTATGAAAATGAACTATTAGAAAACGCGAATGAATTTGAACTCATAGTCGTAATATATTCAGATTAAAGTGCATCCACCAGCCTTTGTTTTAATGGCACACAAGGGTGTAAATCATGCATGCTGCTAATCGGAGAACATCTACATTATTAACGCAGTGCTGTTCAAGCTGTGGGCGTGCCGTGATGAAAAACTAACACAATGGTGTCCTGCTGCTGCTGCTGTGCTGCTGCTGCTGCTGCATCGCGTCACACGTGCGGTATAGGTCTGCAGCAACCCATGCTTGTCGTAAGCGGCGACTAACGGGATCGGGTGGTCAGGTTCGCTGACTTGGTTGCCGCATGTCATCGTATCCCAAATGGGTGGATCGATGCTCATGATGTCATATCATATATTTACAGACTGCCGTCATAGAACTGGAGTATTGTTGAGTGCGACGTTAAACAACAAACAAACAAACAAAAGTGCGATATATCCGTGATCTGTCTCACAAATATAGTCCTTCTCGCAGACCCCAAAAGATACGACATAAAACAATACCATTCTCACCCCTTATCAGCTCTAGAGTTCGTATCTACGGTTGTTAAGGATTAACGTGAGTTAACCGTCATATGTTGACTTGGCTGTACACAAAACAAGTCTGTCACTAGTAGTGATCTGCTGTCCCAGGTTGACGAGAGACGTGTATAGATGTATGTGAAGGTGGAAGCTACCTCAATGTTGTGTCTGATAATCAAAACTGAGTGCACGTGACCTTAAATAACGTTTGCACTCTTTGTCCCTGATGCATTCTGAGATATGCCACGATTCTAAACAACAGTCGTGATAATCACAACGTGATAATTCGAATCCTCCACTTCTTGCTACATGCACTAGTTGTTTATGGTTCCATGCACACCGACAATCAAGAAACATGCAGTGACACAGCACTCAGTACAACACAATATGGAGTAAAAGTGGGGATTGACGAGTAAACTGTCTCAGCCACATCTAGGACTAGGCGACTCTCCAGGTGAATCAGCTCAAGGCACTATCCTTGGTATCAGCCACAACTAGGACTAGGCGACTCTCCAGGTGAATCTGCTCAAGGAACTGTCCTTGGTCTCAGCCACATCTAGGACTAGGCGACTCCAGGTGAATCAGCTCAAGCCACTGTCCTTGGTATCAGCTACATCTAGGACTAGGCGACTCTCCAGGTGAATCAACATGCGTTTCCATGCTTATATGCCACAGGGCAGTCCCAGTCAGGAATACAGTTGTACAGGTTCAGTTTCCATACCTTCGCAGTCAACTCATCCACCATTTCAAAATTTGGATTCCTTCCAGGACAACATAACCTGGTTGTGGAAAAGTAAGAACTATATGGATTTACGACAGCGGAATGGCCCAGAACCTCGCGCTACACATTACCTGTCTTTATCTACCTTGATCTGGGTGCACTGCCCGATCAACATGAGCGGAATGTATCAACTGACGCTGCCTAAAGTCATTGCAGGCACCGTCTCTGTGAATACATTAGGTCGATATCTATGCCAAATCCCCTTCAAAATTCTTGTACGTTCCTAAATACTAAAAAAACTCATGGATAATATCCTGTTTAACAGATGAAGTAGGTTTTGAAGGTTTGGAAATGGGCCTGGACATTCCTATGTCGACTGTCTGTCTGTCTTCAGTGATAGCACACATGTGCTGCTCGTTACTGTAGATAGTGACTGAAGTGTATTGTGTGGGGGTAGATAGGCGAAAGTGATATGCTGAAGATAAGAACATGTCGTCCGCCATAGTCGTGCATAAATATCCGCCGCTCTCACACTCCTCGCGTCACTTTTTTTCCCTGTGCAAGAAAAACGTCGCAGCTTTTCCTATGTTGATAGCGTGTCGTGTCTAGGTGAGTTAAGTGCATGCCTAGTATTGCATGGGAAAGCTGGAGATATAACGACCAAAAGTCTCCGTCATTAGGACAAAATGTTTACATGCTGAATAAACACATTAGCCCATCCAGCAGAGTAATGGCGCTTTCGTCCACACATGTGGCTATACCCGCTAGATTAAGACTTATATAAATACTGACAACAGATAAAACAACACATCGGGAAATGAAAAAAGTGTTGTTTTTTTAATATCTTTTCGCAGTTTGTATTGATAAACATTTCTCATGTTCTCAAGACTACCGTGATGTATGCGTGGGGATCACAGATCAATTCTCCTTACAACTCCTCATTCTGCAGCCAGTAAATATTACAAGGGTGAAAGCGATGCCACCGAGCGAGACTCTTCAAGAACCCCAGTATCACCGTGTTCTCCTCCTCCTCCTCGTAGAGTGGCGAGTACCACATGAGTTACTGTTGTGTGGACACATATTTAGACGTTAAACGGAAATATGCAATCTTTAATACAGACATGTTGCATATGTTGCCCCGATTATACTGCGCAAACAGGGTGTGGTAACTTAACGTTACTGTACATATATTGGATGGGTTTTGTGCAGGTACTGAATGTAATATGAGTGGAAAACCTACAGGTACTGAATATAATCTGAGTGGGCAATGTGCAGGTGCTGAATTGAATTTGAGTGGGCAATGTGCAGATACTGAATGTAAACTCACTGGACAATGTGCAGGTACTGAATGTTATCTCAGTGGGCAATGTGCAGGTACTGAATGTTATCTGAGTGGGCAATGTGCAGGTGCTGAATGTAATCTGAGTGGGCAATGTGCAGGTCCTGAATGTAATCTCAGTGGACAATGTGCAGGTAATGAATGTTATCTCAGTGGGCAATGTGCAGGTACTGAATGTAAACTCAGGGACAATGCGCAGGTACTGAATTTTATCTCAGTGGGCAATGTGCAGGTATTGAATGTTATCTGAGTGGGCGATGTGCAGGTACTGAATGACTTCTGACTGGGCAATGTGCAGGTACTGAATGTAATCTGAGTGGGCAATGTGAGGGTACTGAATGTAATTTGAGTGGGCAATGTGCAGGTACTGAATGTAATCTGAGTGGGAAATCTGCAAGTACTGAATGTAATCTGAGTGGACAATGTCCAGGTGCTGAATGTAATCTGAGTGGGCAATGTGCAGGTACTGAATGTAATTTGAGTGGGCAAAGTGTAGGTACTGAATGAGTTATCAGTGGGCAATGTGCAGGTGCTAAATGTAATCTGAGGTGGCAATGTGCAGGTACTGAATGTAATCTAAGTTGGCAAAATGTGCAGGTACTGAATGTAATATGAGTGGAAAACCTACAGGTACTGAATATAATCTGAGTGGGCAATGTGCAGGTGCTGAATTGAATTTGAGTGGGCAATGTGCAGATACTGAATGTAAACTCACTGGACAATGTGCAGGTACTGAATGTTATCTCAGTGGGCAATGTGCAGGTACTGAATGTTATCTGAGTGGGCAATGTGCAGGTGCTGAATGTAATCTGAGTGGGCAATGTGCAGGTCCTGAATGTAATCTCAGTGGACAATGTGCAGGTAATGAATGTTATCTCAGTGGGCAATGTGCAGGTACTGAATGTAAACTCAGGGACAATGCGCAGGTACTGAATTTTATCTCAGTGGGCAATGTGCAGGTATTGAATGTTATCTGAGTGGGCGATGTGCAGGTACTGAATGACTTCTGACTGGGCAATGTGCAGGTACTGAATGTAATCTGAGTGGGCAATGTGAGGGTACTGAATGTAATTTGAGTGGGCAATGTGCAGGTACTGAATGTAATCTGAGTGGGAAATCTGCAAGTACTGAATGTAATCTGAGTGGACAATGTCCAGGTGCTGAATGTAATCTGAGTGGGCAATGTGCAGGTACTGAATGTAATTTGAGTGGGCAAAGTGTAGGTACTGAATGAGTTATCAGTGGGCAATGTGCAGGTGCTAAATGTAATCTGAGGTGGCAATGTGCAGGTACTGAATGTAATCTAAGTTGGCAAAATGTGCAGGTACTGAATGTAATCTGAGTGGGAAATGTACAGGTACTGAATGTAATCTCAGTGGACAATGTGCAGGTACTGAATATTATCTCAGCGGGCAATGTGCAGGTACTGAATGTAATCTCAGTGGACAATGTGCAGGTACTGAATATTATCTCAGCGGGCAATGTACAGGTACTGAATGTTATCTGAGTGGGCAATGTGCAGGTGCTGAATGTAATCTGAGATGGCAATGTGCAGGTACTGAATGTAATCTGAGTGGGCAATGTGCAGGTACTGAATGTAATCTGAGTGGGCAATGTGCAGGTACTGAATGTTATCTGAGTGGGCAATGTTCAGGTACTGAATGACTTCTTAGTGGACAATGAGCAGGTACTGAATGTATTTTGAGAGGCCAATGTGCAGGTACTGAATGTAATCTGAGTGAGCAATGTGCAGGTACTGAATATACTTTGAGTGGCCAATGTGCAGGTACTGAATGTAAGCTGAGTGGGCAATGTGCAGGTACTGAATGACTGCTTAGTAGGCAATGTGCAGGTGCTGAATGTAAGCTGAGTGGGCAATGTGCAGGTACTGAATGTAATTTGAGTGGGCAATGTGCAGGTGCAAAATGAGTTCTCAGGGGGCAATGTGCAGGTACTGAATGTAATCTGAGTGAGCAATGTGTAGGTACCGAATGAGTTCTCAGTGGGCAATGTGCAGGTGCTGAATGTAATCTGAGTGAGCAATGTGCAGGTACTGAATGTAATCTGAGTGAACAATGTGCAGGTGTTAAAAGTATTCAGAGTGGGCAATGTGCAGGTGCTGAATGTAATCTGAGTTGGCAATGTGCAGGTACTGAATGTATTTTGAGAGGCCAATGTGCAGGTACTGAATGTAATCTGAGTGAGCAATGTGCAGGTACTGAATGTACTTTTAGTAGCCAATGGCGGGTACTGAATGTAAGCTGAGTGGGGAATGTGCAGGTACTGAATGTAATCTGAGTGGGCAATGTGCAGGTACTGAATGAGTTCTCAGTGGGCAATGTGCAGGTGCTAAATGTAATCTGAGTGGGCAGTGTGCAGGTGCTGAATGTAATCTGAGTGGGCAATGTGCAGGTGCAAAATGAGTTGTCAGGGGGAAATGTGCAGGTACTGAATGTAATCTGAGTGGGCAATTTGTAGGTACTAAATGAGTTCTCAGTGGGCAATGTGCAGGTGCTGAATGTAATCTGAGTTGGCAATGTGCAGGTGCTGAATGTAATCTGAGTGGGCAATATACAGGTACTGAATGTAATCTCAGTGGACAATGTGCAGGTACCGAATGTTATCTCAGTGGGCAATGTGCAGGTACTGAATGTAATCTGAGTGGGCAATGTGCAGGTACTGAATGTTATCTGAATGGGCAATGTGCAGGTGCTGAATGTAATCTGAGTTGGCAATGTGCAGGTACTGAATGAAATCTGAATGGGCAATGTACAGGTACTGAATGTAATCTGAGTGGGCAATGTGCAGGTACTGAATGTAATTTGAGTGGGCAATGTGCACCTGCTTAAAGTAATCTGAGTGGCCAATGTGCAGGTGCTGAATGTAATCTGAGTGGGCAATGTGCAGGTACTGAATGTAATCTGAGTGGGCAATGTGCAGGTGCGGAATGTAAGCTGAGTGGGCAATGTGCAGGTACCGAATGTAAGCTGAGTGGGCAATGTGCGGGTACTGAACGTAATTTGAGTGAGCAATGTGCACCTGCTTAAAGTAATCTGAGTGGGCAATGTGCAGGTGCTGAATGTAATCTGAGTGGTCAATGTACAGGTACTGAATGTAATCTGAGTGGGCATTGTGCAGGTGCTGAATGTAATATGAGTGGGCAATGTGCAGGTACTGAATGTAATCTGAGTGGGCAATGTGCAGGTGCTGAATGTAATCTGAGTGGGCAATGTGCAGGTACTGAATGTAATCTGAATGGGCAATGTACAGGTACTGAATGTAATCTGAGTGGGCAATGTGCAGATACTGAATGTAATCTGAGTGGGCAATGTGCAGGTACTGAATGTTATCTGAGTGGGCAATGTTCAGGTACTGAATGACTTCTTATTGGGCAATGTGCAGGTACTGAATGTATTTTGAGAGGCCAATGTGCAGGTACTGAATGTAATCTGAGTGAGCAATGTGCAGGTACTGAATATACTTTGAGTGGCCAATGTGCAGGTACTGAATGTAAGCTGAGTGAGCAATGTGCAGGTACTGAATGTAATCTGAGTGGGCAATGTGCAGGTGCTGAATGAGTTCTCAGTGGGCCATGTGCAGGTACTGAAAGTAAGCTGAGTGGGCAATGTGCAGGTTCTGAATGTGTTCTCAGTGGGCAATGTGTAGGTACTGAATGAGTTCTCAGTGGGCAATGTGCAGGTACTAAATGTAATTTGAGTGGGCAATGTGCAGGTGCTAAATGAGTTCTGAGTGGGCAATGTGCAGGTAATGAAAGTAATCTGAGTGGGCAATGTGCAGGTACTGAATGTGGTCTCAGTGGGCAATGTGTAGGTACTTAATGAGTTCTCAGTGGGCAATGTGCAGGTACTGAATGTAATCTGAGTGAGCAATGTGCAGTTGCTTAAAGTAATCTGAATTGTCAATGTGCAGGTACTGAATGTAATCTGAGTGGGCAATGTACAGGTACTGAATGTTATCTGAGTGGGTAATGTGCAGGTTCTGAATGTAATCTGAGTGGCCAATGTACAGGTTCTGAATGTAATCTGAGTGGGCAATGTGTAAGTACTGAATGTCATCTGAGTGGCCAATGTACAGGTGCTGAATGTAATCTGAGTTGGCAATGTGCAGGTTCTGAATGTAATCTGAGTGGCCAATGTACAGGTGCTGAATGTAATCTGAGTGGGCAATGTGCAGGTTCTGAATGTAATCTGAGTGGCCAATGTACAGGTGCTGAATGTAATCTGAGTGGCCAATGTACAGGTGCTGAATGTGTTCTCAGTGGGCAATGTGTAGGTACTTAATGAGTTCTCAGTGGGCAATGTGTAGGTACTGAATGTGGTCTCAGTGGGCAATGTGTAGGTACTTAATGAGTTCTCAGTGGGCAATGTGCAGGTACTGAATGTAATCTGAGTGAGCAATGTGCAGTTGCTTAAAGTAATCTGAATTGTCAATGTGCAGGTACTGAATGTAATCTGAGTGGGCAATGTACAGGTACTGAATGTTATCTGAGTGGGTAATGTGCAGGTTCTGAATGTAATCTGAGTGGCCAATGTACAGGTTCTGAATGTAATCTGAGTGGGCAATGTGCAAGTACTGAATGTCATCTGAGTGGCCAATGTACAGGTGCTGAATGTAATCTGAGTGGGCAATGTGCAGGTTCTGAATGTAATCTGAGTGGCCAATGTACAGGTGCTGAATGTAATCTGAGTGGGCAATGTGCAGGTTCTGAATGTAATCTGAGTGGCCAATGTACAGGTGCTGAATGTAATCTGAGTGGGCAATGTGTAGGTACTGAATGAGTTCTCAGTGGGCAATGTGCAGGTACTGAATGTAATCTGAGTGAGCAATGTGCAGGTACTGAATGTTATCTGAGTTAGCAATGTACAGGTACTGAATGTTATCTGAGTTGGTAATTCGAGGTTCTGAATGTAATCTGAGTGGCCAATGTACAGGTTCTGAATGTAATCTGAGTGGGCAATGTGCAAGTACTGAATGTAATCTGAGTGGGCAATGTGCAGGTGCTGAATTAGTTTTCAGTGTGCAATGTGCAGGTGCTTAACGTAATCTGAGTGGGCAATGTGCAGGTGCTGAATGTAAATTTAGTGGGCAATGTGCAGGTGCTGAATGAGTCCTGAGTGGGCAATGTGCAGGTGCTGAATTAGTTCTCAATGGGCAATGTGCAGGTATTGAATGTCATCAGAAATGGCAATGTGCAGTTCCTGAATGTTATATGAGTGGGCAATGTGCAGGTGCTGAATGAGTTCTCAGTGGGCAATGTTCAGGTGCTGAATGTAATCTGAGTGGGAAATGTGCAGGTACTGAATGTAATCTGAGTGGGCAATGTGCAGTTGCTGAATGTAATATGAGTGGGCAATGTGCAGGTGCTGAATGAGTTCTCTGTGGGCAATGTTCAGGTGCTGAATGTAATCTGAGTGGGAAATGTGCAGGTACTGAATGTAATCTGAGCGGGCAATGTGCAGTTGCTGAATGTAATATGAGTGGGCAATGTGCAGGTGCTGAATGTAATCTGAGTGGGCAATGTACATGTGCTGAATGAGGTCTCAGTGGGCAATGTGCAGGTGCTGAGTGTATTCTCAGTGGGCAATGTGCAGGTGCTGAATGTAATCTGAGTGGGCAATGTACATGTGCTGAATGAGGTCTCAGTGGGCAATGTGCAGGTGCTGAGTGTATTCTCAGTGGGCAATGTGCAGGTGCTGAATTAATTCTCTGTGGGCAATGTGCTGGTGTTGAATGTCATCTCAAATGACAATGTGCAGGTGTTGAATGTAATCTGAGTGGGCAATGTGCAGGAGCTGAATGAGTTCTCTGTGGGCCATGTGCAGGTGCTGAATTTTTTTTGAGTGGCCAATGTGCAGGTTCCGAATGTTATCTGAGAGGGCAATGTACAGGTACTGAATGAGTTCTCAGTGGGCAATGTGCAGTTGCTGAATGTAATCTCAGTGGACAATGTGCAGGTGCTGAATGAGTTCTCAGTGGGCAATGTGCAGATACTGAATGTAATCTCTGTGGGCAATGTGCAGTTGCCGAATATTATCTCAGAGGGCAATGTGCAGGAGCTGAATGAGTTCTTATTGTGCAATGTGCAGGTACTGAATGTCACCTGAGTGGGCAATGTGCAGGTGCTGAATGAGTTCTTATTGTGCAATGTGCAGTTGCTGAATGTAAATTGAGTGGGCAATGTGCAGGTGCTTAATGAGTTCTCAATGGGCAATGTACAGGTACTGAATGTTATCTGAGTGGGCAATGTGCAGGTGCTGAATGTAATCTGAGTGGGCAATGTGCAGGTGCTGAATGTCACCTGAGTGGGCAATGTGCAGGTGCTGAATGAGTTCTAAGTGGGCAATTTGCAGGTGCTGAATGTAATCTGAGTGAGCAATGTGCAGTTGCTTAAAGTAATCTGAATTGTCAATGTGCAGGTACTGAATGTAATCTGAGTGAGCAATGTGCAGTTGCTTAAAGTAATCTGAATTGTCAATGTGCAGGTACTGAATGTAATCTGAGTGGGCAATGTACAGGTACTGAATGTTATCTGAGTGGGTAATGTGCAGGTTCTGAATGTAATCTGAGTGGCCAATGTACAGGTTCTGAATGTAATCTGAGTGGGCAATGTGCAAGTACTGAATGTCATGTGACTGGCCAATGTACAGGTTCTGAATGTAATCTGAGTGGGCAATGTGCAGGTTCTGAATGTAATCTGAGTGGCCAATGTACAGGTGCTGAATGTAATCTCAGTGGGTAATGTGCAGGTTCTGAATGTAATCTGAATGGCCAATGTACAGGTGCTGAATGTAATCTGAGTGGGCAATGTGCAGATACTGAATGTGTTCTCAGTGGGCAATGTGTAGGTACTGAATGAGTTCTCAGTGGGCAATGTGCAGGTACTGAATGTAATCTGAGTGAGCAATGTGCAGGTACTGAATGTAATCTGAGTGGGCAATGTACAGGTACTGAATGTTATCTGAGTGGGTAATGTGCAGGTTCTGAATGTAATCTGAGTGGCCAATGTACAGGTTCTGAATGTAATCTGAGTGGGCAATGTGCAAGTACTGAATGTCATCTGAGTGGCCAATGTACAGGTGCTGAATGTAATCTGAGTGGGCGATGTGCAGGTTCTGAATGTAATCTGAGTGGCCAATGTACAGGTGCTGAATGTAATCTGAGTGGGCAATGTGCAGGTTCTGAATGTAATCTGAGTGGCCAATGTACAGGTGCTGAATGTAATCTGAGTGGGCAATGTGCAGGTACTGAATGTAATCTGAGTGAGCAATGTGCAGGTACTGAATGTAATCTCAGTGAGCAATGTGCAGGTGCTGAATGTATTCTGAGTGGGCAATGTGCAGGTTCTGAATGTAATCTAAGTTGGAAAAGTGCAGGTACTAAATGAGTCCTGAGTGGGCAATGTACAGGTGCTGAATGTAATCTGAGTGGGCAATGTGCAGGTGCTGAATTAGTTTTCAGTGTGCAATGTGCAGGTGCTTAACGTAATCTGAGTGGGCAATGTGCAGGTGCTGAATGTAAATTTAGTGGGCAATGTGCAGGTGCTGAATGAGTCCTGAGTGGGCAATGTGCAGGTGCTGAATTAGTTCTCAATGGGCAATGTGCAGGTATTGAATGTCATCAGAAATGGCAATGTGCAGTTCCTGAATGTTATATGAGTGGGCAATGTGCAGGTGCTGAATGAGTTCTCAGTGGGCAATGTTCAGGTGCTGAATGTAATCTGAGTGGGAAATGTGCAGGTACTGAATGTAATCTGAGTGGGCAATGTGCAGTTGCTGAATGTAATATGAGTGGGCAATGTGCAGGTGCTGAATGAGTTCTCTGTGGGCAATGTTCAGGTGCTGAATGTAATCTGAGTGGGAAATGTGCAGGTACTGAATGTAATCTGAGTGGGCAATGTGCAGTTGCTGAATGTAATATGAGTGGGCAATGTGCAGGTGCTGAATGTAATCTGAGTGGGCAATGTACATGTGCTGAATGAGGTCTCAGTGGGCAATGTGCAGGTGCTGAGTGTATTCTCAGTGACAATGTGCAGGTGCTGAATTAGTTCTCAGTGGGCAATGTGCTGGTATTGAATGTCATCTCAAATGACAATGTGCAGGTGTTGAATGTAATCTGAGTGGGCAATGTGCAGGAGCTGAATGAGTTCTCTGTGGGCCATGTGCAGGTGCCGAATTTTTTTTGAGTGGCCAATGTGCAGGTTCCGAATGTTATCTGAGAGGGCAATGTACAGGTACTGAATGAGTTCTCAGTGGGCAATGTGCAGTTGCTGAATGTAATCTCAGTGGACAATGTGCAGGTGCTGAATGAGTTCTCAGTGGGCAATGTGCAGATACTGAATGTAATTTCTGTGGGCAATGTGCAGTTGCCGAATATTATCTCAGAGGGCAATGTGCAGGAGCTGAATGAGTTCTTATTGTGCAATGTGCAGGTACTGAATGTCATCTGAGTGGGCAATGTGCAGGTGCTGAATGAGTTCTAAGTGGGCAATTTGCAGGTGCTGAATGTAATCTGAGTGAGCAATGTGCAGTTGCTTAAAGTAATCTGAATTGTCAATGTGCAGGTACTGAATGTAATCTGAGTGAGCAATGTGCAGTTGCTTAAAGTAATCTGAATTGTCAATGTGCAGGTACTGAATGTAATCTGAGTGGGCAATGTACAGGTACTGAATGTTATCTGAGTGGGTAATGTGCAGGTTCTGAATGTAATCTGAGTGGCCAATGTACAGGTTCTGAATGTAATCTGAGTGGGCAATGTGCAAGTACTGAATGTCATCTGAGTGGCCAATGTACAGGTTCTGAATGTAATCTGAGTGGGCAATGTGCAGGTTCTGAATGTAATCTGAGTGGCCAATGTACAGGTGCTGAATGTAATCTGAGTGGGCAATGTGCAGGTTCTGAATGTAATCTGAGTGGCCAATGTACAGGTGCTGAATGTAATCTGAGTGGGCAATGTGCAGATACTGAATGTGTTCTCAGTGGGCAATGTGTAGGTACTGAATGAGTTCTCAGTGGGCAATGTGCAGGTACTGAATGTAATCTGAGTGAGCAATGTGCAGGTACTGAATGTAATCTGAGTGGGCAATGTACAGGTACTGAATGTTATCTGAGTGGGTAATGTGCAGGTTCTGAATGTAATCTGAGTGGCCAATGTACAGGTTCTGAATGTAATCTGAGTGGGCAATGTGCAAGTACTGAATGTCATCTGAGTGGCCAATGTACAGGTGCTGAATGTAATCTGAGTGGGTAATGTGCAGGTTCTGAATGTAATCTGAGTGGCCAATGTACAGGTGCTGAATGTAATCTGAGTGGGCGATGTGCAGGTTCTGAATGTAATCTGAGTGGCCAATGTACAGGTGCTGAATGTAATCTGAGTGGGCAATGTGCAGGTTCTGAATGTAATCTGAGTGGCCAATGTACAGGTGCTGAATGTAATCTGAGTGGGCAATGTGCAGGTACTGAATGTAATCTGAGTGAGCAATGTGCAGGTACTGAATGTAATCTCAGTGAGCAATGTGCAGGTGCTGAATGTATTCTGAGTGGGCAATGTGCAGGTTCTGAATGTAATCTAAGTTGGAAAAGTGCAGGTACTAAATGAGTCCTGAGTGGGCAATGTACAGGTGCTGAATGTAATCTGAGTGGGCAATGTGCAGGTGCTGAATTAGTTTTCAGTGTGCAATGTGCAGGTGCTTAACGTAATCTGAGTGGGCAATGTGCAGGTGCTGAATGTAAATTTAGTGGGCAATGTGCAGGTGCTGAATGAGTCCTGAGTGGGCAATGTGCAGGTGCTGAATTAGTTCTCAATGGGCAATGTGCAGGTATTGAATGTCATCAGAAATGGCAATGTGCAGTTCCTGAATGTTATATGAGTGGGCAATGTGCAGGTGCTGAATGAGTTCTCAGTGGGCAATGTTCAGGTGCTGAATGTAATCTGAGTGGGAAATGTGCAGGTACTGAATGTAATCTGAGTGGGCAATGTGCAGTTGCTGAATGTAATATGAGTGGGCAATGTGCAGGTGCTGAATGAGTTCTCTGTGGGCAATGTTCAGGTGCTGAATGTAATCTGAGTGGGCAATGTACATGTGCTGAATGAGGTCTCAGTGGGCAATGTGCAGGTGCTGAGTGTATTCTCAGTGGGCAATGTGCAGGTGCTGAATGTAATCTGAGTGGGCAATGTACATGTGCTGAATGAGGTCTCAGTGGGCAATGTGCAGGTGCTGAGTGTATTCTCAGTGGGCAATGTGCAGGTGCTGAATTAGTTCTCAGTGGGCAATGTGCTGGTATTGAATGTCATCTCAAATGACAATGTGCAGGTGTTGAATGTAATCTGAGTGGGCAATGTGCAGGAGCTGAATGAGTTCTCTGTGGGCCATGTGCAGGTGCTGAATTTTTTTTGAGTGGCCAATGTGCAGGTTCCGAATGTTATCTGAGAGGGCAATGTACAGGTACTGAATGAGTTCTCAGTGGGCAATGTGCAGTTGCTGAATGTAATCTCAGTGGACAATGTGCAGGTGCTGAATGAGTTCTCAGTGGGCAATGTGCAGATACTGAATGTAATCTCTGTGGGCAATGTGCAGTTGCCGAATATTATCTCAGAGGGCAATGTGCAGGAGCTGAATGAGTTCTTATTGTGCAATGTGCATGTGCTGAATGTAATCTGAGTGGGCAATGTGCAGGTGCTGAATGAGTTCTCTGTGGGCAATGTGCAGGTGCTGAATGTTATTTGAGTGGCCAATGTGCAGGTACCGAATGTTATCTGAGAGGGCAATGTACAGGTACTGAATGTAATCTCAGTGGGCAATGTGCAGGTACTGAATGTTATCTGAGTGAGCAATGTGCAGGTGCTAAATGAGTTCTCAGTGGGCAATGTACAGGTACTTAATGTTATCTCAGTGAGCAATGTGCAGGTGCTGAATGTTATCTCAGTGAGCAATGTGCAGGTGCTGAATGTTATCTCAGTGAGCAATGTGCAGGTGCTGAATGTATTCTGAGTGGGCAATGTGCAGCTGCTGAATTAGTTCTCAGTGGGCAATGTGCAGGTATTGAATGTCATCTGAAATGGCAATGTGCACATGCTCAATGTAATCTGAGTGGGCAATGTGCAGGAGCTGAATGAGTCCTCTGTGGATAATGTGCAGGTGCTGAATGAGTCCTCTGTGGATAATGTGCAGATACTGAATGTAATGTCAGTGGGCAATGTGCGGTTGCCGAATGTAATCTCAGAGGGCAATGTGCAGGTACTGAATGAGTTCTTATTGGGCAATGTGCAGGTACTGACTGTCATCTGAGTGGGCAATGTGCAGTAGCTGAATGTAAATTGAGTGGGCATTGGGCAGGTGCTGAGTGTATGAGTTCTCAGTGGGCAATGTGCAGGTACTGAATGTTATCTGAGTAGGCAATGTGCAGGTACTGAATGTTATCTGAGTAGGCAATGTGCAGGTGCTGAATGTAATCTGAGTGGGCAATGTGCAGGTACTGAATGTAATCTGAATGGGCAATGTGCAGGTGCTGAATGTAATCTGAGTGGGCAATGTGCAGGTGCTGAATGTAATCTGAGTGGTCAATGTGCAGGTACTGAATGTAATCTGAGTGGGCAATGTGCAGGTACTGAATGTAATCTGAGTGGGCAATGTGCAGGTACTGAATGTAATCTGTGTGGGCAATGTGCAGGTACTGAATGTAATCTGAGTGAGCAATGTGCAGGCACCGAATGTAATCTGTGTGGGCAATGTGCAGGTGCTGAATGTATTCTGAGTGGGCAATGTGGAGGTACTGAGTGGGAACCATGCGGCTACTGTGCAGATGTTAGTGGATATTAAGATGCTAGTAAGGAGGTATTATGTGGGCAGCGAGTGGGTATAAGTTGGTAGTGAGTGGGTATTAGGTGGGCAGTGAGTGGGTACTGTAAGTGAGTAGTGAGCATGGTGAGTGGGTATTTGGCAGGCAGTGAGTGGGTATTAGGTTGGCAGTGAGTGGGTATTAGGTGGGCTGTGAGTGGGTATTAGGTGGGCAGTGAGCAGGTATTTGGCGGGCAGTGAGCGGGTATTATGTGGTCAGTGAGCGGGTATTAGGTGGGCACTGAGTGGGTATTAGGTGGGCATTGAGTGGGTATTAGGTTGGCAGTGAGTGGGTATTAGGTAGGCAGTGAGTGGGTATTAGGTGGGCAGTGAGTGGGTATTAGGTTGGCCGTGAGCGGGTATTAGGTGGGCAGTGAGTGGGTATTAGGTAGGCAGTGAGTGGGTATTAGGTGGGCAGTGAGTGGGTATTAGGTGGGTAGTGAGTGGGTATTATGTGTGCAGTGAGTGGGTATTAGGTGGGCAGTGAGCGGGTATTAGGTGGGCAGTGAGCGGGTATTAGGTTGGTAGTGAGTGGGTATTAGGTGGGTAGTGAGCGGGTATTAGATGGGCAGTGACTGGGTATTAGGTGGGTAGTGAGTGGTTATTAGGTGGGCAGTGAGCGGGTATTAGGTGGTCAGTAAGCGCGTATTAGGCGGGCAGTGAGCGGGTACTGTAAGTGAGTAGTGAGCGGGTATTAGGTGGGTAGTGACTGGGCATTAGGTGGGTAGTGAGCGGGTATTAGGTGGGTAGTGAGCGGGTATTAGGTGGGTAGTGAGCGGGTATTAGGTGGGTAGTGAGCGGGTATTAGGTGGGCAGTGAGCGGGTAATAGATGGGCAGTGACTGGGTATTAGGTGGGTAGTGAGTGGGTATTAGGTGGGTAGTGAGCGGGTATTAGGTGGTCAGTAAGCGCGTATTAGGCGGGCAGTGAGCGGGTACTGTAAGTGAGTAGTGAGCGGGTATTAGGTGGGTAGTGAGCGGGTATTATATGGTCAGTAAGCACGTTTTAGGCGGGGAGTGACTGGGTATTAGGTGGGCAGTGAGTGGGTATTAGGATGGCAGTGAGTGGGTATTAGGTGGGTAGTGAGCGCGTATAAGGTGGGCAGTGAGTGGGTATTAGGTGGGCAGTGAGTGGGTATTAGGATGGCAGTGAGTGGGTATTAGGTGGGCTGTGAGTGGGTATTAGGTGGGTAGGGAGTGGGTACTGTAAGTGAGTAGTGAGTGGGTATTTGCGGGCAGTGAGTGGGTATTAGGATGGCAGTGAGTGGGTATTAGGTGGGCAGTGAGTGGGTATTAGGTGGGCTGTGAGTGGGTATTAGGTGGGCAGTGAGTGGGTACTGTAAGTGAGTAGTGAGTGGGTATTTGGCGGGAAGTGAGTGGGTATTAGGTTGGCAGTGAGTGGGTATTAGGTGGGCAGTGAGTGGGTCCTGTAAGTGAGTAGTGAGTGGGTATTTGGCGGGCAGTGAGTGGGTATTAGGTTGGCAGTGAGTGGGTATTTGGCGGGTAGTGAGCGGGTATTAGGTGGGCTGTGAGTGGGTATTAGGTGGGCAGTGAGTGGGTACTGTAAATGAGTAGTGAGTGGGTATTTGGCGGGCAGTGAGTGGGTATTAGGTTGGCAGTGAGTGGGTATTAGGTGGGCTGTGAGTGGGTATTAGGTGGGCAGTGAGCAGGTATTTGGCGGGCAGTGAGAGGGTATTATGTGGTCAGTGAGTGGGTATTAGGTGGGCACTGAGTGGGTATTAGGTGGGCAATGAGTGGGTATTAGGTGGGCACTGAGTGGGTATTAGGTAGGCAGTAAGTGGGTATTAGGATGGCAGTGAGTTGGTATTAGGTGGGCAGTGAGCGGGTATTTGGCGGGCAGTGAGTGGGTATTAGGTGGGCACTGAGTGGGTATTAGGTGGGCAGTGAGCGGGTACTGTAAGTGAGTAGTGAGTGGGTATTAGGTTGGCAGTGAGTGGGTATTAGGTGGGCAGTGAGCGGGTACTGTAAGTGAGTAGTGAGTGGGTATTAGGTTGGCAGTGAGTGGGTATTAGGTTGGCAGTGAGTGGGTATTAGGTGGGCAGTGAGTGGGTATTAGGTTGGAAGTGAGTGGGTATTAGGTGGGCAGTGAGTGGATACTGTGAGTTGGTAGTGAGCAGGTACTGTAGGTGGGTAGTGGACGGATATCAGGTGGTCTCTGAACGGTAACTGCAAGTGGGTTCTGAGCAGGTATTTGGTGGGTTGTGAGCGGGTACTGCAAGTGGGTTCTGATCGGGTATTATGAGGGCCCTGAGCGGGTACTGCAAATATAAGTGGGTTCTGAGCAGGTATTAGGTGGTTCGTGAGCGGGTACTGTATGGGGGTACTTGGCGGATAGAGAGCGAGCATGACTTTGGTAGTGAGTGTGAACTGTCATGTTATTCCATAGAATGTAAGTAAATTTGAAGTTCAGACTCATCAACACAGACATACAGATCTGGTTACCACTTCCTGTAATCATCATCGTACATCCCCCACACACGACCTGTGTGGCAGCAGCAGGGGTATTGTTGGAAACAAGCATGTGTAACCCACACCTCATACCAGCTGGGCCAGATGGTGTTATGTAAACTAGAGTTACCTCCCTTCTATCTATTCCTGGTTTCTGCGACGGATTTTGGCCGAGAAAATGGCGTCTTGAAGTTCTAAGACAAGACGGATGAAGATTGCTTGTGATACTGTCTAAGGTAAGTGTGACTGTCTGGATCTTCCCACCACATCCCAGTCCAACTTCCCCCCATCAAGCAATTCTTAGATTGGGCTTTTGTTTGACAAATAAATATGTAACACCCGAACTGTGACCCAATGAGACTTCTTTGTTTACAAACAAAACTGAGGAAGAAGTTTGTAAAGTCTGCAACTGCTAGCTCCAATGGCCGCCCATAGCGATTCCAAATGTCCCATCAAGTACTGAATGAGAATGTTGAACCAGGGTTAAGTACAGACGCAGATGTCTGCTGATTTAAACACAGCACGCCGTTCTTCACTAGGTTACACCAAATTTACTTTCCATCTACAAGGAAAACAAGGAATCCTTAAAATAAATATGACAATTCGTATATGATATAGACAATATTTGAGACGTAGATTCACATACGGCCGAATGCCATCGCACGAATGTTACCCAATGTAAAAGCAGTCATTGTGTTCCTCCGCCATACGGCACGTGATTCTGTTGCACTGCAGAGGAACTTGAGACGAACTGACCTTCCGTTTGATGTGACCTTTCTAAAAATACACAAAGGGAGAAGAGTAGCTGATGATATTCTTGCGAGCACACGTGTTTTCTATAAACACGAAAGAGGGACTACGCAGGATGAATATACACTGGGGAACTATCTTGTGTGATGTTAGCACATATCCTTCGTATCGGCAAATCACAGGAAACAGTTTGACAACGCATGATATACATCCGCGAGCCGAACCATCTGTTAGATGGGGCTATTATAATGCAAGTTCGCAGGTACGCGCCATTAGATGCTGTTATCATAAATGGACCGACTGAAGTTGTAAATATCAATTTATTCTTGAGAACACGTGTTATCTGAAGCATTAGCCAGTATATAGTAGATGATAGATAGTAGATAGGAATCACCCGGTACTGCACACACAGGGACTGACAACTTTCAAGGAACCGCTTGGAATTCTGTTTATTATATTTATCGTTATTCTAAGCTGATCCTCTCTAAGACCTGCTTAGAGTCGATGTAGTAGCCATTATAACACGGGAACTAGTCTACGCTGATGGCTGGTCTTCCGTAGGCACCATCAGATATGAATGAAGACGCGGCAGTCTGGTCTGATAGCGGTGTGTGGGTGATCCGTAAGGGTACAAGAACTTTAACTTGGCAAAATGGTCATTCATTGGATGCTGTTGAACGATTTTCGAGACAATGTTACTTTGTGTCATCGCCCATTCCCCACTGAGGTGAATCCACATCATACCATTGATGGTTGTTATTTGGTACGAAGGTGCTCCCGCCGCATTCAATAGTATTTCAACTTTTTCACTGCTTGAACGGGTAGTTAGGAAAGCCCCAAAATGCCAGGTCATAGCCGCCTACCAATGGGACTCCACGATCACGGGATGGTGCAGACAACCCATGGATCGTGATCAATGCGAATCTATAGTTCAAATCCTGGCACGGCTAAGGGACGTAACTCTACGGCACTTTTTTTACCACAGCACGTGTCCCCTGAAACACACGCGAAACACTTCCATGTATTTTTTTATGAAATAAGACGCTCAGGATTCCAAACATTATAATACGATGTTTTACATGATGTTAACAGCATTGCTTCACTACAGGAAATTAAAGATCAACCATCTTATTTACTGAACAGGGAAGTGGAGATGCCTTTAACCCACGATGTTTATGTTTGAAGTACAAGCATTCAGACATGCATTGTTTCCCTGTTCGTGTATTTGGCATAAAGTGTTTAAAGCTAACAAAGTGTACAAGTAATGACAACCTTATCAGAGTGCACAACACTCGCCTGTGAGAAGCGTGGGTCTGCTCTGGCAGATGTGCGTGCGTGTGGGGGATGAGACCTCACAGGTCTACACGACATTCCCCCGACGTATTACATACGTACAGATTGCTACCCCGGTGTGGTGAGCGGGCGGAGGTATGGGCTAACCATGTGCTAAACAACTGCATGTCTCTCCGCCGGTAACAATGTTAGGTAACACAGACGCCATCTCGCTTCCCTGGCTGACAAGTTAAAGAGTTCATTTGAAGTGTTTTCACTTTTTCCAAGTTACAATAGAATATGTGGGATTTCCCCATGTTTTGTTTGGATGTCTGTTTCAAGTGTATGTTAAATGGAGGTAGCATAGTGAGTTTTGCTATCTCTGCTGTGCTGTTCATTGTCAATGAAGTGAGACCGCAATCAATCGTGGCCCCTGGGTTTGGAATCGGAAAAGAGAACATGCGTCTCCTACTCAGGAAATGATATTTTTTTAAGATTACAAATGTCTTGAATCCAGTAATTTGCACAACGTCGATGGCAACTACACAGGGCATATAACCTATACGTGTGTTGTACAGAACACAACGTCCTGATCGATGGCAACTATACATGACATATAACCTATACATGTGTTGTACAGAACACAACGTCCTGATCGATGGCAACTATACATGACATAGAACCTATACTTGTGTTGTACAGAACACAACGTCCTGATCGATGGCAACTATACATGACATAGAACCTATACGTGTGTTGTACAGAACACAACGTCCTGATCGATGGCAACTATACATGACATAGAACCTATACTTGTGTTGTACAGAACATATCTTCTGTAAAGTTTAAAGAAGCTTGTGTAAATCCGACAATACGATTGCATAATAAAGCGGGCATCATGTTTCAAATACTTAGCCGCGTAGACTCAGACTATCTCGCCATCGCCTGTCCCTTGTTTCTGTGATTTGTGAGGGCAGGTATATTGTAAACAGGAGCTTCAGCTGATACAATTAATCAACATCCCAGTGTGTACAGCCTTAAGCCATGTGGACAAAGGGACACCACCGTCACGGGGTAAGTCTGAGGTGGATGATGCTCGTTCCATGATCACCTCGAATCTTTAATAAAGTTTTAGCGACTACAATTATCCGTTGCAATTCGGAAACACTTTTAATCACCACAGGGGTCGTCTTTAGGTTTCCATTATAGATCTGTGGCATAGCGACTTGACCTTCAGATCTGGCACGTTTGTTTTGAATAAACGACAAGGGGGGACTACTCGGCTGGAAACTTACAACGCTACTTACAAGGGCAGACGTTGTTGAAGAACCCACAGGGAGATTGGAGAAATTTTACAGACTGTTTCGTTAATGAAGTATATGGAGCGAGAAGGGACAAGAAATAGTTAAGTCGTGGGACTGTTTCTGTCTGTGTCATTGCGTGTCAGTACACTCAGCGGTCGGCGCGCCTCGCGAGGGATGCGGGGCCATTGAGAGAACTCAACGCCGATGATGTAACGATGCGAAAAATTACCTAGAAAAAACATGGTTTCGACACTTCCCTAGGTGTACCATTTATCTATTTCACTGTCATTTCTTCACCGCTGACTAAAAAAACTGCCACGTAATCCCAAATGATAGTGAGGCAATGTGTCATCTCTACGCCTCGCCGGAACCGACAGACAATGGCGCTTGTTTGCTGCCGCGCGGCACTGCAGGAAAAACCAAATGACGTCCTGATGAGATACGCGCTCGGGCTATCCATCTTGAACATTATAAGCCCTACAATTGCATTGTCGAGAGACTGACGCCAAGTTCTGGTGTAAGTCATACGTCTCTTGTAATAGTTACTGAGGCAATCAAAGCTTTATTATTTTGGATCTAAGGGATCGTTTTTGTTATTCGACTCATAGTGATAGTATTGTTGCTGTACCTTATTGGGTTTCTAACATTTTTGTTTCCCGATTATCAGCTATTCCGGCAACTAATATATTTGAATATAATCTCTGATAAGAACAGGGGGAAATCAATTGCCTGAAATTAACATGTGATTTTTTAAAGGAAGTCATGAAGACAAGATGTAATGCGTTTTGACATGAGTGTTGGCGTGGTCGTGTATATGTCATGTAGTATACGAGAATGTTTCATCGGTGTTCCATCCTTCCAGCCAGGCTTAGCGGAGGAGAAAAGTAGTACTGTGGGTGACGAGGTGCATCATATTTTTGAGTGTAGTTATTTATCAGCTAAAATAAGTTTATTCTCTACTAGTCATTGTTGTAGTCGCCCCAACTTTTATAAGCTTCATAGTAACCAGTGACACTAAGGTATTATGTCACTTGAACACATTTATCAAATACATATTTGATAAGTTAAAATGTTTTTACGAAAGGTCGAATTATTATGTAGGTCATAATGTTTCCATCGTTTACACCTTTACAGTATAATTGCCTGACACTATTATCGTTATCATAGTATTATATGTACTGTGTGTCACTGGTCTATGGTGAAATAAAGAACTGGAAGTAGCAAGACGAGAGTCACGTGACGTCGACAAATGGAGTCCGGAAGGATGGAGGGTTATCAAGATAATCAGGGGTACATCGAACACCCCTGGAGAGAGAACACAGAAAGTTGATTCAAAGCCACACAATGTACAATAGAAGGGACTGAACTATACATTAAATCAACCTGGTTTAATTGTAGTGGTGAATCTGGAGAAGGAAACCATATTTTAGCCTGAAGCAAATACAAATTATTGTTGGCGATCAGCTGATCACAACCTTATACGTATAGCATTAAAATAGTCAGGGGTTATACTTGAACGCATCTTTTACAGTCCGTTTTCTCTTGGGTAAATATGTTTTGTCAATGACATTTTAATTGTTACTAAACAACACGACCCTACCCCATACCCCAACCTAACAACCGGTGCTGCTCGTGCTTACAGGACGCTAGGTAACTGGGGAATAATGGATGGTACCCTGGACTCGAACCAGATAACAATCCACGGAATCTAAGAGAGAGCATTAAAGGTGGCTGTTGACCGTGACAATACACTCAGCGCAAGCCGACAGTAGAGCCCTTATGTTACACAGATACCGACTACTCATTTTCTAGGTGTGTGAAACATCGAAGCACACTCAACGTAATTGTCCAGTCAACAGACTTGGAGGCGCAAAGTCATTTCATTTCGGTCACGTACGGGAGTGTATTTACCCAAGTTTAACTATTTACAGGGGCGTACCATATTGTACAAGGGAGACAATTTGGTTTTCGTCATATCCATACGATTTTTATTCACTAAACAATTTCTTTGTCGCGAATTGGTTTGAATTATTGAAACGTGAATGTATTGAACAGACGCTGGATCCAGTTTGCCTTCTGTACTACACTCGACAATTAAAGCAATTTCTTTAAGAAGTTCCCATCTATGTTAGAAAATACATATCTGCTTTTGCCCGAGACCACTTGACGCTGATGTATGAGTGAATTTACTAAGAAAAAAAGTTGAATCGATCCCTTCCGATGTGGCTGAAGTCCAACGCACCCTGTTTGCCTCACGACTAGTGACGCGTGACAAAGTCCAGTACCCGCTTAGTCCCGCTTCAAGCAAGTATTCTTGAATCCTACGTACACATCACTACCGCGAAATACTTTCTCAAATCAAACTTTTTGTCTGATGAAAGCAAACATTGGCTTCTTTTCTTTTTTATGTCAAGATGTTAAGCTCTTTTTTTTCTCTCTGGGTGATGCTACTTTCCTTCTTTCTGAAACCCGGCGCATCTCCGACCAGGCATGACGGGCGTCGCTGTCAGGGGGACTTAAAGGGGCACTGATCTAACGCAATCCCCCGGGACTGGTTGTTGCCTTTGTTATTGTTTTTTCCCAGTGAGTACCCGGATGTATAGCAGAAATCTAGACTAGTTCGCGACCTCTGCTGCGCCTTTCGTAAGCGCATTAGTCACTTTTATGGGTAGTAATAAGGGCGTATGGTCACATTGATCAACAAAATGAAATACAGTTTTCGTGATAATAAGGAAATGTAGGTATCTTTGTGAGTAGCATCGGTAATGGTGACGAAGTTTTGATAAGTCACTTGCTTGGTAATTTTGCGATTTTCGTTTACACTATTTTGACTTGCAACACAAAGTATATATTTCACCTGAGCATATGCTTTTTTTATAGTGTGTATATTTTTTTACTGTCAAATGTGTAACACATTTATTAAACGTCTAAATATTCAGTTATTTTACAAAGTGACTGAAAAACATTTCCATCTGTATTATTATGACAACGAATTCCAAACATTTTGATGTTTAATGTCATCACCAAGAGACTGAAAATGTTACGTTGAAAAGTACATTTCTAAGTTGTTTGGCTTTTAATCCTACATGATAATCTGTTGTGATGTTTGTAGGCCCTTCTGATCGTCTTGATCAATCTGGACAGATTTTTTAGTCAAAATGACTGAAATATTTACACATTTTATAAATTGCCTGAGAGAATCACATTTTACAAATTGACGGTAATATATACACGCTTACAAAGGAAAAGACCTACATGTATATCCTATTTTACTTATCTTCAGCGTTTGGTAGAGATCAGGTGGATCGGAAAAAAGTGGGGCAATAGTTTTACAAAATAATAAGGAAATGTTTTAAAAAGTACGTGAAGAGTTTGTTGAGTGCATGTGTTGGGAGAGTCAGGTACACAATGTTATCCTGCGGTCTCGGTTGTTAGGGATCTATTCCTGTCGGGACATGAGCTGCACCGCTGTTTTGGCTGTACAAATATCGTGCGGTTTTAAATATAGATCCTGAAAAACGCAAAGGAGTTTAATTGTACTGGATGTGGAGTAGGGGGGGTCATGCTGCTGTTTTAGCAAAAGCAGGAGAAGAATGGACTTAACACTCGGTACCCCAGTGGGATCAAACCTGAGTCTTCAGCGTGCAACCACCTCAACCACTCGGCAACCCTGCCTTGTGGTTGTTGTGGCTGTGGTGTAGATAAAGCGGTTGTGACGGTGGTGTGGATGTGGTTGTTGTGATGGTGGAGTAGATGTTGTTGTTGTGATGGTGGAGTAGATGTGGCTGTTGTGATGCTGAAGTAGATGTGGTGGTTGTGACGGTGTTGTGGATGTGGTCGTTGTTGTGGTGGTGTGGATGAGGTTGTTGTTGTGGTGTGGATGTGGTTGTTGTGACGGTGGAGTAGATGTTCTTGTTGTTGTGACGGTGGTGTGGATGTCGAGTGACGGTGGTGTGGATGTGGTTGTTGTAATGGTGGTGTGGTTGTGGCGGTTTTGACGGTGGTGTGGATGTAGTTGTTGTGATGGTGGAGTAGATGTGGTTGTTGTGACGGTGGTGTGGATGTAGTTGTGGTGGTGGTGGTGTAGATGTGGCGGTCTTGACGGTGGTGTGGATGTAGTTGTTGTAATGGTGCTGTGGTTGTGGAGGTTTTGACGGTGGTGTAGATGTGGTTGTTGTGATGGTGGAGTAGATGTGGTTGTTGTGATGGTGGTGTGGATGTGCCGGTTGTGACGGTGGTGTAGATGTGGTTGTTGTGATGGTGGTGTGGATGTAGTTGTTGTGGTGGTGGTGTGGATGTAGTTGTTGTGACGGTGGTGTGGATGAGGTTTTTGTGATGGTGGTGTGGATGTGGTTGTTGTGATGGTGGAGTAGATGTGGTTGTTGTGATGGTGGTGTGGATGTGGTTGTTGTGGTGGTGGTGTGGATGTTGTTGTTGTGATGATGGAGTAGATGTGGTTGTTGTGACGGTGGTGTGGATGTAGTTGTTGTGGTGGTGGTGTGGATGTGGCGGTTGTGACGGTGGGGTGGATGTGGTTGTTGTGATGGTGAAGTAGATGTGGTTGTTGTGGTGTCTGTGTAGATGTGGAGGTTGTGACGGTGATGTGGATGTAGTTGTTGTAATGTTGGTGTGGTTGTGGAGGTTTTGACGGTGGTGTAGATGTGGTTGTTGTGATGGTGGAGTAGATGTTCTTGTTGTTGTGATGGTGGTGTGGATGTGGTTGTTGGGACGGTGGTGTGGATATAGTTGTTGTAATGGTGGTGTGGATGTGGTTGTTGTGACGGTGGTGTGGATGTGGTTGTTGTGACGGTGGTGTAGATGTGGTTGTTGTGATGGTGGTGTGGATGTGGTTGTTGTGACGGTGGTGTGGATGTGGTTGTTGTGATGGTGGAGTAGATGTGGTTGTTGTGGTGGTGGTGTAGATGTGACGGTTGTCACGGTGCTGTGGATGTAGTTGTTGTAATAGGGGTGTGGATGTGGTTGTTGTGATGGTGGTGTGGATGAAGTTGATGTGACGTTGGAGTAGATGTGGTTGTTGTGACTGTGGTGTGGCTGTGGTTGTTGTGACGGTGGAGTAGATGTGGTTGTTGTGACTGTGGTGTGGATGTGGTTGTTGTGACGATGGTGTGGATGTAGTTGTTGTGACGTTGGAGTAGATGTGGTTGTTGTGATTGTGATGTGGATGTAGTTCTTGTGACGGTGGTGTGGATGTGGTTGTTGTGATGGTGGTGTGGATGTGGTTGTTGTGACGGTGGTGTGGATGTTGTTGTTGTGACGGTGGAGTAAATATGGTTGTTGTGACGGTGGTGTGGATGTTGTTGTTGTAATGGTGGTGTTGATGTGGCGGTTGTGACGGTGGAGTAGATGTGGCTGTTGTGATGGTGGAGTAGATGTGGTTGTTGTGACGGTGGTGTAGATGTGGTTGTTTTGACGGTGGTGTGAATGTAGTTGTTGTAATGATGGTGTGGATGTGGTTGTTGTAATGGTGGTGTGGATGTGGTTGTTGTGACGGTGGTGTGGATGTGGTTGTGATGGTGGTGTGGATGTAGTTGTTGTAATGGTGGTGTGGATGTGGTTGTTGTGACGGTGGTGTGGATGTGGATGTTCTGACGGTGGTGTGGATGTGGTTGTTGTGACGGTGGAGTAGATGTGGTTGTTGTGATGATGGTGTGGATGTAGTTGTTGTGACGCTGGTGTGGATGTAGTTGTTGTGATGGTGGTGTGGATGTGGTTGTTGTGATGGTGGTGTGGATGTGGTTGTTGTGATGGTGGAGTAAATGTAGTTGTTGTGACGGTGGTGTGGATGAAGTTGTTGTGACGGTGGTGTGGATGTGGTTGTTGTGACGGTGGTGTGGATGTGGTTGTTGTGACGGTGGTGTGGATGTAGTTGTTGTGACGGTGGTGTGGATGAAGTTGTTGTGACGGTGGTGTGGATGTGGTTGTTGTGACGGTGGTGTGGATGTAGTTGTTGTGACGGTGGTGTGGAAGTGGTTATTGTGACGGTGGAGTAGATGTGGTTGTTGTGATGATGGTGTGGATGTATTGGTTGTGACGGTGGTGTGGATGTGGTCGTTGTGATGGTGGTGTGGATGTGGTTGTTGTGACGGTGGAGTACATGTGGTTGTTGTGACTGTGGTGTGGATGTGGTTGTTGTGACGGTGGTGTGGATGTGGTTGTTGTGACGGTGGAGTAGATGTGGTTGTTGTGATGATGGTGTGGATGTAGTTGTTGTGACGATGGTGTGGATGTAGTTGTTGTGACGGTGGTGTAGATGTGGTTGTTCTGATGGTGGAGTAGATGTGGTTGTTGTGATGGTGGTGTGGATGTGGCGGTTGTGACGGTGGTGTAGATGTGGTTGTTGTGATGGTGGTGTGGATGTAGTTGTTGTGACGGTGGTGTGGATGGAGTTGTTGTGACGGTGGTGTGGATGTGGTTGTTGTGATGGTGGTGTGGATGTGGTTCTTGTGATGGTGGAGTAGATGTGGTTGTTGTGACGGTGGTGTGGATGTGGTTGTGATGGTGGTGTGGATGTGGTTGTTGTGATGATGGAGTAGATGTGGTTGTTGTGACAGTGGTGTGGATGTAGTTGTTGTGGTGGTGATGTGGATGTGGCGGTTGTGACGGTGGGGTGGATGTGGTTGTTGTGATGGTGGAGTAGATGTGGTTGTTGTGGTGGTGCTGTAGATGTGGAGGTTGTGACGGTGGTGTGGATGTGGTTGTTGTGATGGTGGAGTAGATGTGGTTGTTGTGGTGGTGGTGTAGATGTGACGGTTGTCACGGTGCTGTGGATGTAGTTGTTGTAATAGGGGTGTGGATGTGGTTGTTGTGATGGTGGTGTGGATGAAGTTGTTGTGACGTTGGAGTAGATGTGGTTGTTGTGACTGTGGTGTGGCTGTGGTTGTTGTGACGGTGGAGTAGATGTGGTTGTTGTGACTGTGGTGTGGGTGTGGTTGTTGTGACGATGGTGTGGATGTAATTGTTGTGACGTTGGAGTAGATGTGGTTGTTGTGATTGTGTTGTGGATGTAGTTCTTGTGACGGTGGTGTGGATGTGGTTGTTGTGATGGTGGTGTGGATGTGGTTGTTGTGACGGTGGTGTGGATGTTGTTGTCGTGACGGTGGAGTAAATATGGTTGTTGTGACGATGGTGTGGATGTTGTTGTTGTAATGGTGGTGTTGATGTGGCGGTTGTGACGGTGGAGTAGATGTGGCTGTTGTGATGGTGGAGTAGATGTGGTTGTTGCGACGGTGGTGTAGATGTGGTTGTTTTGACGGTGGTGTGAATGTAGTTGTTGTAATGATGGTGTGGATGTGGTTGTTGTAATGGTGGTGTGGATGTGGTTGTTGTGACGGTGGTGTGGATGTGGATGTTCTGACGGTGGTGTGGATGTGGTTGTTGTGACGGTGGAGTAGATGTGGTTGTTGTGATTATGGTGTGGATGTAGTTGTTGTGACGCTGGTGTGGATGTAGTTGTTGTGATGGTGGTGTGGATGTGGTTGTTGTGATGGTGGTGTGGATGTGGTTGTTGTGATGGTGGAGTAAATGTAGTTGTTGTGACGGTGGTGTGGATGAAGTTGTTGTGACGGTGGTGTGGATGTGGTTGTTGTGACAGTGGTGTGGATGTGGTTGTTGTGACGGTGGTGTGGATGTAGTTGTTGTGACGGTGGTGTGGATGAAGTTGTTGTGACGGTGGTGTGGATGTGGTTGTTGTGACGGTGGTGTGGATGTAGTTGTTGTGACGGTGGTGTGGAAGTGGTTATTGTGACGGTGGAGTAGATGTGGTTGTTGTGATGATGGTGTGGATGTATTGGTTGTGACGGTGGTGTGGATGTGGTTGTTGTGATGGTGGTGTGGATGTGGTTGTTGTGACGGTGGAGTAGATGTGGTTGTTGTGACTGTGGTGTGGATGTAGTTGTTGTGGTGGTGATGTGGATGTGGCGGTTGTGACGGTGGGGTGGATGTGGTTGTTGTGATGGTGGAGTAGATGTGGTTGTTGTGGTGGTGCTGTAGATGTGGAGGTTGTGACGGTGGTGTGGATGTGGTTGTTGTGATGGTGGAGTAGATGTGGTTGTTGTGGTGGTGGTGTAGATGTGACGGTTGTCACGGTGCTGTGGATGTAGTTGTTGTAATAGGGGTGTGGATGTGGTTGTTGTGATGGTGGTGTGGATGAAGTTGTTGTGACGTTAGAGTAGATGTGGTTGTTGTGACTGTGGTGTGGCTGTGGTTGTTGTGACGGTGGAGTAGATGTGGTTGTTGTGACTGTGGTGTGGGTGTGGTTGTTGTGACGATGGTGTGGATGTAGTTGTTGTATTGTTGGAGTAGATGTGGTTGTTGTGATTGTGTTGTGGATGTAGTTCTTGTGACGGTGGTGTGGATGTGGTTGTTGTGATGGTGGTGTGGATGTGGTTGTTGTGACAGTGGTGTGGATGTTGTTGTTGTGACGGTGGTGTTGATGTGGCGGTTGTGACGGTGGAGTAGATGTGGCTGTTGTGATGGTGGAGTAGATGTGGTTGTTGTGACGGTGGTGTAGATGTGGTTGTTTTGACGGTGGTGTGAATGTAGTTGTTGTAATGATGGTGTGGATGTGGTTGTTGTAATGGTGGTGTGGATGTGGTTGTTGTGACGGTGGTGTGGATGTGGTTGTGATGGTGGTGTGGATGTAGTTGTTGTAATGGTGGTGTGGATGTGGTTGTTGTAACGGTGGTGTGGATGTTGATGTTCTGACGGTGGTGTGGATGTGGTTGTTGTGACGGTGGAGTAGATGTGGTTGTTGTGATGATGGTGTGGATGTAGTTGTTGTGACGCTGGTGTGGATGTAGTTGTTGTGATGGTGGTGTGGATGTGGTTGTTGTGATGGTGGTGTGGATGTGGTTGTTGTGATGGTGGAGTAAATGTAGTTGTTGTGACGGTGGTGTGGATGTGGTTGTTGTGACGGTGGTGTGGATGTAGTTGTTGTGACGGTGGTGTGGATGTGGTTGTTGTGATGGTGGTGTGGATGTGGTTCTTGTCATGGTGGACTAGATGTGGTTGTTGTGACGGTGGTGTGGATGCGGTTGTTGTGATGGTGGTATGGATGTGGTTGTTGTGATGATGGAGTAGATGTGGTTGTTGTGATGATGGTGTGGATGTAGTTGTTGTGGTGGTGGTGTGGATGTGGCTGTTGTGACGGTTGTGTGGATGTAGTTGTTGTGACGTTGGAGTAGATATGGTTGTTGTGATTGTGGTGTGGATGTAGTTGTTGTGACGGTGGTGTGCATGTGGTTGTTGTGATGGTGGTGTGGAGGTGGATGTTGTGACGGTGGAGTAGATGTGGTTGTTGTGACTGTGGTGTGGATGTGGTTGTTGTGACGGTGGTGTGGATGTAGTTGTTGTGACGTTGGAGTAGATATGGTTGTTGTGATTGTGGTGTGGATGTAGTTGTTGTGACGGTGGTGTGCATGTGGTTGTTGTGACGGTGGTGTGGAGGTGGTTGTTGTGACGGTGGTGTGGATGTTGATGTTGTGACGGTGGAGTAGATGTGGTTGTTGTGACCGTGGTGTGGATGTAGTTGTTGTGACGGTGGAGTAGATGTGGTTGTTGTGACTGTGGTGTGGATGTGGTTGTTGTGACGGTGGAGTAGATGTGGTTGTTGTGACTGTGGTGTGGATGTGGTTGTTGTGACGGTGGAGTAGATGTGGTTGTTGTGACTGTGGTGTGGATGTGGTTGTTGTGATGGTGGTGTGGATGTGGTTGTTGTGGCGTTGGAGTAGGTGTGGTTGTTGTGATGATGGTGTGGATGAAGTTGTTGTGACGGTGGTGTGGATGTAGTTGTTGTGACGGTGGTGTGGATGTTGTTGTTGTGATGGTGGTGTGGATGTGGTTGTTGTGATGGTGGAGTAAATGTGGTTGTTGTGACGGTGGTGTGGATGTAGTTGTTGTAATAGGGGTGTGGATGTGGTTGTTGTGACGGTGGTGTGGATGTAGTTGTTGTGGCGTTGGAGTAGATGTGGTTGTTGTGATTGTGGTGTGGATGTGGTTGTTGTGATGGTGGAGTAAAAGTGGTTGTTGTGACGGTGGTGTGGATGTAGTTGTAATAGGGGTGTGGATGTGGTTGTTGTGACGGTGGTGTGGATGAAGTTGTTGTGACGTTGGAGTAGATGTGGTTGTTGTGACTGTGGTGTGGATGTGGTTGTTGTGACGGTGGAGTAGATGTGGTTGTTGTTACTGTGGTGTGGATGTGGTTGTTGTGACGGTTGTGTGGATGTAGTTGTTGTGACGTTGGAGTAGATATGGTTGTTGTAATTGTGGTGTGGATGTAGTTGTTGTGACGGTGGTGTGCATGTGGTTGTTGTGACGGTGGTGTGGAGGTGGTTGTTGTGACGGTGGTGTAGATGTTGATGTTGTGACGGTGGAGTAGATGTGGTTGTTGTGACTGTGGTGTGGTTGTGGTTGTTGTGATGGTGGAGTAGATGTGGTTGTTGTGACTGTGGTGTGGATGTGGTTGTTGTGACGGTGGAGTAGATGTGGTTGTTGTGACTGTGGTGTGGATGTGGTTGTTGTGACGGTGGAGTAGATGTGGTTGTTGTGACTGTGGTGTGGATGTGGTTGTTGTGACGGTGGAGTAGATGTGGTTGTTGTGACTGTGGTGTGGATGTGGTTGTTGTGACGGTGGTGTGGATGTAGTTGTTGTGACGTTGGAGTAGGTGTGGTTGTTGTGATGATGGTGTGGATGAAGTTGTTGTGACGGTGGTGTGGATGTAGTTGTTGTGACGGTGGTGTGGATGTTGTTGTTGTGATGGTGGTGTGGATGTGGTTGTTGTGATGGTGGAGTAAATGTGGTTCTTGTGACGGTGGTGTGGATGTAGTTGTTGTAATAGGGGTGTGGATGTGGTTGTTGTGATTGTGGTGTGGATGTGGTTGTTGTGATGGTGGAGTAAAAGTGGTTGTTGTGACGGTGGTGTGGATGTAGTTGTAATAGGGGTGTGGATGTGGTTGTTGTGACGGTGGTGTGGATGAAGTTGTTGTGACGTTGGAGTAGATGTGGTTGTTGTGACTGTGGTGTGGATGTGGTTGTTGTGACGGTGGAGTAGATGTGGTTGTTGTTACTGTGGTGTGGATGTGGTTGTTGTGACGGTTGTGTGGATGTAGTTGTTGTGACGTTGGAGTAGATATGGTTGTTGTGATTGTGGTGTGGATGTAGTTGTTGTGACGGTGGTGTGCATGTGGTTGTTGTGACGGTGGTGTGGAGGTGGTTGTTGTGACGGTGGTGTAGATGTTGATGTTGTGACGGTGGAGTAGATGTGGTTGTTGTGACTGTGGTGTGGTTGTGGTTGTTGTGATGGTGGAGTAGATGTGGTTGTTGTGACTGTGGTGTGGATGTGGTTGTTGTGACGGTGGAGTAGATGTGGTTGTTGTGACTGTGGTGTGGATGAAGTTGTTGTGACGGTGGTGTGGATGTAGTTGTTGTGACGTTGGAGTAAATATGGTTGTTGTGATTGTGGTGTGGATGTAGTTGTTGTTACGGTGGTGTGCATGTGGTTGTTGTGACGGTGGTGTGGAGGTGGTTGTTGTGACGGTGGTGTGGATGTTGATGTTGTGACGGTGGAGTAGATGTGGTTGTTGTGACTGTGGTGTGGTTGTGGTTGTTGTGACGGTGGAGTAGATGTGGTTGTTGTGACTGTGGTGTGGATGTGGTTGTTGTGACGGTGGAGTAGATGTGGTTGTTGTGACTATGGTGTGGATGTGGTTGTTGTGACGGTGGAGTAGATGTGGTTGTTGTGACGGTGGTGTGGATGTTGATGTTGTGACGGTGGAGTAGATGTGGTTGTTGTGACTGTGGTGTGGATGTGGTTGTTGTGACGGTGGATTAGATGTGGTTGTTGTGACTATTGTGTGAATGTGGTTGTTGTGACGGTGGAGTAGATGTGGTTGTTGTGACTGTGGTGTGGATGTGGTTGTTAAGACGGTGGAGTAGATGTGGTTGTTGTAACTGTGGTGTGGATGTGGTTGTTGTGACGGTGGTGTGGATGTAGTTGTTGTGACGTTGTAGTAGATGTGGTTGTTGTGATTGTGGTGTGGATGTAGTTCTTGTGACGGTGGTGTGCATGTGGTTGTTGTGACAGTGGTGTGGATGTGGTTGTTGTGACGGTGGTTTGGATGTGGTTGTTGTGACGGTGGAGTAAATGTGGTTGTTGTGACGGTGGTGTGGATGTTGTTGTTGTAATGGTGGTGTTGATGTGGCGGTTGTGACGGTGGAGTAGATGTGGCTGTTGTGATGGTGGAGTAGATGTGGTTGTTGTGACGGTGGTGTAGATGTGGTTGTTTTGACGGTGGTGTGAATGTAGTTGTTGTTATGGTGGTGTGGATGTGGTTGTTGTAATGGTGGTGTGGATGTGGTTGTTGTGATGGTGGAGTAAATGTAGTTGTTGTGACGGAGGTGTGGATGAAGTTGTTGTGACGGTGGTGTAGATGTGGTTGTTGTGATGATGGTGTGGATGTAGTTGTTGTGACGGTGGTGTGGATGTAGTTGTTGTGACGGTGGTGTGGATGTGGTTGTTGTGACGGTGGAGGAGATGTGGTTGTTGTGATGATGGTGTGGATGTAGTTGTTGTGACTGTGGTGTGGATGTGGTTGTTGTGACGGTGGAGTAGATGTGGTTGTTGTGACTGTGGTGTGGATGTGGTTGTTGTGACGGTGGTGTGGATGTGGTTGTTGTCACGGTGGAGTAGATGTGGTTGTTGTGATGATGGTGTGGATGTAGTTGTTGTGACGGTGGTGTGGATGGAGTTGTTGTGACGGTGGTGTGGATGTGGTTGTTGTGATGGTGGTGTGGATGTGGTTGTTGTGATGGTGGAGTAAATGTGGTTGTTGTGACGGTGGTGTGGATGTAGTTGTTGTAATAGGGGTGGGGATGTGGTTGTTGTGACGGTGGTGTGGATGAAGTTGTTATGACGTTGGAGTAGATGTGGTTGTTGTGACTGTGGTGTGGATGTGGTTGTTGTGACTGTGGTGTGGATGTGGTTGTTGTGACGGTGGTGTGGATGTAGTTGTTGTGACGTTGGAGTAGATGTGGTTGTTGTGATTGTGGTGTGGATGTAGTTGTTGTGACGGTAGTGTGCATGTGGTTGGTGTGACGGTGGTGTGGATGTGGTTGTTGTGACGGTGGTGTGGATGTAGTTGTTGTGATGGTGGAGTAAATGTGGTTGTTGTGACGGTGGTGTGAATGTTGTTGTTGTAATGGTGGTGTTGATGTGGCGGTTGTGATGGTGGAGTAGATGTGGCTGTTGTGATGGTGGAGTAGATGTGGTTGTTGTGACGGTGGTGTAGATGTGGTTGTTTTGACGGTGGTGTGAATGTAGTTGTTGTAATGGTGTTGTGGATGTGGTTGTTGTGACGGATGTGTGGATGTGGTTGTTGTGAAGGTGGTGTGGATGTGGTTGTTGTGACTGTGGTGTAGATGTGGTTGTTGTTGTTTATGGTGTAGATGTGGTAGTTGTAGCTGTGGTGTAGATGTGGTTGCTGTGACGGTGGTGTGGATGTAGTTGTTGTGATGGTGGTGTGAATATGGTTGTTTTGATAGTTGTGTAGATGTGATGGTTGTGACGGCGGTGTAGATGAGGTTGTGACGGCGGTGTAGATGTGGTTGTTGTGGCGATGGTGTAGATGTGGTTGTTGTGGTTGTGGTGTAGATGTGGTTGCTGTGAAATAGTGTAGATGTGGTTGTTGTGATGGTGGTGTGGATTTGGAGGTTGTGACGGTGGTGTGGATGTGGTTGTTGTGATGGTGGTGTAGATGTGGTTGTTGTGGTTTATGGTGTAGATGTGGTAGTTGTGACGGTGGTGTGGATGTAGTTGTTGTGATGGTGGTGTGAATGTGGTTGTTTTGATAGTTGTGTAGATGTGAATGTTGTAATGGTGGTTTAGATGTGGTTGTGACGGCGGTGTAGATGTGGTTGTTGCGGCGATGATGTAGATGTGGTTGTTTTGTTTGTGGTGTAGATGTGGTTGCTGTGAAATAGTGTAGATGTGGTTGTTGTGATGGTGGTGTGGATGTGGAGGTCGTGACGGTGATGTGGATGTGATTGTTGTGGCTTTGGTGTAGATGTGATTGTTGTGGCGGTGGTGTAGATGTGGTTGTTTTGGTTGTGGTGTATATTGGTTGCTGTGAAATAGTGTAGATGTGGTTGTTGTGATGGTGGTGTGGATGTGGCGGTTGTGACGGTGGTGTGGATGTAGTTGTTGTGACGGTGGAGTAGATGTGGTTGTTGTGATGGTGGAGTAGATGTGGTTGTTGTGACGGTGGTGCTGATGTGGTTGTTGTGATGGTGGTGTGGATGTGGTTGTTGTGACGGTGGTGCTGATGTGGTTGTTGTGACGGTGGTGTGGATGTGGTTGTTGTGACGGTGGTGCTGATGTGGTTGTTGTGATGGTGGTGTGGATGTGGTTGTTGTGATGGTGGAGTAAATGTGGTTGTTGTGACGGTGGTGTGGATGTTGTTGTTGTAATGGTGGTGTTGATGTGGCGGTTGTGATGGTGGAGTAGATGTGGCGGTTGTGATGGTGGAGTAGATGTGGTTGTTGTAATGGTGGTGTGGATGTGGTTGTTGTGATGGTGGAGTAAATGTGGTTGTTGTGACGGTGGTGTGGATGTTGTTGTTGTAATGGTGGTGTTGATGTGGCGGTTGTGATGGTGGAGTAGATGTGGCGGTTGTGATGGTGGAGTAGATGTGGTTGTTGTGATGGTGGTGTGGATGTGGTTGTTGTGACGGTGGTGTGGATGTAGTTGTTGTGACGTTGGAGTAGATGTGGTTGTTGTAATGGTGGTGTTGATGTGGCGGTTGTGATGGTGGAGTAGATGTGGCGGTTGTGATGGTGGAGTAGATGTGGTTGTTGTGATGGTGGTGTGGATGTGGTTGTTGTGACGGTGGTGTGGATGTAGTTGTTGTGACGTTGGAGTAGATGTGGTTGTTGTGATTGTGGTGTGGATGGAGTTGTTGTGACGTTAGTGTGCATGTAGTTGGTGTGACGGTGGTGTGGATGTGGTTGTTGTGACGGTGATGTGGATGTCGTTGTTGTGACGGTGGTGTGGATGTTGTTGTTGTGACGGTGGTGTGGATGTGGTTGTTGTGACGGTGATGTGGATGTAGTTGTTGTAATGGTTGTGTGGATGTGGTTGTTGTGACGGTTGTGTGGATGTGGTTGTTGTGATGGTGGAGTAGATGTGGTTGTTGTGATGGTGGTGTGGATGTGGCGGTTGTGACGGTGGTATGGATGTAGTTGTTGTGACGGTGGAGTAGATGTGGTTTTTGTGATGGAGGTGTGGATGTAGTTGTTGTGACGGTGGTGTGGATGTGGTTGTTGTGACGGTGGTGTGGATGTGGTTGTTGTGATGGTGGTGTGGATGTGGTTGTTGTGATGGTGGAGTAAATGTGGTTGTTGTGACGGTGTGGATGTTGTTGTTGTAATGGTGGTGTTGATGTGGGGGTTGTGATGGTGGAGTGGATGTTGCTGTTGTGATGGTGGAGTAGATGTGGTTGTTTTGACGGTGGTGTAGATGTGGTTGTTTTGACAGTGGTGTGGATGTGGTTGTTGTGACGGATGTGTGGATGTGGTTGTTGTGATGGTGGTGTGGATGTGGTTGTTGTGGCTGTGGTGTAGATGTGGTTGTTGTTGTTTATGGTGTAGATGTGGTAGTTGTAGCTGTGGTGTAGATGTGGTTGCTGTGACGGTGGTGTGGATGTAGTTGTTGTGATGGTGGTGTGAATGTGGTTGTTTTGATAGTTGTGTAGATGTGATGGTTGTGACGGCGGTGTAGATGAGGTTGTGACGGCGGTTTAGATGTGGTTGTTGTGGCGATGGTGTAGATGTGGTTGTTGTGGTTGTGGTGTAGATGTGGTTGCTGTGAAATAGTGTAGATGTGGTTGTTGTGATGGTGGTGTGGATTTGGAGGTTGTGACGGTGGTGTGGATGTGGTTGTTGTGATGGTGGTGTAGATGTGGTTGTTGTGGTTTATGGTGTAGATGTGGTAGTTGTGACGGTGGTGTGGATGTAGTTGTTGTGATGGTGGTGTGAATGTGGTTGTTTTGATAGTTGTGTAGATGTGAATGTTGTAATGGTGGTTTAGATGTGGTTGTGACGGCGGTGTAGATGTGGTTGTTGCGGCGATGATGTAGATGTGGTTGTTTTTGTTGTGGTGTAGATGTGGTTGCTGTGAAATAGTGTAGATGTGGTTGTTGTGATGGTGGTGTGGATGTGGAGGTTGTGACGGTGATGTGGATGTGATTGTTGTGGCTTTGGTGTAGATGTGATTGTTGTGGCTTTGGTGTAGATGTAGTTGTTTTGGCGGTGGTGTAGATGTGGTTGTTTTGGTTGTGGTGTAGATGTGGTTGCTGTGAAATAGTGTAGATGTGGTTGTTGTGATGGTGGTGTGGATGTGGACGTTGTGACGGTGGTGTGGATGTAGTTGTTTTGACGGTTGTGTGGATGTGGTTGTTGTTGTGGTGTGGATGTGGTTGTTGTGGCTGTGGTGTGGATGTGGAGTGACGGTGATGTGGATGTGGAGGTTGTGACGGTGGTGTGGATGTGGTTGTTTTGGTTGTGGTGTAGATGTGGTTGTTGTGAAGTTGTGTAGATGTGGGTGGTAAACCGGACAATTAAACACGACGCTAGGCTATGCATAACGTGATGTTCTTGCAATGATCCTATCTGGAAGTGATGGAAGATACTACTGTTTGAGGATATGCATATAGCACTTGGTTCACGGTTGTTTGTGGAGATTGTGAGGACATTTAGGTGATGTAGACGATTTTCTGGTAGCAGACGCATCGGGTCGAAAGTGTCAGCCTCACATCTAGCGGATGCCAGGTCGGTTTTTAGAACGTGCTCGCTTACAAGACTTTTTTGGTATTTGGAATATTTTCTCAGGTTATGTCAAATCGCCTTAAGCCAATTAGCCAAATAGTATGTTCTTTAAAACAAGAGATATTCCATAGTGTATTAAAAACGTACAATCCATGGCATCACAATTCCAATGGGGTTCAAAGACATTTCCCATACCAAAACCAACCCATGTGTGTGCGACATGTGTTAGTAATAGACAGAAGAGCATGGCTGCTCAATGGAAAGCGTAGTCCATTGGGGGGGAGAGTAGTCTTTTCGGAGTACACTTTATAGAGGATACGAGGGCTCGTAAAAAAGTCCTAAGTCTAACAAACAAAACCAACAATTGCGAAAGTGTATTTCATATTATTTTTCAACATAATCTCCCTGCTTTTCAATACACGTCTCATATTGATAGCGAAGCTTTTCAATTCCAGTCTGGAAGAGGTTTTCTGAAGCCACCCTGAAAACCCCATTCATGGCATCGTTGTCGTCATAGCGCTATCCACGAAGGTGTTCTTTAAGTTTAGGAAACAGGTGGAAATCACTTGTTGCCAGGTCTGGCGAGTAAGGAGGGTAAGGAGGCTCTTCGAACCCACCTTGTCGCATAGCAGCCTTTGCAAGTCGAGAGGTGTGAGAAGAGGCATTGTCATGAACTAGTACAACAACATTCCTCGCCGCTTTTCTTTGATAGAAACTGTCATGCGATGAAGCAAATGAAGTAATCTACAAGGATCACACCCTTTGCATCCCAGAATACAGTGGCCCTAACTATCTTCACTGATCTTGAAGACTTGAATTTTTATGGGGAATAGTGCCATTCCATGGAATTGACGTTTTGACTCTGGAACATAGTGGTAGACCCATGTTTCATCACCCGTTACTTATCTCTTTTTGAATTTGACGAAATCCTCCTCAATTAGCTCTAAATTTTCTCTGGGGATGTACTGCACTACACTACTCTATAGCGAGGGGGTTGTCCTTCACTACTCTACTCTATAGCGAGAGGGTTGTCCTTCACTACTCTACTCTATAGCGAGGGGGTTGTCCTCCACTACAGTACTCTATAGCGAGGGGATTGTCCTTCACAAAACTACTCTATAGCGAGAGGGTTGTCCTTCACTACTCTACTCTATAGCGAGGGGGTTGTTCTTCACTACTCTACTCTATAGCGAGGGGTTGTCCTTTACTACGCTACTCTATAGCGAGGGGTTGTCCTTCACTGCACTACTCTTTAGCGACTGGATTGTCCTTCACTACGCTACTCTATAGCGAGGGGGTGTCCTTCACTCCAGTGCTCTATAGCGAGGGATTGTCCTTCACTAGAGTACTCTATAGCGAGGGGTTGTTCTTCACTACAGTACTCTATAGAGAGGGGATGTACTATACTACAGTACTCTATAGCGAGGGTTTGTCCTTCACTACAATAATCTAAAGCGACGGGATATACTCTACTACAGTACTCTATTGCGAGGGGTTGTCCTTCACTACAGTACTCTATAGCGAGGGGGTGTCCTTCACTACAGTACTCTATAGCGAGGGGTTGTTTTTCACTACAGTAATCTAAAGCAAGGGAATGTACTGTACTACAGTACTTTATAGCGAGGGGTTGTCCTTCACTACAGTAATCTAAAGCAAGGGGATGTACTGTACTACAGTACTCTATAGCGAGGGGATATACTGCACTAGAGTACTCTATAGCGAGGGGGTTGTCCTCCACTACACTACTCTATAGCGAGGGGGTTGTCCTCCACTACACTATATATGGCGAAGGGGTTGTCCTCCACTATAGTACTCTATAGCGAGGGGATTGTCCTTCACAAAACTACTCTATAGCGAGAGGGTTGTCCTTCACTACACTACTCTATAGCGAGGGGTTGTCCTTCACAACACTACTCTATAGCGAGGGCGTTGTCCTTCACTACAGTTCTCTATAGCGAGGGGTTGTCCTTCACTACGCTGCTCTATAGCGAGGGGGTTGTCCTTCACTACAGTACTCTATAGCAAGGGTGTTGTCCTTCACTACACAATGCTATAGCGAGGGGTTTGTCCTTCACTACAGTACTCTATAGCGAGGGGTTGTCGTTCACTACAGTACTCTAAAGCGAGGGGGTTGTCCTTCACTATGCTACTCTAAAGCGAGGGGTTGTCCTTCACTAAAGTACTCTATAGCGAGGGGTTGTCCTTCACTACAGTATTCTATAGCAAGGGGATGTACTGCACTACAGTACTCTATAGCGAGGGGGTGTCCTTCACTACTCTACAGCGAGGGGTTGTCCTTCACTATAGTACTCTATAGCGAGGGGATGCACTGCACTACAGTACTCTATAGCGAGGGGGTGTCCTTCACTACTCTTTAGCGAGGGGTTGTCCTTCACTATAGTACTGTATAGCGAGGGGATGCACTGCACTACGGTACTCTATAGCGAGGGGGTGTCCTTCACTACTCTTTAGCGAGGGGTTGTCCTTCACTATAGTACTGTATAGCGAGGGGATGTACTGCACTACAGTACTCTATAGCGAGGGGGTGTCCTTCACTACTCTACAGCGAGGGGTTGTCCTTCACTATAGTACTCTATAGCGAGGGGATGCACTGCACTACGGTACTCTATAGCGAGGGGGTGTCCTTCACTACTCTTTAGCGAGGGGTTGTCCTTCACTATAGTACTGTATAGCGAGGGGATGTACTGCACTACGGTACTCTATAGCGAGGGGGTGTCCTTCACTACTCTTTAGCGAGGGGTTGTCTTTCACTATAGTACTGTATAGCGAGGGGATACACTGCACTACGGTACTCTATAGCGAGGGGGTGTCCTTCACTACTCTTTAGCGAGGGGTTGTCCTTCACTATGGTACTGTATAGCGAGGGGATGTACTGCACTACAGTACTCTATAGCGAGGGGGTGTCCTTCACTACTCTACAGCGAGGGGTTGTCCTTCACTATAGTACTGTATAGCGAGGGGATGTACTGCACTACGGTACTCTATAGCGAGGGGTTGTCCTTCACTATAGTACTGTATAGCGAGGGGGTGTCCTTCACTACAGTACTCTACGGTACCCTTTGGGGAGGTGGTGTCCTTCACTATAGTACTCTATAGCGAGGGGATGTATTGTACTACAGTACTCTATAGCGAGGGAATGTACTGCACTACAGTACCCTATAGCGAGGGGTTGTCCATCACTATAGTACTGTATAGCGAGGGGGTGTCCTTCACTACAGTACTCTAAAGCGAGGGGGTGTCCTTCACTACTCTATAGTGAGAGGATGTATTGCACTACAGTACTCTATAGCGAGGGGATGTACTGCACTACAGTACTCTATAGCGAGGGGATGTCCTGCACTACAGTACTCTATAGCGAGGGGTTGTCCTTCACTACAGTACTCTATAGCGAGGGGTTGTCCTTCACTACAGTACTCTATAGCGAGGGGTTGTCCTTCACTACAGTACTCTATAGCGAGGAGATGTACCACACTACACAACTCTACACCGATGACGTTCTACAGACATGGCGTTCTGTCGTGAAGGTTGTTTGTCGAGGACACCATGAACGTCTGTGCGAGGTGACGGAGCATGTTGAACGCATATGCACTAATTGAGAAAACCGTCTCTTTTCAGATAATTTCATTGCCGAAGTGTCTACAATTATGCTGACAGTTAAGCTCGAAATGTAAGAGAAGACGAACAGTCTTGGCAAATAGATAACGCACATTTAGTTTTGCGTTTTGAAATAAAGCCGACAAATTTTCACTTAGAAAACATATTGAATTTAGCTTAGCATTGAAAAAAAATTACATTTGCCAATTTCGTTCCATGCTGTTTGCAAATGTTGACGAGGTGATTCGCCAGAGGGCGGTATTATCGCAAAAGCCCGGATGAAAGAAATTGCCTTATCACGTGCTTCCCCTAGGATGGCGACAGAGTAGAAAAGCGCTGCGTGTGTTCGGACCGGCTTAGATGATATCAAATATCTATCACATGGGCTTCTATCTCACCCGTGAACAAGTATTTAGTAGCTCGTCGCTTGAGCGTCTTTAAATTACCTGTAAACTGTTCATCGTACTTTTTACATCAGACGAGTGACTCTTGTACGAAGTTCAATCATTACTCATTTCCCGCCTTGAATACAAATTAGGCTTTTTATTGCTTCTTTTATAGACAGACCACATGACAGCTGCTTGTGCTCATGCGCATACTTCGGTCATGCGCAGTGTGGGTCAGTGCGAAGATGTAATAACGTCTCTGATCGGTGCTCAGTTACTCAAACCATTATGTACCAGCTGGGTAACATATAAGGTGAGGTGAGGTGAAATTGGGTTTAACGTCGCGTCCAAGATTATTGCACTTATATAGCGACGTGCATGCACGTGTATGTGTGTGTGTGGCTGCTTGTACTAGTCCGGACTGATGCCGATTTATAGTGCTAGCTCACTGAGATACCATGCCGCAGTTTAACATGAATACCCCACTCAGACACAGTATACTGACTCCGAGCCGACCAGTCCTTGTTTTAGCCCCTTAATGCCGAGCGCCAGACAGGGTAACAACAAGTACAATCTTTTAACGTCTTTTTGTATGACGCGGCCCGGGATCGAACCCTGGACCTTCCGCTCTCCGGGCGGACGCTCTACCACAAGACCACGGAGGCGGTCGGGTAACATATAAGAAGTTATGGGTATTGACGTAACTACCCTTTCCCTATGTTGCTGGCGGTTGTTGCCCACATTGTCCAAAGCTTTATAATCGGACACTACAACTTTTCCAGGCGCAGAACAAAGACATAAAACTTCCTAACCTAGCTTCATTTAGTTTCCATTTATTCGTCATTCCAACAAAATATACAAGTGTCACGTGGCGCTCAATTTCCATTTTCAAAGTTGTTGCAGTAACCGCCTCCTGATAAAACGAAGCCTTATGAAATTACAACCATGTAATGGATCCTGTGGGAGAAGGCATCACAGGAGCTATTCATTGTTCCACGGATGTTTTCGACGTCTCCTGGTGGCTTCATCATACAAATACATTAGTACATTTTCCAGGAACCTTAATTCATTTGATGTATTGTAATCTGTTTAGACAGCGCCATGGTGTGAGACGGCCGAGAGACGAGGGCCGCTGGTTTAATGACCTGTATGATATATGCCTAAAGGGAAGCGATATTTGACGGTCATAAATTCTATGCCGCCCCTGTGTTTAATATTTCATAATCATTACGCCACTCTGGCGACGATATTAATTGATAAAAATAATCTGCTCTGTAATTATGTAACACGTTCATAAAGATTACCCAGCAAGCCCCATGGTGACGTCAAGGGGACTCGGACCGCCTCCCATGGCTCGGTGCTTTCGAAGATCAAAGCCGGGTTATGCTTCAATGCAGGCTCACATGGTTTCTGAGCTAATTGCCCGTCTATATCACCCGTAGTTTGTAATAATGTATACTCCCTGATGTCATGCAACTTATCTCCTTAATAGATGTTTTTCTGCTTAAAATATGATCAAGTAATCGATTTCCTGAAGAATTTTTTTTTATCGCCGTGAAACTCCAAATGGTTACTCATTCAGCTGTTAGGACTTGATTAATTTACATAGACGTTTGTTTGACTGTTGGGGCAGAAAACTAAACCGTCCATGGACTCAACCGTTCTTCTACATTAAAGGAGGGGGTCTCTCGCGGTAAATGACGGCTAATAGGGAAACAGGTAGATGTGAACTGGTAGTGGCGCTCTTGCCAGAAAGCTGCTTCGTGATATCCTCATCACATACCTTGACCGTCTCCCACACCTTCATCACAGATCTTGCCCGTCTCCCACACCTTCATCACAGATCTTGTCCGTCTCCCACACCTTCATCACAGATCTTGTCCGTCTCCAACACCTTCATCACAGATCTTGTCCGTCTCCCACACCTTCATCACAGATCTTGTCCGTCTCTAACACCTTCATCACATACATTGTCCGTCTCCCACACTTTATTCACAGACCTTGTCGAACTCCCACACTTTCATCACAGACCTTGTCCGTCTCCCACACCTTCATCACAGATCTTGTCCGTCTCCCACACCTTCATCACAGACCTTGTCCGTCTCTCACACCTTCATCACATACCTTGTACGTCTCCCACACCTTCATCACATACCTTCTACGTCTCCCACACCTTCATCACAGATCTTGTCCGTCTCTCACACCTTCATCACATGCCTTGTATGTCTCCCACACCTTCATCACAGATCTTGTCCGTCTCTCACACCTTCATCACATACATTGTCCGTCTCCCACACTTTATTCACAGATCTTGTCCGTCCCCCACAACTTCATCACATACATTGTCCGTCTCCCACACTTTATTCACAGATCTTGTCCGTCCCCCACAACTTCATCACAGATCTTGTCCGTATCCCACATTTTCATCACAGACCTTGTCCGTCCCCCACACCTTCATAACAGATCTTGTACGTCTCCCACACCTTCATCACAGATCTTGTCCTTCTCTCACACCTTCATCACAGATCTTGTCCGTATCCCACACTTTCATCACAGATCTTGTCCTTCTCCCACACCTTCATCACAGATCTTGTCCGTCTCTCACACCTTCATCACATACATTGTCCGCCTCCCACACTTTATTCACAGATCTTGTCCGTCCCCCACACCTTCATCACAGATCTTGTCCGTCTGTAACACCTTCATCACATACATTGTCCGTCTCCCACACTTTATTCACAGACCTTGTCGAACTCCCACACTTTCATCACAGACCTTGTCCGTCTCCCACACCTTCATCACAGATCTTGTCCGTCTCCCACACCTTCATCAAAGACCTTGTCCGTCTCTCACACCTTCATCACATACCTTGTACGTCTCCCACACCTTCATCACAGATCTTGTCCGTCTTTCACCTCTTCATCACATACATTGTCCGTCTCCCACACTTTATTCACAGATCTTGTCCGTCCCCCACACCTTCATCACAGATCTTGTCCGTCTCTCACACCTTCATCACGGATCTTGTCCGTCTCCCACACTTTCATCACAGACCTTGTCCATCCCCCACATCTACATCACAGATCTTGTACGTCCCCCACACTTTCATCACATTCCTTGTACGTCTCCCACACCTTCATCACATACCTTCTACGTCTCCCACACCTTCATCATAGATCTTGTCCGTCTCCTACACCTTCATCACCGATCTTGTCCTTCCCCCACACCTTCATCACGGATCTTGTCCGTCTCCCACACTTTCATCACAGACCTTGTCCATCCCCCACATCTAGGTCACAGATCTTGTACGTCCCCCACACCTTCATCACATACCTTGTACGTCTCCCACACCTTCATCACATACCTTCTACGTCTCCCACACCTTCATCACAGATCTTGTCCGTCTCCCACACCTTCATCAACGATCTTGTCCTTCCCCCACACCTTCATCACAGATCTTGTCCGTCTCCCACACCTTCATCACCGATCTTGTCCGTCTCCCACAGCTTCATCACAGATCTTGTACGTCTCCCACACCTTCATCACGTACATTGTCCATCTCCCACACTTTATTCACAGATCTTGTCCGTCCCCCACACCTTCATCACAGATCTTGTCCGTCTCCCACACCTTCATCACCGATCTTGTCCGTCTCCCACACCTTCATCACATGATGCAATACATAAGTGTAACTAACATGAGTGAAACATGCAGATCTTTCTCACTTCAAGATGCAATTTGACATTGTGCAATCCGTGATCCCATATTACTTTCCAAATAATGTGTTTGTGCTGTTTTAATTTGTCTGTGTTTCATAAGAACAGACCAAAATCTTACTCGTGTTCAAATACCAATATGAGAAAAACTCCAAATAAAAACCTCTCATTCAAATGATCACATCTAATAATTTCATTATTATTTGGAAATGTTTCCTGATTATTTTAGAATAATGCATATCCGTGGGCCAAACGAACACGAGCTTTCAATGTATGTAATGTGTAATGCCTGATTCATATGAGGAATTATACATTGCCTGAAACAGTGAGCAGTAATACATGATTAAACATATTCCATAAAATGTAAATTATAAAGGACACCAGTTCAAAATCTCCAAGCGTTGACGTATTGTAAGGTCACCTGGTGCCACACTATCTAGCGCATAGTAAGGCCACCTGGTGCCCCACTATCTAGCGCATAGTAAGGACACATGGTGCCAAACTATCTAGCGCATAGTAAGGACACCTGGTGCCCCACTATCTAGCGCATAGTAAGGCCACCTGGTGCCCCACTATCTAGCGCATAGTAAGGCCACCTGGTGCCCCACTATCTAGCGCATAGTAAGGCCACCTGGTGCCCCACTATCTAGCGCTTAGTAAGGACACATGGTGCCACACTGTCTAGCGCACAATAAGGCCACCTGGTGCCACACTATCTAGCGCATAGTAAGGACACATGGTGCAGAATCTGCAAGGGTTGATGTATGTTAAGGACACCTACTATAGAATCTGCAATGGTTTATGTATGATAAAGACAACTGGTACAGAATAAGGAAGGGTTGACGTGTAGTAAGGCCATCTGGTACAGAATAAGGAAGGGTTGACGTGTAGTAAGGCCACTGGTACAGAATAAGGAAGGGTTGGCGTATAGTAAGGCCACCTGGTACAGAATAATGAAGGCTTGACGTATAGTAAGGCCATCTGGTACAGAATATGGAAGGGTTGGCGTATAGTAAGGCCACCTGGTACAACATAAGGAAGGGTTGGCGTATAGTAAGGCCACCTGGTACAGAATAAGGAAGGGTACTTGGCGTATAGTAAGGCCACCTGGTGCAGAATAAGGAAGGCTTGACGTATAGTAAGGCCACCTGGTACAGAATAATGAAGGCTTGACGTATAGTAAGGCCACCTGGTACAGAATAAGGAAGGCTTGACGTAAAGTAAGGCCACCTGGTACAGGATAATGAAGGCTTGACGTATAGTAAGGCCACCTGGTACAGAATAATGAAGGCTTGACGTATAGTAAGGCCACCTGGTACAGAATAATGAAGGCTTGACGTATAGTAAGGCCACCTGGTACAGGATAATGAAGGCTTGACGTATAGTAAGGCCACCTGGTACAGAATAATGAAGGCTTGACGTATAGTTAGGCCACCTGGTACAGGATAATGAAGGCTTGACGTATAGTAAGGCCACCTAGTACAGAATATGGAAGGGTTGACTGATAGTAAGGCCACCTAGTACAGGGTATGGAATGGTTGACGTATTGTTGGGCCACCTGGTACAGATTAAGGAAGGCTTGACGTATAGTAAGGCCACCTGGTACAGAATAAGGAAGGGTACTTGGCGTATAGTAAGGCCACCTGGTGCAGAATAAGGAAGGCTTGACGTATAGTAAGGCCACCTGGTACAGAATAAGGAAGGGTTGGCGTATAGTAAGGCCACCTGGTACAGGATAATGAAGGCTTGACGTAAAGTAAGGCCACCTGGTACAGGATAATGAAGGCTTGACGTATAGTAAGGCCACCTGGTACAGAATAATGAAGGCTTGACGTATAGTAAGGCCACCTGGTACAGGATAATGAAGGCTTGACGTATAGTAAGGCCACCTGGTACAGAAGAATGAAGGCTTGACGTATAGTTAGGCCACCTGGTACAGGATAACGAAGGCTTGACGAATAGTAAGGCCATCTGGTACAGAATAATGAAGGCTTGACGTATAGTAAGGCCACCTGGTACAGGATATGGAAGGGTTGACGTATAGTTGGGCCACCTGGTACAGAATAATGAAGGGTTGACGTATAGTAAGGCCACCTAGTACAGAATATGGAAGGGTTGACTGATAGTAAGGCCACCTAGTACAGAATAATGAAGGCTTGACGTATAGAAAGGCCACCGGGTACAGAATAAGGAAGGGTTGGCGTATAGTAAGGCCACCTAGTACAGAATATGGAAGGGTTGACGTATAGTAAGGCCACCTGGTACAGAATATGGAAGGGTTGGCGTATCGTAAGGCCACCTGGTACAGAAAAAGGAAGGGTTGACGTATAGTAAGACCACCTGGTACAGGATAATGAAAGCTTGACGTATAGTAAGGCCACCTGGTACAGGATATGGAAGGGTTGACGTATAGTTGGGCCACCTGGTACAGAATAATGAAGGGTTGACGTATAGTAAGGCCACCTAGTACAGAATATGGAAGGGTTGACTGATAGTAAGGCCACCTAGTACAGAATAATGAAGGCTTGACGTATAGAAAGGCCACCGGGTACAGAATAAGGAAGGGTTGGCGTATAGTAAGGCCACCTAGTACAGAATATGGAAGGGTTGACGTATAGTAAGGCCACCTGGTACAGAATATGGAAGGGTTGGCGTATCGTAAGGCCACCTGGTACAGAAAAAGGAAGGGTTGACGTATAGTAAGACCACCTGGTACAGGATAATGAAAGCTTGACGTATAGTAAGGCCACCTGGTACAGGATATGGAAGGGTTGACGTATAGTTGGGCCACCTGGTACAGAATAATGAAGGGTTGACGTATAGTAAGGCCACCTAGTACAGAATATGGAAGGGTTGACTGATAGTAAGGCCACCTAGTACAGAATATGGAAGGGTTGACGTATTGTAAGGCCATCTGGTACAGAATCTTCAAGGGCGGTTACCGTGACGCCTTGCCCCTTCTGTCAGGAGACATTAAGCATTGCTCGGTTCTCGATTGAGGCAGATCACCAACAAAGTAGCCGCCTCAGTAGTTACATGCTAAACTACGTCTGCAGTACGTCAGTCCCAGATGTACTTATAGCTTTGTCAATGGTGCATACATATTCGATGCCCAATTTATGTATTTGCTCAAGTTTCTGTCGAGGAAGATTTCCGCCTAACATCACGTTGGCTCCCTAGAAATATGTTTAGACATCCACTAAAGATACAAAGGTATGATTCATTCTATTTGCCACAGAAAAAAGCCGTTTCCTTCTAATAATCTTTAAAATCAGAAGTCACGTGCACACGAGATCTCAGCGTGGGCATAGCCGCCGCCATCTTGATTGATCGTCGGCATGGCGACACCACGCTGAGTGAGCATTGCTTCTTTGTTTGTCGACTTCAGCATGAGATTTGGAAATAAAATTTCTATCCTGTTTAAAGCATCATCCTTCTGTGGCGCTGTGAGTGCAAGTATGCCCATCATGGCGCCTGTTGGAAGACACGGGCTGAATGACTCGCAGACACTGCGATCTAATTTTGCGAGACAGGTCATGCAGAGACTCCTTTCAACGTGGGGATCATGTCCATGCAAGATGCGACCATTTTACGGATGTGCGTCACGCAAATGTCTTTGTGTTTTCTGCGATTCTTGGGGAATTATTTCAGATTTAAGAGTGTTATGATGGAAAATTTGCCGGTATTGTTTTTCGTTTAGAGATCATTTCCTGGAACAAGGACATTTAGTACATTTTGTTCAAGTTAATGACTTCCAGGCGAGTCATCCGTGGCTGTGTGAACGTAACCACGCCGCAATATAGTCTCATAAAGGGAATCACATATAAAATGTAATCACAATTTCTTCTTTTCAAAGGAAAACGTCTTGGTCTACTACTCACTTAGAGCCTGACTGTAGTCTGCAGTATCGTTTATATATGCAACTGCCGTTTAGTTATTACAGCAATGGAAGGAGCCGTATAAAAGCGATATGGGGGGTTTCAGAAAAAAAAGTTGAATCGCTGCAAGTTAAGACGTTAACATTTCGTCCTGGAGTTCATGTTTGGGTGTAACATCATGAGACTGACATTTCGTCCCTGAAATATAGTTATCTTTGAAAAATATATTATATATCTGAAAAATATATTTGAAAACTATAATCCAAATGGAGCCTAGAACAATGCTTAATTTCAGGAGCGAGAGCTGCGGCAATCTAGACTTGCCCAATCATCCCAGACTTGCGTTGGACTTATTAATATAATCTGTTGGGTGGTAGTGCTAATGTGCGAGTATGTCATCCTACCCCTTGGTCGTGTGACTGTTCTCATTTACTATGTGGCTTGACTGCAGGGCTCAATTACTGAGGATCTGCTTATGGATAATGATTGCATTGGTCTTAAAACTGTAGATATTTTTATCAAGTTGCTAAAATATTACTCTCAGCGGATGATAGATTACGGGTTTAGTGGCAGACATGTCCGTGAGCAATGACATACACTGCCGGCAGTACTAGCTTGCTGACAAACCACACCGTTTGATAAAAACGACCAGCCTCCATTGTATGTTGCAGGAGTAGGGACCGATATTTCCTCTCTTCATACTTCGACTTAAGCAAGTTCAAACAATGATATAAAGGAAGTCGCGATATATCGAGCTAATGTAGTTTTCGTGTGTCTTTACAGTGTATATTTTTCATACTTATTCCTTATGTCGTGTATTTAGGTCATTATCTATATTATGCGAGAAGGATCTTCTCAAGATGGATTTACTGTAGTTCCATGAAACTTGGCACATGTCATCCGTAACATTGTTAGGCTGAAAGGTCAATATCAATGTGAAGGGTCGCTGGTAAAGTATATGTATGTGTTTCGAGTACTTCGATTTTCCTGCATACATGTGTAACGTGTGTTGCATGTAGTGGTTAACTCATTCATTGGTTGGTATAGTGAATGTGGGTTTACGCCCCATTTACCACTACTTCAGCTGCGGCGGGGACGCCTGGCCTGAGCCCGAGTGTGAGACAGCAACCATTTGTCCACTCGGCTGTACATACAGAACTTGTCAACAGTAACGCGGTACCTGTTACATGTAGATGCGGGTTGTTCTGCTTCCCTATAGTGCTTGTAAATGCAGCTCATCTTCCTTTTGTTTATATCAAAGGTCAAATTTACACTCAAGGTCACACTCTCAAACATCTGTTACATATCAGTAGTAGATCATAGTTTGTATGTCATATAAGGTACTCGCCAATTTGTCCAAATGTTATTAGATCATTTCTATTCTTTGAGGGAATCTCTCATGCGATGAAGCAAATCAGCATAGTAGGCACCGGTAATCGTCTTTTGACTTTCTAAGTAATCAACAAGGATCACACCCTTTGCATCCCAGAATACAGATGGCCATAACTTTCTTCACTGATCTTGAAGACTTGATTTATTTTTGGTGCCGGAGAAGTGGAATTGTGCCATTCCATGGATTGACGTTTCGATTCGGGATCATAGTAGTAGACCCATGTTTCATCACCTGTTACTAATCTCTTTTGAATTGGACGAAATCCTCCTCAATTAGCTCTAAACTTTCTCTGGCAATGTCAGATCTTTTTTCCTCAAGATCAGAATTAAGTAACGTTTGCACCCAAAGAGCAGATAACTTATTCACCTATAAATGTTCACGAATGATAGTTTCAATGGATCAATGGCTTAGACCTGTGTCTTCCTCAAGTTCAGCAATGGTAACACGTCTATTTGACAGTGTAAGTTTTTCTATCTCCTTGATTGAGGGACGTCCAGGGCTCATCAATGCTTGATCTACCAGGCTTAAACAAAGCTGGCCAACGTTTAACAGTGGAATAGATAGGGCACTTATCCCCATACACTTGTGACATGCGGTCATGAATTTCTTGGGGAGTACTTTTTTCTAAAGTATAAAAACTTGATGACTGGTCGGTCCCGTTCTTTTCCATTTCTGTGTCCATTTGGACGCCTATCACGTTCAACTGTCTCTCACTAATATACACACGGCCTCAACAGACCAAATACACTCGCAATGAACTACTCAAACAATGTACTACATTGACTAGTTCACTTTGCTATGGCCCATAGTTGCAAGTTAGTCAGGCTTGGAACTTTTTACCAGCCGTCGTACATCACAGTCGGACAACATTCGGAACAAATAAGGGACTATTCCGAGCAAAGTACATTAATTTCCATAAGAGACAAAGGTGATCGTAATTCTAAGGTGTGTGTTCGTGTTTTTACTTCATTCAAGTCGTGTACACACGCTCTAAAGACATCCGCAGGCTTTGTGAACGTGCGCCCAACCCGGCAGCTAGGCAGCAGTAGCTGTGTCTCAACAACCCATCTCTCGATCAATCCAGTAATCGCTGTAATTCCACTATCCCTTTCACTGGGTTAAATGATCCGTGCCAGATTAGTAATCCATCAGATGAATATTTACAAGTTGTATTATTTATTTGATAGATTTTTTCTCAAGGTGCTACATTATTGATGTGTTTTACACAAACACTGCGTAATGTACCAGGAATCAATTCATTCCTAACGCTATAAAATTTAATTTTTAATTTGGTATTTGTTTCATCATCAAAGCCTTAGCTTAGTCCAGTGCAGGCCATACGGGCTAGCGGTGATAGTGAACATGGCGAACGTAGTTTTAACAAGGGAGAGATATTTCCCCAATGTATTGTAACACCAAGAATAATGCAAAAGCTATAGATTCCATGAAAAACTCTTGAAAGGAAACATGGTAATAAAACGCAACGAGTATCGCAGGTAATGGCAGACAATGAGTCATTTACACTGCCAAGCATGTCAAAGACCGCTTTAATCGATCGATCTCAACTGCCTATTGCATAATCATATAGAGGAGAGCGTTTTCATCATAACAGCACAAAATCCTGAAACTCCACGCCAAGTGCCTCTATGAACTATCATATTATATTACTCTGAAATCACGAAAAATGCTGCCCGATCAAAGGCGTGGAAAACAATCACATTGTCGGCTGAGTGTAATAGTGCCATCGCTCCAGGCAAGAGGGATTCAATCGGTATGCAATTCAACTGCTAAATATATGCGACTTTTTTATACTATCGATATCAAAGAACAGCAAATGCTAGCTTTTTTAACGTGATAATGTTTCATCGAGTGTTGTGTTGGCGTGCAACCTTAATCCCACTGATAATTCTTACGCAATGTAGCAGACAATAAAACTAATTTGCAATATTTTCTCCTTTGATAGAGCCGTGTAATAGTATTTAAAGACCGACAACAAGTTTGAATTGAAGCATCAGTTATTAATGTCTACATGATAGGACCCCATAAACAGAGGAAATATTCCCCGTGTTCCATGTAGCTGCAGAACGGGTCACCGGGGAGACGTTAATCCCGACCTCCAGGTCACCATCCTCTTTTGATGTTCTCATCCCTCCCAGGAAACAGCTTTTGGTCAGGCGTATTAGCTTATTACGCAACGTTACGCCTATTAGCTGGGAGAGTTGCCCAAGTGGGTATTGTTGGGAGAATATGCTTCTCCAGTATTACATAAATACTTCTGCAATGACAGCAGTTAACAGCAATGATTGTAACAGTAAATGGATTCTCCAAGATATGAAAGAATTATCCCAGAAGAAGTCTGAAAGCGGCACGTGTTTTTTACTTTTTCGCATTTATCTACAGTAAAATGTGCCGTGGACGTGCATCACTTTCTGCATGATTGTTATGTTTGTACGACTTGTTATGCATTGATTTAGTTTGAACTTGTGTTTTTCAATTTCATTTTTAAAGTGGTAAAGTTTCTTTTGGCGGTCAGTTTATTACCCTTAAGATTAGGATGATAGTGTTTCATAACTTTTCTATGTGTGCACATGTTTGTAAATTCTCAATGCTTATTGGTCCATTTAGCGATTCTCAATGTTGATTGGTCTTTTGCCCGGCAGTTTATGTAGAATAACCTATTGGAAACTCGGAATTACGGAGTATCTGTCCGAAGGCTCGGAACTTAAACCATTTCTTCACGAGGGCCAGCTACTTTGTAATTCCTCGTAGCTCGATGATTATGCTCTAAGTTTATATTGCAGATGCACGTCGTACAGCGCCGCTATGTGAGGAAGTACCGACTGTCGGACTCGGACTACGACGACCACGACGACCATGAGGAGGAGGAGGAGGATGACGGAGAGTGTCCGAGGTTCCTGACACCTTTGAAAAGAGACTGGACCGGCGTCCCTCAAATGCTGCTGGAGGACATCTTCACCCTGCTGACTCCCAAGTACCGTCACGTGGCCTCCCAAGTGTGCTACACCTGGCGCTCCACGTTCTACTCCCCCCGTGTGTGGGAGACTTTCACTTTGTTAGAGAGAACCTTGACCCGCCGTATCTTCAACCTCTACAAGGGCTACCAGCGAGACCTCTGTTGTAGGAAAACCCAGGTGTGCCTGTTAAAGGTGGGTGCACACTTCAAGAAGATCATCATAACGCCGATTGACAACTTCTTCAGTTTGTATGAGTTTCTCAGAGTACTGAACTGCTTCTTTGAGTTTTATGAAGAGTTTCCAATGCCCAAACTGCATACTTTCTTGTTCACGTTCTCGTGCGAGAGCCGCGGCATTGCCGGTGTGAGGATCCACGGAACTGGTGGTAAAATCCTAGATATCCTCAAGCTGACGCTGAGAAACATCCGCACTCTGAAGTCACTGAGGCTGAACCAACTCCTCCTGGACGAGTGCGAGGTTCCAGGCCTCATTGAGTCCATGATAGGCAGCTGCCAGGAGACCATGCGGACACTTGAACTCCTCAACCTGTCCAAGGTCCCAGTTCCACTGCCAGAACTAGCCAGGTTCTCCAACCTGTTCCGCCTGACTGTCAGCCCCCAGCACCTGGACGAGGAGATGCTGCTGCTGCTGGGCGGGATGGGGCTGGTGTATCTACACATACTGCAGGACCCCTATACGTGCGACTGTGAGGCAGTGTCGTTCGAAGCATGGAAGCTCTTGAAGGAGATTGCTCCACAACTGAGAGTCATTTTGGAGATACAAGGCCTCACAAAGAAAGATCTCTTGTTCCAACCAAGAGCTCCTGTTGTGGAAGTACGGTTTTCTACGCCTTATTCGAAGATGACAGCCGACATCGCTAGTACTGTCGTGGAGCACTACAGTAAGACTCTGGAATTGTTGGTACAGAAGCACCTTCCTAGAATTCAAGGCCGTAGGTCTTTCCACGACCGAGGTGACTCCCACTTTCTGTTTATTGTGCAGCACTGCCATCGTCTGCATTCACTTGTGATTCGGGAAAGGCTGTCTAATGCCTCACTCATTTTACTGGCAAACAGAAGCAAGAATCTTAAGTCGCTGGTTGTTCGTCAGAATGCCCTCCTCAAGAAATGCGACTGGCCCAAGTCTCCAGACTGGTCAACAGAATTTCATAGACACCTGAAGAAGACAGCAAGGTCGTATGGGGATTCCAAAATAGAAGTAGCCAAAGTGATGGGTCATTTGTGGAGGCCATTGAGAGATGACGAGTTCATGAGATTGTATTCCCGATAACGGATTGCTATGTTTCTTCTGACAGTGTACTCCGGGGCAGGGTGTGTGATATTGTTTGCCCTGAACACAGGTCGTGACTTGCCAAGCTGGGCATATGTATGTGCAGTACACAAGTAATGTTCAATGTCTCTCGAGTTTGTCACTTTGAATGCACTTTTGAAAACCATCGAGGAATATGTGTGATTTGACGGACAATAGCATTGTAAGCAATGTTGAATAGCCTATGAACCATTGTGTGTCTGGTGGGGATGTTACTGGAAGGAAAGACAGATGACGACTGCATGTCCATATGTTCTTATTCTTAATGAAATTAGACTTTTTGTAATGTTTACATATGTGACATTTTTTAAATTATAATTTGCGTTGAGCTATATGCTTTCAATATTGCTTTTCAGTGGGTTAATCCGTTATTTTTATTTGCTCACCTGGCTGAAACTAAGTGAGCATATATGCGTCGTCCGCCGTAAAACAACAATTTCTTCAGACCACTACGCCGATGACGCTGAAACTTCTCGTTATTGTCCCCACCAATGTCACCACATGCTTGATGACGCCCCAATTTCTTCTAAAGATTCTGATCCGATTTCCAACATGGCCACAACAACAATCATATTGATAAACCTATTTAAGGCCATAATTCAGTTGTTTTTATTCAAAAGATAATGAACATTTTCTACACGTGTAGTCGGCAGCGGCGCTCAACACGTTCTATTTGTGCAATATATTTTTGCATTTAAATCTCTCAAAATGCATTGCTCTGTAAATATGTCTCCAGAAACCACGACACTCAGTTCCAAGTAAAATCCTATCTGTTATAAATTTGGTATATGTGGCGTTCATCACATATGTTACGGGTTTTGCGATATTATAATTGTGACATTGTTTAGATCTCTGCTATAAAATTCTCTCAAAATTCACTTTTTGCTCGATATGTGTGTCTCGTCTTATAATGACAATATATGTTTTATCAATTTGTCTCCACGAGGTTGAATTGTTATAAAATATGAGTTACATTTGAATGTAATTTACATGTTGTAGATTAACATGGAGTTTCTAAATGTAGTTACATGTTTGATATATTTGAATTCGTTCTCATTTTTATGCATAAAATATTTGGCCATCACACAGTAAAGTAGACCTGTACATTGATTGCTGCGGGTGGATTATTTACAAACTAGTGGTTAATGTTCAATTTTATATTTAACAATATAACACCCTTGGATAACACTTCTTTGTTACTGTAGTACACATGTACATTCTGTCTATTTGAGATAGGTAAGAAGAACTGAATAACTATAGAAATGGAACGCGGATATTGTTTGTGTAACATTCTAAAGACTGAGAACCGATGTATGGGCGTACATCCAATGAGTGCAGTTATGAACACATAGCTTTCTGGTTCACGTCATGCTGGAACATGAGTTGAGTGAGCTCTTCTGTGTATATTTCAATGTGTCGATGGTCGGCTCACCTTGACAAATGTGGCAAGGTTTGTGAGGTAACTGCTCACTACTGTGACGAAAATGGACAAATAATAGGCCGTCAACTCGCGATAGTGTGGCCAGTAACATATGTCTTTGGTTTTCCACAGCCTTTTCCAGTAATTTTCAATATGGCAACAAACGGAGAAACATCTTGTGTTTCCAAATTTCAGATTTTGACAATATTCCCAGAATTTGGAAACTAATTTACCTCGAAATGAGTTTCCTAATTATAGAGTTATGTGTTTTAAAAATGTTTCCAAGCTGTTTCTGTTTTTCTACGAAGAGTAAACGTCTGTGTGTATTGTACTTCTATGCATGTCTGTTTCCCGTCAAGTAGTAGGCGACTATTCATGGGGCAACCCTAGAGCTGCAGGGAGTGTTAACTTACCAAACTATCAACTGAGCAGCAACATAAACTATACCTCTCAGCTTTATCGTATGTTTGAGTTGCAATAGAAAATATCTTAAGTTAGCGATGACCTGTAGTGGTGCTTAGTCAGCACTGAAAGAATACTTCCACATGGTTTTTTTTTGTTTTAAAACATAATTTGATTTAAAACTTTTATAAATTGAAAAATAAATCGCATAATACACAACTGTTGATGGGTATCTTAGACATCTTATCTTTGAAAATTAATAAATATTCGGCTCATATTTACATGTCAAACATGGCAATGGTCATGTTGTTACAAATTCATTTCTGACCCCCGTCTTCTATGAATCAATTTAATACTTTTACACAACATTACACAGCCAGAGATTAATTTTTATCAACAGTTGCAGGAATGAGTGGTGATTAAATAGACATGCTCAAAACTAACAACAGTTCTTTCAGTTTTCAGTTACATAAAACACAAACTCGGTATACTTTCTTTTGCCTCTCAGTTAACATACGCCTACATACACAGGGCACATTTTAATGACACCCCTCCAAACATTAAATAGTTGATCTGGTAGGGAAGACATAATCTAGCATTCTCTGTGTAACGATTTAAGTAACTTCATACTGTATAAATCAATAACGTGGAATATACGTTTGTGGTAATAAATGCACAAATACTGCGGCCACTGACATGATGCATGCTGTTTAAAATATTCTGGTATATGCCGAACTCAGATACTCCGAGCTGGCCGTGTCCTCCTCAATTCCACTGATCCTCTGAATGACGTTTTGACAAAACATTTGTGTTATGTATATATTTGAATTGTCGCATTTTGATATGCTATTGTTTTATATGTGACTTCCAGTTTTTATTCTTTTATCCTGATACTTCGGCTGCTAAAACTAATACCGTTGTAGTTGTAGTGTTGTACCGATGAAACTGGTAGAAATGAAAACTTGGTGACTCGCATTTCACATTGAAAATAGAAATCAGCGACACTGTTTGTGGAGTTATGTATGAATATTAGAGTACAGCGACTGAAGACATGTCCAGGATCATGTGATATATATGCACTGTCTGAAAATGATTTCAAAATAAAACTTGTGCAGCCTACTCTCATGTTTTCATGTATTCGTGTGTGTGTGTGTGGGGGGGGGGGGGGGGGGGGGGGGGCTCCCTCAACTTGTTGTCAACAAATATCAAATGTGTTCTGTCTGCTCAACTCACCGACTGACCCTAGGTCACAAGGAGCTGTATGTGTCCAACTCACCGGCTAACCCGAGAGTCACCTATAGCTTCATGTGTCTTGTCTGCTCGACTCACCGGCTGATCCTAGACTCACATATTGCACCATGTGTCCAACTAACCGACTGACCCGAGAGTCACCTATAGCTCCATGTGTCCAACTCACCGACTGACCCGAGGGTCACCTATAGCTCCATGTATCAACTCACCGACTGACCCTAGAATCACATATAGCTCCATGTGTCCAACTCACCGACTGATCCTTGTACCTATAGCTCCATGTGTCCAACTCATCGACTGACCCGAGGGTCAGCTATAGCTCCATGTGTCCAATTCACCGACTGACCTGAGAGTCACCTATAGCTCCATGTGTCCAACTCACCGACTAACCCGAGAGTCCCCTATAGCTCTATGTGTCCAACTCACCGACTGACCCGAGGGTCACCTATAGCTCCATGTGTCCATCTGAAGGACTGACCCGAGAGTCACCTATAGCTCCATGTGTCCAACTCACCGACTGACCCGAGGGTCACATGTAGCTCCATGTGTCCAACTCACCGACTGACCCGAGAGTCACCTATAGCTCCATGTGTCCAACTCACCGACTAACCCGAGAGTCACCTATAGCTCCATGTGTCCATCTGACCGACTGACCCGAGAGTCACCTATAGCTCCATGTGTCCAATTCACCCATTGACCTGAGAGTCACCTGTATCTCCATGTGTCCAACTCACCGACTAACCCGAGAGTCACCTATAGCTCTATGTGTCCAACTCACCGACTGACCCGAGGGTCACCTATAGCTCCATGTGTCCATCTGACCGACTGACCCGAGAGTCACCTATAGCTCCATGTGTCCAATTCACCCATTGACCTGAGAGTCACCTGTATCTCCATGTGTCCAACTCACCGACTAACCCGAGAGTCACCTATAGCTCCATGTGTCTTGTCTGCTCGACTCACCGACTGACCCTAGAGTCACATGTAGCTCCATGTGTCCAACTCACCGACTGACCCGAGAGTCACCTATAGCTCCATGTGTCCATCTGACCGACTGACCCGAGAGTCACCTATAGCTCCATGTGTCCAACTCACCCATTGACCTGAGAGTCACCTGTATCTCCATGTGTCCAACTCACCGACTAACGCGAGAGTCACCTATAGCTCTATGTGTCCAACTCACCGACTGACCCGAGAGTCACCTATAGCTCTATGTGTCCAACTCACCGACTGACCCGAGGGTCACATGTACCTCCATGTGTCCAACTCACCGACTGACCTGAGAGTCACCTATAGCTCCATGTGTCCAATTCACCCATTGACCTGAGAGTCACCTACAGCTCCATGTGTCCATCTGACCGACTAACCCGAGAGTCACCTATAGCTCTATGTGTCCAACTCACCGACTGACCCGAGGGTCACCTGTATCTCCATGTGTCCAACTCACCGACTAACCCGAGAGTCACCTATAGCTCTATGTGTCCAACTCACCGACTGACCCGAGGGTCACCTATAGCTGCATGTGTCCATCTGACCGACTGACCCGAGAGTCACCTATAGCTCCATGTGTCCAACTCACCGACTGACCCGAGGGTCAGCTATAGCTCCATGTGTCCAACTCACCGACTGATCCTAGAGTCACCTATAGCTCCATGTGTCCAACTCACCGACTGACCTGAGAGTCACCTATAGCTCCATGTGTCTTGTCTGCTCGACTCACCGACTGACCCTAGAGTCACATGTAGCTCCATGTGTCCAACTCACCGACTGACCCGAGAGTCACTTGTAGCTCCATGTGTCTTGTCTGCTCGACTCACCGACTGACCCTAGAGTCACATGTAGCTCCATGTGTCCAACTCACCGACTGACCCGAGAGTCACTTGTAGCTCCATATGTCCAACTCACCGACTGACCCGAGAGTCACCTACAGCTCTATGTGTCGGACTCACCGACTGACCCGAGGGTCAGCTATAGCTCCATGTGTCCAACTCACCGACTGACCTGAGAGTCACCTATAGCTCCATATGTCTTGTCTGCTCGACTCACCGACTGACCCTAGAGTCACATGTAGCTCCATGTGTCCAACTCACCGACTGACCCGAGAGTCACCTGTAGCTCCATATGTCCAACTCACCGACTGACCCTAGAGTCACCTATAGCTCCATGTGTCCAACTCACCGACTGACCTGAGAGTCACCTATAGCTCCATGTGTCTTGTCTGCTCGACTCACCGACTGACCCTAGAGTCACAAGTAGCTCCATGTGTCCAACTCACCGACTGACCCGAGAGTCACCTGTAGCTCTATATGTCCAACTCACCGACTGACCCGAGAGTCACCTACAGCTCCATGTGTCCAACTCACCGACTGACCCGAGGGTCAGCTATAGCTCCATGTGTCCAACTCACCGACTGACCTGAGAGTCACCTATAGCTCCATGTGTCTTGTCTGCTCGACTCACCGACTGACCCTAGAGTCACATGTACCTCCATGTGTCCAACTCACCGACTAACCCGAGAGTCACCTATAGCTCTATGTGTCCAACTCACCGACTGACCCGAGGGTCACCTATAGCTCCATGTGTCCATCTGACCGACTGACCCGAGAGTCACCTATAGCTCCATGTGTCCAATTCACCCATTGACCTGAGAGTCACCTCTATCTCCATGTGTCCAACTCACCGACTAACCCGAGAGTCACCTATAGCTCTATGTGTCCAACTCACCGACTAACCCGAGAGTCACCTATAGCTCTATGTGTCCAACTCACCGACTGACCCGAGAGTCATCTATAGCTCCATGTGTCCAATTCACCCATTGACCTGAGAGTCACCTACAGCTCCATGTGTCCATCTGACCGACTAACCCGAGAGTCACCTATAGCTCTATGTGTCCAACTCACCGACTGACCCGAGGGTCACCTGTATCTCCATGTGTCCAACTCACCGACTAACCCGAGAGTCACCTATAGCTCTATGTGTCCAACTCACCGACTGACCCGAGGGTCACCTATAGCTGCATGTGTCCATCTGACCGACTGACCCGAGAGTCACCTATAGCTCCATGTGTCGGACTCACCGACTGACCCGAGGGTCAGCTATAGCTCCATGTGTCCAACTCACCGACTGATCCTAGAGTCACCTATAGCTCCATGTGTCCAACTCACCGACTGACCTGAGAGTCACCTATAGCTCCATGTGTCTTGTCTGCTCGACTCACCGACTGACCCTAGAGTCACATGTAGCTCCATGTGTCCAACTCACCGACTGACCCGAGAGTCACTTGTAGCTCCATATGTCCAACTCACCGACTGACCCGAGAGTCACCTACAGCTCCATGTGTCGGACTCACCGACTGACCCGAGGGTCAGCTATAGCTCCATGTGTCCAACTCACCGACTGACCTGAGAGTCACCTATAGCTCCATATGTCTTGTCTGCTCGACTCACCGACTGACCCTAGAGTCACATGTAGCTCCATGTGTCCAACTCACCGACTGACCCGAGAGTCACCTGTAGCTCCATATGTCCAACTCACCGACTGACCCTAGAGTCACCTATAGCTCCATGTGTCCAACTCACCGACTGACCTGAGAGTCACCTATAGCTCCATGTGTCTTGTCTGCTCGACTCACCGACTGACCCTAGAGTCACAAGTAGCTCCATGTGTCCAACTCACCGACTGACCCGAGAGTCACCTGTAGCTCTATATGTCCAACTCACCGACTGACCCGAGAGTCACCTACAGCTCCATGTGTCCAACTCACCGACTGACCCGAGGGTCAGCTATAGCTCCATGTGTCCAACTCACCGACTGACCTGAGAGTCACCTATAGCTCCATGTGTCTTGTCTGCTCGACTCACCGACTGACCCTAGAGTCACATGTAGCTCCATGTGTCCAACTCACCGACTGACCCGAGAATCACCTACAGCTCCATGTGTCGGACTCACCGACTGACCCGAGGGTCAGCTATAGCTCCATGTGTCCAACTCACCGACTGATCCTAGAGTCACCTATAGCTCCATGTGTCCAACTTACCGACTGACCCGAGAGTCACCTATAGCTCCATGTGTCCAACTTACCGACTGACCCGAGAGTCACCTACAGCTTAGTCGTATGTCCCGGAATGCTCATGGCGCAATATGATATACAAGCCAGTGTTCCCGGCTCGGTGTTTAGCATAAATCCATACCTTGGACAAACTATTTCCTTGATTATAAATGCCGCGTTTCCTGGGGAAAACCACCTTTATATCAATGATTAACGGTAAGTGTGCTCGTTAATGCTGACCATGCAGTTATCACTTATGTCACGATAACTGGTCGGGTCGAATCAATAGTTTGGTTGCAAAAGATTCCAGGTTTCCGCTTCTTGAAATAGATACGGCAGTCCCTTAGAGTTTGGATGGACAACAACAGGAACATTCTGTAGTGTGATCAAATCGTTTGACCACGTTAGGTTTATTAAAACCAGGATGAATACCCTCGTCTGCTCCTGTCAGTTGACCTTGCCCTTCTCCTTGTAACGTTATTTTAAGTTTCATTTACATGTCACAACACATGCCGTGTGGGATGTCTCACTGAGAGGACTATTTCCTGTTGGCTTCTGTCAATCCCAGAGCTTCCTGGAACCTGGTGCCGACCAACATTACTTGCAGGGTATACTCGTGCTGATCTGTGCTGCTAGACGGCTGCCGGGCACAGTAGTAACATGTTTCCTTATCCTTTTCCAGTGAGATTTGGGCACATGCAAACGAATAGTACGGAAATGGTTTATAAGTTGTGAATATCAGTTTTCTTCAAATGTAAAGGTTTCAAAAGCAGATGACTGACATTGTGTCATTTTTACCGACCATGCCATGCATAAGGGACCGAAGGTGTGAGGCGGAAGAAAGAGCCTGAAATTCTTATAAGAAATATACACCTTGCGACAATATAATTTTGTCGCTGGTAATTTCTAATTTTTTTCGGAAGAATGATTATATTTTTCAGCTATTTTCGGTCATAATTTATTGTTTTAGATAAAACCCCAGGCTCACAGAATATCAAATGGTCGGTCCCTAAGAAAACTGAAGTAGCGATCCCTAGTCATAGTTACACAAATACATCATAGTGAGTGAGTATTGTTTTACTTCGCAGTCAGCGCTTTTTTAACTACAGTGTATATCAAGACGGCCGGTAAATAATCGAGTGTGACCAGGCACACCGATCTGTGTGAGGGGATATACCGTCACCCTAAGCTTTGATCCAGTAATACCACTGGACCACCAAGGGTCGGCACATTGTGGTCAAGTTGTTATCCAACATGAATCTTCGGCGCGACGAACGAACGCTGTAATCGCAGTTGTACTTGCCTGGCGATCGCTTCTACCCACATTACGCAGCAAAAGAAACCAACAGGTATAAGGACCACCAAGATTCCTTATAGATGCAGGTCCAACATTACCTTGACGTTTGAAATCTCGTGCTAAATATGTTCTGTCATTGTATTGTTACAAATATATGATTCACGAATCTTAAAACCTCCCTCGAGACTACATTAATGGCAGGTGACACACTGCGACACCAGTCGTGTCGTTGATCTAGGGTAGAGGGAGATTAAGTATTGAACAAACAGTCTCACCAAGTAGGCATGGAAAACACAAACAATACCCAATTTGTCAACATTTGAAGTAGAGTATCCGGGTTGATTACAACACCTGTGTGTTTGTGCCCGTCAATCATGCACTCCACACAGCTTACTTTAACGCCAATGTAAGTGCTCGTTAAATGTGTGTGGAGTATTTGAATGATTGGTTGATGTGTACAATGACGTCTAGGGGATTACACCGCGGACCTGAGTCAGGGCGACCACCTGGGCCAGAACTAGGACCACCCATCGGATTCACAAATATCACAATCTCGAATGTACTTTAGTAAAATTGTATAATAAAACGTAGCCATTAATACTGAATGGTATATCAATATAGAGGCTACTTTTATAAATTGCCTGCGTGTTGTGTAACAGTAGATGGTGTCCAGTCACCAGGAGGCAGCTTTCGCGGACGCCAGAGAAAAGATTTGCAGTTTATTCTGGCAGCAGGGAGTGTGTGTGAGAGATGAGCTTGTTATTGATTGATGCCTTTGTCTCAGCTGCAGCAGCCCGCTACACCATCTCGCCGTGTTTACCTGACTAGGTGAGGCAATTAATACCGAGCAGCACACGATTAATTGTCATTGATTAGATGTTATCAAATTAATAACGTACGTGACCTTATGCTGACACGTGGTGTGCACGTGCATGTCAATTTCAATGATGCATTTCCTGCTTGACGAGGTATGTGCGCAACTCCAATTTCAGCTAAACAGTCATATTTCAAAGCTATTACATCACAATTGGCGAATGCTCCTGTCTGGTCTGACAGATCTACAACGTTTATCAGACACATTAACTCCGCATCCAAGAAAACCTAGTGCGGTACATAATAGTAGCCTGATGTAGTTCCTAGTAGTAGCCTGATGTAGTTCCTAGTAGTAGCCTGATGTAGTTCCTAGTAGTAGTCTGATGTAGTTCCTAGTAGTAGCCTGATGTAGTTCCTGGTAGTAGCCTGATGTAGTTCCTAGTAGTAGTCTGATGTAGTTCCTAGTAGTAGTCTGATGTAGTTCCTAGTAGTAGTCTGATGTAGTTCCTAGTAGTAGCCTGATGTAGTTCCTGGTAGTAGCCTGATGTAGTTCGTAGTGGTAGCCTGATGTAGTTCCTGGTAGTAGTCTGATGTAGTTCCTAGTAGTAGCCTGATGTAGTTCCTAGTAGTAGCCTGATGTAGTTCCTAGTAGTAGTCTGATGTAGTTCCAATAGTAGCCTGATGTAGTTCCTGGTAGTAGCCTGATGTAGTTCCTAGTAGTAGCCTGATGTAGTTCCTGGTAGTAGCCTGATGTTGTTCATGGTAGTAGCCTGATGTAGTTCATAGTAGTAGCCTGATGTAGTCCATAGTATTAGTCTGGTGTAGTTCCTGGTAGTAGCCTTATGTAGTTCCTAGTAGTAGTCTGATGTAGTCCATATTATTAGTCTGGTGTAGTTCATTGTAGTAGCTAGATGTAGATCATAATAGTTCAAGAGAGTACCAACACGAAACATGTAGTTCCTAGTAGTAGTCTGATGTAGTTCCTAGTTGTAGCCTGATGTAGTTCCTAGTAGTAGTCTGATGTAGTTCAAATAGTAGCCTGATGTAGTTCCTGGTAGTAGCCTGATGTAGTTCCTAGTAGTAGCCTGATGTAGTTCCTGGTAGTAGCCTGATGTTGTTCATAGTAGTAGCCTGATGTAGTTCATAGTAGTAGCCTGATGTAGTCCATAGTATTAGTCTGGTGTAGTTCCTGGTAGTAGCCTTATGTAGTTCCTAGTAGTAGTCTGATGTAGTCCATATTATTAGTCTGGTGTAGTTCATTGTAGTAGCTAGATGTAGATCATAATAGTTCAAGAGAGTACCAACACGAAAGAGTCCACAGTACCAACACAAAAGAGTCCACAGTACCAACAAAAAGGTAGTCCACAGTAGCAACACAAGAGAGTCCACAGTATCGCCACAAGAGAGTCCACAGTACCAACACAAGAGAGTCCACAGTACCAACAAAAAGGTAGTCCACAGTAGCAACACAAGAGAGTCCACAGTATCGCCACAAGAGAGTCCACAGTACCAACACAAGAGAGTCCACAGTAGCAACACAAGAGAGTCCACAGTACCAACACAAGAGAGTCCACAGTACCAACACAAGAGAGTCCACAGTACCAACACAAGAGAGTCCACAGTACCGACACAAGGGAGTCCATAGCACCGACACGAGAGAGTCCACGGTACCGACACAAGAGAGTCCATAGCACCGACACGAGAGAGTCCACAGTACCGACACAAGAGAGTCCACAGTAGCAACACAAGAGAGTCCACAGTATCGCCACAAGAGCGTCCACAGTATCGCCACAAGAGAGTCCACAGTACCAACACAAGAGAGTCAATAGTACCAACACAAGAGAGTCCACAGTGCCAACACAAGAGAGTCCACAGTACCGACACGAGAGAGTCCACAGTACCAACACAAGAGAGTCCACAGTACCGACACAAGAGAGTCCACAGTACCGACACAAGAGAGTCCACAGTACCGACACAAGAGAGTCCACAGTACCGACACAAGAGAGTCAATAACAAAACAAGAGAGTCCACAGTACCAACACAAGAGAGTCCGAAGTACCGCCACAAGAAAGTCCATAGTGGCGACACAAGAGAGCCCATTGCACCAAAACATTTTAATCAGGTAGTCCAGCTCTACATTGAAAACACAGTACGTTTACCTACATTTGACTCTGACAATATTACACGCGCTCTCTTTGGCATTAGCGAACATATTGAGTGAAACTGCATAAAACTTGTCCAATGCTTTTTACTTCACTTTACTGGTATATACGAACATGTTACTTAGATACTTAATAACCAACGTAAAATTAAAACTCTGAAGGAAAGTTAAGCAAGTCTAGCACGTTTTAGTTCTTACCTCGCGTCACTATTATGACGTCACACCACTCATTGTGACTCAAAGAATATGATGTAACAGTAGGGTATAGAAAAGCGCCAAATTTCGAGCGTTCTGTTTAGGAAGTTTTTCTCTGAACTATTATAGTTTATGCATGAGGGCTCCTGCGTCCGAATGCTTTGACATCATAAACGTTTAGGCCTAAAATGTACTTTATTACACATTGAGGTACACATTTCATTACCGTAGGCACTTCTAAGATGCCGAATTTATTTCTAACCTTGTGTTGTATTGGAGATCAGTCTAAAATCCGCGAACAGGCCTAACTGACGGGCTTCGCTGACCGCCCCATCTTCTGAATATAATAAAACGTCCATTAAACGGTTTATGGTTAAACTAGTCACATTTCATTATCCGCCCAGTGTGTTATTATCCAAAATCCCATACAGCAACAGGTAGGATTTTAAAGTAAGTTCATTTATGAATTTGGTTCAGTTTAATCACGTGACTCGAAACATTCAAGTACATTGTAGAGCCGAGCTAACACGTGTAAACAAAGCCGAAGTTCTGTGTCGATGGTTATTTGGAGTTGAGGTGATCTCTGTCGTAAAAGTAGCCACTTGCGTTTCCACAACTAATGTTAGCAGACTGTAGCAACTGGAAGCCATGAAATGGAGTGCTTACAGAGTTGGCTGGCAACTGACGTGAATCGACGGTGTGAGGCGTGAAATGACGTCGCCGTGGGACAAACATGGCTGGGAACACCAACAGCGGTCGTCTTGTTCAACTGCAGGATGCTGCTAAATGGCCTGAACTGAGCAACAGGTGTTATGGGGTTGGGAAACGTGTCAAGGATTGCTCATTTCTTTGTCCAGAGACAGCCATAATTCTAAGGACACCAACATCCGCCTGGACAACTGTGCGGCTGCTGTGGCAGACACCGTGGTTTGTTTGGGATAAGCCTGAGATGGTTGACATCACGTTGCCTTATTTCTCTCCAGGGAATAATAATATTCAAGCGTCCGAAAGTGATGTGGATGCGCCATCTTCATTGACAGGACTGACTTACGTTACCAAGGATAGTAATTAGGGGAGGTAATTTAAACAGCGTCATATCATGGCGTCAGTTCAATATGACGTCTCTAAAAATGTGTACTTTATCGCATGTTCAAGTACTGTCGGTGCCTTTGATCTTTCATTGAAGCATCCGCCATCCTGCCACACGTTCTTGGAATATTTCAATAACTCATATTGTTACTTTAACGTTGTACAGATCATTGTGTAACCTATAGTTGTACTGATCATTGTGTAACCTATAGTTGTACAGGTCATCGTGTAACCTATAGTTGTACAGGTCATTGTGTAACCTATAGTTGTACAGATCATTGTGTAACCTATAGTTGTACAGGTCATTGTGTAACCTATAGTTGTACAGATCATTGTGTAACCTATAGTTGTACAGGTCATTGTGTAACCTATAGTTGTACAGGTCATTGTGTAACCTATAGTTGTACAGGTCATTGTGTAACCTATAGTTGTACAGGTCATTGTGTAACCTATAGTTGTACTGATCATTGTGTAATCTATAGTTGTACTGATCATTTGTGTAACATATAGTTGTACATGTCATTGTGTAACCTATAGTTGTACAGGTCATCGTGTAACCTATAGTGGTACTGATCATTGTGTAACCTATAGTTGTACAGGTCATTGTGTAACCTATAGTTGTACAGGTCATCGTGTAACCTATAGCTCTACTGATCATTGTGTAATCTATAGTTGTACAGGTCATTGTGTAACCTATAGTTGTACTGATCATTGTGTAACCTATAGTTGTACTGATCATTGTGTAACCTATAGTTTTACAGGTCATTGTGTAACCTATAGTTGTACAGGTCATTGTGTAACCTATAGTTGTACAGATCATTGTGTAACCTATAGTTGTACAGATCAATTGTGTAACCTATAGTTGTACAGGTCATCGTGTAACATATAGTTGTACTGATCATTGTGTAACCTATAGTTGTACTAATCATTGTGTAACCTATAGTTGTACTAATCATTGTGTAACCTATAGTTGTACAGATCAATTGTGTAACCTATAGTTGTACTAATCATTGTGTAACCTATAGTTGTACAGGTCATTGTGTAACCTATAGTTGTACTGATCATTTGTGTAACCTATAGTTGTACAGATCCTTGTGTAACCTATAGTTGTACTGATCATTGTGTAACCTATAGTTGTACAGGTCATTGTGTAACCTATAGTTGTACAGATCATTGTGTAACCTATAGTTGTACAGGTCATTGTGTAACCTATAGTTGTACTGATCATTGTGTAACCTATAGTTGTACAGGTCATTGTGTAACCTATAGTTGTACAGATCATTGTGTAACATATAGTTGTACAGGTCATTGTGTAACCTATAGTTGTACAGGTCATTGTGTAACCTATAGTTGTACAGGTCATCGTGTAACCTATAGCTCTACTGATCATTGTGTAATCTATAGTTGTACAGGTCATTGTGTAACCTATAGTTGTACTGATCATTGTGTAACCTATAGTTGTACTGATCATTGTGTAACCTATAGTTTTACAGGTCATTGTGTAACCTATAGTTGTACAGGTCATTGTGTAACCTATAGTTGTACAGATCATTGTGTAACCTATAGTTGTACAGATCAATTTTGTAACCTATAGTTGTACAGGTCATCGTGTAACATATAGTTGTACTGATCATTGTGTAACCTATAGTTGTACTAATCATTGTGTAACCTATAGTTGTACTAATCATTGTGTAACCTATAGTTGTACAGATCAATTGTGTAACCTATAGTTGTACTAATCATTGTGTAACCTATAGTTGTACAGGTCATTGTGTAACCTATAGTTGTACTGATCATTTGTGTAACCTATAGTTGTACAGATCATTGTGTAACCTATAGTTGTACTGATCATTGTGTAACCTATAGTTGTACAGGTCATTGTGTAACCTATAGTTGTACAGATCATTGTGTAACCTATAGTTGTACAGGTCATTGTGTGACCTATAGTTGTACTAATCATTGTGTAACCTATAGTTGTACAGGTCATTGTGTAACCTATAGTTGTACAGATCATTGTGTAACATATAGTTGTACAGGTCATTGTGTAACCTATAGTTGTACAGATCATTGTGTAACCTATAGTTGTACTGATCATTGTGTAACCTATAGTTGTACAGGTCATTGTGTAACCTATAGTTGTACAGATCATTGTGTAACCTATAGTTGTACAGATCATTGTGTAACCTATAGTTGTACTGATCATTGTGTAACCTATAGTTGTACAGGTCATTGTGTAACCTATAGTTGTACAGATCATTGTGTAACCTATAGTTGTACAGGTCATTGTGTAACCTATAGTTGTACAGATCATTGTGTAACCTATAGTTGTACAGATCATTGTGTAACCTATAGTTGTACTGATCATTGTGTAACCTATAGTTGTACAGGTCATTGTGTAACCTATAGTTGTACAGATCATTGTGTAACCTATAGTTGTACTGATCATTGTGTAACCTATAGTTGTACAGGTCATTGTGTAACCTATAGTTGTACAGGTCATTGTGTAACCTATAGTTGTACAGATCATTGTGTAACCTATAGTTGTACAGGTCATTGTGTAACCTATAGTTGTACAGATCATTGTGTAACCTATAGTTGTACAGGTCATTGTGTAACCTTTAGTTGTACAGATCATTGTGTAACATATAGTTGTACAGGTCATTGTGTAACCTATAGTTGTACAGATCATTGTGTAATCTATAGTTGTACTGATCATTGTGTAATCTATGTTTCTACAGATCATTTGTTTCAAAATAATATTTTCAGAAAGTTTCCCTGATAGACCCTGGACAGCAATCTATTCTGATTAGGCTGTATGGAATAAACCCTTTGCAGAAGACTATCCTACTAAGACTGTGTGGAATACACCCTTGGCAGAAGACTATCCTACTAAGACTGTGTGGAATACACCCTTGGCAGAAGACTATCCTACTAAGACTGTGTGGAATATACCCTTGGCAGAAGACTATCCTACTAAGACTGTGTGGAATAAACCCTTGGCAGAAGACTATCCTACTAAGACTGTGTGGAATAAACCCTTGGCAGAAGACTATCCTACTAAGACTGTGTGGAATACACCCTTGGCAGAAGACTATCCTACTTAGACTGTGTGGAATACACCCTTGGCAGAAGACTATCCTACTAAGACTGTGTGGAATAAACCCTTGGCAGAAGACTATCCTACTAAGACTGTGTGGAATAAACCCTTGGCAGAAGACTATCCTACTAAAACTGTGTGGAATACACCCTTGGCAGAAGACTATCCTACTAAGACTGTGTGGAATACACCCTTGGCAGAAGACTATCCTACTAAGACTGTATGGAATACACCCTTGGCAGAAGACTATGCTACTAAGACTGTGTGGAATAAACCCTTGGCAGAAGACTATCCTACTAAGACTCCGGGAATACACCCTTGGCAGAAGACTATCTTACTAAGACTGTGTGGAATACACCCTTGGCAGAAGACTATCCAACTTAGACTGTGTGGAATACACCCTCGGCAGAAGACTATCCTACTATGACTGTGTGGAATACACCCTGTGCAGTATTATCTATCCTACAAAGACAATATGGAATAAACTCTTGGCAGTAGACTATCCTACTAATAATGTATGGAATGAACCCTGCGCGGTAGACTATCCTACTAAGACAGTATGGAATAAAAACGGGACAGTAGACTATCCTACTAAGACAGTATGGAATAAAAACGGGACAGTAGACTATCCTACTAAGACGGTAAAGTGAAACCCTGGACAGTAGACAATCCCAGTTAGACGATATGCTAATAAACAATCGCGCTAACAACAGTTAACGAGGGTTTGGACCGCATTGCCACTGTCACGCGCATAATATTCGAAGACTATCCTACTAAGACTGTGTGGAATACACCCTTGGCAGAAGACTATCCTACTAAGACTGTGTGGAATAAACTCTTGGCAGTAGACTATCCTACTAATAATGTATGGAATGAACCCTGGGCGGTAGACTATCCTACTAAGACAGTATGGAATAAAAACGGGACAGTAGACTATCCTACTAAGACGGTAAAGTGAAACCCTGGACAGTGGACAATCCCACTTAGACGGTATGCTAATAAACAATCGCGCTAACAACAGTTAACGAGGGTTTGGACCGCATTGCCACTGTCACGCGCATAATATTCGACTCTGCTACTTCAGACATGTATAGCCTGAAACACTAAACACCGACCTTAAGAAAGCAGGGCATTTACCAACTACCAGTGCAGCACTGTAGGAATCAGCACATGACACTACAGTACCTAGACTTGTATCTACGTATATCAGAATTCGGATTACATTTCATTTTGCCCCATGCGTAACTAAATGTTTAATTCCGGGGCCATGAATTATTTGCAGTAGAATGCCCTGAACTAATATGTGTGTTGAATCTGTTCCAGGGATATACATGGGTTCATTAACATATGAAGTGCATACGCGTTCAACACTAGACGCAACACGTCTTTCACAGTGCATCAAAACTGACCAGAGTTCGCAGTCACCGAACTTCACTGAGATCAACGTATAAGAACAATCACGGTCACGCAGGTTAGTCAGTCGTGATCGGTTAACTTATTATGATTCATCCTGTGCCGTATTCCTCTACTGTTCCACTAGTGGTGGTAATCAGCATTTTATGTCTAACATTCTTCAAAAATAAGACTGCAAACCAGACTGCGTGGCACTGTTGTTCCATTCCTGGAATTCAAATGCAGAATAAAAATATTTCTCAAAACAGAATGAAATAAGGACGAAATTGATGTTTCGGAGATCATTTGACATCGATCCGGGAGGAATCAGTAAGAGACATACAGTGTATAATTCACTCATGATTGCCAACGTAGACAGAATTTACATTTGAAAAGCAACTTTATTGTCAGTGATTGTTTGCTCGGCATTGAGTAAGAGCCGGGCTGCCTGTTGGATATGGTCGTACGGTACGTACGGAAAATATAACAACCCACATACCGATGAAGAAGTCGAGGAACGCGCTTTAAATATAGCATTATCTACAAGTTATCTTCACTAGTATGAAAGTGGTGTGAATATATACACTAGCTGTACACTTAAATGGTAAAAATGTTGTGAATATATACACTAACTGCTAACATGGTAAAAGTGTTGTGAATATACCCACTAACTGTACACTTATATGGTAAAAGTGTTGTAAATATATCCACTAACTGTACACTTATCTGGTAAAAGTGTTGTGAATATACACACTAACTGTACACTTATCTGGTAAAAGTGTTGCGAATATACACACTAACTGTACACTTATCTGGTAAAAGTGTTGTGAATATACACACTAATTGTACACTTATCTGGTAAAAGTGTTGTGAATATACACACTAACTGTACACTTATCTGGTAAAAGTGTTGTGAATATACACACTAACTGTACACTTATCTGGTAAAAGTGTTGTGAATATACCCACTAATTGTACACTTATATGGTAAAAGTGTTGTGAATATACCCACTAACTGAACACTTATATGGTAAAAGTGTTGTGAATATATCCACTAACTGTACACTTATCTGGTAAAAGTGTTGTGAATATACACACTAACTGTACACTTATCTGGTAAAAATGTTGTGAATATACACACTAACTGTACACTTATCTGGTAAAAGTGTTGTGAATATACACACTAACTGTACACTTATCTGGTAAAAGTGTTGTGAATATACACACTAACTGTACACTTATCTGGTAAAAGTGTTGTGAATATACACACTAACTGTACACTTATATGGTAAAAATGTTGTGAATATATCCACTAACTGTACACATATATGGTAAAAGTGTTGTGAATATACACACTAACTGAACACTTATATGGTAAAAGTGGTGTGAATATACACACTAACTGTACACTTATTTGGTAAAAGTGTTGTGAATATACACGCTAACTGTACGCTTATATGGTAAAAGTGTTGTGAATATACACACTAACTGAACACTTATATGGTAAAAATGTTGTGAATATACACACTAACTGTACACTTATATGGTAAAAGAGTTTTGAATATACACACTAACTGTACACTTATATGGTAAAAGTGGTGTGAATATACCCCCTTACTGTACACTTATCTGGTAAAAGTGGTGTGAATATACACGCTAACTGTACGCTTATATGGTAAAAGTGTTGTGAATATACACACTAACTGAACACTTATATGGTAAAAATGTTGTGAATATACCCACTAACTGTACACTTATATGGTAAAAGTGTTGTGAATATACCCACTAACTGTACACATATATGGTAAAAGTGGTGAGAATATATCCACTAACTGTACACATATATGGTAAAAGCGTTGTGAATTTAGCCACTTACTGTACACATATATGGTAAAAGCGTTGTGAATTTAGCCACTTACTGTACACATATATGGTAAAAGCGTTGTGAATATAGCCACTAACTGTACACATATATGGTAAAAGCGTTGTGAATATAGCCACTAACTGTACACATATATGGTAAAAGCGTTGTGAATATAGCCACTAACTGTACGCTTATATGGTAAAAGTGGTGTGAATATATCCACTTACTGTACACATATATGGTTAAAGTGTTGTGAATATACCCGCTAACTGTACACTTATATTGTAAAAGTGTTGTGAATATAGCCACTAACTGTACATTTATATAGTAAAAGTGTTGTGAATACTAGTATATACACTAACTGTACACTTATATGGTGTTGTGAATAAACCCACTAACTGGACTTATGTGAACTCCAGAGAATCAACTTTTGTTGGAGTAACTGTGTCATGTATCTGAGAACCCCAAAATGTTTATTGCAGTTTCCTCTTTGTCCTGTGACTGGGGCGATGTTGCTATGGGTAATTTTGGCTAGTCGCCAGGAAAAATCGTGGTCAGGATGGTCATAATATTAATATATATTTTTGTACATTAATCCAACCTTTTGTAAACATATAAGCATGTATATATAAACTCAATATGGGTCATCAAATGAAGGGACCCTGTGTCGTCGATAAAAAGAACAAAGTGTTTGTTATTCATAAACAAGTGTCACGTCTTCATCATCTGTCATTTTAAGTTTCGAATATACGCGCCGGGAGTGGAGAGCAAGCTCCACACGGCGATAGCCCGTTCGCGGAGCTCCCTATACTATCGCTGCCTCCAGCAAAAACTCCCCACTGTGATGGGTGGCCAAAACCATGCATGGAGTTGAACTCGCAACCGACTGACCGTCATGTTTGCAAACAAGTTATGACTGCCGTGACGCCTAATACTCTTAACCCAGCTTCATTATTTTCTTTGTTTGTCAATTTGAATTAATATTTCATTTCATATATCATGTAACTTGTATAGTAAGAATGTAAGCGGGAAGTAGCGTGATTTTCCGTTAGACTGCAATCTCGAACCAATCTGATTAAACAAACGACAAGTTAAATTCATCTGGAAAATCTGGTCAGTTGTAAACCTTTTCAAAATTCACTATGATGGCATTACTAAAGAAAGAAAGAAAAATAGAAACGTGACTTAGTTAGGGGTTAGAGGGCAAATTTCAAGATTCTTGTAATGGCGACTGCCACACTGTTACCGAGAGTGTAACGAAGATGTCACGTGCTGGGAAGGAGCATGACGGGAGAGTTGCCCGGGAAGAAAACCCTGTCTAATATTCCTTAGGGTTTTCTAATAGAGCCTATATGTAGATCTTCACTCATACCTGACTTCGCCCTTTCAACCTACTGAAAATATTAGTTTGAGTTTGTCATTGTGTCATGGTAGAATGAAGATAAACCAATCTGTATTTTTGTTTTTAAATATCGCGCTGGGTTTCGATTCAAGTATCGAATCTACTTCGAAACCTCTACATTGAAAAAGCCCACGCCAGGTTCATATCTCCTAATTCGAGGCCCTGAAATTTCATTTGGAACCAGTAACATTGTCAAATACACAGTTATCAGTGTTTGATGTGTAACACTCACTCCCTACGTGATTTTCCACATGTGACTAACTGCCAATAATTTCACCTATTTAATGTCCCCACGGGAAATTTACAAATATACGTATCAGTGCAAAGCTGAACTTGAACATACTGTCAGACGTATCAATGAGCACACCCAAGTTTGTCAGCAGCAGGACATGTCAGCTTGTCTCGAGGCGATATGTAATGCATCCTTTGATCGACGAACTGGATAAAGTTACGATCATAATGAAATCACATTTATTTTGTTTTCTTGTAAAGTCGTCTAGTGAACCGTCCCTTCACAAACGCCAACATTAGATAGGTCTCCCCCTGCGGATGGTGTTTCATCTTTATAAGTAATACAACGACTACATGTTGAATAAACCATCTGATAATCAAACTCGATTTTAGAAATCCAGTTTCCTGTTGTGCATGCCTTGTTCGGGTTCAGTCGACGTGAGTGAATGCTTGGGTCACAGCGTGGCGCACTCCAAATCATCATTGACTCTATATGTGACAAGATGAAAGCCAACATATAAACGCTAGTGATTCAAACACTCCCAGTGTCTCTGAACCCTTAGCACTGATATGGGAGAATATTGTGCTTGTTTCTCCTTTCTGCGGATAATCGCGTATTTGATATGCAAATAGCAGTACAACATATCTTAATGTTAAAGTTCAATAATTCACTACATATGCATGTAGCAAATTTTGCTTGCACACAATATCGATATAATGCTAGATGATAGGAGTGTTGTCAGTGCTGAATTTGGATGTGATCGAATGATCTGTAAGTTGGCAGTGTTAGCTTACAGATTGTCTCATGTGAGAAACAAAGAATGAACCCTTTGAGAAATCTTTGATGAACGAAATCTGGCTCCTTCTCTCATTTATTATAAATCTACTCTGTAGTACGTCCCCTACACAGTCGTCAATGTCCAAGTGTTCTTCCAATCCCCAGTCGTTAATAACAACTGTATTACTTCAGGAAAAATAAATACAGAACAAATGAAATGTCATTCACTTTACGAGTTTCAATTACAGCCTGTAGATGTTCCAGGAGGCAATATACGAGTGATGTGTCCCGACCCAGGGCTCGGTCTCCCAGTGTCAAGACGCAATCTGGCCTCATCCATTCCTCCAGCTAGACAAGATCAATCCTCATTTATAACCTTCTACGGTATCAGGCACATTTCTAATGCCCAGAAACAAAACAAGACAAAATTGCTTCCGTTTTTGCACAATTATTATTCGAGAAAATTTAGATTTCTTTTCAATTATGTTCCCAACATAGACATGATGTAATGACCAAATAGTGATGGATAACTCTCGGACAACAAGGAAGGAACTAGCAAAGGAAGCTACCAAGGAGAAGTATATATAATGTGCTGGCTTGAAGCTGAACTCGGGACTTCCTGGAGAAATTGGTGCCAAGAGATGCAGCTGAAGAGGATGGGGATGTGGATGGAGGAAGGGCAATAAACAATATTGCGTGAACAAACGCATGTCGTCTGATGTTGTCAAGTTATGTTTGACATTAGTGTAGCACCGTTTTAGGATCAAAAAAGCGATAATGGCGCAACAGACGAGAGTTTTATATTTCGTCTCTTTTCAATACTATCCACGCAATGTGTTAAAAAAGCAACTATTTATTAATCTTTAATATGTTTGTCATACAACAGTGAGAAACTTTATCTACTTATTAACTTGGTATGGAGGAGATGGGATTTAGTAGACCAAAAACTGCCAGCAGATAGGTTCCCCAGTTAACTCAAGTACTTACTTTTCCCCGTGGTATGTCGTGTACATACCATTACGTTCCTCTCAATCAGCCAGTACCTATCCATGCCTCCGGTCAATACATTCAGTATTAATGGAATTGTTAAACCATGTTTCTTAAGAATGTATTATTACGCAAATATTCCCATAAATTGCCCTTTATGTGGGTTTTCTAATGGCAGCATTTTTTATCAGCAATACATAACAGTGTGCAGTTGCTGTATGGAATTCGCGCGTGCAAGGCAAACAACCTCGAGACACAAGTCTCACATTCCGTTGGGAAGACGAGAGCACTTACTTAGCAATAGATGCGACATTCATTGTAGTAAGCGCTGTATGACATAAGCGTGACAATTTGCATGATGATATCAATTATGATTATGATCGGTCAGAAATGTCATATAACTTAAATGGTCTCAAAATATGTTAAATGGTTGCATGGTCTTAGGACAGAAGATGGCATGCACGCAAAGCATGTTTGCATTTTCTTTCATCCGTTGTGTAGCCATCACACCAGTAACACGCATCCGTCGCCGTAGTAGAACCTGCAGTCGCAGCAGTAGGCGGCACGAGATTGGCCCATGCTGTTATTTCTCCGCCAGGCACTTACCAGACATGGCCAAATTGTTTAGGAAATTGATCCATCAAGAACGGTAAAGAAGGGACCTCTTAGCAATCTCAAAGAGACTTTTTGTCAGAGACACAACTGTTTAATGCCGTAAGTGTTACGTAAAAAGATCTTAACGGGATCCTGAGTTAATCGGCCGATAGCTGCAACTTGTGACATATGTCAGTATTCTCCGCACGCAAGATGGCAGTAAAGTGTCGCTTGCAGAACATGGAATAAAGGTTACGCCTGATGTTTGGAAACAGTTTTTCAAAGACTTGTAGACTATCTACCTTTTGTGCCTCTCGTTCCGTTATATGGTGTAGTGATTATCTCTGTGGCGTGCCTTTCCCGTGAAAATTTAATCATGTATGAATTGTATTATCGGTTTATATGGCTTGAAGATGTTTGTTTCAGAAGCTTTGTTGCACAAAAGCAGGAAAACGTTGGACAGCGTGTATTGCTTTGCTGACATCATAAAGACTGTTGCCATCATTCACACCACTGCCCAGGGAAGAGCACGTGCCACTACTTTAGGAAACTAAAAGGGTGAAAATACCGAGGAGAGACAAGACAAAAATGCGCGCCACTACTTAAGAGTGAGTGAGTGAGTATAGTTTTACGCCGCTTTTAGCAATATTCAAGCAATATCACGGCGGGGGACACCAGAAAGGGGCTTCACACATTGTACCCACGTCGGGAATCGAACCCGGGTCTTCGGCGTGACGAGCGAACGCGTTAACCACTAGGCTACCCGACCGCCCAACTACTTAAGACAGGACCCGTGAAGATCCGGGGTAGAATAGGTCTTCAGCAACCCATGCTTGCCGTAAAAGGCGACTGTGCTTGTGGTAAAAGGCAGCTAACGGGATCGGGAGGTCAGGCTCGCTGACTTGGTTGATGCATGTCATCGATCCCAATTGCGTGGATCGATGCTCGTGGTGTCGATCACTGGATGGTCCAGACTCGATTATTTACAGACCGCCGTCATATAGCTTAAATATTGCTGAACGCGGCGTTAAACAACAAACAAACAAACAAACAAACTTAAGACAGAATATGCGTGCCAGAACCTAAGAAAGAATATGCGTGCTATTACTTCTTTATCAAAGCAGTTTTGCCAGTGCAAATGTAATAAAATAACTCCTTTTTGTCTATTTAATCACTCCATCACTACAGCTTATTCTTGTTCTCGGGATGCCAGAGCATGTGGACGGTAGGTAGTAAGGGCATGGATGATCAGTGCGTACATCAATAGACGTTATGTCGGCGACTTGGTAATTACCAATACCTCCTTTAGAAAAAGTACGAACATGATTACTTGTAAGTACTCAAATTTATGAAACAAACCCTACCTGCATAGGGCATTTTGTATTCTGTCAGGTCTTTGTAAAATATCAACTTTCGATTTCCTATTTACCAATTAGCCTCTACCTCGCGCTACCCCATGCGCATTCACCACCTCAGCCGTGGCACTGTACAATAACATAAGACTTGGATGTAAGAACCACGCGGAGTACATTCACCTGAATATATTCAAACAATGTTACAAAGGCCAGTTGTAGCTTGAAGCTGTCAGCGGTAATCGTTGTCCAATATGGTTCGTTGCCGGAAACCTCCTGACCTATCCCACAAGGCCATGGTAGACAATGCATCTCGCCCTCCTGCCATTGCTACCATGATACAAGCACATATTCTATTATGACATCAAGCGGCTGCCGTGCTTTTTGTGAACAATTTCAATTCAAATCTAAAATTGTACTGCGCTCTCGACACTGATTTATCGAATCTAGTATGGCTCTGGGCTGGTAGACGATTCAATTTGTCTGGGGAAAAAATGAGATAAATTGGCCCCAAAACTTTGTGAGTGGAAAATGATATTTCCAATCAATAAAAGATTTCTGCGGACATAGAGTCCAAAGCAGCCGAGGTCGCTATTACGTCGACCGTGAGGTGCTGCCGGTGGACACGTGGGTATTGATGGTGTTTATACTGGTGCAGACAGGGGTGCTGCTACATCCGTGGGTATTGATGGTGTCTATACTGGTGCAGACAAGGTAGCTGCTACACACGTGGTTATCGATGGTGTCGATACTGGTGCACACAGGGGTGCTGCTAAACACGTGGGTATTGATGGTGTCTATACTGGTGCAGACAGGGGTGCTGCTACACACGTTGGTATTGATGGTGTCTATACTGGTGCAGACAGTGGTGCTGCTTCAAACGTGGGTATTGATGGTGTTTATACTGGTGCAGACAGGGGTGCTGCTACACACGTGGGTATTGATGGTGTCTATACTGGTGCAGACAGTGGTGCTGCTACACACGTGGGTATTGATGGTGTCTATACTGGTGCAGACAGTGATGCTGCTACACACGTGGGTATTGATGGTGTCTATACTGGTGCAGACAGGGGTGCTGCTACACACGTGGGTATTGATGGTGTCTATACTGGTGCAGACAGTGGTGCTGCTACACACGTGGGTATTGATGGTGTCTATACTGGTGCAGACAAGGTAGCTGCTACACACGTGGTTATTGATGGTGTCGATACTGGTGCACACAGGGGTGCTGCTACACACGTGGGTATTGATGGTGTCTATACTGGTGCAGACAGGGGTCCTCCTACTTCGGTGGGCATTGATGGTGTCTTTACTGGTGCACACAAGGGTACTGGTGGAGACGTGGGTATTGATGGTGTCTATACTGGTGCAGACAGGGGTGCTGCTACAAACGTGGGTATTTATGGTGTCTATACTCGTGCAGACAGGGGTGCTGCTAAACACGTGGGTATTGATGGTGTCTATACTGGTGCAGACAGGGGTGCTGCTACACACGTAGGTATTGATGGTGTCTATACTGGTGCAGACAGGGGTGCTGCCGGTGGACACGTGGGTATTGATGGTGTCTATACTGGTGCAGACAAGGTAGCTGCTACACACATGGGTATTGATGGTGTCTCTCCTGGTGCAGACAGGGGTGCTGCTACACACGTTGGTATTGATGGTGTCTATACTGGTGCAGACAAGGTAGCTGCTACACACGTGGGTATTGATGGTACCTATACTGGTGCAGATAGTTGTGCTGGTGGACACGTGGGTGTTGGTGGTGTCGATACTGGTGCAGATAGGGGTGCTGGTAGACACGTGGGTATTGCTGCTGTCTATACTGGTGCAGACAGGGGTGCTGCTACACACGTGGTTATTGATGGTGTCGATGCTGGTGCACACAGAGGTGCTGTTACACACGTGGGTATTGATGGTGTCTATACTGGTGCAGACAGGGTTGCTGCTACATCCGTGGGTATTGATGGTGTCTATACTGGTGCAGACAGGGGTGCTGCTACACTCGTGGGTATTGATGGTTTCTATACTGGTGCAGACAGGGGTCCTGCTACTTCGGTGGGCATTGATAGTGTCTTTACTGGTGCACACAGGGGTACTGGTGGAGACGTGGGTATTGATGGTGTCTATACTGGTGCAGACAGGGGTGCTGCTACAAACGTGGGTATTGATGGTGTCTATACTAGTGCAGACAGGGGTGCTGCTAAACATATGGGTATTGATGGTGTCTATACTGGTGCAGACAGGGGTGCTGCTACACACGTAGGTATTGATGGTGTCTATACTGGTGCAGACAAGGTAGCTGCTACACACGTTGGTATTGATGGTACCTGTACTGGTGCAGATAGTTGTGCTGGTGGACACGTGGGTATTGGTGGTGTCGATACTGGTGCAGATAGGGGTGCTGGTAGACACGTGGGTATTGCTGCTGTCTATACTGGTGCAGACAGGGGTGCTGCTACACACGTGGTTATTGATGGTGTCGATACTGGTGCACACAGAGGTGCTGTTACACACGTGGGTAATGATGGTGTCTATACTGGTGCAGACAGGGGTGCTGCTACATCCGTGGGTATTGATGGTGTCTATACTGGTGCAGACAGGGGTGCTGCTACACACGTGGGTATTGATGGTTTCTATACTGGTGCAGACAGTGGTGCTGCTACACACGTTGGTATTGCCGCTGTCTATACTGGTGCAGACAGGGGTCCTGCTACTTCGGTGGGCATTGATGGTGTCTTTACTGGTGCACACAGGGGAACTGGTGGAGACGTGGGTATTGATGGTGTCTATACTGGTGCACACAGGGGTGCTGCCGGCGGACACGAGGGTATTAATGGTGTCTATACTGGTGCAGACAAAGGTGCTGCTACACACGTGGGTATTCTTGGTGTCTATACTGGTGCAGACAGTGGTGCTGCTACACACGTGGGTATTGCTGCTGTCTATACTGGTGCAGACAGGGGTCCTGCTACTTCGGTGGGTATTGATGGTGTCTTTACTGGTGCACACAGGGGTACTGGTGGAGACGTGGGTATTGATGGTGTCTATACTGGTGCAGACAGTGGTGCTGCTACACACGTGGGTATTCTTGGTGTCTATACTGGTGCAGACAGGGGTCCTGCTACTTCGGTGGGCATTGATGGTGTCTTTACTGGTGCACACAGGGGTACTGGTGGAGACGTGGGTATTGATGGTGTCTATACTGGTGCAGACAGGGGTGCTGCTACACACGTGGGTATTCTTGGTGTCAATACTGGTGCAGACAGGGGTGCTGCTAAACACGTGGGTATTGATGGTTTCTATACTGGTGCATACAGTCATGCTGCTACACACGTGGGTATTGATGGTGTCTATACTGGTGCAGACAAGGTAGCTGCTAAACACGTGGGTATTCATGGTGTCTATACTGGTGCAGACAGGGGTGCTGCTACACTCGTGGGTATTGGTGATGTCTATACTGGTGCAGACAGGGGTGCTGCTACACACGTGGGTATTCTTGGTGTCTATACTGGTGCAGACAGGGGTGCTGCCGGTGGACACGTGGGTATTGATGGTTTCTATACCGGTGCAGAGAGTCGTGCTGCTACACACGTGGGTATTGATGGTGTCTATACTGGTGCAGACAAGGTAGCTGCTACACACGTGGGTATTGATGGTGTCTATACTGGTGCAGACAGGGGTGCTGCTAAACACGTGGGTATTGATGGTTTCTATACTGGTGCAGAGAGTCGTGCTGCTACACACGTGAGTATTGATGGTGTCTATACTGGTGCAGACAAGGTAGCTGCTACACACGTGGGTATTCATGGTGTCTATACTGGTGCAGACAGGGGTGCTGCTACACACGTGGGTATTGGTGATGTCTATACTGGTGCAGACAGGGGTGCTGCTACACACGTGGGTATTGATGGTGTCTATACTGGTGCAGACAGGGGTGCTGCTAAACACGTGGGTATTGATGGTGTCTCTACTGGTGCAGACAGTGGTGCTGCTACACACGTGGGTATTGATGGTGTCTATACTGGTGCAGACAAGGTAGCTGCTACACACGTGGGTATTCATGGTGTCTATACTGGTGCAGACAGGGGTGCTGTAACACACGTGGGTATTGATGGTGTCTATACCGGTGCAAACATGGGTGCTGTAGGCAGGTGGGTATTGATGGTGTCTATACTGGTGCAGACAAAGGTGCTGGTTGAGAAGTGGGTATTGATGGTGTCTATACTGGTGCAGACAGGGTACTGCTACACACGTTTCTATTGATGGTCTCTATACTGGTGCGGACAGGGTGCTGCTACACACGTGGGTATTGATGGTGTCTATACTGGTGCACACAAGGTAGCTGCTACACACATGGGTATTGATGGTGTCTATACTGGTGCAGAAAGTAGTGCAGCAACACACGTGGGTATTGCTGGTGTTTATACTGGTGCAGACACGTGGGTATTGATGGTGTCTATACTGGTGCAGACACGTGGGTATTGATGGTGTCTATACTGGTGCAGAAAGTAGTGCAGCAACACACGTGGGTATTGATGGTGTCTATACTGGTGCAGACACGGGTGCTGGTTGAGAAGTGGGTATTGATGGTGTCTATACTGGTGCAGACAGGGGTGCTGCTACACACGTGGGTATTGATGGTGTTTATACTGGTGCAGACAGGAGTGCTGCTACACACGTGGGTATTGCTGGTGTCTATACCGGTGCAAACAGGGGTGCTGCTATACACTTGGGTATCGATGGTGTGTATACTGGTGCAGACAGGAGTGCTGCTACACACGTGGGTATTGCTGGTGTCTATACCGGTGCAAACAGGGGTGCTGCTACACACGTGGGTATTGATGGTGTCAAAAATGGTCACGGAGAGCTGCTTCATCAGTGGGCATTGATGGTTTCTATACTGGTACAGACAGGGGTGCTGCTGCTACACACGTGGGTATTGATGGTGTCTATACTGGTGCAGAAAGGGGTGCTGCTACACACGTGGGTATTGATGGTGTCTATACTGGTGCAGAAAGGGGTGCTGCTACACACGTGGGTAGTGATGGTGTGTATACTGATGCGGACAGGGTGCTGTAACACACGTTGGTATTGATGGTGTCTATACTGGTGCAGACAAGGGTGCTGGTTGAGAAGTCGGGTATTGATGGTGTCTATACTGGTGCAAACATGGGTGCTGTAGGCAGGTGGGTATTGATGGTGTCTATACTGGTGCAGACAAAGGTGCTGGTTGAGAAGTGGGTATTGATGGTGTCTATACTGGTGCAGACAGGGTACTGCTACACACGTTTCTATTGATGGTCTCTATACTGGTGCGGACAGGGTGCTGCTGCATACGTGGGTATTGATGGTGTCTATACTGGTGCAGAAAGGGGTGCTAGTGGATACGTTTGTATTGATGGTGTCTATACTGGTGCGGACAGGGTGCTGCTACACACGTGGGTATTGATGGGGTCTGTTCTGGTGCAGACAGGGGTGCTGGTTGAGAAGAGGGTATTGATGGTGTCTATACTTGTGCAGACATGGGTGCTGCTACATACGTTTGTATTGATGGTGTCTATACTGGTGCAGACAAGGGTCCTGGTTGAGAAGAGGGTATTGATGGTGTCTATAGTGGTGCAGACATGAGTGCCACAACACACATGGGTATTGATGATGTCAATAATGGTACAGGCAAGGGGACTGGTGGACACGTTGGTATTGATGGTGTCTCTACTGGTACAGACAGGAGTGCTAGTGATCAGGGAGGTATTGATGGTGTCTATACTGGTGCATAGAGGGGTGCTTCTTTACACGTGGGTATTGACTGTGTCTTTACTGGTGCAGACAGTGGTGCTGCTACACACGTGGGTATAGATGATGTCTATACTGTTGCAGACAGGGGTGCTGCTACACACGTGGGTATTGAGTGTGTCTATACTGGTGCAGGCAAGGATACTGTTGGACACGTGAGTATTGATGGTGTCTATACTGGTGTATAGAGGGGTGCTGGTGGACACGTGGGTATTGATGGTGTCTATACTGGTGCAGGCAAGGGTACTGGTGGACACGTGGGTATTGATTGTGTTTATACTGGTGCAGAAAGGGGTGCTAGTGGATACGTTTGTATTGATGGTGTCTATACTGGTGCGGACAGGGTGCTGCTACACACGTGGGTATTGATGGGGTCTGTTCTGGTGCAGACAGGGGTGCTGGTTGAGAAGAGGGTATTGATGGTGTCTATACTTGTGCAGACATGGGTGCTGCTACATACGTTTGTATTGATGGTGTCTATACTGGTGCAGACAAGGGTCCTGGTTGAGAAGAGGGTATTGATGGTGTCTATAGTGGTGCAGACATGAGTGCCACAACACAAATGGGTATTGATGATGTCAATAATGGTACAGGCAAGGGGACTGGTGGACACGTTGGTATTGATGGTGTCTCTACTGGTACAGACAGGAGTGCTAGTGATCAGGGAGGTATTGATGGTGTCTATACTGGTGCATAGAGGGGTGCTTCTTTACACGTGGGTATTGACTGTGTCTTTACTGGTGCAGACAGTGGTGCTGCTACACACGTGGGTATAGATGATGTCTATACTGTTGCAGACAGGGGTGCTGCTACACACGTGGGTATTGAGTGTGTCTATACTGGTGCAGGCAAGGATACTGTTGGACACGTGAGTATTGATGGTGTCTATACTGGTGTATAGAGGGGTGCTGGTGGACACGTGGGTATTGATGGTGTCTATACTGGTGCAGGCAAGGGTACTGGTGGACACGTGGGTATTGATTGTGTTTATACTGGAGCAGACAGGGGTGCTGCTACACACATGGGTATTGATGGTGTCTATACTGGTGCAGATAGGGGTGCTGGTGGACACGTGGGTATTGGTGGTGTCTATACTGGTGCATAGATGGTAGCTGGTGGACACGTGGGTATTGAGTGTGTCTATACTGGTGCATAGAGGGATGCTGGTGGACACGTTGGTATTGATTGTGTCTATACTGGTGCAGACAGGAGTGTTGATACACACGTGGGTATTGATGGTGTTTATATTGATGCAAACAGGGGTGCTGCTACACATGTGTGTATTGATGGTGTCTACACAAGTGCAGACAGGGGTGCCACAACACACGTGGGTATTGTTGGTGTCTATACTGGTGTAGGCAAGGGTACTGGTGGACACGTGGGTATTGATGGTGTCTATACTGGTGCAGACAGGGGTGCTGCTACAAACGTGGGTATTGGTGGTGTCTCTACTGGTGCAGATAGGGGTGCTGGTGGACACGTGGGTATTGGTGGTGTCTAGAATGGTATATAGAGGGGTGCTGGTGGACACGTTGGTATTGATAGTGTCTATACTGGTGCATAGAGGGGTGCTGGTGGACACGTGGGTATTGATTGTGTCTATACTGGTGCAGACAGGGGTGCTGGTGGACACGTGGGTATTGATGGTGTCTATACTGGTGCATAGAGGGGTGCTGGTGGACACGTGGGTATTGGTGGTGTCTAGAATGGTACATAGAGGGGTGCTGGTGGACACGTTGGTATTGATAGTGTCTATACTGGTGCATAGAGGGGTGCTGGTGGACACGTGGGTATTGATTGTGTCTATACTGGTGCAGACAGGGGTGCTGGTGGACACGTGGGTATTGATGGTGTCTATACTGGTGCATAGAGGGGTGCTGTTGGACACGTGGGTATTCATGTGTCTATACTGGTGAATAGAGGGATGCTAGTGGACACGTGGGTATTGGTGGTGTCTAGAATGGTATATAGAGGGGTGCTGGTGGACACGTTGGTATTGATAGTGTCTATACTGGTGCATAGAGGGGTGCTGGTGGACACGTGGGTATTGATTGTGTCTATACTGGTGCAGACAGGGGTGCTGGTGGACACGTGGGTATTGATGGTGTCTATACTGGTGCATAGAGGGGTGCTGGTGGACACGTGGGTATTGGTGGTGTCTAGAATGGTACATAGAGGAGTGCTGCTACACACGTGGGTATTGCTGGTGTCTATACCGGTGCAAACAGGGGTGCTGCTATACACTTGGGTATCGATGGTGTGTATACTGGTGCAGACAAGGGTGCTGCTACACACGTGGGTATTGATGGTGTCAAAAATGGTCACGGAGAGCTGCTTCATCAGTGGGCATTGATGGTTTCTATACTGGTGCAGAAAGGGGTGCTGCTACACACGTGGGTATTGATGGTGTCTATACTGGTGCAGAAAGGGGTGCTGCTACACACGTGGGTAGTGATGGTGTGTATACTGATGCGGACAGGGTGCTGTAACACACGTTGGTATTGATGGTGTCTATACTGGTGCAGACAAGGGTGATGGTTGAGAAGTCGGGTATTGATGGTGTCTATACTGGTGCAAACATGGGTGCTGTAGGCAGGTGGGTATTGATGGTGTCTATACTGGTGCAGACAAAGGTGCTGGTTGAGAAGTGGGTATTGATGGTGTCTATACTGGTGCAGACAGGGTACTGCTACGCACGTTTCTATTGATGGTCTCTATACTGGTGCGGACAGGGTGCTGCTACATACGTGGGTATTGATGGTGTCTATACTGGTGCAGAAAGGGGTGCTAGTGGATACGTTTGTATTGATGGTGTCTATACTGGTGCGGACAGGGTGCTGCTACACACGTGGGTATTGATGGGGTCTGTTCTGGTGCAGACAGGGGTGCTGGTTGAGAAGAGGGTATTGATGGTGTCTATACTTGTGCAGACATGGGTGCTGCTACATACGTGGGTATTGATGGTGTCTATACTGGTGCAGACAAGGGTCCTGGTTGAGAAGAGGGTATTGATGGTGTCTATAGTGGTGCAGACATGAGTGCCACAACACACATGGGTATTGATGATGTCAATAATGGTGCAGGCAAGGGGACTGGTGGACACGTTGGTATTGATGGTGTCTCTACTGTTACAGACAGGAGTTAGTGATCAGGGAGGTATTGATGGTGTCTATACTGGTGCATAGAGGGGTGCTTCTTTACACGTGGGTATTGACTGTGTCTTTACTGGTGCAGACAGTGGTGCTGCTACACACGTGGGTATAGATGATGTCTATACTGTTGCAGACAGGGGTGCTGCTACACACGTGAGTATTGATGGTGTCTATACTGGTGTATAGAGGGGTGCTGGAGGACACGTGGGTATTGATGGTGTCTATACTGGTGCAGGCAAGGGTACTGGTGGACACGTGGGTATTGATTGTGTTTATACTGGAGCAGACAGGGGTGCTGCTACACACATGGGTATTGATGGTGTCTATACTGGTGCAGATAGGGGTGCTGGTGGACACGTGGGTATTGCTGGTGTCTATACTGGTGCATAGATGGTAGCTGGTGGACACGTGGGTATTGAGTGTGTCTATACTGGTGCATAGAGGGATGCTGGTGGACACGTTGGTATTGATGGTGTCTATACTGGTGCAGACAGGAGTGTTGATACACACGTGGGTATTGATGGTGTTTATATTGATGCAAACAGGGGTGCTGCTACACATGTGTGTATTGATGGTGTCTACACAAGTGCAGACAGGGGTGCCACAACACACGTGGGTATTGTTGGTGTCTATACTGGTGCAGGCAAGGGTACTGGTGGACACGTGGGTATTGATGGTGTCTATACTGGTGCAGACAGGGGTGCTGCTACAAACGTGGGTATTGGTGGTGTCTCTACTGGTGCAGATAGGGGTGCTGGTGGACACGTGGGTATTGGTGGTGTCTAGAATGGTATATAGAGGGGTGCTGGTGGACACGTTGGTATTGATAGTGTCTATACTGGTGCATAGAGGGGTGCTGGTGGACACGTGGGTATTGATTGTGTCTATACTGGTGCAGACAGGGGTGCTGGTGGACACGTGGGTATTGATGGTGTCTATACTGGTGCATAGAGGGGTGCTGGTGGACACGTGGGTATTGGTGGTGTCTAGAATGGTACATAGAGGGGTGCTGGTGGACACGTTGGTATTGATAGTGTCTATACTGGTGCATAGAGGGGTGCTGGTGGACACGTGGGTATTGATTGTGTCTATACTGGTGCAGACAGGGGTGCTGGTGGGCACGTGGGTATTGATGGTGTCTATACTGGTGCATAGAGGGGTGCTGGTGGACACGTGAGTATGAATGTGTCTATACTGGTGCATAGAGGGATGCTAGTGGACACGTGGGTATGAATGTGTCTATACTGGTGCATAGAGGGATGCTAGTGGACACGTGAGTATTGTTGGTGTCTATACTGGTGTAGCAAGGGTACTGGTGGACATGTGTGTATTCATGGTGTCTATACTGGTGCATAGAGGGGTGCTTGTGGATACGTGGGTATTGAGTTTGTCTATACTGGTGCAGACAGGGGTGCTGGTGGACACGTGGGTATTGATGGTGTCTATACTGGTGCATAGAGGGGTGCTGATGGACACGTGGGTATTGATGGTGTCTATACTGGTGCAGACAGGAGTGTTGATACACACGTGGGTATTGCTGGTGTCTGTACTGGAGCAGACATGAGTGTTGATACACACGTGGGTTTTGATGGTGTCTGTACTGGTGCACAAAGGGGTGCTGGTTGACACGTGGGTATTGTTGGTGTCTATACTTGTGCAGGCAAGGGTACTGGTGGACACGTGGGTATTGATGGTGTCTATACTGGTGCAGGCAAGGGTACTGGTGGACACGTGGGTATTGATGGTGTCTTTACTGGTGCAGACAGGGGTGCTGCTACACACGTGGGTATTGATGGTGTCTCTACTGGTGCAGATAGGGGTGCTGGTGGACACGTTGGTATTGGTGGTGTCTATACTGGTGCATAGAGGGGTGCTGGTGGACACGTGGGTATTGATTGTGTCTATACTGGTGCAGACAGGGGTGCTGGTGGACACGTGGGTATTGATGGTGTCTATACTGGTGCATAGAGGGATGCTAGTGGACACGTGGGTATTGATTGTGTCTATACTGGTGCATAGAGGGGTGCTGCTACACACGTGGGTATTGTTGGTGTCTATACTGGTGTAGGAAAGTGTACTGGTGGACACGTTGGTATTGATGGTATCTATACTGGTGCAGACAGGGTTGCTGCTACACACGTGGGTATTGATGGTGTCTCTGCTGGTGCAGATAGGATGCTGGTGGACACGTTGGTATTGATGGTGTTTATACTGGTGGAGATAGGATGCTGGCTGGTGGACACGTTGGTATTGATTGTGTCTATACTGGTACAGATAGGGGTGCTGGTGGACACGTGGGTATTGGTGGTGTCTATACTGGTGTAGATAGGGGTGCTGGTGGACACGTGGGTATTGATGGTGTCTATAATGGTGCAGACAGGGATGTTGATACACACGTGGGTATTGATGGTGTCTATACTGGTGCTGACAGGGGTGCTGCTACACTTTTGGGTATTGGTCAATACCCACTTCTAAACCAGCACCCCTGTCTGCACCAGTATAGACACCATCAATACCCACCTGATCACCAGTACCCCTGTCTGCACCAGTATAGACACCATCAATACCCACGTGTGTAGCAGCACCACTGTCTGCACAAGTATAGACACCATCAATACCCACGTGTATAGCAGCACCCCTGTCTGCACCAGTACAGACACTATCAATACTCACCTGTGTAACAGCACCATTGTCTGCACAAGTATAGACACCATCAATGCCCAAGTGTCCACTAGCACTCCTATCTGTACCAGTATAGACACCATCAATACCCAAGTGTCCACCAGCACCCCTGTCTCCACCAGTACAGACACCATCAATACCACACAGGGCAAGGCACGACAACGGCGACAAGGTCACCACAGCTATTTTGAAACGGCGTTATATTTGTCTGGAACAGACACTCTAGACTAACATCTAGTCTCTGAAATGAACATATCGTACAGAAAAGACAGTTGTTCAGTTATCTTAATAAAAATATAATAAAAAGGAGCCCAGTGACTCTCTTCATTTTCAGATACTGCAGTAATCTAGACTTGCCAAACATTATAGACTTGCATGGGCTATATTTGATATATATTTGTATCAGGGTCTGTAAGACAGACTACAGACACTCCTAAACTTCAAGTTGTCAGTGACGCACAGAAGCTAATTGAATTCGTTGAGTGCAGAGGGGAAAGGTTTTAATCAGTGTATTTATAGGAGAATGTATACTGTCATATACCTTACATCAAACAGTCATGACCTAAAGCCAGATACTTCTGTCTGTCTGTCTGTCTGTCTGTCTGCCTGTCTGCACCAATATCGATGCCATCAATACCCCCGTGCACATCTCTGCCTGGACCTGTCAACCAGCACCCCTGTCTGCACCAGTAGAGACACCATCAATACCCACGTGTCCACCAGCACCCCTGTCTACACCAGTATAGGCACCACCAATACCCACATGTCCACCAGCACCCCTGTCTGCACCAGTATAGACACCACCAATACCCACGTGTCCACCAGGACCCCTGTCTGCACCAGTATAGACAACATTAATACCCACGTGTGTATTGATGTTGCAGATGGGAGATAACTGTTTCATTGATGTCGCTGAGGCCAGACAGATGTGTCATTGACAGAGAAATGTTTCATGGATGTTGCAGAGGGGAGATTACTGTTTCATTGATGTCGCTGAGGCCAGACAGATGTGTCATTGACAGAGAAATGTTTCATGGATGTTAAAGAGGGATGACAACTGTTTCGTTGATGTTGCTGAAGACTGACAACTGTGTCGTTGACAGAGAAATGTTTCATGGATGTTACAGAGGGGAGAGAACTATATCATTGATGTTGCTGAGGCCAGACAACTGTGTCGTTGACAGAGAAATGTTTCATGGATGTTACAGAGGGGAGAGAACTATATCATTGATGTTGCTGAGGCCAGACAACTGTGTCATTGACAGAGAAATGTTTCATGGATGTTACAGAGGGGAGAGAATTATATCATTGATGTTGCTGAGGCCAGACAACTGTGTCGTTGACAGAGAAATGTTTCATGGATGTTACAGAGGGGAGAGAACTATATCATTGATGTTGCTGAGGCCAGACAACTGTGTCATTGACAGAGAAATGTTTCATGGATGTTACAGAGGGGAGAGAACTATATCATTGATGTTGCTGAGGCCAGACAACTGTGTCGTTGACAGAGAAATGTTTCATGGATGTTACAGATGGGAGAGAACTATATCATTGATGTTGCTGAGGCCAGACAACTGTGTCATTGACAGAGAAATGTTTCATGGATGTTACAGAGGGGAGAGAACTATATCATTGATGTTGCTGAGGCCAGACAACTGTGTCATTGACAGAGAAATGTTTCATGGATGTTACAGAGGGGAGAGAACTATATCATTGATGTTGCTGAGGCCAGACAACTGTGTCATTGACAGAGAAATGTTTCATGGATGTTACAGAGGGGAGAGAATTATATCATTGATGTTGCTGAGGCCAAATAACTGTGTCATTGACAGAGAATTGTTTTATGGATGTTACAGAGGGATGGTACCCGTTTCATTGATGTTGCAGAAGCAAGACTAGAAGGTCATTGACAGAGAATTGTTTCCTTGATGTTGCAGAGGGGAGATAACTATTCCATTGATGTTGCAGAAGCAAGACTACAAGGTCATTGACTAAGAACTGTTTCATGGATGTTGCAGAGAAAAAACAAATGTGTCATTGATATTACAGAAGGGGGATAACTGCTTCATCGATGTTACAAAGGGGAGATAATTGTTTCAATGATGTAACAGAGTGAAGATAACCGTTGCATTGATGTTAACGATGGGAAACAATAGCTTCATTGATGTTACAGAGTTGAGATAGCTGCTTCATTGGTGTAACGGGGGGGGGGGGGGGGGGACATGACAATTACTATTTGTGGCAGGCTGTTGTGGTTAACGGATTTGAAATGAGACTGATTTCTCCAACCCCGCGATTCTTGCCAAGGTTGATCCCAGAGGGACAGGCAACAGTGTTTTCCGTAAGCTACTTAGTAATCTTATCACAAGTGCGATCCGCGCATGTCACGAGCCCAGTCTAGTGAGAACTCTTCACACCACACACTGACGGGATAAAGATCTGCGATACCTCCATCATCCGGGTCTCTCTGTCTCTTGAGACGTCTTGTTTTCTCTGATAGTTGTCCCTTGGGCCCCACTCCCCAATACAATCACTATTTCCATGCATTCCCTGTGCCAATTATAACAACATGTCGACAGAACCAGGGCTATATCATTAGATAGTCTTACACTTTACCTTTTCTGTCGTGGGAGATGGTCTGGGAGGGAGAATTGCACTGCAGCAGAACACGGCTGTATTGTTCTGGCAGTGCTCCTGCATGCTCTGATCACCAACTGAACAGCGCTTCTTTGTTCCCGGTAGTATTTCTGTGTTAGTCCTAAATATACTTTCAACAGATTCTCATGGTCAATAAAAAGATAGAGGTTCTAAATTATCTCACCTTTTAACATGTAGCGCACGCACGCTTGATGAAAACAGAGTTGATTTAGAAACAAAATAAAAATATTTATATGTTTAACACTGACGTATATGAGTATAGACTTCAAATAAGTTCTTCTGGGATGGTAATGCCGTGACCACCCACCCCTCCAAACCCTCCCCCACCCGATACCTAATACCGTCCGTTGAACGTCCCCGAGCACTCCAACGAAAGCCTGCGTCTTCGTGGAGGCTAATACATCATGCGGACATCAGTGCAAAGATACCTATCACATATCTTTAACAAAATCATGTTTATGAGACCAGATATTTAATGGTTATACAGCATTCAGTGGCTGATATCGGATATGAACTAAAAGACTGGTTCATCGTGATTTTATGACACCGGAAATATGCCGACTATTCGGCATATATATGCCGCACGAGGAGTCGACCGTGCTGGGATATGCGAGAGTCACCGCGGTACAAGACTTTTCGATTTATGGGAGCTTGAAACTCCAATGATGTGAAATGTTTCACGGTCATTTTATGGCATCATAAAATAAACTTACATATGTTTAATTGCAGGCGATATGTTTTTTTCCTTAAGCGATATGGTTTTTGCATCCACTCACAGGCAGTTGCACATGTCGGTTCCCATAAACCAACAGCACCAATCGTTTCTGCCAGCTATCTGGTTTCCTAGGTCCTCCATGAGATTTTGCCATAATTCAACTCGATTTGTTGATAAAGACGATGCGTGGCCAGAAAACGTCACTACCCCTCATATTTACAGCACTGATAACGACTCCTGGCAAATGCTATTCATATTAATCAGTTCCGTTCCCGCATGTGTATTCTATACACGAGCTACCAGATAAGACGTTTTATGATAAATGGGACTGCTTCACTTACATTATATGTTGCATTAGCATACATAAATAAAGCACATTCACGCTAATCTCTTCTGGTTATGCACTAAGGTGCAAATCCGTTCCAGGGGATGTCTATGTTGAACATTGACAACACCCCATGATGTCCTATACTCCATCTCTCGGACATAGCGTTGATAGGATGCAGGTATACTATAGCCTCCTACAAGTATATACGTGTAATCAAGATGAACATCAGTGTTGTGGGGAGTTGTATTCTGTGAAACAAAGCAACAAATACACTTTTTTGTTATTTTTATATCTCAACTTATACTACATATTGCCGACTGTAGACTTCCCGAAATGTTTGCTGAGAAGGCCGGAATGTGAAGTCACCATTTTCAATGTCGAAAGACTATTGTATGAAATTCATTTTTTTCCTTTCATATTGCTGAAGGAATTCTGTAACTATTTACAAAGGGTATATTGGCATACTAGGCAGTACTGAAAGATAAGTCCATTGATATATCATAGGCAAGTCTAGATAAGTAGACTGTACACTCTAAGGACGCCAGTCTCTTATATGGGACAACCTTGTCTTATTATTTATATAGTCTAGAAACTATTATTTGAACTAATCATTATTCCTCTTGTGCAAGTCTAGTGCAAGTCTAGGCATATGAACACAAGTAACAATATGTCATCCAAAACGTTTCGCGAATAGCTAACAACGAATATAGCAAACAAATTTCAGCAGTTCCGTGAAATTCACTTTAAATATGTTTTACTGCATATTCACTTTTATTTCATTCTCCACCAATGAATACTATTAAGGATACTGTTACCATTAAATGAGACTTATTTCCAACTGATTCTATCGTGCCCCCATTATCTGGACATAGCATCTATTATCCTATATGTTCTACATCTCGGCCCTGGCCCCGTATTTTGATATGTACGGCGCACGTACGTGTACATCATTACGCTGATGTGTTTCTAACATTGTGATTGATCTCAAGATAACCGAGGTTCTATGTATCGCGTGATCGATCCCACCATGAATGTCTGCATCCATAACGAGTGAGCGGTCGTATTGTTTTGACCCCAGTGTCCAGCGACCGGCCATCAGGTGGTCAGTAAACTGTCCTTAGGCGCCCTGCTTCACCCCTTCTAGCCAGGCTGACATTCCATCTTGTAAGACAGCTTCCAAAACTTCTCTAATTTAAAGGAAATCACTGCCTTTCTGTCAAAATGACAGCGAGAGTGTCAGCAAGAGAAAGGAAATGTGCAACCATCAAACGACTAATGGTTGACAGATCCCGACAGCCCTTTATTGACAAAGAAAGTCAAAATTATGGAACTTGGGAGAAATCGGCCGACGCTACTGACAATAATCCCTGCTATTTTACTTGTTTTCACTGTATAATTGCATTACATGCAGGAAAGGTCACCATGACGTTTCCTCCAACACCTAACCGTAATGGCTAGCATTTTTGTCTTCTTGATTTCCGTTTTTGCCAGCCTTGCTTTTCTGGCCCAGACTCGAGGCGCCATGTAGTGGCAGTGACGACCACCTCTATCACTCCATCGCCGTGAGTAGTGTACAAGTTAACTCTACATTTACACACTGCTGGTGACGCTAACATAGACTAGGAGACGTGCTAGAGAGGCAGCAGCAACAAAATACTGAAAGCATTTGACAACATTTTAGCACAATCTGTAAACGTCAAGAGTTGTTATCCATGATGGTCAGTGGACAGCCATTAGTCGGTGATCGATACCGAGATCATATATTGAAGAACACTGCATATACCAACATTCCCCATTCTAGTCGCCTTGCACGTATGTTCCATATCTCATGCAAGGTTTGGCTTGAAGAAATGTTATGCGTTGATTCCCAAGTTGAAACGCGAAGGTTTACCCAGATATCGGTACCTACAGAACTACATGGTGAACAGTAAGTGACCACACACGATCAATGCATCATTAATAAATCATATTGAAACACGAAACAGGATTAGATTTTCAATCGAAAAAGGCAACACATGGGTCAGATATGTGGCAACAGCAAAAAAATATATGATAGGCTCTAAGTGTCAGTGCACTCGCGGATGTCCAGAATTTGCCACAATGTCTTGAATGGGGCTTATTCCCTGTCCTTGAATCCCGGAAACAGTGTTGGAACCAGCAGATAAGTCGGTTATTTCAGGTGAGTATTCCATCCACACTGGGCAAGTAGATAAGCCGCAAGTCGGGTCGTAGATGACCTCGACTCGCCCTCGTATTTCTCTTAAATAGGTTCAGACAACTTTCTAGAAACTGTTTCCTCGTGAAACCTCTTGAACAATGTAGTCTATCCCAGTGTCGATACACAAAGGTAGATAACTCACAAATACTCACGTGTCGCATACCGTCAATTACAAAATATAGTTGACATTTTAAGAGTGCTAAAACCTGCTGCCAGCAACAATCATCAGAAATAAACTTACTGCCACAAAACAATAAACTAATACAAATTAATCACATCCGGACATTCAACATGTGTTCTCTGTTGAAGTGTAAGCGAGACAAAGCGACACGTGTGTTGATGAAAGGCGTTCTTTTAAGAACAACATTTAAGAACCACGATATTTAACTGGTTGTCAGTCCTTGATGAATACCAAATCTTTAAGAGCAGCTATGCCACATTCACCTCCACACGACTAGATCAACAAAGTCTTGTTATCTGTACACTCACTACTGCGCTGAAATGACCTCATCTGATAGTGTAAGCAATAGTCTGCTCGCCTCAGGAGGATTAACTGTTCAACACACAAAATTGAAAAGCATAAATAACAAGCAAATGTTCATCCTCTAACCCCTAACGGAATACATCCCTATGTAAGTCATTTCCCCGTCAACGTATCACCAGGGAAGCAATAACACATTGCACCAATTAGATTGTAGAAATTTAAAATTACCTTCCATGGAAATATCAGTCGTCATTGGTCATCTAACATCCCAGAGGGAGATAAGCCAATCAGGGAACAAGAGAAAGCACTTACGTAGCAGTTCCATATAAACTTGATTGTGGCCAAGAGGGACATGTTCGTTGTGGAACAACGCCGAGAACGGTGCTGGAGGTCGGCAATGCCAGGTGGCGTCCCTGGGGCACCATGAGTTATTACATGGCCATGGTATATGCATGCTTAACTAGCATAGATGGAAGCCTGAGAAAAGCGCGTACAGGCGCATCAAACGTTGTCATATTTTAACAGTTTCAATTTCTATTTTCTTTCAAGGGGGATTTAATCGGAAGTTTATAAGTTTTGGAAATTCGATCTTTGTGTGTTTTCCCTATGGTCACCTGGACAGGGCCGGGATGCGTTATATACTGGCATCTAGCGGCAGCATATATATGACCACATGGCTGATGACTGCTTTACCTATAAGGGTTATAACGGTTTATGGTTATGGTATGCTACCGTGCATGCGCACATAACGCGAGGTGTGCACATGCGGCATGCTCGGATCCCAGTTTACTTTCGTTGTTTAACGCCGCAGTCGCAATATCTCAGCTGTCACGGCGGCCGGTGTAGTGTGTCTGACCAACTCGTGACTAATGTTATATGAGAAACGCCGGCGGGGTAAGATGACCTCGCCATCAACCAAGACACCGACCACTCGTCCCAAGTAGTCGTCTCTTACGAACGGTTACTGGGCACGAGTTCTAACCCAAAACTGTACATGGAGGTCGGATCCAGGTTGTAGCTACCAGTGTGTACATGTGGACCTGGATGAACCGCTGCTGGTTTGAAAACGCTGACCTGCATGAATTACAGCTAGTTTACACACACAGATCTGAATGAATTACTGCTAGTTTGAACACGCTGACCTGCATGAGTTACAGCTAGTTTACACACACAGATCTGAATAGATTACTGCTAGTTTGAACACGCTGACCTGCATGAATTACAGCTAGTTTACACACACAGATCTGAATGAATTACTGCTAGTTTGAACACGCTGACCTGCATGAGTTACAGCTAGTTTACACACACAGATCTGAATTAATTACTGCTAGTTTGAACACGCTGACCTGCATGAATTACAGCTAGTTTACACACACAGATCTGAATAGATTACTGCTAGTTTGAACACGCTGACCTGCACGAATTACAGCTAGTTTACACACACAGATCTGAATAGATTACTGCTAGTTTGAACACGCTGACCTGCATGAGTTACAGCTAGTTTACACACACAGATCTGAATGAATTACTGCTAGTTTGAACACGCTGACCTGCATGAATTACAGCTAGTTTACACACACAGATCTGAATAGATTACTGCTAGTTTGAACACGCTGACCTGCATGAATTACAGCTAGTTTACACACACAGATCTGAATGAATTACTGCTAGTTTGAACACGCTGACCTGCATGAATTACAGATAGTTTACACACACATATCTGGATGAATGACTGCTAGTTTACACACACAGATCTGAATGAATTACTGCTAGTTTGAACACGCTGACCTGCATGAATTACAGCTAGTTTACACACACAGATCTGGATGAATGACTGCTAGTTTAAACACACTGACCTGGATGAATTACTGCTAGTTTGTACACACACTGACCTGGATGAATTACTGCTAGTTTGCACACACTGACCTGGGTGAATTACTGCTAGTTTGTACACACTGACCCGGGTGAATTACTGCTAGTTTGCACACACTGACCTTGATGAATTACTGCTAGTTTGTACACACTGACCTGGATGAATTACTGCTAGTTTGTACACATTGACCCGGGTGAATTACTGCTAGTTTGCACACACACACACACTGGCCTGGGTGAATTACTGCTAGTTTGTACACACTGACCTGGGTGAATTACTGCTAGTTTGTACACACACTGGCCTTGGTGAATTACTGCTAGTTTGTACACACTGACCCGGGTGAATTACTGCTAGTTTGTACACACTGACCTGGGTGAATTACTGCTAGTTTGTACACACACTGACCTTGATGAATTACTGCTAGTTTGTACACACTGACCTGGGTGAATTACTGCTAGTTTGTACACACACTAGCCTGGGTGAATTACTGCTAGTTTGTACACACTGACCCGGGTGAATTACTGCTAGTTTGCACACACACACACACTGGCCTGGGTGTTTTATTGCTAGTTTGTACACACTGACCTGGGTGAATTACTGCTAGTTTGTACACACACTGGCCTGGGTGAATTACTGCTAGTTTGTACACACGCTGGCCTGGGTGAATTACTGCTAGTTTGTACACACTGACCTGGGTGAATTACTGCTAGTTTGTACACACTGACCCGGGTGAATTACTGCTAGTTTGTACACACTGACCTGGGTGAAATACTGCTAGTTTGTACACACACTGACCTTGATGAATTACTGCTAGTTTGTACACACTGACCTGGGTGAATTACTGCTAGTTTGTACACACACTAGCCTGGGTGAATTACTGCTAGTTTGTACACACTGACCTGGGTGAATTACTGCTAGTTTGTACACACTGACCTGGGTGAATTACTGCTAGTTTGTACACACTGACCCGGGTGAATTACTGCTAGTTTGCACACACACACACACTGGCCTGGGTGAATTATTGCTAGTTTGTACACACTGACCTGGGTGAATTACTGCTAGTTTGTACACACACTGGCCTGGGTGAATTACTGCTAGTTTGTACACACGCTGGCCTGGGTGAATTACTGCTAGTTTGTACACACACTGGCCTGGGTGAATTACTGCTAGTTTGTACAAACTTACCTGTGTTGGCCACTCGCTTGTATGCTGCAACCAGTGCCTGTGTAAAACTGAATGCTTTGACATTGTCCAGACACCGGTCACAGTAACCTGTCATCCCTCAACGAACATGCTGATTAATTCATTTTAATGGACCTCGTGCTCACGGACTCTAACCCACTCGGGGTCCGGGACACTCGCGCTCAACACATACATTAAAACACAAGGTCTGGTTCGGTACATCAAGGCAGGACAAAGTACAAAGTATAAGTAAGGGCGAGTTTTGACCCCATAATATCAACACTTTATATGTTTCGGGAAAAAATGAAATACTGTTCGGAAAATTAAAGCTCATATTTATATTACTGACAAGTCATTTTTTCTACGACAAAATGAAATACAGAAGAATGAGAGAAATGAGTGACAAAGAAATGAGTTGCAACCATATCTACAGAGACACCCAAACAGTGGGCAAGCCCATCATATACTTATTAGGAAAGTTAGTTAATAGACCATTTAGCAAGCAGACATTCCATACGGAGCTTAAGAAGTTGCTGCTAGGTGACCCCTGTTGCATATTTATCGGGGTTTATGGAATTGATTTATCGAATCGACAACACGAGTCATGAAATGATGAAGACACTCTGTTGTTAGGGAAGAGCTTTCTCATTTAAGCTGCTGTCTTGATAACTGAATACATTCATTGTATACATAGACATATCATGCTTAGGTACCGTCTCTGTTCGTTTCTAAAAATATATTTGTTACATGGAGGATGAAATTCTAACCAATCACACATGGAACTCACGATGGTTAGTCTTTACTAGTAGATGAGTAGACGGGATGGAGGATAACAAAGCTGCAATGATAATAATCTGATATTGTAAAAATAAAATGATAGCATCAGCTGACACTGTTATTTGTATATTCACAGCTTACCCTCTCAAACGTGAATACAACAAGACACATCGTGTCCCACGTGGTGCACCCTTAGAGTTGTGTAATGTACAGGGGAAACAGCAAGTATTTTATCACACAAGTACCTGGTGCTGTATCAAGATCGCCATTTTCAGCTGTTTTACCAACAAAGACATCATTATCTGATAGTTTACTTGCATGACCAACATCATCATTATCAGTAGCAGCAGCAACATCTGTCTGTGATCTGGCATTCATTCATTTACAGGCTTCAGTTATTTTCCATTTAAGTCTGTGATTTCAGGACACTGTTTGTTCTGAAGGTGACCCAGGTATCAACCTAGCATTCATTTGCCCCGTGAAGCTGTGTCTTCCATGTTCTTGTGATGCGCCAGCGTCAACCTCCTCCCGCTGAACTGGTGTGAGAGATTACAGGTCTGGTAGGAGATGGGATTTATATCTACCCAGCTGCCAGTGCGATTGATGATACTGAAGCACAACATATAGCGTGATGCATCGTATTATCTGGTGGGGCAACTTTGTGAAGCCCGCTTATGAGTTTCTCTTAAAGAAGGCTGTGCTTTTATGTTCATTAGAGCTAGTATTTTGCCTTGTCCTAGCTCGCAGAAGGATTTGCGTGCTAAGTGACAATATATATAGTATCTCTGCCGCCTAATGATGCAAATAGCCTGCGGGAGTAAGGTAATAGTTACTTGAGTGGATTGCTATCTCTCTGGACATTGCCTCCAATGTATATACGGCAGTAGACCAGGAAACAACGTGGGCGCGTGCGGCCTACTTGCAGGGCGGCTCGCTAGATATACATTATTGAATAAACCTCCTTACGTGGTAGTCAATTGTAAAGACCGAAGAATACGATGTTGGGAAAACATTTAGGGGGATTACAGCGAGTTATGTGCTGTGGATGACTGAACTCGTGTGAGGATACATATAAGATGGGGATCTGCTCGATGCTGCCGGTGTGGTGTCAACTGCCTTACATGATGGTCTATTTTGGCCACGATCATGTGACCTTTAGTAACATGTGACCAACCACGAGATAAGGAACATAATGGGTGAAAAATCACAGTTTGACTTTTCATTATATTTGAAAAATACACCATCTTCGGAACGCAAAAACACAATTCACAAGCTTCAATTCATATATTTTCCGAGATATATATGACATGACACATGACGATCTTCACTGAAGTAAGTTGCCGTCAAAAGTCTTTATGACGTCAAGGCGCAATTGTATCCTAGCACCCATAAGGTACCTTTTCTTCTGGTGGGTTACAAATGTTGCTTAGTCACTGACAATAAAAAGAGCGAACGGCTTGTTGACAACTACAGACAATGGTTGCAGCTTTTGGACAACGACAGACAATGGATACAGCTTGTGGACAACTACAGACAATGGTTGCAGCTTTTGGACAACGACACACAATGGTTGCAGCTTGTGGACAACGGCAGACAATGGTTACAACTACAGACAATGCCTACAGCCTGAGGACAACTACAGACAATGGTTGCAGCTTGTGGACAACTACAGACAATGGTTACAGCTTGTGGACAAATACATACAATGGTTGCAGCTTATGGACAACTACATACAATGGTTGCAGCTTGTAGACAAATACAGACAATGGTCACAGCTTGTGGACAACTACATACAATGGTTGCAGCTTGTAGACAACTACATAGAGTGGTTACAACTACAGACAATGGCTACAGCCCGAGGACAACTACAGACAATGGCTACAGCCCGAGGACAACTACAGACAATGGTTGCAGCTTGTGGACAACTACAGACAATGGTTACAGCTTGTGGACAACTACATACAATGGTTACAGCTTGTGTACAACTACATACGATGGTTACAGCGTGTGGACAAATACATACAATGGTTGCAGCTTGTGGACAACTACATACAATGGTTGCAGCTTGTAGACAACTACAGACAATGGTCACAGCTTGTGTACAACTACATACAATGGTTACAGCTTGTGGACAACTACATACAATGGTTGCAGCTTGTGTACAACTGCATACAATGGTTACAGCTTGTGGACAACTACATACAATGGTTACAGCTTGTGGACAACTACATAGAGTGGTTACAACTACAGACAATGGTTACAGCTTGTGTACAACTACAGACAATGGTTATAGCTTGTGGACAACTACAGACAATGGTTACAGCTTGTGTACAACTACATACAATGGTTCCAGCTTGTGGACAACTCCAAAAAAATGGTTACAGCTTGTGGACAACTACATACAATGGTTACAGCTTGTGGACAACTACAGACAATGGTTACAGCTTGTGTACAACTGCATACAATGGTTACAGCTTGTGGACAACTACATACAATGGTTATAGCTTGTGGACAACTACATACAATGGTTACAGCTTGTGGACAACTACATAGAGTGGTTACAGCTTGTGGACAACTACATAGAGTGGTTACAACTACAGACAATGGTCACAGCTTGTGGAAAACTACATACAATGGTTACAGCTTGTGTAAAACTACATACAATGGTTACAGCTTGTGGACAACTACATAGAGTGGTTACAGCTTGTGGACAACTACATAGAGTGGTTACAACTACAGACAATGGTCACAGCTTGTGGACAACTGCATAGAGTGGTTACAACTACAGACAATGGTCACAGCTTGTGGACAACTACATACAATCGTTACAGCTTGTGAACAACTACATAGAGTGGTTACAACTACAGACAATGGTCACAGCTTGTGGACAACTACATACAATGGTTACAGCTTGTGTACAACTACATACAATGGTTACAGCTTGTGGACAACTACATACAATGGTTACAGCTTGTGGACAACTACATAGAGTGGTTACAACTACAGACAATGGTTACAGATTGTGTACAACTACATACAATGGTTACAGCTTGTGTACAACTACATACAATGGTTACAGCTTGTGTACAACTACATACAATGGTTACAGCTTGTGGACAACTACATACAATGGTTGCAGCTTGTGTACAACTACATACAATGGTTACAGCTTGTGTACAACTACAGACAATGGTTACAGCTTGTGTACAACAACAGACAATGGTTACAGCTTGTGTACAACTACATACAATGGTTACAGCTTGTGTACAACTACATACAATGGTTACAGCTTGTGGACAACTACATACAATGGTTATAGCTTGTGTACAACTGCATACAATGGTTACAGCTTGTGGACAACTACATACAATGGTTATAGCTTGTGTATAACTACATACAATGGTTACAGCTTGTGGACAACTACATACAATGGTTACAGCTTGTGGACAACTACATACAATGGTTACAGCTTGTGGCTTATCGGCAATGTGACAGGCATAACGGAGAGTAGATTGTCATTTATTCTATTTGACAACTGAAGACATTGTGGTTTACACTTCGCGTGTGACTCTAATATAGTATCGGCAGCATATGATTGATGTTTATCTGTCCACAATGATGTATGGTGACAATCGTCTCAATATAAAACACGTATAAGAAACACCAATACCCTTCCCAGACAGGTTCATGAGCATGTAACAGATGCATATTGCTATGTTTTTAGCAATCAAACGTAACTCAGTAGAAAACTTATCTCGGAACATCAGCAAAGGTTTCAAAGAAACAGCTTTCCTCCTTTAAACGTATTTCAGTGATGTCACCGCTTGCCAGTGCTCACATTATAGAATACACATCAGTGTGATACAAACGAGCAAGTGTACGGTGCTGAACAAGGGCCATAGTCGAGGCCACAACCCGCTAAGAGATCAATCCATGCAGAGGGACTTGCGGGAACTTCGCTCACTGTCTCATCCATGTTGCCTCCTTATCATCACCAGGTCCCGTTTCACAAAGGTATCGTAGCACAAGGACGGTCGTCTCGATTGTCTCGATTGTCACAGGCTCTCGTCATATAGTTGTGTATTGCACACAGAGAGAGAGAGGGGGGAGAGAGAGAGAGACGGTTGCGATGCAAACCATGTCTTAAGATCACGGTGGTGCAGTTTCTGTGTAGAGAGACGAATGTTTAGAGGTATTCGAGGGATGCTGGGTAAGAACAGGACCCCAGTAACATTTGCGAGGCGACTAAAAAGAATGGAGTGATCAAGGTCGAACCACGACTATCGATGAGCTTAAAGAATGGATTGTATCGATTGTCACACAGAGAGAGAGAGAGAGAGAGAGAGACACACACACATACACAGAGAGAGACAGACAGACAGACAGACAGACGCGATGCAGTCCATGTCTGTAGATCACGGTAGATCTGTGTAGAGAGACAAAGGTCAACCGCCAGTATTTACCGATCACTAGGTCAGTGCAGGTTCCTCAAGTTTGTTTATTTTCCAAAGGTATCAGATCCCTGCTTGTTTTACTGACTTGTCACAGTGAAAAACATTGCTCAGTTGACTCAGGTTTCCATGTCCTGGCGACATATAATAAGTCTTTTACAATTGTATTAGAAATATCAATCGGTCCATGATGCTTTTTTCATTCCAGTTGCCGCCCACCTCACACACACAATCAATCACCCGTGACAAGACAGAAGCCCCAGCGAACATCACCAGTGCCCCCACCCGTCTTCCCCATGCCCTCTTCCCCATGCCCACTTCCCCATGCCCTCTTCCCCATGCCCTCTTCCCCATGCCCACTTCCCCATGCCCACTTCCCCATGCCCTCTTCCCCATGCCCACTTCCCCATGCCCACTTCCCCATGCCCACTTCCCCATGCCCTCTTCCCCATGCCCACTTCCCCATGCCCACTTCCCCATGCCCTCTTCCCCATGCCCTCTTCCCCATGCCCTCTTCCCCATGCCCTCTTCCCCATGCCCACTTCCCCATGCCCACTTCCCCATGCCCTCTTCCCCATGCCCTCTTCCCCATGCCCTCTTCCCCATGCCCACTTCCCCATGCCCACTTCCCCATGCCCTCTTCCCCATGCCCACTTCCCCATGCCCTCTTCCCCTTGCCCACTTCCCCATGCCCTCTTCCCCATGCCCACTTCCCCATGCCCTCTTCCCCATGCCCACTTCCCCATGCCCTCTTCCCCATGCCCACTTCCCCATGCCCACTTCCCCATGCCCACTTCCCCATGCCCTCTTCCCCATGCCCACCAAATAGTCAGGCAAGCAACGTTCACTCTGTTACTATGGAATAAATGCAACATCATGTGATATTATTAACATGTTCTACCTTTGTGTATATTATACATATTCTCTTTGTTATACTGTTGTGAATATATATAATTGATTGTAAACATTCTACTTAAGTCTGTTGAATTAAATACTAATATAGTAGTGTGTATACTCACCCAGGTGTTGTTATTGCGTGGGTTGGCCGTGGACAGTGGTACCTCTGCTTAGCGAGTTGATCCCCTATCACGAGGGTTAATATTGTGATTCATCCGTCATCGGAAATGTTGCCGTCTATAAGAAAGCCTCAATCTGAAACTTCAAAATATAAAGAATTATTGTGCGCAAACACATGAAATGATGGCCACGTGCATGTGTAAAACATAGATACCGTGAAGCCTTCCTTGACGGTGTCCGTCACACGAGCTGCCCCCATGGTGATACATACCTGGACGTTACCACCAGGCGGGTAGGTGGCATGAGTGAAACAGCGATCGAGGGCTAGTCAAAAGGTTCTAAGCCTGGCTAACTTTCAACTATGGGCCATGACAAAGTGAACTAGTCAATATAGTTCTTTGTTTGAGTAGTTCATTGCAAGTGTATTTGGCCATTTGTATATTAGTGACAGCCAGTTGAACGGGATAGGGGTCCAAATGACAACAGAAATGGAAAAGAAGGTGTACCAAGCAGTCATCAAGTTTTTTACTTTAGAGAAAGGTACTCCTCTAGATATTCATGACCGCATGCCCCAAGTGTAGGGGGATAAGTGCCCTAGCTATTCCACTGTTAAACGTTGGGCAGCCATGTTTAAGGCTGGGAGAACAAGCCTTGATGATGACCTTAGGTCTGGACTTCCCTCAGACACAGGTCTAAGCCATGGATCCATTGAAAGTATTATTCATGAACATTTACAGATAAATAAGATATCTGTTAGTTCGGTGCCAAAGTTTCTAAATTCTGACATTGTAAGGGACACTTTACTAAAACTAAAACCCCTCAAAAAGGGAGTAGTAACGGATGATGAAACATGGGTCTACCACTATGATCCAGAGTCAAAACGTCAATCCATGGAATGGCACCATTCCACTTCTCCAGCACCAAAGAAATTCAAGTCTTCAAGATCAGTGAAGAAAGCTATGGCCACTATATTCTGGGATGCAAAGTTGTGATCCTTGTTGATTGCTTAGAAAGTCAAAAGACGATTACCGGTGCCTACTATGCTGATTTGCTTCATCGCCTGACAGTTTCTATCAAAGAAAAGCGGCGAGGAAAGCTGACTGTTAGAGTTGTACTATATTATGACAATACCTCATCTCAAATCTCTCGACTTGCAAAGGCTGCAGTGCGACAATGTGGGTTCGAAGAGCTTCCTCACCCTCAATACTCGCCAGACCTGGCACCAAGTGAGTTCCACTTGTTTTCTAAACAGTAAGAACACCTTCGTGGAAGCACTATGACCTCACAGCAGCCGTGAATGGGAATGTCGATACGAGAAGTGTATTGAAAAACAGGGAGATTATGTTGAAAAATAAAATTAAAAACACTTCCACAATTGTTGGTTTAGTTTGTTAGAACTTTTTGACCAGCTCTCGTATTACACCTTACATCCCTTCCGACGTGTCGACAAAATTGTGTGAGCAACAAAATAGGGTTGTGTGATTATGGCTCCTAAAATTCTAGTTATACTAGCCTACACAAAAAGCAGGAGACAGTAAAACACAACGTGAGATCATGTTATGTGATGCAGATCATTCAGGCGCAAAACATACAATACGTATATATTGTCAAAACAAAATGTGTATGGTCCTTTTATTTTCAAGAGCAACACTGGTGTGATTCGAACTCAAAATTTTCTCCTCAGAACTTACCTAAAATTCCTTCATCCTCTGCACTGTATGTGGAGGCCACGGGGAAGTCAAGGAAAACCTCAGGGCTTTTATTTTTAGTCAAATCAATCTCGCTTGCACATTATCATGACGTTAGTATTTCGTGAATTATGTTCCCTGACTGTATTGTTGTAAAATGACATGTTGGTTGGTTGGTTGGTTGGTTGATTGGTGAACGCCGCACTCAGCAATATTCCAGCTACATGACGGCGGTCTGTAAATAATCGAGTCTGGACCAGACAATCCAGTGATTGATATCATGAGCATCGATCCACGCAATTGGGATATGATAACATGCATCAACCAAGTCAGCGAGCCTGACCACCCGATCCCGTTAGTCGCCTCTTACATATTGTCCGCCCAGTACCCACTGGCTTAGTCCAGCGTAGGACTCCTAGCGGACAATAAGTCTTTTTACACATGCACGTGTTCCTGAACTACCACTACCACTTCGCCATAGTTAACTGTTTGTTTGTTTGTTTGTTGTTTAATGCCACACTCAGCAATATTCCAGTTATTTGACGGCGGTTTGTCAATAAATTCAATCCGGACCAAACAATCCAGTGATTGACATCATGAACATCGATCCACGCAATTGGGATGCGATGACATGCATCAACCCATTCGTGACCAACCCGTCCCAATCCCGGGCAAGCCGAGTAGACTCGTGCCCCTCTCGAAGGTTTTCATATTGGCGTATGAACACGAGAACTACTTCAAACAAGATCGATAACTTTGATTCTACCCCTTTCATAGTAAATAATATTAGCGCTAAAACAGAGATCGCTTATTTCTTGTTTCCATAATTAGTAGCTAACAGGTTTAAACTCCATGATATTTTTTACATAACAGTTTCCGATCTTATGACATTAGGTTCCTTTCATGGACAGTTTTCTTTTACAAATTTCGAAATTCGATGTAATTCGTTCGAATCTTAAATATCTTTGCGTTTATGATTTGGGGTATATCAACCATCTCATAGTTGTGAATATGGATTGAGGAATCGTTTTTTCTAGCATGCTGTATTTTTCGTGTTCAGTTATCTCCTCTTAATGTAATAATGATATTTGACACGGAACTGACATGACACAGATATTCACCCAGATATGTATTTATAGCAATTAAATCCGTTTGTAATATATTACCACTGCCCTGATATTTATAATCCTGCTACACAAATCAAAACGTTAATATCTGATAAAGCGAAGATGAGCATCTTTGTTAAAGCACCAGTTATGGAAGTGGATTGTCTCTTTATACGTCAATGCCAGCTGGTATACAATAAATATATACCCTCAATATCTGACAAAGTCATGTTAATGGATACAACTAGTTAATAAAAGCTATCATTTGATACACATGTCTAAACTCAGCTAAGCTGACAGACTTTAATTTTGTTCTGCCCTAACAACTAAAATGGATGACTGTACTGTGTGATATATGCTTAGATAAAGTGATACTCGTGGTATAATGTATTGGTATGTTTGTTAAGTTTTAGATTCTTGTCATTGTACACTAGTAACTTAACCTTACTGTATAAATCCCATTGACAAATCCCACGAACCCCCCACATGTATTCGCCGTTCATCCAACCTAGACGTAATGCCTCCGTTACATACTTTTGCCATGGTCCATAAATACTTTAAAAGTATGAAAGACCTGAGCAAAGTCACCCATCTCTGCAGTCACATGTCCCGTAGACGTATATATACGAGGGATGTTCATTAGAGATTTCCCCTAAACCACTTAGGGTTATCATATTTGGTTGAAATTTCACATGTGTAATGATACATGTATCTATGGGTTATGTCTGAATTTGCAGCACCGAACTATTAATCTTACCACTTTTACAGGTGTTATGATCGAGTAGGGTGTGACAATGGAGCCAATAGAATACCTAGCAGTGATTAGGTTTTTATATTTGAAAGGTCGCACACCAAAAGAAACTTTCGATGAAATGAAGGCAACTTATGGGGAAGATGCCCCATTATATGACGTTGTTAAACACTGGCATCGCCAGTTCAAGTGTGGTCGGACATCTGTGGAAACAGCTGCCATTCCTGGTCGCCCCCATTCAGCCATTGATGAGGACACTATCCATCAAGTGGAGACCGCCATTTTGGCAGACCGACGTATAACTGTTCGCCAGTTAGCACAAGATGTCAAGATCAGTGTAGGGTCTGTGGAAAAAATCATCCATGACAATTTGAACATGCATAAGGTGTCTGCACGATGGATTCCCAGGTTGCTCACACCTTTCCAAAAGCAGGAACGAGTCAATTGCTCAAAGGATCTTTTGGACATGTGCCAAAAAAAAACAGGCAAACTTTTTTGACAGACTTATCACACAGGATGAAACATGGGTCCATCACTATGATCCTGAGACTAAAGTTCAGTCGATGCAATGGAAGCATGTGGAGTCACCACCCCCAAAGAAGGCACGTGTCCAACCCTCTGCAGGCAAGGTCATGCTCACGGTGTTTTGGGACCAGCACGGAGAAGTGATGATGGATTTTTTGGCAAAGGGTACCACAATTACAGGAGCTTATTATGCTTCACTGCTGCGGAAATTGCGGGACGCTATCAAGCTTAAGAGGCGTGGCATGCTGACCAAGGGTGTCCGTCTCCTGCAAGACAATACTCCAGTACACAACAGACAGACAGAAGCGCGGTCCTGTGCTATGAAATCCTTCCACATCCTCCATACTCTCCTGACCTTGCACCATCTGACTTCCACCTCTTTCCAACCATGAAGTCATTTTTAAAGGGAAAACGCTTCACAGATGATGAAACACTGATTTCTGAAGTCAAGTCCTGGTTTGAGACGCAAAATGAGGGCTTTTACAAGCGAGGTCTCCATAGTTGCATAAAACGATGGGAGAAGTGTGTTACTCTTGGTGGTTCCTATGTGGAGAAAGACTAATACCTATACCAAGTTTCAGTCCACTAGGTCCATCGGAAGTGGGTCAGGGGAAATCTTTAATGAACACCTCTCGTAGATGTATGTACGTCTGTGCATGCCCACTTTACACATTCTAATATTTCATAAGGTATATTTTAATAATCGCTATAAAAGATTCTTTTGGGTTTTGTCAGGCCTTTACTGGAGCATTGGCTGTCTGGGTCTGTTAATAACAATCAAATTCGTAAAAATCGCAAATGGCCCAAAACACAATATCGTACAATGAGAATTTAATAGGTTCGTGAATAATATGTTTTGAAATCGGTGATTAATAAATTACTTTTATACATTTTTCACTTCTTGGTATAATATACAATGGTATATTCCACAAAATGTCGTTTTTGAAACTTGACTTTTGACATAAACATAAAAATAAACAGTATACATCACTTAACATCAGACTTGAACTTGCAGGTTAAATGCTGAACGCATATGCAGCTGGGAATGCCCCGTGACGTCACTGGGAAACACCCCGCTTTTTCAATCTCTAACACAAATGAGTTCTCTGTCAGAGTTACGACAGGTATCGTAACTCTGAACGATCTGCGACAGGTTTACGAGAGTTTCGAAAATCTATCTTATCTTAACCTTAAGATATCTTATCTTTGAACGTAAGTTGTTAAGATTTATCTTCGCTAAGATCGTTTCGAAAATCTAGGCCCAGGTCTACATGTACTAGCCACATAAAGAAACTGTGCACGGAGAAAATATAGATATAAGGGCACACCGTCCATATATGAAATATAGGTTTGAACACAGCAATTATTGGAGACACTCAAACGCTCATGCACGTGCCATGCGATATGACGTCATTGATGGGGGCCTATGGACGTGCAATGTGTTACTGCACGTGCATCCTGTGCAGCTGTACACAGCATGTGCAACTCAAAATTCGCTGTCACTTTGGAAAGCATGATCTGTGGTCATTCAAAAATTCAAAACTTCTCAGGCGCAGACACAAGCATATCACAAGCAAATCATGCTAAAATTGACAGCTGCACAGCGTCATGAAGCCATTGGAATGATCCGAGCGGGAATGAGGCAACAAAAGGGGGCAACACCTTTCCAATGCCAGCGTAACACGATATCGACATTGGTGAGGCGTTATCAGAACACGAATGACGTTGCCGACCACCCACGTTCAGGACGTCCCCGAGTAACGACGCCAAGACAGGACAGATGAATTCGAGTTACACATCTCCGACACAGGTTCAAAACGGCAGTAACGACGACCCAGACAATTCCTGGACTGCGCCGTATCCATCCCAACACTGTCAGGAATCGTTTACGTCAGTACGGGATTCGACCACGACGCCCTGCCATACGTCCCATCCTGACACACCGTCATCGAGTCAACCGTCTAAGATGGTGTCGAAATCATGTTCGCCAACCTCGAATATGGTGGAGAAATGTTGTCTTTACAGATGAACACCGAACCCCTTTGGTGGTTGTTCAGGGCAATCTCACCGGTGTTGGCTACAGAGATCAGATTCTGAGGCCTGTGGTCATTCCTTTCCTGCAATATCATGGCCCGGGATTGACATTTCAACAGGACAACGCTCGTCCTCACACGGCTAGGGTCGCAATGGATTTCCTTCACCATAACAATGTCATGTTACTGCCATGGCCTGCAATTTCTCCAGATCTCTCCCCAATAGAGCATGTGTGGGATGAAATGGAGCGCCGTCTGCGTCGTCTTCCACATCCTCCAGATAACGTCCGTGACTTGGCACAGGATTTGAGGAGGATATGGCAGGCCATTCCCCAGGGCTTCCATGCCCATTTGGTGGACTCCATGTTTCGCCGATGCACTGCTGTGATTCACGCACAGGGTGGTCATACCCGTTATTGACTTTGTGACTTTGTCGTTTGACCCCCTACTCCATTTTGATCTTCTGACGTCATCGTAACAGATGTTGTTCAGGTCCCGTTGACATTTTCTTATGGTCCGATCATTCAGCTGCTACAGCGTCTGCATCATTTTGTTCTTGCTGTGTTGTATTTCAATCCAGAATATATTTTCTCCGTGCACAGTTTCTTTATGTGGCTAGTATATATATCTCAAATGAACGGATGTCGCAGTCAAGTGAGCCGTTTCCTCAAGGTTAACAAACGCACGTGTACATTTGAATTTATCGTTTGTTTGTTTGTTTATTTGTTGTTTAACGCCGCACTCAGCAATATTCCAGCTATATGACGGCGGTCTGTAAATAATCGAGTCTGGACCAGACAATCCAGTGATTGACATCATGAGCATCGATCCATGCACTTGGGATCGATGACTAACATCAACCAAGTCAGCGAGCCTGACCACCTGATCCCGTTAGTCGCCTTTTACGACAAGCACAGTCGATTTTACGGCAAGCATGGGTTGCTCATTTAAATACTCGGGATTATATTGATCGAAGTACTCATATCCTGATGTTTCGACGCATGGCGCCTTCAAGAGGGTGACAAGCCTTGTAGGTTATGGAAACATGCGAGTGGTGACGAAAGGCATCAACCAAGTCACTGGGCCTGACCACCCGATCCCGTTAGTCGCTTCTTACAACAAGCACAGTTGCCTTTCGCGGCAAGCATGGGTTGCTGAAGACCTATTCTACCCCGGGTCTTCACGGGTCCCATAGTTGTAGTGTGTTGTAGGGACTAGCTATAGGGCGTGTGTTTTAGGAATAGTATAACTGTGTTAATGGTTATGGTTGCATATTGAAATTCGTGGCAATTATTTGATGGATGAAAAAGATTAAATGGCGCACCCTTCAGTGAAACCCCTGCCATGATGCCTGTACACTTGACAATCATGTTTGCTGGTTTTCTACAACCGATTTGTTATTGTGTTCATATATTGACTGCAGTGTCTCATATCAATGCTTGTAGGATCTTAGACATGTTTTGTGTGGTTGTTCAAGCGGAGAGCCTGAAGGCGTAAGAGATGCCCTGTTCCCCTGGATATGCCCTGTGCCAGCGTCCCTGATGGCGTCAGAGAAGCCAGTGTTCCTGAAGATGTCAGAAGGTGTCATTGTCCTAGAAAGCGTCGGTGATGCCAGTGTTCCTCGAGGCGTAAGAAATGCCATTATTCCCGATGGCGTCAGAGATGCCAGTGTTCACGAAGGCGTCAGCAATGTCCTGTGTCCCTGATGGCGTCAGAGATGCCCTTTGTCCATTGTGCCTTTGTTCCTGAGGTCCTGAGGGCGTCTGTGTTTTCCTGTGAGTAGTGTTTGGCAAGGACCCATTACACGAAAGACTACCACTGAATATTCAACATTAGGTTGTAATGGTAATAAATCAATATATCGACAACAAAAGTATATTTCATTTCAATCGTTTGAAGAAAAAATGTGTATGATTTCCCAAACGTTAAACATATACGTGTACAGTGCAGTCTGACGGGCCATGTCGCCTATACAGAGCTGCATCCTTGGTGGCGAACGCTGTGGACTGTCCACACATACGAAACACGGCCTGTTGGTCCCTGAATATACATGTATCCTCTATACAAGGCGCACAGAGACAGACCGTCAAGTTTCGTGAATAATATACAGACATGAATAGTGGCCATATTACCAATTCATGTAGCTGGAGTATGTCTGAAAATGTCGTACACACAGTTGACTCCGGGGATTAACCCACTACTCACTATAATACCTAGCATAAGCATTACAAGGTGTGCTTATCTGGCGCCATGGATACTTGCAATGTCACGAGGAGGCAACATGCGCCGCAGCCTCCGCCCTACTGCAGCTCCTCTGTGCAAGATGTGCAGATCACGCGGGAGGATTAAAACACCAGAACCATTTCTGATAAGCCATGTATGGAAACATGTGTTACACAAAACAGATAAGTGCTATTCACTAGCCATCAAAGACATCGTTTCTGAAATCCCAAATGAAATTGTCCCCCTTTGAGTGCGCGTTGAACGTTCAGATCAAAGTCGTGAGTTGGTGTATTATTCAAGTAACTCAACGCAGGTACACTGTCCAGTGATAAATCATGTGATCCCGCTCAGCGCGTGCAACTGAAGCACCGCACCGCCCCTCTGAGGCAGGAAAGGTTACGACTCTTTGATTCTGGGCAATAAATTCTCATATATTTCAAAGATAGGAGTATTTTTCATCTTGTGTAGGAAGATTAGCACTGTGTGGTTGCAGTATTCTCCCTGGGGAACATCGGAGGGAATAACACGACAGATAGGATCTTATCACCAGTCAGTAGCCCTTTGGCTGGGGACCCATTTTAAACTGTCGTAAAAATTATATGTGAACTTCACAGCTCTTTTGCGCATCAACAGGTTGGTTAAGGCCAAGTGGGACCAAATGATATATCTGAGGAGTGATGGCGAATACCTGCGCCAGGCTTCGTGTACATGTTGACCCGAAGCATGATAAAGCTTCACTTATGCCACAGCGTGTAGTCGATCGTACACTTTCACATTTTCGAATTATCGGAAGTCCACACAGCCATACAGAGCTTTTGCTTGGGAGACCCTAACAGCGATCATTCGAAAATAATATGAATACGAGTCTGACAATGGTCGCTGTAGTAGCCAATTTGAAAATATTCTACCTGCTCAGTCAGCATATATCATTGTGGAATTCAATAGTCAGTAACGTTGTGGCTCGCACAATACGTGTAGGATATGGTCCGAAAAGTCACGATTATTTTTGCAAGTGGGGCGAGTGCGAGGCCGTGAGGCCGAGAACTTGCCCCACGTGCAAAAATAATCTTGACTTTTCGGACCATATCCAACTTAAAACAAAGTCCCACTCAAAATACATGTTAAACTAATGTCCACCCAATATGCACGTGCATATATAATGGAGGGTCGTTCTTGTTTATGCTGAACAGATAGTAACTACGCGCATGAACGCGCTAAAGTTCGAGCAAAACTATTGGAGGCCTCGTCTAACAAGAGCGCGGAAAAGCACGTGCGATTTCTCATTTAGCTTTCAGTCTTTGTACGTGATGAACATGGGAGATTCCGATTCCGATTCCGATATTCATTTCACTACACAAAGTCATTGTACGAGCTCATACCAGGCAGAATTTAACTCAGATTTTGAAAGACTTATTAATACTGATATTGAAACATTTGTTATAGTGCAAACCATTTAAATACTTTTATTTAAAATAGTGCAAACCATTTCAATACTTTTATTTTACATTTCATTTATCTAAATACCTAACTGGTTCAACATGTTTCCAAGTGCACCGAAATTTCTATGCCCTTTGTCTGTTTAATATATTCAGCAAACATTCGACGTATCCCCTCTTATCATAAGCCCCTCCGGGCAGGACCCAGCCTAGAGGAGAGAGACCGCCAGAAGGTAAGTGACAGAACGGTTCTCCCACCCGGGAACATTGGCCACTAGGTCCCGGTGTGCGTTCTGTCACGTTATTATCAACATGTACCTTTTTTACTCATTTCCAACCATCAACAATAAATATGGCTGCTGTCGTCTAAACTTCACCCCTGAGTTTTGTCTTCCGTCTCCACCCTGAGCTACCATCCGAGGGCCGAAACTAACGCCCTTGGACAGATGATGGAGAATTATCCGGGTAGCGTGAGTTTGCTGTGACTCACGCACGATCCCCCTACCCTAAATCGCAGCAAAGCAAATGGTAGTTCAGAGGTGATGGGAGACAAAAGCAGCGTCAAGGCAGCCGCCATCTTGACGGGAAAGCGAAGAAGAAAACAGACAGCAGCCCAGCCAACCCGATTGTCAGCAACAAACAGCAACCCAGCCTACCCGAAAGTCAGCAACAACGACATCCAGACAATATTCATGTAATAATGTGAGTATGCTAACGTTCAGCCATGCTGCCAACACTCAAGATCAAGTCAACCAATGTCAAGATTCTTCAGCAAGTGCCTACCGTTATATGTGTGTGTGTGACAATATAATTGAACCTTCAGTCCAACTCTAAACGAGTACTGTGCTAAAACGTATTCTCACGGACATTCTTGTTCATGTAAGGTATGTTATGTAATCAAGTCATTATTGTTTCGTTGTCATGTCATTTTTTGTCATGTTTTTTCTATAATGAGTATGTATTGCAATCTATGTATTGTTATCAGAGGTACATCCTTATCAGATTAAGTTTTTGAAATCGGCTAGGCTCCTACTCTATTCATGTCCTACACCCTACGCTTATACGCATTTAGTGCAGATCCACGATATCTGCGGGTTCCGAGTCGTCCCATACAAATCAGACTCCCGGTTTCAAGGATTTTTCTTTTAATATGTGGCCCTATAACCATTACTATAGACAATAGCTTTCAAAAAGTTATCCAATACCCTACAATTTCCTGCTTATATCTTCATTTATTCTTTTTTGAGTATGTGAGCACTGAAATTATTGGTACTCTTTGTGAAAACTGATAAAATCGATGTAGTAGCAGCGATTGTAGAAGTATAATAAGTTAGGGAGCCTCGTTGCTTGCCAAGCTTATTCAGTGGAGATTGTATATACAGTCTATATCCTACTTCTTCGTTTTGCCAACGTGATTTTGTGCTTAATTATGATACCGGCGAAAATTATGTATATTCGTGCGATCAACCGTAAATGGTCTCTGGCACACAAAATACGATTCGTTCAAATATCTTCGAGACAATTTCACATGATTGAATTTTTCATTACATTCCAGTTTAGACTTTTGAAGTTGGTTAGGTTTTGCATACACATTCTACTTTTTAGCGCAGATCACACTTCACATCTGCTAGCCTTGTCGAGTCTAGGCTCACAATATAAGACTCCCAATTTCAAAGATCTTACTGTTATCATGAAAATATTACTTTCATATGCAAACGACAACGCTTTACCCACATTATGTTTTTGTCCCTACGTCATCCGTCTACTTTACTTCAACAATGTGTATTGCCTGTTTCAATGTGATACATGTGATCTAGCAGTCTGGTATTCCGACTGCAAGGGCGACCGCGAGCAGGATGTGCTGCTCGGTGGAAACCCGTCCAAGGTTCTTTGTGTATGAGCCGGAATCTCCGCTCACCTGTATTTTGTGTGTACGAGCCAGCACCTCCGCTCAACTTGTTAATGTTATGTATAATTGTTTCACCGATATTGACAATGTTGTTATTCACTTATTTACTTAACACGCCTGTATATCTTATCTAATGTCATCTCATTCATCTCAGTCAAGTGTAGTGCATGAAGCAACTAATTGTCAACCTGTCGATGTCATTCGCATTGATCTGTACTTGTACTCCATATTGTCATTATTTTTAAAAAGCTTTTGAGGACAAAAGCTCCACGACGTTCAGGGGTATTGTTATAGTGCAAACCATTTAAATACTTTTATTTAAAATAGTGCAAACCATTTCAATACTTTTATTTTACATTTCATTTATCTAAATACCTAACTGGTTCAACATGTTTCCAAGTGCACCGAAATTTCTATGCCCTTTGTCTGTTTAATATATTCAGCAAACATTCGACGTATCCCCTCTTATCATAAGCCCCTCCGGGCAGGACCCTTAATCTCCAGGGCTATCTATAAATTTCAATTAACACCTCCTAACGTCGCCGGATCTTACGTCTATACATACACGTGGGACAATGACCTTGCCACACGTTACGTAATACCTCGCTCTACAAAACCCGACTGACATGGTCAGTCAGGGGGACAGCCTAGAGGAGAGAGACAGCCTAGAGGAGAGAGACAGCCTAGAGGACAGAGACAGCCAGAAGGTAAGTGACAGAACGGTTCTCCCACCCGGGAACATTGGCCACTAGGTCCCGGTGTGCGTTCTGTCACGTTATTATCAACATGTACCTTTTCGACTCATTTCCAACCATCAACAATAAATATGGCTGCTGTCGTCTAAACTTCACCCCTGAGTTTTTTCTTCCGTCTCCACCCTGAGCTACCATCCGAGGGCCGAAACTAACGCCCTTGGACACATTTGACGTGGCTGTCAAGATTTTGATGTGGGTAAAAGTGAAATCTTGGAATCAGATGAGTCCTCTGGAAATGATACAGATTTGGTGGAACTCTCTCAACAAGCACAAGCAAGTATTCCCCAGGCCATACCAATTCCCGTTACTACTCATACCATTGATTACGCAGATAGTTTTTCCGGAAATAACGCAGGTCCTATTCCTAACCGTTTTAGCAATCCTGTGTCAGGTCATGATCTTCTAAGTCTTTGTAGTTCGGCTTTTTCTCAGAACACAGAAAACAAGAGTAGGACGGCCCTCAACGTCTTCCAAGCCTGTGTTAAAGAAAGACAATCACGTTGGTTAAGTGATGACGTCGTGTTAAACCCCGACATTATTGCTCTTTCGTATCGTGAAACAGATCTGAATAAAACTCCAGTGCGTTTTTTGGTGGAATTACGAAACCAAAAGGGTGGAGGATTATCGGGGAAATACGTTATATGAACTGATTGCGTCATTGCAATACTATCTCCGAAGACATGATATCGAGATTCAACGTCAACTCTCGCAGTAACTGAAACAACTACAGCCGAGAGTGCAGCAAAAAAATCCATGAAACTGGTATTACCAGATGGGGCAACTTTGTCGTTGTCTTACTGAAATAATTTTAATTTCTTATGTGTCTCCGTTTCATTTACCTCAGAGGACAGAAATCACGGTAGTTTTATAGCGTTAACACAAATACAGGACGGTTCGTGTATTTGGGGTTAAGCGCCTTTTTCACAAACAGAATTTCAGTTATATCCCGGCGGCATGTTCATTGCAAGCCACTGTGGTTATGTGTTGCAGGTTTACGTGCGACCGTCTAGTGGTATATGCAAACCAACGGTGAGCGAAGTTCCTTAACTGATTGGACCGCCTCCGTGGTCTAGTGGTAGAGCGTCCACCCGGAGAGCGTCCGCATCATACCAAAAGACGTTAAAAGATGGTACTTGTTGTTACCCTGTCTGGCGCTCGGCATTAAGGGACTAAAACAAGGACTGGTCGGCTCGGAGTCAGTAAACTGTGTCTGAGTGGGGTATTCATGTTACACTGGTATCTCAGTGGGCTAGCACTATAAATCGGCATCAGTCCGGACTAGTACAAGCAGACACACACACACACACACACACACACACACACACACACACACACACACACCACTGTACCTTTATACATCATATAAACAGTGACCACCTCTGTCACACACATCACTGTACCTTTATACATCATATAGACAGTGACCACGTCTGTCACATACCACTGTACCTTTATACAACATATAGACAGTGACCATCTCTGTCACACAAACCACTGTACCTTTATACATCATATAGACAGTGACCACCTCTGTCACACACATAACTGTACCTTTATACAGCATATAGACAGTGACCATCTCTGCCACACACCACTGTACCTTTATACATCATATAGACAGTGACCACCTCTGTCACACACACCACTGTACCTTTATACAACATATACTAAAACAAGGACTGGTCGGCTCGGAGTCAGTAAACTGTGTCTGAGTGGGGTATTCATGTTACACTGGTATCTCAGTGGGCTAGCACTATAAATCGGCATCAGTCCGGACTAGTACAAGCAGACACACACACACACACACACACACACACGTGTCGCTAGATAAGTGCAAAAATCTTGGACGCGACGTTAAACCCCATTTCAACTCACCTCCTTAACTGATTGAGAGGATGCATTTCTACGTTTTGTCTATCAAAGATCACAAACACGGTTCGACTGACATGAACGGCTAATAGAGTTTAAAACTATTTGAAGGTGAACATTAGTTGATAACTATTGGAAGGTGAACATTAGTTGATAACTATTGGAAGATGAACATTAGTTGATAACTATTAGAAGGTGAACATTAGTTGATAACTATTGGAGAGTATACCTGCAATACACCGACTACTGGATGATTACAGCATGAATCCGCACGACCCAGTTCACCCAAACATTCGTGTGACTTTGTTTTAATCTAGTTTAACTGAATTTTGAATATTTAAACATCTTTAAAAAACACAAGCCCTTAGAAAATAGAACTAGCAAGCTTATTGGCATATCTGCAGTGAATTCCCATGATTCCGTCGAGACGGCAGGCATATTGCAAGTAGGGTGTTTTTCAATTCCTCAGCCATTTCTGCATTTACTTTTGTCAAGTATTTTGTAAATCCGATGCCACGTGTACACCTGTGTTAAACATGAAGAAATATAAGTTTGGGTCTTTCCTAGTCCTGTTATCAACGTTCAGTTTAATGTACATGTACATGCCGTTGTGTAGAACTGGTTTTAAACATTGGTTACCTTGCTTTATATTATGCTGCAACATTCATAAACACTCAGGTGAGCTTCATAGCATAGGTGCTGTTTGAAGTACATTACCCCCGTAGCTATGACAACCGTAGGTTCGAACTCCAAATGCGCCCCGATTATGATCGTGGATGTTGGTCTCACCAGAGTGGCAAGCGTCGTCGGCCTGCGTTATGTAGGGCCTCCCACCTCTTTAGTCAGACGCTAGCATGGGAAGGTATACCCATGTGAGGTCATGTTCTGTATACGTCCATCAGTGTGGACTTTAAGTAACCGTGCATTTAGCTCCATTATTAGTCAGATTAAGAGACTGTTTTCCTTCAGACAATGTTCCTTTAGAAAGAGGATACATCATTTTTATGCCTCTTTCCCAGCGGTCTCAACGGCCGTATGCCAAAAATCTTTTCATTTCATCTCCATTCCACAAATTATATTTCACTCTTCTGTCTCGTTAAGGCTTGCCGAATTCTCGCGAGACTTCAGAGTCATTCCATTAACATTTCCCCAGAGGTCATACTGTTCTTTCACTGTTGTGCGATAGTCTGTATGAATACCTCGCTGGGTTGCTGAATGGAGAATCAACTGCATTTGATAGTCTGTAAGCAGCTTACAACAAACTTTATATACTGCATTGAAAGGATGGGTGAAAATACCAGTTTCAGTCCAATATTTCACTGGCTTGAGAACTGTTTACCTCGACGTGCTAGTGACAGCGGTCCTAGCTCTTAGTGTAGTGTCCTCATCTGATGTAACCAACATTGAAAGTATGCGAGTATTGAATACATGACTGTAAATGTCGGATTGTGGAATTCGATATCTCTCCTAGAACGGTACATCTATGTTTTGTCTTGGAAAAGGATGTAATGTTTATGCAGACTAGATTGTCGCCATGGCAAACACGAAGAAATAATTGCATATAAAGGATCCCTTTACATAAATGCTAAAACTCTCATCCGACTGATCCACAGACAGACTTACTGTGGGAGGATTTACATTTATACTGTAACCATAGATCTCAGGGGTTTTACCATGGGCCCATGACTGTTACCATGGATCTCAGAGGTGTTACCATGGGGCCGTGACGAACAATGGATCTAAGAGGTGTTACCATGGGGCCGTGACTGTAACCATGGATCTCAGAGGTTTTACCATGGGGCTGTGACTACAACCATGGATCTCAGTTATGGGCACAGACACACAAAAAGCTTCAGTTGTTTCAGCTCGGACAGACCACATGCCTCAGGCAAACAGTTATGTGCACGGACAGACAAAATGTTTTAGGTTAACGGTTGTGTGCACGGACAGACAAAATGTTTTAGGTTAACGGTTGTGTGTCCGGACAGACAAAATGTTTTAGGTTAACGGTTGTGTGCACGGACAGACAAAATGTTTTAGGTTAACGGTTGTGTGCACGGACAGACAAAATGTTTTAGGCTAACGGTTGTGTGCACGGACAGACAAAATGTTTTAGATTAACGGTTGTGTGCACGGACAGACAAAAAGGTTCAGATAAACAGCTGAGTGCACGGACAGACCACATGTGTCAGGTAAACAGTTGTGTGCACGGACAGACCATAAGCTTCCGGCAAACAATTGTGTACACGAACAGACCACATGCTTCATGTAAAGAGTTGTGTGCACGAACAGACAAAAAAGCTTCAGTTAAAGAGTTGTGTGCACGAACAGACCACATGCCTCAGGCAAACAGTTGTGTGCACGGACAGACCACATGCTTCAGGTAAAGAGTTGTGTGCACGGACAGACCACATGCTTCAGGTAAACAGTTGTGTGCACGGACAGACCACATGTTTCAGGTAAAGAGTTGTGTACACAGACAGACAAAAAGCTTCAGGTAAACAGCTATGTGGACGGACAGACAAAGGGCTTCAGGTAAACAGGTGTGTGCGCGGACAGACCACATGCTTCAGGTAAACAGTTGTGTGCACGAACAGACAAAAAAGCTTCAGTTAAAGAGTTGTGTGCACGAACAGACCACATGCCTCAGGCAAACAGTTGTGTGCACGGACAGACCACATGCTTCAGGTAAAGAGTTGTGTGCACGGACAGACCACATGCTTCAGGTAAACAGTTGTGTGCACGGACAGACCACATGTTTCAGGTAAAGAGTTGTGTACACGGACAGACAAAAGCTTCAGGTAAACAGCTATGTGGACGGACAGACAAAGGGCTTCAGGTAAACAGGTGTGTGCGCGGACAGACCACATGCTTCAGGTAAAGAGTTGTGTGCACGGACAGACCACATGCTTCAGGTAAAGAGTTGTGTGCACGGACAGACCACATGCTTCAGGTAAAGAGTTGTGTGCACGGACAGAAAATAAGCTTCAGGTAAACAGTTGTTAGTACGGACAGACAAAAAGCTTCAAGACAGTTGTGTGCAAGGACAGACCACATGCTTCATGTAAACAGCTATGTGGACGGACAGACAAAGGGATTCAGGTTAACAGTTGTGTGCACGGACAGACCACATGCTTCAGGTAAACAGTTGTGTGCACGGACAGAACACATGCTTCATGTAAACAGCTATGTGGACGGACAGACAAAGGGATTCAGGTTAACAGTTGTCTGAACTGACAGACCAGAAGCTTCAGGTAAACAGTTGTGTGCACGGGCAGACAATGGGCTTCAGGTAAACAGTTGTCTGCACTGACAGACAAAAAGCTTCAGGTAAACAGTTGTCTGCACGGACAGACCATATGCTTCAGGTACACTGTTGTGTGCACGGACAGACAAAAAGCTTCAGGTAAAGAGTTTTTGCAAGGACAGACAAAGAGCTTCAGGTAAACAGTTGTGTTCACGGACAGACAATGGGCTTCAGGTAAACAGTTGTCTGCACTGACAGACCAGAAGCTTCAGGTAAACAGTTGTGTGCACGGACAGACAAAAAGCTTCAGGTAAACAGTTGTCTGCACTGACAGACCAGAAGCTTCAGGTAAACAGTTGTGTGCACGGACAGACAAAAAGCTTCAGGTAAACAGTTGTCTGCACTGACAGACCAGAAGCTTCAGGTAAACAGTTGTGTTCACGGACAGACAATGGGCTTCAGGTAAACTGTTGTCTGCACTGACAGACCAGAAGCTTCAGGTAAACAGTTTTGTTCACGGACAGACAAAGGGCTTCAGGTAAACAGTTGTGTGCATGGACAGACAAAGGGCTTCAGGTAAACAGTTGTCTGCACGGACAGACAAAGGGCTTCAGGTAAACAGTTGTGTGCATGGACAGACAAAGGGCTTCAGGTAAACAGTTGTCTGCACGGACAGACAAGGGCTTCAGGTAAACAGTTGTCTGCACGGACAGACAAAGGGCTTCAGGTAAACAGTTGTCTGCACGGACAGACAATGGGCTTCAGGTAAACAGTTGTGTGCATGGACAGATCAAGGGATATTGTGACAGTTCGATATTTTTCCAGTGTCCAAGTCTCATATTTTTAAACTTGTTGAATTGTAAAATGATTACATTAGATCAAGAGAAAATTAATGTTAAGAAGAATATTAAAGCTGGTTAAATGTTATATTGATATATTCTGCAAACGGCTTCTTCAATTTCATAATTCTGATAATGGTCTCTCGGGGTTTTCTTGCAGCAACTTAGTTTCCAATGCATCATCTCGGCTTCTTTGAAGGGCCTGGATTCAGCGGGTCTTCAAAGAAATGCTTCCTTACCGAAATACGTAGATCTCTTCACTCTTTACTCCATTTGATCTGGAGAGGGAAATTTTAATTTGATTAAGTCCACGTGTTCCCGAAATACCCTGAGCTGTCCTGTGATCGCTATCTCTCCTCTCTCACCACACACTCGGGCTCACGGGAACTCAACCGGAAAATCTACACCATTTATTTTGTTTCTAACAGCAATAAAACAACAAATAATCGTCATGACTTCTTATTTTCTCCTTGAAACACGTGCAAACCGTGATTTTCTTCACGCGATTTCCATCCACTACCGTGACGGGGGTGTTTGTTTACACGTGCGTTTTATGTAACGTGAAATGTGGCACTCTAAGACTATTGCGACTTCTCAAATTAAACTTCAGGATGAAAAACAGACATAGACTGGTGAGGCCTTTTGAAAGTGAAAACTACAACTGTGACATGTGGATTAAAACTTAGTGCATGCCATGATCACATCAAATAATACCGTCGTCTAGTCGTGACAAAACATCATACGGTCATAGCAGAAATAGGACAAGTATGTCTTTATCTAGGCTCACATATAGACCCTGAAATAAACTTATGTATAAGATTAAAAAAAGACAACTCTATAAAAGAACAGAAAGGGTATGAGTGTTGGCTGCTAGATCTGAGAAGGGGATGAAAATGTTATGAAATATACTAACGGAAAAAAGTAACTGTGCTTCATTTAAAGTTCAATAAAAACAAATTATTCTGAAATTAAATAATGCATCTTTCAATATATATTCATGAAGACATCTCCTCGACTTTAAGGTCGTGATTCAAAATTTACACGTGAACGTTCATGCACGGCGCACAATTTGGATGTTTAGGCGTATATTGGGAGAATGATACTCATACACGTGGTTCTTTAATGTGAACAGCACACAACGACTGTTCAGCTATTAGGTGCTCATAAAAACATTCAGCGTTTAAGCGTAAATAACACTTACCTAATGCCATGGCTTGCTGAAGTCAACGTCTCCGCGCCGTTGGTACCCTGCAAACAGCAATGGCGCAAAACGAAGTTATCTGACATTTAATGTTTACAATAGTTTGATTGTTTGTTTGTTTGTTTGTTTGTTGTTTAACATCGAGCATGTCGCGAGCATCGATCTACGAAATTAGGATACGATAACATGCATCAACTAGAAAGTGTTTTTACTCGTAAAAACATATGTCTCCCCCCACTCCCCTAACCCCCATTCATTCGTTTACTTCACGTTAAACCCCATCTCTTCATTCCCACCCTCCATTACTAAATAACAGAGAAAAAATAAACCTCCTAGAAATTTCAAACAACTAATGGGCACCACTTCAGGGTCTAATCAACACCACTAATCCCTCAATCATTTACCCACCTGACAATGTAGTCATCTAAGTAGCACAGTTTTCTTGTTACTGAAGTATTTGTAGAAAATCCACTTGAAGTACTAATAGAGTTTGGACACAAATATATTAATATCCCCAACATATCAGAAATGATGTAGCAATGTTATATGGCACAAAGGAAAGTCTCTGTGATGTAATTGCCCGTGTATCTGACTCTGCAGGTCTTCTACACAATGACATATGTGATGTCATGGAAACTGTAATAGCAAAAGGCACCACTTCAGTGCTGGGTTAATGTGTATACAAAGTTTCGCGAAAAAATATTAAACGGTTTCCGAGTTATGGTCAGGAAACAAAGCTTACCCCCATTCAGAGCCTATGTTCAACTTATCTCCATGGAAACGAGAAAAAATAAAAATGTCAAAAATCTCTAAATAGCAAAAGGCACCACTTCAGTGCTGGGTTAATGTGTATACAAAGTTTCGCGAAAAAATATTAAACGGTTTCCGAGTTATGGTCAGGAAACCAAGCTTACCCCCATTCAGAGTCTATGTTCAAGTTATCTCCATGGAAACGAGAAAAAATAAAAATGTCAAAAATCTCTAAACAGCAAAAGGCACCACTTCAGTGCTGGGTTAATGTGTATACAAAGTTTCGCGAAAAAATATTAAACGGTTTCTGAGTTATGGTCAGGAAACAAAGCTTACCCCCATTCAGAGCCTATGTTCAACTTATCTCCATGGAAACGAGAAAAAATAAAAATGTCAAAAATCTCTAAATAGCAAAAGGCACCACTTCAGTGTTGGGTTAATGTGTATACAAAGTTTCGCGAAAAAATATTAAACGGTTTTTTATGAGTTATGGTCAGGAAACAAAGCTTACCCCCATTCAGAGCCTATGTTCAACTTATCTCCATGGAAACGAGAAAAAATAAAAATGTCAAAAATCTCTAAATAGCAAAAGGCACCACTTCAGTGCTGGGTTAATGTGTATACAAAGTTTCGCGAAAAAATATTAAACGGTTTCCGAGTTATGGTCCGGAAACCAAGCTTATGGTCCGGAAACGGTGGGAACGCCGACGCCGACGCCGACGCCGACGCCGACGGGAACCGTGCCAAAAACAATATGTCTCCCTCCATTCTGGGGGAGAACTAACAAGTCAGCGAGCCTGACCACCCGATCCCGTTATAATAGTCGTGTGTAATAACGCCGTATTGTAATGGTTTGGGGGTGGCATCACAACTTATGGAACAACACAAATCATAATTGTTAATGGCAAGTTGAATAGCGTACGCAACCCGGATGACTTCGTTCAAGATCATGTTCTACCCTTAGTGCAAATGCGGGACGTTGCAGCGGGATGATGCCCGCCCACATGTTGCACGTGTTGTAACAGACGTTTTGATGCATCTTAACACTGCTGTACTGCCATGGCCGGCTGTTCACCAGACCTCTCCCCCATAGAACATGTCAGGGATGAGATGGAGAGACAGCACCAGAACCAGCCCGTAATGCTCCCTCAGTTGGCCCAATCTTTCATTGACATTTGGACCAGCAACCCCAGACTGTTTTGAATCGTCTGGTGTCTCCAATGCAACGCCGCTGCCCCGCCTGTATCAGCGCAGATGAGGGACATATTGAACATACAAGTACTATACAAGACTTTAGACTTGAATTGCTGCACAGATAGACCCCTCTCTGCAGCGGGACATACAAGACTTGCTAGCTATCCTGTCAGAGAAATACCAGTGTATATTATACAGCGCTGACTGAAGAGATATTTTGACTCGCCCCTTTTCAAGAACATTTGAAATGGTCGGTCGCTGAACAAAAGACACCGTGGCGGTATCATGTTAACTAATTATCATGGATCGCGTATCTCCTTTACATAATTGTTTATCACTGTTGACCGATGTGACACATGTGTTGCATTTTGTCGGTTGTTGTGTGACTTTAAGCTCGACATGCGTCTATTGTCTCCACTGTCAGTAGCTTGGTACTTTACCTTGGGAGGAGGTCACATCAGAGTTCAGCATTCTGGCCTTTCCAAAACATCTGATTTGTGTGTAAAATGGGTTCTTCCATAATGTTGTCAACGTGCTTTGTCTATTCCCTGGAGTGTGTAAAAACATGATGAAAGCCACTGTATTTCCTAATTAGTAATTACATTTAGAAATTACAATGGACTAGTTTTGGGGTTGTGGTGGAACTTGTGTCATCCTATTGAGTACATCTTGACCCTTGTAGCGCGAGGCGGACAGTCAGCCCCAAACCCCACGCCGTCTTTGTGGAGTCTTTCACCAGTGTTCACTGCCAATTTTCGGTGGCTTGTCGACCAAAATCAAACTCGTAACAGCTGAGTGACCGACTCAATGCGACGAAAGTCTATCGGCAGCCGCAGAAATGGCACAACTTGCACATAAAGGTTATCGGTATCAAGGTCACGAAACATTATCAAACATGAAAAAAACAGATTGCTGCATGGCGTGCTAAGACCTTCAGTAAGAGTCTGTCTCTATGTTTCATTTGGTGTGGTTGGCGCATGCATACATCTGTCTGTGATCGGAATACGAGCGTCGTGATTTGGTTGTCTGTTGTATTGACAGAAGTACTAGAAACCAGATCACCATGCAGGGCACCACGACCACTCGGCCTGGACAGGTTGCAAATACTACACGACTGCGTCTTCCAAATGCAGGGCTTTCATTATTATTATTGTTTAGTCCAATCTACGAAAAGAACATCAATCCTTAGTCATCGTAAAAAATTATTGCGATTCATTGAAGCTCTGTGACCATATATTTCAACTCTCGATATGAACGACAGCTATTGTAGTCATCGCTCCGGATAACGTTGACCCCTTTGTTGTTCACAAGAGTAAACATGGACAACGCCTGCCGCTTTGACGGAGAGAAGCAACAAGCAGGGGGTCAGACGCCGACCCTGTCTGACACCAGTCACACATCAGCCTGGATTAACAATGTTTGATTTGCCACTTGTCTTTAGGAGTATTCTGTCAGCTAATTGGACGTGGTATCAAGCTATCCTTATGGAAACTTGCGGTGTGCTTGAGCACACATCACTGGACGTGCGTGTTTATTCATGGATTCCCGTTTCTTTTGAAGGTGGCGTGCAAGAAAATGTAATTGAGCGTGCAAAGCGAGAGAGCAAAGCCGTTTGAAGCAAACTACAACTATTTGTTCGTCGTGTTTGCACGAACATCACGTAATAATCTCACATTGTATCTAACACGCTAACAAACAGCCGGTAGAAAGTGATGTAACAATCCTTGATAGAATACCGTCTTCCTTCTGTTATACATTGTGCTGTCTAGCTTGGGAGATATTTCTAAGGCCTTTGTGACATAAGGCACAAATGCTTTCCATAGCGTGGTTGAGAATCGTCGTGTGCCTCCATATTGAGGGAGACATGTCAAATGAAAACGTGGTTAAACAGTAATGACATGCAGGAAGTGTTGTCACACAATCTGTATTTCGAACCTTCCACATATATCTACCACGTGTTGTCTTTTCGAACCTTCCACATATATCTACCACGTGTTGTCTTTTCGAACCTTCCACACATATCTACCACGTGTTGTCTTTTCGAACCTTCCACATATATCTACCACGTGTTGTCTTTTCGAACCTTCCACACATATCTACCACGTGTTGTCTTTTCGAACCTTCCACATATCTACACGTGCTGTCTTTTCGAACCTTCCACACATCTATCACGTGTTGTCTTTTCGAACCTTCCACATATCTACACGTGCTGTCTTTTCGAACCTTTCACATATCTATCACGTGCTGTCTTTTCGAACCTTCCACATATCTATCACGTGTTGTCCTTTCGAACCTTCCACATATCTACACGTGCTGTCTTTTCGAACCTTTCACATATCTATCACATGCTGTCTTTTCGAACCTTTCACATATCTATCACGTGCTGTCTTTTCGAACCTTCCACACATCTATCACGTGTTGTCTTTTCGAACCTTCCACATATCTACACGTGCTGTCCTTTCGAACCTTCCACATATCTATCACGTGCTGTCTTTTCGAACCTTTCACATATCTATCAAGTGCTGTCTTTTCGAACCTTCCACACATCTATCACGTGTTGTCTTTTCGAACCTTCCACATATCTATCACGTGCTGTCCTTTCGAACCTTCCACACATCTATCACGTGTTGTCTTTTCGAACCTTCCACACATCTATCACGTGTTGTCTTTTCGAACCTTCCACACATCTATCACGTGTTGTCTTTTCGAACCTTCCACATATCTATCACGTGCTGTCCTTTCGAACCTTCCACACATCTATCACGTGCTGTCCTTTCGAACCTTCCACATATCTATCACGTGTTGTCTTTTCGAACCTTCCACACATCTATCACGTGTTGTCTTTTCGAACCTTCCACACATCTATCACGTGTTGTCTTTTCGAACCTTCCACACATCTATCACGTGCTGTCCTTTCGAACCTTCCACATATCTATCACGTGCTGTCCTTTCGAACCTTCCACATATCTATCAAGTGCTGTCTTTTCGAACCTTCCACACATCTATCACGTGCTGTCCTTTCGAACCTTCCACATATCTATCACGTGTTGTCTTTTCGAACCTTCCACACATCTATCACGTGCTGTCCTTTCGAACCTTCCACATATCTATCACGTGCTGTCCTTTCGAACCTTCCACATATCTATCAAGTGCTGTCTTTTCGAACCTTCCACACATCTATCACGTGCTGTCCTTTCGAACCTTCCACATATCTATCAAGTGCTGTCTTTTCGAACCTTCCACACATCTATCACGTGCTGTCCTTTCGAACCTTCCACATATCTATCACGTGTTGTCTTTTCGAACCTTCCACATATCTATCACGTGCTGTCCTTTCGAACCTTCCACATATCTATCACGTGCTGTCTTTTCGAACCTTCCACATATATCTATCACGTGTTGTCTTTTCGAACCTTCCAAACACATATGTCACGTACTGTATGCACGATCCTCAAATACGAATAGAGGACTTGCTGTGTATCCGAACCTGCCCACGTGTACCTTACGTCAGTCAGTATAATGCATGCTGTGTTTCCCAACATTCCACTCGCGTTATACAATTGTGATAATCACTTGCTGTATCTGACATGCGCTGTCACCATGTGTCGTATTTTCATAATCACCTCCTATATCTGACGTAAGGTGTCGTATTTTCACCATCATGTGCTGTATCTTACATGCGCCCTCACCATTCTTCGTATTTTCACCATCACCAAGTTTATATGACATGCGCTGTCACAATCTCTCCTATTTTCATAATCACCTTCCACGCATATCTATTACGTGCTGTCTTTTCGAACCTTCCACATATCTATCACATGCTGTCTTTTCGAACCTTCCTCATATCTACCACGTGCTGTCTTTTCGAACCTTCCACATATATCTATCACGGGTTGTCTTTTCTAACCTTCCACATATGTATCACGTGCTGTCTTTTCAAACCTTCCACATATCTACCACGTGTTGTCTTTTCCAACTTCCCATACATATCTACCACGTGCTGTATTTTCGAACCTTCCACATATATCTATCACGGGTTGTCTTTTCAAACCTTCCACATATATCTACCACGTGGTGTCTTTTCGAACTTTCCACACATAGCTATCACGTGCTGTATTTTCGAAACTTCCACACATATCTATCACGGGCTGTCTTTTCGATCCTTCCACACATATCTAACACGTGCTGTATTTTCGAACCTTCCACATATATCTACCACGTGGTGTCTTTTCGAACCTTCCACATATATCTATCACGTGGTGTCTTTTCGAACCTTCCGTAATCGCATCCTATATCTGACATAAGGTGTCGTATTTTCACCATCACCTACTGTATCTGACATCCGCTATCACCATGTGTCGTATTTTATTAATCATCTCCTGTTTCTGACATGCGCTGTCACCATGCGTCGTATTTTCATAATCAACTGCTGTTTGCGATATGCGCTGACCTCTGGACCCATGAGTCTCTCGCTGAGGTACTAAGGTTTCCAATCCCCAATCGCGTCTCTATCTAGCATGTGCTGTGTAGGCTGTGTGTTTTGTTGTAGCCCGTCCCTTTTGTCCAACACGCGACACGTTGCCACCACATGCAGTATTTATTTACAAACTGCTCGTCATGTCTAACATGCGATGTGTTTTCGAATATTTACCCTTTTCGAACCGTCCACTCGTATCTAGTACGTTTTCGAACCGCCACGGCACATTAAAGGGCACGCTGCGCTTGTCCTTTCACCTGTCTCCATCAGGAACTGTGTTTTCGAATCGACCACCCGCATCACAGGACGTGCTGTGATTGAAAACGCTATGTTTCCGAACATTCCACCTGCATATAGCATATGCATAGTTTTCATCCCCGACCACATACATATCTAGAAAGTGTTGTGTTCTTCACCCCGTCCCTTTGTGTACATATAAACCACGGGCTGTGTTTTTCAACACGCCATTTCCAAACGTATGTGCTGTATTTTCCGCTACCCGAAATTGCACGTTCTCTGTCGTCACACCGTCCACTCTCATTTATCACAGCTGTTTTTATCCACTAGTATTTAGCACAACCCTTGTTGTCTAATCGTCCACTCACATCAAGCACGTGACGTGTTTTTGAACCATCCAACCCTTATTCAGCAGTGCTGTGTTTTCGAACAGTCCAATTGTTTGCATACTGCCACGAAGCAAAGGTCAACCAACTGTCTGGTAACACTATGGGTTTTTTTCGAACGGGAACGATTGGTAGGCTCCTATTGGTAAATGAATCTACTTCACCTGTATCCAACACCTGGCGCTCACCCTCATGGTTACCCTAAATCTGATACCAAAATAACCCGAATAACACTGAATAAATCTCACAACAGGTTGACGCGAATGAACAATGAATGTTGTCATCAAATAAACACTTGAAGATGAACGATGGAACACGAGCAGCAGTTTGGGGGAAACATGATGCGTGACCCCACCATCTCTTTAAGTTCACTGACAAAATATGAAAGCATGATTTATGGGTGTTTCAATGCTGTGTAGAACTATGGTGACAATTATATAGGGGGCTATGTAGTTAGGGTTGTGGAGCTGACTTACCTGCTACGAGACTTACCTGCAGCCAGGGCAGGCCCACACCAGCCGGGAGACTTGCCGGATAAATACAGTACACTCCTGAACAAAGCAACCACAGCAGATTCATTACACGGTGGTGTTTTGTTCAACAGAGAAGCGGGTGGGTGCCACGCGAGAGGAGGCGGCGCGGGCCGGAAAAAGCTGCATGTCAATTCATTTAGTTCAGTCTTGAGTGTTTTGAATAATTACTTAACATTCAGCAGGTATATCTCATGTGTCCGTATACACCTGTACTGTCACTGTCTCTCCTGTATCCGCCTGCACCTGTACTGTCACTGCCTCTCCTGTGTCCGCCTACACCTGTTCTGTCACTGTCTCTACTGTGTACTGTCATTGTCTCGCCGGTGTCCTCCTACACCTGTACTGTCAATGTCTCTCCTGTGTCCGCCTACACCTGTACTGTCACTGTCTCTCCTGTATCCGCCTGTACCCGTACTGTCACTGTCTCTCCTGTGTCCGCCTAACCCTGAACTGTCATTGTCTCTCCTGTGTCCGCCTAACCCTGAACTGTCATTGTCTCTCCTGTGTCCGCCTAAACCTGTTGTGTCATTGTCTCTCCTGTGTCCGCCTACACCTGTTGTGTCATTGTCTCTCCTGTGACCCTGCACCTGGACTGTCATTGTCTCTCCTGTGTCCGCCTACACATGTTGTGTCATTGTCTCTCCTGTGTCCCCTGCACCTGTACTGTCATTGTCTCTCCTGTGTCCGCCTACACCTGTTCTGTCACTGTCTCACCTGTGTCCCCTGCACGTGTATTGTCACTGTCTCTCCTGTGCCCGCCTACACCTGTACTGTCACTGTCTCTCCTGTGTTAGCCTGCACCTGTACTGTCACTGTCTCTCCCTTGTCCGCCTACACCTGTACTGTCACTGTCTCTCCTGTGCCCGCCTGCACCTGTACTGTCATTGTCTCGCCTATGTCCCCCTGCACATGTACTGTCACTGTCTCTCCTGTGCCCGCCTACACCTGTACTGTCACTATCTCTCCTGTGTCCGCCTACACCTGTTCTGTCACTGTCTCTCCTGTGTCCGCCTACACCTGTTCTGTCACTGTCTCTCCTGTGCCCACCTACACATGTAGTGTCACTGTCTCTCCTGTGTCCGCCTAAAACTGTTCTTTCACTGTCTCTCCTGTGTCCGCCTACACCTGTTTTGTCACTGTCTCTCCTGTGCCCGCCTACACCTGTTCTGTCACTGTCTCTCCTGTGTCCGCCTACACCTGTAGTGTCACTGTCTCTCCTGTGTCAGCCTACACCTGTTCTGTCACTGTCTCTCCTGTGCCCCCCTACACCTGTTCTGTCACTGTCTCTCCTGTGTCCGCCTAAAACTGTTCTTTCACTGTCTCTCCTGTGTCCGCCTACACCTGTACTTTCAGTGTCTCTCCTGTGTCCGCCTACACCTGTTCTGTCACTGTCTCTCCTGTGTCCGCCTACACCTGTTCTGTCACGGTCTCTCCTGTGTCCGCCTACACCTGTTCTGTCACGGTCTCTCCTGTGTCCGCCTACACCTGTTCTGTCACTGTCTCTCCTGTGTCCGCCTAAACCTGTTCTGTCACTGTCTCTACTGTGTACTGTAACTGTCTCTCCTGTGCCCGCCTAAACCTGTTCTGTCACTGTCTCTCCTGTGTCCGCCTACACCTGTTCTGTCACTGTCTCTCCTGTGTCCGCCTAAACCTGTTCTGTCACTGTCTCTCCTGTGCCCACCTACACCTGTTCTGTCACTGTCTCTCCTGTGTACTGTCACTGTCTCTCCTGTGCCCGCCTACACCTGTACTGTCACTGTCTCTCCTGTCTTAGCCTGCACCTGTTCTGTCACTGTCTCTCCCTTGTCCGTCTACACCTGTACTGTCATTGTCTCGCCTATGTCCCCCTGCACATGTACTGTCACTGTCTCTCCTGTGTCCGCCTACACCTGTTCTGTCACTGTCTCTCCTGTGTCCGCCTACACCTGTACTGTCACTGTCTCTCCTGTGTTAGCCTGCACCTGTACTGTCACTGTCTCTCATGTGTACTGTTACTGTCTCTCCTGTGCCCGCCTAAACGTGTACTGTCATTGTCTCACCTGTGTCCGCCTGCACCGCTATTGTCACTGTCTCTCCTGTGTACTGTCACTGTCTCTCCTGTGTTACCCTACACCTGTACTGTCATTGTCTCTCCTATGTCCGCCTGCACCTGTACTGTCATTGTCTCTCCTGAATCCGCCTACATGGGTACTGTCATTGTCTCTCCTGTGTCCGCCTAAACCTGTGCTGTCTCTGTCTCTCCTGTGTTAGCCTGCACCTGTACGGTCACTGTCTCTCCTGTGTACTTTCATTGTCTCTCCTGTGTCCGCCTGCACCTGTACTGTCACTGTCTCTCATGTGTACTGTCACTGTCTCTCCTGTGTTAGCCTTTACCTTTACTGTCATTGTCTCTCCTGTGTTAGCCTGCACCTGTACTGTCATTGTCTCTCCTGTGTACTGTCATTTTCTCTCCTATGTCCGCCTGCACCTGTACTGTCACTGTCTCTCCTGTGTACTGTCACTGTCTCTCCTGTGTTAGCCTGCACCTGTACTGTCACTCTCTCTCCTGTGTACTGTCAATGTCTCTCCTGTGTCCGCCTACACCTGTACTGTCACTGTCTCTCCTGTGTTAGCCTGCACCTGTACTGTCATTGTCTCTCCTATGTCCGCCTGCACCTGTACTGTCATTGTCCCTCCTGTATCCGCCTAAACCTGTACTGTCACTGTCTCTCCTGTGTCCGCCTACACCTGTACTGTCACTGTCTCTCCTGTGTCCGCCTAAACCTGTACTGTTATTGTCTCTCCTGTGTCCGCCTAAACCTGCACTGTCACTGTCTCTCCTGTGTTAGCCTGCACCTGTACTGTCACTGTCTCTCTTGTGTACTGTCACTGTCTCTCCTGTGTCCGCCTAAACCTTTACTGTCACTGTCTCTCCTGTGTTAGCCTGCACCTGTACTGTCACTGTCTCTCCTGTGTACTGTAATTGTCTCTCCTTTTTTAGCCTACACCTGTACTGCCACTGTCTCTCCTGTGTACTGTCACTGTCTCTCCTGTGTCCGCCTAAACCTGTACTGTCACTGTTTCTCCTGTGTCCGCCTGCACATGTACTGTCACTGTCCCTCCTGTGCCCGCCTACACCTGTTCTGTCAATGTCTCTCCTGTGTACTGTCACTGTCTCTCCTGTGTCCGCCTGCACCTGTACTGTCACTGTCCCTCCTGTGTCCGCCTACACCTGTACTGTCACTGTCTTTCCTGTGTCCGCCTAAACCTGTACTGTCATTGTCTCTCCTGTGTCCGCCTAAACCTGCACTGTCACTGTCTCTCCTGTTAGCCTGCACCTGTACTGTCACTGTCTCTCCTGTGTACTGTCGCTGTCTCCCTGTGTCCGCCTAAACCTTTACTGTCACTGTCTCTCCTGTGTTAGCCTGCACCTGTACTGTCACTGTCTCTCCTGTGTACTGTAATTGTCTCTCCTTTTTTAGCCTGCACCTGTACTGCCACTGTCTCTCATGTGTACTGTCACTGTCTCTCCTGTGTCCGCCTAAACCTGTACTGTCACTGTCTCTCCTGTGTCCGCCTGCACCTGTACTGTCACTGTCCCTCCTGTGCCCGCCTACACCTGTTCTGTCAATGTCTCTCCTGTGTCCGCCTACACCTGTACTTTCACTGTCTCTCCTGTGTTAGCCTGCACCTGTACTATCACTGTATCTCATGTGTACTGTTACTGTCTCTCCTGTGCCCGCCTAAACGTGTACTGTCACTGTCTCTCCTGTGCCCGCCTACTCCTGTACTGTCACTGTCTCTCCTGTGTTAGCCTGCACCTGTACTGTCACTGTCTCTCCCTTGTCCGCCTACACCTGTACTGTCACTGTCTCTCCTGTGCCCGCCTGCACCTGTACTGTCATTGTCTCGCCTATGTCCCCCTGCACATGTACTGTCACTGTCTCTCCTGTGCCCGCCTACACCTGTACTGTCACTATCTCTCCTGTGTTCGCCTGCACATGTACTGTCACTGTCTCTCCTGTGACCGCCTACACCTGTACTGTCACTATCTCTCCTGTGTTCGCCTGCACCTGTACTGTCACTGTCTCTCCTGTGTACTGTCAATGCCTCTCCTATGTCCACCTGCACCTGTACTGTCATTGTCTCTCCTGTGTACTGTCATTGTCTCTCCTGTGTTAGCCTGCACCTGTACTGTCATTGTCTCTCCTGTGTCCGCCTGCACCTGTACTGTCATTGTCTCTCCTGTATCCGCCTACACGGGTACTGTCACTGTCTCTCCTGTGTCCGCCTAAACCTATACTGTCATTGTCTCTCCTGTGTACTGTCACTGTCTCTCCTGTGTCCGCCTACACCTGTACTGTCACTGTCTCTCCTGTGTACTTTAATTGTCTCTCCTTTTTTAGCCTGCACCTGTACTGTCACTGTCTCTCCTGTGTACTGTCACTGTCTCTCCTGTGTCCGCCTAAACGTGTACCGTCATTGTCTCTCCTGTGTTAGCCTACACCTGTACTGTCACTGTCTCTCCTGTGTACTGTAATTGTCTCTCCCTTTTAGCCTGCACCTGTACTGTCACTGTCTCTCCTGTGTACTGTCACTGTCTCTCCTGTGTCCGCCTACACCTGTACTGTCACTGTCTCTCCTGTGTCCGCCTACACCTGTAGTGTCACTGTCTCTCCTGTGCCCACCTACACCTGTACTGTCACTGTCTCTCCTGTGTCCATCTACACCTGTAGTGTCACTGTCTCTCCTGTGTCCGCCTACACCTGTAGTGTCACTGTCTCTCCTGTGTCCGCCTACACCTGTTCTGTCACTGTCTCTCCTGTGTCCGCCTACACCTGTACTGTCACTGTCTCTCACGTGTACTGTTACTGTCTCTCTTGTGCCCGCCTAAACGTGTACTGTCATTGTCTCTCCTGTGTTAGCCTACACCTGTACTGTCACTGTCTCTCCTGTGTCCGCCTACACCTGTACTGTCATTGTCTCACCTGTGTACTGTCATTGTCTCTCCTGTATCCGCCTACACTGGTACTGTCATTGTCTCTCCTGTAAACTTAACAAACAGGACCACGTCCAAACGAGCGAAAACGACCCAGAGTCAAGATACGTGAAACGGATTTCACCTGTTTTGCACCTGTCTTGGGTTATATCTTGCAATGTGTATTCAAGTCTTCGCCTAGTGCCCACCTTAAATATGTTTATGTCCTTATGTAGAACAACAGACCTTTAGTTTAGCCTTGATATTATTACGCAGATACCTAAGCAGATGAGCACAATATTGGTCATTAATGGTGTGACCGTTCGGGAACAGAACAGAATAGACTTTGCCTTCTTCAGAGGAGATGTTTCTACTTCTTTGACAGTTGTTTAGTCTCTGGCTGATAGTGGTGAAGCCAACACTAATCCATGGTTACAAATCAGCTGGATCTGCTTCAAAACGAAGTAAATTCTCTCGAGAGATGACGAACGTTGAGTGTCTCTGATCGGGAGTCCAAAGCCTTGGAACCCAGCAAGCTGAAACCTTTGTCATGCACAGACCATTCCTCAGAACGTTGGCAACTCATGAGACATGCCTACTGTATTGGCTAGGTGAAGTGTTGTGAGTCGTCGATCATCCATAATCATATTAACATTTTCCTTAATGGTGGTCTTCCTCATCTTAGGTCTTCTTCGAGGATATCTCTCTTACCTCTTGAACTCCGATGCCCACCCCTTAACAGTGGCAAAGGAAGGAGCATTATCCCCCAAGGGACCGGCCATTTGATATTCTGGGGGGAAAGGGGTGGTTGTCTGATATTTTGTATCGGGATATATTCTACCAATTTTTGTGTGGCAACTGCAATTCAAGAACCAGTAGCCAGAAACTCTCCATATCTCGGGACTAAGGGCAGATAATTCAAATATGATTTATTTATCTCCGATACATTTATTCTGAGAATGGCTTCCGGGTGGTAATTTTTGACAACTAGAGATGACAATTGCCATCAACATCGTCTAGCGAGCATATTGGATTAATTACTTCATAAAACTGCATAAAACACTATATATATCAGAGGCTGTTGGCCCAATAGCTTTCAAATTACTATAGGCACGTGACACCATTACCATCAATTTCGACTGGTTGCTCCAAGATGCTAAATCCAACGTTTGCCAGCCATATATATTTTTATAATCGTAGCTTCACTTGCCTTGCATAACAAAATTGTTACACATTTATTTCTTATGTTTACGTTTTTTCTCTCGAAACCTTAGGTTGATACTCAAATTAACATAAAACTGAACCTATCAATATTATTTGGTTTCATTAAAAAGCCTAAAGGGGGGAATAAATATAATTTCAAATTCTTCAGTTGTCTTTGAATTGAGACACACTGTCAATTGTTTTCGTTGCATTTATGAGCATAGCTTCTTTCATTAACCTTAGGTATTTTTTAAATTACCTGATCATGTTTCCTTTGTACTTCGTTATACGGACTGATTTAGTTGAATAACTCGACAAATCATTCTTAAGGAGGAGCTTTTCAAACACCAAATTTTGGTGTGATTTTCTATTAACATGCGTTATCATCTGCGACATGCATTAAATAAAAACACAGTCCGCTTTGAATGACATAGGGTGTATATACCAGGATAAAACACATACTACAGTCCGCTTTGAATGACACAGGGTGTATATACCAGGATAAAACACATACCAGAGTCCGCTTTGAATGACATAGGGTGTATATACAATAATAAAACACATACCAGAGTCCGTTTTGAATGGCATAGGGTGTATATACCAGGATAAAACACATACCAGAGCCCGCTTTGAATGACATAGGGTATATATACCAGGATAAAACACATACCGGGCCGCTTTGAATGACATAGGGTTTATATACCAGGATAAACCACATACCACAGTCCACTTTGAATGACATAGGGTGTATATACCAGGATAAAACACATACCACAGTCCGTTTTGAATGACATAGGGTATATAACAGGATAAAACACATACCAGAGTCCGCTTTGAATGACATAGGGTATATACCAGGATAAAACACATACCAGAGTCCGCTTTGAATGACATAGGGTATATACCAGGATAAAACACATACCACAGTCCGCTTTGAATGACAGAGGGTGTATATACCAGGATAAAACACATACCAGAGTCCGCTTTGAATGACATAGGGTATATACCAGGATAAAACACATACCGGGCCGCTTTGAATGACATAGGGTATATACCAGGATAAAACACATACCAGAGTCCGCTTTGAATGACATAGGGTGTATATACCGGGATAAAGCTCACACCAGAGACCGCTTTCAATGACAGAGGGTGTATATACCAGGATAAAACACATACCAGAGACTGCTTTGAATGACATAGGGTATATACAAGGATAAAACACATACCAGAGTCCGCTTTGAATGACATAGGGTGTATATACCAAAATGAAACACATACCAGATTCCGCACTGAATTAAAACATATACTGGTGTCCTCATGGAATGAAACATATACCAGAGTCCGCATTGAATGAAACATGGGATATATTATTAGGATAAAAAAAAACAGGTGTCGGCATTGAATGAAATAGGGTGCATATATCAGGACAAATCACATACCAGTGTCCGCCTTGAATGAAATATGGGATATATTATCAGGATAAAAAACAAACAGGTGTCCGCATTGAATGAAATAGGGTCCATATATCAGGATAAATCACATATCGGTGTCCGCATTGAAAATAATATGGTACATATATCAGGATACTCCATTTCGAATGACTGAGTTGATAAAGAGAAAACAATATTAGTAGTTGAGGGCAGCGATCTGGGACGGAAGTGGACTCTGCGCATGCGCAAGATGGCGGTACTTCCGGTTCCGGGGAGGGCGTGCGCATCCAATATGGCGGCACTTCCGGTTGGGGGGGGGGGGCGTGTGCGCATCCAAGATGGCGGCACGTCCGGTTCCGATGGGCATCCCCCATCCAAGATGGCGGCGGCGGGAAGGCGGGAAGGTTTGTTTGTTTGTTTATTTGTTGTTTAACGCCGCACTCAGCAATACTCAAGCTATATGACGGCGGTCTGTAAAATAATCGAGTCTGAACCAGACCATCCAGTGAATGACATCATGAGAATCGATCCACGCAATTGGGATCGATGACATGTATCAACCAAATCAGCGAGCCTGACCACCCGATCCCGTTAGTCGCCTTTTACGGCAAGTATGGGTTGCTGAAGACCTATTCTACCCCGGAATCTTCACAGGCGGGAAGGTGGGAAGGAGGAAGGCGGGAGGAGGGAGGGAGGAGGAGGGTGTGCCGATTGCGTGCGGAGATGATAGATCACAGAGACGTGCTTATACACAGTCGATGACCCAGCAACTTTGTTGCTAGGTTGACGTCACATCGCCGAAGGATCTTGCAACAAAAGTCCACAATGACGTCATCGGGTATTATGAGGTGATTGTAAACTTTGAGGTGCAAGGTCTCATTCCACAAGGCGATCGTATTGTAGCACAATGACAGTCGTTCGTCTAAGTTAAAGTATGGGAGTTGCGATCACCTTAGCGCTACGATCATGTTGTGGAACGGACGTCTGAATTCTAAAGGTGAACCGACATGGACAGACATGGACGTGGTGTATGAATGCAGGGTTTGTTGGTTGGTTTGTTGTTTAACGTCGCACTCAGCAATATTCCAGCTATATGACGGCGGTCTGTAAATAATCAAGTCTGAACCAGATAATCCAGTGATTAATATCATAAGCATCGATCCACGCAATTGGGATCGATGACATGCATCAACCATGTCAGCGAGCCTGACCACCCGATCCCGTTAGTTGCCTTTTACGACAAGCATAGTCACCTTTTACGGCAAGCATGGGTTGCTGAAGACCTATTCTACCCCGGAATCTTCACTATGAATGCAGGGAGCGGATCGAACATCGCTGCACGCTAATTGGTCCGACACGCTGCGCGCTGATTGGTCCCTTCCGCCGCCCGGCCTGCGCCTCGGTTTTCCAAACCGACCCGACCCTTGTGTTTGTTTAGGAAAAGTGATGACAAGGGAGCTTCTGTGGGTTTTAAGGCACTAAAAAACCCTGCTTCCTGATTGGACGACAACCAAAGCTTCTGATGGGTAGCCTTTTCGATCCTGTTTTTCTCGTGTGTGCATGTAAATTCCCATCCTAAAGACAACACAATTCATTTTTTTTTCAACTTTAAGGCGTGGATCGAAAGGGACCCTGTTTTGATGGGTCCAAAACGCGGCACGCCGATTGGTCCGTTTCGGTGCCTGGACTGAGCCTCGACTTTTCAAAACCGACCCGACCCTTGTGTTTGTTTTTTCATAGGAAAAAGCATCCGCCATCTTGTATGGGGGATGCCCTTCGGAACCGGACGTGCCACCATCTTGGAGGCACACACGCCCCTCGGAACTGGATGTGCCGCCATCTTTGGGGCGCACGCCCTCCCGGAACCGGAAGTGCCGCCATCTTGCGCATGCGCAGAGTCCACTTCCGTCCCAGATCGCTGCCCTCAACTACTAATATTAAATTCGTCTTCATCATAATATCTTGCATTTTACACCATCATAGTAAACCCTGTGTGTCTGTCCATCTGTCATTGTGCGCATCCATTCGTCAGGCACGTTTGGTTTCGGGGGCCGATCCTAGAGGCCGTTTAAAATGTAGTCAGGAAAATAGAGGGGCAAAGTGGTATTTTCACTCTTACTAAAAAAGTCGTTTTCATGGAAATGTGATATATTGGTACTGACAGGAGCATGGGCTGTGTTTCTGGAGTTATAGACGCTAAAGTCTTTGAGGATATCCCAATAAACGAGTCACACAATTTAACAAGAGACGGTTCGGTTCCTAGTTGGTTGAGTAATGTGTGTTTCCAGATACACAGAGCTGAACTAAATGTAGAGACATATATAAACAATAGGTTCATCAGGCCAGGTAAATGAATGCTTTCTGTGGTTGTGTATCCAACTGAGAGCAGGAAGGTGAAGGTCGCCAGAGATCACACGTGTAGGTATCAGTCATATTACTATCTATTCAGCAGATTACATGACAGTTTGCCTTCAGTTATGGTGTGTGTTTTTTAACAACACCCACCAGATATTTCACTTGTGTCTGGTAATATTTGTCTAATTCACTAAAGGTCAAGGTTCAAACAAATCTGAAAGAAACTTTCACTTGTCACAAGTATTCATGAAACAATGACAAAATATTTTGCAGTCTTGATACATCTTCTTCAGCTGCGTGTCACTACTATTCCCTACCACGTGTCGAGATAGTCTTTCCAGTTTTCATGTAAACAGGTACATCAGTGTAAGCACAGTTCTGTATATTATTTGCCCACAAACTTAGGAAAATTGTTGCAGACTAACCTGGCTTCGGACTTTGGATTTCACTATAAATTGTCTGTATAATTGTCTGTATTCATGTATCTGTGCCATGCTTGTGTGGTGTCGGGTCGTGGATGTGCGAGAATGTTGCATCACGATACGATTGTGTGGTGTCACGTCGTGGATTTGCGAGAATATTGCCACATGTCATGATTGTGTGGTGTTACGTCGTGGATTGGCGAGAATATTGCCACATGTCATGATTGTGTGGTGTCACGTCGTGGATTTGCGAGAATATTGCCACATGTCATGATTGTGTGGTATCGGGTCATGGATGTGCGAGAATATTGCCACATGTCATGATTGTGTGTTGTCGGGTCGTGGATTTGCGAGAATATTGCCACATGTCATGATTGTGTGTTGTCGGGTCGTGGATTTGCGAGAATATTGCCACATGTCATGATTGTGTGGTGTCACGTCGTGGATTTGCGAGAATATTGCCACATGTCATGATTGTGTGGTATCGGGTCATGGATGTGCGAGAATATTGCCACATGTCATGATTGTGTGTTGTCGGGTCGTGGATTTGCGAGAATATTGCCACATGTCATGATTGTGTGTTGTCGGGTCGTGGATTTGCGAGAATATTGCCACATGTCAAGATTGTGTGTTGTCGGGTCGTGGATTTGCGAGAATATTGCCACATGTCATGATTGTGTGGTGTCGGGTCGGGTCGTGGATTTGCGAAAATATTGCCACGTCATAATTGTGTGTTGTCGGGTCGTGGATTTGCGAGAATATTGCCACATGTCATGATTGTGTGTTGTCGGGTCGTGGATTTGCGAGAATATTGCCACATGTCATGATTGTGTGTTGTCGGGTCGTGGATGTGCGAGAATATTGCCACATGTCATGATTGTGTGTTGTCGGGTCGTGGATTTGCGAGAATATTGCCACGTCATGATTGTGTGTTGTCGGGTCGTGGATTTGCGAGAATATTGCCACATGTCATGATTGTGTGTTGTCGGGTCGTGGATTTGCGAGAATATTGCCACATGTCATGATTGTGTGTTGTCGGGTCGTGGATTTGCGAGAATATTGCCACATGTCATGATTGTGTGGTGTCGGGTCGTGGATTTGCGAGAATATTGCCACATGTCATGATTGTGTGGTGTCGGGTCGTGGATTTGCGAGAATATTGCCACGTCATGATTGTGTGGTGTCGGGTCGTGGATGTGCGAGAATATTGCCACATGTCATGATTGTGTGTTGTCGGGTCGTGGATTTGCGAGAATATTGCCACATGTCAAGATTGTGTGTTGTCGGGTCGTGGATTTGCGAGAATATTGCCACATGTCATGTTTGTGTTGTCGGGTCGTGGATTTGCGAAAATATTGCCACGTCATGCTTGTGTGGTGTGGGGGTTGTGGATTTGCGAGAATATTGCCACATGTCATGATTGTGTGTTGTCGGGTCGTGGATTTGCGAGAATATTGCCAAACGTCATGATTGTGTGGTGTCGGGTCGTGGATGTGCGAGAATATTGCCACATGTCATGATTGTGTGTTGTCGGGTCGTGGATTTGCGAGAATATTGCCACGTCATGATTGTGTGTTGTCGGGTCGTGGATTTGTGAGAATATTGCCACATGTCATGATTGTGTGGTGTCACGTCGTGGATTTGCGAAAATATTGCCACGTCATGATTGTGTGGTGTCGGGTCGTGGATGTGCGAGAATATTGCCACATGTCATGATTGTGTGGTGTCGGGTCGTGGATGTGCGAGAATATTGCCAGATGTCATGATTGTGTGTTGTCGGGTCGTGGATTTGCGAGAATATTGCCACATGTCATGATTGTGTGTTGTCGGGTCGTGGATTTGCGAGAATATTGCCACATGTCATGATTGTGTGGTGTTTGGTCGTGGATTTGCGAAAATATTGCCACATGTCATGATTGTGTGTTGTCGGGTCGTGGATTTGCGAGAATATTGCCACATGTCATGATTGTGTGTTGTCGGGTCGTGGATTTGCGAGAATATTGCCACATGTCATGATTGTGTGTTGTCGGGTCGTGGATTTGCGAGAATATTGCCACATGTCATGATTGTGTGTTGTCGGGTCGTTGATTTGCGAGAATATTGCCACATGTCATGATTGTGTGGTGTCGGGTCGTGGATTTGCGAGAATATTGCCACATGTCATGATTGTGTGTTGTCGGGTCGTGGATTTGCGAGAATATTGCCACATGTCATGATTGTGTGTTGTCGGGTCGTGGATTTGCGAGAATATTGCCACATGTCATGATTGTGTGGTGTCGGTTCGTGGATGTGCGAGAATATTGCCACATGTCATGATTGTGTGTTGTCGGGTCGTGGATTTGCGAGAATATTGCCACATGTCAAGATTGTGTGTTGTCGGGTCGTGGATTTGCAAGAATATTGCCACATGTCATGATTGTGTGGTGTCGGGTCGTGGATTTGCGAAAATATTGCCACATTTCATGATTGTGTGGTGTCGGGTTGTGGATGTGCAAGAATATTGCCACATGTCATGATTGTGTGGTGTCGGGTCGTGGATTTGCGAGAATATTGCCACATGTCATGATTGTGTGTTGTCGGGTCGTGGATTTGCGAGAATATTGCCACATGTCATGATTGTGTGTTGTCGGGTCGTGGATTTGCGAAAATATTGCCACGTCATGATTGTGTGGTGTCGGGTCATGGATGTGCGAGAATATTGCCACATGTCATGATTGTGTGGTGTCGGGTCGTGGATTTGCGAGAATATTGCCACATGTCATGATTGTGTGGTGTCGGGTCGTGGATTTGCGAGAATATTGCCACATGTCATGATTGTGTGGTGTCGGGTCGTGGATGTGCGAGAATATTGCCACATGTCATGATTGTGTGTTGTCGGGTCGTGGATTTGCGAGAATATTGCCACATGTCATGATTGTGTGTTGTCGGGTCGTGGATTTGCGAGAATATTGCCACATGTCATGATTGTGTGGTGTCGGGTCGTGGATTTGCGAAAATATTGCCACGTCATGATTGTGTGGTGTCGGGTCGTGGATGTGCGAGAATATTGCCACATGTCATGATTGTGTGTTGTCGGGTCGTGGATTTGCGAAAATATTGCCACGTCATGATTGTGTGGTGTCGGGTCGTGGATGTGCGGGAAGATTGCCACATGTCAAGATTGTGTGTTGTCGGGTCGTGGATTTGCGAGAATATTGCCACATGTCATGATTGTGTGTTGTCGGGTCGTGGATTTGCGAGAATATTGCCACATGTCATGATTGTGTGGTGTCACGTCGTGGATTTGCGAAAATATTGCCACATGTCATGATTATGTGGTGTCGGGTCGTGGATGTGCGAGAATATTGCCGCATGTCATGATTGTGTGGTGTCGGGTCGTGGATTTGCGAGAATATTGCCACATGTCAAGATTGTGTGTTGTCGGGTCGTGGATTTGCGAGAATATTGCCACATGTCATGATTGTGTGGTGTCGGGTCGTGGATGTGCGAGAATATTGCCACATGTCATGATTGTGTGGTGTCGGGTCGTGGATGTGCGAGAATATTGCCACATGTCATGATTGTGTGTTGTCGGGTCGTGGATTTGCGAAAATATTGCCACGTTATGATTGTGTGGTGTCGGGTCGTGGATTTGCGAGCGTATAGCCACACGTAATGATTATGTGTGTGTTGGGTCTTGGATTTGCGAGAATATTGCCACATGTCATGATTGTTTGGTGATGGATCGTGGATTTGCGAGAATATTGCCAAACGTCATGATTTTGTGGTGTCGGGACGTGGATTTGCGAGAGTATTGCCACTCGTCATGATTGTGTGGTGTCGGGTCGTTGCATCACTTCATGGAAGTGCGATATCGGAGTTTGTGGTTTTGTGAGAACATTGTATCACTTTAAGGATGGTTGACACTTGGCCATCGACAGAGGAAGAACAAAGTTATCTGTATAAGTGGACATGACACGTAACGTTGCTCACCAAGAGATGTGTAGTAGTTTCGCCTGGTCACCATGACAGAAGGCGAAAACTTAACATGTATACACACAACCAGTCTTCAAACCGAACGAAGACACACACACACACACGCACACACACACGCGCACACACACACACACACACACACACAAATATGCACATTCAGCAGGTATGGCATCGGCGTTGGAGAAATGCATCGGTCCCTCGTGCAGGTGCGCCCGGGCATTCTCCCACAGAGAAATATACAAACCTGATGTGAATTGACAAGCAAAAGGCAATAAAATGTTTTATTGGCATTTTAAGTCAGTTTAAATCCGTCTCTTTTAATGAGCTAGTTGCACGTGGTATTTGCTGCTGCAGTATTTACGCATCTCGCGATACAAACATTCAAACATGCTGCCATTCCGCTGACTGTTTTTAACTGCAGCCAACTCAAGGATTAAATTCGCTGCTATCATTGTATCCAATGTGAAGCGTTGTGGGTGCAGAAGAAACTATATACCAGTTTGTAACGACTTCAGCGTCGAAGAGTTCAGTTTTAGCAAGGATGAGTACAGGTGAAGCGGAAACTGTACATGTTGAGAGAATTGGGAATTGAGGGAAGACGCCAGCCTTGAGACACTGGACGCCGACAGACACAGGACATGTTGCGTGGAGACACTGGACACAGGACATGTTGAGGGGCGTGGTACAGACGCCAGTCTGAATACATTAGACGCCATTTTTCTACAATAGTATTGTCCTCATATCCACTTAAAGACATACATACAGCACGTCTTTGTCCAAAGCACCGATCAATTTATTACATCTTAAAAATGCTCTTCTGTTAAATGAATGGTCTTGCAAAAATCAATACATAATCTTGGCCGTAACTCGAGAAAACATCTGAAATATGTTCCCACGCAGATCAGAACGTACATGTATACATGGTTTTGATTCCATTACTTGCCTATAGGCTATATCTTTTCTTGACTGAACTTGGGTGAGCGGAAATACTTCAACAGTCAAGACCAGTATATATATTTTATATATATATATACAGTGCTGTTATTTTGAGTCAGCCAATGTCATATTTCAATTTAAGTTTCACATTCTATGGTGTTGCAAAGGTAGCACGTGATCCGTGTTGCGAAATACCTCCTTGGATTTATCTTTCTTACATTTGCACTCCCTTTCTGTTGAAATAGATCCAGATACCTTGCACAGACAGACATGCACACACTTATGGGGCAATCGGGCGAAACTGACATCGCGATGGGTTGCGTTTTTTTCCAGGCGATTTAGAGCTTTCTGAACTCAACTAAATGTAAATAGAGTTACCTCCCTTACACGAGGGAATTGGGGCTGAACATTAGCCTGTTCGCCTCCTTGTGAATGACCATTTCAGAGACAGACATTCAACCTGTGATGCACCATTATGGTTGATGATTCAAATGAGGGCAATAATGAAAGGCCTTTACCTCGCTGATTTCTTTGTCGTGTCTGAAATGTACCCAATGACATTTCGTAATTATATTGACAAACTATTGTTCGCGCAGAGACTACATGAGTGTTAACATTTAACGTCGCATCACCAATAGTTTCGGCGTCGGAAGTAATTTATATTTGAAAATATTCATAATTAGAGAATAAAATGAATTATGCATGTTCAAAAACATATTTCAGCTTTCGCGTGGCCATTGTTGGACCTGTGCGCTGTCTGTCCCTTGTAGCAAGCGGCGGCCAATGTGTGTGACAGGTAACATTGACATGGCGTGGATGCGAGAGGTGTACACACTCGCTTGCGGATCACCGACTCTGACAGTCACAACACCGCTGTTATGTCACACGCGTGGTGATCTGTAGTGGGGCGGAGACTGCTCCATCATAGCTGCTTGTCACTTACAATCACCTATTGACAAAATCGATGAAAGACTCGTGCGAATGAAAGTTAATACCCCACCTGTTGGAGACCGTGTGCATAGTATTTAACCACCACTCCTAATTAACACCTGTGTTAATTATCTAACAACATTGATCTCAGGCATGACACCGTTACGCTCGTGTGCTAACACTCAGTGAGCTAAATTGCACGCAAATCCGTGTGTTATTAAATATCATGTGAATTGCGCCGAAGACTTGGAGACCCGGGTATTGAGACTATCGGCTTGTCTTGGTGGCGGATTATTACATCAGAGTCAGGACTTATTCTATCGATAATGTATAACCAGCCAGGTGTTTGTGTCTCTGTTCGCACAATTTACACCTTGTGTTACCGGGGTACCAGTGATCTTACATTGTAATTAGACAAGACAAAGAGCGCTAGGTTATACACGAGCGACACATTGACGAGCTGTCGTCTCTGTTATCGAAGCCCAACATTGCATGGGAGCCCTCTCTCTTCCACGCCAGATAGGGGGCCCCGCAACAAGTCGTAAAGTGACTGTCCGTATAGATACAGGGATTAAGATGTGACAAGACTTCTATTTAGCTGATACCCTGTCAATAGGCCAGCCAATTTATAAACGATTGCCGTTGTTGACAGACCAACAGCGTGGTGCTTGCAATTCGCGTGGGGGATGGGGGCTTGAAGTTTATAGGAACACAACGCTATATACACATATCCCAATCGTATACCGTTACACATTATGGCGACGGGCAAATGTCAGCGCAGCGATGTGCATCTCCGCCTCATCATCACAGCCGGCAATGTCTACTGCAACTCAACGTTTCCCCGCAGCCGGAGTGTGTGCGAGGCAGTTACGTGTACACACAGCCCACTAATAAAGACATTGAGGCTTAATTTCTGAGATATTCCACCTCCACAGAATCTAGTCTACAATACATATACTAATTCCTTGCTGAGCCAAGTGTGTGATGCAGTTTTCCTAATTAGAGTGTGATAAACCATTTGCATGTTCATAATAATCAATAGGTAAGCCAAAAGGCCAGAATTAAGGTCGCACTAACAATATCATCAGAAGGATGGTTATAAGAAAATATTTAGAGTAAGCATCAAAGAATGTATGTGTACTTAAGGAATCGCCCACATACCTCAAATGATGACAGAAGTAATAGTGTTTCATTAGATACAGTAATTGGTGGTTTATTTCAAAATCAGAAGAAAAAGGCAATTCCGATGCATGGCCAAATCCTATATTTGTTGTTGCCTAAGGCACAAAGAATATATTTATTTGTTTCTACTCAGAAATCACAAATACGAAGATAACAGGTATATAAACACATGTGTCACAATATTAGCAACGTGTAGTTATAACAAGCATACAGTTATCATTGTCGCTGTTTTCCCCCCGAATCTCTTAAAAAGGATGAATAACTGATGTGGGCGTACTTTCATAACAATCGTTAAGTAATCAGCTGTCGTCCTCGCTGCGCTTATAATACGCCTCCCTCAAAGGTACAATGGTGCGAGTGTTGCTGTTGTTTCACGGCCTGTGAATTCGTCTGCAAACAGTACATGCTATATAGTGAAGTTTACTGTTATGATCCGCTATAACGATGTAAACAAATCCATGCTTTCTTAGGGCGCAGACATTTTGGTTCATAGTTCACGGGATTTTGCTTCAGACAAACGAAAACACGAGCGGCGATTGGCCAACGACACCTGAGGCCAGAGTTTGCGAGAAGTGGAGCGGGACTTGGCAGCTCAGTGCGCGAAAACATTTCAAATGCGCTCATAGTAGTGAGGGGCTAAGAAGTTTTCGCCTCGAAGAAATCAAGTCTGTTTTGTGAGTTCCCCGCGCGTTTCCAAAGGAAACTCTATGAGGATATAGGAGATAACATTTTCTACAAAAATGGCGCGGGGGACTTTTATTTGTGGACTGTTATTCCTGTTTGGATTATGCGGTAAGTGAACGTCTGCTTTCTATGCATAGATTCGTCTGCTATACGCTAGATTTGACACATGTGCCGCCGGGGGCAGTGTGTAATTCCTTAGCCCTCGGGTCCTACTTGTGTTGTATTGGGGGAATAATCAATGCCTCTTCACGCTTTGTTGACTCGTGACAAAGTATGGGGAGTAGTGGTACTGAGGACACTACATTAATCCGAAACCTACACTTTCAACTTGCAAAGTGAGATAGTCTTAGCTTTCAATAGCGCCCGTGTAGGAGTCGTAGTACTATGATGATTTACCTTGTGAATGAAGTGGTGTGTAGTAGCATCGCGCCGTGTTTGCACAGCGTATAGATTATGAAAGGGGCGGAGGAACTATGAAACTGAAGCATATGAAAAATACCAGCGACATGTTTCCGTGGGGTTATATCAATGTGCTCAACAGGCAAATGTTTTAGAAAATGGACCAAAGACAGTGGGTACCGCTGGTTAACTGATTGATTGAGGAAGACGGATGCAGTCCTCTCTAATCACGCGAGGTAGTCAATAAGAGACCAGTTCATTGAGATCAAGTCGGGCATTGTTCATACACATAAGCAACAAACGTGGAAATGGTTTCCGTACGGAATGTCGCAGTAGGTGCAGGCTGTAGAGAGAGGTCAGGCCGCCGGATTCCAAACTCTGTTCCGTGGCACTGTGGAAATCTGAGCCTTGGGTCAGAGGCCGTGATACCAGTAGGTTTTGTACAGTTCTTCCCGCATATCAAGCACTTCCGATGCTGATTTAGCACCCACCTTTTCGGACCAGCAGCCATATGCCCTAAAAATCTTATTGACAATCTCGACAACCAACTAGGCCAATGTGAGAATGAAGGCTCCGAGAAAGTTTAGTGAGTGTCGTGTTGTTTTTCGGCGGATGAAGATATCAATTTTCAGTAAAAACTCCCCAGACGTAAAAAGAACTCGACGGTCAGATAACGGTTTCAGAATCTCACATAGCACCGAAATATTATCGCCAACCTCAAAGAGAGTTGGGGGCAGAAAGTGTTATTGTATGCAGGTCTGCTTTTAGGCTTTACCAGTTCTTGCCATGGTATGTGAAGCGAGAAGTCACTCGTAACAGCACTAAAATAAACTTCTCCTGTCTTACTAGAAGCAGACATTCTGCCAATTATGTTTACATGTATATTCCACGGATATATAGCAGCCCTCACTTGAATAGTAGCCAGAGGAATTACCTATATTTAGGTAAATGTTTTCTGTGCTCATCTCATCAAATTTATCCTGTAACTCTTGCAGTGTGTTCAATACATCACCATTACCATTGTCAATTAATAAATCAAATATACATATTATATAGCCAAAGGTCCATTGTGCTTATTGACTTCTCCAATACAACACACTTTCATTCAATATACATTAATTAAATACACATATGCTTTAACTAAAATCATCTATTGATATAATGTTTGAAAATATTTGATCTTCTATTTACCTTTTATATATCATTCATTAATTTTGCATGGTTTTTTATTCTATTAAAAAATATGTTTGGTCCTAATGAATTAAAAATTAATATTAACATAAGTGTTGCAATTTTTACAAGTCTAATGAAAGTACATAATTTACATGCTATCGGAACATTTCTTTTGTTTATAGGTGAGAAGATTACAAAATACTGTTTGTAGTGAATTTCTTTTCTACTTTTCAAAATGTATATGCGTATAGATCTGTAATTGGACAGAAAAGAGAAAGGGTGGCCTCATCACTGCTTGTTGATGAGAATGTTTTTCTTTTAGTTAGGTCCTTTACCTGAACCTGAAAATGAGTCCATTAATTGTCTTAGTCAATAAGTTTATATTTTGCCAATACCTGGAAAAAATACTTTTCAAGGGGGGGAGGTAAAAATTAAATCAAAATGCTTAAATTGTTGTGATACAAATATCGCTTTCTTTACTCTAACAATGAAAGCCAAAATACTTTCTTGTCTGGTGAATACATCAACTGAATGGATACAAATTGTGCATAGAAGCATGGCAGGCCTAAACCCTCTTGCACATGACCTGATGATCAAAGTAAATAAATTGAATCCAGATAATACTGTTTCTATGAAGTGTGTGGCTGTCGTCAGTCTAATGTACAAGTATTTGTTGCATCCGATAGACATACCACTCCATACATTACCCATACAGTGAGGTAGTCAGGAAAACACAGCAAGTGATTAGAAGAGCAAGGTAATACATACCTGATGAACATTAGCAAACAATGAAAGGAGCTGTTGATGTGTTTATCACTCACTCAGTTGATGTGTTTATCACTCACTCAATTCTATAAATCATGCATTCTCTCTTATTTTCAATGTCAGAAGCACCCGAACAGAGTGGAGCAATTTTCTTCACTATTTGCTTTTGGATTTCAAACAGAGAAGTCAGTAAGGACTAACTTCATTATCAGCAGACTGAATGCATAAATCTTTTGCATGGTAGGATATTTTTAAAGAAGTTGAAATGCCACATGAAAAGAAACTGATATAGAAATTATACTTTGTTTTACAAATGTTAGTAGTGAGTTGCACATGCTTTAATATCTCATGACTAATAGGCTATATTACCATAGATTTTGGTTGATATGGTTGCTTGGCACCAGTTTGTTTGTTAAATGTTAGCAATATTTTAGAACATTGATGCTAACCTGAACAGATTAGCTGCTGAATGTGCACATTAGTCATGTTAGTCAGGCTGTGGAATGTTGTTTAACTGCAGATTTCTTTTCAGTTTGGTTTACATGCTTTAAGTTATCTATCTCTCAATAAATACTATAGCTTCATGAATGTCTGCCTGTTCTTGGAAGCTTTGTGTGGTGTAGTTAGACTTTGGAGCAAAGTATTTCTGGAAAACAGTCCGCGAAACAGGAGAGATTTCTATCTAGGCACTGGTTACATGGAACCACAACTTGGTGAATTTCATCAAAGCCAATGTTCCTATATAACTGCAGATATGAGGATAGACCACGATGTTATCGGTCTTCTCAGTTGGTTGCCCATCTCCTGTTTCTGGTATGGAGGTCTTATTGTATGTCTCTTATCAGAATATGTTTGTTTGACGGTGGTTATGCAAGGTGTAACTCCCTGGCTTCCCTGCCTTTGCCATGTACCATGCTAGGCAGGACCTGACAAAAGTCGCTCCTTTTACATATGCAGGCTTGGTTCTTACAGGGATGGCAGAGAAAGTTCTTTGAAGTGTGGCATGTACAGATATCAGAAATCAGATTGTATTCACAACTTGCAAGAAAGACACCTTTCAATATATTCAAACATAGCACTGTAATAAATCAACACAAATAATTTATCATTGTTATCACTGTCTAAATAAGGAAGAATTTATAAGGATCTTCACAAGGATGACATTGGAGAATGATGATAGGACTTCAGGGTTTTGTGTCGCGCTGAAATATGCATCCAGTGAAAAAACAACACATGGTTGGAAGCAGAAGATATATAACCTGGGTCCTGACAAATATCCCACATAAATTTATCATATAGGATTATGAATGGCTTTAGAAGTCCCTGTCTCCTAATGAAGAGTGTGTAAAGGTTATCATCATGATGTAATATTACCGTTACGTTTTACCTTGTCACATCTAAGAACTTAAAGTTTGACATGTAACTGTGTATTATGGCCGGTCCCCCACACTTCTCATGAGGACCTGTAAAATTGTATAATGTTTTACCTACACAGGAATCTGGGAGACTGTGTCCTTGTATGTTTGGAAAATAAATAAATAAATATATATATATATATATATATAGAGAGAGAGAGAGAGAGAGAGAGAGAGAGAGAGGCCATTGTCCCCCTTGGGTCCAGTAAAGTGTGTGTTTGCCCTGCCCTGCTGTTGGCAGGGGTGAAAGGGCTGGGACTCCATGCCCTGCTGACCTCCCTCCATAGCTCTACTTCATGCCATGTGGTAAAGGTATGCAGGGTCACACCTCTTTCCTCCATCACCTTGCTCATGAATTATCTCCATATAAAGCTGTGCCATTAATATTCATCTCATGTGGGACACAGGAGATTGCTGAGGAAAATTTACCATAGCTGTCATGTTGCTGTTCTTTAGCAGTTCTCCGTAGTGAGTTTCCCTTTGGTGGTGTATACCTGGGCAGCACTCCCCAGGGTCTCTGTCCTCCACCCAGCAGTGATCTCTCTCTCTCTCTCTCTCTCTCTCTCTCTCTCTCTCTCTCTTGTGATAGTTTTAGGTGATTCAGCTTTTTATCATGCTGTTATGTTTCAATGTTTTTCCAGTTATTTGATGTCATCTGTCACTTCAAGACTGGAATAAATAGAGGATATTTCATGTTTTGAGTGAAATATCATGTTTCTCACATAGAGTGAGGGGGATCAAGGAGATAAAACCTCCTCCTCCTCTCTCTCTCTCTCTCTCTCTCTCTCTCTCTCTCTCTCTCTCTCACCTTCTTTCTCCTCCTCCCCCCCCCCCCCCACACACACACAGCTTGGGATCTCAAAATTATTAGGTTCTCATGCAATATGTTAGAAAGTGTCCATCTGACCTGAACAGAATGGCTTTATTGCATCTTTGAAATTCTGTCTGATGGCATATTTTAAATGGCAAGACCTCTGATGTTGTGGTTGAGTGGCCTCAAGCCTGTGAACTATTATGCATTTTGTGACTGCTTTATTGGTGTTGACAGTTTGGCCATGATTCAGTGATCTCCAGCCAGCACATGGCTATCACCAACACAGCTTTAGTCAGTTCAGGACTGACTTGATGGTGCTCAACCATGACACCAAACTTGCTTTGCTAGAAGCATGATTGTCAAATACACATCTATCGTGTTGACTGACAAATACAAAATTTGTTCTCTCAATGTAAATAATGTGTACTAATGAATATTTGAGGGCCACATTTTAATAACTACTAACTTTCTGACCCTCTGAAGAAGTCCTGAGCTTTGATGAATAATATCCAACTCCATAGCACATTTTGAAAACTTGAGACTAGTGGCTTCTGTAACAATTATAGATACCGAAAGAATATATGCTGTGTTGCAAAAGTATACAGAGCAGTATTCATAAATATGAATGAAGGTTACATACTACATGTACTATGAGCACTGCAGTGGAGTGAAGGGTGTGCCCATTGATTCAGGGTGGAAGGGCAGTGTAGTGACTAGTGAGAGGCCTTGGGCAGGTCTTCTATAACTAGGTGCCTGGATCTTTCAGCACTAGGCCTATTCATCAACTGATCTAGTCCAAGCAAAACATGTCCAAAATTGATAATAGTTTGGGATATGTGTGTTTGCCTTTCCTGACTTGGGAAAATCAAATATTGATCTGAAAGTGTCAGAAATAAAATCTTCTTCATTTTGGATGGGAGTCACCAGAGATGCAGGATTCCATCTGTGCTTGGATGAAAAATACAGATGAACTGATATGAAAATATGCAGATTGTTTGAATTAGGCGCTTGGATCCATTTGAAGATTATTGCCAGTGAATTTAGTCAAATCATCTTTTACTCTGAGTGTGACTGATTCTATCAACTCAAGTTGAGGCTGATATGTTATGTAATTGAACACAAATATATGCTAGTGTATCCCAATAAATATGCAATCCACACCAACCAGAATAATGCATCGTAGATGACTGACTTGTGTTGTGGATGTCTTGGTGAAGATGTTATGACCAGTATAGATCATCTAAGATCAAAGATTGGTTCAGTCAGAGGTTCAGACATTGATCAAACATTGTAACATTTAAAAATATTATGGCACATTTCTTTGCAGTGTTATAGGAAGAAGCTGTAACTGTGAATGAGGAATGCATTGTAGCTGCACTTTATAAATAGCATACTAGCATCTGACTGAGCAGCTGAAGGAAAGTGTATTGTTGGGGTCAGATAATAGCTCCTAATATTCTCGCAAGCAGCACACCTATTATGACATTAGATGTGCATGCTCCAGTGAGTGGTAAGCTACAGATGCTTCAGTCTAAAGGCATTAACATATTAGAAAACCTATTGAGATTATTTTTAATGGCTTCACCAGGCACTTCTTCCACAGGATAGGGAGGGAGGTAACTGTAGGCAGTGTGTCAATGGTTGTGTAGATAGTCATACCAATTCTGCAGCAGCATGACAGCTGTAAATATGCCCTGTACAGTCAGCTGTAGGTGTTCCCCAGTACAGGCAGCTGTAGGTCTGTCCTGTACAGGTGTGCCATGTACAGTCAGCTGTAGGTGTGCCCTGTACAGTCAGCTGTAGGTGTGCCCTGTACAGTCAGCTGTAGGTGTGCCCTGTACCATCAGCTGTAGGTGTGCCCTGTACAGTCAGCTGTAGGTGTGCCCTGTACAGTCAGCTGTACGTGTGCCCTGTACAGTCAGCTGTAGGTGTGCCCTGTACAGTCAGCTGTACGTGTGCCCTGTACAGTCAGCTGTAGGTGTGCCCTGTACAGTCAGCTGTAGGTGTTCCCTGTACAGTCAGATGTAGGTGTGCCATGTACAGTCAGATGTAGGTGTGCCCTGTACAGTCAGCTGTAGGTGTGCCCTGTACAGTCAGCTGTATGTGTGCCCTGTACAGTCAGATGTAGGTGTGCCCTGTACAGTCAGCTGTAGGTGTGCCCTGTACAGTCAGCTGTAGGTGTGCCCTGTACAGTCAGCTGTACGTGTGCCCTGTACAGTCAGCTGTAGGTGTGCCCTGTACAGTCAGCTGTAGGTGTGCCCTGTACATTCAGCTGTAGGTGTGCCCTGTACATTCAGCCGTAGGTGTGCCCTGTACAGTCAGATGTAGGTGTGCCCTGTACAGTCAGCTGTAGGTGTGCCTTGTACAGTCAGATGTAGGTGTGCCCTGTACAGTCAGCTGTAGGTGTGCCCTGTACAGTCAGCTGTACGTGTGCCCTGTACAGTCAGCTGTAGGTGTGCCCTGTACAGTCAGCTGTAGGTGTGCCCTGTACAGTCAGATGTAGGTGTGCCCTGTACAGTCAGCTGTAGGTGTGCCCTGTACATTCAGCTGTAGGTGTGCCCTGTACAGTCAGCTGTAGGTGTGCCCTGTACAGTCAGATGTAGGTGTGCCTTGTACAGTCAGCTGTAGGTGTGCCCTGTACAGTCAGCTGTAGGTGTGCCCTGTACAGTCAGCTGTAGGTGTGCCCTGTACAGTCAGCTGTAGGTGTGCCCTGTACATTCAGCTGTAGGTGTGCCCTGTACAGTCAGCTGTAGGTGTGCCCTGTACAGTCAGATGTAGGTGTGCCCTGTACATTCAGCTGTAGGTGTGCCCTGTACATTCAGCTGTACGTGTGCCCTGTACAGTCAGCTGGAGATGTGTGCCCTGTACAGTCAACTGTACACTGTGTTGTAGATGGCTATTAGTGCCTGTCCCAATTGACCCTGCATGTATGCTACAAGACATGTATGGTACAAGTATTGTGAGGTCATGTTTTCATCAAACGCATTAGTCATGCCTCCCATCAGTACTGCTGTCTGTGATATTAGTGGGGACTACGCTGTCTGTGATATTGGTGGGGACTACACTGTCTGTGATATTGGTGGGGACTACAATATCTGTGATATTGGTGGCTTCTACACTGTCTGTGATATTGGTGGGGACTACACTGTCTGTGATATTGGTGTGGACTCCACTGTCTGTGATATTTGTGTGGACTACACTGTCTGTGATATTGGTGTGGACTACACTGTCTGTGATATTGGTGTGGACTACACTGTCTGTGATATTGGTGTGGACTACACTGTCTGTGATATTGGTGGGGACTACACTGTCTGTGATATTGGTGTGGACTACAATGTCTGTGATATTTGTGTGGACTACACTGTCTGTGATATTGGTGGGGACTACACTGTCTGTGATATTGGTGTGGACTACACTGTCTGTGATATTGGTGTGGACTACACTGTCTGTGATATTGGTGGGGACTACACTGTCTGTGATTTTGGTGGGGACTACACTGTCTTTGATATTGTCGGGGACTACACTGTCTGTGATATTGGTGGGGACTACAATGTCTGTGATATTGGTGGGGACTACACTGTCTGTGATATTGGTGTGGACTACAATGTCTGTGATATTGGTGGGGACTACAATGTCTGTGATATTGGTGGGGACTACAATGTCTGTGATATTGGTGTGGACTACACTGTCTTTGATATTGGTGTGGACTACACTGTCTGTGATATTGGTGTGGACTACACTGTCTGTGATATTGGTGGGGACTACACTGTCTGTGATATTGGTGGGGACTACACTGTCTGTGATATTGATGGGGACTACAATGTCTGTGATATTGGTGTGGACTACGCTGTCTGTGATATTGGTGTGGACTACACTGTCTGTGATATTGGTGGGGACTACACTGTCTGTGATATTGGTGGGGACTACACTGTCTGTGATATTGATGGGGACTACAATGTCTGTGATATTGGTGTGGACTACGCTGTCTGTGATATTGGTGGGGACTACACTGTCTGTGATATTGGTGGGGACTACACTGTCTGTGATATTGGTGGGGACTACACTGTCTGTGATATTGGTGGGGACTACACTGTCTGTGATATTGATGGGGACTACAATGTCTGTGATATTGGTGTGGACTACAATGTCTGTGATATTGTCGGGGACTACACTGTCTGTGATATTGGTGGGGACTACAATGTCTGTGATATTGGTGTGGACTACACTGTCTGTGATATTGGTGTGGACTACACTGTCTGTGATATTGGTGTGGACTACGCTGTCTGTGATATTGGTGTGGACTACACTGTCCGTGATATTGGTGTGGACTACAATGTCTGTGATATTTGTGTGGACTACACTGTCTGTGATATTGGTGGGGACTACACTGTCTGTGATATTGGTGTGGACTACACTGGCTGTGATATTGGTGTGGACTACGCTGTCTGTGATATTGGTGGGGACTACACTGTCTGTGATTTTGGTGGGGACTACACTGTCTTTGATATTGTCGGGGACTACACTGTCTGTGATATTGGTGGGGACTACAATGTCTGTGATATTGGTGTGGACTACAATGTCTGTGATATTGGTGTGGACTACACTGTCTGTGATATTGGTGAGGACTACACTGTCTTTGATATTGGTGGGGACTACACTGTCTGTGATATTGGTGGGGACTACACTGTCTGTGATATTGGTGTGGACTACACTGTCTGTGATATTGGTGTGGACTACGCTGTCTGTGATATTGGTGTGGACTACACTGTCTGTGATATTGATGGGGACTACACTGTCTGTGATATTGGTGGGGACTACACTGTCTGTGATATTGTCGGGAACTACACTGTCTGTGATATTGGTGTGGACTACACTGTCTGTGATATTGGTGTGGACTACACTGTCTGTGATATTGGTGTGGACTACACTGTCTGTGATATTGGTGTGGACTACACTGTCTGTGATATTGGTGGGGACTACAATGTCTGTGATATTGGTGGGGACTACAATATCTGTGATATTGGTGGGTACTACACTGTCTGTGATATTGGTGTGGACTACACTGTTTGTGATATTGATGGGGACTACACTGTCTGTGATATTGGTGGGGACTACACTGTCTGTGATATTGGTGTGGACTACACTGTCTGTGATATTGGTGTGGACTACACTGTCTGTGATATTGGTGTGGACTACACTGTCTGTGATATTGGTGTGGACTACACTGTCTGTGATATTGGTGGGGACTACACTGTCTGTGATATTGGTGTGGACTACACTGTCTGTGATATTGGTGGGGACTACACTGTCTGTGATATTGATGGGGACTACAATGTCTGTGATATTGGTGTGGACTACACTGTCTGTGATATTGGTGTGGACTACACTGTCGTTGATATTGGTGGGGACTACACTGTCTGTGATATTGGTGTGGACTACACTGTCTGTGATATTGGTGGGGACTACACTGTCTGTGATATTGATGGGGACTACACTGTCTGTGATATTGGTCAGTGTCTTACCTCTCATCAGTACTGCTGGTACAAGATAAAAACCACAGGGAAATGAGTCGTAGATAAATGTAATTTCCAACACTTTGAAGACTGCTAGTATTTTCCAACTAATCATTACTGTAGTGATTATGAAGTTAGTGTCTTGTTAAAGTTGTTAAAAGGTGGCTGACATCTGACAAACCACGTTGAATCAACAGCGATACAGGTCACGGTGTCCCTGATCCAACACAACTCACAGACATCAAAGGCCCCTGTATTTGGCCTCGTGATCTCAAACTCTCCGCTAACAAACCGACATGCAGGGTCTAACTCCAACCTTCCACTCAACTTACTGTTGGACCAGTGTCATGCAAGGGTGGTTGGTTGGTTGGTACGCTGGGTGAGCAAATGAGTGACTGCAGCACTCACCAATATCACAGCGATGTAATGGTGGCAGTCTGGACAAGACAAACGTGTGGTTGATATTATGACCTTAGCAATCAACTAAGTCATTGCATGCAATTGTGACATCTTAATTGAAAGGCCGTTGATTTATCTTCATTCTACAATGACACAATGACAACACAAACTCAAACGCTTGGTTATTGTGGAAATAATAAGTGATGTGGTATCGGTTGAGCCTAATAATTTCAGTAGGTTGAAAGGGTGAATTCAGGGATCAGCGAAGATCGGTTTTAATTTGCATATAGATTTGCTTTATGTACCACACCCTGATTTCTACCTGACTACTTGAACCTCTTCAGATCCGTGAAGAGCCGGGGTAGAATAGGCCTTCACCAACCCATGCTTGCTGTAAATGGCAATTATGAATGTTGCAAGAGGCGACTAACGGGATCGGTTGGTCAGGCTCACTAACTTGGATGATGCATGTCAATTGCGTGGATCGATGCTCATGATGTCAATCACTGGATTGTCTGGTCCAGACTCGATTATTTACAGACCGCTGTCATATAGCTGGAATATTGCTGAGTGCGGCGTTAAACAAACAAACAAACAAACAAAATTAAGACATAATAAAATCACATGGCAGATAGCTTGTTAGCAATATTTAAACTGACATCCTTAGAGAAAATGAATCCACCTTTGTAATGTTTTGTATCGAAGTACACACCACTATAATGGTGCCATGAACTATATATCAAAGCCATCATATTTCCATTGGTCCTGAAATCAGTGAAATACATCCAAGCCATTTTAGAATCATGCATTTTGACGTACCAGTGGTATCAAATCTACATTAGACCATGATAGGAAGTTTAAGCGTTGTGATAAGGCAGTCATGGCGTCACACTATGTGACAACTCAGCAGGTCAAGCTATGTTGATGTGAAATATTTGCTATGAATAACAAATGGACAAAAACACGTTATTTAGCAACATTTATGAAGTAAGGACAGTATTTGAAATTACCAAATGGGTGAGTTTGTGAAAGAAGTGCTTCTGAATATTTTATTTCTTCGTGGTAATGCAGTCTTAAGCCAAACCCTTGTCTAATGTAGATTTGATACCACTGGTACGTCAAAATGCATGATTCTAAAATGGCTTGTATGTATTTCACTGATTTCAGCACCAATGGAAATATGATGGCTTTGATATATAGTTTTACACTGCTTCATTTAATGCAATAATTAGAATAGTCTATATTTATGAAAATATGAATTTTTAAGAAAATAAGTAATTTTATAGTCCCTCTCTTCCTGTCACAGGCATTTACTTTAATGTATACCAGATATGCTCTTTAGTAGTCATTGAGGTCACTTGCTAGTCTTACTGAGTGTTGGCCATACACTTGTTATGGTCCTCTCACCTGATTGAATTGATGGAACTATGGAATATTAAGGATTTTTCTTTTAACTCCTTCTCCACTCAAAACAGAAACCTCCTACCAATGATGACTGATTTGTGGAGAAAATATTTATTATTAAAGTTGCACTAGTGAGATTTGAGATTTGCAATTGAATTTCGTTTTTTCCACGAGAGTGCAAACACTTTGAAGGATGGTTGTTAACAGAGGTGCCATGGAGCGTCGCTGTGGTAATGTCCATCTTCAACATAATCAAAGAAAGGAAATTAACAGGGAATTACATAAAAGGGGGTTTATTTCAATTAAATTTTAACTTTATATGTTTCAAAAGGATGAATTATTTAATTGAGATTAATTTAGCATGGAAATCATAGTAGAACCTGTCTGCGAGAAGCATTAAAGTGAGTCTCGGTGGAGAGATTGCCCTGTCTGGAGGTGGAGCTGGTCTCCAGGGTCTCCGTGCAGTGCCTCCTCACCACCGGGGCAGGCAGGCAGGCAGGCAATGTACACCCATGCACACAATGCTTGCCTTGCCTTGGCACCTCATATTTAGCAGACATTTTGGCTGTGTTGAAGGATTATTGCTTTTGTCATATTTTGAAGGCATGTCTGTATGAGATGGCTCGAAGCCTCCTTGATTAATGTCTGTTTTTAACATATGTGTGCATATACAGCACAAGGCAAACATTTTTTCTTACAGAAGTCTTTTTGAATGCCACGTAATACTTCTGTGTGAATTAATTATCAAATAACATGGTGAAGTGTTATCTCACAAAAACATGAGGTACAGAAGGTCACAGTTAAGTCAGCTTATGGAGTTGCATGTCCACCACCTGTCCGTCCATCCCTCCATTCGTTATCCTTCTGTTGACTTTCCGCTTCGCTGGAACAGAAAAGGAGCATTGTTGTCAAAGCTTTTTCATGGCAGAAAATTTATGATATTTTGGTATTCTTAGGAAGGCCCATGAAGTTGTCACTTCTTGAGGATATACAGGAACTCAATGATTCCATGATATAATCATGGCATAAAAATGAAAATTTTAGTTAAAATGTACTCATTAACCACAAGACCCCTATAACTAAAACTTTGAAGCAGTTAGGGGTGACTTTCCATAGTTAAGATCCTACGGTAATGCATTAATATTTCCATAGTAAAGACACTATTGCATTAATATTTCAATAGTTAAGATACTATTGTATTAATATTCCATAGCTAAGACACTATTGTGATACTATTGCAGTAGTTGAGCAATAGGTACTGATACCTGCAATTTAGATTTCCTACTGCCTCCGTGGTGTAGTGTGTAGAGTGTCTGCCCGTCAGTGGTATGTCAGTGGTTTGATCCCCTGGTCACATCATACCAAAGACCTTAAAAATGTGTACTTGTTGTTACTGTGCATGGTGCTCGGCATGAGGGGGATAACAACACAAGGACTAGACGGCTTCGAGTCAGTATAATGCGTCTGATTAGGGTATCCATGTTAAACTGCGGCATGGTATCTCAGTGAGCTAGCACTACAACACTGGCATGAGTTTGGACTAGTACAAGCAGCCACACCATCACACGCACACCTGCATGCACTTCACTATAAAAGTGAAATAAGTTTGATCACTATGTTAAACCCAATTCACCTCACCTCACCTCACCTTAGATTTCCTTGCGTTATTTGACATGCCAAGTCAGACTGGTGTAGATGTTGTCAGGAAGTTGAGGATTAACATTTTTCTGTTGTAGATGTGGAGTCTGTTAACCACATAGTTTCAGTCAGTCTATCGCCTATTTGAAGCAATAAAGCCAAGAATCACAGACTAACAGTCAAATAATGTGGTGTAATATACCACACAATTTTGGTCTATTTTACGACAGGTCACGTATTGCTTACAGCAACTTTGAATGAGAGTATCACCATAGCTATCTTTTGGCACCACTGCATTGTGATGTCATGTCACTCTATGGTGATGTCATGTCACTGTATGGTGATGTCATGTTACTGTATGGCGATGTCATGTCACTGAATGGTGATGTCATGTCACTGTATGGTGATGTCATGTAACTGTATGGTGATGTCATGTCAATGTATGGCTATGTCATGTCACTGCATTGTGATGTCATATGGTGATGTCATGTCACTGCATGGTGATGTCATTGCATTGTGATGTCATGTCATTGTATGGCAATGACATGTCACTGTATGGTGATGTCATGTCACTGCATTGTGATGTCATGTCATTGAATGGCAATGACATGTCACTGTATGGTAATGTCATGTCACTGTATGGTGATGTTCTGTCACTGTCTGGCGATGTCATGTCACTGTATGGTGATGTCATGTCACTGTATGGTGTTTTCATGTCACTGTATGGTGATGTCGTGTCATTGCATTGTGATTTCATGTCATTGTATGGCAATGACATGTCATTGTATGGTGATGTCATGTCACTGTATGGTAATGTCATGTCACTGTAGGGTGATGTCATGTCATTGTATGGTGATATCATGTCACTTTATGGTGATGTCATGTCACTGTATGGTGTTGTCATGTCACTATATGGTGATGTCATGTCACTGTATGGTGATGTCATGTTACTGTATGGTGATGTCATGTCACTTCCAGATCATATAATATATATAATCCATATGTTGTTAAATATTTAAAAAATGTTAATACTACCAACATAGATTTATGCATAACTGTTAACACAGTCCTCTATACTAGGTGAATCTGGCATGATAGTTTACGAGAGTACCCCTTGTGCAAAAGAATGCACAATAACCCCTTCTTTCTTTATTTGGACAGAAATAAGAAATACCTATCGCAGAAAAAGATAGATACCCTAAAACAGACCAGTGTGCATCTTTAAGGCAGGTGGCTCTGATAGTTATCTGATATAAATTAATGAACAAATTTCTGAATGAATGTGTCTCTTCAAGCACTGTGCATTCACCGCTGTATTTTTAATAATTTCTTCACACAAATCTGCAATCTTGTAAGCTTAGTTTTTGAGAATTGTTTTGCATCACTTTTGCTTGAGGCAAGCATTTTTCTGACAACTGATCCACAGATAAATAACTTATAAAGTGAATCTGCGATCACTAATGAAAACATAGATATGCATTTTAGGTAAGCAATAATATAAAAGTCAAAACTTCAAAACAAAATCAGGAAAGTGATTTCCTTTAACGATTTCTCATAACATGAAATGATTAAAAGATTGTTTCTAAATTGTGTTCTTTTTCCAAATAAACACAAACACCTCAAATAATTATTTGTAATGATTTAATTACTACAATGCACAATTAAAATTCTGACTCTTCATTTCAGTTAAACCATGCAACTTTTATACTTTTAAAACCAGCTTTCAACTTGCATGTTAAAATTTAGCAGTGTATTTGACAAAATCTGCAACATAAAAATGACAAAAAAAAGTGATTTTCTGCAAGAAAGGTACATTTCTGGACAGAGTGGGCATTTCTGCAAAATATTCGCAACCACGGAAAACATCAGGCACTGACTGTATTTATACTTCTATATTATGTTGATCATTACATTTAGTGGATGTTGACTATTTGTATTTTAACGTCTATGTATTGTGATCATCACATGGACAGTTGCAATGCTTTTTTTAGTCCTCTTATCTTCTAAACGAAATGTGGTAAAACTTGTTGCTGCAACATCTGCCTTCAATGTTCCTTTCAAACTTACACTGATGCCATCTTCCCACATCAAGCAGTCCATATTATACTTACAATTGGTTCCTCAAAATGGCTGAAGTATCACTGCAGCAGGTGAGCATGAACATATAACTTGGAAAGTACCTGGCATCTTTTGTAGGACCTTTGTCTGGCGTTTTACTTCTGAAGGACAATTCTGTTCAGTGACAAACTGTATGAATACCATGAAACACCAGGTTTTTAGCAACTGTTCCAGAAGTTGAAAATACTCATTTTGTTTTACAATGTCGATCCTCCAAGTGGCTGCGACCTTCATGGGACTAAAAGGAAGGAGCCAGGAAATGATTTTTAACTTTCTTGACTTGATAACTACAATTTCCTCAACATCTTAGGACTTCGCAGACTTAATTTAAAGGCAATAAACTGTGTCTCATTTGAGGAGAAAAAAATGCATATTTGTGTAGTATTTGAGAGAGAGACCGAAAAAACCATTTGAGTTATGTAGATTTTGTAAGTGACCCTGGAAGACAAGAGAGTGTGACTTGTATGTGTGGTGCAAGGTTATGGATTGCTATGGGCACCAGATGCCTGTGGATACCAATATGTTTGTAGACAGCTGGTTCAACATATTGGATTTACTGTGTTCGCATACTCTGTAATCTTTACTGTTATAGTCCTCACTTTTTACCAGATTCTGTCTCTATAATAATGTCAGAGACTTAGTTTTTTGCTCTTTTTTGATGGAGTGTAGGAGGTTCAAAACCATTAATCTACAGCGTAGCGTAGTGAGTGGACATTGACAAGGCTGGCAGTCATCAGATGACACATCCTCAGGAAAGTTTCACACATCCATTTGCACCATAAAACAAAATCATATGTGTACATGCCTAGTGGATGTGTGTGCCTTACTGTCATGACTGGACAACAGTAGACTTTTCTAGGCACCTTCCAGTGGCTACTCTGATAAGGACTGCCAAGACTTTGCCTGGTAAAAATATGATTGAGAACAGCTAAATGGGTGTCACAAATTGGCTAATTGATTGAGAATGACTGACCAGTAACAACTTGATGAGGTCTGACTAGCAACTACTTGATGAAGTCTGACCAGCGACTACTTGATGAGGTCTGACTAGCGACTACTTGATGAGGTCTGACCAGTAACTACTTGATGAGGTCTGACTAGCGACTACTTGATGTAGTCTGACTAGCAACTACTTGATGAGGTCTGACCGACTACTTGATGAGGTCTGACCAGTAACTACTTGATGAGGTCTGACTAGCGACTACTTGATGTGGTCTGACCAGCAACTTCTTGGTGAGGTCTGACCAGCAACTACTTGAGGAGGCCTGACCAGCAACTACTTGATGAGGTCTGACCGACTACTTGATGAGGTCTAATCAGCAACTGCTTCATGTGGTCCGACCAGTAACTACTTGATGAGGTCTGACTAGCGACTACTTGATGAGGTCTGACCAGTAACTACTTGATGAGGTCTGACTAGCGACTACTTCATGTGGTCTGACCAGCAACTTCTTGATGAGGTCGGACCAGCAACTACTTGATGAGGCCTGACCAGCAACTACTTGATGAGGTCTGACCAGCAACTACTTGAGGAGGCCTGACCAGCGACTACTTGATTAGGTCTGACCGACTACTTGATGAGGTCTAATCAGCAACTACTTCATGTGGTCCGACCAGTAACTACTTGATGAGGTCTGACCAGCAACTACTTGATGAGGTCTGACCAACGACTACTTGATGAGGTCTGACCAACGACTACTTGATGAGGTCTGACCGACTACTTGATGAGGTCTGACCACCAACTACTTGATGAGGTCTGACCAGCAACTACTTGATGAGGTCTGACCAGCAACTACTTGATGAGGTCTGACCACCAACTACTTGATGAGGTCTGACCAGCAACTACTTGATGAGGTCTGACCAGCGACTACTTGATGAGGTCTGACCAACTACTTCATGTGGTTTGACCAGCAACTACTTTATAGCTACATACTTGATAAGGGCTTTTTGGCCACCACTACTGAGGCTGTTGCTACAAGAAGGGTTCTTGTCTCTTCTAGCCGCTATAATGAGAGGATTAGCTCTCTCTTTAGTCAAGTATTTCATGCACCAATCATAATGATATTTGATGCAGTAATTGGCCAACGTGTATAATTGGCCAAAACTGCCATTTTATTGGTAATTGTTGCTGGTGTAGATTACAAAGTAGGAATATTATATTGGAAGGGTCAGACAGTTAATACTGTGGAAAGGTCAGGCTATTTATCCGTGTTTTGTAGATGGCAATGACATGTGACTAATTCCTGATGCAAGTGATAGGGGCATGCTCCATTAGGGCCGATACTGATGTGTTTGATTGGCTTCTCATGGACAGCTTGCAGAAAAGGTTAGGTTGCATTGTGTTGCTAGATGTCACATGTGACATAAACTTTGAAAGCATGTTTTAAGGCATCCAAAATGCCAGACAGTCACCTAACAGATAAAGAGAAAAAGATATAAAATATTTGGAGAGTCAAAACATTGGTTCAGCAACAGAGCTCCTCCATTATTGGTGGCATTTAATTCCAGCAAATCTACATGCCTAGATGTATGTAAATACATCCTTTTGACAATAACCTGTAGCAACTTTCTAGGTGAAATAATCATCCTGCATATTTGGGCTCTGCCGTCAGACATGAAAGTTTATTTTGTTTGAAAGTGTTGTGTAGTGTAAGCATTGATGTGTTGGTATGTAGTGGAGTGTGAGAGGGGTTGAGGCAGGGGAGAGATGGGGGCCTGATAAGGCAGCACAAGAGCTGCAGCACGTTTCCCACAGCCAGGGGGTGATCGACAGACCCTTGTGGAACTGCAGCTTAGAATGTCAAGATCTACCATAGATAAGCAGAGTCAAAATGAAGATTTGTACCCCATTTATAATTAGTCATGTGAGAAATATATAGCCTGTCCTACAGAATTTCCTTCATGTCCTCTACAAGGTGCAACAGGGGGTCCAAGTTTCATGTGGACTGGAGGAGCTAGTGAAAGAAATAGCATTTATGCGCTAGACAATTAATTGGGAGACACTACAGGCTGTGTTTGTGATCACTGCATATTGTTCTTGGCAAGGGAATCACTTGCAGTGATGACTTCCCAGAACGGCTTGTGAAGATACAAATTACATTTTCAGTTTGGTGACGGGGCAAATAAATACTTTATACATGACATATAACTTTGTAACTAATAAGTGTACATAGTTTACATTGAGGACTTATAAGTTATCATAAATATATTGCAAAACTTGATAAGCTTTCTTAATAAACCAGGTTTGTTTTGTTTCATTTAAAATATTTGACAAAGCTTAACAAAATTAGGTCTGCTATACTATTTTTATATAAATTTCCTATATTCTAATGTGTGGACATGCCAAAATAGCATGAATAGCAAAATTAAGATTTAAAAAATTATTTTCAACAAAATCAGTAATGGTATATCGTGTCCCTGGATTTTCTAGTTCATTGGTCACTTGAATGTCTGATTTCTTTACAGGCCTCCTTTGCAGCGTCAGGCAATAAATAAATACTTTTTTATTCAAATTGTGTGAATGGCGGGTGCTCCAAGTAGGGCAGGACATGCTTACCCTTTTTACATACACTTGGTGTCATCACTGATTTTCAGTGGTCCATTCAATCAACTCACGGATTATATCATCCATCGAACTAGACAAAAGATTTGACAAAGCACAAGCAGGATTTAGATCAGATCACAGAACCACTGACAATATCTTCATACTAAAAACCATCATACAAAAGTCTAAACAGCTAAAGAAGAAACTATATGTTGACTTTAGCAAAGCATTTAATTCCATCAGGAGAGACGGTTTACGTTATAAGCTAATGCAACAGAGCATTAAAGGCAAGAGATCCTAAAGGGATATCACAACCGGTTCCCTCATACACTGGTGTAAAACAAGGATTTACCTGCAGTCATACTTTGTTCAATATCTATATGAGTGAGTGACTTACAGGATTACCTTGAAGCAACAAGACATGGCGACCCTCCAACATTATCTGACCAAAGCATCACCCACTTACTGTTTGCAGATGATCTGGTCTTGTTATCAACCCCTGCAAAGGGATTACAAAACAATCTAAATAGTCTATGTCAGTTTACAGAGGACTGGAAAATGAATGTCAATACGTCAAAAACTAAGATAGTCATCTTTGGGGGTCAATCTACTGATATGAAGAGACTCAAGACTAAACCAGTTGAAATATGTGACTGTTATAATTATCTGGGAATTGTATTCCACAAAAATGGTTCATTCAAGCAAGCAATAACGAACTTGAAAACCAAAGCCATGAGAGCGTGGCACAAGATCAAAACTAATATCACAAGTGATTCCTCATCATCTGTTACATCCCTATTACGTCTGTATGAAGCACTGGTAGAGCCAATAGCAACATATGGTTCAGAGGTGTGGGTCTCTCAACTCATTAAACACCAAGACGTTCTACAAAACTGGTCTAAACAGCAAGTAAATTCATTAAGCATCAAGATTGCAAAGAGTATTTTAGAAGTTCCTCACAGAACAAGTAACATCGGCTGTCTGGCAGAACTTGGACTCTATCCCCTTAACATTTCAATATTCATATCAATGTACAACTATTACCTTTGGCTATTAGATGTGAAAAATGACAGATTACTCACTGCCGCCTTCAATGAAGATAAAACATTGAACTCATGGACCTCTTCAATAAATACTCTACTCAACTACCTTTTTCCTGATCTGGCTCACAATTACATCTCTTCTGGAAAATTTAAGGAAACTGTACATGAAAAGTTCACGTCCATATACCTCAGTGAAACTGACCAAGCCCCATCCACTAAACCACATAAGCTCAGACACCTCGGGAAAATAGGAGACAAATTCGGAATTAAACCATATCTGAAAGTAACCACCGCAATAGAACAGCGCAAAGCAGTTACAAGGCTAAGACTCAGTGCTCACGACCTTTAACTCAGATACTTTAACACTCCACAAGAAAGATTATGTTCCTTCTGTGATATTGATGAAATAGAAGATGAGGAACACATCCTGTTACAATACCCTCTGTACAAAGACCCACCTTGGCTATGCACCCAATATCTCTAAAAATACTTTTAAATCCACCAGAACCTTTTGCAAAAATTATCTCCAATTTCATTCACAAAATGTTCAGGCAAAGAAAATCTGCATCAGGTGAGTCTAAAATGTATCAATTGGATACATAATGTATCCGTAAAGGCTGTCTACCAAACTCCCCATGTCATATTCACATGAACATAAACTTCAGAACATGAACATAAACTTCAATTTAAATTAGGCCATCAAATTGTTGAGGTAGTGGACTCCTACTCCTATCTTGGAGTGGTACTAATGAGGACTGGATCTTTTAAGGCCGCTGTAAATACACTGCTGAGAGGAAAGGCCATACGAGCATGGTATAAGATCAAAAGTTCACTGAAATCAACTTCTCATCTCCCAGCAGACATTCTCATTCGCTTGTATAATGTCTTAATTGTACCCATTGCGTCATATGGAGCCGAGGTATGGGGCTGCAGTCTTCTAAGACCCTCACATGAAATGTATCATAACTGGTCTAAACAACTATGTAATGAGATCACTATCAAAATAGAAAAGCAGATTTTAGGAGTACCAAAAAAGTCGAGTAATATTGGATGCCTCAGTGAATTAGGAATATACCCTCTTACTTTACAAATATATATGTCCATGTATAGATATTACCAGCGTCTGAGAGGCTTGGAATGTGACAGGCTCTTATTCGATGCGTACCAGGAGGATATTCTCTTGGCCTCACAAAAAATGTCCTGGACATCCTCTATCAAATATATGATGGCACACCTACTTCCCAAATCCAACAGTGAAAATGCTCCTTGCTCAGAATTCTATGAAGCTCTTCAAACAAAATTTAGAAATATATTTCTCATTGAAAGTGACCAAGTAAACACTGATAACTCCCACAAACTTAGGCATCTAGGACTTATTAAAGATAAGTTTGAACTTAAGAAGTATGTTTCAGCTGTAAAATGTAAAGATCATAGATTAGCTTTAACCAAATTAAGACTCAGTTGCCATAATCTGGAGATTGAAAGAGGCCGATACACTAACATGCCTGTCGACCAGAGAATATGTAAATTATGTAACCTAAACAAGATAGAAGATGAAAAACATTTCCTTTTGTACTGTCCAAATTATCAGAATGAAAGGCGGATACTTCTTCGAACACTAGACTAACAAAACTGCCAAAATGATAATAAAATCATAGCAAAAATCCTGAACCCCTGTCCTGAAAAAGCAAAATATGTTTCACAAATTATCTCTGACATGTTTATTAAAAGAACCTATCTTATAGACAACATCTAGATATGACCTTATGATTATTATGTCTTATCAATACAGTATCAGCATCATTAAAGTACACGCTGCCAGCCACCTCATGATATATATATATAAATGTTTATACACTATGAATGAAAATAATATGTAATATTTATATATATAATGTACATTATGTATATCTACCTTTCATGTTGATAGTTATATTTATGTCCATATGTAGATAGTTTGTACCCTGCCCTACGAGGGTGTTCTGTACAATAAAATTCTTGATTCTATTCAAAATGGAACTTCTCTTGATGGGGAATAATTTTCTAAGAATCTGTAAAGGTACATTTCAATAATATTCAAATGTTCATATGCCCATACTCACAACCATACAATAAAGCTGGGGCAACCATGATTCACACTTCCATGATGTGGCCTGATGGGGATCGAGGCTGTACATCATCACCACATCTGACTGGGGAGTGTCAGGCCCAACTCTAGCCAGTTAGCAAATACTTGGATGATGGGCTAACTCTCTGGAGGCATCAAAAATGTATGCCTGTTGACAGTTAACAAGTCCTGGTACAGCCAGTATTCTAGGGTGTAGGGCAAGAACTGAACAGATCACAAACCTTCAGTAAATGTTCAGTATGAAGGAAAACAGTAACTGTCTTTTGAAGATTCGTTTTTTGTTTTGTTTTTTTATTTTCTCTTGGAAATTTCATCAACTGATTGAATATTGGCATCATTTATTGTTAAAGAGATCAAAGTTTTTGAATAAGTAAATGTAAGAAATACTCCAATTACTAACATATGCCAGTGTTTGCCATGTGTAGTAGGGCTGTCCTGGCTCCACAGATAATGTTAACTGTCCCTGGCTGTCAACAAGTTGATCACCTTCTTGTCACCATCACCTAACATGAAGTGTATATAATCCAGCTTGCTGTCTGTCACTCATGGTGGGGTCATGTCACATGTGTCCACCTCACAAGTAGGCCTGGTGAAGAAACCACCTACAAGTCTTCATCAGCTAGCAACAAAAGGTTACTAGTTTCATTTTTAGTTGTAGGAAGTTGTGTCCATCATGGGTGGAAATACCAGTAATGCCAAGGTTGTTGAGCGTACTGAAGTGCAATAGTTCATGACGGGCCGGCTGACAGCTAATGCAGTGGTTAGTGCAGACCCCCCTAGTTCCTGGAAACAGGCCACCAGATCTTTGTACTGGCTAGCCGGAGAGTGTCTTCTTCACCAGTTATGACATCTCTTCTCTTATCTGTGTTTCTGCAGGATCCATCTGAAATTGGTTTGCAATTGGTTGATGGAGGCTACAATCTGTTGTTAGAAATGAGAATTTAGTAGGGCCAAGACACGTCAGGTAGACTGGTATACCTTCTAGCTGAAGCCTTTACTGCCAGCCAGGACATTTCCCACGATGGCAATGTTTACAAAGCAACAGTAATTCTGGTTTTAAAATGTTTGTTCAGAAATCTGCAGTATTCCGCTTGTGTAATTTTAGAAGAATGATATAAACAAAACTTACCCCAAGTTTTAGGAAGATGAATGTATCAAAAACGCAGGAGAATGTAAGGAAAGAGGGTGTAAAAGGAATGCATTGTCTTTGAAAAATTGCACTTTTGCGATTTCAGGACAGTATCTTTATCTTTTTTCTTTTTTAAAATAATGAATAATAACTAATAAATATTGGTGTGTCAGAGAAATAAGTGTATGTTTCAGATCAGTAACTGAAATTCTGTCTGTAATAAAAATACCAGCACCCCTGTGAATATTCAGGGGTTGATCCCTCATGCCAATATAAGGATGGATACAAAGCCTGTCTTCAGTAGTACTCATGCATCTGTTTCTGCTTTATCTTGATATTGGTTTAAACAAGTGTTACAGTGGCCACTAGTCATCGGCTGAATTTACATGCAGCCTAGCAAGTATACAATAACAATTCAGAGAGGACTAGAATTGACTACCCTCTTGATTTGTTGTCTGATTACCCTGGTTCCATGTAGTTTGTGAAAAGTTTACATGAATTTTGTGATACTTGTGACGTAAAGGTTGTCTTTGTCTATGTTATAAGGTTTTATTGGAAAACTCTCACTGTGGCAAATGCCAATGTTTTGTGTTTAACATATAGAGAGTTGTTCACATTCTGATCTATAATGTAACCTCCAGCATTATCAAAACACATATGTTCAGCTCCAATTTCAATATCATTTATATTCTGTAGAGTCTGCTTATTTATTGCCAGCCTAGACTGCGTTTTGACTGAATTGCTTGCATTGTCCCCATTGATAGTGATCCTGCCATGGCTCACTCAGCCATAACTTATTGCAATGAAACCAACATGGACAACAACAGCTTGCATCATACTCCTGACGTTACATAGTAAATTATGCAGCATGGAGACACTGTTGTGGATAGAATGACAGATTCCACAAACAGGCTTCATGCTGTGGCAGTTGGTGGGACAAGACCAATTAGGCTGTATACAACAAATACAGCTGGCAACATCTTGATAGTTCAGTAACTACACAGTTGAAAAGGACAAATTTTATTGTTTGTGTTGTTGAAGAATATATATGGAGGGGATTATTGTTGTTGCGATAAATGAGTATTCACAGGAATGCACTCTTCATTTCTGTCCCTGTAGCAGGAAGCCATTCTTGTTTTTATTTCCCCTGGCTGAAAGCAATGTAAATATCATCTTCTCTGAAACCACTGCTCTGATGAAGCTGAATGTCACAGCAGCCATTTCGAAAAATGTACTTACAGCATTACTCTGCCATTTTTGTTCAAAATGTAATGTAACTTGATGTATGTTTAGTTGGTAGTGAGCTCAAACATTTTGTTTTCATTATTTTTTTTACGATAATTTGACCTTTGGGTTTTGACCATGCTCTTAATTTCTCTCAAAATGAATTTTGGTGCTTGCAATCATCTTCTCCTAGCTTTGAATGTGCCTGGCAAGGGAAACTGAACTTAGACATGTATGCTTCTTCTTTTGAAGACATCATATTTTGGTTATATCAATAGGTTTAAGTTTACTTTTTAGCCCCCAGTATTTATGCAGATAAATATTTGAACTTTGTAAAGTGACTGTCATCATTAACATTTGAAGCTGTTGACTACGTATCCATGTGAGCTACAGTGCTGTGGCACTATTTCTTACTGCATGTTGTATGGCACAGAGTGCACTATAGCTCTGTGTTTTTCAGCCAGCACCAGAACAGAATGTTAGAACACAACACAGCCATAACTATATATTTCTGAGAAACAATACTGTCCTGTTTGCCCTGAGTCAACATCACAATAGGCCTAGCTTTCATTCATGCATGTTCCAAGAAGAACCCAATTAAGACATTCATAACAAATGCTGAGTTTTACTTAAGATTTAAAAATTAATTAAGGACAATTCAAGAATTTGAAGTGTATTGATTACCCAATAAATGTATTTATAAGGCATCTTTGTTTTCAAAGAAAAAAACATCTGCAATTATAATTATTGTTATTGTACAAATGAGAAAAATGTGAATATTTAAAACATATTCAAGCACAAAATCAATAATTTTTGGGTTATTAGTGGAGCCAACAATGCAGATGCAATCAACAGGAGGGCCCCTACTCGGCACTAATCTCCTGGAGCTGAAAGTCATGGTGCCATAAAACTGGATTTCTTTCTTTACTGTAACAATGCTGGTTACACATTATGATTTAGAGACAGGCGCCATATGTTTTTTCAAAGCAACAAGCCCGGACACAACTAAAGGCAACATGACCATGCATGGGCAGGAGAAACAAGTAGATGACAATGACTTGGTATTGTATGTAATTACAGGGACAATGGCTTCCCAGGAATGAGAACACCAAGAAAGGCTGAAATATTGTTGCTTGACCTCGGAGTGACTCCTCTCCCCCTCCAAATCGACATCATTCAACTTCATTGTATTTATAATGAAGAACTCATTAACTTTTGATCTGTCCTAAATTGTTATATTGTGTAAAAAACAACTCCTGCTTGTGTTCTAGTGTCAGTAAACCATTGAGATACATATTTAAAAACATTTACATTGAAAAGGTCAGATCTAATAGATTAGGTCATATTTTAATTGTTGATTTCTTCAGCAGTAGTGTCTGTGTGATATGTTAATTAAGTGCTGATAGGTGTAGGGAAGTAAGTCAAGCGTGAGTTTTTCTTAGGCTGTGAGGGAAAACTCCTGCAGTTCCCATAACAGATAAAGTGGTATGGGAGGATGTTTCAGCCTCTTGTCTATTCCCAAATGAGGATTAATTACAAGGGCAAATTCTTCTCCCATCTGCTTATTATTATGAAGGCCAGGCTGATTTGATAACTTACTCTATAGAACAACTCGTCCCAAACTGCAAATTGTTTTTTTATATAGACGTGAGTCAGATATTTTTGAACATCTAAATTCCACCAACCCGCTGTGTATAAAAACATGACATGAACAATGCATGTCTTACTTGAATGGAATGACCTGGACGTAGTATGAATAAAAGAGGGAAAACCTTTTCCATAATCATTGTCCATTACACAATTCTGACTATATCATGAGCAAGTGTTTATGATGTCAAGTAATGATGATACAGCCAAAAGGTGAGCATATCCTGCCTCACTGGTGGCATCAATCACAAACCCATGCAAGGCAAGTCAAAATATTTACCTTACTTGCATCGTACATACTTTGTCACTGTTTCAGCTTTGGAAATGTCCTCCATATGTCTACCATATATAACGTTTTGCAAGCTTTACTAAAAAGCCTTGAGAGTTGTAAGCCTGATCTACCTCAGGTGGGTAAATTAGTGGATGGGAATCGGCTTTTTGGCCATTATTGAACTATATCAGATCATGGATTTACCTGAAGCTTAAGTTTGTTTTGTTTGATTTTGCTAATCTGAAAAAACATTCTGACACAATTGATGCCAAAGGGGGGATGCCTACTTCATGCCTAAATGTCCTATCCCCACATTTCACACAGATGCTATCTATGAGGAAGTCCAGCATTCCATCGTGCACATAGGAATCAGTAGACAACCTTTTCACTTGATATTCTTATTGGCTGTATTATATTTATATTCCACCATGTCTGGTAAATCTCAGAAAATTCAGATGTTGTGTTAGTCATGTTAACAGGGAACTAGGATTTTGTCTTTAGCTTCTACCAATTTATTTTGATAATGGGATTGTTTCCAATTTTATGTGTTTCTGGGTTTTTGTCTTCTACAGCTATGGCTGTAATGGAGAGCAGCTGTTACTAACTGTTCATCACATGTGGATTGACACAATTATAAAATCCATTGATTCAAGCTTTTCCCCCCTTCACATGAAACATGTAAATACTTTTTAACTAATGGAGATTAAATGTATGGCTGCATGAGCTACTGAAAGTATAGACAGTTTTTGGACCATCCTAGGTATTACTCCTGGCAATAAGGAGCTGTTGCTGGAAGTGTAAATGTCTCCAAAAGTGACGTTGGTGTCCATATTTTTACTAGGGATCCAGTGTGGTTGATACACTTCACATGACAATCACTCTCCAGAACATAGTTTGTTGCGTTACACACTTGACCCCAACTGTTAGTGTACAAGTGAGTACCCCTTGAGCATCCATCTACCATGAGCCTTGGAAGATGATACATTTAACTCATTAAAGTTATACATAGTCCTTTCTTGCATATCCTCAAATGACTCCAGAACACTTCTGACAGCAGTCAGCATGAAACCTGCTTGTTGGCGGGGCAATGACTTGTGTATGTTTTTTCTACCCCAGTGAACAGTGATAGGGAGGAGACCGCCAGGGACACCCCCCACCCGCCATGTTGAAAGTCACACAGGTCTGGTGTACTGGCAGCCCCAGCTAATGTTCAACACTTTCCAGGACAGGAGGTCTCACCAATTGTATGGCTTTTTAAGGAAGGACATTTATATGGAAAAATCCCATTACCACATAATAAAATGTGCACCTATTCCTATTTCCAGTGTTGCATGGAAAATATTATATGAGTCAAATTGTACAAGTTTTGTGTACTGTGTTGTGACCCTGAAAGCACACAAACAAATGGTATTATCCTCTTTTCATGCTTGTACTTTGGGTTATGTCTGTTTGACTAAGAAAACTAAAAGTCTTTGAAGAAGTTAGTAAGGGTTTAATTGAACTTCAAACATTTCCAGTTATAGAGAACAATTATTCTGTCCTTTATGGCAAGTAAAATGGTGGGGGGAAATTGGTAAATATGTTTGCAGGATTATGATGATGTTGATGGTCCTGTCTGACTGACTGGAAGCAGCAGGCTCCACTTTAATCGACATGCTCTCACAAATCAACACTATCTGTCCTCTTGTGGCTTGTGAGAAAGGCCAAGTTAGTGAAGCTTATCCAAGCATAGTTTAGTGTTTACAAAGGACATTGGCAACTTTATTTGTAGTATGAAATGAGGCATGGAGTAAGCCCCTCCTTCAAGCCTACCCCCCCTCCTCATGTTATCAAAACTATGGCCATGCTTCACCGCCCATTGATTCTGCTTAGTCTTCATGTCATAACTGGCGGCTATGGCTTCTCAGATTCTTCCCCATCTTTTATAATATTAGCGGGTCAGGATTTTTTGACATCTGTTTTAGTGCAAATATGATATGGCAGTGTGAACAAGCATACAGCACTTAATACACGATTGCAGTTTGGTTATATGGTTGGAGCATTCTAAATTTCCAGTGCAGCAGGTTAGGTCAAAATTTGACAGTTTTGTAAATGAGATATGTAGGCACTTATTGACTTACAGATTTAATCCAAGAGTAGCCTCTCCCAGCACGGCAACTGTCTCACCATGCGCACTCAAATGTTCCACCATCTTGTTTTGAACCTCCTGTTTTATATTTAACTGATGTGGATATATGTGGTGCCAAGTTGAGCTGCAAAAGGTTTTTGATGAAAAGTATATGTTAAGTGTATTCTCCATGTGACACTATCAGTATAGATATGGAGGCTGACTGATATCCGCACACCTGCTGCCTTCTTCATTCCTGCCATAGACGTACACACAGCACCTCACCTGAAGGACCAACACCAATATACACTGCATAGTAAACACTGTAAGGTATACGCACCATATCTCCCATGTTGGAACTGTGTGGACAACTGCAGGGTTGTGGGAGGGTGCCTGCCCCAAGTGAGTTAGCTGCACAGAGGCATGGTTACCTTACTTGTCAGAATCATTTTGATCGTTTTCAGTAGTTTCAGTAGAAGTAGAAGTATATAAAAAAAACACCTATCATTATTATCTCAATGTCTCATATAATGAAAAAAGTCATGTGGAAGCCATCATGACAAAAGCATCTTTACTGGGAAGTTTACAAAAACAGCTTTAAATACAGCTTTTGCCATTTATTCTATGTGTAAAAATCTCAGTTGAGTTATTGCAGCACATGACACATTCATTAGAACACTGTGAGCACTGACGTGATTGACAGTTTGTAAATGAGTTCAGACATTTAAACAAAACTATTTGTGGTGTATTTAAAAAGTGATTTCAAACTAGTCTAGATGATGATGTACATCATGTTGATTTGTATTGATCATTAAGGTAAATTCTGAAAAGACAGAATCATGATCACAGAGTCACAGATCAAACCTCAAGAGCCAGTTTCTTCCTGGACGATTCCTCTACCAACTAGGGAGGGAAGATTGACTGATAAGACACATGTAGTGAGCCACTGGAAAAGCCATTTGCTTTCCTCTGTCAATACAACAAATTATGCTTCTTAGTCTCTCCACTGATCAACAAAGTGACCCCTCATGAAGGCCATTTGGACAGCCATGTTGCACACATTGCCTCCTCCTACACATGCTGTATCGTAAATTGTTTGGGAAAGAGATGGGTCTGGAAAGGACATTGTTGCTTCAAAAGCATGGCTGAGTGGAGATAGTTGTTTATATCACAATACAAGCAAATAACAGCAAGCCAAGCAAGGACATGTGTTTGTATGATTGCACCCACAGTCAGACCACTGTAGTGCGGTTGATGCTTGGTTTAACCGAAGCAGTAGGTGGGCTTTATAATGTGCCCACAGTAGATGATTATAGCTGCAGGTGAAGTGCCCGTGTGTCTACAGTAGACGACTATAGCTGCAGGTAAAGTGCCTGTGTGCCTACAGTAGACGACTATAGCTGCAGGTAAAGTGCCTGTGTGCCTACAGTAGACGACTATAGCTGCAGGTAAAGTGCCCGTGTGCCTACAGTAGACGACTATAGCTGCAGGTGAAGTGCCCATGTGCCTACAGTTGACGACTATAGCTGCAGGTGAAGTGCCCGTGTGCCTACAGTAGACGACTATAGCTGCAGGTAAAGTGCCCGTGTGCCTACAGTAGACGACTATAGCTGCAGGTGAAGTGCCCGTGTGCCTACAGTAGACGACTATAGCTGCAGGTAAAGTGCCCGTGTGCCTACAGTAGACGACTATAGCTTCAGGTGAAGTGCCCGTGTGCCTACAGTAGACGACTATAGCTGCAGGTGAAGTGCCCGTGTGCCTACAGTAGACGACTATAGCTGCAGGTGAAGTGCCCGTGTGCCTACAGTAGACGACTATAGCTGCAGGTGAAGTGCCCGTGTGCCTACAGTAGACGACTATAGCTTCAGGTGAAGTGCCCGTGTGCCTACAGTAGACGACTATAGCTGCAGGTGAAGTGCCCGTGTGCCTACAGTAGACGACTATAGCTGCAGGTAAAGTGCCCGTGTGCCTACAGTAGACGACTATAGCTGCAGGTGAAGTGCCCGTGTGCCTACAGTAGACGACTATAGCTTCAGGTGAAGTGCCCGTGTGCCTACAGTAGACGACTATAGCTGCAGGTGAAGTGCCCGTGTGCCTACAGTAGACGACTATAGCTTCAGGTGAAGTGCCCGTGTGCCTACAGTAGACGACTATAGCTGCAGGTAAAGTGCCCGTGTGCCTACAGTAGACGACTATAGCTTCAGGTGAAGTGCCCGTGTGCCTACAGTAGACGACTATAGCTTCAGGTGAAGTGCCCGTGTGCCTACAGTAGACGACTATAGCTTCAGGTAAAGTGCCCGTGTGCCTACAGTAGACGACTATAGCTGCAGGTAAAGTGCCCGTGTGCCTACAGTAGACGACTATAGCTGCAGGTAAAGTGCCCGTGTGCCTACAGTAGACGACTATAGCTGCAGGTAAAGTGCCCGTGTGCCTACAGTAGACGACTATAGCTTCAGGTGAAGTGCCCGTGTGCCTACAGTAGACGACTATAGCTGCAGGTAAAGTGCCCGTGTGCCTACAGTAGACGACTATAGCTGCAGGTAAAGTGCCCGTGTGCCTACAGTAGACGACTATAGCTTCAGGTGAAGTGCCCGTGTGCCTACAGTAGACGACTATAGCTGCAGGTAAAGTGCCCGTGTGCCTACAGTAGACGACTATAGCTTCAGGTGAAGTGCCCGTGTGCCTACAGTAGACGACTATAGCTGCAGGTAAAGTGCCCGTGTGCCTACAGTAGACGACTATAGCTTCAGGTGAAGTGCCCGTGTGCCTACAGTAGACGACTATAGCTGCAGGTAAAGTGCCCGTGTGCCTACAGTAGACGACTATAGCTTCAGGTGAAGTGCCCGTGTGCCTACAGTAGACGACTATAGCTGCAGGTAAAGTGCCCGTGTGCCTACAGTAGACGACTATAGCTTCAGGTGAAGTGCCCGTGTGCCTACAGTAGACGACTATAGCTGCAGGTGAAGTGCCCATGTGCCTACAGTAGACGACTATAGCTTCAGGTGAAGTGCCCTGTATGTACAAACTAATCCTTCACCATTGGATGGATGGGCACTGTTTGTGAAAAAACTTCAAGTATGAAATCATTGGCAAGAAGAACATTACAACGTATTTAGTGTGCCAGTGTTAATGTAAATACATCCAGCCGTGGAGGCTAGTTATGTGACAGTTAGTATAAAGGCTATTCGAATCTCTTGCACATCCCTGTGAACACCGATAACTTACTTATCAGTATTACGAGCTCCTCCTCAAAGCAAGAATTAGCTGTGATGCCACTGGATGGGACTGGGCCATGATGAGGACAGATGAGGAGTAACCCCTGCTTGTAACACTAGACCATATCACTGCCCTTGGCACTGGTGGGGATGGGTAATCAGAGCACAACACAATGCCTGTAATCTAATTGATGCTGGCTAATTTGTCAATGAATCCTTTGCTTCAATGTTCTGGCCCTGTTCTCTGTGATAGCTCGCCTGTGGCATACAGTGATGCACTGGCTCTAAAGGACTTGCTTTAATTCTGTCAAGACAAAGCCACCTAGTATTCTCTCCAGTTGCTGCTAGTGTTTCAGTAACAGGACCTATCAATGGGGGTTCAACAATTACTACCGATCTGTAATCCAAATTGATGATGCAAGTGAATTGCATTTACCAAATTGCTTTTTTATCAGTGTCTCAAATTATGCCCCTTCCATTGTTCATGATGGTGTCTCAGAAAAATGGATTTATCCAACAGGCTCCAAAATGCAGTATGAAGGACAAGGAGGGTTCAAGTGCCAACTGCCTCAATAACAAGGATGTATGACTTATTACCACTGAAAGAATTGACCATACCGTTTCTTGTCAGTAGATAGAAATAAGCTTTGTTATCAGTAGATAGAAGTCTGGTTTGTTGTCAGTAGATAGAAGTAAGCTTTGTTATCAGTAGATAGTAGTCTGGTTTGTTGTCAGTAGATAGAAGTAAGCTTTGTTATCAGTAGATAGTAGTCGGGTTTGTTGTCAGTAGATAGTAGTCGGGTTTGTTGTCAGTAGATAAAAGTAAGCTTTGTTTTCAGTAGATAGTACTCTGGTTTGTCGTCAGTAGATAGTAGTCTGGTTTATCATCAGTAGAGAGTAGTCTGGTTTGTCGTCAGTAGATAGTAGTCTGGTTTGTTGTCAGTACATAGTAGTCTGGATTGTCGTCAGTACATAGTAGTCTGGTTTGTCGTCAGTAGAGAGTAGTCTGGTTTGTCGTCAGTAGATAGTAGTCTGGTTTGTTGTCAGTAGAGAGTAGTCTGGTTTGTTGTCAGTAGATAGTAGTCTGGTTTATCGTCAGTAGAGAGTAGTCTGGTTTGTCGTCAGTAGAGAGTAGTCTGGTTTGTTGTCAGTAGATAGTAGTGTGGTTTGTCGTCAGTACATAGTAGTCTGGTTTGTCGTCAGTAGAGAGTAGCCTGGTTTGTTGTCAGTAGATAGTAGTCAGGTTTGTTGTCAGTAGATAGTAGTCTGGTTTGTTGTCAGTAGAGAGTAGTCTGGTTTGTTGTCAGTAGATAGTAGTCTGGTTTGTCGTCAGTAGAGAGTAGTCTGGTTTGTCGTCAGTAGAGAGTAGTCTGGTTTGTTGTCAGTAGATAGTAGTGTGGTTTGTCGTCAGTACATAGTAGTCTGGTTTGTCGTCAGTAGAGAGTAGTCTGGTTTGTTGTCAGTAGATAGTAGTATGGTTTGTTGTCAGTAGAGAGTAGTCTGGTTTGTTGTCAGTAGATAGTAGTCTGGTTTGTTGTCAGTAGATAGTAGTGTGGTTTGTCGTCAGTACATAGTAGTCTGGTTTGTCGTCAGTAGAGAGTAGTCTGGTTTGTTGTCAGTAGATAGTAGTATGGTTTGTCGTCAGTAGATAGTAGTCTGGTTTGTCGTCAGTAGATAGTAGTCTGGTTTGTCGTCAGTAGATAGTAGTGTGGTTTGTCGTCAGTACATAGTAGTCTGGTTTGTTGTCAGTACATAGTAGTCTGGTTTGTTTTTCATCAGTAGTTCAAGGCCAGAACAAACTCAAAACCTTTCCAGATATTGCCATGAAACCACAGATTCATTTTATGTTTGTTTCAAGACAACACTAGGTTACTTAAGAGAAAGATTGATTAGAAATTAAGAAAACTTGATCACATGATCTGACTCAAACATTATTAGATCTCTTTCTTGCCTATAACTGATTGTGATCTCAATAAAGGAAACATTTGAAAACATGCCAAATGTTTCAAAGACCTTTAATTAGGTTCTTGATAAAATGTTTATTTTATTTTTTGTCGGTAAGCTGGTTGATGTTGTATAGATCTTTTGTGTTAAAATATGGTTTTGTTTGTACAAATGCATGCACAGGGATGGTGGGGATATAGACGACTTCTTACTTGGCATTATCTGCTTACCCAAGTCAAATTCAAGTGTCATGTACACCAGAAGCTCTATGCAGAGTGATAAGGAAGCCATCTATAACAGGTCTTATGGTGATACATGGAAGCTTTATGGTGTGTGGAAGCCACCCATCCTGTGAGACAAGGGGGGTATTGCTAGAAGCTGGAGATAATGAGGGAGGCAGGGGGAGGCTGGATATATTGGGTGTTGAGGGATGGAAGAGAAACTCAAGTGGTAGTGATGTTTTCCAGCTTGTTACTATGTTCATCTCTCACCGCTGACCCCATTCTTATCATCTTATGTGCTGTCTTGTTACCATCTGTATCGGGCATGCCTGTTGTTAGCCTTATCAATGTCACCTTAGCTGTTGGTCACTGTCCACCACCATACCTTTACCTGTTGGTCACTGTCCACGGCCATACCTTTACCTGTTGGTCACTGTCCACCACCATACCTTTACCTGTTGGTCACTGTCCACCACCACACCTTTACCTGTTGGTCACTGTCCACCACCATACCTTTACCTGTTGGTCACTGTCCACCACCATACCTTTACCTGTTGGTCACTGTCCACCACCATACCTTTACCTGTTGGTCACTGTCCACCACCACACCTTTACCTGTTGGTCACTGTCCACCACCACACCTTTACCTGTTGGTCACTGTCCACCACCATACCTTTACCTGTTGGTCACTGTCCACCACCACACCTTTACCTGTTGGTCACTGTCCACCACCATACCTTTACCTGTTGGTCACTGTCCACCACCATACCTTTACCTGTTGGTCACTGTCCACCACCACACCTTTACCTGTTGGTCACTGTCCACAACCATACCTTTACCTGTTGGTCACTGTCCACCACCACACCTTTACCTGTTGGTCACTGTCCACCACCACACCTTTACCTGTTGGTCACTGTCCACCACCACACCTTTACCTGTTGGTCACTGTCCACCACCATACCTTTACCTGTTGGTCACTGTCCACCACCATACCTTTACCTGTTGGTCACTGTCCACCACCATACCTTTACCTGTTGGTCACTGTCCACCACCACACCTTTACCTGTTGGTCACTGTCCACCACCACACCTTTATCTGTTGGTCACTGTCCACCACCATACCTTTACCTGTTGGTCACTGTCCACCACCAAACCTTTACCTGTTGGTCACTGTCCACCACCAAACCTTTACCTGTCGGTCACTGTCCACCACCACACCTTTACCTGTTGGTCACTGTCCACCACCATACCTTTACCTGTTGGTCACTGTCCACCACCACACCTTTACCTGTTGGTCACTGTCCAACACCATACCTTTACCTGTTGGTCACTGTCCACCACCACACCTTTACCTGTTGGTCACTGTCCACCACCATACCTTTACCTGTTGGTCACTGTCCACCACCACACCTTTACCTGTTGGTCACTGTCCACTACCACACCTTTAGCTGTTGGTCACTGTCCACCATCACACCTTTACCTGTTGGTCACTGTCCACCACCACACCTTTACCTTTTCACTAGGGCTGGGTCAATACACCAACTGTGCGCTCTTAGTATAGTGCGCACCCAAGTATAATGCGCACCCCCTCTAGCTGATTCAGTATTTTGAAGAAAAATATAATTTAATATTATGCGCAGAAAACAATTACACCATACCCCTTCAGTTAATTCTGGTAAACAAACAGGTGATAAAAAAAGTTGGCCAGTACAAATTTGAAATTTGAGATACAAAATCACCAGACATGTTGATATACCATTTAAATTGTATTTTTTGTTCTGCTAGGCATTGTTTTGAATCAAGGGATTCAGATTACTTTGCATATTTTCTCATAAACTAAGCCGGAAACAGCAATCAGCTGTACACACGTTTTCTTGGAATCTACCGGTGATTCGGTTAAAACTTACCCAATAATATAACTTGAAAGGATTTTAATGCAAGGATCGGGAAAGATTGAGGAATATCATATTCCAATATCTTGTTATTTTAGTTGCAGCTTTAAATAAATATATTTGAAATAATAATAACCCTAAGCGTAGCACTTCGATGCAGCTGATTGCAATTGCCGGTTATTTTTTTCACATTGAACAATTTGACCATTCACTGTCGAGGCTCCTGCGCACGTAATCGCTAGAACTACATGTTGACATAGAATCGTCAAACTAGAACAAAAATGACTTTTAACATGTCAAAGTATGGCATTTATGATATATGTATCCATTCTCTGTCAACTAAAGTTCGCTTCAAGGCATCAATAGCGGTAATCTGACCGTGGTTGCTGTTAATAACGGTGAGTTGTGCGATCTTCCGATCGCTTAACACACGATTTCGCCGAAATTAATTAAAACAATATTAAAGGGAATTTTGAATAAAATTAATGAAATAAGTTACAAACATAAGTCTAGATATACAATGAACACTTTTTATAACCAGACAGTGTAATTACATGATTAATTTGCGTACTTCAGTACAGATTTGTTTACATGGTATTTCCGGTGTTACATGATCACGGTAATGTCTTTGTGTTGGGGAGAAATACATCAAAATTCATTATGGCATGTATAATGCGCACCCCCTTCTACACAGCTGTGGGGTTTTTTGGAAAAAAGTTAGCACTGTACTCAAGAAAATATGGTACCTGGCACACTGACGATTTACAGTTAGCAGTGTCAAGTATGGCACAATGGATGAAAATTTTTACTTTTTCTCTACTAATTTTCACTACTAATTAGTGTTTGGTGTAACAGCCATTAAAGTCAACATTCAGGGTATGAATCAATATTTATCCCCCGCCGCGCGAAAGCGCGAAGCGGGGGATATAGTATTCACGTCCGTCCGTCCGTCCGTCCGTATGTCCCACCTGTTTGTTGCCGCGATATCTCAAGAACTAAACACTGGATTGTCTTCATATTTGGAACTATGGTGTATATACAGACTCCGCAGACACCAGTCGGTTTTGGTGACCTTGATCCCATTTTCAAGGTCACAGCAGACAAATCTGCTTTTAGAGTTGGAAAACGGTGTTGCCGCGATATCTCAAGAACTAAACACTGGATTGTCTTCATATTTGGAACTATGGTGTATATACAGACTCCGCAGACACTAGTCGGTTTTGGTGACCTTGTTCCCATTTTCAAGGTCACAGCAGACAAATCTGCTTTTAGAGTTGGAAAACGGTATTGCCGCGATATCTCAAGAACTAAACACTGGATTGTCTTCATATTTGGAACTATGGTGTATATACAGACACCGCAGACACCAGTCGGTTTTGGTGACCTTGACCCCATTTTCAAGGTCACAGCAGGCAAATCTGCTTTTGGAGTTGGAAAATGGTGTTGCCGCGATATCTCAAGAACTAAACACTGGATTGTCTTCATATTTGGAACTATAGTGTATATACAGACTCCGCAGACACCAGTCGGTTTTGGTGACCTTGATCCCATTTTCAAGGTCACAGCAGGCAAATCTGCTTTTAGAGTTGGAAAACGATGTTGCCGCGATATCTCAAGAACTAATCGCTGGATTGTCTTCATATTTGGAACTATAGTGTATATACAGACACCGCATACACCTGTCAGATTTGGTGACCTTGACCCCATTTTCAAGGTCACAGCAGGCAAATCTGTTTTTGGAGTTGGAAAACGGTGTTGCCACAATATCTCAAGAACTAATCGCTGGATTGTCTTCATATTTGGTACTATGGTGTATATGGCGGGGGATATTTCGTCACTCTGTGACAAATACTTGTTTTAACTAGTGTGCATCTGTGATTGATACTTGTATCGTGATGTAAAATATTGAGTTTCACAGATGCATCGTTGTTTTACCTGTTGGTCACTGTCCACCACCATACCTTTAGCTGGGGTGGGGTTTTGAGCAAATCAGCATCACCACTTAAGCTGTTGGCATAAAACTTTGTCAAATGTAAAGGCTTTTCCTTGAGCTGTTGGTTTGGGCTGGTCCCTTCTTCCTAGCAGGAATACAGCAATATACTGATTGACAGTAATGATACTTCTAGCAACAACTTGGAAGAATCAAACAGCCTACAGCCAGTGAGATCCAAACTTAAATCAAAATGTTTTGCAAGTGTTAAAGTGTGTCAATTTGTTGGTTTTGAGTACTGAAAGGTTTTCTGCATTTTCCGAGATGGATATTTGAAGTGATGTGTCTAACAAATACCAGTGTTACTGATTATATTGGTGTTAAATGGAGTATTTAGGCTGAGGCAAAGCCTACCTCATATAGTTGGTGGTGAATGCATTATCTGACTGCCAGCTAATTTGAAATGGATACTTTGTACTGAGGTGTTGTTCTCATCTGAGACGGAAAACTGCTGCTAATCAAATTATGGCAGCCACACAATAAGCTGGGCATGTCCAAATCAAAGTATGATGAGATTGGTGTTACTAATCATTTGATAGTGATATTTTGCTTGAAGATATATGAAACAAAGATTACAACTCCAAGTATACAACTATTTTAAAAATTTGTTTATTGGAATATATGGACGATGTTTCATACATCTGTAGAGGAATGGTTTTATGCAGTATTTGAAGCTGAAAGCCCCCTCACAGGTTGGTGTTTTAGGCATGTCAAATATGCTAACAGTAGGCCTTCTCGCATTTAGTGATAGCTGGTAGCAATGAAATTGGAAGCAGATTTCCCTTGAAAATGTTATGCTGTAATAACACTACCCAAATGTACAACAATCAAATCTTTCTGGAATTAACATCTTATGCAGTGAGATAAAATAACATGTGGCAATTGCTTGAAGTGTTAATTAACTTGCCACATCTGCAAAACACAGGATTCAATATATTAACACCATGGATTGGAACAAGTGGAAATCTTATCATGATTAGCTTGGAATGTGGAAGACAAATATTGCCTACTTTTTGTAGGAATATTACTATTTTGTCTAATTATTCAACTGATAACTGATTTAGCTGTTGTAATGATGAAGTCAGTGTGATCCAAGGAATCGAATGTTTTCATATAAATATAGATTTTGTGCCCTTTTCACTGTCCACAACCCTCTCTTAACACCAGGAATCCAGGGAACTCAGTATCAGTAGACACTACAACAGCTTTAAATCCAACTCCTCACCTCCTGGGTGCCCTTATAGTATTATAGTGAGATCATTATAAAATAATGGGTATGTTTCTAGGAAGGATAAAGCTAACGGATAAAATTGGTATCTACTGGATATTATAAAATATGTAAGTTAGGTACTACATTCAGTTTTTCCCGACAAACATGGCATCGCTCTTGTCTATGGGTGATTGAGTCAGGTTTGACGATCAGCGACCTGGACAAATTACTAGGATAACTGTTGTCATTACCACAATATTAGTCTAAGATACTGAAAACAAGGGTGCATTCAAAGATATACTTTGCAAAGCAAATTAGTGAGGACTCCAGGGGTATAAGTTTCCTTTATCTAGACCTCTGCAGTTTCCATGAATTAAAAACAGTTTGATTTGGCCAAAATGTTACCTTGTTTCACTGTGCGGGACATTTGAATGCATTCTGTGACATAATGACAGGCCAGTCAGACTAAATAAACTTGACGTCTCATCGACTAGAGTAGCTTCCCTTTGATAAAGTGCAATTTCTATATGGACTGATGGATTGCCACGAAAGGCGATCACCAACACAGTTTAAAACTTATGTGTTTTCAATTGTCATGGTATTTACACCACTATGAAATGCAATTACTTTTAGTTTGAACTATGTTGACTGTTGTCACACTCTGAGTTAATCACTGACCTTGTGACATAATATATTAATTCCGAGAAAACGATTTTGAGGTACTGTTGTCAGAGATGAGAACACAAATTTGCCGACAGAATTTAAGACTGACATTATGTGTCAAAGACGTTATCACGCAAGTGTGTTTTTGAATGGTATGAGAAATAGACATTATTTATTAGCTCTCCAGGGCTCACTAAATACAGTGTTTGTTCCTACTACAGGGTATTTACCAGCCCGAAACACACTCGTGTTGTAACCTCTGTTTATGAATATCTAAACTAATATGCATATCTTAATTAGTAGGTCACATGGATCAACTGTCATCTCTGTTACTGCTTGTTACTAAGATAGCAATTATCTCAACATTTGTAGCAACTTCCAATCCTATTACTTCCAGCAGGAAAAGATAAGAGTATATGTTGAGAATAGCAGATAAAAAATAAGCTACCGGTATGCTTTACTCATGATATGCTAGACTTGCAGCTGCATATCCTCCATTCAGCTGTAGAAAAACACATTGTTTTATTCATACGCCCAATGAAATGTGTTATTCAACATGTGAAGGAAAGGAGTGAACAGAAAAGCTTCACTGTGACCTAACGAAGCATGATAAACAACATCTCATATGATACATGTGTTTGAGATTTTGACCAATTTCCTACATTTGATTGGTTCCAATTACCTGAGTAGAGAGAGACCGAGTCATTACCACACTCATTATAGCAGCTACATGCTCCAAGAATGCCAGTCAAGTCTGCAACATAAAGTGGAAAGTTAAATGAGACATGACTCCACCAAGAGGAGGAAACTGTTGAGAATAAAATATGATGTGACTGACATGACCAAGCTTATATCCTACATATGTGGGACAGTTCTTACATTTGATGAAGAACACTCTAACAATGTGTACATCTTGATGTGTCAGAGGCCGATCGACAATGGGAGGGGAGGGGAAGAGGTGCTATGAAAGCCAGTATTATTAGGTTAATTTTTTTTCAAATTTTACAAGTAAATGAATGTGACTTCCACTTCATAATTACTAAATGTTCAACCTCCTAACCCTGAAAAGAACACAAACGACTTTACTTTGAGCAATATCAGATCAAAACCTGTCCTGCCTGATCTTATAACATATTTTTGAATGAAGATCTTGCTCCCCCAACTCCCTGTTGCTATTAAGAACATGCCCGAATTTCAACAATAAGCTGTGACATTGTTGATTCAGTTCTGATTGTACTGAACACTAATGAGGTTCACAAACTGAAGGTGAACTGTAGTGACACTGGGATTATTTCATGTATTGTTTGTGATTCATTGCTGATGGTGACTGACACTTGACTGACACAAAAGCATATATTAAGTTTTATTTGTGTTTGGGATGAAAAATCAGTTCGCTATAGCCATTAATTTGTTACTACCTTGAAGGAAAAGTCTGTAAGGAATTGTTATAACAATTAACTATGTTATATCTGTTTGTTACAACCATGTTTGATTGTATAACCTCATGATGTTGAAGATAGGGATGCTTTGATAATCTTTGTGATAGTACAGTTGCAATGAGATGCACAGTACTCAATACTTATGATGGAGTAGTCACTTTCTATTACTGAAGGGAATGACCCATCAAGTCATATTTAGTAAATTTCTGACTATCCTCATGAAAACCAATGCGCCACAGCTACAGTGTTACAGTTTACATTCTTCTTAATGGTAGAAGTGGTAGTTCACAATGAAGTGTCCCTGGGCCTTCCAGAATATTACTATTACTGTGTTGTGTATCAGGACATGACACATATACATGATATAGTTCTGATCTAGGATAATCTTTTCCATTTCAAATAATAACTTTAGCAATCTAAATAGTGTTCAGTACAGAGAAACATAACCTCCTCTCTACCCGTTTACTTATTGCCAGTGTCTACTAGTGATATTAGCTCATATTTCCCAAAGATATGGCGTATCACCTCAGAAACTGCACTGATTCCCACACTGAGGTGGGAGATAAACAACATGCATCTAGTTAATTTACTATCTGACTGTCACTGTTATCATGTGTGTACCTATCAGACAGACAGGAAATGGATACATTTAATATCACTTTACTCAGTTAGCAAGCTAATTTAGGATGTTTGACGTCGATGCATACCATGTTTATCATGTCATTGAATGTATGCTGCCAGAGATGTAAGCACTGGTGTCTGCACTTGGGGAGGTCATACAGAAATCATGTCCTATTCGTGTCTAAGAGTCTTTACTGTACTCGGGGGAGGACATTGGGCTGTACTAGCCTGTCCTCCTGGTGTCTTGACTGTACTCCGGGGGAGGACATGGGGCCATACTAGCCTGTCCTCCTGGTGTCTTAACTGTACTCCGGGGGAGGACATGGGGCCATAGTAGCCTGTCCTCTTCGTGTCTTGACTGTACTCTGGGGGAGGACATGGGGCCATACTAGCCTGTCCTTCTTGTGTCTTAACTGTACTCCAGGGGAGGACATGGGGCCGTACTAGCCTGTCCTCTTCGTGTCTTGACTGTACTCTGGGGGAGGACATGGGGCCATACTAGCCTGTCCTCCTGGTGTCTTGACTGTACTCCGGGGGAGGACATGAGGCCATACTAGCCTGTCCTCCTTGTGTCTTAACTGTACTCCGGGGGAGGACATGGGGCCATACTAGCCTGTCCTCCTGGTGTCTTAACTGTACTCCGGGGGAGGACATGGGGCCGTACTAGCCTGTCCTCTTCGTGTCTTGACTGTACTCTGGGGGAGGACATGGGGCCATACTAGCCTGTCCTCCTTGTGTCTTGACTGTACTCGGGGAGGACATGGGGTGTACTAGCCTGTCCTCTTCGTGTCTTGACTGTACTCTGGGGGAGGACATGGGGTGTACTAGCCTGTCCTCTTCGTGTCTTGACTGTACTCTGGGGGAGGACATGGGGCCATACTAGCCTGTCCTCCTTGTGTCTTAGGTTGTACTAGCAGCTTGGGGGAGGACATAGTGTGGTGTTGGCCTGTTCACACCACTGGCCGCCCGCAGAGGTGTAGTTGTGGTGGCCTGCTGTACTGGCCAGGTCAGTGATGTATTCCTGTTGACAAAATACACAGTGAATTACTTTTCATTTAAAAAGTCTTTTCATAGTTTTTATGTGAACTTGATTCCAATTGTATATATGGGCTAAGCGTTTATATGCATGTTTTGGGGAGACGTGGTCCATGTTGTACACTGTGTTAGTGTTCCTCATTCAGTCCTGCTGCTGGTGAGTGGGAAGTCCCGCTCCAGGCAGTAAGCCTGGATGGCAACATATGTGACACAGCCCATTGACCTGCTATAGCCAATTACTGTAGGCAGACATTTATTTTTGCGGTATCATGTTCTCTTATCTGATAGACTGATCATATTATGATGGCTCAGAATTAGGGTGCCCCTTGGTTGCTGATTTCCTCCATGTATACTGTGAATCACTAGATTTGTCATGTAGTAAGTGTACTTCAAATAAGGTCAACTCTGTAACCTCATTGGTGGACATGTTCGGAGGATGCCATCTTCCCGAGGCAAGGGAGTTAAATGACTGCACCCTTGCCGAACTAGGCTGAAATTCTGGAGTCCAATCAAAGTCGTGCAATGAACTAGACATCCGGTTCAAAAACATGGATTTCAACATGCAGATTTTCGACTGCAGAATTTGCAAATCATGTGTACCGTTAACTGGGCATCGACAGATATTTTCCAAATCTTTATATGTTTTTAATCAAGGTGCTGAAATGATTACCGTATTTTCTTGAGTATAGTGCGCACTTTTTTTTAAAAAAACACAGCTTTGTAGAAGGGGGTGCACATTATACACGAATTATGAGTTTGGATGTTTTTCTCCCCAACACAAAGACATTACCGTGAGCACGAAACACCGGAAATACCATGTCAACAAATCCATACTGAAGTACGCAAAATAATTATGTAATTACACTGTCTGGCTATAAAAAGTGTTCTTTGTATATCTGGACTTATGTTTGTAACTTACTTCATTAATTTTATTCAAAATTCCTTATAATATTGTTTTTATTAATTTCGGCGAAATCGTGTGTGAAGCAATCGGAAGATCGTAAACTCACCGTTATTAACAGCAACCACGGTCAGAATACCGCTATTGACGCCTTGAAACAAACTTTAGTTGACAGAGAATGGATACATATATCATAAATGACATACTTTGACATGTTAAAAGTCATATTTGTTTTTGTTTGACGATTCTATGTCAACATGAAATTCTCGCGATCACGTGTTCACGTGCGCGTGAGCCTTAACGGTGACTGGTCAGACATGTTCCATGTAAAAAATAATACCCGGGAATAGCGATCAGCTGCTTCGCTTAGGGTTATTATTATTTGAAATATGTTTAGTAAAGGCTGCATATAATTAAGAAAATAACGGAATATATTATTCCTGATAAATAAAATAGTTTCAGATACAATTGTTGCCGATTCTTGCATTAAAAATCCTATAAAGTTATATCATTGGGTGTGTGTGTCTTGACCGAATCACCGGTCGATTCCAAGAAAACGTGTGTACAGCTGATTGCTGTTTCCGGCTTAGTTTACGAGAAAATACAAAAGGTAATCTTAATCCCTAGATATAAAACAATGCCTAGCAGAACAATAAATACTATTTAAACGGTAAATAAACATGTATTCGAATTTGTACTGACGAAGTTTCTCAGCACCCGTTCGTTTGCCGGACTTCGCTGAAAGGGTACGGTGTAAATTTTTTCTGCGCATAATATTCAAATTTCTTTTTTTCCAAAATATTGAACCCGCTAGAGGGGGGTGTGCATTATACATGGGTGCGCACTATACTCAAGAAAATACAGTAGACCCATTTCATTACAATACAGATCTTGATTATCGATCAGATCATCTTGTGTTTGGTGGGATCCTGGTGGGATGTGTTTGGTGGATCCTGGTGGGATGTGTTTGGTGGGATCCTGGTGTGATGTGTTTGATGGGATCCTGGTGTGATGTGTTTGATGGGATCCTGGTGTGATGTGTTTGATGGGATCCTGGTGTGATGTGTTTGATGGGACCCTGGTGTGATGTGTTTGGTGGGATCCTGGTGGGATGTGTTTGGTGGGATCCTGGTGGGATGTGTTTGGTGGGATCCTGGTGCGATGTGTTTGGTGGGATCCTGGTGGGATGTGTTTGGTGGGATCCTGGTGTGCTGTGTTTGATGGGATCCTGGTGTGATGTGTTTGGTGGGATCCTGGTGTGATGTGTTTGGTGGGATCCTGATGGGATGTGTTTGGTGGGATCCTGGTGTGATGTGTTTGATGGGATCCTGGTGGGATCCTGGTGGGATGTGTTTGATGGGATCCTGGTGTGATGTGTTTGGTGGATCCTGGTGCGATGTGTTTGGTGGGATCCTGGTGTGATGTGTTTGGTGGATCCTGGTGTGATGTGTTTGATGGGACCCTGGTGTGATGTGTTTGGTGTGATCCTGGTGTGATGTGTTTGATTGGATCCTGGTGTGATGTGTTTGGTGGATCCTGGTGTGATGTGTTTGATGGGACCCTGGTGTGATGTGTTTGGTGGGATCCTGGTGTGATGTGTTTGATGGGATCCTGGTGTGATGTGTTTGGTGGGATCCTGGTGTGATGTGTTTGGTGGGATCCTGGTGTGATGTGTTTGGTGGGATCCTGGTGTGATGTGTTTAATGGGATCCTGGTGTGATGTGTTTGGTGGGATCCTGGTGGGATGTGTTTGATGGGATCCTGGTGTGATGTGTTTGGTGGATCCTGGTGCGATGTGTTTGGTGGGATCCTGGTGTGATGTGTTTGGTGGATCCTGGTGTGATGTGTTTGGTGGGATCCTGGTGTGCTGTGTTTGATGGGACCCTGGTGTGATGTGTTTGATGGGACCCTGGTGTGATGTGTTTGATGGGATCCTGGTGGGATCCTGGTGTGATGTGTTTGATGGGACCCTGGTGTGATGTGTTTGGTGGGATCCTGGTGTGATGTGTTTTGATGGGATCCTGGTGTGATGTGTTTGGTGGATCCTGGTGTGATGTGTTTGATGGGACCCTGGTGTGATGTGTTTGGTGGGATCCTGGTGTGATGTGTTTGGTGGGATCCTGGTGTGATGTGTTTGATGGGACCCTGGTGTGATGTGTTTGGTGGGATCCTGGTGTGATGTGTTTGATGGGACCCTGGTGTGATGTGTTTGGTGGGATCCTGGTGTGATGTGTTTGGTGGGATCCTGGTGTGATGTGTTTGGTGGGATCCTGGTGTGATGTGTTTGATGGGACCCTGGTGTGATGTGTTTGGTGGGATCCTGGTGTGATGTGTTTGGTGGGATCCTGGTGTGATGTGTTTGATGGGACCCTGGTGTGATGTGTTTGATGGGACCCTGGTGTGATGTGTTTGGTGGGATCCTGGTGTGATGTGTTTGATGGGACCCTGGTGTGATGTGTTTGGTGGGATCCTGGTGTGATGTGTTTGGTGGGATCCTGGTGTGATGTGTTTGGTGGGATCCTGGTGTGATGTGTTTGGTGGGATCCTGGTGTGATGTGTTTGGTGGGATCCTGGTGTGATGTGTTTGGTGGATCCTGGTGTGATGTGTTTGATGGGATCCTGGTGTGATGTGTTTGGTGGATCCTGGTGTGATGTGTTTGATGGGACCCTGGTGTGATGTGTTTGATGGGATCCTGGTGTGATGTGTTTGGTGGGATCCTGGTGTGATGTGTTTGATGGGATCCTGGTGTGATGTGTTTGGTGGGAACATCATTGTTATTGTAGAGAGAAGGGAACAGACAGTGAAAAGGGAATGAATGTTTTCTGCAGAAAAAAACAAGAAAAAGACAGACTGCTACCATAAACACTTACTTTACTGAGGGGGAACGATTGTAGTTCTACACATGTACACCAACCAAATAGTACCTCCATAAGGCGTAGCCACACACACACCACACCACACCACACACACACCACACCACACCACACACACACACACACACACACACACACACACACACACACACACACACACACACACACACATTACACTCCATAGCACTGTGGGGTTGAACATGACAGCTTTGGTGGCTGCAACTCTTAAAACAACACAACATATCAACATTGTATGTGTTCTTAGTATTTCTGTATATTGCAGTACACACTGATTCCAAAGAACATCAGGAGTGAAACATATTTTGGCCATGAAGAGGTATTTTCTATAAGAGACTTTTGTTCTACCTGCTACAACATGACTACTGTAGTACATTTTGTACATCACATAATGCAGTTGACACTGATTCACACGAATAGGACTCCCTCAAGCACAAAGAATGTTGTTGATAACTGAAGCTAATTGTTTATCAAGAATGTTTGCAAACATAATTAACTTTGAATCTTTTGTATCTGCAAGTTGCTGGAACATTTTGCATTAAATAATCTGAATAAGTTAAGTTTGGTGGGAACATAAAAGGTTTTCCAAATTTGAAGAAGTATTATTTTGTAAAGAGAATCACTTTGTGTGCAGTACAATATTGCTGACACAAATGAATGTGTATAGTTGATGTCCAAGAGACAATATGAAACATGCATTAATGCCATGAAAATGTTTTATCTGAGTGAGAGTTTATTAGTTTTAGGGCCACAAAAATGATAAGAGGATTAGGGAAGTGAATTGTGAGGAAACATTTGGTAAGAGCATTGCTTGTATGGTTGTTCAACATGAGTCATGAAGGAAGCCAATATTGGTTGGATAAGTGAATGTGTTGTGGCACACCTGGCTGCAGCAGTGCATGCATGTATGACCCTCAGACAATAAGGAAAATCATGGTGTATTGAAGGAGGTACCAGTAGCCAACAGTTATCACATATAGTGGCATCAGTGGCTGTTACTCAGTAGTCATGTTGTATGTTATGTGACAAGGTATATCTCCACTGTTGTTAAAACCTCTATCATCAATCACATGCCGAAAATATATATTGCATCTTTCATGTATGTGGCAAGCCTAAAAATTCACTTATATTTAAGATATACAAAGGGATATCAAAAGCATCATATTTTAGTTCTGCTTGAAGGGCTTTGCAGGAGTGTGTGCATGTTGTACTTAGCTAGCACTGAAAGGAGCACATCATCAAGGAACATGTTTTAGATTTAGATTAGGTACTGTTCCCCTAAAGTTGGAAACTGCCAGATACAGGAATATGAATGTGAATGAAAGAGTGTGTTTTCAGTGTAAGGAAAGTATAGAGGATGAATGTCATGTATTGCTGGATTGCCCTGTTGATTTGCGTGGAATGTGAAAAGATCAGTTTTAGCTATCCCAACTTCTTAGAGTTATGTAGTACTGATAAACTTATTTTACTTTTTAAATATTATGTATATTTTACAGCCAAAACCTGCATTTAAATTCTCCAAAGAAGAAAAAATCTTTTATATTGCTAGTGACCGGGAGTACATCTTATATACCCCTTTTACACTAATATATTTATGCTGTATATACTGTGATATATTTCTAAGTATATCATAACCCTTAACGGGTGGCTCACTTTCATGTCCTGTTATATGTATCTATGTAAATATTTTTGTGAGGTGAGACTCAAATCTGTCTGTTTTATTTTATTTAGGTTGTTCTATGTGCTGAGTAGTTTTAAGATTCAACTTGTCCTCTGGTGGGTTGGTTTGTAGCAGTGCTGACAGAGATTAATCTGCCTCATTACTGTACAATAAGAGGGGCTGGTCTCTTGGCCTGATAAATGAAGGCTATTGATTGAGGAAGTGTTGGCTAACTTATTATCAAGATACAGGGAGGGCTAATTATAGTGTAAGGGAGAGGGGTATCTGTGTGTGTGATATGGTCCCTTGAACCCGGTCAGGGGAAGGATGAAACCTGATGATGCCCATGGCTCAGGATGAATGAAAGGCTGTGTACAATTCATGCTACCTAACAATTACCACTTTTGTTAAATCCAGTTCCCAAGAGAGAAAATACACATAATTGCAGACAAATAAATTTCTGAAAGTTTTACCCCAGCTTTTGATAGTTGTTCACAATGTTTGACAGTGAAATATGCGAGTGACATGGTGGAGGGTAGACAGAGAGAACTTGATACTTAACAGGATGACTGGTTTCTAATAAGAAAACACCGCAAAAAATGTGTGTGGTGTAATGTAACCATTGATGATAATATGTACATGTTAAACATAACATCCAGTTTGACAGAGAGCTTAGTCTGTCACAGTTTGATAACTGACTCTATTAGTGTCTATAGTTGTTATCCACAAAACACCATTATGCTCACATGCTATGAACCTTGCACACAGGTAAGAAGAGCATTCTAATGTGCCATATCATCCAGAAAGAAAGGTAGTATGTTTCTATAATTGTTGTGGGTTTCAGTAGTTGGGTAAGAGGTTTGCCACAATTAAGGTTTATTTGCGTCCTTGTTAATGTGATTTGATTATTTTTACATGTTTATCAAGTTTTTGTAATCTCGTGAGTAAAGGATAAATACATGTTTCACAAAAAGAATTTTGTTTACAACTAAAGGCCATTATGTTCCAGGCAACTGGCAAAATAGTTTCATAGATGTGTATCTGAATTTTCAATAGTGTGCATGCAAGGGGAAAGACTGTACTTGACAATGAGAGCTGTAGATACAGGGAAGCTGTGGGTGTATGCTCAGTGTCATGTCCGTCCTACTTCCCCAGGATGCAAGTACACCATGTGATCTGTTTGTGTTTTTAACATATCCCAAATATGAGTTTAAAATATACACATCTGAAATATTTGAAAAAACATTTTCCCTGTAAGGATAGCCAATGGCTTATATTGTTATGAACCGGTTTAAGTTACTCAGTATTGTGTATTAGAAAATTCAAAAGCAACAATGTTTGCTCCACTGTAACATTATTTTTGTATTATATAATACTTACCCGTTTTTTCTTTCAGTGCAACATTTCAGTACAGATACTTGTATCTTTATCAATTATTTACGAGGTTCTGTATCATAACGTTGCACTGAAGGAAGAAAAGTGAACTTATGATCCATAAGTCAATCCTGTCTATAAAATGTTCGTCATGTGAGCCTTTGGTCGGGTCTGGTCGGGCTCAGCCTCATAGAGAAGGTTATCATACAGGTAAAACATTTGACCCACTCATGTGTTGTTATGTATTGTGTGACTGATTTCATGTCACTGTTCATAGTTTAAAGCTGGTAGCCAGTGTGACATTCTTTTAGTTATTCATGCCTCATTTCTGGCCCATCTCCAGTCTGACTCTGCCTCTCCACAGTACCCCAGCACAGATGGTGGGTAAATAATGATCTCACTCCTACTCTGCCACCAAACCCACATTGTAGCAGCAAGTGGCCCATCGGGTGAGGCCAACCTACATGGCTTATTGCATATGTAGTTCTAATCAGACATGAACTGGCCAGCTTTGCTGTAAAACATCAGGCCAATGAAATCTAATTTAATTTTTCTGTGATGATTATCAAGAGAGAGAGAAAGAGAGATAGAGGACGGGGGGGGGGGGGGGGCGGGCGGGCGTGTGAGAGAGAGAGAGAGAGAGTAGGGAGAAGAGGGTTGAAGGGCTATAGGTGACTCAGTCCATAGCCCTTTATATCCCCCAGCCCACACATACATCTGATGATGACACTTTCTGATGACACTCCCACTCACAACTGCCGTCCTTCGCTTCCCTTATTCCAAAACGCATCAGCAAGAGGAGATATGGAGAGATGTTTTGTAGAACAATCTTTGTTGTAGCGGTTGTAGCCCTAGTGTAGTGTGGTATACAGAGTGTAGTCCTTGGGTTGAAGAAGCAAGCCTTAAAAACCTAAGGATGGTATACAGAGTGTAGTCCTTGGGTTGGAGAATCAAGCCTTAAAAACCCAAGGGTGGTATACAGAGTGTAGTCCTTGGGGTGGGGAACCAAGCCAAGCCCTAGTATTGTGTGGTTTACAGAATGTAGTTCTTGGGTTGGAGAATCAAGCCTTAAAAACCCAAGGATGGTATACAGAGTGCTGTCCTTGGGGTGGGGAATCAAGCCTAGCCCAAGGGTGGTATACAGGATGTAGTCCTTGGGGCAAGAGAATCAAGCCTAGCCCTAGTTTAGTGTGGTATACAGAATGTAGTCCTTGGGGTTGGGAACCAAGCCGAGCCCAAGTATGGTATACAGAGTGTCGTCCTTGGGTTGGAGAATTAAGCATAGTCCTAGTTTTGTGTGGTATACAGAGTGTAGTCCTTGGGGTGGGGGAGTCAGGCCTAGCCCTTGGATGGTGTACAGGGTGTAGTCATTGGGGTGGGGAAATCAAGCCTAGCCCTAGGATGGTAAACAGGGTGTAGTCCTTGGGGAGGGAAGGGAATCAAGCCTAGCCCTAAGAGTACTATAGAGAAGGTAGTCTTGGGGTGAGGGAATGAGGCCTAAGCCCTAGTGTAGTACATACAGCCTGGCCACAATGCCCATAGTGTTTTTCCCAGTGTCACCAAACAACAAAAGAACACACAAGAGACTGCAGCTACAGTATTTAGTTAGACAGGAACCTACCTGTTATCGATCTTCGTCACTGACACAAGTATGACACTGAAGGGATGTAATTAACTAAATCCTGATGTGCCACTGCATGAAACCTGATCTCATCATTGTATCTCTCTATGACCAGTGCCTAGTACTGACTTAATCCATTACTGTAGCCTACTCCCTACCAGGCTTGGCATGTCCAAGCAATATTGGTGACTATTTTGGTCCCAGCAGCATGGGGTGGTGAGTTGAACTCACCATTAGTTTGGCCATTCTAGGGAGGAGTAGGCTGTCAGACAGGTCACAGTGCTGTTATTATGTGCCTTCTTATAGACACACTTGTAATTTGCAAAGATGCTTAAACTTGAAAACTATGGTCAGTGCTTAGTTGTATGAGATATGACAGGGCTTTAATTAATGACCATAGCTGACCTACACACATGAACATGTGTTTGTTTAATCATCATCAATTTTTGTTAAGAATTTGAAGATAAACTGATGTAGCCTGTGTGTGTCCAGTAACCACGTCTGGTTGCAGATGTAGCCTGTGTGTGTCCAGTAACCATGTCTGGTTGCAGATGTAGCCTGTGTGTGTCCAGTAACCATGTCTGGTTGCAGATGTAGCCTGTGTGTGTCCAGTAACCACGTCTGGTTGCAGATGTAGCCTGTGTGTGTCCAGTAACCACGTCTGGTTGCAGATGTAGCCTCTGTGTGTCCAGTAACCACGTCTGGTTGTAAATGTAGCCTGTGTGTGTCCAGTAACCACATCTGGTTGCAGATGTAGCCTGTGTGTGTCCAGTAACCACGTCTGGTTGCAGATGTAGCCTGTGTGTGTCCAGTAACCACGTCTGGTTGCAGATGTAGCCTGTGTGTCTCCAGTAACCACGTCTGGTTGCAGATGTAGCCTGTGTGTGTCCAGTAACCACGTCTGGTTGCAGATGTAGCCTGTGTGTGTCCAGTAACCACGTCTGGTTGTAAATGTAGCCTGTGTGTGTCCAGTAACCACATCTGGTTGCAGATGTAGCCTGTGTGTGTCCAGTAACCACGTCTGGTTGCAGATGTAGCCTGTGTGTGTCCAGTAACCACGTCTGGTTGCAGATGTAGCCTGTGTGTGTCCAGTAACCATGTCTGGTTGCAGATGTAGCCTGTGTGTGTCCAGTAACCACGTCTGGTTGCAGATGTAGCCTGTGTGTGTCCAGTAACCATGTCTGGTTGCAGATGTAGCCTGTGTGTCCAGTAACCATGTCTGGTTGTAAATGTAGCCTGTGTGTGTCCAGTAACCATGTCTGGTTGCAGATGTAGCCTGTGTGTGTCCAGTAACCACGTCTGGTTGTAAATGTAGCCTGTGTGTGTCCAGTAACCACGTCTGGTTGCAGATGTAGCCTGTGTGTGTCCAGTAACCATGTCTGGTTGCAGATGTAGCCTGTGTGTGTCCAGTAACCACGTCTGGTTGTAAATGTAGCCTGTGTGTGTCCAGTAACCACGTCTGGTTGTAAATGTAGCCTGTGTGTGTCCAGTAACCACGTCTGGTTGCAGATGTAGCCTGTGTGTGTCCAGTAACCACGTCTGGTTGCAGATGTAGCCTGTGTGTGTCCAGTAACCATGTCTGGTTGCAGATGTAGCCTGTGTGTGTCCAGTAACCATGTCTGGTTGCAGATGTAGCCTGTGTGTCCAGTAACCATGTCTGGTTGTAAATGTAGCCTGTGTGTGTCCAGTAACCACGTCTGGTTGCAGATGTAGCCTGTGTGTGTCCAGTAACCACGTCTGGTTGCAGATGTAGCCTGTGTGTGTCCAGTAACCACGTCTGGTTGTAAATGTAGCCTGTGTGTGTCCAGTAACCACGTCTGGTTGCAGATGTAGCCTGTGTGTGTCCAGTAACCACGTCTGGTTGCAGATGTAGCCTGTGTGTCCAGTAACCATGTCTGGTTGTAAATGTAGCCTGTGTGTGTCCAGTAACCACGTCTGGTTGTAAATGTAGCCTGTGTGTCCAGTAACCATGTCTGGTTGCAGATGTAGCTTGTGTGTGTCCAGTAACCACGTCTGGTTGCAGATGTAGCCTGTGTGTGTCCAGTAACCACGTCTGGTTGCAGATGTAGCCTGTGTGTGTCCAGTAACCACGTCTGGTTGCAGATGTAGCCTCTGTGTGTCCAGTAACCACGTCTGGTTGCAGATGTAGCCTGTGTGTGTCCAGTAACCATGTCTGGTTGCAGATGTAGCCTGTGTGTCCAGTAACCATGTCTGGTTGTAAATGTAGCCTGTGTGTGTCCAGTAACCACGTCTGGTTGCAGATGTAGCCTGTGTGTGTCCAGTAACCACGTCTGGTTGCAGATGTAGCCTCTGTGTGTCCAGTAACCATGTCTGGTTGCAGATGTAGCCTGTGTGTGTCCAGTAACCACGTCTGGTTGCAGATGTAGCCTGTGTGTGTCCAGTAACCTGCTCTCCCTTTTGCCCAATTCACTTAAGGCTGAAATATGGGATGAAATAGTGCAATGTTCATATGTTGTACTGCCTCTTTTAAGATCCACATCAGATATTACATTCTGCAGTGTGAATGATGTCCATGTTTAGCATGATGCGTTATACTTGAAATGTGTTTCCTCAGTCAGAGTCCATAGGAAATGATATGATAATCATTAATCTTTAAATGTTATTATGATGTGCCAACATATATATTATGCTAGTGTAAACAACCTGTCTGTATGACAAGGGAAGGTGTGTTGTGCTGGAGGTTGATGAAGCCTTGTGCATGTGACACAGCAAGGAGTGCTACTCAGCAGCATGTCCATGGGTGCCCTCTGATGACATCATCAGTGGCTGACAGACTCTTGAGGAGAGTTGGGGCTAATTGGCTTTAATCACAGTTACCAGCAAGGGAAGTACTGCAGTATATGTATCCATTTCATTCCATCCTTGTTATTTTCTCCAATAACGTTGCATAGATCAATACCAAGTGTTTCATTATAACGTCTTGGCGATGAGAGGTGCAGTGAGCAGCCTGTGAAATTGAAGCAGTCTGATGACCAGTGAAATGTATATAGTCAAAGGACTATCACCAATGCCACTTTTAGATTTTAAAATGTACATTTGTTTTGCAGATTTTAATATTAGCCACAATATTTGCATGATTGGCATTAATTAGTATATGTGTTTTTCATTTCTTGAATTGTGATTTTGTGAAATGGTATACTTAGCATCTGAAATGTCTCCTATGACAATCCCATCAAGAGAAGTACTAATGCAATTGTACCTCGACCTGAAGGCACACGCCATCCATTGCCTCCCCCGTAGGACAAAAGTGTCATCTACCTGTTAATTCACACAGCCCCATCTCTTTGATGTTATAGTATGTAGTCAAGTCACACAACTCCTTGAACTCCAGAGCTGTTTCTCCGGGGGGTAGGCACCCCCTCCCTTAAGGGTAGCAGTAGGAGACCCATGTAAAGACCTATGTATAAGCTGCCACTTGGCTGCAGCTTGCTTGCATGGTGAGACACACCTCTGGATTGCACATTATACAACATGTGTATAAGTAATTCCTTATCTAAAGAAGGAAAAGAAACTTTCATTTCAGAACATAATAGATTTTCATTAGTGACATGAAGACAAATAATGATGATGAATTTATGGCATTATTGAATCTTTGGTAGGAAAGGAGAGTCATCTGTCATCATAATGATTGGTGTATATTGTGGAGCATATATCATCACCTAATGTACCTTCCCAGTGCTGTCAGTGTGAGATATGTCTGGAACTGTTAAATCTGCCTGTCCTGGGAGATGAAGACAGCTGATGTGAGCACTGTGGACAGTAATGACAAGTTGATTGGCCAGGTACATGACCAGTTTTAACTATGATAGAAGACCAGTGTGCCTCGGACCCACCCTAGCATAGCACACCTCTATACATGCCATCGGCATACTATTGTATGTCCAGATACTGCACTTGTTCTACACTTCCATGTGATTATACATTTAGTTGGCAACTCTATTGCTGTGCATTTTGTCAGTTTATGTCAGTGCATGTGTGTGCCTACACTTTGTAGATATTAGACAATTCTCACACTCATTACATTGTCAGGAAAATAAGTCTTCACATAGGATGTTTTACTTCAAATAAAAGAGTGTTTATTTTATTAAGACTTTTCAGACATTAACATAATTAAACAAGTCAAGCATGCAACATGTTATATCTCTTTGTGTACAGTAATAAAGAGATTTTAACATAAGAACAGAAAACGTGAAGTCTTTGTTGCAGTTTTCTATATTTTCATTTTTCATTTAGCCTCTGTGTAGCATTCTGCACTCTGCAGGCTCTCCAGTTGCTGCACACTTGAGTTATCATGGATAGTTGGGACTAGATTTAAGATGCTTCTGCAATTAGTAGTAAGTTCATATAGGCTCAGTGAGAGATGTAATTTTAGTGCTTGGTTCTCAAGAGGTAATGTAAAAGTGTTGTAGACACAACTGATTTTATTTCTTTCACCTCTGTTGATATTCCACTGACCAAGGCCACCTTCACAGTTTGATTTCATTCTCAAGGGAAACAGCTGAGAAAGGCCTTACACATGAACAATGCGGTTAAGAGGCACATGCTTGGTGGCTAAAATGGAAACGTGTGGTGGTGAATGACTGTGGTTGTCAGTACTGGCTACATACTGTGTGTATGTATGTGTGGGGAGGGTGGTAAGTGTTGAAATTCAATGTAATCCTCACTTTGTGTAAGCTGCAGGATGCGTAGGGGACCACATTGCTTCAACCACAATGTGTTAGCTGGCCGGTAATGAAGATGATTTGAACAAGCGGAGATTCTGGACAAGTAAAAAGATATTGTTGAAATCACACCCATTTTATCAAGAATTAAACTTTGAAAACTCCATGTTCTGGTGCTGTGTGATGTAAGATAGTTAGCTTGCTGTTGGTGTACTTGCAATATACAGTGGTGGTTGTGATTATATTCGCTAAGTGGGCAAGAGAGGTATTTTCAAGCAGCCTCAGATGTGTATAAATATCTTATGTAAATAGCAGGGATATCCATGCAGGCTAAATTGCCTAGTCACGTGGTGTGTTTCTTTTCTTCACACCACCTTGCTTTGGCACTCACTTTGCTTGCTAAACACAAGTTTGTGGCATCAGAAATATTTAGGTAACAGAACTCTGTTTTGTCAGAGTTAGGCACTTTAGGTTTGAAGTCAGTTAAAAAACTGTGTAAACAAGTCCCAATTGATGTTCTTTGTTGCTCTTTTGTTCAAGCTACAGATCCCTCAAGGAGCGTATATCTGTGGCCTGTAAGTGGCTCTGACAACTCCCAACAATCAGCTCATCATACCTGTCAATACATAACAAGCTTGCTCACACATCATGTCAGCTGACTGGATAGTCTGTGCTCTAGGTTATTATCAGTATACTGGCAAAAGTAAGGAATAATGATACAACTGAAAAGCTGTGTTGATAGAGATTAATATACGAACATGTGTGTCATTCAAAGTTTATTAAACGAGTGTCAAAATTCTTGTATTTCCCAAGCGAAAGCGAAAATCAAAAGGACACACTTATGAGTGGAATAATTTCTTTGTTATCCATTATTTCTGATCCTTTTCAGTTCCCCTTAAAAGATCTACTGATCACGACCGCTATCTTGGAAAACCACAATTGTCCAATGACATCAATAATCTTCAGCTATGACATCATTTCCATTGTGACGTCATTCCAACCTTATGTCATAATAAGATTTGAATGACGTCATCAATGCCATCTGGATGATGGAAACAATATACTGGTGCATGTGAAGTGATATTTACACTAGTGCACATCAATTTTTTATGAACTTGGTTATGTCTTACCCTATGGGTAATAAAACATGATATGATACCAGTGTTTTCCTCACAGGCTGGTTTGATGCAGCACACCACTGTGCCCCCTTAAATGTCATTACAGGCTACATGGCTGGTCTATGTAACTTGAATGGTATCAACTATTCACAAATGAAAGGACTTGACAATGAAGTTAATTACTGAAGTGCAGCATGTTTTTGATGGAATATAAAGTTGTCCCCTGCAGTCAGTTGGGTGTGTTAGGGTCGCCTCTTTCACAACTTTGCATTCAGGTCAGTTGTCCCCGTTGTGTATATAGTAGAAGATATGTAGGGTTGCACGTCCAGTCCCAAGTAGACTAGCATCTAGTATGTATTGCCCCACTGTTGTCTAGGGAATGGTATATGACCGCGGATAAGCCGACCCCGTAGATAAGCCGAGGTGTTAACTTGACCATTGAAATACGAAAGAAAATGATATGACCCGCAGATAAGCCAAACCAGGAAGTGAAAGGCAAAAAACACTGCGAAGTCGGACTGCAAGACATGTGCCGGTACTCGCAGATATTCAAAAATATAAGATAAACGTTGTAATTACATTGAAAAAGTCATTATTATTTCTAATAAAGATTTAACAAACCAGTCATCCACATTCATAATGTGGGAAGCTGTTTCTCTTGGTTTTTTTATCCCCCGCCCCCACAAAGTTGGCGGGGGATATAGAAATGGGTTCTGTCCGTGTGTGCGTGCATGTGTGCGTGTGTGCGTGTGTGTGTGTGTGTGTGTGCGTGTGTGTGTGCGTCCCGAAATCGTTTCCGGAGCATAACTCAGAAACTGTTAAATATTTCTCTACGAAACTTTGCATGTCTATCAGACTCATGCTGAACTGGTGCCTTTTGCTATTTAGGAATTTTATAAATTTTTATTTTTTACGTTTCCATTGCAACAATTTTGACTTAGGTTCTATAGGGTAGAGTTTGTTACCGGAGCATAACTCAAAACCCATTCAATACTTTCCAACAAAAACTGTGCATGTTTACCAGACACATACTGGACTGGTGCCTCTTGCTATTTAGGAATTTAAAAAAAAATTATTTTATGAAGAACGATAAACTTTGAACATTCAATTGAAAACTTATTATTGGAAGTAGTAACATGCTAACATTTTTTTAATAATGACAACATTGGTGTATAATAATAACTTTATTGATAATTTATAACAATAATGGCTCTAGTTGTGGCAACTTCCAAACTTTCGGAAAGTTGTAATCTATCGGACCGTCATTCAGGCGATGTTTCTGACTGATCACGATCTGAAAAATACTATCATGAGAGTGTATCCTGTGGATAAGCCGACCCCTTTCTTCAGAATCTTTTTCTGGTCCTCAAAATTCGGCTTATACGCGGTCATATACGGTATGTACAGTAGGAGACATGTATTGCCCCACTGTTGTCTAGGGTATGTACAGTGGGAGACATGTATTGCACCACTGCTGTCTAGGGTATGTACAGTAGGAGACATGTATTGCCCCACTGTTGTCTAGGGTATGTACAGTAGGAGACATGTATTGCCCCACTGTTGTCTAGGGTATGTACAGTAGGAGACATGTATTGCCCCACTGTTGTCTAGGGTATGTACAGTGGGAGACATGTATTGCACCACTGCTGTCTAGGGTATGTACAGTAGGAGACATGTATTGCCCCACTGTTGTCTAGGGTATGTACAGTAGAAGACATGTATTGCCCCACTGTTGTCTAGGGTATGTACAGTAGGAGACATGTATTGCCCCACTGTTGTCTAGGGTATGTACAGTAGGAGACATGTATTGCCCCACTGTTGTCTAGGGTATGTACAGTAGAAGACATGTATTGCCCCACTGTTGTCTAGGGTATGTACAGTAGGAGACATGTATTGCACCACTGTTGTCTAGGGTATGTACAGTGGGAGACATGTATTGCACCACTGTTGTCTAGGGTATGTACAGTAGGAGACATGTATTGCACCACTGTTGTCTAGGGTATGTACAGTAGGAGACATGTATTGCACCACTGTTGTCTAGGGTATGTACAGTAGGAGACATGTATTGCACCACTGTTGTCTAGGGTATGTACAGTAGAAGACATGTATTGCACCACTGTTGTCTAGGGTATGTACAGTGGGAGACATGTATTGCACCACTGCTGTCTAGGGTATGTACAGTGGGAGACATGTATTGCACCACTGCTGTCTAGGGTATGTACAGTGGGAGACATGTATTGCACCACTGTTGTCTAGGGTATGTACAGTAGGAGACATGTATTGCCCCACTGTTGTCTAGGGTATGTACAGTAGAAGACATGTATTGCACCACTGTTGTCTAGGGTATGTACAGTAGAAGACATGTATTGCACCACTGCTGTCTAGGGTATGTACAGTAGGAGACATGTATTGCCCCACTGTTGTCTAGGGTATGTACAGTAGAAGACATGTATTGCACCACTGTTGTCTAGGGTATGTACAGTGGGAGACATGTATTGCACCACTGTTGTCTAGGGTATGTACAGTAGGAGACATGTATTGCACCACTGTTGTCTAGGGTATGTACAGTAGAAGACATGTATTGCCCCACTGTTGTCTAGGGTATGTACAGTGGGAGACATGTATTGCCCCACTGTTGTCTAGGGTATGTACAGTGGGAGACATGTATTGCACCACTGTTGTCTAGGGTATGTACAGTAGGAGACATGTATTGCACCACTGTTGTCTAGGGTATGTACAGTAGAAGACATGTATTGCACCACTGTTGTCTAGGGTATGTACAGTAGGAGACATGTATTGCCCCACTGTTGTCTAGGGTATGTACAGTAGGAGACATGTATTGCACCACTGTTGTCTAGGGTATGTACAGTAGAAGACATGTATTGCACCACTGCTGTCTAGGGTATGTACAGTGGGAGACATGTATTGCCCCACTGTTGTCTAGGGTATGTACAGTAGAAGACATGTATTGCACCACTGCTGTCTAGGGTATGTACAGTAGGAGACATGTATTGCACCACTGTTGTCTAGGGTATGTACAGTAGAAGACATGTATTGCACCACTGTTGTCTAGGGTATGTACAGTAGGAGACATGTATTGCACCACTGTTGTCTAGGGTATGTACAGTAGAAGACATGTATTGCACCACTGTTGTCTAGGGTATGTACAGTAGGAGACATGTATTGCACCACTGTTGTCTAGGGTATGTACAGTAGGAGACATGTATTGCACCACTGTTGTCTAGGGTATGTACAGTGGGAGACATGTATTGCACCACTGTTGTCTAGGGTATGTACAGTAGGAGACATGTATTGCCCCACTGTTGTCTAGGGTATGTACAGTAGGAGACATGTATTGCACCACTGTTGTCTAGGGTATGTACAGTAGGAGACATGTATTGCACCACTGTTGTCTAGGGTATGTACAGTAGGAGACATGTATTGCACCACTGTTGTCTAGGGTATGTACAGTAGGAGACATGTATTGCACCACTGTTGTCTAGGGTATGTACAGTAGGAGACATGTATTGCACCACTGTTGTCTAGGGTATGTACAGTAGAAGACATGTATTGCACCACTGTTGTCTAGGGTATGTACAGTAGGAGACATGTATTGCACCACTGTTGTCTAGGGTATGTACAGTAGAAGACATGTATTGCACCACTGTTGTCTAGGGTATGTACAGTGGGAGACATGTATTGCACCACTGCTGTCTAGGGTATGTACAGTGGGAGACATGTATTGCACCACTGTTGTCTAGGGTATGTACAGTGGGAGACATGTATTGCCCCACTACTGTCTAGGGCATGTTCAGTGGGAGACACCCAGTCCCCAGTCCCCAGTCCTCAGTCCTGCTTCTGGTAGGTTACCTCTACAGTGATTCTAGGGTATTTGTCCAGTAGAAGATGTTATTTATTGAGATTACCCACACAGCGTGTTTGGTATCAGGCACATTATGTTTGGTTAGTCTGTCGGCAGGTAACCTGCCCTTCTTGACTGTGACTTGTATTCCACTTCTTGCATTGCTGTCAAACAACCAACTTGAACACTTCACACAAGTGTTTGCACAGCACCTATGATAGTACTAGATAAGATACACAGAGTGCTTACATTGCGACAGCATGAATAAAGGGGTGTCAGATAGGCAAGGTTCTCTGCCTGCTTTGACCACAGGTGTAGCAGCTGTCTCCATGCTTCTCACATGAACAGTCATACCAGGTGATTAGCGCCAATCTTAAGATTCAAACAGCCTAGAAGGAGCTCTCAAAATGTTAAGTGCATATAAACTGTACATACAAGTACTGTGTATCTGAGTCTGGATTTTGGGGTACATTGGCAGTTCAGTTGTAGGCAGGGTGTACAATGTACATGGGAGTCCATGTGTAGGCAGGCTGTACTATGTACATGGGAGTAAATGTGTAGGCAGGATGTACAATGTACATGGCAGTCCATGTGTAGGCAGGGTGTACAATGTACAAAGGAGTCCATGTGTAGGCAGGCTGTACAATGTACACAGGAGTCCATGTGTAGGCAGGCTGTACAATGTACACACGAGTCAATTTGTAGGCAGGGTGTACAATGTACATGGGAGTCCATGTGTAGGCAGGCTGTACAATGTACACAGGAGACCATGGGTAGGCAGGCTGTACAATGTACACAGGAGTCCATGTGTAGGCAGCATGCACAATGTACACAGGAGTCAATGTGTAGGCAGCGTGAACAATGTACATGGGAGTCCATGTGTAGGCAGGCTGTACAATGTACACAGGAGTCCATGTGTAGGCAGGGTGTACAATGTACACAGGAGTCAATGTGTAGGCAGGCTGTACAATGTACACAGGAGTCAATGTGTAGCCAGGCTGTACAATGTACACGGGAGTCCATGTGTAGGCAGGCTGTACAATGTACACACGAGTCAATTTGTAGCCAGGATGTACAATGTACACAGGAGTCCATGTGTAGGCAGGCTGTACAATGTACAATGGAGTCCATGTGTAGGCAGGCTGTACAATGTACACAGGAGTCAATGTGTAGCCAGGATGTACAATGTACACACGAGTCAATGTGTAGGCAGGCTGAACAATATACACAGGAGTCAATGTGTAGGCAGGCTGTACAATGTACACAGGAGTCAATGTGTAGCCAGGCTGTACAATGTACACAGGAGTCAATGTGTAGCCAGGATGTACAATGTACACAAGAGTCCATGTGTAGGCAGGCTGTACAATGTACACAGGAGTCAATGTGTAGGCAGGGTGTACAATGTACATGGGAGTCCATGTGTATGCAGGATAGTCCTTGTGCAGTCCATATGTCGACAGGATGTACAATGCAAACCTTCAACACTATGTATGTCTGTTTTAGGAAAATATGTAAGTATATTTCTTTGGGCTTTATCAATGAAATAAATAAATTGAAATCTTTGTGATATATCAAGTATCAAATAATACTTATTGAATGCACTGCTATTTATCAATGTGTTCAATGTTTACTCAATTTAACAAAGAAAAAGAAGTGTAGTCATTTTCACAAGGGGATTCCAGAATTTGGTGATTCTTAGGATTTTTTTATATATTTTTCCTGTTACTCAAATTGATTTATTTAGGGATTTTTGTCCCCCGCCGCGCGAAAGCGCAGAGCGGAGGATATAGTATTCACGACCGTCCGTACGTCCGTCCGTACGTCCCACCTGTTTGTTGCCGCGATATCTCAAGAACTAAACGCTGGATTGTCTTCATATATGGAACTATGGTGTATATACAGACTCCGCAGACACCAGTCGGTTTGGGTGACCTTGACCCCATTTTCAAGGTCACAGCAGGCAAATCTGCTTTTGGAGTTGGAAAACGGTGTTGCCGCGATATCTCAAGAACTAAACACTGGATTGTTTTCATATTTGGAACTATGGTGTATATACAGACACCGCAGACACCAGTCGGTTTTGGTGACCTTGACCCCATTTTCAAGGTCACAGCAGGCAAATCTGCTTTTGGAGTTGGAAAATGGTGTTGCCGCAATATCTCAAGAACTAATCGCTGGATTGTCTTCATATTTGGTACTATGGTATATATACAGGCGGGGGACATTTCGTCACTTTGTGACAAATACTTGTTATAATGCACATTTAAAAGAAATTAACTTCCCATTTTGATCTAAAGCTAAAAAGAAATAAAGCCAACCACTCTTTGAATTTGCAGTCTGTATGGTATGATGTCTTGTCCATCATGACACGTGGTTATCAATTCACTCTTTCGCATGAAATTTGGCTTGATTATCTCCAAATACTTGAATGGGGGGAGTCAGCCTACTTCTTCTCATCGCAAGATTAGCAGTGATTTTTCATACTTTATTTCAGTGAAAAACTCAATTATGTCTTAAAACGCTTGACATAACCACCTTTATGTTATTGATATCCCGAAATGTGGATATCAATCATTACCCATGTTGGCATAAGCCAATTGTAAGATTGTTCGTACATGAACTGAGCTAATCAAATGCCCTGGTGTATGTGTCAGATACAACAACATAGCTCCATACAGTGTTATTTCATTGGCTGTGCAGTAATATGCAAGTTTGATAAAGGTGTTGCGCTTTGTGATGAAGTTTGCTTCATAACGTTGAACGCTGCTCACTTCCGTTTACACACCGGCAAGGGAAGCATATAGCAGGTATCTAAATGAGATCGCATTGTATTGGAAATCATGCACCCAACTGCTACATGTGGGTGATAATTCTTGCCTTATTATTGACATAGATATGGCACTGCCATGATGTTGTGCTCTGGAATGAACATTTTGTGTTACTTCCTTTGATTAAGTTTGTTATGTTTGTTGTTTAATGCCACACTCAGACATTTTCTAGCTATGTGACAGTGGGTCTGCCAATCCAGTGATTGACATCATGAGCATCAACCCACACAATTGGGATATGATGTCATGCAATCAACCAAGTCAGCGAGCCTGACCACCAATCCATTTAGTCGACTCTTATGACAAACATAGGTTGCTGGGGATCTATGTTCTTACCTGGTATCCCCATGAGTTCCCCATGATTAAGTATTAATACTATAGATTTAAATAGCGGCAGAGCCTCTCGACTGCTTCCCAATAAGAAGGAAAAGTTGCAATACCAATCACAATACAGGCTTAAGTGAACTTTGAAGATCTGGGGTAGAAAAGGGATTCAGCAACCCATCCTTGCCAAAATAAGGCGACTCTGCTTGTTGTAAGAGGCGACTAACGGGACCAGGTGGTCAGGCTCACAGACTTTGTTGATTCATGTCATCGTGTCCCTATTGCGTGGATCAGCGCTCATGATGTCAATCACTGGATTGTCGGGTCCAGGCTTGATTATTTAGGTAGGTAGGGAGGAAGGAAGGAAGAAAGAAAGGAAGGGTTTGATAGATACAATCTATTATAGGGTACTTCTTTTTCAAGGCAGGTAATAAAACACTCCAATGATAAAACCAGGTAAACAGTCAGTCAAATGCTCCTTCTTAGCTCTTGTACGCATATTTACTCATTCGCTTGTGTCATTTTTTTTGTCAGTAGGCAGGGTAATTTGATATGGATTGGGAATGTTGAAGGCATTAGGAGAGCCTCATGACCTATGGCCACAGATACTTAGAGAAACTTGTGGGAAGAAATTCAGCTACATGCTTTCTGCACTTGGTTGTAACACCATTTACAGGCTTGGAATTTTGTAAACAGAGACTGTATTGAATAATGGAAAATACTTGTGTGTTACAGGTAGAAATATAGTGTGTCATTATTTTGAGGATAGTGACACATCATGCTACATTACATGGGTTGTCAGCAAGCACTGTGATATAAGATGCTGTATTACATGCATTGTCAGCAAGTTAGTACTGTGATGTATGATGCTGTATTACATGGGTTGTCAGCGAGTTGGTACTGTGATGTAAGATGCTGTATAACATGGGTTGTCTGCGAGTTGGTACTGTGATGTATGATGCTTATTACTTGGGTTGTCAGCAAGTTAGTACTGTGATATAAGATGCTGTATTACATGGGTTGTCAGCGAGTTAGTACTGTGATATAAGATGCTGTATTACATGGGTTGTCAGCAAGTTACTACTCTGACATATGATGCTGTATTAAATGGGTTGTCAGCAAGCACTGTGATATATGATGCTGTATTTCATGGGTTGTCAGCAAATTAGTACTGTTAAATATGAAGCTGAATTACATGGGTTGACAGCAAGTTAGTACTGTGATATATGATGCTGTATTACATGGGTTGTCAGCAAGTTAGTACTGTGATATATGAGGGGCGGTCGGGTAGCCTAGTGGTTAAAGCGTTCGCTCGTCACGCCGAAGACCCGGGTTCGATTCCCGACATGGGTACAATGTGTGAAGCCCATTTCTAGTGTCCCCCGCCGTGATATTGCTGGAATATTGCTAAAAGCGGCGTAAAACCATACTCACTCACTCACTCACTGTGATATATGATGCTGTATTACATGGGTTGATAGCAAGTTAGTACTGTGATATATGATGCTGAATTACATGGGTTGACAGCAAGTTAGTACTGTGATATATGATGCTGTATTACATGGGTTGTCAGCAAGTTAGTACTGTGATATATGATGCTGTATTACATGGGTTGATAGCAAGTTAGTACTGTGATATATGATGCTGTATTACATGGGTTGTCAGCAAGTTAGTACTGTGATATATGATGCTGAATTACATGCATTGTCAGCAAGTTAGTACTGTGATGTATGATGCTGTATTACATGGGTTGTCAGCGAGTTGGTACTGTGATGTAAGATGCTGTATAACATGGGTTGTCTGCGAGTTGGTACTGTGATGTATGATGCTTATTACTTGGGTTGTCAGCAAGTTAGTACTGTGATATAAGATGCTGTATTACATGGGTTGTCAGCGAGTTAGTACTGTGATATAAGATGCTGTATTACATGGGTTGTCAGCAAGTTACTACTCTGACATATGATGCTGTATTACATGGGTTGTCAGCAAGCACTGTGATATAAGATGCTGTATTACATGCATTGTCAGCAAGTTAGTACTGTGATGTATGATGCTGTATTACATGGGTTGTCAGCGAGTTGGTACTGTGATGTAAGATGCTGTATAACATGGGTTGTCTGCGAGTTGGTACTGTGATGTATGATGCTTATTACTTGGGTTGTCAGCAAGTTAGTACCGTGATATAAGATGCTGTATTACATGGGTTGTCAGCGAGTTAGTACTGTGATATAAGATGCTGTATTACATGGGTTGTCAGCAAGTTACTACTCTGACATATGATGCTGTATTAAATGGGTTGTCAGCAAGCACTGTGATATATGATGCTGTATTTCATGGGTTGTCAGCAAATTAGTACTGTTAAATATGAAGCTGAATTACATGGGTTGACAGCAAGTTAGTACTGTGATATATGATGCTGTATTACATGGGTTGTCAGCAAGTTAGTACTGTGATATATGAGGGGCGGTCGGGTAGCCTAGTGGTTAAAGCGTTCGCTCGTCACGCCGAAGACCCGGGTTCGATTCCCGACATGGGTACAATGTGTGAAGCCCATTTCTAGTGTCCCCCGCCGTGATATTGCTGGAATATTGCTAAAAGCGGCGTAAAACCATACTCACTCACTCACTCACTGTGATATATGATGCTGTATTACATGGGTTGATAGCAAGTTAGTACTGTGATATATGATGCTGAATTACATGGGTTGACAGCAAGTTAGTACTGTGATATATGATGCTGTATTACATGGGTTGTCAGCAAGTTAGTACTGTGATATATGATGCTGTATTACATGGGTTGTCAGCAAGTTAGTACTGTGATATATGATGCTGTATTACATGGGTTGTCAGCAAGTTAGTACTGTGATATATGATGCTGTATTACATGGGTTGTCAGCAAGTTAGTACTGTGATATATGATGCTGAATTACATGGGTTGACAGCAAGTTAGTACTGTGATATATGATGCTGAATTACATGGGTTGTCAGCAAGTTAGTACTGTGATATATGATGCTGTATTACAAGGCTTAGCAGCATGTAAGTTCTTTCATATAATTATGATGCTGTAGTACTGAATGCCCTCATTTCATTTCTTGCATGGTGTATGTATTTGATCAAAATGAGTTGAAAGTATATGATTAACAGTATTATATGCCATCTATTGATACTATTGATAGTGTCAAGGTTATCAAGATTATAACATTGGAACCCTTTCAAAATGATATTTTGGTGCTCAATGTATCCTGTTGTAGGAACAGGATAAAACAACTATGGCGTTGCCCTTGATTAACTTGATGTGTTAAGAAATGAAGGATGAATAAATGAAGTAATCAAAGACCAGGAATATACCTGCTGCCTGTATGTGTTGGATCAAATACAGATTTGGAAAAAAGTATAATCATTGGTACCGAGACTGGATGATTTACTTTTTTTTAGACAAGTATGTAAGAGTTAGACGCAAATGCTTGTAAGATATGTCAAAGTGAGAGGAAAATATAGCACATAGCAAGGCTATTTTTACCTCCTTGATCAGCAACAACTGTATCAGGTATCACAATGTTGGTATGGGAAGACCCAGCTTTACTAACTGCTTGCTCTCAAAACATGGTCCTCATTAGGACGTTTGTACATACTTCACACAAGTAATAATTTCTATAATTATGCCAAGAAATCTTATGGCCATTCTCATAATGACAGACTTAGTTAAGCAATTTAGGTTAACTTAATTACTGAATTTAAAGCTACATGTTTGTGCAGCACTTTGTTTCTGATGTTTTCTCAATTATAGACTGTTAGTGTTACAACACAAGTGTCGCCACTGTCATGTGACCTGGCTTCCTATAATTAATATGTATGAGCGGAAATGCATACAAAAACAAGAACAATCTCTAATTGTATGGTCTTTGAAATGGGAGCCATTGAGAAGGAATGCGCCATTATACGGATATACCCTCTTGAGTGCAACACTGGAGGATGAATGTGGAGGCACTTAGAGCACCAGGTTACACCACTCGCTGACAGCAAGGGCACAACTCAAAGTCAGGCAAACCCATTTTGTCATCACACACTTGGAATGGATATAACAGTGAAGCTGTAAACGAGCCTATCATCTATTAAGCAGGCACATATTTGATTGACTGGAGCATCACATCTTTATCATGTTTCCTTTGTATACTTTGATTCAGGCTGACTGTGTGTTATGTGGTCCTCCGTAGCATTGCTGCTTCCTCAGGATGTCAGTTTACCTGATGGGTTGACATCTGTGACTGCATTATGCATGTTCACATCACAACATATGGCTGTATGGCTTTGTTGCTGTACCAATCAATGTCAGAAATCATGGTGCCTCTTCAGGCAACAGATTCACTATCACTGTGTGGAAATCACAACAGTGATAAATCGCACTAATTTCATCTCCTGATAGTTTGGTATGGTTTGTTTGTTTGTTTTATGCTGCACTCAGCAATATTCCAGCTATACTCAACAACAAAAGTTCCTGTGACACCAAATTTTAGTGTATTTTTCAAACAAGTAAAGTTTGGTTTTCAATATTGTAGTACGTGTATGGAATCAAGTCACAAAAATGCAACTGCTACAGAAAAGCATGCATTCCATGCAAAAAGTTGACTTTTTATGCAAGCGCCATGCATTTCACTACCAAGAATGGGTATAAAAACATGTGCGTTAACAGGATTCTATATGCATTGTTTAGCATCGTGCTGACAACAACCACTGAGAAAAACAACAAAATTACGCAATTATTCAACATTACGAAATGCCACGCCTATCCGAAAATGAGCGTCTGTCAACCATTGGTATGCTTGAAGCAGGATCGAGTCAAAGTGATGTTGCAAGACAATTTAACGTCCACAGAAACACCATTTGGTGTTTATGGCAACGTTGGCAACAGACGAATGCACTCAGAGACCATCCTCGGTGTGGCAGGCCACACGTAACCAATAATCGACAAGAATACTGGATTCGAACAACACACCTATGAAATCGATTCCAGCCAGCAACAGTGACTGCAAGAAGCATCCCTGGCCTTTGACGAATATCTTCACAAACCGTACGTCGTCGCCTCAGATGTGCAGGGATTGTCGCCAGAAGACCCGCCAGACGTCCCATTTTGACAGGAAACCACCATCAAGCACGTCTGCAGTGGTGCAGACAGCATCTACGCTGGACGGCCATGCAGTGGGGACAAGTTCTATTCACTGACGAGTCTAGTTTTCACCTCAGCCACAGCGATGGACGGATTTGAGTGTACCGACGTCGAGGTGAACGTTACGTTAATCATTGCGTCATGGAAGAAGATCGGTTCGGGGGCAGCAGCGTTATGGTATGGGGTGGGATTACAGCAAGACAGAGGACCCGTTTGATCATGGTAGAGGGAAATCACAATGGACAGCGCTACCGCAACGAAATCATCGGCCCTGTTGTTCTACCGTTTTTGCGTCGTCATGGCCCAGGCATTACCTTTCAACATGACAACACCCGGCGTCATATTGCTTGACTTGTTCAGGATTCTCTTCAACAAAACGACGTGAATGTCATCCCCTGGCCGGCTTGCTCCCCTGATCTCTCACCAATCGAGCACATGTGGGATGAGATGGATCGGCGCCCTCGACGTCAACCACGTGTTCAACAGACACTTCAGGAACTTCGAAACATGCTCCAGCAGATATGGACAGATATCCCACAGGACTTTGTGCTACGCCTGGTCAATTCCATGAGACAAAGACGTGTAGCTTGCATTGCAACCAGAGGTGGACACACACGCTATTAATTTGTAAATTGACATTTTGGCATGTTAATGGTTTTTTTATGAAATCACGTTTTTTCTGAAGCCAGTATGGCAAATCAAACCATTTGAACACTTGCAGGAGTCTTTTATCTGTTGCAAACCGAAATTGTTTCAGATTTGGTAAAAAACACAACTTTACATTAAATCTTATTCAATGTCACAGGAACTTTTGTTGTTCAGTATATATGACGGCGGTCTAAATAATCGAGTCTGGACCAGACAATCCAGTGATTGATATAATGAGCATCGATCCACACAATTGGGATCCTCATCACATGTATCAGGAGGTGAAACCACTTTCACATCACATCACATCACATCACATCACATCACATCCATATCTCATATTTCAGAAGGTGATAGATGTGATATGATGTGATGTGATGTGAGAGTGGTTGCACCTCCTGATAGATGTGATGTGATTTGAGAGTGGTTGCACCCCCTGATAGATGTGATGTGATTTGAGAGTGGTTGCACCTCCTGATAGATGTGATGTGATGTGAGAGTGGTTGCACCTCCTGATAGATGTGATGTGAGAGTGGTTGCACCCCCTGATGGATGTGATGTGATGTGAGAGTGGTTGCACCTCCTGATGGATGTGATGTGATGTGAGAGTGGTTGCACCTCCTGATAGATGTGATGTGATGTGAGAGTGGTTGCACCTCCTGATGGATGTGATGTGATGTGAGAGTGGTTTCACCTCCTGATAGATGTGATGTGATGTGAGAGTGGTTGCACCCCCTGATAGATGTGATGTGATGTGAGAGTGGTTGCACCTCCTGATGGATGTGATGTGATGTGAGAGTGGTTGCACCCCCTGATAGATGTGATGTGATGTGAGAGTGGTTGCACCTTCTGATGGATGTGATGTGATGTGAGAGTGGTTGCACCTCCTGATAGATGTGATGTGAGAGTGGTTTCACCTCATGATAGATGTGATGTGATGTGAGAGTGGTTGCACCTCCTGATAGATGTGATGTGAGAGTGGTTGCACCTCCTGATAGATGTGATGTGTTGTGAGAGTAGTTGCACCCCCTGATGGATGTGATGTGATGTGAGAGTGGTTTCACCTCCAGATAGATGTGATGTGATGTGAGAGTGGTTGCACCCCCCTGATAGATGTGATGTGATGTGAGAGTGGTTGCACCTCCTGATGGATGTGATGTGATGTGAGAGTGGTTGCACCTCCTGATGGATGTGATGTGATGTGAGAGTGGTTGCACCTCCTGATAGATGTGATGTGAGAGTGGTTTCACCTCCTGATGGATGTGATGTGAGAGTGGTTTCACCTCCTGATAGATGTGATGTGAGAGAGGTTTCACCTCCTGATAGATGTGATGTGATCTGATGTGATGTGAGAGTGGTTTCACCTCCTGATAGATGTGATGTGATGTAAGAGTGGTTGCACCTGCTGATAGATGTGATGTGAGAGTGGTTGCACCTCCAGATAGATGTGATGTGAGAGTGGTTTTACCTCCTGATAGATGTGATGTGAGATTGGTTTCACCTCCTGATGGATGTGATGTGACGTGAGAGTGGTTGCACCTCCTGATAGATGTGATGTGATGTGAATTGAGAGTGGTTTCACCTCCTGATAGATGTGATGTGAGAGTGGTTGCACATCCTGATGGATGTGATGTGAGAGTGGTTTTAACCTCCTGATAGATGTGATGTGAGAGTGGTTGCACCTCCTGATAGATGTGATGGCTGTATGTTCCCTCGCGGTAGTTCTTGTTGTCATGTGAGTCAGCGAAGACTGGTTTATGCTTATTCCATCTCCTGATACAGGTGTGGTCAGAGACTAGCCAGGCAGCCCAGGTGGTGATGGGTTGATGCAATGTGTTGACTATCTTTGACTCCATCGCACACACATAAAAAAGGTGTTAGGCTGCTAATCATTACCTTCATGCTGTAAGTCCTGCTTCAGTGCATGCTAAATTTGCCAAATCCAACACTTATCATCTCTCTAATTTGTGTAACAAAGCTTGGCCGTGCATGCAGCAGCTATGTAGTGATTAGCACTGCTATCATGTTGGCCATTAGTGACAGGGAGGAGTAATGAGAGGAAGTTGGTATGTGCAGAAGCCAAGATGCTCTTGCATTACCGCAGACACTGGAATGGAGAAAGTAGCGTCTCAGGACAAGGTCTGTGTTGAATCAGCACCTCATGAGGACGTAGCCAATACAAGATGTATGAAAACAATGCACATCAGGCTTCAGATTTAAAAAAACCAAAGTGTGTTTTAACTACTCTATTTTATTGTCTATTGAAGGCACTGTTTTACAGCAATTACAACTGTGTTAAAGGCAGTGTGTATTATGCACACAGACAATGAGTTTTAAATGTATCACCTTTCAAGTGACAGGAAATAGTGTGTCAACAATAGTCCTGTTATTACGCTACCTGGTTTAAAAGGTGTTCAGTGTATTCTGGCTTAAAGTATTAACCTATTTCATTAACATTATTTAAGATTTCATTCAATATTGTGTACCTGTATTTTAATTTCAATGACATCCTCTGTAAACTGATCGGCTGAGCCAAGATTGCACCATAACAGAAAATGACGCATTGAAACGATCCTTAGTTGTGAGCAAATGAATACATATATCATAAATGGCATACTTTGTCATAGTTGTTTTATTTGACTATTGTATGTCAATGTTAGTGATGGGTATTTCTGACTTTCAAGACTTTCCCGTATCAATTTATTGCAATAATGATTCATGTATTGCGATATGTACCACAATATATTGCATGCAATATTTCATCGGTAATTTGTTATGAACCTTAACTTAAATAACCCACATTATTTACAACTGCGTAGTTGTATTTATAAGGAAGCCGGTTGCAAATGGTTTCACTTTTCGATTACAGGAATCAGTTCCTAAGTTCCGAATTTCACGATTTCAGTTTTGAGTTGTCACTTATGTAAGCTTTGCCAACAAGATAATATACGCATGGTTTTGAAAAGCGCTATATACGGATATTTTCCAAAGGCATTGTGATACATATTAGTATTTCAAATCATAGTATACTGGTAATACTGTGCACCTCTAGTCAATATATATTTCTCGCCCATGTTCTTTCAGGAATCATGTGGTATAAACTCTGAAACAGTTGTCACCAATATTAACTCATGTAACTTGTGGAATAAACACTTGAGCCTGCAGTTATTTAACTGGTAGTAAATTAGTGTAAATGTTGCTCTCCTCTGTTAATGTTGATATAGTGTTACAGTATTAACAAGCTGTACAACCATTGGCCTCCATTGTCTTTATTTTCACATCTACTATCTCAGTTAAAAGTGTTACATCTATGCTTACATGTTACACATCATTGCTATTTGCCAGTGTACAAGCACTGTGTATGTGTATATCTATCATATACAACTTCACCATGCCCTGCTGTTCTTTCTATCAAACTGATGGGGAAAGCTTGGACTTTTTGAGTGCTACCTAGTTAAGAAGGCTGCTTCTCTACTCCTGAAGCAAACTGTAATGTTATTCTCAGCCTTAACTTTTTCCATGGATGAAATTTCAGCCATCACAACTGCAGATCTCCCATGAAGACTGTAGTTTAATTCTGAGTCAAGTCCACACTTTAATAATCATTCACACAAAGAGGTGCAAGTTTTTGTCTGAAGAAGAAATTCAAAGTTAACAAATGACGCATACACAAGGTTTAATTGAGCAAATGTATTGCAGCAAAGGGATGCTGTGCAGTGTTATGATTAGGAAGTCGAGACAAGTGCTTTTGTTTGTGTTAACAAAAAAAAGTGTAAATGAGAAATGCAGTTGATAGAGGAGGAGGGTAGAGGGGGGCCAGTGTGGTGATATCCTGTTGCTGCGAGGACAGCCACTCTCCTGGTGCTGCAGCCTGGCAGGCTCTGTGTTGACATGGCTAAAACACAAGATGACAGCCTGTTTTCAAATGCTAACCACGCTATTTATATGGAAATGAAACAAATTATGTTGATTATAGCTAGGAAGTGATGGCATCACCTTCCAGACCATCCATGTTGACTTTGTGCTTTTTGAAACTGGTACAGCTGGATTGATTACCAAATCTGTATGAATTATTGATATAAAGTGTGAATGATATGTGGAATCAAGGTTGCTGAACTTGTGCCTGTCATGTCCAAATGATATTTGAGCCGTTTGCGTGTAGGAAAAAATAACCTGAGAACATATTGAATACAAGGACATGATTGATACATCCAAGTATGTAGCTGTCAGCCTGGTGCTGGCTGATGCAGATTAGCATTTACAGAGCATAAACCAGAGTGAATTATTAATGGTTTCTTTCTACTCGTCAAATCTTTCAATGAATTAAAGGATTTTATATATCAAGTTTCACAATGATTTACAGCGTTTGTTTTATTTTTTAATTGGAATCATTTAATTGTGTTACTATGACTATGGTTTTGGATTTAGTTGAAATTTTCGCACAGGACACCTTTAATTGTGATAAGGATCAATAGATAGTTTGCCATTACAAGTATTTGTAGTGTGGAGGAGGCAGTCCTATGACATGTATTTGGTTGTGTGGAGGAGATGACTGTTAATGTGCAGTGAAGGGGGTACAGGAGCTGAGGAGCAGGGTAGAAGGCCACAACGCCACCAGGGCTAACGATTGGCACATGAATGATGTATTGTGTTGTAGTGTGTCCCTGCTGCAGCGGCCTGCTTCCTCTGGCATCATGGAGGAGGGGAAGCTGAATGTCACACCATGTATTCCACATATTGATTATGTAATTGGGGATAATGAACCTGACAAGTCAATACTGATGTTTACTTTTCACTCAAAACTAGATGGAGACACCCACTTCATCTGTGTTGCCAAGGATTTCACTCCCATTCCAAACCATCTCAGTGTTTGACATGTAAAAAACATGTAGAGATTAATATACAAATTCGAGGTTGATTTATTCTATATTTGCTAATTTTAGAAACTGACATAAAGAAAGTAAGAAATTATGTATTGAACAAGAGTGACAAGTTTGCAAAATTGTACATCTTGTATGTCCTGAAATATGAGTAACTCATACATACATTAGTTTTCTCTTTGTTTATTGGATTTGCTCTTTTAAAGTACCAAAATCGTCCAGGAGGTCAAGATGCTTGCAGAATTAGACTCTTATTAAAATGTTCATTAAGAATCTGCTGTTAACATTAAATGGTTATTTTTTAAATTTCATTGCAAAGTCTTCAAGATACTAACTCTCTAAACCTTCAAAAAAAACCTTTTGATAGCTTATAGTGTTACGCAAACCATTGTTTTTGAAGAGCTCCAAAACACTTAAAATGTTTGTATTGTGAGCTGTCATTTTATTTCTTTATATATTGTCTACCACATTGAAATGAAATTGTAGCAGTATTCAAAGTAATAAAGTAAATGGTATGTAAATGATCAGAGTGTGCTACTTTGGGTATTGTTTATGTCACCCGAACAAGAATAAATTGGTGTCAGTAGAAAGTGAATAACTGATGACTGTGGTTATCTAGTTATGGTATCTGTTTTACTTTAAATCACAATTCCAGATTTCCTACTGCACTAAGCAGCATGGGAAATGTACAGAATGATACATATAGCATCCGTGATTAATTCCCTAGTGAAGTCTTTCCCGTGAGTAAGGATTTCAGTGATGATGTGTGTGTAGCTGATGAAAGCCTCAAGGAGATGACAGCAGCGATTACACACACAAGTTTAAATGTTTTGTGAGATGGGCTTGATTAGAAGATAACGTGATGTGAAATAAATGTAGCCCTGCTTCCCCTTGATTACACAAGGCTGGCTGAAGGCTGACTCCTGGCAAGGCATCCACACAGAAAAGGGAGTGAGGAGGAGATGCCAGATGCACAGACTTACCACAAACTGCAATGTCTCATTGGGGACATGCACAGGCTTGTATTCGAATGCATACTCAGTTTTAAAATAGTTTGTCATTTAGACCAAGCTGCTGGCAAATAGTTCCAAATTGTTTTAAAATTACTTGAGATGTTTTCATTTGCGAGACATGTTTGTGAAAATTGAGCATTTCATCTGAGGGTTGATGGTAATTCCATCTGCCCTCATCTGTAATCTAAATGGTGATTTATGCCATTGTCTGATATGCACATGACATGCATGTGATTATAGCTGCACTACCTCGGGCACTGTGCACTTCCCTTCATCATACACGCAAGGCAACTGTTTACAACTAAGGATCTGTAGGGACTTATTTCATGATAAATGTCAGTATAGCAGTTCTAGTAACCTATTGAGCAGTATACTATACATCTAGAATTGTTGTGAATGCTACCTTTCCAGTAGACTCCAGATCTTTAGTACAGGCCAATAATACTGGAGTCATAATTGCCTACACTGCATGAAACCAACATCTCATGTGTAGACCCTTGGCAACATAGACACACCATCTACACTACATGAAACCAACATCTCATGTGTAGACCCTTGTCAACATAGACACACCATCTACACTACATGAAACCAACACCTCACATGTAGACCCTCGTCAACATAGACACACCATCTACACTACATGAAACCAACACCTCACATGTAGACCCTCGTCAACATAGACACACCATCTACACTACATGAAACCAACACCTCACATGTAGACCCTCGTCAACATAGACACACCATCTACACTACATGAAACCAAAACCTCACATGTAGACCCTCGTCAATGTAGACACACCATCTACACTACATGAAACCAACATCTCACGTGTAGACCCTTGTCAACATAGACACACCATCTACACTACATGAAACCAACATCTCACATGTAGACCCTCGTCAACGTAGACACACCATCTACACTGCTTAAAACCAACATCTCACGTGTAGACCCTTGTCAATGTAGACACACCATCTACACTAAATGAAACCAACATCTCACATGTAGACCCTCATCAATGTAGACACACCATCTACACTACATGAAACCAACATCTCACATGTAGACCCTCGTCAATGTAGACACACCATCTACACTACATGAAACCAACATCTCAAATGTAGACCCTTGTCAATGTAGACACACCATCTACACTAAATGAAACCAACATCTCACATGTAGACCCTCGTCAATGTAGACACACCATCTACACTAAATGAAACCAACATCTCACATGTAGACCCTCATCAACGTAGACACACCATCTACACTACATGAAACCAACATCTCATGTGTAGACCCTTGTCAACATAGACACACCATCTACACTACATGAAACCAACATCTCACATGTAGACCCTCGTCAATGTAGACACACCATCTACACTAAATGAAACCAACATCTCACATGTAGACCCTCATCAACGTAGACACACCATCTACACTGCATGAAACCAACATCTCATGTGTAGACCCTCGTCAATGTAGACACACCATCTGTACTACATGAAACCAACATCTCATGTGTAGACCCTCGTCAATGTAGACACACCATCTGTACTACATGAAACCAACATCTCACATGTAGACCCTCGTCAATGTAGACACACCATCTACACTACATGAAACCAACATCTCATGTGTAGACCCTTGTCAACATAGACACACCATCTACACTGCATGTGCATGATTGAACATTGTACAGCTGTCTGTATGTTAATTGTTTGTACAGCATTTCTAACCCTGATTGCCTCCTTGATATAAAGAGCCATATACTCCATCCCTGATTGCTTCCTAGATATAAAGAGCCATATACTTCATCCCTGATTGCTTCCCAGATATATAGTCATATACTCTATCCCTGATTGCTTCCTAGATATAAAGAGCCATATACTCCATCCCTGATTGCTTCCTAGATATAAAGAGCTACATACTCCATTTCTGATTGCTTCCTCGATATAAAGAGCCACATACTCCATTCCTGATTTCTTCCTCGATATAAAGAGCCACATACTCCATTCCTGATTTCTTCCTCGATATAAAGAGCCATATACTCCATTCCTGATTGCTTCCTTGATATAAAGAGCCACATACTCCATTCCTGATTGCTTGCCAGATATAAAGAGCCACATACTCCATTCCTGATTGCTTGCCAGATATAAAGAGCCACATACTCCATTCCTGATAGATGTGTAGATATAAAGAGCCATATACTCCATTCCTGATTGCTTCCTCGATATAAAGAGCCATATACTCCATGACTGATTGCTTCCTCGATATAAAGAGCCATACTCCATTCCTGATTGCTTCTTAGATATAAAGAGCCATATACTCCATTCCCGATTGCTTCCTCGATATAAAGAGTCAAATGCTTCATCCCTGATTGCTTCCTCGATATAAAGAGCCATATACTCCATCCCTGATTGCTTCCTAGATATAAAGAGCCATATACTCCATTCCTCATTGCTTCCTTGATATAAAGAGCCACATACTCCATTCCTGATTGCATCCTAGATACAAAGAGCCGCATACTCCATCCCTGATTGCTTCCTGGATGGAAGTTTTTGAAAACATTGTTGTTCAAACTACAATTTCATATTAGCAAGGCAGCAGCACCAATGTTTCAGTTTTAGGTCATTTTGTGTTGCAAACAGGATAAAGTTTTGTGGGTGATGGTGTAGTTGCATCCATGATTCCAGTGGGGTCACCCAGCAAATGGGATTTCAGTAGGTGCAGGAGCATGGCACAGTCCTCATGGAATGCTAGCCTTGTGACAACTATCACGCTCATTTCCTCTGCAAGTGGAAAAACACTTTGCAAATATGCCTAATATGAGATTCATAAACCATTTTATTGATGTTTTTACATTCCATAGCAATGTTTTCTCTATGATCATTGCCCACCAGTGAGGAAATTACACCATTCAGACTGAGTCAATATTGGCTCTGTTTCATACACTATACAGCTACAATGGTTCTGTGAAATGACTTTGCAGGCAAACAAGTTGTGATTGTTTCCAGTCTACTGCGTATGCTAGCTAAGATGACTGTTACTTGTATGGAAGGAGGTAATAGGCTGGTGTTTGTCAGTATATTAGTGAGCTGTAGAGGAACCAGTAAACCAGGGCATGCAGACCATACCATCAGTATTTGTTATGGTAAATTAACTCCAATCAATAACTTGTGCACACCATTAACTTTATGCTCACTATTTTATAAGTGAGACTGGGGACTTATTTCTACATGTGATAATCTGGCACTGACTGCAACAGGGAATTAGCTCCACTGTTATTGCTGTGTATCAATTACCATGTGGGGGAGTTGCATGATGAGGTCTGTGATGTGTCTGTGGCTAATTGAGTATTATTGCCTCCCTTCCAGACACAATAACATGGGGCCTATGTCAGTGTCCACTACAATGCCACTGTGTGTCTGTCATCAAGCATTCAAGGATCCTCTGGTGGAGAAGTAATTATGTTGAACATCAATTACACACACTCACTGGCCACATCTTATTGTCTTACTTTGTTAAAGGAGAATAACAGCTATAAAATTTTGTTGTTTTGTAGTTAAGTATTAATTTTGTGGAATTTATTGAGCAATGAGATCTGAAAACTTTGCAGAATTAATTACCTAAGAAATTGTTCATGTGAAAGTTCCTGTCCCTGGAATATTGCTGTACTAAGATTGAAAGAGACTCAAACACTACTGGAAAATAGGTTATCTAGTGAGGTCTTGATGTATGATGGCAGTATGCAGATCAGACATCACCATGTGAGGTCTTGCTGTGATGTATGATGGCAGTATGCAGATCAGACATCACCACATGTGGTGTTGCTGTGATGTATAATGATATACAGATCAGACATCACCACATGAGGTGTTGCTGTGATGTATGATAATATACAGATCAGACATCACCACGTGAGGTGTTGCTGTGATGTATGATAATATGCAGATCAGACATCACCACATGAGGTGTTGCTGTGATGTATGATAATATGCAGATCAGACATCACCACATGAGGTGTTGCTGTGATGTGTGATGGCAGTATGCAGATCAGACATCAGCACATGAGGTGTTGCTGTGATGTGTGATGGCAGTATGCAGATCAGACATCACCACATGAGGTGTTGCTGTGATGTGTGATAATATGCAGATCAGACATCACCACATGAGGTGTTGCTGTGATGTATGATAATATGAAGATCAGACATCATCACGTGAGGTGTTGCTGTGATGTGTGATGGCAGTATGCAGATCAGACATCACCACATGAGGTGTTGCTGTGATGTATGATAATATGCAGATCAGACATCACCACATGAGGTGTTGCTGTGATGTATGATAATATATAGATCAGACTTCACCACATGAGGTGTTGCTGTGATGTGTGATGGCAGTATGCAGATCAGACATCACCACATGAGGTGTTGCTGTGATGTATGATAATATGCAGATCAGACATCACCACATGAGGTGTTGCTGTGATGTATGATAATATATAGATCAGACTTCACCACATGAGGTGTTGCTGTGATGTATGATAATATACAGATCAGACATCACCACGTGAGGTGTTGCTGTGATGTATGATAATATACAGATCAGACATCACCACATGAGGTGTTGCTGTGATGTATGATAATATGAAGATCAGACATCACCACGTGAGGTGTTGCTGTGATGTGTGATGGCAGTATGCAGATCAGACATCACCACATGAGTTGTTGCTGTGATGTATGATAATATGCAGATCAGACATCAGCACATGAGGTGTTGCTGTGATGTATGATAATATATAGATCAGACTTCACCACATGAGGTGTTGCTGTGATGTGTGATGGCAGTATGCAGATCAGACATCACCACATGAGGTGTTGCTGTGATGTATGATAATATGCAGATCAGACATCAGCACATGAGGTGTTGCTGTGATGTATGATAATATATAGATCAGACTTCACCACATGAGGTGTTGCTGTGATGTGTTATGATAATATACAGATCAGACATCACCACGTGAGGTGTTGCTGTGATGTATGAAAATATACAGATCAGACATCACCACATGAGGTGTTGCTGTGATGTGTGATGGCAGTATGCAGATCAGACATCACCACATGAGGTGTTGCTGTGATGTGTGATGGCAGTATGCAGATCAGACATCACCACATGAGGTGTTGCTGTGATGTGTGATGGCAGTATGCAGATCAGACACCACGTGAGATGTTGCTTTGATGTATGATGGCAGTATGCAGATCAGACATCACCACATGAGGTGTTGCTGTGATGTGTGATGGCAGTATGCAGATCAGACACCATGTGAGATGTTGCTTTGATGTATGATGGCAGTATGCAGATCAGACATCACCACATGAGGTGTTGCTGTGATGTGTGATGGCAGTATGCAGATCAGACATCACTCCAGGTTAATATATGATGGTGGTACGTGGACGTAATAACACCATGCAGGGTGTTGCTGCAGTGACCAGCATTCAGTACCTGATTGACGGATGCTGTCCGGGGAATGAGGATTAATTTTGTTGCCTTGTCAGCACTTGTTCAGTCAACGAAACCATTGTCCTGGATCATCATGTTATTAGAGGCAATATTTTATTTTATTTATTATAGCCTCATCTCCTGCAGAACTTAAGAAACACTCCACAGTTGCCTCCCAGCTCCCTGCCTAGAAGATATGGTTAATCATTAGCAGGCTGATGGAACCACAGCATAGGCAATAGAGATTTATGGTTTTATAATTGCATGCCTTGGGACATTTGTATGGATTTTGTTAGTTCTTTCCTTTTGTAGCATATGTTGGTGGCTTTTTATTTAACTTTTCCTCAGACAAGCAAGGACGTCAGTTGTCTTCAACATTTGGTGAATAGCTGTTTTGCCTGGTCTCATGCATGTTTCGTTCAGCCCTTCATAATGAGGTGCTTGTTCCACGCTAGGTCACTTTCACTGCCCAAGGCAGGCTCTTGCAACTATTGAAAGATGGTCATTCACAGAGTGAAGAAAGGTTGACCTTATTGTGGAATCGGTCTCAGATAAATTTTCATGTAACTATTCCAATTTCTAAAAATATTCAAGTGAATCATCATTGCTGTGGTATATTCAGAACATTCATTATATTACACCAAGAGGTAGGTCTAGATGATTCAAGCAGTGAAAAAGTTGAATTATAATGTCAAGAGTTGGCAACTATTTCTGTTTCATATTGAATATGAGTCATTATCCAGCATACACACATGAATAATCCATGCTGACAGGAACAGAGCAACACAACATCAGTTCTGGTGTGTGGTCCCCAGAGCTGTCCATAGTGACCCAGTTTGTCTTGCAGACCCTGAAACAAGTATATCCAATACAGCCCATGCAAGTCTATAATAGTTGGCAAGTCTAGCTTATGGCAGTATCAGGAAATGAAGAAAGTTACTGGTCTCCTTTTTATTATATTTTATAACTATAATTTAACAACTGTTTTTTCTGTAAACTACAGTGAGCCCTCGCTACAACGCTACCTTCGGGGTCCAAATAATTGATGAGCGTTATAGATGATCAGCGGTTTAACGAAGGTCGAGTCGTAGGTGGTAGATGACCATCAAAACAGTATACATGCTCTGCCTACCTTACACGATCTACGTTGCACGTTTCAGAGTTTCAAAAAAGATTAGAATAGAAGTCATTTATAATTCATAGTGTAAATTTTGTTTTATCAAGTATTAACATGCGCTTTAAAAAAACAAAAACACATTGTATCCCTTCAGTGAATTCAGGTGAATAAACAGGTGTAACAAACTTGGTCAATAAAAGTAAGAAATTTGATATAAACATCACTAGACAAGATGATTTACCATTTAAAATGTATTTCCTGCCCTCCAAGGCATTGCCTTATATGCAGAGATTAAGATTACCGTGTGTATTTTCTCATAAACTAAGCCGGAAATAGCAATTAGCTGTGCACACGTTTCCTCCCAATCTTCCAGTGATTCAGTTAAAAAGTACCCAATGATACAACTTCAAAGAATTTTGATGCAATGGTCGGAAGAAATTGTAACTGAAATTATGATTTGATCAGGAATAATATATTCCAATATCGTGTTATTTTAGTTGCAGCTTCCACCATATATACTTAAAATTATAAGAACCATAAGCGTAGCACTATGGTACAGATGGTATGCAGGATATTTTTTTACGCATGACCAGTCCAGATTTTGACCAGTCACTGTAGGGACTTCCCGCGCTACATGTATTTCGATTGCGAAAACGATATGTTGACATTTAATAGACAAACTGCCTCAAATATGACTTTTATCGAGTCATTGTACAGCATTTATGATATGTGTATCCATTCTCTTTCAACTAAAGTTCATTTCAAGGTGTCAATAGCGGTAATCTGACCTTGGTTGCTGTAAATAACGGTGAGTTGTATTATCTTCAGATCACTTCGCATACGATTTTGCCGTAAACGTACGATTTTATTGTAAACATTATTATAATTAGAGTCTATTGAGTGAAATTTTGAATATAATTAATAAAATATATTGAAAAAATTAGTCCAGATTAACAATGAAATATTTTTTTTAGTACCAGATATTATGAAAATAGGATTAAATTGCGTACTTCAGTTCGGATTTGTTGACAGGGTCCAGACAGGCATTGGTTAGCAGCAAACACAAGGACTCCTCTACAGTACAGGGTCCAGACAGGCATTGGTTAGCAGGCAAACACAAGGACTCCTCCTCAGTACAGGGTCCAGACAGGCATTGGTTAGCAGCAAACACAAGGACTCCTCCTCAGTACAGGGTCCAGACAGGCATTGGTTAGCAGGCAAACACAAGGACTCCTCCTCAGTACAGGGTCCAGATAGGCATTGGTTAGCAGGCAAACACAAGGACTCCTCCTCAGTACAGGGTCCAGACAAGTATTGGTTAGCAGGCAAACACAAGGAGTCCTCCTCAGTACAGGGTCCAGACAAGTATTGGTTAGCAGGCAAACACAAGGACTCCTCCTCAGTACAGGGTCCAGACAGGCATTGGTTAGCAGGCAAACACAAGGACTCCTCCTCAGTACAGGGTCCAGATAGGCATTGGTTAGCAGCAAACACAAGGACTCCTCCTCAGTACAGGGTCCAGACAGGCATTGGTTAGCAGCAAACACAAGGACTCCTCCTCAGTACAGGGTCCAGATAGGCATTGGTTAGCAGGCAAACACAAGGAGTCCTCCTCAGTACAGGGTCCAGACAAGTATTGGTTAGCAGGCAAACACAAGGACTCCTCCTCAGTACAGGGTCCAGACAGGCATTGGTTAGCAGGCAAACACAAGGACTCCTCCTCAGTACAGGGTCCAGACAAGTATTGGTTAGCAGGCAAACACAAGGACTCCTCTACAGTACAGGGTCCAGACAGGCATTGGTTAGCAGGCAAACACAAGGACTCCTCCTCAGTACAGGGTCCAGATTGGCATTGGTTAGCAGGCAAACACAAGGACTCCTCTACAGTACAGGGTCCAGCCAAGTATTGGTTAGCAGGCAAACACAAGGACTCCTCTCCAGTACAGGGTCCAGACAGGCATTGGTTAGCAAACACATAGCGTGTTATATACAATAGGCAGGATGTTGTATTTATATCTTCTGATTTATTGTTCATTTGTTTTTTGTTCAAATAATTTGTTCAAAATGTCCTCTGGGATCATTTTAACGACACATACTTGACAAATCTGAAATATTCCATTTGATATAAAAACTGTGATTGGTTGCATAAATCTAACTGGTGGAGAAGGCATGAGTGTTAGCAAGATGGGTGCAGTGGTATTTGTCCGGAATGATCTGTGTAACAATGGCTATGACTCACGAGGGAGGGAGGGTAATAGGGGCCACTTGTGGCACAGCTCATCTCCAGGGAGGCACTTCATTGCAATAAGCCCAAAATTGTTGGTTTGTGTCTCACAGATTGAATTATATAAACCAGATTATTATGGATTGCAAATTAGCATTTATATAGATGATTATCAGTGTGTATTACACTTGATGGAGTCGGATTAGATTAACTGGGAGATTAAGAGCTTTCAATTCACATGAGATTGTCCAGTCTGCATATTGCTGGGGCCAAGCCTCATGTTTGCTCAATTAATTTCTTATAATGAAGATGGAATTGCCAATTTATATTGTGTTTTAAGGAAATTGCTATTAAGACAGTGCTTTGTTGGATAATGGCTTGTTCATAGATTGGTTTGGGCTCAACAATGTGCCAAAATAGCTGATATCTACTGCTTTGAAAAGTGTGTATGGAGTCAGTACTATTTCCTTTTCACACATGAAATATATAGGTTATTCATTGTATTGATTGGTTTGAAGTTTTTGTTTTGATGATAATTTGTATTTTTATTGTTTGAAGAATCAGAGAATATCCTGCTGTTTGTGAACATATTTTGTGTGCATCATATAAATATTTGAACCTCCTTGTCTATCGCCAGTTAATTAATTTACGAAGTAAATTGGGGGTATATAGCGTTCCGTCTGTCCGTCCTTCCGTCCGAGCTTTTGTACGGCCCATAACTTTTTAACCATGCACCCTACCTTCACCAAACTTGCTACACACATTTACCACAATGAGTTCTTGTGCCTTTTGCTAGTTTGAAGATTCTGAACTTTTTAATTTTGCCGTTTCCATGGAAACATTAAGAAACTTAAACTTTTAGGGTGGGTGTTTTGTACGGCCCATATCTTTCTTTAACTTTGCACCCTAGCTTCACCAAACGTGCTACACCCATTTACCACAATGAGTACTTGTGCCTTTTGCTAGTTTGAAGATTCTGAATTTTTTAATTTTTGCCGTTTCCATGGACACATTAAGAAACATCAAGAACGTATGTTGTGCTAAGTATTGATTATCCCACACTAGATTGAAATATATTTGCAAAAACATGTGTTCATTTCAAACATAATGCATCCTCATGGGGTAACAAAGGAAAGGGCAGTTCCTCTGACAGGTATATTTCATTAATTAACAAACTATTTACTATTTGTTGTTGACCAGCGGGGATAACAGGGGTATGTGAGCTTTGCTAATTTCTTTCTTGTTTCCTTCTCCAATTGCACCAGAAGGGGACCACATTCCTGACATTTGTGGGGGGACCACATTCCTGACATTTGTGGGGTGCAGGAGACCACATTCCTTACATTTGTGAGGTGCAGGTGACCACATTCCTGACATTTGTGGGGTGCAGGTGACCACATTCCTGACATTTGTGGGGTGCAGGATACCACATTCCTGACATTTGTGGGGTGCAGGAGACCACATTCCTGACATTTGTGGGGTGCAGGTGACCACATTCCTGACATTTGTGGGGTGCAGGAGACCACATTCCTGACATTTGTGGGGTGCAGGAGACCACATTCCTGACATTTGTGGGGTGCAGGATACCACATTCCTGACATTTGTGGGGTGCAGGAGACCACATTCCTGACATTTGTGGGGTGCAGGTGACCACATTCCTGACATTTGTGGGGTGCAGGATACCACATTCCTGACATTTGTGGGGTGCAGGAGACCACATTCCTGACATTTGTGGGGTGCAGGAGACCACATTCCTGACATTTGTGGGGTGCAGGTGACCACATTCCTGACATTTGTGGGGTGCAGGAGACCACATTCCTGACATTTGTGGGGTGCAGGAGACCACATTCCTGACATTTGTGGGGTGCAGGAGACCACATTCCTGACATTTGTGGGGTGGAGGGGACCACATTCCTGACATTTGTGGGGTGCAGGGGACCACATTCCTGACATTTGTTGGGTGCAGGGGACCACATTCCTGACATTTGTGGGGTGGAGGGGACCACATTCCTTACATTTGTGGGTGCAGGATACTTTGTCATCTGTTTGTCACATCAGGTTCACTTATTGTGTTCATTTTGAAGTTGATCTGACTATACTTTAATGAGGCTTCAGGAAAAAGGGATACCAAACTATTCTCATTACTGAAGGGGCTGTCGGGTAGCCTAGTGGTTAAAGCGTTCGCTCGTCACACCGAAGACCCGGGTTCGATTCCCGACATGGGTACAGTATGTGAAGCCCATTTCTGGTGTCCCCCGCCGTGATATTGCTGGAATATTGCTAAAAGCGGCATTAAACCATACTCACTCACTCACTCTCATCACTGATCATGTGGTAATGTTGAATTGAAATTTGACTCAGTTGGACATCTGTTTTCAGCTTGATGCACCTTATACCTCACACCAACTCAAGATATATTTTTGACTTCTAAAGCCCTGTCAGGAATTCATGAAATCCCTCAAGACTGCATGAGATGATTACCGGTGTTGTTGTGTGAGGAGTTTGTTGGTTCGATGTGCAAGTCCTTATCATGTGTGAAATTTGGACTGAACGATGCCCCTGTTTCTTTCCTTGAGTGGATACACACACTCTATGGAGGATGCAGTCACCACTCTATTATCTTTAAGAGATTATAGGGTTTCTCCCATAGGCTCTAACAGATTTTATCAAAAAAGATTCTGAAATTCTCTGTGGATTAGAGCTGTCAGGTTATTCCCAGGAATTGATTATCATTACAGGTGTGAGGTAGACCTTGATGCGTATAGTCACTCTCACATCCTCTTTCATTTGTTGCCAGTTTGTGATATCCTCAAACAGCCCCACTGGACAAACGTGGGATAGTCTCCCAACTAGGATACCTTACTGCTTGCTATTCATGTGTTAAAGATAGAGATCTGTAAAGTTGATGCCCCAGGGTAGTTAAAGGTAGTAGCCCTGAAATGTTATTGTAACTAATACACACTTTGAACTGAAACAATGTTAAGAAGTCAGGTGTAGGTTGCAATCACGTTTCTTTATGGACTGATCAGGGCAGATAACTCTTTGCAGGTCAGCAGCAAGTGAGAATTAGATCCATTGTGTGCACACCCATCCAGCTTTTATTTCACCTATGTTAACTTTTACATTTGCTCAATTTGCCATGAAGTTGACTATGCTTTGATGCAGTGTCACTTGTCATTTTTCCACCAAGGATACTCCATCATGACTGAACTTTAACTGAAAGTTATAATTAAGTAATGAAATAGGTAGTTTATGGTAGGGGAGTATGATCCTGGAAACATGACCTGCACAAGATGTTTGACACAGGTCATCTCGGGAGCACCTCTATCACCTCCTGATGTGAAAGGATCATATGGAGGTTATAGCAGCCTGATGGAACAATGATACAGCTTGCTCACACACCTGTCACATGCCTGCCTACAAGCCAATGGGTTATATACCATCAGCAAACCAAGAAGATGTCAAGTGCACAATCAATGTATGCAGATCCACAAAAGTTCAAAACTGACTTTCGAGTATCTGTCATGTCTATTTGTGACTAAACTTCATAGCTGCTTATATAAGAGTTTCATTAGTGGGCACATGACATGCCACACATTCTTTGAAGAGACTATTGATGCTTTGTGTGTTGATGAACATGTCCATCCGTCTGACCATCTGTCTAGCTGTTTGTTTTGGAATGCTGCACTCTGACAGTAATAGTTGCAGCTACATGACAGCAGCCTGTAACTAATCAGATCTGGACCAGACAATCCAGTGATTGTTATTGTATCGATCCATGTCATTTGGGGTACAACGACACACTCAACCAAGTCACCAGGCCTGACCACCTGATCCATTCAGTTGCCTCTTTTTGTCTGGGCCCCGTTCTACAAAACAATCTTAGTCCTAAGATGATCGTAACTCCTATACTTTAACATTGGCTTACGATTGTCGTAGTGCTAAGATCGTTTTGTGGAACGGGACCCAGGTGACAGTAACATATATCTGCTGATGGAGACTGTCGGGTGTACATGTTCATCATACAGACTTGCAGGACAGGTATTCCTATGGCTAGTATTTGTTTGCATCTTAGTGGCTGGTCTGCAGCTTCTCCCAGGCTACTACCATCTTCCCGAGGCAATTGAGTTAACTGACTATAAAAGTCCAGTTTCCACCCTTGCCGAACTAGGCTGGTATTATGGAGTTACATTTTGGCTGGGCTAACGAGTCTATGCATAGTCCAATCAAAATCGCGCACCGAAATCGAAATCCGGTTTGTAAAATGTGGTGCAGATTTCTGTCGATAGCAGGATTTGCAAAGCATGTGTTAACTCCCTTGCCTCGGGAAGATGGGTTACTACCAGTTTGTGGGAGTGAAAGGACATTCAGCCTGGGTATTGTCAGATTGCCTTGAACCTGCAACCGGAAGAGTATACTCCCTGGTAATATACTCATTCCAGACAGGCCCTGCAAATATTAGTTTTGTCATGTCCATTTAGTCTTTGGGTACTTCACCACGCACTCACCCAATTATAATATTTTTAGTGTACACATTGAATAATTTCTCCTATAGACGCCAGATCATACATTCAATAAAACATTCACCACCAACCCATTCCATTTTCATCCACTTCTCAGCTCTATCATCCTATAACTCATCCCTTTTTCAGCTTCCGAAATTCAGAGACGAGGATTCATCTGATACTTTTGGGTTCCTGTGTAGATTTTTACTTGACTTTATATTTTTAAGTATATTATTTCAGGGACTATAGGTTAGCCTAACAGTTGCTCATCTTCAGAACATGTAGTATAAAACTTGCTGCTAGTGGACCACTGTTTACATTTAAAGGTTGTTCAGGTGGGGAAGGTGCTGGAAATGGCTGGTGATATGTTGGCTTGATCTTTAACTGGCTTGTACATGTTCTAGTGTTTAATTGTGCTGTTACTGTTGCAGGGACCACGGCGATTTCCCTGAGCCTGCCACATACACTGCTCCTTCTGTCAGCTCAACAGATTATTGGTAAGTCAGTCGTGTACAGATCTTGTAGGTGAAGTAACAAGTGTGATAAGTGTTTTCTTGAGCATGTTTATGACATCAGAGAAGGGTGGGTTGGAGAGTTAAGGTTCAAAAGTTTAATGCCAGATAAATTCCTTAACTTTGGAACTGGGATACAACTTTCCTGCAAGTTAACAGGGGGTTTACAGTGTATCTCAATAAGCACCAGCTTTAATCTTCATATATTTCCCAAAAGTGAGAGTTTTGTATGTAGGTATGAATATGAGTTGCATGAAAAAGCAGTCAATTTAACATACTCACAGCGTACCACCAACTTTAGGAATTGTTGCAAGTAGGATTAGCTTGACGAAGAATCTTTTTGAGGATGTCAACAGTTTCACTTTTCTTTGAATCTTTAGACCTATAGAACTGCATCATTACTGAAAGATATCATGGCATAATTGTTGGTGTGCAGAGAAGTCAGTGGGATGTAAACTGGCATACAGTCGCTCCCCACAGAACAAGGTATCACACTTAAAGAGGTGTGGTCTAAGCTGGCATACAGTCGCTCCACACAGAACTAGGTATCACACTTAAAGAGGTGTGGTCTAAGCTGGCATACAGTCGCTCCCCACAGAACTAGGTATCACACTTAAAGAGGTGTTGTGTAAGCTGGCATAAAGTCGCTCCACACAGAACTAGGTATCACACTTAAAGAGGTATGGTGTAAGCTGGCATAAAGTCGCTCCACACAGAACTAGGTATCACACTTAAAGAGGTATGGTGTAAGCTGGCATACAGTCACCGAACTAGGAATCACACTTAAAGAGGTGTGGTCTAAGCTGGCATACAGTCACACCACACAGAACTAGGTATCACACTTTAAGAGGTGTGATCTAAGCTGGCATACAGTCGCTCCACACAGAACTAGGTGTCACACTTAAAGAGGTGTGGTCTAAGCTGGCATACAGTCCCTCCACACAGAACAAGGTATCACACTTAAAGAGGTATTGTCTAAGCTGGCATACAGTCACTCCTTACAGAACTAGGTATCACACTTAAAGAGATATGGTCTAAGCTGGCATACAGTTGCTCCACACAGAACTAGGTATCACACTTAAAGAGGTGTGGTCTAAGCTGGCATACAGTCCCTCCACACAGAACTAGGTATCACACTTAAAGAGGTGTGGTCTAAGCTGGCATACAGTCACACCACACAGAACTAGGCATCACACTTAAAGAGGTATTGTCTAAGCTGGCATACAGTCACTCCTTACAGAACTAGGTATCACACTTAAAGATGTATGGTCTAAGCTGGCATACAGTTGCTCCACACAGAACTAGGTATCACACTTAAAGAGGTGTGGTCTAAGCTGGCATACAGTCCCTCCACACAGAACTAGGTATCACACTTAAAGAGGTGTGGTCTAAGCTGGCACACAGTCACACCACACAGAACTAGGTATCACACTTTAAGAGGTATGGTGTAAGCTGGCATAAAGTCACTCCCCACAGAACTAGGCATCACACTTAAAAAGGTATGGTCTAAGCTGGCATACAGTCACTCCACACAGAACTAGGTATCACACTTAAAGAGGTGTGATCTAAGCTGGCATACAGTCGCTCCACACAGAACTAGGTATCACACTTAAAGAGGTGTGGTCTAAGCTGGCATACAGTAGCTCCACACAGAACTAGGTATCACACTTAAAGAGGTATTGTCTAAGCTGGCATACAGTCACTCCTTACAGAACTAGGTATCACACTTAAAGAGGTGTGATCTAAGCTGGCATACAGTCGCTCCACACAGAACTAGGTATCACACTTAAAGAGGTGTGGTCTAAGCTGGCATACAGTAGCTCCACACAGAACTAGGTATCACACTTAAAGAGGTATTGTCTAAGCTGGCATACAGTCACTCCTTACAGAACTAGGTATCACACTTAAAGAGGTGTGGTCTAAGCTGGCATACAGTCACACCACACAGAACTAGGTATCACACTTTAAGAGGTATGGTGTAAGCTGGCATAAAGTCACTCCACACAGAACTAGGCATCACACTTAAAGAGGTATGGTCTAAGCTGGCATACAGTCACTCCACACAGAACTAGGTATCACACTTAAAGAGGTGTGGTCTAAGATGGCATACAGTCCCTCCACACAAAACTAGGTATCACACTTAAAGAAGTGTGGTCTAAGCTGGCATACAGTCACTCCTTACAGAACTAGGTATCACACTTAAAGAGGTGTGGTCTAAGCTGGCATACAGTCGCTCCATACAGAACTAGGTATCACACTTAAAGAGGTATGGTCTAAGCTGGCATACAGTCACTCCATACAGAACTAGGTATCACACTTAAAGAGGTATGGTCTAAGCTGGCACACAGTCACTCCATACAGAACTAGGTATCACACTTAAAGAGATATGGTCTAAGCTGGCATACAGTCACTCCATACAGAACTAGGTATCACACTTAAAGAGGTGTGGTCTAAGCTGGCATACAGTCGCTCCACACAGAACTAGGTATCACACTTAAAGAGGTGTGGTCTAAGCTGGCACACAGTCACAGAACTAGGTATCACACTTAAAGAGATATGGTCTAAGCTGGCATACAGTCGCTCCATACAGAACTAGGTATCACACTTAAAGAGGTATGGTCTAAGCTGGCACACAGTCACTCCACACAGAACTAGGTATCATACTTAAAGAGGTATGGTTTGGCTTAAGCTGGCATACAGTCACTCCACCCAAAAATATAGATTTGACTTTGGCGATGCATGTGAATATCTTTCTTAAAGAAGAGAAAAAGGTGACTAAAACTAATTTATTATTGTATAAATGAGGTTGGTAATAAAATAGTTTGCAGGTGACAATGTTGTGAGAGAAAGTTGCCCCAAATCCACTCCCACTGATGCTGATGGTTTCAGTTCCAACATGGGCGTGATAAGGTGTCTCCAAATATCAACATTTTTGGAGTGAGTTGTCAGGCTAGGCATTATGTCTGATATGTGGATATGCGTAATGTTCTTACCACCTTGCTGGAGAACAGCCACTGCACTAGTAATTTCAGGAAAGTTGTGACACAGGGCCCTCCTCATGGCTCCCTTATGTTGTGTGTGTTAAAGGATGAGAAACCGTTGCCAGGGACAAATGTGTTTGTGATGACACTGTACTGTTGGAGAACACATCCAACACAAAGTGCTGCATTTGCCCCCAGCTTGAGGAAATCAATGCTGCACAAAGCAAATACGGGGATGAGAAGGGTGGAGAGCGTCTGCCCTATCATATCCCGCCGTTATTTATGATTTGTGATCCCTGTATCCCACACAAACATCTTTGCAGGATCTGACTTTTCACTACAGACATATGTATTTATTCTTTGTCTTCCTGGCATATGGCTGCCACCTGCCTTCTTTGCTGAAGAGGTAATGTCCGTACCTGTGTAAGATCCCAGGGGGTTGCAAAGAGGGATCAGCCCTGGACAGATGAACAACAGTTGCTAGAAGCAGCCCACAGATAGAGATATCTTGCTCTTGGGAATTCAGGAGATACTTATGGTTCATATTCCGACCACCCATCGCAGTTGACATTTGTCATCAATTAACAATTGAAAACATGGAAACAATTCCAGAACCGCAATGTACTATGTAAGAAAGTGTTGGGAAATTTATGAGAATCGTAGTTGTGATTGATACTGGTTCAGACTCATCAATAGTTAGTGTCATACTGAGATTGAGTTGATGGGACGGAGTACCTGGGCTGAGTGGCCGTACCTTCATTCTGATGGGATTGTACATCAGGTTGGTTGCCTGACACGGGGCCATCAACCTGGTAGTTGAGGTCTTGCTTCATAGGTACTGGTCATGAAATTATCTGAGGTAAAGCCAATATGACATTAATAATTTAGAGGAAAACTGCCACTTGTTCTGCTGTAAGCACATCTTGTGTAGAGTTGGAAAAAATGATGGCACACTGGGAATTGCTTTACAGTTTTAGGTAAATTGCTGAGACCATAACAGTTTTTAATAGCTGTTTGGATGACAGACTTTAGAGCAATGGTGAAATGATGGTTTCAAGCTTCATGAATTGCCTTGCAATTAACTATTATTGGCCCTTGCAGCATGAAAGTCAGATTTAAGGTTTGCACCAAGTGAAGGTGAACTGGTGAAGTACAACCATTTACCCAGAGAACTGCCATCACATGGCCAGCAGGATTATTACTAGGACACCCAGGTGCCTCAGCTGCCATTTTGAAGATAGGAGACAATTATTCCTACCAGTTGCCACATAGTTTTGTAGAAGTTGTAACCAATTACATATTTCCTGATGCCTAAAGGATAAGTTCCAGGACACAGCCTTGAAGTAATACAAATTGTGTGAAAAAACAATGAGCAGCTAAACACTATGTTTGAATATTTTCAATGGGAATGCTGGTGAAAGAAGTTAGCATTTACATGCTGCACTGGGAGGAACTCGGCAGAGCACCAGCCAGGCTTATAGTGGGAAGGCCAGCACAAATGAAGAGTCAAGCATATAAAGAAGTATATTATCTAACTGCTGAAGGGTTTCCCTACACAGAAATGCTTTTGAGCAAATGAGATGGAAAAAGTTCAATTGGTTCTCCAGCTATCTACAAGTGATTGCTCCAGGGTCAGCTTCCACAAGAGTAATTACGCTCTCTCAACATGTGCAGCCCTACAGCAACACTTCATGTACTCACTCCTAACAGTTTTTGTTTGACCCAGTCTTGTCAGGAATCAGGGTTGATATATCTGCAATAGGCTATGACAATGGATATCTTCTGTACACACTGTGTAATGTTATTATCTTTGTGTGAAGAAACTTTATATTTATGTAAATAATTCTTTTAAGATCTTCATCAGATCATTTTAAGTTAAGTAATCTTTTATAAATATTTAAATGGTTTGTTTGTATACTGCATATTGAAATCTTGATTTAGAACACTAAGTTTGTGAAAGACTCGAATCATTTTACTCATGAAGTACACATATCTCATATGGGTCATTGTTCAGAAGGTAATGAATGGAAGGTCTGCAAAAGAAGGGTCCTGGCACAAATCAAATAAAGTATGAAATGTAACTTTGCAGTGATGTAACTTCCAAAATTGCCCTCTTTGACTTTCGATGAAATTGCCCAAGTCTTGTTCAGATGTTCAGGGCATGGTTAGTGTTGGAAAAGGCCTGTTTTCTCCAGGTGACCCACACAATTGAATTAGGTTTGGAATCCACACCGGAGGCTTTCTTACAGTATTTATCCCTGCTTTCTCTTGGGTTCCTAGTAGCTGCAGTCTGAATGGAGAGCATTGCCATCATAAATTGTTACACACAGATGTTGTTGCTGCTGCTGCTAATAATACTCATAATTACCTTTACCACCTTCAAACTTACTATACACACAGTTGCCATGGTTTTATGTCACAGTTAAGTTATGCAATAATGGTTTTACACCAAATGTAAGATAACACTATTTGTATTATTCTTTTTGGAACATATAAAGACCATGCTGTGTCAGGTCGCTTCACATAATGTAGAACTTCACATAAGCCCTTTAGGCATGCATGATTTCAATTATAAATTAATGTATAAAACTTATATAATTCTTACATTTTGTGGATCACATTTATGATTGCCAGATCTGATTGGAAGCATCAGTAAGGTTTAAATCGTGCTTCAAGTGTGAGACATTTTAACTAGAATCTGATGAACATTGACTACTAGTCAGAAACCTATCACATAGATAGAAAGAATGTATTGGGAGATGGTAATTTCAGGATTGGATGACAGGTAAAATTTCAGAAAGATCATATTTTCACTTTCTCGTTAGGATGGCAGCAATATATTGTATGTAAATGTACTGGTAAACATTTTCAGAAGTCAAGACCTCTCTGTGTTCCGGCTACTTGGTTTTCAATAGTAAAGGATTGATTTAATGCACAGCTGAACAGTTTGATATGGAGCAATTTTGTCATTTTGTTGGAGAATATTGTTTAATGTAAGCTAACCTTTTACCACTGCCTATGGCACTTGTCAAAACATGACATTTCAAAGACGAAGGAGTATGCATGGATGGTCATGTTAACATGGGCTAGGAGACTGGGCTGAGCTGAATGTGGGTATTATTATTTGTCTTGTTCAGCAGCCATCAGCAGTCTCAAGCTTTGTTGTACAAGGCCTAATTATAGGCTATGCTAAAGACTAATGCCTCCACTGGTCTTCATATTAGATGTCTTTGTTGCTTAGTAAGCATTGGCAGCATGGATGTTTTTCTGTCCTAATGTCCACCTAGGTATAGTATGTGTGATGGGAAGTATAGATTCATTTGCTGTGACAACAGTCAGACAGATGTAGTAACTGATGATACCACAGTGATGGGAGGGCACCAGGGATTGAGTTTCTTTCTTCTATTTTGTAAGTATAGACAGCAGTCTCTTGGTAGCAGATTGCATAAAATGTGCAATCATATTACTTAGATTAAGTTAAAACTTGATCTTCGGATTTTCTTATGTATGAAAACAACATACAAGTCATACATGGTTTTGAAATCAATTGGGCAGTTACTCATGATCAGATAAGTAGTTACTCTTATTTTTTCTAAATTGTCCTCTTTACATTACTAGTCTTGGACAAAATACTGTTTATAAGACAAAATGGCATTGGCTCAATTGGTCAACAGCCCTTGTGTTAGATACATGCTTGGTTGAAGTTGCTTTTATTACAGTAACTCAACTCAAACATATCTGTGAGCTAAAGATTTTGATCCCTGCAGCACATCTGCTGGAGTGTTGTTTGAGTGATGTCATATATATGTATTTCAACAATAGCAGGGCTAAGTAGAACAAACAGAAGTAAACCCACCACGTAATTTAATTTGGAATGGTTATTTGCTACCTATGTTCATAAGCAAGCACTGATTTCTACAGTTCTTGATTGAGATGTACAACCTTGAAAGACACTAACACTGTGACTCTTGTTTTGTCACACAGGGTTTTCTAGTGCACTTCAGTAATATCTTCTCTTATTCCATGACTTGTCAAGTATGGTGATGTCTATTTTGTTTTTCAATATACTTTTAAGGTGTTTGTCAGTCTGTTTCAGCTTAGATTAGAGCATTATGTATTATCAACAGGCACACTGATATGACCTTGTTGCCGATAGTTGTGGCAAGGTTCTATGAGTGGGGTCTCTGTGGGGCAGATTACGCCAAGCACATCATGTAACTTATCATTCTCAACTCAAGTATTTCTCCCACCGTTCACACATAACACTCTCAAAACGCCAATATTAATTCTTTAAGTTCAAGCTGTCCATTTATATCATATTTATATGTGTTTAATTGATGAAATTGCTAACAGACAGTTACTTTATTGCTCTCGACCCAGGTTTTCTAATATAAATGCACTTTGGAAGATTTAGATCAATTAACTGGGAAAATCTTACAGTCATGGGCAGGCAGCAAAAAGCCTTGACTGATGTGTGTGATGACAGAAGCAACTGCAACAGCCTGCCTTGACTTGAGCACCGAAGCAGGCCGGCAGTCAGGCAGGCAGGGCCTCTTTTTTACTGCTTTATCTCGGCCAGTTTCCAATCCAAGTTTGCCATCCTGCAGATACCAGGAACTGTATGTTCCCGTCACTCATATGTCTTCCATATCGTTTCTACAGGGGCACTAGCCAGAGGATCTCACCAGAGGATCTAACCAATATCACATTCAGGCATATGTTCACTTAATGTAATTCTCATACAACAGGCAGTAATGGCTGTATGTTAGCACATTTTTACATCTAGTTGTATATACAGGCTATTGGAGATATAGAACAAGTTTTAAAATATTATCTTAGTAGGAGCATGATTCAGGTTATCAAAGTACCTTTTTTCCAGAAAAACAGGTTCATTGACATTTATGACAGTTTCTGATGCATATTACAGAACACTGATAGAATCAATTGAAGGTGCTACGTGTGACAGACATCTGCAAGTGGACGTTGTGACATTTGTAATGAAGTAGATGATTATGTAGACAAGAATGCAAGGGATCAAGCAGCAATACTGCATGAGAGATGGCCACAGCTGAGCCGTATCTATCGCTGTTGACATCAGCCTATTGTTGGCTTCTCAAATCACACTGCAAAAGAAATATCAATTATTGTTCTGTAGTCTTTGTAATTTACATGTGGAAAGAAACATCTGAATAAATTGAAGAGCAGTTTGATTCTGTTTCCATGCTTAATGAGAGGTCTGCCTATGCACACTTGCATAAAGTGAGAACCACTGAAACATTTTGGCCCTCTGTATCCCCTTGGGTTTTTATTATCACTGGAGTTTCTTTTGCTCTTTGATTTCTTGTTATTCTTTTGAATCTAATTATCAGCATTTCCACATAAGCTTATCTCTAATTGGAATGTCAAACTAGAAATTTGGAACTTTTTCATCAAGACTATCAAACATTTTGAAATTTAACTCTTCAAGAATGCATGGGTTTCTCATTAGAATTTGATAAAAACTAGTGTTACCTATCTTCCTATCTTGTGCATGTCTAGGAAGGGAATTAATGACAAAACCTGGTGCTAGGAGGAAGAAGAACCATGAAGAGTAGAGACTCCCAGGTGAATGACAACTGCACTGTTGTGATCATGTTGCTCTCTGTATGTCATTCAAGCTGCACCTTGGTGTGGAAGTGCTGCCAGTCGCACTGGGTAATGGTGCATCACACTGTACACTCAACCCTGCAGGGAACACCATGGGATGCTGGGATACTGCCACTGTAAGCTGGGTTAGACATACCTCTACTCACTTTTTAGATGGCTGCACTGTGTGTGCACCAAGCTGCTCTCTGCTAGACAGCAGAAGCAATGTTTCATTGCAGGCATACTAACTATTCACATTGTCAAATTGTCTTTGCGTTATTTAGTGAACAGTTGTGGAAATTGAAAATGGAGCTTTCTTCACAGAAACAAAGCTAACATTTATTCAGCTGCTAATAGGAGCCACATTCCTACATCTTCACAGTTTAAAATGAATGAAACATTGTGAAAAAGTCCGGAAATGTGGCGTATTTCGGTCTTGAATAAATACACCAGTGAAGATTTGGTAGACATTTATCAGACCCAATGTTTATCTTTGAAGTAATTTGAGATAAGAAAAGCAGCTGATTTGATACGTGTGATTGTTTGATTCTATTTGCATGATTCTTTTAATTGGTGCTTATAGAGTTTGAAATGGAACTAGCTGCAAGAGTACTACATTGTCTAACTCTGTCACAGATATACTAATCCTAGTTCTGTCACAGATATATATACGAAGGCTAGTTCTGTCAATGCTAAGGCTATAATATCCCATGAAGATCCAGGTTAGAATTTGTCTTCAGCAACCCATGCTTGTTGTAAGAGATGACTAATGTGATCAGGTGGTCAGGCTCGCTGACTTCATTGATGAATGTCATTGTATCCCAATTGCATAGATTGATGCTGATCATGTCAATACTAAAGCTGGCTCTGTCAATAATATACTGAGTCTAATTCTGTCCATGATATGCCAAGGCTAGTTTTGTCATATATACATTCAGTGTAGTTTTGAAACAGATATACTAAGGCTACTTCTGTCACCAATATACTAGGGTTCTGTTGGTCATGTTAACACATTTTCTAATAAAGTAACCCCAACATTTGAATGACATCCATGTTTTAGAGGCTGTACATGTTTTCACATGTGTATTTCTTATAGCTGAGTTCAATTAATTTTCAGTAAACAGTGACAAAGAAAACATTAATAACTTAATGTAGATGTCATGGCATTTATTTTTATAGTTAATGACTGGCCTTTTCTTTGATGTTCCTTTTCGCAAATGTGTGTGTGTGCTCAGGTGATGTCCATGTTGCATTTGCAAAGATTGTACATAGAAAGTGTGAACACAGTTGGTGAATGGAGTCTAAGCCTGTTTCTCTGTTTTTGACTTGAATCCAATTAACCTTCTGTGGTTTCATACAAACTCACTGACTGTAGGTGCAATTATACTGTTCACTTTGTAACAAAAAAAACCCCTGTAAAGTTCAAACAGAGATAAGAAGAGCCAACCTGGTCTGAAAATGTAATTCAGGGCAGAACTTTTAGGGAACAACTCTTTTTTATGTCTTATCTGGGTCATTGTAGATTTCCAGCCTTCTCTCAGGGTGTACTTTCAGAAACTTAACTGTTCCACTCTGACTTGGAAGCGGTAACAAAAGGGAAGGCACCTCCACCCTATGCTGTACAGAGAAGGCACCTCCACCCTGTAGTGTACAGAGAAGGCACCTCCACCCTGTACTGTACAGAGAAGGCACCTCCACCCTGTAGTGTACAGAGAAGAGAAGGCACCTCCACCCTTTACTGTACAGAGAAGGCACCTTCACCCTGTTGTGTACAGAGAAGGCACCTCCACCCTGTACTGTACAGAGAAGGGAAGGCACCTCCACCCTGTACTGTACAGAGAAGGCACCTCCACCCTGTAGTGTACAGAGAAGAGAAGGCACCTCCAACCTGTACTGCACAGAGAAGGGAAGGTAACTTCACCCTGTAGTGTACAGAGAAGGCACCTCCACCCTGTAGTTTACAGAGAAGGGAAGGTAACTCCACCCTGTAGTGTACAGAGAAGGCACATCCACCCTGTAGTGTACAGAGAAGGCACCTCCACCCTGTACTGTACAAAGAAGGCACCTCCACCCTGTAGTATACAGGGAAGGGAAGGCACCTCCACCCTTTACTGTACAGAGAAGGCACCTCCACCCTTTACTCTACAGAGAAGGCACCTCCACCCTGTAGTGTACAGAGAAGGGAAGGCACCTCCACCCTGTAGTGTACAGAGAAGGCACCTCCACCTTGTACTGTACAGAGAAGGCACCTCCACCCTGCAGTGTTCAGAGAAGGCACCTCCACCCTGTACTGTACAGAGAAGGTACCTCCACCCTGTACTGTACAGAGAAGGCACCTCCACCCTGTACTGTACAGAGAAGGCACCTCCACCCTGTACTGTACAGAGAAGGTACCTCCACCCTGCAGTGTTCAGAGAAGGCACCTCCACCCTGTAGTTTACAGAGAAGGCACCTCTACCCTGTAGTTTACAGAGAAGGGAAGGTAACTCCACCCTGTAGTGTACAGAGAAGGGAAGGTAACTCCACCCTGTAGTGTACAGAGAAGGCACCTCTACCCTGTAGTTTACAGAGAAGGGAAGGTAACTCCACCCTGTAGTGTACAGAGAAGGGAAGGTAACTCCACCCTGTAGTGTACAGAGAAGGGAAGGTAACTCCACCCTGTAGTGTACAGAGAAGGCACCTCCACCCTGCAGTGTACAGAGAAGGGAAGGTAACTCCACCCTGTAGTGTACAGAGAAGGCACCTCCACCCTGTACTGTACAAAGAAGGCACCTCCACCCTGTAGTATACAGGGAAGGGAAGGCACCTCCACCCTATAGTGTACAGAGAAGGCACCTCCACCCTGTACTGTACAGAGAAGGCACCTCCACCCTGTACTGTACAGAGAAGGCACCTCCACCCTGTACTGTACAGAGAAGGCACCTCCACCCTGTAGTGTACAGAGAAGGCACCTCCACCCTGTAGTGTACAGAGAAGGCACCTCCACCCTGTACTGTACAAAGAAGGCACCTCCACCCTGTAGTATACAGGGAAGGGAAGGCACCTCCACCCTTTACTGTACAGAGAAGGCACCTCCACCCTTTACTGTACAGAGAAGGCACCTCCACCCTGTAGTGTACAGAGAAGGGAAGGCACCTCCACCCTGTAGTGTACAGAGAAGGCACCTCCACCCTGTACTGTACAGAGAAGGCACCTCCACCCTGTACTGTACAGAGAAGGTACCTCCACCCTGCAGTGTTCAGAGAAGGCACCTCCACCCTGTACTGTACAGAGAAGGTACCTCCACCCTGTACTGTACAGAGAAGGCACCTCCACCCTGTACTGTACAGAGAAGGCACCTCCACCCTGTACTGTACAGAGAAGGTACCTCCACCCTGCAGTGTTCAGAGAAGGCACCTCCACCCTGTAGTTTACAGAGAAGGCATCTCTACCCTGTAGTTTACAGAGAAGGGAAGGTAACTCCACCCTGTAGTGTACAGAGAAGGGAAGGTAACTCCACCCTGTAGTGTACAGAGAAGGCACCTCTACCCTGTAGTTTACAGAGAAGGGAAGGTAACTCCACCCTGTAGTGTACAGAGAAGGGAAGGTAACTCCACCCTGTAGTGTACAGAGAAGGGAAGGTAACTCCACCCTGTAGTGTACAGAGAAGGCACCTCCACCCTGCAGTGTACAGAGAAGGGAAGGTAACTCCACCCTGTAGTGTACAGAGAAGGCACCTCCACCCTGTACTGTACAAAGAAGGCACCTCCACCCTGTAGTATACAGGGAAGGGAAGGCACCTCCACCCTATAGTGTACAGAGAAGGCACCTCCACCCTGTACTGTACAGAGAAGGCACCTCCACCCTGTAGTGTACAGAGAAGGCACCTCCACCCTGTAGTATACAGGGAAGGGAAGGCACCTCCACCCTGCAGTGTACAGGGAAGGGAAGGCACCTCCACCCTGTAGTGTACAGAGAAGGCACCTCCACCCTGTACTGTACAAAGAAGGCACCTCCACCCTGTAGTGTACAGAGAAGGCACCTCCACCCTGTACTGTACAGAGAAGGCACCTCCACCCTGTACTGTACAGAGAAGGCACCTCCACCCTGTACTGTACAGAGAAGGCACCTCCACCCTGTAGTGTACAGAGAAGGCACCTCCACCCTGTACTGTACAGAGAAGGCACCTCCAACCTGTACTGTACAGAGAAGGCACCTCCACCCTGTACTGTACAGAGAAGGCACCTCCACCCTGTAGTGTACAGAGAAGGCACCTCCACCCTGTACTGTACAGAGAAGGCACCTCCACCCTGTAGTGTACAGAGAAGGTACCTCCACCCTGCAGTGTTCAGAGAAGGCACCTCCACCCTGTTGTGTACAGAGAAGGCACCCCCACCCTGTAGTGTACAGAGAAGGCACCTCCACCCTGTAGTGTACAGAGAAGGCACCTTCACCCTGTACTGTACAGAGAAGGCACCTCCACCCTGTAGTGTACAGAGAAGGTACCTCCACCCTGTACTGTACAGAGAAGGCACCTCCACCCTGTAGTGTACAGAGAAGGCACCTCCACCCTGTACTGTACAGAGAAGGCACCTCCACCCTGTAGTGTACAGAGAAGGTACCTCCACCCTGCAGTGTTCAGAGAAGGCACCTCCACCCTGTTGTGTACAGAGAAGGCACCCCCACCCTGTAGTGTACAGAGAAGGCACCTCCACCCTGTATTGTACAGGGAAGGGAAGGCACCTCCACCCTGTAGTGTACAGAGAAGGCACCTCCACCCTGTAGTGTACAGAGAAGGCACCTCCACCCTGTACTGTACAGAGAAGGCACCTCCACCCTGTAGTGTACAGAGAAGGCACCTCCACCCTGTAGTGTACAGAGAAGGCACCTCCACCCTGTATTGTACAGGGAAGGGAAGGCACCTCCACCCTGTAGTGTACAGAGAAGGCACCTCCACCCTGTCGTGTACAGAGAAGGCACCTCCACCCTGTAGTGTACAGAGAAGGCACCTCCACCCTGTATTGTACAGGGAAGGGAAGGCACCTCCACCCTGTAGTGTACAGAGAAGGCACCTCCACCCTGTCGTGTACAGAGAAGGCACCTCCACCCTGTACTGTACAGGGAAGGGAAGGAAGGTATCTAGCCATCAGTGGGGAGGGGGGAGGGATAGCTATCTGGCAGCTTGTGTCAGTAGGGGGGGGGAGCTATCTAGCAGCTTGTGTCAGTGTTGGGGGCAGGTATCTAGCCATCTGTGTCAGGGGGGAGGGGTAGCTATCTGGCAGCTTGTGTCAGAGCTGGGGGAGCTATCTAGCCATCTGTCAGGGGGAAGGGGGGGCTATCTTGCCATCTGTGTCAGTGGGGAGGGGGAAATGGGGGCTATCTGGCAGCTTTTGTCAGTAGGGTGGAGGGGGGGCTATATAGCAATATGTGTCAGTGGGGAGGGGGGGTTAGCTGTCTAGCAGCTTGTGTCAGTGGGGAAGGGGAGGGGAGGGGGGCTATCTGGCAGCTTGTGTTGGTGAAGCAGGGGCTATATAGCCATCTGTTACAGTGAGGGGAGAGGGGTAGCTATCTAGCCATCTGTGTCAGGGGGGAGGGGGAGCTATCTAGCCATCTGTGTCAGTGTGAATTGGGAGGGGAGGTACGGGGCAGCACAGTGGTGGCATGCCCTACATCAGGAAACATGCTGATGATGGTTCAAAGAATTATGTTGATGATTGTTTTGACAGCTTTGGCATGACTTTGGGATGATAACCATCTCAGAAAATATACATTTTACTTGAACAAATATACACATTTTATTTTCTCAAACTTTGCTTGTTTGATTGATGCACTCATCAGAAAAACTGTTCTTTATCAGAATAACTCTTAATTATAAAAGCTGAGTTATTTTCAGTTTTCTCATATTTAATTTGTGTTTGATCTAGCCACAAACTAATCTTTGTTTCCGTTAATTGATTGCAAATTAATTATAACAGTAACTCTTCTCCTAAGCAATAGCACTTCATTTACTTGTGATAGACAGTAAGGTGCTTTCCCCAGCCTTGCTTTCTAAAACCATAAAAACCAGTCACACTCATAAATCTGATGTAACAGATGATTGTAAATGTGGTGGTGGTGGTGGGGGACAGTTGTATCTTAGACTGGAAGGATGACATCAGTTTCTATCATGTGGCTTGTAACCATCAAGATCAGGCGTCACTATCTACAAGCAAAGCAAAAAGGGTTACATACAACTAAACTCACAATAAGGACACACATTCAACTGATGACCAACAATGCTGTATTACCATATTTTCTTGAGAATTATGCGCAAAAAAAAATTACGCCGTACCCCTTTAGCGAATTCAGATAAACAAACAGGTAATAAGAAACTTGGTCAGTAAAAATTTGAAATTTTAGCTAAAAAATCACCAGACATGTTGATTTACCATTTAAATTGTATTTTCTGTTCTGCTAGACATTGTTTTACATGCAGAGATTCAGATTACAGTGTGTATTTTCTCGTAAACTAAGCCGGAAACAGAAATCAGCTGTACACACGTCTTCTTGGAATCTACCGGTGATTCAGTTAACAAATACCCAATGATACAACTTCAAAGAATTTTGATGAAATGGTTGAAAGAAATTTTATCTGAAATTATTATTTTATCAGGAATAATATATTCCAATATCGTGTTATTTTACAATATGTTATAAATTATAAGAGCCATAAGCATAGCACTTTGGTACAGTTGATTGCTATTGCAGGATATTTTGCCATATTGAACAATTTGACCAGTCACCGTACAGGGACTTTCTGCGCTAGATGTATTTTTACTGCGAAACTGTTATGTTGACATAGTCGTCACATTGCAACAAATATGACATTTTACAGGTCAAAGTATGGCATTTATGTTATATGTGTCCATTCTCTGGCAACGGCAATCTGACTGTGGTTGCTGTAAATAACAGTGAGTTGACGCATGATTTCGTCGAAATGAATGTAAACAAATATCGAATAAAATTTTGAATAAGATAAATAAACTATTTTACAAACATAAGTCCAGATATACAATGAACACCTTTTTATAACCAAATAGTATGATAATGGGATTAAATTGTGTACTTCAGTTCGGATCTGTTGACTGTTGTTATGTGCTCGCGGTGATCAGCCGTTAATGTTTTTTGAGGAGAGGGGAAAAACATCGTGTCAGTGTAAAACTTGAGTATATAGAAAATATAAGTAAATGTTGGGAGGCATGTGTTACCGCACTATAACCAAGTTAACGCTATATTGAAGGGTGCAATAGCAAAGGAAGGCTCTTTGGGGCCGAGTTCACTTCATATTCCAGTCGTAGTCGACTCGCTATGTGCCAGATACTTGGTTTACTTCCTCATCTTACACCACTTGGTTGTGTATGTCCATCTCCACTAACGTCTCGAAATCGAAGTGGTCACTAACATGTGTATACATGTAATTCAGCAGTGGCCGAGTTTATTTGTTGACATGATGAACATGATAGTCCACATCGTGTCAGTGTAAAACTCTAGTTTCTTAAAAATGTAAGTAAATTTTTGGAGCCATTCATTACCGCACTATAACCGAGTTAGCACTATATTGAGGATCCCAATAGCGAGGGAACACTGTATCTCTGATTCTCAGTTCTGTATATGTAACATTTGACTGAATTTTGAAAGGTGGCCTTCTTTAATTTACAGAAATCTAAAATGTCAAGGTTGAGATGGTCACCACATGTAGTTCTTAGTTTGTTTGGCATCTTTATCATCAATCATATGTGGTTCAAGACAATGATAACAACCCAATTTCTTCAAGAGATTCAGATTAGATATTGATTATGTCCTCCCAAACAGCTATATTGAAAAATTAATTATGGCTATTTCTCAGCCAATTTTGTTTTGAACTTTGCTGTATTTTTCGGTAGTAGTGAAACTCAACACACATGTTCCTTTATTTGTATTTTTACACCTTGTTTTGACCATGCTCTGAAATTCTTTCAAAATGCATATATGGCATCATAAATAGAAGCTCCGTGAAATGGCCTGTCTTAAGATTCGGTTGGAATTTGACTGCTCTCGCTACTGGAGATGTTTCTAATGAATACTACACAAAGATTATTGTCGTTTGAGGTTATTCGTCTATGGACACCTTCCGAATGGTTCTGGGAATTAATTTTGCACATTCAATTAAAAGGTCATGCAATAGCATTTAGCTTTTTGTAAAATATGGTTATATCATTGTCAATTTCTGAGGCATTGTTACCTCTACAAGTATATTCACATGTTTTTTCAGAATTCCTACTACAACAATGTCAACTGTATTAATGTCAAAGATGAAGGTCATCCTTGTGGAAATTTTTAACTGGTATATATTCTTGTTGATATGGTGCAAAGATTATTGACATCAGAAAATACTCTACAATGGTATTATTTCACATGGACATTGGGGACTCTTTTGGCAAATACTGTGAGCAGGTCAAAGGTCAAGGTCATGAAAAGGAAACATCTCACTTAAAAGCTTATGGTTACACTTTCTCAAAAGTATTAATGCATGTATCATTAATTTTGGCATATGCCTTCTCAATGATGGGCCCTGCTTTGAAAAGGATAAGATCAAAATAGGTCAAAGGTCAAGTTCAGGGTTTGTAAAACATGGTTATATTATTGTCAGATTTTGAGCATGGCTGCCTCTACAGGCATGAAACTGTTTATTTGCATATATCTTTGCAAATCCTACCATGTCTGAGGTTGGTGATAGCTCTATCACAAGGTCAAGATCTTCTTTGAGGTTATTGTGAAACATGGATGTGTCATTTATTGCCAGTTACTGGTGTGCTTTTGCTTGTACAATCCTGAGACTTGGGTAATTGTTGGATCTTAAGAAGTTGTCTCGATTAAGGTTAAAGTACTGTTTTCACACTGGAAGTACATGGTGGTACATTAAGTCCTTTAGCTCTCAGGAAATGGCAGTGATACGAATGTTTCTGTTTTTGCAAATTCTTGCTAACACCTTTAGTTTGTTCAGATAATTGGTGTTTTAGTGGGTTTATTTTAAGTTGTCAATAATGATACAGAAAATATTTGAATATCAGTGCTGACAGCAACTTTTGTTAAGTGTCTGTCTTTGTTGACATTTTAATCTTTTCGTATCCAGGGGAACTACAGTGCTGGGGCACTACTTATTTTTGAAAGTAAGGTTAAATTAATCGGAACTCACTCCTTGCCCTTTCCTATAATCTCACCAGATAAAAAGTCTGATCAAGCAATGCTGATATCAAGGTGGTAGCTTGCTATACAGTTTGGTTGAATGTATGCAATATCTGTCTTGAGAGTGTAGCTGGACATGTTTGTTTGACAGTCTCCTGGACAATAACAACAATAAACAGGCCAATGTTTAGTCAACATGGCAGCTCTCATCATCTGAGACATGTGGTGTGATCCCTGCTGATAACCCATGTTCTGGTGTGAGCAGCATACACAGGCATGGCCAGATACACAAACAATAGTCATACCACAAAATGTTCTGATTTTCTTTTCCAAGGTATCATTATCTGGTATACATTAACTGTCTTTCTATGTACTCCCACCAGACAATGCAGCTGTGTGGGTATCTGTATGTCTGACACTATGATGCTACATGTAGGGGTGTCTGTGTGGGTATCTGTATGTCTGACACTAAGATGCTACATGTAGGGGTGTCTGTGGGTATCTGTATGTCTGTCACTAAGATGCTACATGTAGGGGTGTCTGTGTGGGTATCTGTATGTCTGTCACTAAGATGCTACATGTAGGGGTGTCTGTGGGTATCTGTATGTCTGTCACTAAGATGCTACATGTAGGGGTGTCTGTGTGGGTATCTGTATGTCTTGCACTAAGATGCTACATGTAGGGGTGTCTGTGTGGGTATCTGTATGTCTGTCACTAAGATGCTACATGTAGGGGTGTCTGTGTGGGTATCTGTATGTCTGTCACTAAGATGCTACATGTAGGGGTGTCTGTGTGGGTATCTGTATGTCTGTCACTAAGATGCTACATGTAGGGGTGTCTGTTTTGGTATCTGTATGTCTGACACTATGATGCTACATGTAGGGGTGTCTGTGTGGGTATCTGTATGTCTGACACTATGATACTACATTGTAGGGGTGGCTATGTGGGAATCTTTATGTCTGACACTAAGATGCTACATGTAGGGGTGTCTGGGTATCTGTATGTCTTGCACTAAGATGCTACATGTAGAGGTGGCTATGTGGGTATCTGTATGTCTGACACTATGATGCTTCATGTAGGGGTGGCTATGTGGGAATCTGTATGTCTGACACTAAGATGCTACATGTAGGGGTGTCTGTGTGGGTATCTGTATGTCTGACACTAAGATGCTACATCAGTGTCCAACCCAGACGCGCGATTGCGCAATTCACGCTAAAAAAAATCAAATCGCCCCACTTTAAAAACTCAAAGCGCGATCTGCCGCGCACTGTAATTTCTTGAACAGTCACTTTCTTTATCAGCTGTTTATCCCTACCTTTAGATTCAATACTCACTCAATCTTTAATCAATTATCGAAGAAAGACAGTTCACAGCAAACATTGTAAACAACTGTCGAAGACTGATCGATAATAACCGGAAGTTCGAACACGAGTTACGTCCCTTGGGTTGCTGAATAAATTATCGACAGGATTTGCATGGGAAACGAAATTTAATTTACTGTAGTAGAAAGCGTATCAAAACTTTGATCAAAATTATGTTGTAGTTTGTTGTTTAGTAATCAAAAACCTTTGACAAGATGTTAAAAGACTAAATATTCTATCTTGAATAGTTCTGAAAATATTTTTGAGCATTTTAGTTCGTTTTAGTTTCGTTTTCTGAAATCACACAATATGAATTGCAGACTGTCATTGCAGACGATCTTTTGAATAGTGAAAATGTCGCACAAAAACAAAAAATTACAGACTTTTTTAATCAAAATAGATGTTCTAAAAAAGACAATGATGAAACCACAGTCACTGTAATTACTTCTCAAACTGAAGGGGAAATCGATCCCGGTCCTAGTGACTCAAAAAAAAGGAGTTCTTTATTCTGATCTGTTACACTTTTATATGATGATGTTCCAGTACATAATACCAAATAGGACATTTTTGAAGAAAGCATGCAGTTATCCCCCCACTTTTTCAAAATCCCCCCTATTTTGTACATGATGGGGGGACAAGTCCCCCCTTGATTTTCAATTCTGTGTTGGACACTGCTACATGTAGGGGTGTCTGTGTGGGTGTCTGTATGTCTGGCACTAAGATGCTACATGTAGGGGTGTCTGTGTGGGTATCTGTACGTCTGACACTAAGCTGCTACATGTAGGGGTGTCTGTGTGGTATTTGTATGTCTGTCACTAAGATGCTACATGTAGGGGTGTTTATGTGGGTATCTGTATGTCTGTCACTAAGATGCTACATGTAGGGGTGTCTGTGTGGTATTTGTATGTCTGTCACTAAGATGCTACATGTAGGGGTGTTTATGTGGGTATCTGTATGTCTGTCACTAAGATGCTACATGTAGGGGTGTCTGTGTGGGTATCTGTATGTCTTGCACTAAGATGCTACATGTAGGGGTGTCTGTGTGGGTATCTGTATGTCTGGCACTAAGATGCTACATGTAGGGGTGTCTGTGTGGGTATCTGTATGTCTGTCACTAAGATGCTACATGTAGGGGTGTCTGTGTGGTATTTGTATGTCTGTCACTAAGATGCTACATGTAGGGGTGTTTATGTGGGTATCTGTATGTCTGTCACTAAGATGCTACATGTAGGGGTGTCTGTGTGGTATTTGTATGTCTGTCACTAAGATGCTACATGTAGGGGTGTTTATGTGGGTATCTGTATGTCTGTCACTAAGATACTACATGTAGGGGTGTCTGTGTGGTATTTGTATGTCTGTCACTAAGATGCTACATGTAGGGGTGTTTATGTGGGTATCTGTATGTCTGTCACTAAGATGCTACATGTAGGGGTGTCTGTGTGGTATTTGTATGTCTGTCACTAAGATGCTACATGTAGGGGTGTCTGTGTGGTATCTGTATGTCTGTCACTAAGATGCTACATGTAGGGGTGTTTATGTGGGTATCTGTATGTCTGTCACTAAGATGCTACATGTAGGGGTGTCTGTGTGGGTATCTGTATGTCTGTCACTAAGATGCTACATGTAGGGGTGTCTGTGTGGGTATCTGTATGTCTTGCACTAAGATGCTACATGTAGGGGTGTCTGTGTGGGTATCTGTATGTCTGTCACTAAGATGCTACATGTAGGGGTGTCTGTGTGGGTATCTGTATGTCTGACACTATGATGCTACATGTAGGGGTGTCTGTGTGGGTATCTGTATGTCTGACACTAAGATGCTACATGTAGGGGTGTCTGTGTGGGTATCTGTATGTCTGACACTATGATGCTACATGTAGGGGTGTCTGTGTGGGTATCTGTATGTCTGACACTATGATGCTACATGTAGGGGTGTCTGTGTGGGTATCTGTATGTCTGTCACTAAGATGCTACATGTAGGGGTGTCTGTGTGGGTATCTGTATGTCTGACACTAAGATGCTACATGTAGGGGTGTCTGTGTGGGTATCTGTATGTCTGTCACTAAGATGCTACATGTAGGGGTGTCTGTGGGTATCTGTATGTCTGACACTATGATGCTACATGTAGGGGTGTCTGTGTGGGTATCTGTATGTCTGACACTATGATGCTACATGTAGGGGTGTCTGTGTGGGTATCTGTATGTCTGTCACTAAGATGCTACATGTAGGGTTGGCTATGTGGGTATTTGTATTTCTGACACTATGATGCTACATGTAGGGGTGTCTGTGTGGGAATCTGTATGTCTGGCACTAAGATGCTACAGGTTGTGGTGTCTGTGTGGGTATATGTATAACTATGGTCAGGGAAAGTGTTAATGTAGATATGTTTAGTGTCATTTTAATGGTACTGATAGTTTTGAAATAACATGTTTGTGAGTGGCATGTGCATGTCATATGCCGCAGTGAGGTCAGGTATGTAGACTTCCTTCCCCCTATAATTGCTATGGTATGCAGACATATTTAGAGAGCTGAGGGGCCAGTTCCTAAATTACATTATGCCATGTTACTTCCCTCTCACCCCAAGGTGTGCACCTGCTGGGCTTGTGGTAAGAATTTACGTACATGCAGTATGTAACTATATACAACAAGGCACAAAGTCTTGAGAAAACTAGCACCAAGTTGGTTTTGTAATTTTCATTCATGTTATAGTTGAAAGTCAGAAATTGGATTACCTCTTTAAAATGCTCTTCCTTTGTGGGGTAGGGGTGATGGGAAGAAATACATTTATTTTCTGTGAAATACATTTAGAAGAAAATGTAAAGTTTCTTTAACCATGTTAGCTTAATGATTTATTGTTTTTCCAAACTTATTGTTGATCATCTGCAAAGCTTTTTCGCTGTATACCACTGGCTAAGTACAGTTAACAGTACCCCAAATTTACAGATTCCTACTGAGATATATACAAGTATCAAGATGTCATTTCTGTCCTTCCCACCAACCTGAAACTCACCCACTGACCTGTAACTCACCCATTCACCTCTCACTCACCTGTAACTCACCCATTCACCCCATACACACCTGTAACTCACCCATTCACCCCACTACACACCTGTAACTCACCCATTCATCTCTCACCCACCTGTAACTCACCCATTCATCCCATACACACATGTAACTCACCCATTCACATTCCAACCACCTGTAACTCACCCGTTCACCCCACTACACACCTGTAACTCACCCATTCATCTCTCACCCACCTGTAACTCACCCGTTCAACCCCTACACACCTGTAACTCACCCATTCATCTCTCACCAAACCTGTAACCCACCCGTTCAACTCCTTAACGCCTGTTACTCACTCATTCACATCCCACCCACCTGTAACTCACCCATTCACCTCCCAACCACCTATAACTAGCCCATTCACCTCCCTCCCACCCACCTGTTACTCACCCGTTCACCTCCTAAACACCTGTTACTCACCCATTCACCTCCTACACACCTGTAACTCACCCATTCACCTCCCAACCACCTATAACTAGCCCATTCACCTCCCTCCCACCCACCTGTTACTCACCCGTTCACCTCCTAAACACCTGTTACTCACCCATTCACCTCCCACCCACTTGTAACTCACCCATTCACCTACTCACCAATGCATCTCCTTTCACCTCCTTCCCACCTTTGACTCACCCATTTATCTCCTACTCACCCACCTGTAACTCATCCTTTCACCTCCTCCCACCATTTACTCACCCATTCATCTCCTACTCACCCACCCACCTGTAACTCACCCTTTCACCTCCTTCCCACCTTTGACTCACCCATTCATCTCCACTCACCCACCCATCTGTAACTCACGCTTTCACCTCCTTCCCCCCTTTGACTCACCCGTTCACCCCCTACACACCTGTAATTCACCCCATACACACATGTAACTCACCCATTCACATCCCATCCACCTGTAACTCACCCGTTCACCCCCTACACACCTTTAACTCACCCATTCACCTCTCACCCACCTGTAACTCACCCATTCACCCCATACACACATGTAACTCACCCATTCACATCGCACCCACGTGTAACTCACCCATTCACCCAATACACACATGTAACTCACCCATTCACCTCTCACCCACCTGTAACTCACCCATTCACCCAATACACACGTCACTTAACCATTCACATCCCACCCACCTGTAACTCACCCATTCACCTCTCACCCGCCTGTAACTCACCCGTTCACCCCCTACACACCTGTAACTTAACCATTCACATCCCACCCACCTGTAACTCACCCATTCACCTCTCACCCACCTGTAACTCACCTATTCACATTCCACCCACCTGTAACTCACCTATTCACCTCTCACCCACCTGTAACTCACCCATTCACCTCTCACCCACCTGTAACCCACCCGTTCAACCCCTACACACCTGTTACTCACTCTTTCACATCCCACCCACCTGTAACTCACCCATTCACCTCCTAAACGCCTGTTACTCACCCATTTACATCCCATCCACCTGTAACTCACCCGTTCAACCCCTACACACCTGTTACTCACTCATTTACATCCCACCCACCTGTAACCCACCCGTTCAACTCCTAAACGCCTGTTACTCACTCATTCACATCCCACCCACCTGTAACTCACCCATTCACCTCCTACACACCTGTAACTCACCCATTCACCTCCAAACCACCTATAACTAGCCCATTCACCTCCCACCCACCTGTTACTCACCCGTTCACCTCCTAAACACCTGTTACTCACCCATTCACCTCCCACCCACCTGTAACTCACCCATTCACCTACTCACCAATGCATCTCCTACTCACCCACCAATCCGTAACTCACCCATTTATCTCCTACTCACCCACCTGTAACTCACCCTTTCACCTCCTTCCCACCTTTGACTCACCCATTCATCTCCTACTCACCCACCCACCTGTAACTCACCCTTTCACCTCCTTCCCACCTTTGACTCACCCATTCATCTCTACTCACCCACCCACCTGTAACTCACCCTTTCACCTCCTTCCCACCTTTGACTCACCCATTCATCTCTACTCACCCACCCACCTGTAACTCACCCTTTCACCTCCTTCCCACCTTTGACTCACCCATTCATCTCTACTCACCCACCCACCTGTAACTCACCCTTTCACCTCCTTCCCACCTTTGACTCACCCATTCATCTCTACTCACCCACCCACCTGTAACTCACCCTTTCACCTCCTTCCCACCTTTGACTCACCCATTCATCTCTACTCACCCACCCACCTGTAACTCACCCTTTCACCTCCTTCCCACCTTTGACTCACCTATTCATCTCTACTCACCCAGCCACCTGTAACTCACCCTTTCACCTCCTTCCCACCTTAGACTCACCCATTCATCTCTACTCACCCACCCACCTGTAACTCACCCTTTCACCTCCTTCCCACCTTTGACTCACCCATTCATCTCTACTCACCCACCCAGCTGTAACTCACCCTTTCACCTCCTTCCCACCTTTGACTCACCCATTCATCTCTACTCACCCACCCACCTGTAACTCACCCTTTCACCTCCTTCCCACCTTTGACTCACCCATTCATTCTTCTCACCCACCCACCTGTAACTCACCCTTTCACCTCCTTCCCACCTTTGACTCACCCATTCATCTCTACTCACCCACCCACCTGTAACTCACCCTTTCACCTCCTTCCCACCTTTGACTCACCCATTTATCTCCTACTCACCCTTTCACCTCCTTCCCACCTTTGACTCACCCATTCATCTCCTACCCACCCACCTGTAACTCACCCTTTCACTTCCTACTCGATATATGATTATTTTGAAATTTTGTATTGATGATACACTTTTCAAAATCGTGCTAGCTAGGTCTGATATGCTAATGATATTAAATGCACCCATCATGGTTCATGGTTCATGGTTATCATGGTTCATTGCATTCAGAAATTTTGTTGGATGCCTGTTTTTAATATTAAAGATCAGCTTCACTCTGAAGACCATACTCTCAAACAATCATCATGTATCTATCAACATTATACACTATTTTCCTTTTATTATATATAGTTGACTTCAAATAACTTTAAGTGATCTCTTACTGGATGTTAGTCTGAAATAAACAATTTTGTCACAAGTCACAGGGGCTAGGTATGTTGAGACGGGTGTATTCAATATATGTGTTGTTGAGTGGAGTGTGTGTCTCAATGGCTCCTGCATGACATATGGCACAAGTCTGATGGAGCATGCTTAATGTACACAGCCACCTTAGCACCAGGGGAAAATGTCTTTCTTTGAACAAGGTCTGAAACTGTCAGCAGTCGTAATGGAATTGCAGCAAAAACTTGACAACATTGTGAGAAAAGACCAGTAACTGACAACTTGCATAGCAGCATGGTAAAAAAGTCACTCCTAAATTTTCATTTCAACAAGTTTTCCTCAGTCAGTGAATAGGTGACTCTACCTCAATACCGCGTCAGTGCTTGGCTGTTAAACGTGACATAAATGTCATTGTATGGAATAAAAACCCTGACTACCAGGGGAATGTTTTTTGTCAAAATCCATTTATCAATTTGCTTCCACTGCTGATAGCTTTCAGAGTCAATTTCTCATCATCTAATCACATTTTACACATCAAAAGATTTAAATGGCTATATTCATGGGTTTTTCATGGTGCTTTGCCTGCTCATTACTTGGTGAATATAGATGGAACTGGCCAGTTTTAGGTGTCTCTAGATAATGGTACCAGGGAAATATATCAGTTACGTAGGACTGGTGAAACTATGGTGGTTTGCAGTGTAAGACAGGACTGGTGGAAGTAGGGTGGTTTACAGTGTAAGACAGGACTGGTGGAAGTAGGGTGGTTTACAGTGTTAGACAGGACTGGTGGAAGTTGGGTGGTTTACAGTGTTAGACACGACTGGTGGAAGTAGGGTGGTTTACAGTGTTAGACAGGACTGGTGGAAGTGGGGTGGTTTACAGTGTTAGACAGGACTGGTGGAAGTAGGGTGGTTTACAGTGTTAGACACGACTGGTGGAAGTTGGGTGGTTTACAGTGTAAGACAGGACGGGTGGAAGTAGGGTGGTTTACAGTGTAAGACAGGACTGGTGGAAGTGGGGTGGTTTACAGTGTTAGACATGACGGGTGGAAGTAGGGTGGTTTACAGTGTTAGACAGGACGGGTGGAAGTTGGGTGGTTTACAGTGTTAGACAGGACTGGCGGAAGTAGGGTGGTTTACAGTGTTAGACAGGACTGGTGGAAGTGGGGTGGTTTACAGTGTTAGACAGGACTGGTGGAAGTAGGGTGGTTTACAGTGTTAGACACGACTGGTGGAAGTAGGGTGGTTTACAGTGTTAGACAGGACGGGTGGAAGTAGGGTGGTTTACAGTGTTAGACAGGACTGGTGGAAGTGGGGTGGTTTACAGTGTTAGACACGACTGGTGGAAGTAGGGTGGTTTACAGTGTTAGACAGGACTGGTGGAAGTGGGGTGGTTTACAGTGTTAGACAGGACTGGTGGAAGTAGGGTGGTTTACAGTGTTAGACAGGACTGGTGGAAGTTGGGTGGTTTACAGTGTTAGACACGACTAGTGGAAGTGGGGTGGTTTACAGTGTTAGACACGACTGGTGGAAGTAGGGTGGTTTACAGTGTTAGACAGGACTGGTGGAAGTGGGGTGGTTTACAGTGTTAGACAGGACGGGTGGAAGTAGGGTGGTTTACAGTGTTAGACAGGACTGGTGGAAGTTGGGTGGTTTACAGTGTTAGACAGGACGGGTGGAAGTAGGGTGGTTTACAGTGTTAGACAGGACTGGTGGAAGTTGGGTGGTTTACAGTGTTAGACAGGACTGGTGGAAGTAGGGTGGTTTTCAGTGTTAGACAGGACTGGTGGAAGTAGGGTGGTTTACAGTGTTAGACAGGACTGGTGGAAGTTGGGTGGTTTACAGTGTTAGACACGACTGGTGGAAGTTTGGTGGTTTACAGTGTAAGACAGGATGGTGGAAGTTGGGTGGTTTACAGTGTTAGACGCGACTGGTTGAAGTAGGGTGGTTTACAGTGTTAGACACGACTGGTTGAAGTAGGGTGGTTTACAGTGTAAGACAGGACGGGTGGAAGTAGGGTGGTTTACAGTGTTAGACAGGACTGGTTGAAGTAGGGTGGTTTACAGTGTTAGACAGGACTGGTTGAAGTAGGGTGGTTTACAGTGTTAGACAGGACTGGTTGAAGTTGGGTGGTTTACAGTGTTAGACAGGACTGGTGGAAGTGGGGTGGTTTACAGTGTTAGACAGGACTGGTGGAAGTAGGGTGGTTTACAGTGTTAGACAGGACGGGTGGAAGTGGGGTGGTTTACAGTGTTAGACAGGACGGGTGGAAGTGGGGTGGTTAACAGTGTAAGACAGGACTGGTGGAAGTAGGGTGGTTTACAGTGTTAGACAGGACTGGTGGAAGTAGGGTGGTTTACAGTGTTAGACAGGACTGGTGGAAGTTGGGTGGTTTACAGTGTTAGACACGACTAGTGGAAGTAGGGTGGTTTACAGTGTTAGACAGGACGGGTGGAAGTAGGGTGGTTTACAGTGTTAGACAGGACTGGTGGAAGTAGGGTGGTTTACAGTGTTAGACAGGACTGGTGGAAGTGGGGTGGTTTACAGTGTTAGACAGGACGGTTGGAAGTAGGGTGGTTTACAGTGTTAGACAGGACTGGTGGAAGTAGGGTGGTTTACAGTGTAAGACACGACTGGCGGAAGTAGGGTGGTTTACAGTGTTAGACACGACTGGTGGAAGTAGGGTGGTTTACAGTGTTAGACACGACTGGCGGAAGTAGGGTGGTTTACAGTGTTAGACAGGACTGGTGGAAGTGGGGTGGTTTACAGTGTAAGACAGGACGGGTGGAAGTAGGGTGGTTTACAGTGTTAGACAGGACGGGTGGAAGTGGGGTGGTTTACAGTGTTAGACACGACTGGCGGAAGTAGGGTGGTTTACAGTGTTAGACAGGACTGGTGGAAGTGGGGTGGTTTACAGTGTTAGACAGGACTGGTGGAAGTAGGGTGGTTTACAGTGTTAGACAGGACTGGTGGAAGTAGGGTGGTTTACAGTGTTAGACAGGACTGGTGGAAGTGGGGTGGTTTACAGTGTTAGACAGGACGGGTGGAAGTGGGGTGGTTTACAGTGTTAGACACGACTGGCGGAAGTAGGGTGGTTTACAGTGTTAGACAGGACTGGTGGAAGTGGGGTGGTTTATAGTGTTAGACAGGACTGGTGGAAGTAGGGTGGTTTACAGTGTTAGACACGACTGGTGAAAGTGGGGTGGTTTACAGTGTTAGACACGACTGGCGGAAGTAGGGTGGTTTACAGTGTTAGACACGACTGGCGGAAGTAGGGTGGTTTACAGTGTTAGACAGGACGGGCGGAAGTAGGGTGGTTTACAGTGTTAGACAGGTCTGGTGGAAGTAGGGTGGTTTACAGTGTTAGACAGGACTGGTGGAAGTGGGGTGGTTTACAGTGTTAGACACGACTGGCGGAAGTAGGGTGGTTTACAGTGTTAGACAGAACTGGTGGAAGTAGGGTGGTTTACAGTGTTAGACAGGACTGGTGGAAGTAGGGTGGTTTACAGTGTTAGACAGGACTGGTGGAAGTGGGGTGGTTTACAGTGTTAGACACGACTGGTGGAAGTAGGGTGGTTTACAGTCTTAGACATGACGGGTGGAAGTTGGGTGGTTTACAGTGTTAGACACGACTGGTGGAAGTGGGGTGGTTTACAGTGTTAGACAGGACTGGTGGAAGTAGGGTGGTTTACAGTGTTAGACACGACTGGTGGAAGTGGGGTGGTTTACAGTGTTAGACAGGACTGGTGGAAGTAGGGTGGTTTACAGTGTTAGACACGACTGGTGGAAGTAGGGTGGTTTACAGTGTAAGACACGACGGGTGGAAGTGGGGTGGTTTACAGTGTTAGACACGACTGGTGGAAGTAGGGTGGTTTACAGTGTTAGACACGACTGGTGGAAGTAGGGTGGTTTACAGTGTTAGACAGGACTGGTGGAAGTAGGGTGGTTTACAGTGTTAGACAGGACTGGTGGAAGTGGGGTGGTTTACAGTGTTAGACAGGACTGGTGGAAGTGGGGTGGTTTACAGTGTTAGACAGGACTGGTGGAAGAAGGGTGGTTTCCAGTGTAAGACAGGACTGGTGGAAGTAGGGTGGTTTACAGTGTTAGACAGGACTGGTGGAAGTGGGGTGGTTTACAGTGTAAGACACGACTGGTTGAAGTGGGGTGGTTTACAGTGTTAGACACGACTGGTGGAAGTGGGGTGGTTTACAGTGTAAGACAGGACTGGTGGAAGTAGGGTGGTTTACAGTGTTAGACAGGACGGGTGGAAGTAGGGTGGTTTACAGTGTTAGACAGGACTGGTGGAAGTAGGGTGGTTTACAGTGTTAGACACGACTAGTGGAAGTGGGGTGGTTTACTGTGTTAGACACGACTGGTTGAAGTAGGGTGGTTTACAGTGTTAGACAGGACTGGTGGAAGTGGGGTGGTTTACAGTGTTAGACACGACTGGTGGAAGTGGGGTGGTTTACAGTGTTAGACACGACTGGTGGAAGTAGGGTGGTTTACAGTGTTAGACAGGACTGGTGGAAGTGGGGTGGTTTACAGTGTTAGACAGGACTGGTGGAAGTGGGGTGGTTTACAGTGTTAGACACGACTGGTGGAAGTAGGGTGGTTTACTGTGTAAGACACGACTGGTGGAAGTGGGGTGGTTTACAGTGTTAGACACGACTGGTTGAAGTAGGGTGGTTTACAGTGTTAGACAGGACGGGTGGAAGTTGGGTGGTTTACAGTGTTAGACACGACTGGTGGAAGTAGGGTGGTTTACTGTGTTAGACAGGACTGGTGGAAGTGGGGTGGTTTACAGTGTTAGACAGGACGGGTGGAAGTTGGGTGGTTTACAGTGTTAGACAGGACGGGTGGAAGTAGGGTGGTTTACAGTGTTAGACAGGACGGGTGGAAGTAGGGTGGTTTACAGTGTAAGACACGACTGGCGGAAGTAGGGTGGTTTACAGTGTTAGACAGGACGGGTGGAAGTAGGGTGGTTTACAGTGTTAGACAGGACTGGTGGAAGTAGGGTGGTTTACAGTGTTAGACACGACGGGTGGAAGTGGGGTGGTTTACAGTGTAAGACACGACTGGTGGAAGTAGGGTGGTTTACAGTGTTAGACACGACTAGTGGAAGTAGGGTGGTTTACAGTGTTAGACAGGACTGGTGGAAGTAGGGTGGTTTACAGTGTTAGACAGGACGGGCGGAAGTAGGGTGGTTTACAGTGTTAGACAGGACGGGTGGAAGTTGGGTGGTTTACAGTGTTAGACAGGACTGGTGGAAGTTGGGTGGTTTACAGTGTTAGACAGGACGGGTGGAAGTTGAGTGGTTTACAGTGTTAGACAGGACGGGTGGAAGTTGGGTGGTTTACAGTGTTAGACACGACGGGTGGAAGTTGGGTGGTTTACAGTGTTAGACAGGACTGGTGGAAGTTGGGTGGTTTACAGTGTTAGACACGACTGGTTGAAGTAGGGTGGTTTACAGTGTTAGACAGGACTGGTGGAAGTAGGGTGGTTTACAGTGTAAGACAGGACTGGTGGAAGTGGGGTGGTTTACAGTGTTAGACAGGACGGGTGGAAGTTGGGTGGTTTACAGTGTTAGACAGGACGGGTGGAAGTAGGGTGGTTTACAGTGTTAGACACGACTGGTGGAAGTAGGGTGGTTTACAGTGTTAGACAGGACGGTTGGAAGTAGGGTGGTTTACAGTGTTAGACAGGACTGGTGGAAGTAGGGTGGTTTACAGTGTAAGACAGGACTGGTGGAAGTAGGGTGGTTTACAGTGTTAGACAGGACGGGTGGAAGTAGGGTGGTTTACAGTGTTAGACAGGACTGGTGGAAGTGGGGTGGTTTACAGTGTTAGACAGGACTGGTGGAAGTAGGGTGGTTTGCAGTGTTAGACACGACTGGTGGAAGTAGGGTGGTTTACAGTGTTAGACGCGACGGGCGGAAGTAGGGTGGTTTACAGTGTTAGACAGGACTGGTGGAAGTTGGGTGGTTTACAGTGTTAGACACGACTGGTGGAAGTAGGGTGGTTTACAGTGTTAGACAGGACTGGTGGAAGTAGGGTGGTTTACAGTGTTAGACAGGACTGGTGGAAGTAGGGTGGTTTACAGTGTTAGACGCGACGGGCGGAAGTAGGGTGGTTTACAGAGTTAGACACGACTGGTGGAAGTTGGGTGGTTTACAGTGTTAGACAGGACTGGTTGAAGTGGGGTGGTTTACAGTGTTAGACAGGACGGGTGGAAGTTGGGTGGTTTACAGTGTTAGACAGGACGGGTGGAAGTTGGGTGGTTTACAGTGTTAGACAGGACTGGTGGAAGTTGGGTGGTTTACAGTGTTAGACACGACTGGTGGAAGTAGGGTGGTTTACAGTGTTAGACACGACTGGTGGAAGTAGGGTGGTTTACAGTGTTAGACGCGACGGGCGGAAGTAGGGTGGTTTACAGTGTTAGACACGACTGGTGGAAGTAGGGTGGTTTACAGTGTTAGACAGGACTGGTTGAAGTGGGGTGGTTTACAGTGTTAGACAGGACGGGTGGAAGTTGGGTGGTTTACAGTGTTAGACAGGACAGGTGGAAGTTGGGTGGTTTACAGTGTTAGACAGGACTGGTGGAAGTTGGGTGGTTTACAGTGTTAGACACGACTGGTGGAAGTAGGGTGGTTTACAGTGTTAGACACGACTGGTGGAAGTAGGGTGGTTTACAGTGTTAGACATGACTGGTGGAAGTACTATGGCTAAGTTTCTTGTCTTCTCTGGTTGGAGACATATCTATCATTGATGCAGGGGTCCCTCACAACTTGCCTTGCCAGGTTTCACTCATCCAGCGCATAGGGTGGACCACTTGTTGATAGCACCAGTGCTAGTTTTCTTTATGTCATTGATTTTGTTTTTATTGCAAGCAGAAGATAAGCACATGTATATACCAGGGGTCCGGAAACCGTCATATGCGCCGGACATGTCCGATTGGGAATCTCAAATGTCCGTTTTAAAATATTGCTTACCGGACATTTTAAAAAGTATTGTCCGGACATTCTTAAATTTTGACCGGACATGATCAACAGTTAGGACTGAGCAGTTTCTGTCTGCAGTTGCAACACAATGAAGATTAACTACACTGACAAGCTTTGTTTGTTTTGATTGCTGAAAATACATCGTACCTACATGATAGTCCAATCGGTCAATCACTGTAATAGGCAATAAACTGAGTTGACACTGATTAATCGAGGATTAATTACTGAGAACATCTTGTTAATTTGAGTGAAAGGTGTTTACAACTGTACATTAATACCTTGCATCATCGATGTACCTCATTATCCTCACAATGCTACGATACGTAACCTCAGACAAGAAGTGAAAGCGTGACGACAGCCAGTCGACCGATGCAGATCAGTCGAGCCGATCTAACAAACCCTCAAAAGTCTGGACGATCATTTTGTAAGTCGTGGCTAACGACTTTCACTTGGTTGACATACAATGAGGATTTGCAGAATTTATTGTTTTCAGTAGCTAGTCGTATATTGAATCTTGTTTGACCGCCATTTTGCTTTCTCGGACGATCGATATCCAATTTTTTTATGGTCAATAATTAAGTACAGATGAAAAAAGTATTCAAATAACTATTGCTATCAACGATATTTTAGTATTTGTGATTAAATTATCTGTCTTGTTTTTAAAAAAATCTTTAGTTTAAAAAAAAACTTTTCCCGTGAGGTCAAGTGATAACCAAATATGGGATAATAGTCTCGATCCAAATGTTACAATGCATACACTTGAGCCGACTCATGAATATAACTTATGAATATTAATTAGACCGTTCACTACATTAACAGATCGTTATTATAACAGAAACAAACGTATTTGTTATTTGTTATTTATTGTCCGGTGAATTAAACAATTTAAATTGAAACAATTCATAATTCATCATATTATGAATACGTAAACTTGTAATGTGTGTGAAAAGTCGTACTAAAATACGCTATTTGAAGGGGGCGTGGCCTAAATGCAAATGTCCGATTGGGATTTTAAATTTTCCGGACCCCTGGTATATACTGCTCTGTAAGTCTTGGCAGCACGAATCTTGTTCATTATGGCAAATATATTTCTTGTCATATCACGCAACATAGTCATATTTTCAACATATTCTATAAGACATTTGTATCAGATGCTGTGACTTAAGACAGTTGGTACATACCCCTTGACTGTGCATTCTGTGTCAGTATATATGGTCCATGATTACAGCACACTGTGTCGGTATATGTGGTCCATGATTACAGCACATTATGTCGGTATATGTGGTCCATGATGACAGCACACTAGAACTGTGTCGTTATATATATGGTCCATGATGACAACACACTGTGTCAGTATATATGGTCCATGATCACAGCACATTGTGTCAGTATATATGGTTAATGATGACAGCACATTGTGTCAGTATATATGGTCCATGATTACAGCACACTGTGTCAGTATATATGGTCCATGATTACAGCACACTGTGTCGGTATATGTGGTCCATGATGACAGCACATTGGGTCAATATATATGGTCCATGATCACAGCACACTGTGTCGGTATATGTGGTCCATGATGACAGCACACTAGTACTGTGTCGTTATATATATGGTCCATGATGACAACACACTGTGTCAGTATATATGGTCCATGATCACAGCACATTGTGTCAGTATATATGGTCAATGATGACAGCATGCTGTGCATTGTGTCAGTAAATATGGTCCATGATGACAACACACTGTGTCAGTATATATGGTCCATGATCACAGCACACTGTGTCATTATATATGGTCCATGATGACAGCACACTGTCAGTATATATGGTCCATGATGACAGCACACTGTCAGTATATGTGGTCCATGATGACAGCACACTGTGTCAGTATATATGGTCCATGATGACAGCACATTGTGTCAGTATATGTGGACCATGATGACAGCACGCTGTGTCAATATATATGGTCCATGATGACAGCATGCTGTGCATTGTGTCAGTATATGTGGACCATGATCACAGCACACTGTGTCAGTATATATGGACCATGATGACAGCACACTAGTACTGTGTCGGTATATATATGGTCCATGATGACAGCACACTGTGTCAGTGTATATGGTCCATGATGACAGCACACTGTCAGTATATATGGTCCATGATCACAGCACACTGTGTCAGTATATATGGTCCATGTTGACAGCACACTAGTACTGTGTCTGTATATATGGTACATGTTGACATCATTCTGTGTCAGTATATATGGTCCTTGATAACAGCACACTGTGTGAGTACATATGGTTCATGATTACAGCACACTGTCAGTGTATATGGTCCATGATCACAGCACACTGTGTCAGTATATATGGTCCATGATCACAGCACACTGTGTCAGTATATATGGTCCATGATCACAGCACACTGTGTCAGTATATATGGTCCATGATCACAGCACACTGTGTCAGTATATATGGACCATGTTGACAGCATGACATGCACTGTGTTATATATATGGTCCATGATGACGGCACGCTGTGCACTGTGTCCGTATATGTGGTCCACAATGACAGCACACTGTATCGTTATATGCAGCTAGAGAAGAGCAACACCCACACCCACCCACCCAAACGTGACCGTTGGTCCCATCAGGGTGAATGTCAACAGGCATGGATGAATGTTCAAAGTTTAAGGAGTTGGAATCACCGATCAAACTGGTTTACTGCAGAGGTCCTTCATGTTTCCATATGTCATTTATGGGTTTCTCGGAAGATATGCCACTAGCTATGAGACTAGACCAAGTTGGCTTTACAGACTCAACATTTGAGAGCATCTTAGGATGCAAGAAGATCTCTCCATGCAGGTAAGGATGTCCATCCTGCTCCAACTCACTCAGAGGTGTCACTTCCTCAGGTTCCATCTAGATCTCTGATCCTGTGGGTGTTATCTGAACCCATCACATTTCCAGTGCTCTTTAATCACCAATTGCACCACATCAATGGCAACGTTTGGCAAGACAGACAGTCTAGTGTTAGACTGGCTTCACAAGCATACAAGCCCCTGCCAGCGGGCCTTGTCACGCACAGAAACTTTCTAACAGTTGACATGTTGCTTTGGGCCAAGAGTCTTCGTGCCCCTCCCACTTTGTGATGCCCTCTCCCTTCAGATGCCAGTAATGCAACTACCGTATATCGCTGTGTATAAGGCGACCCCACGTATAAGACGACCCCCCTGTACACGCCTTCAAAATCAACCCATAATAAAAAAAAATTCATTTATGAAGTAATAACATATAAGAGACAATGGTGAGTAATATAATCGCCAATTAACTATGTTGTAACTAACTAGGCTTATATTTGCTTCACATTCAGCGTGTTTATTCCACAATCACTTATTCACACTGTCTCCAACAGTTGTTAATACAACTGTAAAAACAGCGGGAATTGATTTCAGCTTCACCGGTTATCACATGTTAGGTCACATGTGCAATATGCAAATGCTTACCAGTACTTCCGGCTCTCTACTCACGGGTGTCGATTGTTTTACCGTGTCAGCTGGTTTGACAATCTGCATCGAGGCGAGGGTCATTTCAACTTTATTTGCAGAAATTATTAAACTTTATTCAAGGAAAAGAGATACAAATCATGTTTATGTATGGAAATAGTTATTGGAACAGTTATTTAGGACCAAATGCGAAGTTTTAATGTCAAATGCTCGGCTGGCTATCGGACGCCGGTTGACATCGCCAGTGGAAAAAAATGTGAGATCTTCGACTCTGTGTATAAGACGACCCCCCTTCTTAACCCCCTCATTTTAGGTACGAAAAACTCGCCTTATACACAGCGATATACGGTACCTATGATCATCATCAAGGGAGAAGTAGGCCAGCTCATCAGGGCAGAAGTGGGGCAACTCCATCGTTAAACAATCACACTGACCTGGCTTTGTCTATGAACCTTGACTAAAGACTACCGGATTTCAACTTTAGGCCCACCACAGGACATGTGGGAGGACAGTTTCAAGCTTACACCGACAATTGAAAACTCATTATGTCCGACCACTGGATACTGGAAGGATAAAAGATGCACTTTCATCAGTGTCCAGCACTTCTATCCATACCTACAGGTCATCAGTTCCATCTTGAAGGGACCAAGTTGGCAGCTGCAAACTTTACCAGAGAAGGGAGCAATTTGTGCACTATACAATACCGATGGAGATTTCTATTCTCTGGTATTGCTAGTGCTGAAAACGTGGGAGATGCATATGATCATTGACCTGAAGCTCCTCAACAAAGACCTAGTATGTCTGCCCAAGAAGCTCAGAAGCACTAAAAGGACAGGAGTGGGTTGATAGGGACTGGTCAGTCAGCTTAGATTTACTGGACACAAATCTCCATGTCCCAATCCATACCAATTGCAGACAGTACCTCAACGGAAGGTGATACAAATCCAATCAAAGGCTTTGCCCATCACCACCTCAGATTGCATCGTTATATCAACAATTTCCTCTCGGCTGATACAGCTGCTGTCATACCTAGGGTTTCTTGTTCATCCATCCAAGACAGCGTTTTGCCTCGTACATGACATTGTGTACATTAGGGGCCAGATTCCAGTTAAGCAATGGTATTCTCAGATCCCCGTAGGATGTTTCATGAGGTTGCAGGCAACGATCATGGAAGCAGTCAATCAGCCCTTCCAATCTTGTCAGTGGTGGATGTCCTTCCGGGGGTTACTGACATCTCTCCAAGATGTCCAGTTCTGATGTCTTAAAACTTGGTGGAACTCCTCGAGAACTCAGTATCTCAATGCTCTGGTACAACTATCACCAGCCGGGTTGGGCAGGTTACTTTGTTGGACAGACCTGCTCAATGTCTTTGAAGGCTGATTTTTTCTCCACCAGACCACCACTTCTACACTGACACATCCAGAAAGGATGGGGTGCTCACATGCACAGATATATACAGAACTCTGCATGTCTGCAAGTGATCTATGGTTCAACAGACGTGACAACAGTATAAAGTCGTTACCACCATGCGTTACATCAAAGCCAACAGAAGTGACGTCAATGGAGATCACCCATAGAAACAGAAATGCTGTTATCACAACCAGAAGTGACGTTACAAGAATGTCAGGTAGATGTCAAATTACACAATATTTACAATGAAAGTATCAGGGTATTGTGCAGTTTCTTAACGTTTCTATGTGCTATTACATCACTACTCTCAGCTATCCAGGATTACTTTATTCTGGATCCCCCAAACCTGAGGAGGAATGTGGTACATGTTAACAAAGGCTATTAGGCCATCCCTCCCCTATGTGCTGCTATAATCCCAAAAATCCAACTGACCAGGTGCAAGGACAGACATATGCATTCTTGGTGAAGGAGGACTTCTCAGATATATTCCTACAGCAACTATAACTTTATAATGAGTGCAAGATTGTGATACTATCAGACATATCTAAAGAGAAACCTTTAATGTGTATGTTTACAATGAAAAATATAGGGAAATTGTTTGTTGGTGTATGATCAATCACGCTTTATGCTATTTGGATTTAAGATGCTAAAGATACTGTGCTTGCCATGAAAATATGATGAAGTTCCTTGAATGATTCAATTACTGAATAAGTCAACTCAATGATTTCCTGATTCCGCAGATCTTATCCGATTGGTCATGGTTATTCAGATGACTTTTCAGGGCCACTGGAATAATGCAGCTGTTGATTTGTGGAGGGGGAAATAGCCTTCTGATTGCTCTACAAAGCGTAGGGAGTCACAGACATAATACATAAAATAAGGTTCACATTCATGTTTAATTGTGTGAGGACAATTATTTTGGTGTGAATTGAGCTGATTGATGTACAATGTGAAGCGTGTTCAGTCTGGGTAATTGTGAAAAATGTGGAGTGGAGTGTAAGATACAGGATAAAGTGTGGCTCTAGAGCTAACCAGTCACTGCATCAATAACAGCTACACAAGCAATTCTTCTCCCTGTCTTGGGCTGCTATCAGTGGACACTGTTTTCTTGAGGCTATGGCGAGATGGTAATGAAGTTTGTGTTGGAAGTTATGACTATCACAGTGTTTACTGGGGGTCCAAGCAGCTCTAACATTACTGACCAGATCAGTCAACAGCATTGATCTATACTTCATCTCAGCCTGTTAATTGACTCTCAGAAACTGGACCTCATTTTATGTGTGTGATCAGGGTCTGTAGAAACCACTTGCTAATACTGAACACCTTTCACTGGTTTAGATGGAGGGGGGTGGGGGTGGGGGTGGGGGTGGGGAGGAGGTCTATAGGGGTCATGAATACTTCAGGACATAAATGAGGTAGTTTCATGTTAAGACATTCTCCTTGATGACTGTGGCATTGTCTCAATGAATGTATTCATACTAGTCATACCTTTTCAATGATAGTGTTATTTCCAGGAGGTCGACATGGGATGACATAGCTTGGTGTAATGAGAAGCATATTGAGTGTGTTGTAGTACGATAGTTTCTTCTTTTGCTTGGCAATAGCTAAACGGTTTCCCAAAGTTTCCCAAGCTTGTGCGTGTCTGTGCTGTTTGACTGTGGCACCAACCGACATTGATCCCCAAACTGACGGCTTCCGGGGAGACAGAAATCGTGCTGTTAGAGGTGGCAAACATTGCCTCTCAAGCACATATCGGCTATTGATTCATAGAGAAAATAATGAAAACTTGCTGCAAGATGGCAGTTGTGGAATATGTGTGCAAGGCAACTCATCAGAGAAAGTTTTACTTCCCCATGAACAAAATCTGTTGTGAGGAAACAGACACTCTCATAATTGATGGAAAAAAGTCTGCCGACTTCTAATTCACAAAAATGCAGAGTGACCTCCAATATTTCATCTGTCAGCAAGGGAACCTATGAAGTTGGTTTCTTTATTTGTTTATGTGACTGATATAGATGGGTTTTGTGTTGCCGAAACAAGGTTGTACAAGAGAGGTGAAGTTGGACAATTGATATTAACTTTATCAGTTCTATTGACCTAGTCCTTGTAGGAAGGACCAAGAGGTTGGCTGTCGTTTTGTCATATATGGATATTGAATTTGCCCACGATAAATGAATAACTAGATTTTCAATCAAATTCTTTAAATAATGACATTTTATCTTTTATTTTTATTTTTTTTAACAAACTTTGCCAGGCATCTGTGTACAGATGTGATTCACATGAAGCATTACTGTTATGTATGACTTCTTATATGGTGTATTTCATAATATAAAGAAACAAGGGGACAGACAGAACAATACGAGCAATCATGGTGTATGCATGCCACTAGTTCATGCTTGTACTGGGAAAACTACCTTGATGCTTGGCATAGGCTGGTACTCTCTGATAAGATGCATGTTGTCTTTGTCCTGTCATGGATACATCCTACGTACACATACTTGGTGGAATAATGCCCAACCCCTTTATCAACTTGTTATCCACCAAGGACTGGTCATAGGTAACTTGCCTACATGTTATGCATTTCCTTAAAGCTGCTGGTATAGCCCATGATTGTGTATCTCAACTACCTAGCATCACTTCAACATGCCATGTTGAAGCCAATTTAATATTTTGTCTAAATTGAAGCATTTCTCCCATAATTTGAAACAAACATGAAGTTAATGAGAAGTGATTGTCGTAGAGGACATGTTCTCTGAAAGAAATGTCAATATGCTGAGCTGTTTCTTTGCAGGCCTTGATGGAGCTTAAGTGGTCCTGTTTAGCTTTATTTCGAAAACTGATGTGTGCCTCACTTAGGACTTTAATGGCAGGAACATGATGATGACTTGGTAAAGCCCCCCATCCTCCTTTGATTATGATATATGAAAACTATGTGTATGGAGGCTGTAGTGCACCTACCTCTGTTTACACGAGGGGCTGGGAGTTTTATCATGGTTTATGTTGATGAAAGGACCCCTGCTTCCAGGGAACTGGGAACCAACATACAAACTCCAACCTACGTCTTCAACTGGCACATGTACACAGAATATATCTCTAATAATCTGGGTTCTCACTTCACTTCCCTGAATGTTTCTACATTATGGTGTTGACTGTGTGCTGGAAAAAGACACTACCTCTAAGAATTAGTTATATAGCTGCTATCAATTAATAATCACTGCTTTATTGCTGAAGCAATGAAAATATAACTCAATCCCTAAGAATTAGTTTGATATGTCTTCTGTGATAGGTGGAAGATGTTTGTCCTACAACAAAACTGACAAGCTTGCCTGCTAATTAGGACTAATGTTATTGCCTGAACTGGTATTGTACACCCGGCAGAATCTGGGCGGAATCTGGGCGTGTTGGATTCACCCAGGAAAAAAACTGCACCTGTCATCTCGTGGGTTTTTGGTTTTAATGAGGGATCAAGTTAGGGAGATGGTCCACTGCATAAGAGGCAAACTGTTCCCATGAATAGTCTGGAATGTAAGGAATAAAAACAACTTTGTAAAATTTGTTGATTAGTATGGGAGATTTCATGTGGAAGAAGAAAAATCATTCTTGGTTTTGATTGATAGCGCATGTGTGTGAAAGTGACAAGATTTTCAAACTGGTATCTGTTTTCCATCATATAGAAGCACTTAGCAAGCACATACTGCAGTGTGTCATGACATTTGTGTACATTTTATTGCAATCTGTGGAAGTCTATCAACATTGGAGTGTTACATGTACACTGGGTAATGTATTAAAGTAATAAGTAGTGGCCTCCAAGGGCTTGCTGTTGGTTCATGCTGACCCATGCAGTCTGTGTGGGGTAAATGTGCTTTCCATCTTCACAACAGCAGCTTCTGTGTGTGTTTTTCTGGGAGTTATGAGCAGCCCAATTCTGCTGTACATGAGCGCTAGAAACAGGCTAGATTCATTCACAATTAGTCTGGATGTTTGTTCCCTATCATCAGCTGCATACCAGAAGGCAAAACATGAAAGGCTCATCCGTTTGGTGTTGAGATTGTGTGCGTTATGAGAATAAACGAGAATCATCCTTCATAAACATTTCAGAATTGCTAAAGATTAAATCTTTGTTTATTGTAATGACCAAATCTTGTTATATGTATGTGTGCATACAGATCTATCGACAGAGTTCTAAGGCCTGAAACAGGTTATCCAATATGTTTCTCCAGACATGTCTTGTGAGTATGGTATGTAGATAGAACCATGATAAAGATAAGAAGGATTATGTGGCTGTATAACTTGGTGATATAACTGAATCTAGATAGCATGGTAGGTAATCTACTGAACTCCCATTCCAACTGCTAGGACTTGGAATATCTTAACAAACATTTAGCAGGTTGGTAATGAGGTCAGATATGTGACATAACAGTCAGTAGGCAGTGGACAGGCCAGTGAAGTGGAACATGACACTAGTTGTAACCTGGGAACCCCTGCCAGACTCTCACAACTCTCTCTCCATCTCCCTGCATGGTTCTCTTCTTGACCCCTACCGTAGCAGAAACAGCCTGCATACTCCATGTCTAATGGCCTCCCATGTTACTCCAATCAATTAAACACATCAGGAGGTGTTGGTAACGGCCACAGTGTTTTGTAACAGGAGGGGTCGAGGGCAATAGGAAGTGACTGGCCCCCAATTACTGTTGGTCTGCAGCCAGCACTGGAAGGGGGAACCTAGGTGTTGTAAAGGTTGACTTGGTGGTAGTAGTGGTCAGGTAGGCCCATGGACAAGAGGAAACCAGAGGATTTGTGATGTTAGCCACTCTATTCAGGATTATATGAAATGCTGGATTATCTGTGAACATATTCTGTACTTATGTTTTCTATTGTTGGACTTACATTTTGGACATGTATCTTCATAATGCCTGGTAAGTACTGACACCATAGTTTTCAATGTTAATAAATGTTGTCTGATATAGTAGCCTAGTAGCGTCCTGACAATGAAATAGATCGCTAAATGATAAATGTTTTCAGAACGCAACATGACTACTTTTACTAATCTTGTATGAAACAGTTTAAAGGTTCTGTTTCAAAAAGGAACTTATTTAGTTATTGAACTAAACTCTGGAAAATCAGCATCTGTGTACATTGCAGACAATTGGAAGTGTTTGTTTGTAATACCTGAGAGGTTGTAAATATGTTTTGGGGAACTCATCACATTTGTGAATATTTGTCTTTGAAATCTGCTTGTGACCAGACATGATGAACATGGTCTTCAAATGAACCTAAATCCTTTTCTATGACATCATTAGCGTCTTCAAGTATTGTCATGGGTTTAAAGTGGGGTGCTACAAAAACACTGACCATGTATTGAGGGGAATTGGAAGGAGAGATGGCTGGGTTGGGTGGGGAAGACAGGATGTTGCAGTCTGCCTCATACAACCAGGGCTAAGTGGACATGCTGCAGCAACAGCAGCAGCATCGCCCTCCCTGCAGCAGGAAACACTGATGTTCTCTGTGGGACATCCACACTTGCCTTGATTTACAACTGGGACTCATTCTTGTTTACATCCTGGCGTCGCTCATATTTACCTCTTTAATGGCATGTTACGAACTGTATTTCTGCTGCTTCTCCATGCCTATTTACCTGCACTTCCTGGGTGAGAAGTGCCTGCTTACAGTCTATACATGTGCCACCACTTATGTTCACTGCACTTTTTGCTGGGTTTTTTATGCTGCCATGAAATTGTACAGTTGAGGTTGGTGACTTTGATAATGTGGGACATGGCTTGCAAGTATCACTGGTATTTTTTTAAACATTGCCAGAATCGGAAAAGTGATTTGTCATTTATATTTTGGTTTATGTATTAGGCATAGCAACAAAGGTCTGCTATCAATGTGTGGTTATAAATTGTTTCATAAGCACTTTCTAGAAGTTGATGGACGACAAAGTAGACACACTTTTTGGATAACAACTTCTTTCTTATTATGTAATAGGGACAGTTCTGTCTAGAGCCTTATACTGTTGTCAAGCAAGACAATATATTTATGTAAATTTCATTGTGGATTCTTTCTCTTGTGTCATGCATCAATATGTCTTTGAGATGCAACTTTCCCAACAAAATATCTTAATTTTATTAAGATATGCCAAGAGACAAAAAGCTGGTTGACTGCGGTGGTAAAATTTACATAAGAGGTGTAGTAATCAATGTGGTTTGATGTGTTCATCCTCCCGGGCGTCCTGCTGGGGCTTTGTGTGAGTGTGAAGGTGCCACCTACCTGTGTAGAGCCATCTTGTGGGTCACACTCAACACAATCAACAATTACATGGCCATTATCATCTAATTGACTGCAGTGACCACATCTGAATGAGATTAGTCACAATAGCCTTCTTGTAGCTGGAGACCATCCAGTGTCTGCTTGCTACCCCTTTGTGCCTGCACACCATTAGCCTGGCTATCTAATGACCCACAACAAAGAAACATCCCCCATTATGCAACATGAGAAATACCACGATTACAGTGATTCAACCTGACTGTCTGTGTGTGATACAGCCGCACAGTGGTGATGACCTATAATGCTGTGTCTGGTCAAGGTGTTTGTGGAGAGGTCAGTCCACTGCCTCATTCCACCAGCCACACCCCGACCTCTCACCACCTATATTACAACTGCATGCTGCATGTATAACACCCTGGCATACAACAGTTCCAGGCTAAATGCCAGACCGGGTTGAAGTCAGCAGAGGAAATTCCTGTTTCATCTGCTGACAGAAATGTCATAGCATCATGGTGTTTATTGAATCAGATTTCTCTATGTTTTGTAAGGATCGAGTTGTGTACGCAAGTACGCTGTAAGTGATTGAAAAGAAGATGTGCTAGTTGTACACACAACATAATGGAACCACAAGCAGGCGAGCTGTCTATGTCAATTTTCACATTCTCACTTCATCTCACTGAAAAGTCAAATCTGGAATTACCTAAGGATTGCATGCTCAGGAAAGTATAGAGCTCCTGGGCATGTTGGCATGCATTGCTAACAAGATATTTCCCTAGAGGGATTTTTTACATATGTTTATAACATTCTTTACTCCCTTGCGAGCAGGGCATACCAGATCATACTCTGTGAGTTCCCCAAGGGTAATATCTTCCAACTTTAATACTGCCACCACTCAAATGCCACATTCAACAAGATTTCAAGATGTGTGACCACTGAAAACAGGGCTTTGCAGCCTTCTAGTTGTGAAACTATCTAACATTGAAGATGTATGTATGTCACTCATCCCTAGTGTGCTCCAGACCAAGTCATAGTTTATCAGTAGACACCCATGTACATGAAGTGTGGTGTATTGACAGTCATGCGCCATGGAGACAATATCAACACTACCAAATAGACCAGTCTGCACTGAATGGGAAATATACAATTTTGCTTTATTAATTACATCCAAATTACTTTTGTTATTGTATATGACATCAAATTAGCAGTGTCAACCAAGTGGTTTGTTTTTCGTTGAGGAAAAGGAAATTAAACTGTTGGTTTTTGTGGCATATATGGGATATGAAATGTAGTGGTCCTGTGTACAGTGCAAAGGTCGCAAATCTGGTGAAGTTAAGCGATGTCGTTCATGGAGAATAGTTGGATGGGTGACCATATTCGTCAGCTTAACTCCTGAGACTTTCTAGGTATAGTTCCTTTCTCCAAGTGACTTTGTTTGAAGTGTGCCTCTGTTCACCCAGCAGTGAATGGGTACCCGGTAGGTATGGGAGCAATGTGGTTGTTAACCTTCTAGTGCCTCAGAGGTAGCTTGGGTTGTATACTTCCAAGGGAGCTGAGAATGAAAGAATCTAATCCTATGACCAGGGTAATAATGTTAGTGCTTTGAGCATACACCTTGTGTAAGGAGGTTTAGCGCAATATGAGTACACAAATTATTATTATTATCATGTACAGATTAAATAGATAATGCAGCGAAGAGGGTTTGGGTGATAACTGTACATTGAGGCGGGTTAGGCTTATTTTCAGCTCTGGGCCCTTGCCGAGTCGAACCCACCCAGAACTTTTCTGAGATATGTGTAGACTCCCCAACACTGCAGCCTTCTACATTACCCAGATTGTCAGAATGGCTGTATTCCTGGCAGTAAACGTGGGTACTCTCCCAATTTCAATCAACAGATTGGGAGGTACCCAACCTAAGGCACCATTTATGAGCAATGATAAAGGATTTATATTAATATAAAAATGACAAAGGTGTTGCTGTTAGTCACGGAGGCAGTGGAGTGAGTGTGATCTTAGCAGTGAAACTGGCACTGCTTGTTTAGAACACCCCACAGAGAGAGGAAGACATCTTTATCAAGTATACATCTATGTGCTTAGCTAAACACTAGGAAATGGCCCTCCTATCCCCTCCAATGGAGACAGCCTACAGGATGATAGATCTAGGAGAAGAACAGCCTGATTTGTTCAAATTGCCCATGAAATTGAGAAAGCCAGTTTGGCAGTAATGACTCTGTTACCAGCCCAATAATGAAGCGATTATCTACCTCACCAACTGCTGTCTACTCTTTTATAATTCAATTTACAAAGTCAAAGATGTCAAGTCTAAACAATTTACTTGTCAACTTTCTTAATCTTGTTTTGTTACAGGGGCAATTTAAGCACATTTTGGTATTGGTTTTCCCAGTGTGACTGATATGGAAGTGCAAGGCATTCAAGACAATTACATATGCATGTATATATGGTGTAGTTGTTATGACAACGCTGTGTTTAACCTCAGTGAGGGGTGGCAGAACACAGGCAAAGTTAATAATCGAAGATACATAGTGACATTTGGAGTCTTTATTAGGTTTTATTACTGTAACTTTAACTAAATACATAGCAAGTATAATGTAGTGATCCCAATGTGCAAAGTAGACATTCTCATCCATGAAAAGGAGAACTCAAGATGCAAGCCATGAATGCATAAAGTACAAACATGTCGGTAATGGATTGGGCAACTGTAACATTCTGTGAACAAGTGTTGCCTCTCCTTTGCCTGGGGTTTTACGTACAGACATCATGAGTTATTGAACCATGTCTACATTGTGTTGGATATATCAGAAAGGATTTCTTTACAGTACTCAGTACATTACTTTGCCAGTGTTGTGTTTTCAGACATTACTATAGCCACTTCAGGTATTTATGTGTTCAGACAGGACTTGTACACTGCATGTTACAGGTATTTATGTGTTCAGACAGGACTTGTACACTGCATGTTACAGGTATTTATGTGTTCAGACAGGACTTGTACACTGCATGTTACAGGTATTTATGTGTTCAGACAGGACTTGTACACTGCTTGTTACAGGTATTTATGTGTTCAGACAGGACTTGTACACTGCATGTTACAGGTATTTATGTGTTCAGACAGGACTTGTACACTGCATGTTACAGGTATTTATGTGTTCAGACAGGACTTGTACACTGCATGTTACAGGTATTTATGTGTTCAGACAGGACTTGTACACTGCATGTTACAGGTATTTGTTTGTTCAGACAGGACTTGTACACTGCATGTTACAGGTATTTATGTGTTCAGACAGGACTTGTACACTGCATGTTACAGGTATTTATGTGTTCAGACAGGACTTGTACACTGCATGTTACAGGTATTTATGTGTTCAGACAGGACTTTTACACAGGCACAGCAATTACCTCAATCTCTGATAGCTAGAGGGATGCAATCAAATGAAACATTGGTCGTTGCTGGTAAAGAAAGATCAACTTGGAACAAAGGTCTGCAATCCAGCCAGCCGAGCATGAACTTCCATCACCTTCAAGTATTTACTCAGAAAACACTGTTGCACTAAGAGGATTAAGCTTATGAAAACCTGTTAATGTCTGGTATGGGAATACCATGGGGCCAGTGTATGTTTGTTTACTGTGACCCAGCCATGTGGAACCCATCAGCTCCGCACAAGCTTGCTCCGTACTGAGGAAAACACTAAAACTGTCAAATAAACATATTGGATAATCTATATTCATCTCTTATACTTGCTAGGAGGCTAGTAAGAAAAGATATAACTTGAGGCATGTTAATGGATTTAGGCAGTAATCAGTGTCAGAGTGACCTCTGATGTGCAAGGTGCCTTGATTCACCCAGTTCCTACTCCCAACAGGAGAGATCCAGTATTACAGGCTTAAATGCTGGCCATGTACTGGTGAAGGAGAAATGACATGTGATATATTGGGATTTGTGTCAGTTTGTTGGCTAACCAGCTGTGCTCACCATTTGTCTGCTCATATCACAAACCTTTCAATAAATGGTTGCAATAAAACAGAGGAAATGGAAAACTCATATGAAAAGAGAAGTTAGGTTATTCTTTTTCCCAACCATGTTTGAGTTATTTACTTGGGAAGGACAGGTATAAGTAAGTACACTGACAGTGACAGTATTAGCTCAGTGCATTGTATGTTTGTCCCGCCCACTTGATTGCACTGATTCCTGCTTGCTAAACCCAGGTTTGTGTCTTCCATCACACTGCATTCTTCTTTGTCAGGGAGGTTGTTGGGATGGGACGGCAGTGTTGTGGGAGTGAGGGTGAAGCAGGAGGGGTAGGGGATGTACGTACCTTGGTGTAGTCATCTGCCATGGGGGAAACACTACCACACCAGCTAGGCCCTGCAGGAGGTGGGCTGGGCAAGAATTACAGGCTCTGGCTCTTGCCACAGCTGTGGAAGCATGCTTCACCCAGTAGTAAACTAACATATAGCTTTTATTACACAATACAGTTTTCTCTTCTAATTTGCCCCCTGATTTCATAGCTGGCTAGACTTGCTTATTTATCATTTAGATTGTTTTTTGGTTTCATAAAGTGGATATATGCCACAGTGATGGTGCAGGACTAGACTGAGTAGTTGCTACAGTATGTACTAACCTTGCCCACAAGTGTAAAAGGAATGGAGGTAAAAAGTCTTTGATAGGTGGCTAATGAGAAGCTTAAGTGTTTTAATTTTGTGCCTCATTTAGTTCAAGCAGTAGAACCCTGTAAAAACCTGTGTGAGTCTGTATTCATTTAGATGATGTTCTGTAAATACCCAGGTTGTGTCAGGCAGACTTGATGATGAATGTGTAGAGGCTAAATGACCAGTAGCAAGGACCGCCTCCTATTGTTGCTGTTTACAACCACAATCAATCTCCTGTGTTTCCTTGGCATTATATCTCTACTGCTTCTCACACACTCACACTGGCAAAGGAATCTTTTTCAACTCTTTAATCAGATTCTGACATTCACTCACGAAAAGTCTTTTGGTGAAGTTTTTGCAGTGTCATCAACGATAGTGCTGCCCAAGGTTCACTGCTTGTGTTGTTAATTATAGAGAAGTCTTACTTTTGTGGATGATCATGTCTGCTACATATGGGCTGTAGATTGGCCATGCTGGCACAGTTGAGTGTATAAACTAATTGTGACCCTCTGGGGGGATGAGACTACTTCACTGTGCATGCATGTCCTCTCACCTGGACCTCTGCTGCACGTGCAGCCAGTGAATGCCCACACTGACACAGACTGGGCAATGCTCCTCACAACATATAATATCTTCACATCTCATTTTCACAAGCATAAAGTAAATTTCTTTCGAACGTTTTATTAAATGTTTTTTTGTTGGTATTTCCTCAGAATATCATTGCAAGATGTACATGCATCTGATCCACAATAAATCAGTTTGGAAATATGCAAACAAATTGAAATGACAGACAGACAAGTATTTCAACCAAGATAAAAGAATGAGTGGAAACCCTTACCTGCTTAGAAATGGCTTATGAAAGGAAAGGTAAGGCAATAATGAAAACATGAGGTGTTTGTGCAACCATGTAATATTTTGTCTTCTTCTCCTGACCAGCTTGTTTATCACTAGTCTTACTCACATGCCCTGTTTCTGTCTGCACCTCGTTCTCATTAATATCTCTGTTTAGAGTTGTATGTGTATGCTTTCCACATCTTCTTCCATTGATGCGTGCATGTGGATTAAATGATATCAGGAATTAAGGTCTCAGCGGCCCTTGGTGCAAGACTTGTGGCCTCATTATTTTATTGTGGCATGTTTGACCAGACTGGATAGTGATTGTAATGGGTCCTGAGAGGTGATTGGGGTGGCTAGCAGATATGTGAGGTAAGGTGAGCTCAGTGTACTTCTCCAAGGAGGAGATGATTAATAAACCACACATACATACTACACACAGTGGCAGTCTTGTGCTCCACGGATATGTGGTGTGAACGTAGTTATAGAGATAAACATCATCTGGAGATTTAGGGTAACTGGCACAAACACAACACACCAATATTTGCTCCAATAATACGCAAATGATAATGACATACATTTTATGGGGCAAATATGCATAAAAAGTAGCAGCACATTTCTGTTATCAGTTATGCTTAGTGTTCATCCATATCAGATCAAACAAACACCAGTCAGGCACATATCTGTACATGTTGATTAAGAGCCCACAGCACCCTCGTAGATGTATGTACATCACATGCCACATTACCTAACTATTTCAGTTTATGACTGAGAATGTGGAACGGCCTACGGAGTCTGCATGTAAACCACAGCAGTGGAGGCAACATGAAAGACATGGCACCAGCCACTCATCATGTTGCTCCCTCCATGTGTAGATAACAGGAGCTTTATGACAAGGCTGGGCAGGGTGCACATAAACCCTGAATGTACACTCAGATGGGAGAAGGAGGAGGCGAGTCACAGGATGGGGGTATTCATGGGGAATCTTATCTCACCAACAGATGCATACATTTTAATTCAACCTGCTAAAAACAAGTTGCCATAGAAACGTTATGAATCTGGATCATATCAGAATATTTGGCGATAACATACTTTCTGAAATATAGCTTCAATTTTGCAAAGATCCAGATTTTGTGATAAGGAGAGAACATGTGGTGTAAGAGTGAGTGGTATAAACACTGTAGCTTGATGAAGTATTTTTGAAGAGCTAGACAGAAGAGTAGATCATCCCCATCTGGGTCTGGCTAATGCTGCTGCCATGCTGCCAGGCATTGCACTTGATCAGGAATATACAACTTGAACTAAATGGATGTCACATGAAGCTTGGCTTGTTGTACACACTATCTTTTGCCTTATGGGAAGAACAAAGAACATATTTCATCCAATTTGTTTTTAAGTTTGTGTGCTTGGCTCTTATATGGAAGGAAGAGAATAGTGGATGACTTGATGGGTGTTATCATTCTCACAGAAGCCTGGCACCTAGTCTAACATATAGAACCAGAAATATAGTTATCTTACTTACAAATATATTTCTAAAAATAATAATAAAATCCAAATGGAAGCCAGAGCAATATAGACTTGCCAAATCATTCTACACTTGAGTTGGACTCCTTTTTTAATTTATTTCGGTCTTGGAGACCGACAACCATGACACCAGGTTAGGGTAGTTGTGTGTCGTGTCGTGATCACTCACATTAGATGATAGTCTGCCCTGGCCCCATTGGAGGGTAGTTGTGTGTCGTGTCGTGATCACTCACATTAGATGATAGTCTGCCCTGGCCCCATTGGAGGGTAGTTGTGTGTCGTTTCGTGATCACTCACATTAGATGATAGTCTGCCCTGGCCCCATTGGAGGGTAGTTGTGTGTCGTGTCGTGATCACTCACATTAGATGATAGTCTGCCCTGGCCCCATTGGAGGGTAGTTGTGTGTCGTGTCGTGATCACTCACATTAGATGATAGTCTGCCCTGGCCCCATACGAGGGTAGTTGTGTGTCGTGTCGTGATCACTCACATTAGATGATAGTCTGCCCTGGCCCCATTGGAGGGTAGTTGTGTGTCGTGTCGTGATCACTCACATTAGATGATAGTCTGCCCTAGCCCCATTGGAGGGTAGTTGTGTGTCGTGTCGTGATCACTCACATTAGATGATAGTCTGCCCTAGCCCCATTGGAGGGTAGTTGTGTGTCGTGTCGTGATCACTCACATTAGATGATAGTCTGCCCTAGCCCCATTGGAGGGTAGTTGTGTGTCGTGTCGTGATCACTCACATTAGATGATAGTCTGCCCTGGCCCCATTGGAGGGTAGTTGTGTGTCGTGTCGTGATCACTCACATTAGATGATAGTATACTCTGGCACTACTGGTAATCCAGGATAAGTTGAACCAACTCACAATATGCGATTGAAACAAGTAGGCAGTGCACAGAATTTGGGCACACATATTTGGTTTGTACAAGGTAGAGGGGGTGTATACATGTTGTGCACATGCAGGTCATGACAATGAAATTGACTCCGCTTCTGTGGAGACACATATAAGTGTGCTCATAAGACTATTGACAACAGAAAATAGCAGTTGAAAGTGAAATGGACACCATCATTTTCAAACTTGGTCTGATACAAAAAACGCATCAGAAGGCGAAAACTATGTGATTGTCCAGTTATCTCAATATAATTCCAGCTCGAAATATTACGTTTACAGTATGCTGAAACCCCATAAACACTGACATAGGATTAATTAAGGAGAATGTCATTGAGTCAACTATCACTATGTTAAGGTCTCAACCTTTAGTCATTTGATGAATGACATGACACTATATATTATTGCTCTCTGTGGTATAAAGAGTATTCCATTTTTACAGCAAATGGTTTCCCTTCATTGCCACGATACTTCTCAAGTGTTGTTATCTATGCAATTTGCTGTCACCATTTTCACAGTCATCGGGTACCTCACATCAGCACATACTATTATGTTCTATTAAACTCGTCACTAGAACTCAGTGTTCACCGAGTCGTGGACCATCCGCTACCCATTTCTTCACTATGGTATGTGCCCAGTGGGTGGACATAGTCATATGGGGTTAATTGTCAGGTCACAACTCAACTTATCCTGGCACCAGGTTAGGGCAGTTGTCTGTTGTGTCATGTTACACCAATGTATTGAGCTATATACTGTTATGTCAAATCAATTTTAGTGGACAGAATAGGTGAATGCTAAATATCCTGAATGCTTTGTTTATAGCAAAGTTTTATAAATATTATTATTTCAGATCCTGTGTTCCCCAAAATAAGCTTCATTCAAAATCATGAGTGACACACCAGCTGGTTAGCTCAAGCCCTTTGTAAACCAATGCAAATGAAAGCCCTGTAGAGTAGATGAAGTAAAGCTGCCGAACTTTTGCTCAAAAGCACAATATTTAATTATGACGTCATATCATTTAGGAGACAGGCAGTCATAACACGATGGTGAAACAAGACAAAGTTATTGAAACATCGCTGCTTTTCGCAATCCATTTTACTTTAGAACAAGTGTGTAAATTGGCAGGTAGATTTTAAAGAGTCTGTGTATCTGTGCTTTGTCAGTTGTTGACATCAACTGTCGCTTGAGTCACCAATTTGATGTGAATATGTATTATTTTGGATCAAACTTGAACAAGTGATTATGAATATGCACAAGCCACATATCGTGTCAGACAATCTCCATAGCCCTTGAGTTAATTGTAGGTGATGAATTTAACAGTGGTCAGAGACTTGGGAGGAATATATATGCTGACTAAACTTACCTACATTTTGTTCCCATTTCACACAAGATAGCCAGGACATCCACACCTCTCAGTCACAGATGTCTGCTGCTGACACTCTGCCGAGGTACTCTGCAGATGCAAATGTATTGAGACCCTTAATGATATCATCCTACTTTCCTATTTTTCAGTTGTGAGCCAAGTTGATCCAGATGATGCCTCCCGAGACTTTGGTGACTACTCCTACAGCTATGAAGACAGGTAGGATTACTAGCTACCCACTGCTGTGTGTTTGTGTAGTAGGAACAACTTCGGCACAACACAAGCTTATTGGTGTCCTAGCTGTGTCTGATGACACAACTTGATCACTTAGTTGGTCCGAAGTCCCTAAGGTTCATCCATATCTGTGAATTGTTAATTTGCCATGTACATGTTTGCTTCTCCTCTAAACCAGCCAAGAGAGGTTCCGCCTGACAAGGATGGATTATGTTTCTCAAGAATTTTCATCAAATGTTAAATTTGTTTTTGGTAAACAATACAAACTTTACAGTGTTTCATGCAGTGTTCCGAAAGAGCAGCTCCTTTGTGAGTCTTATCTATATACAGTATGGTGGTATCCAATCTATTCAAAGCACAACATTAGCCAGCTGTCATCTGCAGCTATTGACAGGAAAGTTGCCATATTCTGTCAAGAATTGTTGCCATATAAAATCTAAAGAGTATGTTTTTAAATATGTGTTGGTAAGTTTGTGGAAAATAATTTTTTTAAATAAATATGTGTTTTTGCATTAAAAGCTATCATTTATAAAAAAAATACTGGGACATGATTGGTACTAATTTTTAGTGATGAAGATTATAGACTGGACAACCAAGTTTGTCAATGGCATTATCATAAGCAGTCAGGGATGACCTTTGAAAATAAATGTTTAAATGTGGTATGTACATTTGATCATTGTTGTTGAATCCTAAGTATAGAATAGTTACGAGATATATTGAATGAAACTTAATATGAAACTGGATATGTCAGTTTAGCACAAAGGTGAAACTAGATAGCCGCTGTCAAGAAAGTTTTATATACGTGTAAGGCCTACTGTTGCTATGGTACGCTTTTTATCTTGCATAACTTAAGTGCCATGTGATGTTAGAAGTGAAGTATAAGGTGCCACCTGTTCCTGGAACAAACAGATGTTTAGTTTTGACTTTATGGTGTTTGCTGTACACATAGAGGTAGGATGCGCGGTGGAATGGTGACAGGACACTGTCTGTACAGTTTAAAGAAGCAGTAGCAAACCAGCAAATGTCACACTGACTGGAGATTACAACCTATTCATGTTGTATGATGTAGTTAGTGAAGTGGGTGTTTGTGTTCCATGCTGCTAGGGAAAAGGTGGCCAGGTATGAAGGGTGGCCTCACTCATTTCAGTCTTGTAACTGTGTGGAGCATGTGCATCTGCTGTCTTAGTGCTTGCATAGGCTTATCTACCCAGTAATTTCGATCCATAACTCAGGGAGCATGAAATGTTGTTTCATTGTTGGTAGGCCACTCTCCCCTGCTGTTGAATAGAACAGTTGAATGCATTTTATGTGTCTTTGTTTAAAACTGACATTCATTGTCCCAGTGTGTGGACACACCAATCCTCCAGTTGCCAACCGTTTTTACAAAAAGTGATTTTGTTATGCATTAATGATCATGGCATAACTGTCATTGTCCTAACTGAACATGTGTTTTGGAAAGACAAAACTATCAGTAGAAATAGCTTTTACATCTAGCTTTGGCCATGTGAGCCCCAGGTTTTATGGCTGTTATTATGTGGGAGTTTTGCACATCAGTAGTTTTATGATGGAATAATAACTGTGCTCTAATCTGTACAGCTGCCACCCATAATGGTGCGGCTTTATGTCCCAGCAAGGTATGTGTTACAGCTCACACAGCTCAATCAGGCACATCTAGTCTCCAGGCAGACAACCCAACAAAGGCATTTTTATTAAGCTTTCTGGAAAAGGATTGCTACAAGAACTTATTTAAGAAAATCTGTTTGTAGGCATATATATATCTGTACCATTTCTTTGTGTTAGCCCAATGATGGAGGAATGTTGTTAGAAAAAGGTCAGGTCTTGCCTGTCCATTTTCATGTGCTAAAGTACCCACTTGAATGGTATGGGCATGTTGCCATTGCCCATAAGAACCTGCAGTTTAAGGACAATCTATTGTGTCACAATATATATATTTGAACACTTGCATAAGATCTCCATAACTCTTCTTGCTTGGTGTAGCTTACTTCAGTGACTGAAATAGTTCCTTGTAAATATTTCTACTTACACATTGAGAAGACAAAATGCTGTCAATGTTGTAACCAGTGAGGCATTTTGTTATGTATGAATGTGAATGGAACTACCAGCTGAGCACCATGTTGATGAGATGATTTTGTAATGTAAGGGAAGTAACCCCTGCTTCAGATTGCTGCTGTGAGTGGGGAAGTAAGTGAATCACCCGTACAATCTCACTGAAGGCCTTGATCACACTGCACCTTGCCTGTTTTGTTTTCCATTGTTTTACAAGGTGTTCATTCTATTCAGTTTTCTGTCACACTGTAGAACAGATGTACTGCTGTTGGTGTGTTTGCTGCATGTCAGTGATGGGATACAGCTCCGCCTTCAGTTATCAGCTGCACATGTTCAAACTAATATTCATTATGGTGGTGTTTTTTCATGTTTTATGAAGTGTAAGATTAATTTTACCAGTGGAATCATGTGTCATCAGCCTAGACAGTGTAGTGTGAGTTGCATAAATGAAATGAATTAATCAGACACAGATGCATTTAGATAACGAGTCCAGCCTGAATATCCATGACTAGATTACACTAATTAATTACCCTGCAAGTGTGTCCTGCTAGACTACTCACAAGCTCAATAGCTAATTCATTATGTTAAGGCAAAACAAAAAGTATCAAGGATCACATAAAGAGAGAGGGAGAGAAGTGCTGTTTCATAATAATGAGCAATGATTTTGGTTTCCAAGAAAATTTTGTTACTGCAGTTGACACTCTATATAACATCACAAGGGTAGTTTGAATATGTAGTCTTTGAATGTCAAATTATTGATATCAGTAATCTTGATAAAAATGGACTTTGACTGTTGGTTAACTGGTTATTATTTTTTATGCATGTATTATGTTTGTCTCATGAAGCAGTGTAGACAAGATGCAGGCTGTTTTATATGAAGTGGATGTCATTGAATGAGATGACGTCCATGTGCATATACCTCCAGTGAAGTGAAAAGTTCTTTCTGCACGCACATAACTGTCATGACCCATCCAAGTGAACTGACAATTTTTTCACAATACAAGCTGCGACCCAAGTGTACAGGAATAATGCAATGAAGATGAATCTGGAGTGCATTGTTGCTGTGATGATAAGATGTGCAAACGTCAAGTCTGTTTACTACTGTGGGTTCTCCCAGCAATTCTCTGACAAATCTCATACACCATGGTTGCTTCTGCAATTCTGTAATGGCAGTTCACTGTAGGCTTGGCAAATGATTCACCAAAATTGCTTTGCATATGATAGCACAATGTGAGCCTACAATGATCAATGCAAGTGATAACCTGCATATGAATGGAGTTGGTTCCCGAAGAGCTGTGTTGTTAGGAGGAAGCAACTGTGCCATGTATGTAAGTGACGACTGAGAATAGCTAGGAGAGCCTAACTGTGCCTTGTATGTAAGTGATGACTGAGTGTAGCTAGGAGAGCCTAACTGTGCCATGTATGTAAGTGATGACTGAGTGTAGCTAGGAGAGCCTAACTGTGCCTTGTATGTAAGTGATGACTGAGTGTAGCTAGGAGAGCCTAACTGTGCCTTGTATGTAAGTGATGACTGAGTGTAGCTAGGAGAGCCTAACTGTGCCATGTATGTAAGTGATAACTGAGTGTAGCTAGGAGAGCCAAACTGTGCCTTGTATGTAAGTGATGACTGAGTGTAGCTAGGAGAGCCTAACTGTGCCTTGTATGTAAGTGATGACTGAGTGTAGCTAGGAGAGCCTAACTGTGCCTTGTATGTAAGTGATAACTGAGTGTAGCTAGGAGAGCCAAACTGTGCCTTGTATGTAAGTGATGACTGAGTGTAGCTAGGAGAGCCTAACTGTGCCTTGTATGTAAGTGATGACTGAGTGTAGCTAGGAGAGCCTAACTGTGCCTTGTATGTAAGTGATGACTGAGTGTAGCTAGGAGAGCCTAACTGTGCCTTGTATGTAAGTGATGACTGAGTGTAGCTAGGAGAGCCTAACTGTGCCTTGTATGTAAGTGATGACTGAGTGTAGCTAGGAGAGCCTAACTGTGCCTTGTATGTAAGTGATGACCGAGTCTAGCTAAGAGAGCCTAACTGTGCCTTGTATGTAAGTGATGACTGAGTGTAGCTAGGAGAGCCTAACTGTGCCTTGTATGTAAGTGATGACTGAGTGTAGCTAGGAGAGCCTAACTGTGCCTTGTATGTAAGTGATGACTGAGTGTAGCTAGGAGAGCCTAACTGTGCCATGTATGTAAGTGATAACTGAGTGTAGCTAGGAGAGCCTAACTGTGCCTTGTATGTAAGTGATAACTGAGTCTAGCTAGGAGAGCCTAACTGTGCCTTGTATGTAAGTGATAACTGAGTCTAGCTAGGAGAGCCTAACTGTGCCTTGTATGTAAGTGATGACTGAGTCTAGCTAGGAGAGCCTAACTGTGCCTTGTATGTAAGTGATGACCGAGTCTAGCTAAGAGAGCCTAACTGTGCCTTGTATGTAAGTGATGACTGAGTGTAGCTAGGAGAGCCTAACTGTGCCTTGTATGTAGTGATGACCGAGTCTAGCTAAGAGAGCCTAACTGTGCCATGTATGTAAGTGATAACTGAGTGTAGCTAGGAGAGCCAAACTGTGCCTTGTATGTAAGTGATGACTGAGTGTAGCTAGGAGAGCCTAACTGTGCCTTGTATGTAAGTGATGACTGAGTGTAGCTAGGAGAGCCTAACTGTGCCTTGTATGTAAGTGATAACTGAGTGTAGCTAGGAGAGCCAAACTGTGCCTTGTATGTAAGTGATGACTGAGTGTAGCTAGGAGAGCCTAACTGTGCCTTGTATGTAAGTGATGACTGAGTGTAGCTAGGAGAGCCTAACTGTGCCTTGTATGTAAGTGATGACTGAGTGTAGCTAGGAGAGCCTAACTGTGCCTTGTATGTAAGTGATGACTGAGTGTAGCTAGGAGAGCCTAACTGTGCCTTGTATGTAAGTGATGACTGAGTGTAGCTAGGAGAGCCTAACTGTGCCTTGTATGTAAGTGATGACCGAGTCTAGCTAAGAGAGCCTAACTGTGCCTTGTATGTAAGTGATGACTGAGTGTAGCTAGGAGAGCCTAACTGTGCCTTGTATGTAAGTGATGACTGAGTGTAGCTAGGAGAGCCTAACTGTGCCTTGTATGTAAGTGATGACTGAGTGTAGCTAGGAGAGCCTAACTGTGCCATGTATGTAAGTGATAACTGAGTGTAGCTAGGAGAGCCTAACTGTGCCTTGTATGTAAGTGATAACTGAGTCTAGCTAGGAGAGCCTAACTGTGCCTTGTATGTAAGTGATAACTGAGTCTAGCTAGGAGAGCCTAACTGTGCCTTGTATGTAAGTGATGACTGAGTCTAGCTAGGAGAGCCTAACTGTGCCTTGTATGTAAGTGATGACCGAGTCTAGCTAAGAGAGCCTAACTGTGCCTTGTATGTAAGTGATGACTGAGTGTAGCTAGGAGAGCCTAACTGTGCCTTGTATGTAAGTGATGACTGAGTGTAGCTAGGAGAGCCTAACTGTGCCTTGTATGTAAGTGATGACTGAGTGTAGCTAGGAGAGCCTAACTGTGCCTTGTATGTAAGTGATGACTGAGTGTAGCTAGGAGAGCCTAACTGTGCCTTGTATGTAAGTGATGACTGAGTGTAGCTAGGAGAGCCTAACTGTGCCTTGTATGTAAGTGATGACTGAGTGTAGCTAGGAGAGCCTAACTGTGCCTTGTATGTAAGTGATAACTGAGTGTAGCTAGGAGAGCCAAACTGTGCCTTGTACGTAAGTGATGACTGATTGTAGCTAGGAGAGCCTAACTGTGCCATGTATGTAAGTGATGACCGAGTCTAGCTAAGAGAGCCTAACTGTGCCTTGTATGTAAGTGATGACTGAGTGTAGCTAGGAGAGCCTAACTGTGCCTTGTATGTAAGTGATGACTGAGTGTAGCTAGGAGAGCCTAACTGTGCCTTGTATGTAAGTGATGACTGAGTCTAGCTAGGAGAGCCTAACTGTGCCTTGTATGTAAGTGATGACCGAGTCTAGCTAAGAGAGCCTAACTGTGCCTTGTATGTAAGTGATGACTGAGTGTAGCTAGGAGAGCCTAACTGTGCCTTGTATGTAAGTGATGACTGAGTGTAGCTAGGAGAGCCTAACTGTGCCTTGTATGTAAGTGATGACTGAGTGTAGCTAGGAGAGCCTAACTGTGCCTTGTATGTAAGTGATGACTGAGTGTAGCTAGGAGAGCCTAACTGTGCCTTGTATGTAAGTGATGACTGAGTGTAGCTAGGAGAGCCTAACTGTGCCTTGTATGTAAGTGATGACTGAGTGTAGCTAGGAGAGCCTAACTGTGCCTTGTATGTAAGTGATAACTGAGTGTAGCTAGGAGAGCCAAACTGTGCCTTGTACGTAAGTGATGACTGATTGTAGCTAGGAGAGCCTAACTGTGCCATGTATGTAAGTGATGACTGAGTGTAGGTAGGAGAGCCTAACTGTGCCTTGTATGTAAGTGATAACTGAGTGTAGCTAGGAGAGCCAAACTGTGCCTTGTATGTAAGTGATGACTGAGTGTAGCTAGGAGAGCCTAACTGTGCCTTGTATGTAAGTGATGACTGAGTGTAGCTAGGAGAGCCTAACTGTGCCTTGTATGTAAGTGATAACTGAGTGTAGCTAGGAGAGCCTAACTGTGCCTTGTATGTAAGTGATAACTGAGTGTAGCTAGGAGAGCCAAACTGTGCCTTGTATGTAAGTGATAACTGAGTGTAGCTAGGAGAGCCTAACTGTGCCTTGTATGTAAGTGATGACTGAGTGTAGCTAGGAGAGCCTAACTGTGCCTTGTATGTAAGTGATGACTGAGTGTAGCTAGGAGAGCCTAACTGTGCCTTGTATGTAAGTGATGACTGAGTGTAGCTAGGAGAGCCAAACTGTGCCTTGTATGTAAGTGATGACTGAGTGTAGCTAGGAGAGCCAAACTGTGCCTTGTATGTAAGTGATAACTGAGTGTAGCTAGGAGAGCCAAACTGTGCCTTGTATGTAAGTGATGACTGAGTGTAGCTAGGAGAGCCTAGTTCCTGATACATGAGGCAGTTGTGGTAAATACTGCAACGCAGACATGCCATCCAACTTTTTTTATGTACATGATAATCTGAATCAATATAAATACTCTTTTTACTGATGAATAGAGCATATTGAATAACTAACTTAAGATTTTTTCAAATATTATTCCAGATGCAAGTTAACATGAAACCAAAACAACCTGGAGTAATTCAGATTCATGTTTACCTCAGCTGAAATGAAGAGACATGAATGCCTCAGAATAACATTTTGTCATTCCATTTTTGGAGTGTTAGATGAGAATGTACTGTGGCAATAGTAAAATGCCCTTCATAGTCCCTTATCTGCAACATTAGTATTTGTGTTTGGGAAGCCATGACTGTTTACAAGGAGACACATTACCCACTTATTACATGGGTAGTTAGATTTAAGATTTAGCAGTCTCACTGCTACAAGCAAGGAGCCATCTGGGTGAAATGTTTAATTGGACTTAGAACAGGCCCTTCTCTTATGTAGTCAATGTCATGTGATTACTTTCCCGCTGTAAAGATACGCATGAAACCATTGTGCTTGTAATGGTGAGTTCAGAGTTAAGACAGGCCAGGCCTAATGGCTCCTCACAGAGATTTTAGTTTCCAATAAAGCCATATTAGAACAGTTTATGTTAGGTACAGCGGAAGTTATGACTATTTGGTCATCTATAAACATTTATCTGTGTCCACCAAGCCAGCTTTCATTATGGTAATAACGTCTATGTATTGTCCACCTACAAGGGACAGATCCCCTGTAGACCTGTGCAAGGCCAGGAGGGTGGCTTGATACCACTGACTAGATAATGCCTTTATCTCCCCCCTCTGGCTATCAAACTGATGAAGTTTACAAGACTTAGCAAGGTCTGCTTTGTTGTTGAAGAGTTGAACAGTCTGTCAGTGTAACAGAATCAACAGGGGAGGGTACTGCTAAAGTGGACACTATATCTTCACATTAGTGTTTTCCCATTAACTTGGTCGTATTCATTTGTGTAGACCATGGCGTAGAGAGACAGGCAAAATGATAGGTGCCCAGTGTTCAGGATATGAACAAGCCTAAACAGCAGGACGAATCTACTGAGTAGGCAGCGTAACAGCAGGACTTGGCAAATATTGACGCTGGCCAATGTGAGACAATTTTATCAGTGGGGTATGATGAAAAGGACAATGTCATCTGTTGTATTTTTCCTATGCCTTGAGCTCTACCAATACATATTAAAATAAACTGTGACAAGTGTTCATAGGTATGATTCAGGATTTATAGTTAACAATACAAAGCTGTATTACAAGCAATTGTCAAAACTTGTCTTCTTTCGGTAACCAACCAGAGAGCTTACTATGTGACTAGAAGAACTTCAATCAAAGTAGTCTTCAGTAATAATGTTTGTTTTTAAGTGAACTTTTTACCTTAAAGTTTACCAAAGTGAACTATACTGAATATGACCCAATGTGTCTAAAAGTTGCAAACAGAAACTGTGGTGAAAAAGATATGTTTATTACTATTAATTTACAATGTCTAATAATTTGATACAGACAGTCATGCTAAAGGCACATTGAACAGCAATGCCTACCTGTTGGTCCAACAGCTAGCATGTCCTGTGTCTGTCAAGCCTATCCCAGGAGCCAGGTGCTCCTCCACTTTTGTACAGGGAGCAGACGTGCAAGCAGTCACATCTTATATACTGGTCTATCATTCTTCACAGATTAACTGACATGCCAGGGGTATCTTTATGCCATTTTGGCATGACTTACACCCCTTTCAACCAAAGCATATTTTGCACACTTTTTCAAGGTATATGTGGAATGTGTCAGCTTTATGACACATCAAATGCTTGGCCCAGTAATGATGGAGGCTTATAGGCTGATCTGATAGTGATATCAACACGGCTAAACACTGGTGGGAAGGAAAACTTGTGACATTCATAATTAAGAGATTGTGGAAAATTTGACATGCACACAGATATAGTGAGCAGGTGCAAGGCAAAATTTAGCGAGATTGATGAATCTGTAGGCAGCTGGTGACGTCTGAACGTATGAGAAGATACTGATGACTCTGTGGAGAGCAGGAGGTACTGCATAGTCGGGATGAGATATGCGTGTAGGTACTTCATGTCAGGTCTAATTATGAGTCTGAGGAAGTGGGCTGATAGTCCCTGTACCCCTTCTCTGCCTGCTGCAGCAGATTCTAGTGAGATGGTGAAGTTTTGCCTTAAGAGAGGTCTGCCATGCCCAGAATATCTGGTTCTGTCATCAGAATATAATACTACACTAACGTGGTTAACTTTGACATGCTATTGGCTACAACTGCACGAAAATAATAGGATCATTAGTTGTGGTTTGAGGTGTTGAATACAGAGCTTTGTCATTGTCATAGTAACAATCAGGGAGTAGAACTCAAGTTCGAGGAAGCTGGTATCTAAGTTGATGAAGGCACCATGGCTATACCCTTGATATTGTCTAATGACGGAATGTGTTTATATATGTGTTGTACATTGATTGGTCAGTATGCTGTAGCAGCAGGTAGGTACCAGCAGGTCTTGGCAACAGAGACTCGCTGAAGGGGGATAAAGCAACTGAAATTTCCAGCCACACTTTCTTCAAACTGCAGCCCTTAGGCTTAAACAAGAGATGTTTCTCGTGATGGTGTGAGTCATTTATACCTACTGGCTCAATGCTATTTTTGTCCCCGGTTCCAAAATTCAGCCATTCCTCATTTTCCTCATTTTAGGCTTTTCTGTGGGGCCTTCAGTCTTCAAGGCTGTATGCCATGGTACACTATGTACAAAACTATTATTACACTTGTTTCCAAGTTGTTACACTTTCCTTTCACTCTTTCCTTTCACTGGTTGTCTTCTTTCATTTGCTGTTTGATGACAAGACCAGGTTCACAAAAATGTGGTTTAAGAAACAACAAAAAAGCCTGGTCACCCTGTCATTTTTATCCCCCAGGCATATAATGAGGAATTTTTTATGTTTTACGTATCTATGGCAACAAGTTGGACTTAGGTTCTATAGGTTATAGTTCGTTTCCGGAGCATAACTCAAAACCTATTCAAAACTTTCTAACAAAACTTGGCATGCCTATCAGACTCATGCTGAACTGGTACCTTTTGCTATTTAGGAATTTTAGACATTTTTATTTTTTACGTTTCCATGGCAACAAGTTGGTCTTAGGTTCTATAGGGTAGAGTTCTTTTTACGGAGTGTAACTCAAAAACTGTTAAATACTTTCTTACAAAACTTTGCATGTCTACCAGCCACACTCTAAACTGGTGCCTTTTGCTATTTAGGAATTTTTATATATATTTTTTTTACGTTTCCATGGCAACAAGTTGGATTTAAGTTTTAATATAGGGTGGGTTCACTTATGGAGTATAACAAATAAACTGTTAAATATTTCCTTGCCAAACATTGCATGTCTATATATAAAGCACATACTGAACTGGTGCCATTTGATTTTAAGGAGTTTTAGAAATGTTTATTTTAGAATTTCCATTGCAGCTATTTTGACATGGGCTATGAGAAATGTTGGGTCAGTTACCTGTTTTGGGACCATAATGTGTTAAAATGGGCAGGGGATATAGATGACTTCGGTGACTATAGGCTTGTTTAGTTATTGTTTCTTGTCCACTTTCTATAGCTAATCACACATTGGGGGATACTTGTCTTGGAAAGGCCCACTTTCCATTGCTAATCACATATTGGGGGATGCTTGTCTTGGAAAGGCCCACTTTCCATTGCTAATCACATATTGGGGGATGCTTGTCTTGGAAAGGCCCACTTTCCATTGCTAATCACACATTGGGGGATGCTTGTCTTGGAAAGGCCCACTTTCCATTGCTAATCACACATTGGGGGATGCTTGTCTTGGAAAGGCCCACTTTCCATTGCTAATCACACATTGGGGGATGCTTGTCTTGGAAAGGCTAATCACACATTGGGGGATGCTTGTCTTGGAAAGGCCCACTTTCCATTGCTAATCACACATTGGGGGATACATGTCTTGGGAGGCCCACTTTCCATTGCTAATCACATATTTGGGGATGCTTGTCTTGGAAAAGCCCACTTTCTATAGCTAATCACACATTGGGGGATACTTGTCTTGGAAAGGCCCACTTTCCATTGCTAATCACATATTGGGGGATGCTTGTCTTGGAAAGGCCCACTTTCCATTGCTAATCACACATTGGGGGATGCTTGTCTTGGAAAGGCCCACTTTCCATTGCTAATCACACATTGGGGGATGCTTGTCTTGGAAAGGCCAACTTTCCATTGTTGATCACATATTTGGGGATGCTTGTCTTGGAAAGGCCCACCTTATTTGTGAACCATTTATTCAATCTGAAGTATCAGTAAGCTGCGAGTGTCCTCAAATTTTGACGTTTATAGTTTGTAGTAATACTGTACAGTTTCCAACACTACTCGTGAACAGCCTGTAGTAATACTGTACAGTTTCCAACACTACTCGTGAACAGCCTGTAGTAATACTGTACAGTTTCCAACACTACTCGTGAACAGCCTGTAGTAATACTGTACAGTTTCCAACACTACTCGTGAACAGCCTGTAGTAATACTGTAAATGTTTTGTACATATTTCTTCAACTGATCTATCCCTTCAATGCCATCTTCCATGCCTCATCTTCCAAATACACTGCAGGCCACTGACACATGAGGAGAAAATGTTTGTCAGCTAGGACATTTCATTTCTCATTCAGTCTTGCTTGTCTGACTTGTGAGAGGACATGCCAAAAACTGCCCAAGGTGACATTTTGTGGCCCACACTATTGTCTTAGGCCATAAAGCAAGGTGCCTTGTGTGTGGCCATGTGTTACCAGTCTGTACTGTGGTCAGTATACTTACTCTCATTCATCATTACACAAGGATTAGACGCCTTCACATGTGCCACGAAAGCTTCTACCTAATATATAAAGACGATTCATCTGTTTATAAACATGTAACATTTTGTTATCCTGTTCTCACATTGAACATGTATTTTTTAAGTCACAAGCCACTTTAAGCCACTTGTTGTAGTGCTTGTGCCATGCTAGCCAACCTTGTGTGTAGTTTATTTCTGGTCATGGAGGTCTGGTTGCGGGTTTCTTTAGGACAATGCTGATTGTTGTGTTGACATGGGGTCTGATCTACAAGCAATATGTCCATCACAGTCCATTTACATCTATTGTGTAATCTGTTCACAGCCTTGTTTGGTTCACTATGTTTGTTATCTACCGATGAAAGTTGTATTCCTGATTGTGCTTCATTCAAAGAGAGTGAGAAACAAGTATTGTCCTTTAACAGAGGTGTATCTGACTTCCAGTTCAGAAGACATGTTATGGGTTAGGAACTATTGAAGAAACATCCATACTTTCACTGACTACAGCATAATATCCTTCATTGAAAACACTCATATTTAAACCTATACTGAAAAAAAGAAAACTATCTGTAGTAACTTGATTGTTTTTTATGAATACTTGAACTTTGTTTAGGGTTCAATGTAAGGTTGAAGTTTATTGATGCATGGTGCACATGCTCAAGCCACACTAATAAAAGCAGTTGTCTTCCACTCAGTTGGCTAATTAGGGGCATACAGGAACAATGATAGCAAAATTACCCATGGCTCTTTGGGGTTTTAGTCTGGTGAACCACTCAAGCTCACAACCCTCCTAAAACATAATTTCTTTGGAAATGACTAACTTCAGAGATATAACTTCCCTGTAATAGCCCAGTGTAACAATATTGATAATTTCCTGGCACTAGCAAAATCAATGAAATGGCCAAACTTAAGATTTGAAATCCACAAGACCAGTAATTGATCAAACATGACCATGAACTTGAGGTTTAATTGGTAATGTTACAGTGCACAGTCTTAAGTATTGGGTAATATTCAGATGCCTTCATTAAATTACATGCAAATGCATGATGTTTGAACATCACAATCTATGCATATGTTGATAAATAACAGACATTTGGAGTGAAGCTAGCTTACTTCTTCATGTCATCAGAATTTCCTTGACTGCTCAAAGACAAGCTCCTGGTAGAGTCAGCAACTGCTCATGGAATCCTGGGCCTACCTTTAGAATACAGTACAAACATGACAATACCCTATGACGTAATTTGTAGTATTTTGTTGCCAATCACACCTGCGAAACAATGCCCTGTGACGTCAAGGGGTCATCGAGTATGCATAAACTCCTCCCAGTGATCTATCATCTCTACACGCAATGTCATTGAATACGCCCAGCGGTGTTTAGAGTTTTGAATATTTGTTTACTAAATATAGCCGATACAGTGCATTTTATAGCAAGCGCTAGTATACGAAAGCACTTTGGTGTTTTTTTGTATTTTTTTTTGTTTTTTTTCTCGTAATTCAGGTGGCTAAAATGGTTAGAAATGGGAACTAATATACATATATTATTTTTTGGGTTCATTTATTTTCATTATTATGCACAAGAATGCAGTTTATTATTAGGGATATTATACTGGCGCTGAACACATCCAAATGTTGCCAGTGTTAGGGTAGGTTACCCCGAAAACCTATCCTTAGGCCTTGGACCCCCTTTACGATCAAGTGGGTGAGGTACCCCTTTAGTGGCTATGAGATTATTCGAACTCTATCCTTAGCCCTTGGATCCCCTTTATGACCAATCACCCCGTACGATCATTAGGGTTAGTTACCCGTTAAGTGGCTATTATAGATTCTATAGCGGCTCCTAATATTCTTCACACACAAATGTCAAGGAAAAGGATGAAATGGTTTTGTGTCGATTAGTTTGGCTACTGGAAACTGTCCTGGAACATTCACACAAGCCACTTTCACTGGCTACATTTTTTCAATACTGATTCAAAAGCGAACTCATCATTGTGTCGTCGCTAGCCATGCTCATGCCTCCCTCATTTCTACTTTTATTCACATCATCCTTACAGTGTTCCCTACCACACTTTTCTGTCACAAAAATCACCCGACGAATCATTAAATATCATGTTATCATGCGTCTCGCGAGTTCGATGTCTGACCTCTGACGCCTGGAGCTGTTTTCAGTTCGCGCCATATCATTCCATATCATTCCTCACAACTCGGAATCTTGTACATTACGGAATGGGACAAGTGTGCCAAATGGCATCGGTATCATTTGTAAGTATCCATAGACTAAAGTCATGAGACACCATGCCTATCCATAACCTTCGTAAGTGTTCGTCCCCTATTCGACTCTTTTCGTTCAGTTCCGTAACGTCGTAGGCATGACTAGGTAAATTTGCACTAAGTTCCACAGTGTGAACGTAGCTCAGTTGGTTAGCTGTAGGGCTAATAATCCGAAGGTTGCGAGTTCGCGTCCAACGGATTCTCACAAAAACTGGTTGCTTGTCTTAGAGACATGTGACCTATGGTGGAGATCGTCCTCAAGAGAAGTTGTGGTACTGTAATCTGAAGGTTCTCCGAGTCCTGATTTGAATTTTATTGTGTTTTGTCACAGTACTCAATGTCACAGATATCCAGGTGAGCTACAATGCCTCACACTTGTGTTTCTTGAAGAATTCAATTTTGAAAATGTACCATATAAATTTAACACAAACACACCAGAAAACTAAACAGTACAGCACTCTCACGGTGTCAGTTGAAGTGTATTTGTGTGATGTGGGGATGCTACAGTTGTAGTGTGTGTGTGATGTGAAGATGCTACAGTTGTAGGGTGTGTGTGATGTGGAGATGCTACAGTTGTAGGGTGTGTGTGATGTGGGGTTGCTACAGTTGTAGTGTGTGTGATGTGGGGATGCTACAGTTGTAGGGTTTGTGTGATGTGGAGATGCTACAGTTGTAGGGGGTGTGTGATGTGGGGTTGCTACAGTTGTAGGGGGTGTGTGATGTGGGGATGCTACAGTTGTAGTGTGTGTGTGATGTGGGGTTGCTACAGTTGTAGTGTGTGTGTGATGTGGAGATGCTACAGTTGTAGGGTGTGTGTGATGTGGGGTTGCTACAGTTGTAGTGTGTGTGATGTGGGGTTGCTACAGTTGTAGTGTGTGTGATGTAGGGATGCTACAGTTGTAGTGTGTGTGTGATGTGGGGTTGCTACAGTTGTAGGGGGTGTGTGATGTGGGGATGCTACAGTTCTAGTGTGTGTGTGATGTGGGGTTGCTACAGTTGTAGTGTGTGTGTGATGTGGGGATGCTACAGTTGTAGGGTTTGTGTGATGTGGGGATGCTACAGTTGTAGTGTGTGTGTGATGTGAGGATGCTACAGTTGTAGTGTGTGTGTGATGTGGGGTTGCTACAGTTGTAGTGTGTGTGTGATGTGGGGATGCTACAGTTGTAGGGTTTGTGTGATGTGGGGATGCTACAGTTGTAGTGTGTGTGTGATGTGAGGATGCTACAGTTGTAGTGTGTGTGTGATGTGGGGTTGCTACAGTTGTAGGGTGTGTGTGATGTGGGGTTGCTACAGTTGTAGTGTGTGTGTGATGTGGGGTTGCTTCAGTTGTAGTGTGTGTGATGTGGGGTTGCTACAGTTGTAGTGTGTGTGTGATGTGGGGATGCTACAGTTGTAGGGTTTGTGTGATGTGGGGATGCTACAGTTGTAGTGTGTGTGTGATGTGGGGTTGCTACAGTTGTAGGGGGTGTGTGATGTGGGGTTGCTACAGTTGTAGTGTGTTTGTAATGTGGGGATGCTACAGCTGTAGTGTGTGTGTGATGTGGGGATGCTACAGTTGTAGTGTGTGTGTGATGTGGGGTTGCTACAGTTGTAGTGTGTTTGTAATGTGGGGATGCTACAGCTGTAGTGTGTGTGTGATGTGGGGATGCTACAGTTGTAGGGTGTGTGTGATGTGGGGTTGCTACAGTTGTAGTGTGTGTGTGATGTGGGGTTGCTACAGTTGTAGTGTGTGTGTGATGTGGTGTTGCTACAGTTGTAGTGTGTGTGTGATGTGGGGTTGCTACAGTTGTAGTGTGTGTGATGTGGGGATGCTACAGTTGTAGTGTGTGTGTGATGTGGGGTTGCTACAGTTGTAGTGTGTGTGTGATGTGGGGTTGCTACAGTTGTAGTGTGTTTGTGATGTGGGGATGCTACAGTTGTAGGGTGTGTGTGATGTGGGGTTGCTACAGTTGTAGTGTGTTTGTGATGTGGGGATGCTACAGTTGTAGGTTTTGTGTGATGTGGGGTTGCTACAGTTGTAGTGTGTGTGTGATGTGGGGTTGCTACAGTTGTAGTGTGTTTGTAATGTGGGGATGCTACAGCTGTAGTGTGTGTGTGATGTGGGGATGCTACAGTTGTAGGGTGTGTGTGATGTGGGGTTGCTACAGTTGTAGTGTGTGTGTGATGTGGGGTTGCTACAGTTGTAGTGTGTGTGTGATGTGGTGTTGCTACAGTTGTAGTGTGTGTGTGATGTGGGGTTGCTACAGTTGTAGTGTGTGTGATGTGGGGATGCTACAGTTGTAGTGTGTGTGTGATGTGGGGTTGCTACAGTTGTAGTGTGTGTGTGATGTGGGGTTGCTACAGTTGTAGTGTGTTTGTGATGTGGGGATGCTACAGTTGTAGGGTGTGTGTGATGTGGGGTTGCTACAGTTGTAGTGTGTTTGTGATGTGGGGATGCTACAGTTGTAGGTTTTGTGTGATGTGGGGTTGCTACAGTTGTAGTGTGTGTGTGGATGATGCAGTTTTAGGGGTACCTTTGATGTGGGGTTGGGGGGATGTTGGGTCTGCTTGTTGACACGGGAGGAGGAGGGATGGTGGCCTCATTTTGTCCCTGAGTAGAACACAGCCAGACGCAAAGCCACAATAAACCTCTAGCTCTTTGCTCAAAGGAAAAAATTAGTTTTTATGATGCATTATGGGCCATTATTGTCGTATGGTGAATATATTGTGAAGAACAGATGTCCCTCATACCCAGGGAGGGGTTCATTGTTTCACACATACACATAGGGTGTCTGTTTAAGCAATTTCTTCTGCTGCCAGGGTGTTCTAGTTCTTGTCGGCCAGTAATCCATTGTAAGCATCGTAAAGTGTATGTTGTGGAGCTCTATGCTGTAGGCATCATAAAGTGTATGCTGTGGAGCTGTAGGCTGTGAGCATCATAAAGTGTATGTAGTGGAGCCGTATGCTGTAAGCATCGTAATGTGTATGCTGAGGTGCTGTAGGCTGTGAGCATCGTAAAGTATATGTTGTGGAGCTCTATGCTGTAAGCATCGTAAAGCGTATGCTGTTAAGCTGTAGGCTGTGAGCATTGTAAAGTGTATGTTGTGGAGCTCTATGCTGTAAGCATCATAAAGTGTATGTTGTGGAGCTCTATGCTGTAAGCATCATAAAGTGTATGTTGTGGAGCTCTATGCTGTAAGCATCATAAAGTGTATGTTGTGGAGCTCTATGCTGTAGGCATCATAGAGTGTATGTTGTGGAGCTCTATGCTGTAAGCATCGTAAAGTGTATGCTGTGGAGCTGTAGGCTGTAAGCATTGTAAAGTTATGTTGTGGAGCTGTAGGCTGTAAGCATCGTAAAGTGTATGCTGTGGAGTTGTAGGCTGTAAGCATCGTAAAGTGTATGCTGTGGAGCTGTAGGCTGTAAGCATCGTTAAGTGTATGTTGTAGAGTCATATGCTATGAGCATCGGAAAGTGTATGTTGTCTAGCTGTAGGCTGTAAGCATAGTAAAGGACATGTTGTCTAGCTGTAGGCTGTGAGCATCATAAAGCGTATGTTGTTTAGCTGTAGGCTGTGAGCATCGTAAAGTGTATGTTGTCTTGCTGTAGGCTGTAAGCATCGTAAAGTGTATGCTGTGGAGTTGTAGGCTGTAAGCATCGTACAGTGTATGCTGTGGAGCTGTAGGCTGTAAGCATCGTAAAGTGTATGCTGTGGAGCTGTAGGCTGTAAGCATCGTAAAGTGTATGCTGTGGAGCTGTAGGCTGTAAGCATCGTAAAGTGTATGCTGTGGAGCTGTAGGCTGTAAGCATCGTAAAGTGTATGTTGTCTAGCTGTAGGCTGTGAGCATCGTAAAGTGTATGTTGTCTAGCTGTAGGCTGTGAGCATCGTAAAGTGTATGTTGTCTAGCTGTAGGCTGTGAGCATCGTAAAGTGTATGTTGTCTAGCTGTAGGCTGTGAGCATCGTAAAGTGTATGTTGTCTAGCTGTAGGATGTGAGCATCGTAAAGTGTATGTTGTCTAGCTGTAGGCTGTAAGCATCGTAAAGTGTATGTTGTCTAGCTGTAGGCTGTGAGCATCATAAAGTGTATGTTGTGGAGCTGTAGGCTGTAACATCGTAAAGTGTATGTTGTCTAGCTGTAGGCTGTGAGCATCATAAAGTGTATGTTGTGGAGCTGTAGGCTGTGAGCTTCGTGGAGTGTATGTTCTAGAACTGTATGTCAACTAGAATTATACATGTCAGTGGTGTGGTACTGGCATAATACAGTCAAGTCGCGTTATTCCGGCACTTATAAATCCGACAATTTGCTTTATCTGACATTATTGAAGGGAACTGATTAAATCAGTGTTATTTAGACCCTTCCATCCGACAGTCTCGCACTCCGACTCCGACACACCTAATTTGCAACGAATTACTGAAAGCAGTCTTGTTAATCTGACACAGTGAAAAGCTGCTCATCTGCCCGCGAGTACACAGCTCATGTTTTGATACGAGATGAATCGGCTAGTAGCTGCATATTACAACGCCTGCAGAGATAAACTTGCTTATCAATAAACAATTAATGCTTTAAATAAACAAAAACAGGATTAATCACAAGCCTAGATTACCTAAATCTCAGATCAGATAAAATCAGATACAAGTGCTACCGCTGACGATATCCTGTTACAGGTAACGTCAGAATGACCTTTTGCAAACTTTGTCCGCCCAATGAAATGACAAACAGGAAGTCTACATTAGCCACTAAGAAAGCAGCTTTCTTAAGCATTGCGATACTTGTTTGAAACTGGTGACTTCCATTCCAGACTATGCTTTCAAAAGTATTTTGAATCGGTCATACAGCCCGTAATGTTTAGTATTTTTGTGTTGAGCTTTTCGAGGTTGCATGATTAGAAAAGAAAATTCTGCTAACAATATAACACAACAATATGAATATTTCCTTTTTCCTTTTTTTATTACATGTTTGTATCGTTATCTATCATGTAGTTGTCCAATTTTCAATCACGAACGTTGATACTACTAATTTCGTTTATCCGCTATAAATGCCGTACCATGACTCGCAAAAAGTCATATTTGAGGCAGTTTGACTATTAAATGTCAACATAACGTTTTCGCAATCGAAATACATTTAGCGTGTGAATTCCCTATGGTGACTGGTCAAATTGTTCCATATGTAAAAAAATATCCTGCATACCACCTGTACCAAAGTGCTATGCTTATGATTCTTATAATTTTAAGTATATGTATAGTGGAAGCTGCAACTAAACTAACACCATATTGGAATATATTATTCCTGATCAAATAATAATTTCAGAAATACAATTTCTTCTGACCATTACATCAAAATTCTTTGAAGTTGTATCATTGGGTACTTTTTAACTGAATCGCTGGTAGATTGGGAGGAAACGTGTGCACAGCTGATTGCTATTTCGGGCTTAGTTTACGAGAAAATACACACGTTAATCTTAATCTCTGCATATAAAACAGTGCCTTGGAGAGCAGGAAATACATTTTAAATGAGAAAATCATCATGTCTAGTGATGTTTTATATCAAATTTCATACCTTTTTATACCAAGTTTGTTATACCTGTTTATTCACCTGAAGGGATACGATGTGTTCTTTTGAAAGTGCAGTGGTGCTGTATATGTCAGTAATGTGATACTTGCACTATATATGTATGTCAGTGGTATGATACTGACACTATATATATATGTCAGTGGTGTGATACTGGCTCTATATATATGTCAGTGGTGTGACACTAGCACTATATAAGTACCAAAATAAGCCTTGACCCTGTTTGTTTGTTTTACCATATGGGAACCATTTTTGACCTGCTGTACTTCAGCATATGAATGTTGGCCTCCTTTAATACATTATTGTCAGTTAATATGTTGCACTTTATTCTAAAGAATGGAAATCTTTCGTTTCATCATGTGAACAGAACGTATCAAAATATAGGTCATTCCAACATTTAGGCATATTATTCAAAATGCTGAAAGTTGTATATTCACTGTAAAAGCCAAGTGAGTTTATGTTGTGACATGTTGTCTGTCATCCAGTTGTCTATCCGTCCTTTACTTTACATGTTCGACATCTACAGAGCCTTGTGGCTCTTTTATGGTTCACATACAATGTTAAAGTATGATTTCCTTTTATATGAAATTAAATAGAGTGAAATGGATCCATGTGAGTCCGTAGTACTTAATTGAATGTTGGAGCATGTCTGATATGCAACTTGTAACATAGCCTGTAACATGGGCTGGCATCAAGGAAATAGATACACACACTCACCATTCCAGTTTTAGCATTATAAATGTTAGGCACTGATTAGTGGAGTTGGGTGTTATTATAAATTGAGCATAATGTTATATACATTTTGCGATAATTACCACTTGGATATTTATATTTAGGCACATAATTAATGAGCTTTCATGCCATTTGTGCTGATTAAAGAATCATGAAAATAAATTAGTTCCAAGTAAGTGGTATAAGCACAAGTTTGTCTGGGTATGTTTACTCTGTCAAGGTAACTTAGAAGCAGCTCCGTTACTGTTCCTCCAGAATATAAACAATCAAAGGTACACAGGGTTTTTTCAGGTCTTGGCCATGTTTCTTGTAAAAATGAAAATACTTGTCTTAATCTTGTGGGCAGCAAATCAAACAAGTCATTAGCACATTGGTAGTGGCTGATAATGAGTGAAAAGCCAGGTAGCAAGTATGTTGACAGTAGTCGGCAAGAAGTGGAGAAAGGAGACGGCAGGTATTGCCTTCCCTGCTGTGTCAACACAAACACTTAAATATCCCAATCATTCCCCTTTACCAACACGACTCTACCATGAAATCCTCGTCCTGCCATGAAGAGTTTAATGATCCTTAAAGCTTATATGTGGTTAAGATTAAACAGTTGGGTAAGGATGCAATTGGTAAAAAACTTTTCGCAACATTTGCCTAAGTAATTGAACAAATCATGTATGGAGTGTGGGCTTAGTGAAGCAGAAGGGAACAGAGGGAGGGCAAAGAAAGACCATGAACTGACAGCCAGAACAATTTGTGACACCCCAGTTTAGGTTTTCCCTCTCAACTTGTCCCAAAGTAGACCTACATCATTCACCTAGCATGTTTGTAATTGATAATACAACAGTTAAAAAAGTGTACAGGGTGAAGGATCATTGTTGTCAAATGTGGTCAGTTTCCATGGAGATAAAAGTATTTAGAAAACAAACCCAGTTTGACCAAAGACATATGATTCATCGGGATGAAGGATAGATGTGGTCATCTGTGGCTTGGATAACTATTGTATCACTGATTAGAGTTGGACCTGAGTTTTGAAGATTTTGATCTGACTTGTAAATGGCCATGATGCTGGCAGGGAAAAAACAAAACAGACAAGTCGGATGACTCAGGCATCTATCACATATGTTTGATATCATTGCAATATTGAAGTCATTGGCCAAGTGTACATTGGCGAATGCTGAACTGCCACAGGAAGTCACATCTCATCACACACAAATAAACCTTCCATGCCTGCATTGACCTCTAAACTTTATACACAAATAGAAACTGCATCTAACTGACCCTAAGGCAAATTGTTTACAGTTGCAGAATACGTTAATGTGTCCTTTTGATATCTCAGTAATTTCTGTCACATCTTATCTGTGCCCTACACTTCAGAGAAAAAGGTGAATACAAAGCGTGATGCATAGAGATGTTCTTATACTCTGGTATACCTTGGAAACAGTTAATGAGAACTAGTAGTCATTTTATGTGATTTTGTCCTGCACATCATCTATCTGAAAAAGAGTCTGGTGCCCTCTAAGGACTACTGTAAATCTTCCAGGGCTGGATCAGATCACTTCATTAAGCAAGTACTTTTGTCAGTGCCCTGTCCTGAAAAAACTTGTTGCCTGCCCTCCGCTATAATGTTACTGCAGTTAAAAGCAACCATGCTTGCTACTCTCTTCTCTAGTGTTGCTGCTGCAAAGAGCAACCCTGCTTGCTACCCTCCACTCTAGTGCTGCTGCAGTTAAAGAGCAACCTTGCTTGTTACTCTCCACTCTGGTGTTGCTGGAAAGTAAAGAGCAATCATGCTTTCTACCCTCCACTCTAGTGTTGCAGCAGTAAAGAGCAACCTTGCTTGCTACCCTCCACTCTGGTGTTGCAGCAGTAAAGAGCAACCCTGCTTGCTACTTTCCCCTCTGGTGCTGCTGCAGTAAAGAGCAACCCTGCTTGCTACCCTCCACTCTGGTGTTGCTGCAGTAAAGAGCAACCCTGCTTGCTACCCTCCACTCTGGTGTTGCTGCAGTAAAGAGCAACCCTGCTTGCTACCCTCCACTCTGGTGTTGCTGCAGTTAAAAGCAACCCTGCTTGCTACTCTCCACTCTGGTGCTGCTGCAGTAAAGAGCAACCCTGCTTGCTACCCTCCACTCTGGTGTTGCTGCAGTAAAGAGCAACCCTGCTTGCTTCCTTCCACTCTGGTGTTGCTGCAGTAAAGAGCAACCCTGCTTGGTACCCTCCACTCTGGTGTTGCTGCAGTAAAGAGCAACCCTGCTTGCTACCCTCCTCTCTGGTGTTGCTGCAGTTAAAAGCAACCCTGCTTGCTACCTTCCACTCTAGTGCTGCTGCAGTAAAGAGCAACCCTGCTTGCTACCCTCCACTCTGGTGTCGCTGCAGTAAAGAGCAACCCTGCTTGCTACCCTCCACTCTGGTGTCGCTGCAGTAAAGAGCAACCCTGCTTGCTACCCTCCACTCTGGTGTTGCTGCAGTAAAGAGCAACCCTGCTTGCTACCCTCCACTCTGGTGTTGCTGCAGTAAAGAGCAACCCTGCTTGCTACCCTCCACTCTGGTGTTGCTGCAGTTAAAAGCAACCCTGCTTGCTACTCTTCACTCTAGTGCTGCTGCAGTAAAGAGCAACCCTGCTTGCTACCCTCCACTCTAGTGCTGCTGCAGTAAAGAGCAATCATGCTTTCTACCCTCCACTCTGGTGTTGCTGCAGTAAAGAGCAACCCTGCTTGCTACTCTCCCCTCTGGTGCTGCTACAGTAAAGAGCAACCCTGATTGCTACCCTCCACTCTGGTGTCGCTGCAGTAAAGAGTAACCCTGCTTGCTACCCTCCACTCTGGTGTTGCTGCAGTTAAAAGCAACCCTGCTTGCTACTCTCCACTCTAGTGCTGCTGCAGTAAAGAGCAACCCTGCTTGCTACCCTCCACTCTGGTGTTGCTGCAGTTAAAAGCAACCCTGCTTGCTACTCTCCACTCTAGTGCTGCTGCAGTAAAGAGCAACCCTGCTTGCTACCCTCCACTCTGGTGTTGCTGCAGTAAAGAGCAACCATGCTTGCTACCCTCCGCTCTAATGTTGCAGCAGTAAAGAGCAACCCTGCTTGCTAATCTCCACTCTAGTGTTGCAGCATTAAAGAGCAACCCTGCTTGCTACTCTCCACCTTAATGTTGCTGCAGTAAAGAGCAATCATGCTTGCTACCCTCCGCTCTAGTGTTGCTGCAGTAAAGAGCAACCATGCTTGCTACCCTCCGCTCTAATGTTGCAGCAGTAAAGAGCAACCATGCTTGCTACCCTCCCCTCTATTGTTGCTGCTGCAAAGAGCAACCCTGCTTGCTACCCTCCACTCTAGTGTTGCTGCAGCAAAGAGCAACCTTGCTTGCTACTCTCCCCTCTAGTGTTGCTGCAGTAAAGAGCAACCTTGCTTGTTACTCTCCACTCTGGTGTTGCTGGAGAGTAAAGAGCAATCATGCTTTCTACCCTCCACTCTAGTGTTGCAGCAGTAAAGAGCAACCTTGCTTGCTACCCTCCACTCTGGTGTTGCAGCAGTAAAGAGCAACCCTGCTTGCTACTCTCCCCTCTATTGTTGCTGCTGCAAAGAGCAACCCTGCTTGCTACCCTCCACTCTAGTGTTGCTGCAGCAAAGAGCAACCTTGCTTGCTACTCTCCCCTCTAGTGTTGCTGCAGTAAAGAGCAACCTTGCTTGCTACCCTCCACTCTAGTGTTGCTGCAGTAAAGAGCAACCTTGCTTGCTACCCTCCACTCTAGTGTTGCTGCAGTAAAGAGCAACCTTGCTTGCTACTCTCCCCTCTAGTGTTGCTGCAGTAAAGAGCAACTTGCTTGCTACCCTCTGGTGTTGCTTGCTCAACTCCACACTTATATTACAACTAAATGTCCACGCTTATTTGATTGCATATGCTGGCCATTCTCCATCCATTATAATTTATGATTATTTTATGGTTTAGACCTGTCTTCTGAAGTCTATGGCAGTGGTACATATTTTCTCTAACTTAAGCTAATGCTACTTGACAGCAGGCTGAATATGTTTATAAGAACTGCATGAAGGCAGTTTGTGCTTTACAGAGACCAGTTGTGTTGGATGGGGAAGTGTGAGGACAATCGAGTAAAGTAATTGTGTGTAGCTGTAGAAGTGACACTGAGATTAGATACAAGATAAGACTCCCAACTCACAAGGCTTCCACTGTCAAGTTTCTGACACAAGGGAGGAAATAAAGGTTTATGGGCAAAACATCTAAGGTAGAAGAAATCTAACTGCCAGTATATGGCCAAGACACCAACTGAACCTACTCACTTAGTCAACCCACCATCAAGCAATACTTTAAAGATGCCTGATTAAGTGGAGTTCATGTTTATGTTAACTGTCCCAGAAACCTGTGAGATGTGGATGTGCTTGACAGTGTTTCACAGCACAATCAGTGACTGGCCACAACTATTACCTGGAAACTGAACAGTAAGAAAATGATCACTTTTAGTGACCATGTGTCAGAAGGACTGATTTGAACCAAAGATGAAGGATATGAGAGTGTTTTGGTGTATGTGTATGTCTCACTGAGGGTGGGTGTGTCATTGGGGTTGTGGGGTTGGACTATATTTGTGTGTCTGATAGGGGGGGTAGGAGTATGTCTGGGTTTGGGGTAAGGTGTGTAGATGGAGTGTTTTGTACCTAAGTCTATCGTTTTGACGTCTGGATCCACCTGGCTGCTTCACACATGCTTTTCATGAAAGTTGATGGTTTAAGTATCTCAGTGTAATAACCACTGGTGGCAAGATTTAGGCATGACAAAAATGTATGCCGATGTTGTCATATGCATATTATCGACTGCTTCTCTGACAGTGAAAGTTCTTCCAATATATTTCCGTGGCGGTAGGGTAGTCTAATGGTTGGATGGTTCGCTCGTCACGCCGAAGACCCCTGTACAGTGTGTGAACCCATTTCTGGTGTCCCTCGCCGTTTTATTGCTGGTATATTGCTAAAAGTGGCCTAAACCATACTCACTCACGAACTCACGAACTCACGAATCTGAAACCAGCTGGCTACCTTTAGTAGCAATTAAGTAACACAAATAACACTTTAGCGCACACCTTGTCTCCAACATCAAAGGAATTCATGTTGTTTGTGAACACCATTTCATGTGCACCAGAGAAAAAATTGCCATTATATGGATTTTCTAATTCGCATACTTGTGTCATTGGGGTGTGACATACATGTCTTTATGTCACAGGCTTATGTCATGGAAAATTGCTTTGTTTAACTGATAAATGAACCTCTCTCATTAGGGTATGTGTGTGTTCACAACTTTGTTTGAGATGCCCCATCACACATAACACCTGCAAAAATAGACACTATACTGATATTTGTCCCCTGTATAAAAAGGTGGAGACTCCCCAGTCAATGATAGGATGTATTGGTTATGTTGCCTGTGAGTGGTTGGCTATGTCCCCCCTCCCTCCCTGACAGTCTGTCTACTATGAAGTGACTGACCCACGTGTTCAGCTGCCAGGCTAGACCAGCCTGTTTCAGCACTGCCAGCCAGCCAGCCTTCCTGCCTGCCTGCCTGCCTGCCTGCCTGCCTGCCTGCCTGCCTGCCTAAGTCAGTGGGCCTGCCTCTCACTCACCATAAGCTACAGGGTATTTAATCCTGAATGGTCCACTCGCAGTGTTGTAGTGCTTCTCTCTGGATGGAGTGTACACATACTTGGTTGATACAACTGGTGGTTTACTAGGGATCTGTGACAGTCATCTGTGCTTGTGTCAACTTCATACTTTGTGGACCATCTATCATAGACCATGTCAGACCATGACTATAAATTTGAACAAGATTGGTAAGACTTTATTCACAAACAAATTTTGTCTTAATACTTTCTCATACTTTGAACAGTTTTTCTTTGTGAAGTTTATACATTGAGCAAGCCAGATGTTTTCTTGCATGTGCTAAATTATTGGCAAATTCTAAGAATTTTAATAATTGTTTTTAACAAATTCACGAGAGAGAAATGTGCTATATTGTGTCATCAAGTTCTTAAGAAAACAAGAGTACTTCATTTTTAGAATATTCTTTGTTCTTGGTAGCCAAATAATTTCTCATTCTTATGTTGGTTCTTGGAATTCTCCAGTTCTAAACACCAAATAAAATATTTTCAAAATCTTTTCTGGGAAAGAAAATATACGCAAAAGTTAACTAGAGCAAGTTCAAAAATAAGCTTGAACAAATGTTGTTCCCACCTACTAAGTTCGCTACAGGTTATTTAGACAATTTTTTTCAAAAGTAAGATCCAATTTTGTGTTGAAGGAAGAAGTAATTTGATAAGTGTTTGTGTAGGATGTCCCTTCAGTTCACCTGTTTTGTGCCGCCGAGCTTTCAGATGGCACCTTGTCCCCAAAACCAACTATCAGGACTTCGCTCCTCTACCTTTCAGTACTATACTAGTTTACACACAAAGTACTGTTCTTGCAAACTTTCAAAACTCACTGACACTGCGAACTGAGAAACATTTAAAGTTATTTGCGAAAATGACTGCCTTTGTTTTAAACAAGGGTTGTAGTTTCCACCTCATTGAGGAAAGTTTTATCCTAGACACACCAGACTAAAAATAAGAAACATTTTGAAACATTTCCTGATAAATTCATCATGAATATTCTAAACATACAAACTTTACAAATTAATATATTTTATTTTATAAGAGACACTTTCATATGTTACATTCATATGTAACAATTTTCATTGTCATGATAGATATAGACATGAAATGTAATATTTTATCAATGTTTATAATAACTATATTGTGTACATATGACGTTGGATTTATTGGAAGCCTGGTTTGACTGGTAAAACAGACTGGCTGGGTGTAGAAGATAAGCATTGTGTCACTCGGGATTACAGCTGTAATCTATCTGTAAAGTGGCAATCAATACATGCAACTTGGGGTCATCAGACTTGTCAACACACTTCTGAAAAGAAACATTAACATGAGTTACCTTAGAGCCTCAACAGTGTTGTGTATCTTCAATGGAACATATTTAAGACATTTCAAGTGTGGTTCCATCACAGACACAAACTTTAATTATTGATCTCATAAGAAAATTATCATGTGGTAGGCAATAAATAAGGCTGAATTATGAATTGTGTGTGATAGACAAGAATAAACCAACAAATAAATTAATTTGTATAGGTTTATCAAACATTTAATGTTTGTGATACATCAAATATTATTTAATTCTTTCACAACTTCTTTTACTATTTCTTAAGACAGATGAATACAATATGTTTATTCACATGAACATAACTATACATTGATCAACTGACTGGTGGGGGCTTCACCAGTAGATATATACATTGAGTTATGATTTTTAAGAACAATAATATATGGGTATTTATACAAAGAAGCAAATTATGTACACATAGGTCTTGATTAACTATTGTTAAAAAAGTTAGGTTTCTGATCTTATTCCTAGCTCAAAACTTGAATCAGTACATCTGGTTATTTTTGTATGACAGCCTGTGATGTAATACATGTATCAAGTAAATCAATCATTTTCTATCTTTTCCAAATTTATGAAGGTTTGATATTTTAGACGTAATGAGGTCTATGGTTTCTGTTCTATTTCCATTATAATGTGGGCATTCCAATAAATGATATTCATCTTCTATTTCGCTCATTGAGCATAATTTACAAAGTCGTGGTGTTATGATGTCTTCAAGTTTCTATTTCAAGTTTATGAGCATCTCAGACGTAGTGAGGATACTTATGCTTGGTTTGACTAAATCAAAAGTATGTCCCAATATTTAGGTTTTCAGGGTGGCCATTGCTACCTATAGTTTTAAAAAGTTAAGGTTATGCTGCATGGATTTAAGTAATGTAATGAACTTTTCAGTATTTTAATAATAATATTCTATCCCATTAATGAACAATATTTTGAAAAATAATATTTGAAAATTTAATTCAGTACATCTTTGGTTTTCTCTGTCTAATATTTGGCTCTTTGTGATAATAATTAATTTGTTTCGTGTCATCCCAATCAGAATGTAAATTCCCAATAATGTACAACTAGAACTCTGACCCTTGAAAATAAAGTCGCTTAACCAAATATGCCTGTTTACATACACGTTTGACAGCATTGCAGTTATTATTCAAACAACATTTAAACACACAACAGCTAGACCTGTCAATGTCAAAATGATTCATGGCCAAAAGTGCCAGTGCATAAAATGGCAACTGATATCTAATAATGTTAGCAACATTTAATGAAGCCTGATATTACTGGGATAAATACTAATTTTCCAATAGGCAGATAAAATACTGCTGAATTAAAGGAAATGCTATATAATAATTTTGCAACTTTGTGGCTTATAGCTTGTAATGATGGTAGACCCGTGTTCAGCGATATTTGATTTTCTCATACATAAAATGCCAGCCAGTATTTTCACTGTGTAGCCTATTGTTTGAGTACAATGTAATGTTTCTTTCATGAGAGGTATCCATTAATCCTTATCTTGTGTGTGTGTGTGTGTGCAAATCGAACAAATCTAGTTTTATGATTAAGGAGTTCTGATTTGGAATCTTGTGGAATAAAAAGACAGGCACAGTGGCATAAGTGAATCTCCTGTTAAACAGTCTATTTCTATATATATTCAGAAGGCTTAATATCAATTTTCCCCAAAGAACTAAATGCATTTTTTCATCAAAGTATCCTAAAACAGTTTCTTGAAATTATGAGTAGCAGTAATGCAGCATTTCTTGTCCTTCTTTTCACATAATCAACAAACTAATACTGCTAGTATTCATATTTATTGACTCATCATGGTACCCACAAGAGATATTCTTTGACAGCAAGCTCTCTCTACTGGTTTTTAAATATGCAACATTACGTTGATGTACAAGGATCTGTGACTGAAATATTTTTATTGCTTTACACTGATCGAATTCTTCCAAACTATTGTTCTATTATTTTATTGTTCTTTGTTAACATGATGTGTGTAATGTGGGAAGTAATCAAAATAATGTCATCCATTGTTGCATGTCGCTAAACATAAGTTGTTGTGTTGTCAAAAGGTAGGTTTCACTTGTGTGTCTTTCAGTGGACAGCAAACAAACATGACGATAGGTATATATGTACAACAATCTTGTCAAATGAAGCACTAAGCATTATCTGTCCCTTGAAAAGGAATGTTGTAATCAGGGATATTTCTGTCAGTTTATTAGTTGATTGCCAGAGTAGTGGTCACACAAGTGGAATGGAGGTATTAGATGCTGGGAAGTGGAGAACATTTATTCACCTGCCAACATCTTTATGGAAACTATAGAGCAGATCTGCTGACACAATGTTTTAGTTTAGCTATTTGCAAAACATATATATCATACTTAGCATATCCATGATACACATCTGTAGCAAAGATTATAGTTTTTCATAATAAGAGAAATGAATATCTTGTTGAAAGTGGAAACATACATGATCAAAGGTCAAACTCTACTCTTTGAAGTAGATTTGAGCTGTGATCTCCCAACATATCAATATTGATAGGAGGAGTTCAGAGATCAAAATCATGATACAGTTGTAAAGTGCCTGAATTATTGGCTTGATAGAATATTACTTCATGGATGTTTGGTTTGGTATTATTCCAGATATTAATAGTTAATACATTCCTGTCTGAATGTAATTATTCCATAATGGTTTGTGTGGCATTTCCATTTCATTTACATAGTCTCCGTTGCCGTATTACCGCAGCATGAATATCCCGCAGTGTAAAGAGACCTGTCTTTGGTGTAGGCTCCAACCTGTTTCTTCTACCTACAGCCAATATTTGAAAAGGCTGACTGTGTGCTTGATAGTGTTTCAGAAGCCTGGACAATTTCAGTGTATCTCTTCTCCCCAGGCAACAGCTTGCCCCTGCTCAACTGTCTAGGACAGTATTTTTCCCATTGCCCATCCAGTGGATTATGCATTGCTCCTCTGAATGCCACAACCAATGCATCATACATTTTCCTTAATTTGGGGAGTGGTTTCTTTGGGCTATTATTAGACAAATGTTAGTAGCTGTGAGATAAGATTGATCTTGTGTTGTCTTGATGCCTGGTATTAAAGGTACGAGCGTAAATGGCCCAAAAAACATATCCATTCCAGTTTGAGAAAAGTTCCATTGGCTTCAATATATTTGATTGGAAGGAAGGAATTTAGCTTGTCATGATACATTTGTGAGACATTCTCAATGTAGGAAAAGCATGGTGTTCCTTTTTGGAGTCCAGTACGTATGCCCCAATTCTAAAAAAGAGTACTGGTAGACACACTGCTGTTATGTCATATGCCATTACTGTTTGAGGTTCCGACACAACTAGCTTGTAGCAGCTGACAGTACATACTGCCTCCTTGTCTGCTCTGTCAATGTTCTTGTGTTTCCACCATGTATTTGTTTGGTAACTGGAGAATGAGTGTTAGTGTATTGATGCACTTTGTCACTCAAGGAGATTTCAGGCCTACTAGCTACACATCAGTTAATGCTGCACAAGTCAGCACTATATTTTGCTCTCTTTCTCTCTCTCTCTCTCTCTTGATTTGAATTATAAGGTAACCAGGTTAATGGATTTTGGGGTTATTTTTTTTTTTTAGTTAAAAAGCTATTTTCAGTTATAATTTGAGGGAATAGCCCAGATTTCATATTCTACAGAGCCTGTGTACATACATACGTACATACACACTGTGTCGCACACATGATTGAGGTGTTTGTGAGGGTAAATGTTCTGTATGCATGTTCCTTATACACAGTACCACTACAAAGCCAGTACCACTCTTCCCGACTGCTAGAACAGAGTTGTAGTGTAACATATGGCTCTCCCCAATTGAAACATCCCTAATGTGGGGATGTGACCCTTGGAACTGCACTGAAGATTTTATTGTTTTGGGATGATATAAAGAATGAGTTTTACATGTCTGGGGTATAGGGTAACAGTCTTCATGCATCAAGCTCACTTCATGTGGAAAATTGTCTCTGAAATGCTGCCTCCTACATATTTTGTTGTATCACTTTTTAATGCTCCTCTCACTGGGAGAAACATATTCACATCAAGTTAAGTTCATTTCCAACTATTTTGAGGTCTATGAGTTTTATTACTGTGGAAATTGCTTTTGAGCAATTAAAGCATATTTACATCCATAAGATGTGGAAGTCACTCTAAGAAAGACTATATCTTGTTTCAAAGTTCCATACCACCCCAGTTGATAGTCTTGTCAGTGTTTGGAACATATTCAGCCTTGGCAAGACGTGGTCATTTATGTCCAGCTTCTGCAATACTGCAATCTGAACTACAATTGTTTGTTAATTTGTGTAGAATAAGAATATTGTTCATTAGTATCATTTTCATATGGTGTTTTATAGTGAAACTGTATGCCTACATCTTTACTTGTCCTAGGAACATGCCTACATCTGTTCTTGTCCTAGGAACATGCCTACATCTGTTCTTGTCCTAGGAACATGCCTACATCTGTTCTTGTCCTAGGAACATGCCTACATCTGTTCTTGTCCTAGGAACATGCCTACATCTGTTCTTGTCCTAGGAACATGCCTACATCTGTTCTTGTCCTAGGAACATGCCTACATCTGTTCTTGTCCTAGAGACATGCCTACATCTGTTCTTGTCCTAGGGACATGCCTACATCTGTTCTTGTCCTAGGGACATGCCTACATCTGTTCTTGTCCTAGGGACATGCCTTCATCTGTTCTTGTCCTAGGGACATGCCTACATCTGTTCTTGTCCAAGAGTTCTGTCAGTATCCAGTATTAATAAAGCTCTGTTACTCCGGACCCTCAAGGAAACTTGAATACATACATCCCTCAAATAGAGGGCAATAGAAGAGCAATATAATATTTTTTTTCTAGAGTAATAGTATTAAGAGGCCATGTGGAATGTACATAGATGGATATTTCTTTCCACACTCCACATACTAACTACCCTCATTCATGTTCAGAGATGGTTTTAGCACCACCTTCATGTGAGGAGGATTTACTTTGTACTTTGTTTGTAGGATTTCTGTTAGGATTATTCCAGCTTCTGCTTATTTTAATACAAAAGTGTTTATGTTGAAGTGGCTCCATTTACAGGAAGTTTACTCTGGGCAATGGTTACTCTGAACCATACACACTGGGAATGCTTTATGAGTGAATAACTCACATGTAAATGTTTTGTAAGTAGGTAAGGTGTATACACATGTACTAGGGTGGGGGTTAATTGTACATTTGATTAACCTACTTGTCATGCACTCCATAATAATGTGGGCTGGGTGAGATCTGATGGCGAACATATGGCATTATCAGTTTCATTTTGAGACACCCGCTGTGTACTGCCTTACACTATAGTATGTCCACTCTGTACTGCCTTACACCAAACAAACAACCACCAACTGTACTGCCCTACACCATAGTATGTCCACTCTGTACTGCCCTACACTATAGTATGTCCACTCTGTACTGCCCTACACTATAGTATGTCCACTCTGTACTGCCCTACACTATAGTATGTCCACTCTGTACTGCCCTACACTATAGTATGTCCACTCTGTACTGCCCTACACTATAGTATGTCCACTCTGTACTGCCCTACACTATAGTATGTCCACTCTGTACTGCCCTACACTATAGTATGTCCACTCTGTACTGCCCTACACCATAGTATGTCCACTCTGTACTGCCCTACACTATAGTATGTCCACTCTGTACTGCCCTACACTATAGTATGTCCACTCTGTACTGCCCTACGCTATAGTATGTCCACTCTGTACTGCCTTACACTATAGTATGTCCACTCTGTACTGCCCTACACTATAGTATGTCCACTCTGTACTGCCCTACACTATAGTATGTCCACTCTGTACTGCCCTACACTATAGTATGTCCACTCTGTACTGCCCTACACTATAGTATGTCCACTCTGTACTGCCTTACACTATAGTATGTCCACTCTGTACTGCCTTACACTATAGCATGTCCACTCTGTACTGCCCTACACTATAGTATGTCCACTCTGTACTGCCCTACACTATAGTATGTCCACTCTGTACTGCCCTACACCAAACAAACAACCAACAACTGTACTGCCCTACACTATAGTATGTCCACTCTGTACTGCCTTACACTATAGCATGTCCACTCTGTACTGCCCTACACTATAGTATGTCCACTCTGTACTGCCCTACACTATAGTATGTCCACTCTGTACTGCCCTACACCAAACAAACAACCAACAACTGTACTGCCCTACACTATAGTATGTCCACTCTGTACTGCCCTACACTATAGTATGTCCACTCTGTACTGCCCTACACCAAACAAACAACCAACAACTGTACTGCCCTACACTATAGCATGTCCACTCTGTACTGCCCTACACTATAGTATGTCCACTCTGTACTGCCTTACACTATAGCATGTCCACTCTGTACTGCCTTACACTATAGTATGTCCACTCTGTACTGCCTTACACTATAGCATGTCCACTCTGTACTGCCCTACACTATAGTATGTCCACTCTGTACTGCCTTACACTATAGCATGTCCACTCTGTACTGCCTTACACTATAGTATGTCCACTCTGTACTGCCTTACACTATAGCATGTCCACTCTGTACTGCCCTACACTATAGTATGTCCACTCTGTACTGCCCTACACTATAGTATGTCCACTCTGTACTGCCCTACACCAAACAAACAACCAACAACTGTACTGCCCTACACTATAGTATGTCCACTCTGTACTGCCCTACACTATAGTATGTCCACTCTGTACTGCCTTACACCAAACAAACAACCAACAACTGTACTGCCCTACACTATAGTATGTCCACTCTGTACTGCCCTACACTATAGTATGTCCACTCTGTACTGCCCTACACTATAGTATGTCCACTCTGTACTGCCCTACACTATAGTATGTCCACTCTGTACTGCCCTACACTATAGTATGTCCACTCTGTACTGCCTTACACCATAGTATGTCCACTCTGTACTGCCCTACGCTATAGCATGTCCACTCTGTACTGCCTTACACTATAGTATGTCCACTCTGTACTGCCCTACGCTATAGTATGTCTACTCTGTACTGCCCTACGCTATAGTATGTCCACTCTGTACTGCCCTACGCTATAGTATGTCCACTCTGTACTGCCCTACACTATAGTATGTCCACTCTGTACTGCCCTACACTATAGCATGTCCACTCTGTACTGCCCTACGCTATAGTATGTCCACTCTGTACTGCCTTACACTATAGTATGTCCACTCTGTACTGCCCTACGCTATAGTATGTCCACTCTGTACTGCCCTACACTAAAGTATGTCCACTCTGTAGTGCCCTACGCTATAGCATGTCCACTCTGTACTGCCTTACACTATAGTATGTCCACTCTGTACTGCCCTACGCTATAGTATGTCCACTCTGTGCTGCCCTACACTATAGTATGTCCACTCTGTACTGCCCTACACTATAGCATGTCCACTCTGTACTGCCTTACACCAAACAAACAACCAACAACTGTACTGCCCTACACTATAGTATGTCCACTCTGTACTGCCCTACACTATAGTATGTCCACTCTGTACTGCCCTAGGCTATAGTATGTCCACTCTGTACTGCCCTACGCTATAGTATGTCCACTCTGTACTGCCATACGCTATAGTATGTCCACTCTGTACTGCCTTACACTATAGTATGTCCACTCTGTACTGCCCTACACTATAGTATGTCCACTCTGTACTGCCCTACACTATAGTATGTCCACTCTGTACTGCCCTAGGCTATAGTATGTCCACTCTGTACTGCACTACGCTATAGTATGTCCACTCTGTACTGCCCTACGCTATAGTATGTCCACTCTGTACTGCCCTACGCTATAGTATGTCCACTCTGTACTGCCCTACACTATAGTATGTCCACTCTGTACTGCCCTACACTATAGTATGTCCACTCTGTACTGCCCTAGGCTATAGTATGTCCACTCTGTACTGCCCTACGCTATAGTATGTCCACTCTGTACTGCCCTACGCTATAGTATGTCCACTCTGTACTGCCCTACGCTATAGTATGTCCACTCTGTACTGCCATACGCTATAGTATATCCACTCTGTACTGCCCTACACTATAGTATGTCCACTCTGTACTGCCCTACACTATAGTATGTCCATTCTGTACTGCCTTACACTATAGTATGTCCACTCTGTACTGCCCTACACTATAGCATGTCCACTCTGTACAGCCTTACACTATAGTATATCCACTCTGTACTGCCCTACACTATAGCATGTCCACTCTGTACTGCCTTACACTATAGTATGTCCACTCTGTACTGCCCTACACTATAGTATGTCCACTCTGTACTGCCCTACGCTATTGTATGTCCACTCTGTACTGCCCTACACTATAGTATGTCCACTCTGTACTGCCCTAGGCTATAGTATGTCCACTCTGTACTGCCCTACACTATAGTATGTCCACTCTGTACTGCCCTACGCTATAGTATGTCCACTCTGTACTGCCCTACGCTATAGTATGTCCACTCTGTACTGCCCTAGGCTATAGTATGTCCACTCTGTACTGCCATACGCTATAGTATATCCACTCTGTACTGCCCTACACTATAGTATGTCCACTCTGTACTGCCCTACACTATAGTATGTCCACTCTGTACTGCCTTACACTATAGTATGTCCACTCTGTACTGCCCTACACTATAGCATGTCCACTCTGTACAGCCTTACACTATAGTATGTCCACTCTGTACTGGCCTGCTACCGTGACTTGCTACAGTGCAATGTGTCCACTCTTTGTTGGCTTACTACAGTGATTTTCTGCAGTGTATTTACTCTGTGCTGGCTTGCTACAATGTGTCCACTCTGTGCTGGATTGCTACAGTGTCCACTCTGGGATCAATTAATTATTTGGTCATTGTGGGATAATGGGTCTGAAGGTCTCTGGGGCGGTGATAAAACTTCCAGGTCAGAAAGCCCTTGATGACACTTGCCTTTCATCACTCTGTACATAGATAAGAGCTTGAGAATGCCAACAGCTCTTTAATTGCATAACCCTTAATGGTTCACATCTCTTTGAAACAGTAACAAAGTAGGATATTTCAGACTTTGCATACCCAAAATTAATTACTGCTGAGAGATGGATATCTCTGATACTAGAAGAAAGCTGTGCATGCTCCATTGTGTGCTGCCAAAGTATATCTGCACAGCCAGGATCACCATATCATTAACACATTTTCTGCTCAGATCACACTTCAAATGATACAGGTCTCCTCGGTGTTCAGAAAACTACTCTTTAGGTACACTATTTACTACATCTTAATGATATCTTCTTTTGTTTACAGGAACAACTTGCTTGACTCCACAGACATCGTCAGTCCAGGTAATGGCCAGATTTATTTTGATAGCTAGGAGGAGGCATTGCCTAGTGTTATCCTTGCCACCTTGATAGATGGGATGGTGATTGCCACCCATAGCTGTTGGTCATCACAGAAACAAGCGACAGGGCAATACTGAGACAGACAGGGCAGTACTCAGACAGACAAGGCCAATACTGAGACAGACACAGGGCAGTACTGAGACAGACACAGGGCAATGTGAGACAGACAAGGGCAATACTAAGACAGACAAGGGCAGTACTGAGACAGACACGGGCAGTACTGAGACAGACACAGGGCAGTACTGAGACAGACAAGGCCGATACTGAGACAGACAAGGGCAATACTGAAACAGATAAGGGCAGTACTGAGACAGACACAGGGCAATACTGAGACAGACACAGGGCAATATTGAGACAGACACAGGGCAATACTGAGACAGACAAGGGCAGACCTGAGACAGACACAGGGCAATACTGAGACAGACAAGGGCAATACTGAGACAGACAAGGGCAATATTGAGACAGACAAGGGCAGTACTGAGACAGACACAGGGCAATACTGAGACAGACAAGGGCAATATTGAGACAGACAAGGGCAGTACTGAGACAGACACAGGGCAATACTGAGACAGACACAGGGCAATACTGAGACAGACAAGGGCAGTACTGAGACAGACACAGGGCAATACTGAGACAGACACAGGGCAATACTGAGACAGACAAGGGCAGTTCTGAGATAGACACAGGGCAATACTGAGACAGACACACAGGGCAATACTGAGACAGACACAGGGCAGTACTGAGATAGACACAGGGCAATACTGAGACAGACAAGGGCAGTACTGAGACAGACACAGGGCAATACTGAGACAGACAAGGGCAGTACTGAGATAGACACAGGGCAATGCCGACATTTTAATGTCCTTAAAATATTTTCAATTTTGTTTGTCAAATGTCAATTCATTTATAAGGTATGAGGATGAGATCTGTTTTCTGACAGAAAATGATATGTTTGAATGTTAAATGTTATTGCAGTATTATATATACTTCAAAGATGTCAAAGCTTCGGGTTGTTGCCATATAGTACTGGTGGAAAGGACCAGCTGAGATAATTATCAGTGTAAATGAACAGGGCATCTAGACAGACCTACTATGGTGGCTGGCTGGTTGTGTCTGTGTGGTGACAAGGAGCACTTGTTGTGGGCTCTGGTAAGGTGCTCCTGCTGCTATTTCTTCTTCTAGCATGCTGTGTGAAATGTACTCTTAGCTACTGATGCAAGACTACTTCAATTAATGAAGACAGTTACAGAGGTTGAAACTTTCAAGTGATTAAATTGAAAATTCTTCAGACCGTAATATGCATGTCTTCACAAATAAAAGTTGTTGGTAATGTGCTGAGCGAGCTGTCACAGTTATGGGAAAGGCAAGCGCAAGTGTATAAAGTCAGTCTCGTTTACCCTGCATGGAGTAGAGAAAGATGTCTGGCAAAGGAAAGAAATAAAACATTGTCTAGCAATTTTTGCTCCTGATCTTATCAAAGGGGACAGAATGCTGTTTTCTTGGAGGAAAATCAGAAATGTTTTAACTGGAGCCCTCTTGACATATTTTTCTACTTACTCAGTGTCAATGGAGATGAATGGGGAACAGATTAATGGCCAATATTTCAATTCATTTTGCATTTGAACTGAATATCTCAAAGAGGGCCTTTTAAGTTGGAGATGTGTGTAAACTTGGCTGGTAGTGGCTGTGGCTTGCGGTGTGAGCAAGGATGGTGTTGGAGGAGATGTGTGTGTGTGATGACAGGCATTGCATGAGCTGTAGCTTGTCTGGGAAGGAACACACACCTTACTTCACAGTTTACCTGCACACTCAGCTCAAGCTGCACTAATTACATTAGAATAGGACAGCCAATGTAAGGCTAAATGGGGGATATGGGAGAGAAAATAAACATTTGGACTTGCATGCAGGGGAGTTCATTTTGGTTGTAAACATGAAGAAGTTGATGTATTTTGAGTTCCCTTACCAGTGATGACTTGGAGAAACATTCTTGTTCTCCTTCCATGGTTCTGTATATGTTGTTTGGACGATTTTGTGGCTAGATAATTTGTTTATGTTTTATTCTCAGATGTGGTCTCTTTTATTATCCTCTTGCATGTCCCATCCAGTGTAATTGAGCTATAACAAACTTAGTGCTCATCATATAGCTAGAACAGGCATACTCCTCACATGATAGGGGGTAGTAGTGAAATTAGTATGAAAGGAATGGATTAAAGATTTTATCATAACATCATACAGGATAAAAGATTCTTTTGCAAGTTCTTTTTCACCCATTTCCAGTATGGTGATGATTGACATTTTCAATTTACCAGGACCCAAGGTCCAAGTGAGCTTACATCATGGCACATTGTCATTCATCTGCCCTTCCATCTTCTTCTTCCAAGAAACATCTGAAGGGAAGAGCCTGAAGCTTCAGGTGGATGTCTGGCATACCATAATAATCTCACTGACATTTGTTCATGGCCATTGCATCTAAATTTTAGTTGTCTCTTTATGAAAAAAATAAATATGTCAAAATGTGAACATCGTTACAAAGTGACAAGTCCTAGGAATCATTGCTATATGTAGCAAAACATTAGGATTAGGATTTGTTCATGCAGATAAAATAAAAATTGAAAACTAAGATTATCACAGTCACAGTCACAGATTATTTGGCTCACTTTGAATGTCTCTGGTGAGCAACAGAGCCTTGGTCCTTTTTTTATGAGTTTTCTTGATTTAGTTTTACTCTTTTTATACTCACCACCAAAAGAAACTTGAACCATAGAAACATAGAGAGAAGTATGTACATTAAGAAGAGATGCTTCCAATGTGTACCATATTGACAAAACTAACAATCAGTCAAGTGTTACCAAGGAGTGTCTTTATTCTAAGATATAGTGCAGGTGATTTCCATGCTAATCCTACACGAGACAAATGGTGCATCTGGAGTCATGGATCTATGATGTCACATGTGCTCTGTTCATGAGCATCCGTTCAGACAACATAATCAGGTGTTCGTTTGTGCATCGAACCAATCTTATATCTCTTGAATATGAGTAATTCTTCATATATTAACCAATATGTATGGTATTTCGCGTTTCTTTTGTCGGTATATATGTACTGTATATGACATTGGTAGATTAGAAAATATTATTTAGTCAGGGGTAAATATATTTTTCAAGAAGATTTGATTAAATAAATATTGAAAGAATTTCCACATGGTTACTTCTCTTTCGCATAATGGCACTGATAGGTAGTTTTGTCCCTCCAACTATGTAGTAGCAGTGGGAGGCAAGCTTCATCATCGTCTTCTGTTGGCCTAGGTCAGTCAACTCATTGCTGTTGCTGTTGCTGCTGCTCCATACGGTTTACTCAGTTATTCAGTTTCATTCAGTTGAATACTATCGCAAATTAAGTCAAATCTGTGTGAGAATTCTAATGTGCAACAAAGAGGTAGCCTTAACAAGAATGTGTGAATCTTTCTCACGCATTAACAATGACTAGAGGAAATCTTGAAAGCAAAAAGATGAATGACTTTATTTGCATTAAAAAGTGTTGGCTTTGTGGATGAATGTTTTTGGTAGTGGGTATGTTTGCTTGTGGTATTTAGTGAGGCCGTCCCTCCTGCACTTGAGGCCTGAATATATTGGGGAGCTGTCCCTCTTGGCCTCATCCCCCATTCTGTTCATCCACCCAACTACATGTTCCAGCGGTGTAACCCACACAATATTTCTTTTCACAGCCTTCCAATAATGTATTTATTTGTTACACAAATGAAGGTTACTGGCCCGGTATTGAGTCCACTTATGTTGAGTATAAGGAGCTGGTTTTGAACTTTATATTTGCACTGTACCCATATGAAAGCACCCTAAAAGAGGCTGACTATAGCTGTGTGAACATCCTGGCTAGGTAAACAGGCTATTGTCACCTTGATAACTAATTCTATTTGAGTTCTATGTGTTTCCAAGTTACAACATCAGCCTTGAAAGGTGTGACAATTTCTTTCATAGGAAGTAAGTTTTGGGGTCAGATATATGTATTTTATCATGGTCACACTAATACCTAGCAATGTGTCTATGTTAAATGCCCAGATAAATGCTGGTTGACACAGGTATGTATGTTTATGGGCTTCTACCTGGTCTAAAGTGTTGGGCGCAATATATTGCTCCCAAATCCTGAAATTCTTGCCACCTGTAAACACTTACATCCCAAGAATTTCTGTCCTATTATGAACTGCCTCTCTTGATGTTTAGGCCAATTTAAGGTTACCAGGTGGAACTGATTTATATTGCTGTAATGAGAAGATTTCACATACTCGCAAACTGAGTGCATTATTCTTTAGTTTCCTACAGAATGTACATTGTCATTTCTCAGTAATATCAATTTTAATGAGGTGCCAATATTGCAATAAAGTCTTTGAGAATATACAAAAAATCCATTTTGAATTCTATGTCCTAAATGACAAAATAGACAAAACAATTTTTTTAATTTGGACCATGTGTGACTGACAAATTTGAGATATATTGATGTTGATCAAGTAACTTGATATGGCTGTTGAAGGTGTTAATGGTTATTATAGACCTGGGAGGGAGCAGAATGAAATAGTTGTGAGTTACATCAGTTGATGATCACAAGTTAAACTGGAGGGACATTGTGGGGTTTAGATGGGGCATCGGAAGCTCGGGGATGATCAGGAAATGTTTATTTCTAACTGGTGCAGATACCTTTCAGCTGTCGCTACACAACTGGCAAAAAGCAGCAGCTGCTGGTCTGGGCAGCAGTAGTCAGGGACAGCTACATCACTGCCTTCATCTAGGACAGACAAGGGAGATAATTAGACAAGACATTCAGGGTAGGGAGCTGAAACCTGGCACAGACTTGCATATGCTTTGAGGTCTTTCTTCAGACATTGTCTGCAGTGTCTCATGCCATCTGTACTCAGCATGCTCATCAGGGAAAAGAATAATTATCTTTTTCTCACTCTTTATTTTACCCCAAATATGATATGACTCATTAAAACCACTGAAGTTGCTGATAGAGGCAGATCAAAGTTCAACATGGACAATTTGTTATTAGTGAATATTCAGGATAGAAGATCAGCCTGTACCTGTCTCTCATCTGTACACATTCAGTGTGACATGCACTGTGCACTACTGTCACCAATAATGACTGTAATAATAACAGACAACCCTTTTTAAGTAAATTCAGTTAAATTCACATAAATACATCCAAAATATTATCAAAATATGCCAATATTGCTAATTGACAGATGATCACATGGAAGATAATGTAAAGCCCATTTATAAACACTGTACAGGAGGCAAGTGGGACTTGGAGATTGATAGTCAGCGGAAATCCTAAAATGATAAAATAAGTGAGAAGGCAACTTCTAGGAGATAGATCTTTCTGCAGCCCCTACCCTATGGAACGTTCTTGTACTCTCCATAAATACATTGGAGACAGCTGACCACTGTGGAAAACTGCTAAACATGTAAAGACTTATTTGATTCAAGAAGCCTGTGTGCCTTAGAGACCAAACCTCCTTTACTCCCCTTGTACTATTTTTGTAACAGTGCTCCACTGAGCAGCCCTCAAGTTGGAAGCCAGGCGCATAATAAATTAATTATTACATTTTCCCTTCGATTCCGTAATTGTTGAGTCTAGTGATACCTTGGTTTAAATATGGAACAACAAATACAGAAGCAAATAATATCACTCTGTTATGTTTTATCGTGTAATATAGTATTTGGCCTGTTCTTTTGTAGCATGTCACATCAAACAGCTAATAATGTTTGACTCTGTATATCTATGATTATGCATTTTAATACGATATGAAATACGAATGAATATGTATCACAATAGGTTTGGAAAATGCCAGTTAATTGCGGGGTTTTTAAAAATCATGCATATCTTCATCTGTTGAAAAGGTTTCCATAAGCAATGGATAAATCAAATTGAAATTAGCTACTGTTTCCTGTGCAAAACAAAGCTATTTACGACCAGTTTCCTGTATATAATGTGTCTATTGCCATACTTCATCCGTTGTAACCACAGCAGCATCCAACAAAATATGAAGTTGTCCAAAACACCTGACCACAAATATCTCCATACCTTTCTTTATGTATGTGTGTGTGGCCTACCCGTACACATTTCTTGATTCACTGGGTTATAAGCACAAAGATTTTTCCTTGCTGGCCAATCACATTGCTGAAATTAAATATATTAAATTATATATGAAGGACAGTACTAGATTGTATAAAGCTGGAGTGGGAAATGTTCTCAGCAGAGCATGATTATTAAACTGTATGAAAAAGACACAATGTAATTTTCAATGAATGGAAATTTTTACAAAAGTAGGTGTAGCAAATAATCCCCGGTGTAGTAAATGCAATAGGTTCATTCATAACGGGTAACTGTGATTCATTGGCATACATAAGAGTTAACATGCAAGTCATTAAACAGAAACAAAAGCCTTACCCAAATCAGCCCATCCAATGGTTCATTACAAGAATAAAGCTTTTTTTATGTCAGGAAATTTGTTCTTTGCTGTGTGTGTGAAATATCAAAGTGTGTTATATGTGTGAAGTTGGTGACTGCAGTGGAGTTGGGTGATGAACAGCCAGCCATCCTGTCAGGTCTCTCAATGTGGTGAGGAAAGGGAACAGCTTGTGCAATCCGCTTCACTTTACTCACAAGCTTGCAGGGAACAAGAACATTCAGCAAACTGTTGAGTGATTGCAGCTTACAGTGTAGGAGTGATGTGTGTTAAATATCAACACAGCAGACAGACAGCTAACTAGGAACCCAGTTTTTCAATGTCCTATCGAGCTCTTTTTGGAAAGGTTGAGATTAATACTAAATGATTAGGAACATGTGTCACATTTTAGCACTCAAATTTCTTTAATTTTTTACTTTAAAGTGAACAGTTTTCAATAAGTATTTTACAACAACATGATGAGGAATAAGTAAAAAGAGTAAATATTTAAAGAAGGTTTATTAAAATTACCTCGTAATACCAGGCAATTTTACATATGAAAGTTGTATATCCTTGACAATAATGGCATGCACTTAATTGTGCAAACATGTAAGCACTATATAACTGTGATATATCTTAGCATTTCTCCTCAGATAGTCTGTATAAACATGCACTTTAAGTTTGTTTAATTATGATGTCATCTGTAAACAACCACTGATAAATCCCACCAAATATTTGGCTGTGGTCGGTTGACTGGGTTCAAGAAGGTTTCCCAATCAGAGCAGATAAGGGAGGAGGTAATTGGCAGATAATGTCCTTGAAATACTCAGATATTAATACAGAAAAGGTAAGGGTGCAAAAAATGTACCATATTTCATGGTCATGAGAAACAATTTTAGAAATATGGCAGGCTGGCATGAGTGCTAAGAGATAGTGCTCTCACTGATATTTTGGAGAAACTAGTGCCACTTGTGTCAGTATGTACAAACAGGATGGTGATGACCACACTTGATGTCAGTTCTCCATCCTTGGTGCTCCTCTCCTCTCTATCAGGACTGGGGCAATCCTTTTATTTCAACTGTGATGACTGTTACAGCTGTTTCATGTATGGTAGTAGCATGCACAATAGAGATTTGAAAACAGCCCTCTGTTGGGAGCATTTCCCTGCTATTAATTACACTGTTCAGGGTCTGATTGTTATTTTCATACCCGTCAATTCTAAACACTAAGCATGAAAGGGTAGTATGTAAATGTTGTTATTGAATGTGTGATGATCCCACATCACCTAATTCTATAGAGATCGGATGTGACAGTGTCACCCTCCTCCCTCCTGCTGTTCATAATGAAACCCCCTTCGTTAGCTGCAAGCCAGCGTCAATCAACTCACAATTCAAAAAAAAAATATGTCCTCCCACTTTTCTAAAGATTCAAGAAATGTGGTTTGACATTGAGTGTTGGTGTGACCTGACACCAGGACAGATTTGTTCCTCCCTACACATGGCAGTAGCTTGGAGGGTTGATCCAGGGCACAGGCAGAACATTAAGAAAATGATGGCGTATTGTGAACTTATGTGGCTGTGGTAGAGTAACCTGGAGTAGATATGGTGTGTTCCATGAGTGTATGTGTCTGAGGAGGAGACTGACTGACAGTATGGACAGGGCAATGAAGCTGCCAGATGATGGTGTGTTGTACCAGTTTACTGTGTTTCCAGTGGAGGAAATTGAAGGTGGGCCCTGGTTGTCTTTAGGAGTGTGGGTAACATTTGGATCTACCGTATACCCTTTGAGAATCATGCGAAACTGTAGATCAGTGTTATTTTAGAAATATTGGCATGAGAAGGTCAGACTGTACTGATGTCTTTATTAATTACACTGATTACACCCAGACAGGATATATATTTTATGCTTTGAAAAAATTACAAATGGCTTTAATTATTAGTTAAACTTCACATTTTTGGGGAAGAGAGCTAATCATCAGCTGCATAGATTTTGTGTAATTTTTTATGTTGTTTACTTTCTGTTATTTTGCACTCCCCTATCAAAGTCTGTAATGGAAGCATAAATATTTATGCTTCTTGATATAAATACCAATGGTTTACTCACAGCTAATTTACTAATGAGATGTAGTGGAATCTATTAGCAGGAAACACTCCTGTGGCCTGTCTGAACCTGAGACTGTTTACTCAGTCTACAGTCATCATATAGAAGAAGCTAGGAACACATACACCCAATGTCTTCATCATGCAGAGACCGGCCTGCGGTATCACCAGGCAATGCCTCACTCTGTGTTATGGGAAGTATTTCATGTATCTAATCATTATAATGTATGTGTTATTACAGTTCAGCTAACAATGCCAAAGACTAAATGTGGACCAATGTTTCAAAGTTTGTAAACTGGAACTTCAGCTAAAATAAGTTGTTCAACAAAGTTTAATACTGTATTCGACATAATAAAATTGAAAAGGGAGGGGCTGGCATATTAAAACCATATGGCAAGTTAAATTTGTTGTAAGAGTTTAAGAGGTAGTGAACAAACTTAGTTAAGTTATCGATGAAACTAAAACCTTTAAAAATAGTTACTAGGCAATTATATACACCTTCTTCACTGCTGTTTTCTGTAAATCTATAATGTGGTCTGTCAGGTAAAGTGTTCAGTCTAAGTAATGGTTGCTTATAAAGTTAGTCAAGGATCTCATTGGAGCAGGGCTCTTAAAACAGTTATGTGTGTTTTTCTATTAGTTAGCAATAGTTTTATCAATCCAGTCAACATGTTAAAAACAAAAGCCTCTGCTTGACATTTCTGCCAGGGATTACTCCATAGGCCACCATTAAGATGCCATTGTATCAGATGTCCCACCGACTCTTTACTTCTTAAAGCAAGCATGCTAATCACAAGGAATCAAGATACCCTAATCATAAAAATTGAGTGTCTCAAACATCATGAATCATTTCATCCCATCCAGAAGTTACAGGATATGAATATCAAGTTTGAAACCCTGTGTTTTATGGCTGTGAGTCAGATGATCTAGATGATCACAGTTGCTACATGTATCATTAGCCATAAGCAAGGCTACCCCTACAGCAAACACACCTAATCCCACTGATATTACATGAGCAGGAGATAATTTAAGCAAACACAGTAGACATGATGTGATACAAAAGATCAGGTAGCTACAATCATGAAGTGGCTGCAGCAGCTTTGTATGGGGTCAGAGTCTGAGGCAGGGGCAATGTATTGCAGGTAGACATCGCTACCCACACAATACATGGCTCACACACACCCATTACCAATATCACTGTACTTGTATGGCTGCCACTTAAATGAGCATCCACAATCCTGAAATGCCCCTATCTGGCTACAATCACACAAATGTGCTGGACAATTCACTTCATGATGAATGGCATCCTTCGAACTTGGAGCCCACAGATAGGCCACAGTGATAGAGGGAGACCAACACACGCCTCTGTCTAATTGATTTGGTTAATGTTTAAACTTTGTTCTCTCAAGGATGAGTGCTCATAGATATGGGTGCTGTAATATCTCCTTAGGACACGGACTGCCTCTGCTCACCAAAACCATTTTCTAAAGCAATCAAATTGAAAAGATGTTGCTTTCACTTTTTTTGAGTCAGCACCAAGCGCAGACTGTAACTCCAGGAACATATGAAATCTCATGTGTCAGTAATATTGAGTAAATACTTGTCATCAAGATTAAACAACAAAGGTGCAATTGCATGACACAAATATGTTGTTTGGGATTGCTGCATGACCTACAATATGTTGTTAGGTGTGTGTGTGTTTGTTGTTTAACGCCGCACTCAGCAACATTCCAGCTATATGACGGTCTGTAAATAATCGAGTCTGGGCCAGACAACCCAGTGATTGATATCATGAGCACCATCAACCAAGTCAGCGAGCCTGACCACCTGATCCCATTAGTCGCCTTTTACGACAAGCAGAGTCACCTTTTATGGCAAGCATGGGTTACTGAAGACCTATTCTAACCCGGGTCTTCACTGGTCCACAATATGTTGTAAGGGACTGCTGCAAGATATACAAAATGTTGTTAGTGGCTGCTTCAAGACATACAAAATATCAGGGACTGCTTCAAGACATACAAAATGTAAAGGAGTGCTTCAAGACATACAATATGTCAGGGACTGCTTCAAGACATACAAAATGTTAAGGACTGCTTCAAGAAATACCAAATGTCAGGGACTGCTTCAAGACATACAGAATGTAAAGGACTGCTTCAAGACATGCAGAATGTCAAGGACTGCTTCAAGACATACAAAATGTCAAGGACTGCTTCAAGACATACAATATGTCAGGGACTGCTTCAAGAAATACAATTTGTTTTCTCTGAAAGGAGGAGCCAAGCAAACTGTTTCCTTCAGGACTTCGAGCATGTACAGGTACTTATTGTATGATCAGGTCTGAAAAGTAAACTGAAGTTCATCTGTGCTAGGGTTCTTAATAGAGGAATTATGGTGCGCTTAAAAGGTGATTCATATTTCTGTACAAGCATGTACAATGTTGGTACTGCAAGTGTCTGTGCAGTGAGAGCTAGCCATGCACTGCTACCACATCAATTGATCCTGGCTACTATGTCTCACACACTGCACCATGAAATGGATATCGCAACCCTTGAAGCTGTTTTGATGGTTACTTCTTGATTGATACTCTCATCGCATGCAATCATGTCATACAAGAAATCATATATCAAGATCTGGTATCTTTATTTGTGGAAGTAAACTTGTACTCAGGAAATTGCATTGCTTTTCACTGGTAGTGGGCAATTAGACCAAAGTTCATAGTCACTTGGAGGGATGAAATGATATCATGATGTCAATGTGCTGATTAGACATCAGTGACTTCAATAGCACTGATACAGATGTGAATGCTTTACAGAGTCAATTTTATTTCGTATTATCATAGTCCACACTATGGAAGAGGATCTGTGCCAAAATAAATTATGATACATACTATTTCATAATTCAATATTTGCAAAAATGTTTTTATTAGGTAAAATAATAATGTTATTTCAAATGTTGGTCAGTGCAACAAATTGAATTATGAAACTAGTATTTTGCATCATTTTCATATAATAGTTGGTCCTTTATCTCATGAGAAATTTGCTTCTTTTGTCAAACAGTTAACAATACCAACAGAGGTATCCTATCATGCTATTATCCTCTGTAGACAGAAGTATGTACCCACTGTGTTATGATTATTACCCTGTAGTCCTATAGCCACCCCATACACCAACTGACCCAATGTAGTCCTATAGCCACCCCATACACCAACTGACCCAATGTAGTCCTATAGCCACCCCATAAACCAACTGCCCCATGTAGTCCTATAGCCACCCCATACACCAACTGACCCAATGTAGTCCTATAGCCACCCCATACACCAACTGACCCAATGTAGTCCTATAGCCACCCCATACACCAACTGACCCAATGTAGTCCTATAGCCACCCCATACACCAACTGCCCCATGTAGTCCTATAGCCACCCCATACACCAACTGACCCAATGTAGTCCTATAGCCACCCCATACACCAACTGACCCAATGTAGTCCTATAGCCACCCCATACACCAACTGACCCAATGTAGTCCTATAGCCACCCCATACACCAACTGACCCAATGTAGTCCTATAGCCACCCTATACACCAACTGACCCAATGTAGTCCTATAGCCACTGCATACACCAACTGACCCAATGTAGTCCTATAGCCACCCCATACACCAACTGACCCAATGTAGTCCTATAGCAACCCCATACACCAACTGACCCAATGTAGTCCTATAGCCACTGCATACACCAACTGACCCAATGTAGTCCTATAGCAACCCCATACACCAACTGACCCAATGTAGTCCTATAGCCACCCCATACACCAACTGACCCAATGTAGTCCTATAGCCACCCATACACCAACTGCCCAATGTAGTCCTATAGCCACCCCATACACCAACTGCCCAATGTAGTCCTATAGCCACTGCATACACCAACTGACCCAATGTAGTCCTATAGCCACTGCATACACCAACTGACCCAATGTAGTCCTATAGCCACCCCATACACCAACTGACCCAATGTAGTCCTATAGCCACCCCATACACCAACTGACCCAATGTAGTCCTATAGCCACCCCATACACCAACTGACCCAATGTAGTCCTATAGCCACTGCATACACCAACTGACCCAATGTAGTCCACTCCTATTGCCATACTATGCACCACTCCCACTGTTAATCCTGAAAGTTACACCCAGAAACTCGAAGTCAGTATAATGACGATTCACTGAATTCAGAGTATGGACTATGAACAAAGACATTTTGGATAAATGTGACAGCCTATTACCAGATGGCGGTCATTATTGAAATGGAAAAGGGTATTGATGACCAGAAGCTGTAGATGATTGTCACCATTATCGGTTGGTTAATTACCTCAAATCCATGGAGAAATGTTGAGCTAGAGCAGTGTTAATGTAGGGTTGACAGGATGGTCATATAAATCAGTTGTTAGTTATTTGCAGATCATTTGTTGCTCCACAATAGGTTTAATGTTACCCAGTAGTGGCCCAAATTAACCCAATTTAGCAATGTAACCATGCTTACCACTATAAACAACTCATGATCACTATCACTAATGTTTGTTTCCTATCATAATGACAATCATCATCAAATTAATTTCATGAACATTTCTAATTATTGTTTTCTTCTATTTGGTTCACATGTATTAGATCAGGTGAAAGAATTCAACAGGGTCATTTAGTTATGAATTGAGGTGTAACATTATAACTAAGGCTTTGTAGTTAGGGAGACTTGACAGTCTTGTACATATATCAGATGACAGAGTAATTGTGACGAGACTGAAAACTGGCAATTACAGAAGGTACTTGGAAGCTGGGTCTGTTATCGTTTTCTGTGATAAATTATTCTGGGGTCACTGAAGAATTTCAATCTTTAATTAAAATTGGGATGAAATCAAACCTAAAAAGTGGGATCTTATAGCCAACACCTTCAACTCCCAGCCTAGAATTAGTTCTTCTTGTGTTTCAAGTAACTTGAGCGTTGTGATATAAAATAAATGGGTTAGACGAGGAGTGTACCCTGGAAACAATCTACGGGTATGTCACCCAAGCTGGGGAACCTATTCAGTCAGACTGTGAGTTATGTTCTCAACTACTTTACAACCAGGCGAAACTAATCTAGAAAAATGGACAAATATTCAGGAAGACAGATGTTCAAATTTACTTGCGGTATTAATGTGGCAAGGTCTCCAAGGAGGAAATGAGAAGACACCAGGTAGTAAAGAAACCCAAAGTAGCTGTTGGTGACAGTGCCCACATTCACCAGAACTGCTGCAGAGTATCAACCTTGTATGCTACATCTGCACCAGTGGCCAGGTCACCAGGGATGACACAGGTCTTGTATGCTACAACTGCACCATTGACTACGTAGCCATGGATGACACAGGCTTTGTACACTACATCTGCACCATTGACTAGGTAGCCATTGAAGGCACGGGCCTTGTACACAATATCTGCACCATTGACTAGGTAGCCATGGATGACACAGGCTTTGTACACTACATCTGCACCATTGGCTAGGTAGCCATGGAAGGCACAGGCCTGGTAGACTACTTCTGCACCATTGACTAGGTAGCCATTGAAGGCACGGGCCTTGTACACAATATCTGCACCATAGGCTAGGTAGCCATGGATGACACAGGCTTTGTACACTACATCTGCACCATTGGCTAGGTAGCCATGGAAGGCACGGGCCTGGTAGACTACTTCTGCACCATTGACTAGGTAGCCATTGAAGGCACGGGCCTTGTACACAATATCTGCACCATAGGCTAGGTAGCCATGGATGACACAGGCTTTGTACACTACATCTGCACCATTGACTAGGTAGCCATTGAAGGCACGGGCCTTGTACACAATATCTGCACCATTGACTAGGTAGCCATGGATGACACAGGCTTTGTACACTACATCTGCACCATTGGCTAGGTAGCCATGGAAGGCACAGGCCTGGTAGACTACTTCTGCACCATTGACTAGGTAGCCATTGAAGGCACGGGCCTTGTACACAATATCTGCACCATAGGCTAGGTAGCCATGGATGACACAGGCTTTGTACACTACATCTGCACCATTGGCTAGGTAGCCATGGAAGGCACGGGCCTGGTAGACTACTTCTGCACCATTGACTAGGTAGCCATTGAAGGCACGGGCCTTGTACACAATATCTGCACCATAGGCTAGGTAGCCATGGATGACACAGGCTTTGTACACTACATCTGCACCATTGACTAGGTAGCCATTGAAGGCACGGGCCTTGTACACAATATCTGCACCATTGACTAGGTAGCCATGGATGACACAGGCTTTGTACACTACATCTGCACCATTGGCTAGGTAGCCATGGAAGGCACAGGCCTGGTAGACTACTTCTGCACCATTGACTAGGTAGCCATTGAAGGCACGGGCCTTGTACACAATATCTGCACCATAGGCTAGGTAGCCATGGATGACACAGGCTTTGTACACTACATCTGCACCATTGGCTAGGTAGCCATGGAAGGCACGGGCCTGGTAGACTACTTCTGCACCATTGGCTAGGTAGCCATTGAAGGCACGGGCCTGGTAGACTACTTCTGCACCATTGACTAGGTAGCCATTGAAGGCACGGGCTTTGTACACTACTTCTGCACCATTGACTAGGTAGCCATGGAAGGCACGGGCTTTGTACACAGCATCTGCACCATTGGCTAGGTAGCCATTGAAGGCACGGGCCTTGTACACAACATCTGCACCATTGACTAGGTAGCCATGGATGACACAGGCTTTGTACACTACATCTGCACCATTGGCTAGGTAGCCATTGAAGGCACGGGTCTGGTAGAATACTTCAGCACCATTGACTAGGTAGCCATTGAAGGCACGGGCCTGGTAGACTACTTCTGCACCATTGACTAGGTAGCCATTGAAGGCACAGGCTTTGTACACTACTTCTGCACCATTGACTAGGTAGCCATGGAAGGCACGGGCTTTGTACACAGCATCTGCACCATTGGCTAGGTAGCCATGGAAGGCACGGGCCTGGAAGACTACTTCTGCACCATTGACTAGGTAGCCATTGAAGGCACGGGCCTTGTACACAATATCTGCACCATAGGCTAGGTAGCCATGGATGACACAGGCTTTGTACACTACATCTGCACCATTGGCTAGGTAGCCATGGAAGGCACGGGCCTGGTAGACTACTTCTGCACCATTGACTAGGTAGCCATTGAAGGCACGGGCCTGGTAGACTACTTCTGCACCATTGACTAGGTAGCCATTGAAGGCACGGGCTTTGTACACTACTTCTGCACCATTGACTAGGTAGCCATGGAAGGCACGGGCTTTGTACACAGCATCTGCACCATTGGCTAGGTAGCCATTGAAGGCACGGGCCTTGTACACAACATCTGCACCATTGACTAGGTAGCCATGGATGACACAGGCTTTGTACACTACATCTGCACCATTGGCTAGGTAGCCATTGAAGGCACGGGTCTGGTAGAATACTTCAGCACCATTGACTAGGTAGCCATTGAAGGCACGGGCTTTGTACACTACTTCTGCACCATTGACTAGGTAGCCATGGAAGGCACGGGCTTTGTACACAGCATCTGCACCATTGGCTAGGTAGCCATTGAAGGCACGGGCCTTGTACACAACATCTGCACCATTGACTAGGTAGCCATGGATGACACAGGCTTTGTACACTACATCTGCACCATTGGCTAGGTAGCCATTGAAGGCACGGGTCTGGTAGAATACTTCAGCACCATTGACTAGGTAGCCATTGAAGGCACGGGCCTGGTAGACTACTTCTGCACCATTGACTAGGTAGCCATTGAAGGCACGGGCTTTGTACACTACTTCTGCACCATTGACTAGGTAGCCATGGAAGGCACGGGCTTTGTACACAGCATCTGCACCATCGGCTAGGTAGCCATTGAAGGCACGGGCCTTGTACACAACATCTGCACCATTGACTAGGTAGCCATGGATGACACAGGCTTTGTACACTACATCTGCACCATTGGCTAGGTAGCCATTGAAGGCACGGGTCTGGTAGAATACTTCAGCACCATTGACTAGGTAGCCATGGATGACATGGGCTTTGTACACTACATCTGCACCATTGACAAGGTAGCCATGGAAGGCACGGGTCTGGTAGACTTCTTCTGCACCATTGTCTAGGTAGCCATTGAAGGCACGGGCTTTGTACACTACTTCTGCACCATTGACTAGGTAGCCATGGAAGGCACGGGCTTTGTACACAGCATCTGCACCATCGGCTAGGTAGCCATTGAAGGCACGGGCCTTGTACACAACATCTGCACCATTGACTAGGTAGCCATGGATGACACAGGCTTTGTACACTACATCTGCACCATTGGCTAGGTAGCCATTGAAGGCACGGGTCTGGTAGAATATTTCAGCACCATTGACTAGGTAGCCATGGAAGGCACTGGCCTGGTAGACTACTTCTGCACCATTGACTAGGTAGCCATTGAAGGCACGGGCCTGGTAGACTACTTCTGCACCATTGACTAGGTAGCCATGGAAGGCATGGGCCTGGTAGACTACTCCTGCACCATTGACTAGGTAGCCATGGAAGGCACGGGCCTGGTAGACTACTTCTGCACCACTGACTAGGTAGCCATTGAAGGCACGGGCCTGGTAGACTACTTCTGCACCATTGACTAGGTAGCCATTGAAGGCACGGGCTTTGTACACTACTTCTGCACCATTGACTAGGTAGCCATGGAAGGCACGGGCTTTGTACACAGCATCTGCACCATTGGCTAGGTAGCCATTGAAGGCACGGGCCTTGTACACAACATCTGCACCATTGACTAGGTAGCCATGGATGACACAGGCTTTGTACACTACATCTGCACCATTGGCTAGGTAGCCATTGAAGGCACGGGTCTGGTAGAATACTTCAGCACCATTGACTAGGTAGCCATTGAAGGCACGGGCCTGGTAGACTACTTCTGCACCATTGACTAGGTAGCCATTGAAGGCACGGGCTTTGTACACTACTTCTGCACCATTGACTAGGTAGCCATGGAAGGCACGGGCTTTGTACACAGCATCTGCACCATTGGCTAGGTAGCCATTGAAGGCACGGGCCTTGTACACAACATCTGCACCATTGACTAGGTAGCCATGGATGACACAGGCTTTGTACACTACATCTGCACCATTGGCTAGGTAGCCATTGAAGGCACGGGTCTGGTAGAATACTTCAGCACCATTGACTAGGTAGCCATGGATGACATGGGCTTTGTACACTACATCTGCACCATTGACAAGGTAGCCATGGAAGGCACGGGTCTGGTAGACTTCTTCTGCACCATTGTCTAGGTAGCCATGGAAGGCACTGGCCTGGTAGACTACTTCTGCACCATTGGCTAGGTAGCCATGGAAGGCACGGGTCTGGTAGACTTCTTCTGCACCATTGACTAGGTTGCCATTGAAGGCACGAGTCTGGTAGATTACTTCTGCACCATTGACTAGGTAGCCATGGAAGGCACTGGCCTGGTAGACTACTTCTGCACCATTGACTAGGTAGCCATTGAAGGCACGGGCCTGGTAGACTACTTCTGCACCATTGACTAGGTAGCCATGGAAGGCACGGGTCTGGTAGACTACTCCTGCACCATTGGCTAGGTAGCCATGGAAGGCATGGGCCTGGTAGACTACTCCTGCACCATTGACTAGGTAGCCATGGAAGGCACGGGCCTGGTAGACTACTTCTGCACCATTGACTAGGTAGCCATTGAAGGCACGGGCCTGGTAGACTACTCCTGCACCATTGACTAGGTTGCCATGGAAGGCACGAGTCTGGTAGACTACTCCTGCACCATTGACTAGGTAGCCATGGAAGGCATGGGCCTGGTAGACTACTCCTGCACCATTGACTAGGTAGCCATGGAAGGCACGGGCCTGGTAGACTACTTCTGCACCATTGACTAGGTAGCCATTGAAGGCATGGGCCTGGTAGACTTCTTCTGCACCATTGGCTAGGTAGCCATGGAAGGCATGGGCCTGGTAGACTACTCCTGCACCATTGACTAGGTAGCCATGGAAGGCACGGGTCTGGTAGACTACTTCTGCACCATTGGCTAGGTAGCTAGGAATGAAATAGCTTATATAGCTTATATTGATTCTTGGTGCTTGGAATATCTTAAAATGAGTCCAATTGAGCAGTAATTAAGCACTGAAAATACACTGATAAATACTGAAGTATATCCACTATTAGTTTATGATTAGTTTGAATTGGTTATTGGGTATTTTGAGGTTTTTGTGGTTGAAGTGTGTGTTCGCCCTCTAGCCTGTTGCCTATAGACAGCTGAGGCCATCAGTGCGCTGAAAAAATAGCAGGAGAAATCCTGGGTGATCAGTCTGCAGCCACTTCCTTATTGAACCCTTTGATGTCAGACCATCACATTTCTTATAGGTTTCAAGTTTGTTTTTGCAGTTGTGAATTATTTCCCCTAGGTAGGCCCTGGTTTCCTACTACCCATACAATGCACAACATTACGTCTTCTGTTACCACAGCAGTAATATGGGCATGTCCTCAGTTGCTTCATTTGCTCTTTTGGGTTTCATTTGATATTACTGGGGTATACTTACAAGTGCAAGATACTGAAATATGGCATCCCTAGAAAGCAATTACTAATGGGAATGTAGGAAGTATTTGTGAAGTACTTTACATGTATAAGGAATTAGAGACCTTTATAAACATATTCTGACCTTTATAAACATATTTTGACATTACCAAATTAATTTATTTGATGTAGGTAATGTTTTTCTTTTTCTAGTACCTTGTTAGTTAGTCTCTAAATCTTCCTATTTGTGAAAAGGAGATAGGAACCTGTCGTATGACTTAGCTTAGCAGGTGCCCCCACCTATCGGGAATTATCATAGCTTATCACTGCAGTGTGCCTGTCCCCCAGCAGTCTGGCTGGCTGAGTGATGGCGATACCTCCCTCCTCCTCTCCTCCCAGCCTGCCGGAGGCCTCTCCACCCAGTAAGGGACAGCAGCCTTACAGCCTTTCATCTTGGCCTGCCACAAGAGCTGCCATGTGCAGAGACTTTACCAAAATACCAGCCACATTGACAATGTAAAACAACATAAATGACTGAATATAATTTGTCATTGTAAATCTAGCATTAACACCTAACAATCATTAGTATGCAATGGTTTACTTGATATAAGCTAAGATCATTCATTGCGTAATGTTATTGATGTTTAATACAAACAATACCAAACTATTCAGAATTAGACAACATGCGAATCTACCTGAAGGTTATATTTCAGTTGTTTTCATTATGTAATTAGTTTCTGGAGCCTGTTGACTGCATATCTTGTAAGGAGAGAACACCATGGAACTCATGTGTTTCTAAACAGAAGTCATTAATACCCTCCCCATGATACCATCTTGTCTATTTGTGAAAGATGTCTGCCAGTATTTAGCTGGTCTGTCCTGCTAGTTGATCTGCAGGCAACCTCTGGTCAGTCGTGTCTGCAGACAGCGGTGTATGTAACAACCTGCATGGAGATGTGTGGTCCATAATACAATATCTTAGATAAGCTACACAGGTAATACACATGGTATAGGGAGTTTCATGGAATGTGATAACTTGCTTTTCTGTTGTTTGCATTCCCTATGATATTATGCTGACAACCAAACATTGACATATAGTGAGGATGTGCTACTCTCACCAGTACCTGATATTCAAAGCAAAGCATTAGGGAGATGCTGTGAGCAATTATTTGTAACTACTGTGGGTGACCAACGATTTCTACTCCCATGTAAAACGATATATGACAAAGTGTTAGAGTGGTAGTGATTGAGTGAGTGAGTTGGGTTTAATATACATTTTTTTTTAGATGCATTTAGTGATAGCGGCATCTAAAATAACAAATTAGAATTTTTTATTTGCGGTAAAATGATGGTTTCAGGTACAATTTCTTTCTATCTGGCGTATTTTACAAGCAAGTTACAGTCTCTGAACATGCCTAGGACACAGTAAAAACTGAAATTGTAAATCATGTCTAGGGATGTTTTATCACAAATTTCACATTTTCATTGGCCACATTTGTCATATCCTATTTATTCACCTGAAGCGTTGCAATGTCTGCTGCGGACTATATGTGGTGTAGCAATTTATCCCCAAACTTGTACCCAAGAATGGGAGTGCCAATCACACTCAAGTGTGGACTATACATATTATACTGAAGCGTGTACACTTATCTTTAATACATGAAAGAAAATTGGTCTGGCCTTACAAGTATATTCATATGAGGTGGATCATGATTTGACATTCATGTGTCCACCAATAGTTTTCTATAAGAAAGTTTTTTTCAGTTATATAACACACACTGAATTTCTAGCCAGCACCCATTCTTTTTGATAAAACACCTTTCAAACGGCATGTTTAATTTCAAAGCTAATTTTTTATCCAAAGCAAGCCAGTTTAAAAACCTCAATCAGTGTCTCCTTAATTAAATTTGTTTAGGAGATAATAATGAATGCTTGGCCTGACTTACAGCTAGAACTTTGTAACAAGGCAAACAGCCTGGTTTCTTCACCTCCTACCCCACAATCACCAATCTTTGAAATTAGCAGATAAAGGCAATGTAATACATTGATAATATTGTCATGCATCTGCCCACCATGACACTTGCAATTGATCAGTGTTTTAGAAATTAAGTTGGTCTTGCTAAGAAATAAATTTAGAGAATCTTTTCTTCCGCAACCTGCCTGGCTTGTAGAATGGCGCCACATCTTAGGACCTATTTCAAGACAAATTAATCCCATTCCGTCCTGTCTGATAAGATCCTGCCAAATGGTGGCATCATCATGGCATGAAAACTAAGCTGGTGGCTAGTTGCATCCTAATTCACCATAGCTAACAACTTTGCTAATAAGAGGAAGCTCCATCCCTCTGAGATGTCAACAGGCTCTGGTACATATGTATGCTGATCTGCCTGTTGCAGGAATAATCAATCATGTAAGTGTCACAGTTACAGTGATGGAAGAAGTGTAGTGTCTCAGTGTACTATGTTGAACCATGAGGAATACTACATGTCATACCATGCCTGAATCACCATTATATCACCACATGCAAATTGATATGAGTGTTGAAAATAGGTGCAAATGCTGAGTATTGATACCTCCATTTCTCATACTAGAGAATGCCTGTACACACACACCTGCATGTATGATAAATACATTATGGGATGTGACTTGTTTGACAGCTCTAATTACAAGGCCTGCAATCCTGTGTGGAAATAACCTTGTTCATAAACACCATTCTGCATGCCTTCCTCTGATGGGTTAATGTTGCTTCTTGCTTGGGCTAATGGAGCAGGACCCACTAGGTCTCTGCCAATGTTGACTTTAGAAACCAGGCTGTGCGCTGTTGCTACAAACGGCCTCCATGATGTTTGTTCATATAGCCATGACGCAAATCATAACTTTTCATTTATCTCTTCACAGATTTATGGTTGTAATATAATAGTTTGGTTAGAGGACATAAAACTTGCTGTGTGATCGGCCCAGAGATTTCCAGATTTTCATGTGTTGCAGTTGTATAAGAGTGTGATCAGCCCAGAGATTTCCAGATTTTCATGTGTTGCAGTTGTATAAGAATGTGATTGGCCCAGTGATTTCCTGACTTTTACTTGTTGTAGTTGTATAGGAGTGTGATTGGCCCAGTGATTTCCTGACTTTTACTTGTTGTAGTTGTATAGGAGTGTGATTGGCCCAGTGATTTCCTGACTTTTACTTGTTGTAGTTGTATAGGAGTGTGATTGGCCCAGTGATTTCCTGACTTTTACTTGTTGTAGTTGTATAGGAGTGTGATTGGCCCAGTGATTTCCTGACTTTTACTTGTTGTAGTTGTATAAGAGTGTGATTGCCCCAGTGATTTCCTGACTTTTACTTGTTGTAGTTGTATAGGAGTGTGATTGGCCCAGTGATCATGACTTTCACGTGCTGCTGTGTTTTAGTGTGTTTTCCTGACATTCCTTGCTGCTGTTGTATTAGAGTGTGATTTCTCAATGTCATCAGTACTTAATGTAACTGAAAGTTAACATGTGTAGCTATAACAGTTGCATGTGTAGGGAAGGGGTAAATGTCATGTGCCATCAACCTGCTTTATCCGTGTGTGTAAACTTGTGTGATTGTGCAATGTGTAGCAGCATAAGGCCCGTGCCTGGCCTGGCCTGTCTCCAGAGATGTGTGTGGACCACGTGGCAGGAGATGATCACATACTTGTGTACCTGCTCAGGGGACATGGTTAGATTACTGCCAACAGTGATGCACACAAGCTGCTCACATTGCACCCACCCCCAATAGCTTCAATGTCCAGCACCACCGACTCCAAAGAGTTTGCAGTGTGTGGAGGAAGTTCACAGTGTGGCAGCAGTCCATCAGGCTGTCATCATCAGCATGAGCATGGTCATGACAGTCTGACCTTTCCTGGGACGTTCCCTAACCTTCAGGACCATATGCATCTGCACCTCCTGGGTTCTTCCAGCCACAACACTGGTAATGTGTGTTGCTGAAATAATTAACTTCCAGCCACATCCTGGGACCTTGAGTAGGGTCCAGCCTTGTTGTCTGTTTCAACAAAGCAGTTGACAAGACATACAGAAGAGAACTTGTAATGTCTCACATGCTTTCTATGGTCTGTAAGAAGTGCACTCAATCAACCAATGGCAACATGTAATTAAACAGAACACCAGCAATAGAATAGCAAGTGATACAACATTTAATTCAAACATATACACCTTGATGTTTTGAAAGTTCAACATGGTTTGTAAAGACATCAGAACATTAGAAGGAAGAATATCATCATACAGTGGTGTGTACCAGAAAGTCAGTGGTATGAAGAGGTAATGTTGGAGCAGACGGCCTAAAAAGAGAGATGCTAAGCTAGCAAGTTCACATGCTGGTAACATTACAACTTCCATAACCATGCTTCAGGTGCTCCTGGCATTTGAACTTTGCTTTGTATGGACATTCCACTCAATTAGTGTGAGCATTCCCATTGTGTTGGGTGTTGGCACACATGAGTTGATACATTGGCTGCTGGGAGCCCTTCCACATGGGAAGATGCTCACTGTTTTACCTTTCCTCCCTCATGCACAAAGAGAAAAAAACAAAGTTGACACAGAGTTTTTTGGCTGTTCCAGCTGTCTGGTATTTGATTTAATTGGTCTTGCTATTGTTGGTGTATGCATCAACAAACAGAGACTTCAAGTAAATGTCATCACATTTGGTCCTGTGGGTGCTGCTAAATCCCACCATAGGATGTGAGCTACAAATTACACAATATTTACTTGTGCAATCCAAATTTGATTTTGGATAACAAATGTTCATTTCATTTGAGATTTCCCCTTTCACATTTGCTATGTGCAGGTGATGATCACAGTGTTTTTAATGAGGGCTTTCTAAACAGTGAGGTATATTTGTAGAGAGAGGTGATTGTGAGCATGAGTTTGGATGACTGGTCATTTGTCTTAATTCGCTGGGATATGATACAGCTGATACGGATGAGTTTTGTGCTTGATGGCTGTAGCCTGCACAACACAGCCACCTGCAGCTTCAGTAACAATACACAGGGCATGCTGGGCTCCTAGTGCCTCAGCACAACAGGTCTCATCTCATGGGGTACAGCACATGACACTACTCTTCAGGAAGCATCAATGTGGCAATGTCAAGGGTAGAGGGTATGGAAAGGAGAACCTATATGCACTATGTGAAACAGTTAATATTGATTTTCTTAATTTTAGCATGAGATCTTTAAATAAATTCATAAGTTTACAAGAAATGTTGTTTCCGCTGTGTGTGACTAAGTGCAGATTTGTTTGTTCCTTCCAGGCCAGGGGCACGTCCAGCTGGACATAGAGATGCGCAATGTGACCAAGTACAAGGGCCAGTCTGTACGCCTCAGATGTGAGATCACAGGCTACCCAATACCCAAGTATGCTTGGTTCAAGAACAATGCACCAATCAATGATGATGATGAAAAAGGCCGCTTCAATGTGCGCAGGACAGCTTGGGGAAGCAGGTATGGCCAGCTTGCACATATTTTACTGTACTTGGAAAGTGTGTTTAGTGGGGGAAAAAGTAAACAGAAGTTATTTTTTTCCCTCATTCAGTTGTATTTAATACAAACATGTACAGACAAGTTTTGAACCTTTGATATTGGAGTTTGAGATTGAAAATATATTGGGCATAAGCTGGCTTTGCTAATGGGGTTGGTGTGGTTAAGCCCAGCCAGATGGTATGATTGACTGCAACTCCCCATTATTGGATGCATGGAAACCTGTGCGTCAACCCACACTAAGCTGATATCACTGCATCTATACCATTAGTCCTAATGTTGTGTACTTCTCAGAAATGGAAAAGTGAATTTAATTAGGAATGTTGATAGTACAAGACATGCTGTGCACTTATTCATTGTGTATAAATCCTAGATGACAATTAAGAGAGAGCTCTTTGGCACTCTTGCCATCTCAGATAGGTGCACTGTTAGTATTGGAGAAAACATTCCTTATACAGTGAAGAGCCAGCTTGCACATAACTCTCCAAAAGCCAGATCCCTTTGGGCTGCACATGGCTCACTGGCCATTTCATGTGTCCAACTTTCTCCAGTGGTAATTTGCTTTGCTTTGTGCCAGACTATTAGGTGTGTTTACAAGCAACGAGATGCGTTTGTTCAGACTGGATATACTAAATGGAGATTAAGTATGTAGTGTAGAGTAGGCAGCTGTACAGATGGCATGCCTGCAAGCTAGTGAACATTCAAGTCATAATATTGAGTGTTTCTCTAACCTGTGTGATGACATCTCCTGTGCAGGGCAGTCAGTCCTGCTTCCTCAACACACGTTACATTCAAACCATAGCATCTATGTTTGTTACATTTTAAAAAAAGATAAAAATATACAAATAGCACCAGAAAATGTAGGGAAAGTTATGTATGGCTTCCTGCCTTGAGACTATATCCTGGCATGCTGGCGTGTAAAACTGGGATATATTTATGAGTGATGGTCTAAATTGTTTGGAAAACTTGTCCTGTCTTCATGCCAGGATATTTATTAAGTCAGCATGTTTCAATTAAAGCATTGCTTAGAAAGTATCAGAAATAACTGTCGTGCAATCTGTCCTTCCTCACAGATATTTTGCAGATGGGATAATCTGCCGATGTGTCTTCCAATTGACATTCTTCACCTTGTTCAATCAAATTAAAGCATGCCCGACTCGACCAGAAGGCTTGTATCATATAGTACTGTAAGTTAATTACTGGTTGCCATGAAAAATGTTGCCATAAAAAATGTTGCCATTACCTCTAACAGCCTGCTCTTAGGTTTACCAGTTCCTGTCTCATTCTGATTGTGCAATAATTAATCTCAGCAGAGTTGTTGATCCTTTGTCAAACACAGACTTGACAGTTTACATGCTGCTGGTTGGCTCACAACAAAGCCTGCTACAGACACATAGTTAGCTCTTCATCTCCACTCATCTTCTTCACTCAAATGGTCACAACTCTTTGCCACTTATGCAGGAGATGAATTGCAAATTAGTGTCACTGCCAATTCAGAATAAATAAACTTCTTAAGTGTAAAGTTTTTTTCTGATTAAATTCCTTTTTTTTCATTTTAATTAAAAAGGTGATGTATATGAATCTGGTGTGTTTCACAAGAAGGATGCTTCCTCTGATAGGCAAGCATCCTCTGTTGTTGCCGCAGCTTCAGCTGACTTCAGTCTTATCAATGAGTCTTCTTTGTACGTAATAATCTTTTTCATTTTATAAAGATTCATCAGTTTTGGGTAAACTGGGAGCTTGCAATTACACTGACTTTGATCTGAATGTAAGTCTTTACTGTGATACAAATCATCTCACCAGAATTAAATTACTGAATGGTTAGCCTGTCCACAGACAGTTCCCAGCAAGATGCCTCCATATCAAGAATGTCAAGCAGTATCATTTTGTTAGAGTAGTATATCTGAGCTAGATTGTTCCTGAGGCAAGCTGAGGTTATGTCTCCCAGTCCACAGGGACTGCATTGAAAAGGTGCCTAATTTATTATGATTTTCAGATGTATAAGTTACAGCAAAGAGGTCAAGACTTTGCTTTAGTCTGCATCAGTTATGTAACTTAAAAACTAAAATATCTCCAGCAATGATTGAGTTGACTGTAAGGAAGATGTTTTGCTAAAAGACGTATCAGATGTTGTACATATCTGATAGAGGAGGTCATGGATGCTGTTCATAGCAAGCCCATGGCCAGTGATGAAAGGTGTGCCGTAGCTAAAACTGGATACTCTTAGCATTCCCAGAATCCTTTCACAAAAGTAATCATTCAGGTATGGGAGATCATAATGTCTGTTGTGTATTGTATGACGAGGTCATGTAGCAATACAAAACTTGTCTATAATGTGGCAGTAACTGATGAGTAACGTTTTCTTGAGATATCTCAATTATTAGGATTCTAGCTCACCTGAACCTGAGGTTCTAGTGATCCTCTCTTGTGATGCATTGTCGACCCAGCACATACCTGGCAAACACTTTTCCATGTTCTCCTCATTTTCCAAGCAACGCTTTCTTTGAAATGTTCTTGAAGACAATTTATAGGAATGTTCTCCATTTGTGCTTGTTTCAATGGAATTCACAATTAGATATCTTGTCTTTTGGCATATTTTGTGCTTTTTTACCTATGACTTTCATGACACACCTGTTTATGTACTTTTCCTGTGTTTTGAACATCTCCTTAGAAATCATGGTGTGTAGGAATTAGGTGTCAATAGTCCCAGTTAAAGTTTACAAATTCTCTAAAGATTACCAGTTGACTTTAAAACATTCATGGGTGCATACCCCTGTACATTATGCACATTTGACAGTTCCCCCTGAACATATCAAGCAAAAGATCCCAGCAGTGCCACCTCTTAACATACTACTAGAATTCTGATATGATTTTAAGCATGGCAACCATATTGAAAATGGCACTTTCGCATCCATTTTTGTATTTATAATTCTGAATTTCGACTCCCAAAGTGTGTCAACTTGGGCACTAGGTCTTACATTATCATGTCACTTTTTGTAGCAAGAGATGTTGGTCACCAGTTAATGTTTAACGCTACAGTGGTTAATTTAGGTTTGTTGTGCCATTTCTTTGTGCAATGGGAATCAGCATTTTGTTTTGTGACAAGTAATCATGGAACAAAGCCCAAGTAGTTTCCAATTTGAATTATTGTAAAACATATTAAATATTACTTTTTGAAAATGATACAGAGTTAAAACATATGTGCAGAAGTCCATATCAACCCTCATGACAACCCTAATATCATATTTCACTATGTTGGAGTGCAATTATTTGACCGTGAGAGTTCAGTTGTTCTTTTGAAGTAAGGCTGTCACAACCTGTGTGTACAGTTGACTGGTTCTTTTGAAGTAAGGCTGTCACACCATGTGTGTCAGTTGACTGGTTCTGTTGAAGTAAGGCTGTCACACCCTGTGTGTTCAGTTAACTGGTTCTGTTGAAGCTAGGCTGTCACACTGTGTGTGTGTTCTGATTATTTGTTCTGTTGAAGCGAGGCTGTCACACCATGTGTGTTCTGTTAACTGGTTCTGTTGAAGCTAGGCTGTCACACCGTGTGTTCAGTTGACTGGTTCTGTTGAAGCTAGGCTGTCACACCATGTGTTCAGTTAACTGGTTCTGTTGAAGCGAGGCTGTCACACCGTGTGTGTTCTGTTAACTGGTTCTGTTGAAGCTAGGCTGTCACACCGTGTTTTCATTAAACTGGTTCTGTTGAAGGGAGGCTGTCACACCATGTGTTCTGTTAACTGGTTCTGTTGAAGCGAGGCTGTCACACTGTGTGTTCTGTTAACTGGTTCTGTTGATGCGAGGCTGTCACACTGTGTGTGTTCAGTTGACTGGTTCTGTTGAAGCGAGGCTGTGACACCGTGTGTGTTCTGTTAACTGGTTCTGTTGAAGCGAGGCTGTCACACCGTGTGTGTTCTGTTAACTGGTTCTGTTGAAGCGAGGCTGTCACACCATGTGTGTTCTGTTAGCTGGTTCTGTTGAAGCAAGGCTGTCACACCGTGTGTGTTCTGTTAACTGGTTCTGTTGAAGTGAGGCTGTCACACCGTGTGTGTTCTGTTAACTGATTCTGTTGAAGCTAGGCTGTCACACCGTGTGTTCAGTTGACTGGTTCTGTTGAAGCTAGGCTGTCACACCGTGTGTTCTGTTAACTGGTTCTGTTGAAGCTAGGCTGTCACACCGTGTGTTCTGTTAACTGGTTCTGTTGAAGCGAGGCTGTCACACCGTGTGTGTTCAGTTGACTGGCTCTGTTGAAGCGAGGCTGTCACACCGTGTGTTCTGTTAACTGGTTCTGTTGAAGCGAGGCTGTCACACCATGTGTTCTGTTAACTGGTTCTGTTGAAGCGAGGCTGTCACACCGTGTGTGTTTAGTTGACTGGCTCTGTTGAAACGAGGCTGTCACACCGTGTGTGTTCTGTTAACTGGTTCTGTTGAAGCGAGGCTGTCACACCGTGTGTGTTCAGTTGACTGGTTCTGTTGAAGCGAGGCTGTCACACCGTGTGTGTTCAGTTAACTGGTTCTGTTGAAGCGAGGCTGTCACACCGTGTGTTCTGTTAACTGGTTCTGTTGAAGCGAGGCTGTCACACCGTGTGTGTTCTGTTAACTGGTTCTGTTGAAGCTAGGATGTCACACTGTGTGTGTTCTGATTATTTGTTCTGTTGAAGCGAGGCTGTCACACCGTGTGTTCTGTTAACTGGTTCTGTTGAAGCGAGGCTGTCACACCGTGTGTTCTGTTAACTGGTTCTGTTGAAGCGAGGCTGTCACACCGTGTGTGTTCTGTTAACTGGTTCTGTTGAAGCTAGGATGTCACACTGTGTGTGTTCTGATTATTTGTTCTGTTGAAGTGAGGCTGTCGGGGACATGTTTTTCTCTGTTGAAGTTAAGCTTTAGGTGACCAGTGAATTGCCTTCAATGACCAAATATTCCATGTCTCTTCTCTACATCTTTCCAACATCAAGGAGAGGCATAGCTAGATTATGGTAGATAGGCAAACTGCAGTGTCTTACATGTCTCTTTGATTACATTGCCCCACAGATAACCCGGAGATAGAGGAACAACAAACAATAGACACATATAGGAGTTTAAAGATGGTTTATTGAGGGGAGAAGTATTGTCACTTCCCCTGTAACTAGCCAGGATCAACAGTTTTATCACCAAGCACATTCATTGTTGAAGCAGACTCAGGCAAACACTTCCACGGGTCACGTTTCATCATCACTCTTCCCTTTTGAAAACTCCCCTTGACAGAAAATTGATAAGTTTTGGTTTTAAACTCACACTTATAAAAACCACATGTCATTTGTTATCAGTCCTGGTGATAAGAGAGAAGGTTCTCCATTGGAAGGAGACTTCATACAAAGTGGAAATACTCCAATCTTGAGGTACACATGCTTGGGAGCTAATCATAAAACAAATAGCGTTCCAAACTTTATTTCAGTATCGCTGAAATGTCCCCATAATACAAATCATTCGTTGAAAGTTAATATTCCTTTCTGAAATTTGAAATGTTCTAAAACTGATGACTTGTTCACACTAATATTATTTTTTTAGTAACAACATGTCCTGGATTTTGAAAACACTTTTATAACCATATTTATCTCCCATTTCCTGCCCCAAACTGTGGCTGATGAAGTGCAGAAATCAGTATAAATAAATATGGATATTTGATATAGAAAATAACATGTATTTATGAAGGAAACCAATTAGCATGAGACCACAAACAGGGCTAGCTGGTCTGCAGCAAGCTGAGCTAGGGTAGAGACCAGGGGTAGGGACATGGAGGTTACTGCAAGTGCATAGACCGACAAGGCAGGTGGATCCGCCAGACTAGTGTAAACACAGCCAGTCTTCACATACAGGGTAGTTGGATGCAGCCGCCATCCACAGCCTCACTGTCGTGTGCAGCACCAGTGATATTTTCCACACACCCAATGTTGTTTCACCTGCAAATTGTTTACCCTCAATTAAGCTGGGGTGTGCGCAGTGTAATAACATATCGCTTCACAGCTTTTTACAAGTGAAATTCCTTCAATTCTCAGACTGGAATGATCTTGGTCTTTGGTTATAAAACCAGTATTAATTTCAAACATTTACCCAAGTGAGGATAATGTTTGAATAGGTTACCATTCCAGGAATCCTCAGTGCACTCCTCATCCAATGATGCCAATGCAATTACATGTTCTTTATGGTGATGGTATCAAGCCATGCAAACACCAACACTTCTGAATCATTTTTAGCTGTCACATTGTGTGCCAGTCAGATATAGGTTGACACCACTGCAGGCAGTGTCACCACTTAGGGATACAGTAGAGGCATGCAGTGCTCAGTTTACACATCGGCAGCAATAGTCGCTATTTGTAAATTGTTTTCCAGAAAAGTTTCACTGAGAGGTATGTGATGTTTCAGACTGCGCATTTCAAACCTGGACACAATTGATACTGGCTTCTACACATGCAGAGCATCAAACAGCTTTGGACAAGAAGAGACAACTGGTGTCCTTGCTGTCCGCAATGGTAAGTATCAGCTACTCTAGCATTTGCATCTCAAGTCATATAATAATTAACTGTCAAACATACTGATGAATAAACTGTAAGTGACAACGTGTCATTTGATTGGCTGAGCAAGCAATTTTTTTGTGTGTTTATGCTTCCATCAATCAAATAAAAGATTAGGGCACACCCACTTGAGGACTACTTATTCCTTATTGGCTGATAATAGGGTGACTGGGCTTATGTTGCTTATTTGTGCTGAATGATGTTACTGATTTCGTATAAGTCTGTGAAGTTATTATTGTTGATGTATTTATTTATGAGAATTGACACTTTGCATTCACATTGGTGTTTTTGTTTATACCTCTGTAAACATGAAAAATATTGATTGGTCAGTTCTTAAATACAATAACTTCAGTGACAGAATGTGGCCCTTAAGTGTTTGTTGAGGTGAGACAGTCAGTGGTAACAGCCTTGAATTGGTATCTTTATTTCAATAATTTGCTTCACTTCACACCTTGTGCCTTTCATGCTTGTATATATACCCACAAATAACAGTGTTTGCGATTCCACCTCTCACCATCCTGTTTGCATGGTCCTGTTTGGGTGTGGCCATTTGGTGAAGAAATACATCAATTGAAATAGAGATCACCAGTGCGCAACAATAGTCAAATGTTGCAAATAAGGGTCATTAATGATATGAAAAATGATTAATGAAGTTCGAAATACAAAACAAATGTCAATGAACAACGCCGATATATCATACAGGTAACAATGAACAGACTCCATATGCAACAAAGAACAATGTGTTCTGAAAAACATCTGTCCACATAAACATCAACACTTAAAGACAACATTCACAATAAAGAATGCCCGATGGCGCTGCAATTTTGACAACATTCCAAATTCTAGCAGCGTATTCTTCTGTGTAAGATACATGCATGCAATGAGCAACACGGTGCCGAGGTGCACAACACATTTATTTATTACGTCATTCCTTGTGCTCCTACTGTGTTATGTCATATACATGTTGCCATTATAGTGCAACTCTGGTCGTCGGGATGTTTTGAAAATGCCTTCACTTATCTCGAAGAAAGGCATTGAAAAATAATGAGCAAACTATGTTAATGAAACCTTATCTGAACATAATTTTCAGTCATCATGTCAAATGACTAACAAAAAGGTATGTCAGTTAATATTATTGTGAGTAATAATATGTTGTCCTTGTTTCACTGAGTGAGAGCACCAGACGGAGCTACGCTGTGAAAAATATGTAAACTAGGAGTTGCCATAGGTGTTATATGATGTCAGATCCAGCTTAAGTTAGCTATCTCTGTAGTGACATCGGGCTGAAAGATCTGGGAACTAATTCAGCTGTAGCAAAAGTAAGTTGTGCATTTGTCAAATTATCTTGTGAAAAGATGAGAGTAAAAAATAACTTCATTTAAAACTCATTTAAAACTCTGTATGCTGCTGTAAAGTATCATATAAGAACGTCAAACACTGTATATGTGACAAAATAGTGCAAGTGATTCAAGGACATTTCATTGGCTAACCAAGCAATGTTTTTTGCATTTGAATTTACATAAAAACTAATGAGGCCAGATCCACTTGATGATTAAATATGCAGTCTGTAAAGTAAGTATTGTTGATTTATTTATTTACAAGAAATGTACATACCAGTTTTTACGTTATTTATTACCTCCATAAAAAATAATAATATTGAAGTCAATTCTTAAATAATCTTTGCTCCATTGAAATAATATATAAAGCTATCAAGTTTCATGGATAGTTGGAAAATTATTGGTACACAGGTGCTTAATGTTGTTATGTCTCTCCTCCAAAGGGTGGGGAGACATACTGTTTTGGGCTCGGTTCCTATTGGTGTTGCCGTTTGCATTGGCATTCCCATGCTATTCTGAGCCATAACCTGAAAGCTGTTCAGTGTTTTTCAATGAAACTTGACATATGCATTGCTCATCAGCTTAACTGGTGCCTTTTACTATTTGAAATTTTGCTCAACTTTCTTTTGTAACATACCCATGGAAACAATTTGGACAAGTCTGAAACAACTCTAGGCTTCGTTTCCGGCCCATTAGTCTCAAACAAATGAATATTTTTGTATGAAACTATACATGTGCAAGGACCACAAGCTCAACTATTGTCTTTTCATATTTTTCTGTTTATATTTTTTATAATTTCTTGTGTTTCCATGGAAACAATTTTGGCTTAGTGTCAAACTCTACAGCAAAGGAATATTTCTGCATGAAACCATTATCTTTCCAGGTTATATTTTGTTATTATTGTTGTTTTTTTATTTGCAAACACATTTATAGTAATAACTGAACTAATGTATGATTGTATAAAAAACAGGAGGGGGGGGAGACATGTATTTATGCATAAAAACACATTCTACATGTAGTTGTATTTGTTTAAAAATGTAAACAATAGCAACTTCTACCATACTACCACTGTCGCTATTCCGAGTTGTGTCATAAATCATGCAAGGCAACATCGTTATAAAAAAAACATAAAAGCAGACAGCAATGGTTTGATTTGTGTAAATACCATCCTCATTTAAACAAAAATCCACATCTGACCACACTGAGATGCAAACTGATTAACTGCCTTACATTTGTAAAACTAAAGTCTTTTGAAACGAATATCACATTTGGCTACAAGGTTGTACATATGTCCAATTTTGATGTTTTCAACAGACGTGTCATCTAACAGATTCTTATTTTTGCTAGCCAAGTCTTTTATCTGATGAGTTATCGGTACATACATTTTTGTGCTGAAATCGGCACACTTATCCAATTCTAAGGATAAACCATTTTGCATCAGAGAGGAAAGACAAAGTTTGGAATATTTTCAGTGTGATATGTAAATTGTATGTGTGGCATTACACATGTCCTTACCTCAAAATTTCTTATATATGTATCTCATTTATATATACAGTCGTGCCTCGTTTATACAGACACTTGCGTCATTTCACAATTCGTCCGTATAAACGAATTTCCGTATAACTAAAACCAGCTTCTTACTGGAAGAGTTACTTCCCTTCAATTATGCAACTCATGACAGATGACAGAGCAAACAGAAACATCCACTCAATCTTTATTCAAGACATACACGTTTCAAAAATCTGTCATGGAAGTTTAAACTTTACCACATTTTGAAACAATAATTCCAAATTGTCCAGATCGCCTGTGTTCTCGTAATAAAAATGTTTAAAATGTCACCAATTGTCGATTTTCCTATGGTATGTCCAAATTCAGTGCCATAATGCTTACTGATGGTTGCTGACTTGCTTGCAGACGCCATATTTATCGAATGGGATTACATGTACAATAAACAAGCTCGTCTCAAACGTAACTCAGTGTCACTTGGTTAATTGACTTCTCACGAATCAAAGGATTACCACCAGCGGAAGTGTATTGTCCGGGTAAGTGAGACAATTTTGTGAGCATTTCAGTGTTTTGTGTATGAGAATGACCATCCGGTTCAGGAATGAAAATCGTCCGGGAACTGAGGTTTCTGGATATCTGAAGTCCATATAAGCGGGGCATGACTGTATGAGAATATTTTTATTCACTTATAGTAAAAACTTTTCTTTTAAAATATGTAAACCTTGATTTACCATCTCTGCAATATGTTATTAATTCAAACTCTATACGGTTGAACATGATATTTATTGTGTAACTTGATAAATTCAAAGATCAAGATTCTGTATTTTTGTTGATGAATTAGTGACTTTGTATTTAATGTGTATTTCATTGTTGTGACTGAGGTCAGAAGGTGTGTCCAGCGTTCATTTCAAAGTTGAATTAAAAAATATATATAAAATAACATTTGTTGTATTTTAAGTTCACCTTGCACTGAGATACCAGTAATGAAGTAATGAAACTTTTAGGAAATAATACTAGTATGTATAATTATATAACTACACTTACTAGTATTTCACTCAAGCTAGCATAGAGCCCTTAAGAGTAAGTGTCACAAAGCAAACCCCGCTCTCACAATTTTTTGTGTTATAATGATAGGTCAGCTCACATGAAGATATGAAAAAATAAATAAACATCACACACTACGAATGAACATGTACAAACACATAAAAGTAATATTATTGATTTGTTTTAATGTACAAATTTCCTTTGTTTCATAGATGTTTCTTGAATGAATGTCAAATATGTGTTTGGTGAAACGTGGGGGGGGGGGGGGGGGCTTACACCTAGTTGTGCCCATGAAAAATGACCTTTCTTTGTAACATTTCATACTTTTATTTTGGCAACATTTGACTATTTTAGCGGACTGGTGATGTTTACTTCATTTGATATGTGTTTTGACCATATGACCACCGATAGTCCTGAGTAACAATACTGTGGTGTGTTGCAGAGCCTGCACCAGACCCACCGAGTTCAGGGGGGAAGAACCCTGTCAAGCCAGGTGATGTGGATTTCAAGGCAGAACTCCCAGGAGATGGAGATGAGTAAGTTTTCAAACAGTGCAGAAGTAGTTAAAGGCCGGCATGCGGGTATAAAAGATTTATTTAGATTAATGCAGAACAAAAAAACTGCTATATAATCACCAGTAAATACCTGACCAAAATAATGATCGAAAGGAATAGAAAATAAAAAGGTGTCTGCTATATGACTTTTTATTATATTTTCATTATTAGTTTCCATTTTATATGTATGAATTCAGAGAACCCTGCAAAGAAATAAATATACCTTTTTATAAAACATTGGACTTTTCTACATGGAATTTTGAGGAGAAGAAAAAGTCAATATAAAGACAAATATAGGTTTTATTTATAAGTGGGGAATATTGTAGCAAGTTACAGTTAGTAGAACTGTACAGTTACGGTTAGTAGAAAGACAGCCTTTGTTAACTCAGTAGGTCAGGTATAGTGAGTGCTTAAAGAAAAGAAGCTACTTGTGTCTATCAGTCAGGCAACAGAGATCCTTACAACAGTACCAAAATGCCTACATGCACACACCAAATGTCAAATATATAACTGTTGTTTAAATGTGTCACTTTTTTCCTTTAAATGCCGATAACTATTTGCTGGTTCCTATTACTTAAGAGATGTCACAATAAACATTTTGGTTGTTTCTCAGTCTTCTTCCTGCTGAAGAGGAGTGCAAGAAGTAATGCAGAATGGAGGACATAAGTTTCCACTTTTCTTATCGGTTACTGTTTTTTTCAACAGATTCAACGGCAAATACAACTCTGAGTTCCTGCCAGGAAAGTGAGTATGGTGATTGGCTATGATAGCACCAGATCCTGGTAGTTTTTTCCTGTTTTCAAAGTGCATGAGCATTGGAAACAGAGTGTTCCATATCGGTTACAAGGTTATCGTCCCATGTACATTCTAGTCATAATTCTTAACATAGGAGAGCAAATTTGCCCTTTTCACTGTAAATGGTTTTGACATGACATTTTCAATGTTTGATGTGTAATAAATATTTGAAAATCTTCTTTAAATTGTGTAGCATTATTCTCCAGTGGTGAAAGTTAACTATCAGAATACGTTCAAGCTAGTAAGTGGTTGTGTAAGAATTGAGCTGAACGGCATCCAAGCAAAAGGGTATTGTTGCCTTCATAGAGTGGATGGATGTACAACAATATGAGCACATCAGCACTACCATGTCCGGCACATGTTGTATTAAGCCATACAGGGGTGATTGAAACCATAGTGCAATTGCAAAGAGGCTTTGAAACGCCCACCTTAATGAATACCATCAAAAACAGGTTGGGGACTATTAGGCAGTGCTGTTTATGTTTCATATGTTGATACAGTTGCCACTACAGAGGCAAGGCTTGGCAAGGGCTGGTCTAAATAAATGATTGCTCATTACCCAACAGTGATAACATCTTGATGTGCTCAAATAGCAGATCACATTTGCACTACAACAACAAACTATCTTCCATAAATATATTGACCAGCACCCAAGGCCTATTGTTTACATTTTGAAATGATAAATCACAGACTGGATTACATCAATTATGAGCATTAGAGTTACATGATGCTAGTTCAACACTAAGTCAGCCCATGTGTGAGTGATTAGTGTACTAATGAGTGCAATTACTGTTGACTATACAATAGTGTTAATGTGGTGCTGGAGACCACACCCCTCCCCCACCTCACACCTCCACCATGCCCAACCTCCTACAGCTGTTTGAGGGGACACAGGTCAAATATCTGCATTAGAAAAAAAGAAACGAGCATAGGGGAGTAATGAATTTTATAATTGGCAGTGGAATAGTTTGATATGATCTGAATTTTAGGGCCAAATTGCTTTTCGATGATCTGCAACAGAGAATGGAACCTTTTATGTCTAATGCTTTAAATGTTATGTGTGTAAAACTGTGTATGTCCCACTGTGTTAAGTGCATGCTGCTGTACTACCTGTGACGGTTTGCCTGAGATGACATCTCCTACATGTATTGTCAGGGAGGAGAAGGAGGAGGATCAGGGCTCAGGCTTCTGCCAGATCTACAGAGGGAGCACCTGCTCCAAGTTTGTGGGAAACATGAGCATTTATGTCACATCCAAACTGACACAGAGTCGCAAGGAAGAGAAACTCATAGGTAATTAAAATACTTTTCTATCTTTTAGCTGAAGACCTGGCAATTTGCTTGTGATAATTCCTAGAATGGAAGTATCAGTTGGAATGATACATGTATGGTATGGAATGTTTCAGTATGGATGAATGATGGCACATAATGTCTCTGGGTAATATATGATATGAAATGTTTCTTCTTGGGTGGTGCATGATATGAAATGGTTCCACCTGGGTAATGCATGATACAAACAGATTTCTGTATAGTACTGATGTAAATGCTCCAGCACCATTATGTAGAAGCTAGTTCTTGAATTAGCTACAACATAGACATTTCATTTTTAAGGATATGATGTCATCATTACTATCTGAAGCCGAATTGTCAAACAGAACAATGTATTGTGTAAGAAGGGGTGTAACCAAAGTAATTAATTAGTTGTTTAATTAAAGATATCTGCAGCTGTTTGGTGTGTGACAGGGAGTGACAGAATAACAGCCCTTTGACAGAGATTGATGTCCACAAACAGATAGACACCTGCTTACCAATATCCACTGGTGCAGTGCCAGGAGGGGGCAGCACCTTAAATCTCCTCGAGCAGGCCCACTAGCACTCCATCGTTTGGGGCTTGGGTGCAGTGTATTGCATGTACAGCTGGGTTAACCAGCTGAAAAAGACAGTATAATGTACTGATAAAGACTGTGGATTGAGAAATACCCGACTTCTTCATGTTGTGGCAGTTTGGAGAGCTTAGTTTTGTAAGATTTAGCTATTAGACTTGCTGCTATTTCATGAATTTGATTGCTTATCTCAGGTTGTCTGTGCTTGGTGTTATCTGCTTATTTATGTGTCCTGCTTCAACTTTCACCCTGGCTGGGGAATTTCAGCCTGCTCTGAAAACTGTTCCCTCAGGACCTGTCTTTTGAAATACCCTAATTATTTTGCCGAGAACTGATTAGGGTGTGATGCCATTGAGGTTGTGTCACTAGGGGCATAACTGGTGGTGGTGGGGGGCTGCTCATTAGGTTCTTCATCACGCACTAGTGTTGGTCACACTCATCAGACTCTTGAAACAAAGAACGGCCTTTGCATGTTATTTGATATACTCTCAGCATGACATATTGGACTGCCACCTGGCAGGTACATTATTATCACCCATGATGCCGAATGCTCCTTATACATTACACCATGGAAACTAGATATACTGCTACTGCCTCATGAAGGTGACTCTATACCTCAACATGTGTCCATGTAACTGGTCTGGGCAGCACAATCTTTAGCTATAAGAGTTTGTCACATATGCAGGTATGTGATGATAATGTCATTTATATCTTCATATGAACCAGTCAAATTATATGTTTTTTTGTAGAGGTGTATGAATGAAAAAAAGCTTGCTCGTCAGGTATTTGTCATTTCTGGGGAAATATGGAACCGTGAAGATCCGGGGTAGAATAGGTCTTCAGACTTGGTTAATGCATTTGATCGTATCCCAATTGCATGGATCGATGCTCATGCTGTTAATCGCTGGATATAATGATCCAGACTTGATTATTTACAGAGCGCCATCATAAAGATGGAATATTGCTGAGTGTGGCATTAAACAACAAACAAACAAACAAAAATCTGGGGAAATATGAAAGGTGTGTGTTGAACTATTGTTTTATGTATGTTCCAGCTGGCTTTGCTGTGATTGGGTCATCTAGCCACCTGTCCTCCAAATGCCAAGAGTACGCCATCCGCTCCCTGTGTTTCCACTCCCTCCCTCTGTGCGACACAAACACCAACAACCCACGGCCACGGCAGATCTGCAAGGACGAATGTGAAATCCTGGAGGAGTCAATCTGCAAGACTGAGTATATCCTAGCCAAACAACACCAACTTATAGGTGGGTGTTAGATACGACAGATGTCAATTTACAGTGTTTTCCAAGCAACACACGGTTTACATGTTTATTCTGTTGACTGGTATTAAGGTAGTTCAAAGGCAGTAAAATAATTGAACCTACAACAGTTCACTGGCATCTGTCTAGACTGCTGGAGTGGTCAATGGTGATTAGTTTGACACGAGTGGGTAGAAGTCTTGATTCCAGCAGTGATAACTCACCGGATGCCTATTGTGTTATTCCTTTTCTTTGAATGACATTGTTATATACTTGTTACAACAGCTGCTCAAAAAACACAAAAAAATCCTAATACTTACCGACTCCCTGAGTGGACTGCAAGCCCTCCAAAACAAAAATACCAAAAACCGACCTAAATTAATAAATCAAATACTTAAAAGCTCCAACGACCTAACTAAGGCAGGCAAACAAATAACCTTCTTGTGGATACCCGCCCACGTAGGAATATACGGTAATGAAAACGCCGATAAAGCAGCTAAACTATCCCTCAAAATCCCAGAAATAAGCTTAAACTTACCCATCTCAAAATCAGAAATTAAAAGTGTAAACAAGCAAAAAATCACCAACAAATGGCATAACCTATATCTAAACTCAAATAGCCAAATCAAAAAAGTGCTCAGCAAACCACTAACCAAACCAAAAATTCTCCATCCATCCAAAAAAATCGACAGAGTAATCACTAAACTCCAAACAGGACACACCAACCTAAATAACCACCTAAAAAAATTTAAAAAACACACTACAGGTAACTGCCCACACTGCAAACAACCAGAAACCCCAGAACACGCACTCATCCACTGCACACACTACCTAACACATCGAACCGCATTACAAACCACCCTCAATCTAAACAAGGCTCTAACTCTAGAAGCAATACTAAACCCACAAAATAAACTAGAAAACTTCAAGGCCTTAGGCGTATTCTTAATAAAAACGGAACTAATAAAACGCATCTAAAAACTCAATAACCTACCAAATCAAAATCACATAAACAAACAAACATCCACCATACCCAGCTCCCTTAGTTCTCCTCCCCAATCTCATCGGCATCTATTCCAAATCTCAAAATTCCCAAATTCTATATAAGCAACCCCTAAAACCCCCCTCTTGGGTTGCACAGACCACTTTCGCCCCTTTCGGAAACACATTAAATGGCCTGGCCGGGCCCGTGTGCGAAATACGCATCAGTCGGAAAGCGCACGTTAAATCTCCAAAGTAAGTAAGTAAGTAAGTGTTCAATAAACCATGTTTGTGTTTATATGTAAGTTGGTATTTCCGCTATCCAAAGTGTGCAGTGAGGCCGTCTTATTGTTGATAGTCATTTTGGAGACATAAATGCGAAGTTTCATTAATGCGAACATAGACCACTCGCATTTTTCGCATTTAATTCCAGCTTGCGTTAAATTCAAGATTTACAGTATATTGAATGAACAAAACAAGCCACAGCCTGTTTCCAGCAGCGGCAAACCAGTGATCTGACCAATGAGTGCTCAGGTTACATCTTCCAACCAGCAATATTTCTCCTGCAACATGGGCCACTGTGGCCATCTATTCCACACGTTGCTTCAATGTCGGTCAGAGACAGGGTTTGCACAAACTTCATGCACAGGGTTGGGCTTAAAATGCATGCACATTTCACTTGTGTGTGTTATAATCAGCTTTATTTCATTCACTGACTAAGGATAGACACGCATCACCACAACACTTCAAAGCATTTGTGAAGGAGGAAAGTAATGTATACAAACCCATGAAATATTGAAGTGGAAATCCTAGAGGCGTCAATCTTAAGTATATTCTAGTCAAACAACATGAACTTAGATGGTGTTAAATCTTTGAGGCATCAATAATGCTGTTGGATATTTCTTATTTTGGTTGCAAGTGACCTTTTAGTGTCTCTGTGTTTCAGGCAACTCACTACTGCCAGACTGCAAGAAGTTGGCAGGCCCTGGCACACCGGAGGGAGATAACTGTATTCGCGTCGGCATCAGCATCACAGAGGGCTACAATAAGAGTGAGTAGTATGACAGGACACAGCCACTCAACAGTTGCACTTGCATCCAATTCTTAACTAGGTTGCATCCAAGATCTTTTGACATTATGTCAGTCAGACCTACATAAGTATATTACTAGCATGGTCATCTTGGATTTGTAAAAAGTGTTTCACCTAAAATTACTCAATCTCATTAAAATCTAATCATGCAACCTCGAAATATTTAACAGAAGGTATTCCAAACGACAGTTACGGGATTTATGATTATATCCATATAATCTAGTCCATCTATAAGCCATTCCAGAATGTTCTTTTTAACAGTTTTAAATTTTTTAATCGAGAATACATCAAAATATGTTTTGAAGCATAGTCGCCAGTATGAAAATAGTGTCGTATAGCTTGAGAAAGCTGCCTTCTGATTGGCTAATGTAAATTTCTTGTCAGTCATTTCATTGATCGGTCAAAGTTCGTGAAAGGTCGTTCTGACGAGACCCATAATGGGATGTCCTCAGATCTTTGTTTTGCGGTAGCGAAACCTAAGATCTGATTTTAATGAGATTGAAAATGTTGCATGATTTGGTTCCAGATAAAACTGTGAACACATAATGCATCAGTGATGCCCCTTTTATGGTGATTAATTGTGAATATATAATAGTCTACAAGTGGTGAAACCATATTCTTGATATCACTACAATCATTGTTGCATTTAGTTTGTATGGATGATCCCAGCAATCATGTCATATATTGATATATTGTTGATATTGTCTAGCCTAAATTAATTGTTCTTATAGTTTCTTATTACTATGTAGTGTATTTTCCAACTTTATCCCACAATTTGCAGCCATGAAAATACTGTGCATAATAACAAGTTTGTCGTTATAATTACAGAGCACAATTGTTACAATGGCACTGGGACAACATATGAGGGAAATGTGAGCAAAACAAAGAGTGGCTTCACTTGCCAGAAGTGGAACTCGGACACACCCCATCAACACTTCTTCAAATCCTCCCGATACCCGATTGTTGGTGAGTATGTCACTGAATGAGGAATAATACAAGCAAATACTCTACCTCTATTACATCATTGGGATAAATCCCCCATTTTGTCTAACATCACACTATAAAAAATTCAGATTTTTAACAGAAGTCCACTTCACTGTCAACTGTTCATAATCAGTTGTGCCTGTGATAGTATCCCACCTTCCAAAGCACCCATGCATGTGCATGGCAGGAAAACCTTACTTCTTCTTGCATAGCAGTTTTGGTCCCTTCATGACTTCTTGCCCATCATCTGCCTATCATGCTGGAGGTACTGTACTATTTCTTGTACAGAAGAGGACAGATATCTGATGTTTTCATTGAACTCATGGAATCTGGGAATCATTTTAAGAAGAGGGAAGATGCTAAAAGGACAGTAGTGAGTTTGTCTACATCTGTGAGTGAGAACTGTACTTCCTCAGCTGACACTCCCAAGACACCAACTGACCCTGATGTTCCATACCAGACAGAGGCACCCTTGCAAATATCCATGAGCTTGTTGATGCAACTACAGTGTTCACTCTCTCTTGTGCCCTTCAATATAGTGCTTGCTCGGTTATGGCATGCGCATGGCTCCCAAATTTACTTACATTTTAATAAACTCCAGTTTTACACTGACACAATGTTTTATCCCTATCACTGGATCACTGATCACATGTAACACTGGAAATACCATGTCAACAAATCCAAACTGAAGTATGCAATTTAATCCTGTTATTATACTCTTTGGTTATATAAAATAGCAATGCCATAAATCGCAAAGAGCAATGAATAACAAAGCATGGTTTATTTCACGATAAAACATTGTTTTATCATGGCGTAATTTCTGGAGAATTGAATATCTGCTCGCAACTTGATGATGTCACATATTGGACAACAGTATTTTTGAGATGGAAGTGTCAAGTGAATTGTTCCCCATGTGCTGTGGCTAAACGATCACATCTAAAAGTGGGTGAGATATGATAATCTGTATTAGGAGAAAAGGTACATGTAACTGACTTGAGGATTGTGAGAATATGCGGGAAATACCCACCTGTGAATAAATCGCATACGAAATACATGACTTGTGGTCGTTTATCATACAATAAACCACAGCAGTGTTTTTTTCTACGATAAAAAACTCCCACTCGTCGTTTATTGCTTAAATAAAAATGTGTTTGTTGTATATCTGAACTTATGTTTGTAATATAATATATTAACTTAATTCAAAATTTCATTCAATAATATTTTTTTAATGTGAAGTTTACACGATATATGGCTGTTCCCTTGAACAAGAGGTCGGTCACGAAACTGAAGTTCATAGATGTGTGAATGACACATTGTGACATTCAAACGCTTTTCACGATACTGCATTCTTGACATGACGTAAACACTGAGGGACTACTTCCACTTCCCTGGGCAAACCCCTGGGAATTCCCTAGCACGTAAAAATACAGAAGCATTGTTTCTCATCATTTGTTTAGCATACATTGGGATAAGTCAGAAAGTTTGTTTGCATGCCCGTTAAAGGACATCCTCGCTACAACCCACCGTACAGAACAAAACGAAGAAAAGCACATCCAAACTATCATATTATCAGCTTGATTTGTGTCTAGACTACAGTGACAGTGTACAGCAATCTGAATTTACCTTAGTATCTATTTGACACATCAATACAATCAGTCAGTGATGACTAACACTTGTAATAGCCACAGGTTAATTAAACTTCGGAAATCTCTCCCATCACGTTTATTGTGTCAGCCATTTTGGCATTGTGTACTCGATGTACATGTATTACGACATAGTATCATTGTGACTGACTTACTGAGGTAGTTCTTAACAGAGCTTTCTCATCTTATGAGGAAACTATCTGAATACATTGTTGTACAGAAACTACAAAAAAAAAATCCTGTTGAGCATAAGTTTATTCTGCGATACAGCTGGCTGTTGTATGGCTGTCAGTGTAAACATGAAGTCACATGTACTACATATAATTGTGGATAGATCTAGGTCTACAACCTTAGCGGTAAAAAAATAGTGATATAAAAATATATTTTAGCTAAACGTGTGTAAAGTGATCAGTAGATCGCACAACTCACCGTTATTTACAGCAACCACGGTCAGATTACCGCTATTGCCGCCTTGAAACAAACTTTAGTTGTCAGAAATTGGATACATGTATCATAAATGCCATACTTTGACTTGTTAAAAAATTTTATTGTGGCAATTTGACTATAACATAACGTTTTCAAGATCGAAATATATGTAGTGGGAAGTCACTACAGTGACTGGTCAAATTGTTCCATACGTGAAAAAAAATATCCCGCAAGAGCAATTAGCTGTACCAAAGTAAAAGCTGCAATTAAATAACACAATTTTGGAGATTATTATTCCTGATGAATTTCAGATACAATATCTTCAGACCATTGCATCAAAATTCTTCGAAGTTGTATCATTCAGTACTTTTTAACTGATTGCTATTTCCAGAAAATACACACAGTAAACTTAATCTCTGCATATACCGGTAAAACAATGCCTTGGAGAGCAGGAAAGACAATTTAAATGGTAAATCATCATGTCTAGTGATGTTTTATATCAAACTTCATATTTTTATCAAGTTTGTTATTCCTGTTTGTTTACGTGAATTTGCTGAAGGGATATGATCTGTGTTTTTTACTGTGCATAACACTCAGTAAATCTTTTTTTACACTATGGATCATAAACAACTACTTTTCTAATCTTTTTTCAAACTCTGAAACATGCAATGTAGATCGTGTTAGGTAGGCAGAGCATGTACAGTTCTGTTCTGTCCGGAAGATGACTTCTTGGCCCAACAGCTGAGTTTGAGAGAGAAACCATCTAGGCTTGGTTTGGGGCAGTACCCGGTAGTTACAGAAACCATGCTATAGGTTGAAATGGCAGTACTTGTCTGTCAGCATAAGATTTTCACAAGCCGAGGACACAAATGAAGACACAGAGAAGCCGTCCATGCCAGTGATAGTCAAAAATACATCAAAATCAGTTCTAGTGAAAAGAAATTTACCAAAAGGAATGACATGTGCAGCTAAAATAATAGATAATGACTTGTATTGTTCTGCACAACCTGCATTATTATGCCAGCAAGATACGCTTCGTAATGGGTAGTTCCAATTTTAGTAAGGAAAGTATGGCTAAAACATTCTTGAGGTAGAAACACTTACCTTGTCCAGATAATTGAAAGGAAATCCAATAAGGGTGGTTTATGAAATGCTTTAAAATATGCTTTTACAAGATAATTTCACTTGTTTTTGGGTACTATATTGGCTTGACTTCTTGATTTTACCAGAGACAACCTAGAAAAAGTATTTGTAGCCACATGGCTACTTTGTCTTATGGCCTCAAAGAAGGGACAGTCAGTCATTTATTGTAACATGTTTGAGAACGACTTCACCTACTTGCATGCTAGTAAAACTGACTACAGACAAATATCTGAAATTTCTGCCAGATTCAAAGTGAACTACTGGTATGGCAAGTAGGGGTAAACAGGTTTGCAAATGTAACAGTAGTTTGATGGAAGTTTAACAGCTACTTATATATATCCTATGCAATAATCCTGGGATCAGGCCTTTTGAGGTGATTCAGATTTATGTACACCTATCGATTGTTAAACAACTAGAAAAAGGTTGTTTGGAACAATTAGGTACTACATTAGACTGTTAATTATTCAGGGTTTACTCAATGTCAGAACCTACCGATCCCGCGGATGTATTTTGGCAATGATGTGATAGAGGTAGGATATTTGCGAGAATTATCAAACAGTATTTATTACTGGTTATTCAGGAGTAATCCCTCCCACCACCCAATAATCTGCATCTATTGTGGTTGATGTTGGAAAGAAATGAGGTTTTCTTGCCTTTGACATGCAAGGGTGCTTTGACAGTGTAGATGACTTCTGTTCAAAATCTGAAGATTTATGTAGCGTAATGTTAGCCACAATGTAGTATTCATGGCAGTGATGTAATAGAGGTGGTATCATTTGATTTATTAACAATGACAACTGCTTTTTGGTGTAGTGTAGGTCTAGTATGTTAAACATGAAGTGCTTATAAGTTGTTTTTTGCACAGCTAGTTATAATGAATTACATAGGGATCAAAGATGAACATCGATAGTGGTGATATCAGCTGTCGCCTGATAGACTAATGACTTGCAAATGAATTGCTACACTTTCAGATATCTTAGCATTTTTTTGTTATGAAAATTATATTTTTTCAGGTTCTCATAATTATTGTCGCAACCCTGGCAACCAAGAGGAAGGCCCTTGGTGCTTCACAACAAATGGCCATGTTCAGAAGGAAGTGTGTGCCATCCCTAAGTGTGGTGAGTATACCTACAGCCACAGTCACCTCAGCTGAGTCAGCGTTGTGTAACCTTTCATCTCCTGATCATTTTGTTTTTTCAAAAGGTAGTCCATTCTTTAAGAGCTTGATTTAAAGGTTGAGACTACAAAACAGATTTCCATTTGCTTTCAACAGACAGTTGTTCGTTTAGCTCTCATTAGTAAAGACTACAGGTGTGTTTGGCGAGAAAGCTGTCATCAAACCACAAGCTCTATGATGCTGAAACTGTGCAGGGATTATCCCTGCAAACACTCTGCTATATACTGCTAAATTTATGGCCTGAGTTACAAAAATTACAGATTCTGGCAGCCATATTGAAAATACTGTTTTTCCTATTACTCAGTTATTTCTGAGTGCAAATTTCTGTATGTATGTGGTGTTAAGAATGTTGATTAAATTTCATGTCTATAAATTGTTTGATAGGCATTACTTAGAAGTTGACGGGTGACAAGGTAGACACAATTTTATGGATAACAACTTCTTTAATACAGTTAAAAGCAACGTTTCGGTATAGATCCTTATACCGTTGTCAGGCAGGACTGAATGAGGGACATTGTAATCCTCCACCTACTATATATATTCTGTACAATGTAAGGATCTTAAACGAAACGTCGCTTTTAACAGTATTAAAGGAGTTGTTATCCATAAAATTGTGTCTACCTTGAAATTTCATGTCTGCATATACTTGTTAACCCCTTTATTGTGGCCTTTGTAATCTAAATTTGCAAATATTCAAGTAAAAATCAAGTGAACTCTGTTTATGATATTATTGAGGCATTAATTCAAGTATGCCCTTAATATACTTTATCTGAATAAATTGACCTATGATATCGAAAATATTCTGAACATTGAATGAGGTGTATTTCAGTTTCTTGCAATCACACAGTATGTATTATTTAACACACATCTGAACATGTCTACCCTTATTCATCGAGACATCCTTGATTATGTATGCCTACCCAATACTTACTTAGTAGTATGTCACATAACATAAGTTGTGTGTCCCACTTCAGTGAAGTCCAAAGGACTGGTTCCTGGCATTAGTGTTAGGATGACTGATTTATGCTGATAGACATGTTGCAGATACCTTTAACATCTGAATGCCATTTTGAAGATTCATTTTCCCATATTAGAACTGAATTAGAACAAAACTACTTGGAAATCTAATCTTATACTGATCATTTTATTATAGTTGATATGGGTTTGAATATATTCTGCTGTGTATTTCAGTGTTTCACTGTATGTTTGTATGTGTTTCAGTTGGTGGCACTAGTGGATCAGCAGGGGGAGAAGAGCAGGGCAACAAACTCATGTTCATCTTGGTTCCTGGTATCACAGTCCCACTAGCTCTTGCCTTGCTCCTCGCCCTTGTCTGCTTCTGCCAGCAATCAAGGAGCAGACAAAATGGCAAGGGCAAGGCTGCAAGTCGACCAAATGTTCCCATGGAGATGAGTCCCCTCAACCCCAAACCAAGCTCGCGTGCTAGAGAGTTCCCAATGGGCAACATACGCTTTCTACAAGAATTGGGCGAAGGTGCTTTTGGCAAAGTTTATAAAGGAGAGCTATTGGGATTGTATGGAGACAACACTGTCAGCAAGGTTGCCATCAAAACCTTGAAAGATACTGCCACACCAAAAACTCAAAATGACTTTCGGCGCGAAGTTGACCTGATGTCAGAAATGAGACACCCAAATATTGTGTGTCTGCTAGGTGTATGTATGAAACAGGAGCCAATGTGCATGTTGTTTGAGTATATGACACATGGAGACCTACATGAGTATCTCCTGATGCATTCACCCCACTCAGACATATCTGGAAAGGATGATGAGGGGGCAGCTAAGTTGCTGGAGTATCCTGACATGCTGTTCATGTCACTGCAGATAGCTGCGGGCATGGAGTATCTGGCCAGCCACCACTTCGTCCACCGAGACCTAGCAGCCAGAAACATCCTGGTGGGAGAAAACCTCACAGTCAAAATCTCAGATTTTGGGTTATCACGAGATGTTTACTCCTCTGATTACTACCGTGTCCAGAGTAAATCTCTATTGCCTGTTCGCTGGATGCCACCAGAGTCTATCATGTATGGTAAATTCACAACTGATAGTGATGTTTGGGCATTTGGGGTTGTCTTGTGGGAAGTCTTCAGCTATGGCCTTCAACCATACTTCGGGTACTCTAACCAAGAGGTGATTGAGATGATCCGTTCAAGACAGATTCTAGGATGTCCTGAAGATTGTCCAGCACGCATATATGGCTTGATGGTGGAATGTTGGCATGAAACTCCAGCAAGAAGACCATCTTTCAGAGAAATACATGCACGTCTGAGAGCCTGGAAGGGGGAAATAATGACTGGCCAGAATCCGCACTGGAGCCTGTCTCAGAGTCACTCGGCACACTCAAGCAGTACTCACCAGAGTTCCCACAGCCAGCCCAGCCACCATAGCAGCACTGGACCGAGCAACACCACCGCTGTTACTGGGTTGACTGGCAGCAGCAACACTTCAGACCCCATGTACCACCCGATTGCTCAACCACCCCAAATGGTCATGCACCACCCTAACCTGCCAAGCCACATGCAGCCTCTGTTGCCACCTCACAACGCCAGGAATGGTCCACCGCCCTACAATAAGTTGGAGAATTCTCAAAACAAAATCTCACCACCAGGTTCAGTAGCCAGTTCAAATTCTACAAAAAGTGCCACATCACAAGGTTCCTCAACTGGGAACCTTAAGCCTGGAAATCATAATGCCATGCCATTGTACATAGGGAACAATGTAAAAAATGGCACACCATCTGTGACGGAGTGCAACCGTTTTAATAGTCTAATGTCACACAATGGATACATTCCTGATCAGAGGACTTCAGAAATATAAGGTGAACCAATGTGCACAGAGATGTGTGCTGACTGACCGACACAGCTCCCAGAGTCAGTCATTGTTTGATTGTGATGATACAATGATGCTGATACATGATTGTACAAATTATTTCGTCATTGGAATACAACCAGATTGGGAATGGTTCTGTTGTTTCTGGCACAACTGATACCAGTTGATGTGTTAAGACACTGGTGTGCTATGCCAAACGTGACCAGTTCTCAGTAAACGATGCAATAACATAGTGTTATAAAGTGCCACTGGCCCCAACCAGATGTCTTCAACTTGCTGAACATTGACTCGGTGCTATCAGATTTGTTGACTTTTGTATGATGCAGTTTAAGTAGAAGACATGCCTCCCACCCCTGCCCTATGCCTTAGAGTCATGGGTACGGCTGGCTGTCACTAGCTTGGTAGCAATACCAAAGATAAACTTTGGGCCAATATTTGTTGCATTATACATAGAAGCTTCAGTGTTTGTTTTGTTTGTTTGGCCATGGAATTCAGTTAAAACTCACACTAATTTCAGTTCATGGGAAGTATGATGATGGTTTAACATGCCAAAAACAAAACATTTTTATATAAAAATAATGACATTTTGAGAATTTGAGATGATTTCCACATCACCCTTGAACAAGTGTTGGAGCAGTTTTAATTGATGCTATTCACAGTTCCTGTGATATATAGATCAGTATTGTTGTTAATTTTGCAGTTACTTTGTTTTGTCCTGACTAGCTGTTGTCTATTTATTTTATTCAAGTCTAACTTGTGAGTAACAGCATAATACTATACTCTTTGTAGATCAGCCTAAAGACCAAAGATTGTAGCCTTAAGGCAATCTTAGATTGCAAACAATCTTTACATCAGTTTTTGCTAGATGGAGTTTTTGTAGCAAATTAATCTTTACTTAAGCATGTGTGAGCGTGGTGAATCATGAGAGACAGTTTGGATGGCAGATGAAAGAATGTGTTGAAATTGCAACAACTGTAAGTTGTATTGTTATTCTTAGTGGTCACCAAAATTATTGCATAAAGACAATCAAAAGACGTTTTGGGGGTGCCTGGGAGGTGTAAGTGCCTTTTGAGGACAGTGGTGATAGCTGAAAGAAATTTACCTGGATCAGAATGACTAAGAGCCCTTTCTGTCTATGAAGACAGTCCCTCCTGCCTGTGTTGATGCAGTGTCAGTACTTGAAGACAGTCCCTCCTGCCTGTGTTGATGCAGTGTCAGTACTGGAAGACAGTCCCTCCTGCCTGTGTTGATGCAGTGTCAGTACTGGAAGACAGTCCCTCCTGCCTGTGTTGATGCAGTGTCAGTACTGGAAGACAGTCCCTCCCGCCTGTGTTGATGCAGTGTCAGTACTGGAAGACAGTCCCTCCTGCCTGTGTTGATGCAGTGTCAGTACTGGAAGACAGTCCCTCCTGCCTGTGTTGATGCAGTGTCAGTACTGGAAGACAGTCCCTCCTGCCTATGTTGATGCAGTGTCAGTACTGGAAGACAGTCCCTCCCGCCTGTGTTGATGCAGTGTCAGTACTGGAAGACAGTCCCTCCCACCTGTGTTGATGCAGTGTCAGTACTGGAAGACAGTCCCTCCTGCCTGTGTTGATGCAGTGTCAGTACTGGAAGACAGTCCCTCCCGCCTGTGTTGATGCAGTGTCAGTACTGGAAGACAGTCCCTCCTGCCTGTGTTGATGCAGTGTCAGTACTGGAAGACAGTCCCTCCTGCCTATGTTGATGCAGTGTCAGTACTGGAAGACAGTCCCTCCTGCCTGTGTTGATGCAGTGTCAGTACTGGAAGACAGTCCCTCCCGCCTGTGTTGATGCAGTGTCAGTACTGGAAGACAGTCCCTCCTGCCTGTGTTGATGCAGTGTCAGTACTGGAAGACAGTCCCTCCTGCCTGTGTTGATGCAGTGTCAGTACTGGAAGACCATCCCTCCCGCCTGTGTTGATGCAGTGTCAGTACTGGAAGACAGTCCCTCCCGCCTGTGTTGATGCAGTGTCAGTACTGGAAGACCATCCCTCCCGCCTGTGTTGATGCAGTGTCAGTACTGGAAGACAGTCCCTCCAACCTGTGTTGATGCAGTGTCAGTACTGGAAGATAGTCCCTCCCGCCTGTGTTGATGCAGTGTCAGTACTGGAAGACAGTCCCTCCCGCCTGTGTTGATGCAGTGCCAGTACTGGAAGACAGTCCCTCCCGCCTGTGTTGATGCAGTGCCAGTACTGGAAGACCATCCCTCCCGCCTGAGTTGATGCAGTGTCAGTACTGGAAGACAGTCCCTCCCGCCTGTGTTGATGCAGTGTCAGTACTGGAAGACAGTCCCTCCCACCTGTGTTGATGCAGTGTCAGTACTGGAAGACCATCCCTCCCGCCTGTGTTGATGCAGTGCCAGTACTGGAAGACCATCCCTTCCGCCTGTGTTGATGCAGTGTCAGTACTGGAAGACAGTCCCTCCCGCCTGTGTTGATGCAGTGTCAGTACTGGAAGACAGTCGCTCCTGCCTGTGTTGATGCAGTGTCAGTACTGGAAGACCATCCCTCCCGCCTGTGTTGATGCAGTGTCAGTACTGGAAGACAGTCCCTCCAACCTGTGTTGATGCAGTGTCAGTACTGGAAGACAGTCCCTCCTGCCTGTGTTGATGCAGTGTCAGTACTGGAAGACAGTCCCTCCTGCCTGTGTTGATGCAGTGCCAGTACTTGAAGACAGTCCCCCCTGCCTGTGTTGATGCAGTGTCAGTACTGGAAGACAGTCCCTCCTGCCTATGTTGATGCACTAGTCCACTTAAGGCAAAGGTGACTTTAAGTAGTTTTTTATGAGTTCATACACTTACATCTGTATGTCTGTGCAGTATGGAGTGCCTGTCTGCATGTGAGTGTGTGTATGAGTGTTTTGTACAGTTACATAGTGCCATTTCAATACCCAGTCAGCTAGATCATCTAGCCGGAATGTCAGTTTATCTACTGGAGCACCACATTATCAGAGGCTGAGCTTTGGGATTATCATGTTGATGTCCAATGAAATAATGACAACTTTGTTGTTAAAATGAAGATTCATTCTTGTCCTTTTCAGTGGACATCATGCATTTGATGCATACCGGAAGTTGACTGCCTATATGACCTAGAGTTTAGTTGTTCATGTTGTGTACAAAGACTCTCAAGTTACAGGAAATCTTGATGGCAAATTTGAATTGAATGCAATCAAACACTTTTTATCTTGTTTAAATGTACAATATTTACCCCCAGTTTGTTGGTACTCAGAGCTATGCATATTCTTACTGTGATTTCTACACTACTCATCTGTCCTACTGATGTTTGCCTTATGAGTGTATCTATCTGGCTTCTCTGGTGTACATGTTGGAGCTCACTGGCACCCAGTGTCCGTGGGCTTCGTAAGCTGTTGTCATGTGCCCCTGGCCATATGCTGACCGGTACCTGATGCCCAGGGGCGTCAGTTTGTACTTAGCTTGTATATATGCCTATGTAGGACAACAGTTGACAACATGTACATACTATATATTGTTGTGCAACACCTAGAATGCAAAGTTGTTCAAATTATTCAGCTTCTCTCAAACACTATTTTCTAATTTTCCATGATGAAAGCTTTGCAGAAACATTTCATGCATATTTATGATTAGAAGTTAGTTGAAGTTATAGTATCATGAAATCTAAGATGACATCATTGGAATTGATGCAATACCATTTTGTAAGTAGAGTGCAGTGAGAAGCTGATGATGACAACTTTGACCTGGTGCTACATGTAACGGCTTATATGCTGTCTGTGCATGTAAATTATGGAAGTTACATATAATGCATATCAGAGAAATCTGTTGCATGCATAATTGATTATAAAATGCTGATATTGTCTAATAAAATTAGTAAAATTGAAAGTAAAGTCTTTGTCTTTTAACTGGCATTCTTACAGCCTGATTTCACAATCACTAGAGTGGAACGGAATTGCTTTGGTCAGGTTTGGATAAAGATCAACAAAGGTCAAAAACACTGTTCAGGTTATTCACACTGCCTGATGAGTTGGACTTTCACCACCGATCCTGCTCTTGGTCTTATTGCCATGAGATGGGGTTTCCTTAAGTTCTTATTACACTTGTGGGTAATATTAATTACTGTATTCAATGGGTTTATTTTCTGGCATTTTTATGTTTGCTATAAATTGAAGGTCAAAGTCATCAAGTATTTGTATGACATATGCATAAATAATATTAGACATAAAGATAACTTTATGCAAAAATGTGTCCAGTTTTCATATTTGTGATCTCTGTGTCTGGAATACATGATTTTGGTTGATTTCTGTCTAAGATCAAGGTATTGAGTAGTTACATGGAGTGAATGAGTGAATATGGTTTAACTCCACATTTAAGAAAAGTCTAGCAATATCACAGCAAGGGACACCAGAAATGGGCTTGACACATTCCATGCATATGGAGAAACAATACCGGGACCTTGCTTCAGACGAGCAAATGTTTCAACCACTAGGCTACCACCCAAACCACAGTGTAAACACTTTGTGAATGTCTGTAAGATGTCACTCTCAAGGACATTCACTCATTTAAACATGTAAACACTCTACCCCTATTACATCATTGCCAGAAATCCTTTATTTTGGCTGCAATCACACCATACTAAACTTGCAGAATTTCAACAGGGGTCCCCTCCTCAGTCAGCTTGTCACAAATGTGGCCAATTTATTATCTCAGGCGACCCTCACGTAAACTGTTCGAGGTGCAGAGAATCCACCTGTACAAAGGATGATCGCTGTCTGCTCTGTCTCCCTCTCTCCAAGAAAGCATTTACGAAGCTTAGAGAAAAGTTGATAATGATATCTCCCAGACTGATAAACAACCTTACCCATCATCCGGCACATCCAGAGTTTCCTGCCACACTGCAGGAGCAATTATTTAGTCAGCAGAAATCAGAGATGACATCACTTTTTAAATCCCGTCTATTGGCTCCAACGCTGCTGCTGACCCAAGCCTACCGACCATGGCTTACTGTTTGACTGTCCAACGGGACCTAAGCCAGCCGTACAGACTCCACGGGATTACCCAGCCAGCCAGCCAGCCAGCCAGCCAGCCGAGAAGACAGCCACGGCATGGCTACCGTTACCAACGAGCAACAAGTCTCACATATCATAGAGACATATCATACCGGAACCATGGTCACCAGAGGATGACTTATCTGATGCTAGAACATCATCTATTCACAGAGGCGTCAGATTCGAGATGGGGAACTCATATGGACGATCTCACAGTACGGGGCTCATTGAACACCGAGGAGAGAAACTTTCATTTTAACTGCATGGAAATGAAGGCCATATATTACGGCCATCGTGGAATGGAGAACACACCTTCATCTATCATCAGTTCTCATAGCCACGGACAACACCACAGTAGTGGTACATATTCAGAAGCAGGAAGGAACCAGATCCAACTCCCTGATGATGGAGACTTCACGATTGTTTGCTTTTGGCATACTCCTTCAACTGCCGGATGGAAGCGAGACATGTACCTGGGAAACTGAACATACTGGCCGACAGTCTCTCAAGTGGGGGGAGAATATTGGCATATTGGACATTACATCCACAGTCCTTCACTTGGATAACCAAAATACGGGACATACCACACATGGATCTATTCACCACCTGCCACAAACTTGCAGTTTATGCCAGTCCAGTTCCAGACCCAAGAGCTCACCAGGTTGATGCTCTTTCGATGGATTGGACAAATCTATTCAGCTACCATTCCCACCATGGTCTCAAGACAAGGTCATCCACAAGATGGAGTAGATGGATTGCGAAATAATACTGATAGCCCCAGTATGGCTCAGCAGGGCATGGTTCCCCAGACTACTAAAGCTACAAATGGAGGAACCCATAAAGTTACCACTTCGTCGGGATCTGCTACGACAGAATCGTTATCACGCAGAAGATGCAAACATCCGGTTACTCTGAGCTTGCATCAGATACTGTGGCAAGATCGTGGCAACCTTCATACTCCCTTTTATGTGACAATAGATGGGACAAGTTTGTCCAGTGGTGAAGACGACTAGGGATTATTGATAATGCTGTATCAATCCCTATGATGGAGGACTTCCTTCTTCATCTACGATTGATGGTTAAAGATCAGCCCTTCATTCTGTACTTCAACATGACGGATGATCTATTGGAAACCATCCCATCCTCAACAGATTAATTAAATCATTTCTAAGATATTAGGACCCCTCGTATCTTCCTCAAGTGGAATTTGTCTGTGGTGTTATAGGCACTGTTAACCGAACCTTACGAACCCATGGCGAAGGCTACCCTACTTCAAAAAGCCAGGAAAACATCATTTCTGCTAGCCATAGTTACAGCAGCAGGAGTTTCGGAGTTACATGCCTTAGACTAGTCTAGTCTTACCCATGATCAACATTGGACTTCTATAAAGATAAAATCACTCCCAGAATTTGAGCAAAGAACCAATCAAAGCCAAGAACAAATCAAAGCCAAGAACTACACAATCCCGGCATTGGGACCAACAGTGGATCAACCAGACAGACTCTTGTGTCCCATCAGAGCTCTCAAGTTCATCTCTCGTCTAAAGACCCACATAGACCCCATCGAAGGAGGCTCTTTCTATCCTGTAAGACCAACTCGAACAAGGATATCAAAAAGGCTACTTTAGCAGAATGGATGAAGGCCACAGTTGCACAAAGTTATACACAGGCTCAGAATTCCACGCCTTCCCATAAGCCATGGCTACTGCTGCTATGGTCTCGTAGCTACACTCACTGGATTACTCGAGTTTCACTCATACCCCTCACTGGTCTTCCATCACCTTTACCTTCTCTCCCAGAATTTGTAGCTAAGAACTAAGCTGCTGCTGCGCATGTCCCTTTGGGTCACAGATATTACACCATTCCTGTACTAGGATCATCCCGACTTCTGTGCCCCATAAGAGCTCTCAAGCTCTATCTAGCAGCTACTGATCTCCAATGCTGACGTCCGAAAAGATTACAGAGGGGGCGAGGAATGGTCACCTACTACTTCCACTGATGATTGATCCTTAGTGAAACCATATATCATTACAATTGAGTGAACTGGATGACTGGAAGTGACTCCATAACCGAAAGTGACGTCATATGTGACATCATTTGGACCGGAAATGAGATCAAAAGGAAGAAAATGACCTTGGGCGGAAGTGACGTCAGGAACTGATAGTAAAGACCGGAAGTGACGTAAAATATATAAAATGATGGCATCCAAGTATAGGGATTATCATAAATAGGGATATCAGCAATATAACGGTAGTTCTAAAGAAGGGATCACAAATTGACTGATCATTCCTCTGCACGATGTCCTCTTGAAATGGTTCAAAACATAACATCCCTTGGGGATTTGAAACAGTTATGTGAAGAAAGTACAAAGATTAAAGGAAATTACTGTCATATATGCAGGGAGTGTACTAGAGGCAGACCCCACCTTCCCTCTGGTATTTTCTTGCAATGATGTAATAGAGGGAGAGTATTCGCAAAACTTATCGAATAATAGTAATCATTGTTTATAATTCTAAGAATACTACCTCTATTTCATCAGATGTACTCCCTCCCAACTCCCCAATCATCTGTCTCTAGTAGAATGATGTTTGGAAAGAAGTGTGGTTGTGATTGCAGCCAAAATAAAGGATTTATGGCAATGATGTAATAGAGGTAGTATTCTTAGAATTATAAACAATGATATAATGGTGGTCGACGCACCAGATGTAGATCTCACGCCAAAAAATATTTTACAGACTTTGTCGTCATTACACCTTCACTATCATTTCATCAGTTCTCTTATTTTTCGTCAGAAGTATAATTAACCATACTAACGACAGCATTAGAAAGTTGAAAAGTGAAGGCAAATTGCCACTTCAACAGCTGACGCTTCGTATCTATCAGACGCATGACTGCACATTGCCAAGTCAAGTCTCAAACTACGAAAGTTTCTTTACTGATGTCCAGGATCAAGGAACTGGATTCCATCAACAGACGCGCGATGGGCATTGGGGCTTGTATAAATTGGTTCTTCGCAGGGCTTTGTCACGTTACACCACCGCTACAAGAGTCGTATAAGGGTATGTCTAGAGATACCTCGGTATCCATCTCGACAGCATCATTAGGATGCAAGAGCAACTTCTCACTACCCAGGTGTTGATGTCGAGCATACCAAACAGGAGGCCGAAAGAGCCTTCCAGGGACCACGGCTTTCAAGACGAACCAAAGAGGAAATGTGTACACTTCACAAAGGAATCATTTCAGGCTACCACCAAGGAGGACTGGACTTCGCATCCTTGAACGCACAAAGAAGCTAGGATGAGCTACAGAGGGAGCAAGCCTGGTGATAGTGGGGATCGCCAGTGTTCACTGCCTGGCAGTCCCATCCTATCTACCTCGCTATGTTAATCGACTTAAATTATTGAATATCGGAAATCACACCAGGACTAGTGGGAAGCCGGCTGATGGCTGCGGTTAAGCTCTTCGCGTCCGATCACTGGGTTCAAACGTCGTCAAGGGAGGATAGAAGGATACAAGGCCCACTTCCAGTAACGACCAAATCTTTTATCTGGACCCAAATGATGTTGATTCCATCTGACAGATGTTATCAGCGACTTCCAAGGCGATTCAGGATGTAGCATTAAAGTAAATGCCTGAAAAAGCTGACCAATATTTCACCTTTTATTAACCTTTTTACAAATTTTATATAAAGTATAAATGTATTAAAGGAATTTAAATACTAGTATAGGTCCTTGTGTAATGTTTTGGGTCCTATTTGCTGTCAGTCATCAAAACCATGTTGCCGTACTTTCTGACAAACACTCTCCGTGTCTGTATCAATATCTGGTGAAAGCTCCACGTGCTCTGATTGCGTTTGCAACACGCCTACCGATGGAGGTCACCAAATGCTGAAATACGGGGATGGTTCGAGTTCTTGTACAGTTTGTAAGGGTGGATATCCCTGGCTCTTGCACGATGAGCCAGTTGATCTCACAAGTGATCAATTGGGTTCAGACTTCTTGCTGGCCAAGGTAAAGTGTTGATCGCATTCCGACACAAATGGTCCAACACTATGATGCCTGCCTGGTGTTGTCAACCATAAATACAGGTCATGAACATAAGGGATGATTGTCAAAATGTGGGATCACACTGTTTTCAAAGACCTCGTTGAGGGTAACATTGCCCATTTAACAAATCCAGTTCACAGTAATAGGACACACAACTCCAAACCTTTACGGAACCACTACCAAGGGGCACTGGGACAAGCGAGTATATAGCGAGTGACTTTTATCAGAACAATGGATTCATCTCCATGTTCTCAAGTTCCAATGCTGTCGGGTTATAGCAGTGGACGTTGAACAGGAAACAGGCTTCTCTGTAACGTCTTCTCGCGGTATTGGCTGAGAGACGGATTCCTGCATTAAAGTTGCGCCTGAGAATGGTGCTGTTCCCTGTTGGATTTCACCAAGCAGTTTGAATTAAGGCTTTGTTATTAGGCGGCGCTGTCTTCCTTGCTCTTCCCGATGTTGTCGGTGTCGTTTGTTTTTTGTATAAACCAAACTTTTTTTTACAGCAAGAAACAAACTCGTTGCATTAATATTTAATTTGATTCTGGTCTCCAACAACTTTTCAAATCGATGAGGGGACACTAATGAGAGATATTATTGGTATATGTTGCCATAAGCATAATTGTACATCATTTTCAAATTAAGGTATTTACAAACAAACTGTTCTCTTGCGAAATATGTGATACAAATAGATAGCCTGATTACAAAGTACTGGGGCGGTCGGGTAGCCTAGTGGTTAAAGCGTTCGCTCGTGACGCTGAAGACCCGGGTTCGATCCCCGACATGGGTACAATGTGTGAAGCCCATTTTTGGTGTCCCCCGCCGTGATATTGCTGGAATATTGCTAAAAGCGGCGTAAAACCATACTCACTCACTCACTCACTACAAAGTAGTGGGGTGAATATTTCATTCTGATCTTACTGTATTCCGGGTAAATCGTTATAATTAAGACGTGGTAATCATCTTCTGTAACATGGTAGCAGTAGAAGTAGTAGCCATGTAGCTTTTACCCGTTTCAGGAATTTTGGAAAATGTGGCAGTTCTGATAGGCAAATCATGACAATAAAACCTAAATCATGTTAATGTTCGGTGTAAGTTTAATGCTGTTATTGCTACCAGATATCTCTTTGGCGCGTGATTTGAAGCTTGAAATCTGAATAGTAAGTTAAGGTGTTAGACTACCTAAAATCGCTGTACAACTTTTGTTGGTAAATGTCTTTACATCTTTGTTTAAACAGACACATAGTTTAACGATGTCGTGGGATTTCCAGACATATCCACACCCAGACTGAAATAAGGTAGTTCGCACAAAGTAAACTCAGCAGATATCTCCAACATCATCAAATTTCTTTAATTAATCGTAACATCGCTTAGAACAGAACAGTGATAATATGCAGCCTTGTCTGACGCCTATTTCTGTTGTAAATATATCAGTCAGTTAACTCGTACGGATGCTTTAACATTTTGTTACATATTGTGTGATAAACGATTAAGTTTCCCGTGAATTCCAGCTTTAAACAATAAATACTATAATTTTAGCCTATCCACAGAGTCAAAGGATTTTTTAAATCTACAAATATTCAGTATTTTTCATCATTTCTCCTTAGATACTTAATTGAAAACAAAGAGTAAAGGCCTGGTCAGTAGTAGAATAATGTCCTCTGAATCCTGTTTGACATTCTGACACCACATTTTGTGTGGATAGCCCAAATTTTACGACTGTCTGTCATCGTAGTGAATATATTGTTTAAAGTGTACAACAATGTTATACCTCCGTAATTATTTGTTTCATTCTTATCGCCTGATTTGGAACGATTAAACCAACGGTCCAATGTTCAGGAAAATATCAGTTAAGTCTAGAATACAAATACATAACTAACTTTCTTAGCAGAGGTAGAAATAAGACACACGTTTCTTGGAATTCTCCAACAGGTACGCCAGGCGATTTACCTTTTTTGTTTTTTTAATGACAATAAAATGGTCATCCAAAATAATAATCTTCCAGGAAATTCATCAGCATCCTTGCATTTATGACACATGACACGATAACCCTTCTTTGTCACCAGCAGGGTTAAGGGATATTTAAAAGGGTTAACCCTTCAACACAAACCCGAAAGGGTTAGAATCTTTGTCACCAGCAGGGTTAAAGGATATTTAAAAGGATTAAACCAATCATCAGCAAATAAACTTTGTGTTGCACCTTCATAAGAATAAATTTTAACAGAAAAAGCGACACTCATTCTTCTTTGCGGTGTCAACTATTTCTTGAACAACGTTGTGTTCATACTCACTTGTCTTCGAACGACAAGGTTTTGGAAACATTTCTACCAATTTCATATTCAAAGGAATGTGACAATCTACTTTATGTCGGTCTTCGATCTCGCTACCGTTAAACAAAGATCTGGGGAGATCCCATTGTACTGGTCACGTCAGAATGACCATGCATCCGACCAATCGACATCAGAAAATCATCGTCTATCTCCCACTTCAATGGGATAAATAGTTATAACGGAAGCGACAGCTCGTAGCCCGTGGGAACTACTGCTATACAAGCTCGGCCATCATTAGACATTTCAGAATGCTGGTTTGGCTTCAACACATTTTATTCACACGATAAAAATGGAATTTGGTACAAATTCTCCAACTTAGGACACCTTCTCCCAGGTATTTACACCAGTGGTTTTCAGTTTGTACAATACATGAATAGAACAGAAGGAAATAAAAGAATAGGGAAGGTAAGTGAACAGTGAGAACAATACAGCTTACACACACCTCGTTGTATCACGTATACAAATCTGTACATAACTGACTTTTAAATATCATCTTGCTCCGGTAAATCCCGATTTCCATTTAATATCAAATTGAAATCTATTGGTGTATTTTCGACTATAGTGCATATATTTGTCTCTTTCTTCATTTAACAAGTCACATTCCAAGATAATATTACATGTACTTTCACATTGACAGCAAACAAACCTTCTGCTGTGTCTTCTATTCCTAGTCTACATGCACAAATCATAATTTACCTGACTAACCTTATGTCTTAGCTAAGTATGTAGGATATAATGTTTTCTGTATCTAAAAGAGAGGTGCGATGGAGCCTTGGGATGATTGGGAAGTGTGTTATAATACAAAACATTTCAATTCTTTTCTTTAAAACTATATTTATCCATAATACCTTATTGTTTCAATATGTTTCATAAGTGCGCCGAAATTCTATCTCCTTTATATACAGCAAACATTCTCTCCAACCATAGGCTCCCTCCGGGCCCAGATCATCGACAGAAGCGGACGGACTGTAAGGCTAATTGTGGCGTCGGCCACGGCCGCCATCTCACCAACGACAATGTCGACGTTGAAGAATCGCGTTCCGACTTCCCGACTATGTGACAGAGCGGGTCTCCGCAACCGGGAACATTGGCCACTCGGTCCCGGTGTGCGTTCTATCACGCGACTGCCATTTCTTGTATCTTTTCGACCTATTATAACCTGCATCAATAAATATGAGTGCTGTCTTCAACCCTTCAACCCTGAGTTTGTCTTTATTACCCTGATCTACCATCTGATGGTAAAACTCTACGCTTTTGGACAGATGATGGAGAATTATCCGGGTAGCGTGAGTTTGCTGTGGCTCACGCACGATCCCCCTACCCTAACTCGCAGCAAAGCAAATGGTAGTTCAGAGGTGATGGGAGACAAAAGCAGCGTCAAGGCAGCCGCCATCTTGACGGAAAAACGAAGAAGACAACAGACAGCAGCCCAGCCTACCTGATCGCAGCAAAAAGACAGCAACCTAAAACCAGCAATCGTAACAATCATCGGCGACAACCAGACTCAGCAATATTCATGTAATCATGTCAGTACGTCGACTTTCATCAATACTACCAACGTTCAAGATCAAGTCGACCAACGTCAAGATTCTTTAGCAAGAGCCTACCGATATTTATGTGTGACACTATATTTGAACTTTCGTTCGAACTCTCCACGTGTATTGTGCTTATACATATTTTCACGGATACTCTTGTTCATATCAGGTACATCTATCATCATGTCATTTCATCGTTTGTGTTCAAATGTTGTCATGTTGTCATACACTGAGTATGTATTGCAATCCATGTGTTGTTATCAGTGGTACATCCTTATCAGATTAAGTTTGAAATCGGCTAGGCTCTTACTCTATTACATATCCTACACCCTACGCTTATATGCAATGTGTGCAGATCCACGATATCTGCGGGTTTCTGTAATGGGATGTCCTCAGATCTCTGTGTAGCGGTAGTAAGCACTAACATCTGAATTTGTTGTGATTAAGGGATGTGATGAACTTCTACTTTGGGCAAAGCCAGTTTTGAAGTTGGAAAATGTCATTATATCGACATATCAAACAACAAAAGTGTGTTTATATAACCAGCATACGTATAAGAAATATACTCTCCAATAGAGAACGGGGTCATGAAATATAAATGTTACGATCGGTTGTCAGGAGAAATGCTCAGCTTTAAAACATGACTGCTGGGGATAGAAGGATGTCGGAACTAAAACATGCTAACGCCCTAACACACCCGACACATTGCACGTGGAGCTCCTCCCTGCAAGTCGCTAGAATGATACTTTTTATTTTGACACTTCAGTAAAAGGTCGTAAAATTGCTGAGCTGTAAATATCGGTTTCTCATTTCTCATTACTCTTGCTTTAAAGCAGTACTTGTGATCAGATCGGAATGCGTCGTCTATACTTCGTGATGGAAGCCTAATGCTATTGACATGCTTCAAACTGGTAGACCTCAGCAAGGGGTAGCCAATATGTCTCAGTCTGTGATTTGCTGACTTTAGAACGTGATTCCGCAGACGCAAAATGTTAATGATCAGCACCACACAGGACACCCTAGGTCAACAACAAAAGTCCAGGATCAATTAATCAGAAACAAGGCTTTGAGATATCGAGCCCAAACAGCCAATCATATGGCTGTTCACTGGCACCAAGCAACCGGAGTCCAAGTTACGGACCAAACAATTATCGTCTGCATGCTCGGCGACCACGTGTTGTGCCACTATAACAAAACCACATATTCAATCAGATGGTCTTTAGAGCGTAGAAACTGCGGGAATCGACGATGGTCTCGTGTAATGTTTTCAGATGGGTCCAGATTCAATTTAGACTTTCTGGATAGCGATGACGTGTCCGGATCCGAAGCATCCTATAGATCGTCATATAGTAAGGCAACATGACTTATACCGAGACAGCATAGCGTGCCATGCTAGTTCACGTCTTTCAAGAAGATAACGTTCGCGCCCACCGTGCACGTACCGTAACTGAGTACCTCCAGCAGCAAAACATCACCGGAATGCAATGGCCAGCCATGAGTTCTGACTTTGACCCTATAGAGCACGTCTGGGACATGATTGGAGACGAGTACGCTGTCGTCAAAGGCCACCCGCTACATTAGTCGAACTAGGCCCTGCAGGAGGAGTGTACAAGATTTCCTCAATTGTTATTTGGAGGTTAATTCGGACCATGCCACGCCGTATAAACGAATGTTTGACCAATCGTAGACGTATGACCCATCACGTCATCTCGAGCGTCTTCTGTTACTTCAGCCCCCCCCCCCCCCCCTGTCATCTTTGTTGGTTGTTTGCAGCCTTACAATACACCGCCAACATGTGATGTTTATTGTCGTAACATCCACCCCTAGCTCTTTCTTATCTATACATTATCATCATTCGATACCTCTGTATTTCTGTAATCATCAATTATTTTCGAATATCACCTACTATGTTTGGAGAGTATATACTGTTTCTAATATTGTTCGTGACCCGTAAAGATCCGGGGTAGGATAGGTCTACAGTAATCCATGCTTGTCGTGAGAGACGACTATGTCTCGCTGACTCGCTGACTCCCAATGGTGCTCATTATGTCAATCGCCTGATTGACTACACAATGCCATTTAGAAAGTGGTCAAATGTAACAAATGTTATATACTGAGTCAAATTTAAAACTTTACATTTTTAAAAGTGATCCCATATATGATATACAACGGACAAATGTATCAGAGAAGGTAATTTTTAATCATTAATGTCCAAAAAAGGATTTTAATTAACGATGGTAACAATAATTTGTTCCAAGCACCTACGGTATTCGGTAATAACATCAACAGTTTAAATCATAAGTGCCAAGCACGAGAATCTGATGGCACAGAAGTTCAGTAGCGTGTATGGCCACCATGTGCGTTGACAACTGCCACACAACGCCTCCGCGTGGACCTTGTGATGCTTGTGAACACATGAATGGGAAGACGACGCCATTGTTGCTGCAAAATGGTGCCAAGATCTTGCAAATTCTGTGGTTGGTTCTGGAGAGTGTGCAGACTTCTGCCAAGAGCATCCCAGACGTGTTCGATGGGATTGAGGTCCGGAGACCTTGACGGCCAGTCCATGACGTTGACTCCCGTTGACTGGTCGCGGTAAGCAGCAGCGTTGAGGTTGCCACGGATGACAAGAAGCCTTGAACGTGCATTGCCACAGAAAGCATCCCACACCATGACACTTCCGCCTCGAAATCTGTCAACTTCCTGTACACAACACTGGGCGTAAGGTTCATGACGGCGCCTCCATACCCTCGCCCTACCATCAGCAAATCGAAGATTAAATCGGGATTCATCACTGAAGACGACTTGATTCCAATTCCTCTGAGTCCATCGTAAGTGTCGCTGTGCCCACAATTGACGTTGACGTCTGTGTAATTGAGTCAGAATCGGCCCGCAGTATGGCCGTCGTGCTTTAAGGTGAGCAGTTCTCGGACGGTTTCGAACAGTTTGCGCACTCAGTCTACCCCTAAACAGTTCATTTCTGGTTGATGTAGCCGTAAAAAATCGGTTACGGAGGTGACGTAAGACAATCTGACGATCCTCTGCATGTGACGTCACACGTGGTCGACCTGGCCGAGGGCGATCAGCGGTGGTACCCGTTTGCTGTAGACGCGTCTGTAAATCATAGACAGTCCGTCGACTACAACCCATCGTCCTTGCGACTTCAGCTATGGACCTTCCCGTGTGCAACATGCCGATGGCACGTTCACGTTGCACATTTGAAAGGCGTGGCATGACAAATGGCCGTAAAGACTTTTGTTTTCTTGTGTTTTTCTTTTTTTGTTAATGACTGCTAACAAGTATGACTGAAAACACGTGCGGTATTATGGCCACGTGACCAGTTGCACGTGAAAAACCACTTTTGCCACTATAGTGCTGAGCACATGATTTTGATCGATTCACCTGCACAAAAACGGGTGTTATCTGAAGACAATACGTGGCCATTACCTTTTAAATACACAATAAGGGCCCACAATGATAATTGGTCAAAAATGTTAAAATTTTAGGATTGTGAAGTTTTTAATTTGGTTCAGTATATTTGGGATAACACTTTCTTAGTAAAGTACAGATTCTCGTACTTTTGGGGGTTGAGTCCCGTCCAGGATTCGAACACACACTGCCAGAGTGAGGCATCTGATCGCCAGCACACAAAGTCAGCGATCTAACCCACTCAGCCAACCATGCCAGTTAGAAAGTGGTCAAATGAAACAAATGTTTTGTTTGTTTGCTGTTTAACTCCACACTAAGCAAAACTCGGGCTATATGAAGACGGTCTGTAAATAATCGATCATTATATTGACATCATCTATCCATGCAATTGGGATAAGATGACATGCATCCACCAAGTCAGCGAGGCTGACCACTCGATCCGGTTAGTCGCCTTTTACGGCAAGCATGGGTTACTGAAGACTTTCACGGGACTGTGTTTACCCGCTCTCAGCAATACACCAGCTATATGACGACGGTCTGTAAATAATCGAGTCTGGACCAGACAATTCAGTGATCGACATCATCAGCATCGATCCACGCAATTGGGATACGACGACATGCATTAACTAAGTCAGCGAGCCTGACCACCCGATCCCGTTAGTCGCCTCTTACGACAAGCATAGTCGCCTTTTCACGGCAAGCATGAGCTGTTGAAGACCTATTCTACCCCCGGATCTTCACGGGTCGCAAGAGTAGAGAGTTTGTGTTACCGAGGAGAGTGAAGATTAACACTACTTATGGCTGACAGCGATTAACGACCTTTCACTGAAGTGTCAAAATTAAGAATGACCCCTTGGGTGCACTGAGGAATGCATTGTCCACGTTGTCATATTCCCTTACTTGTTTTGAAGAGTGTATGTCTTAATTTTACTGTTAAGGCATGTGTAGATATACTGACAATATACAACTTCAAGACTGGTCTTGCCCAAAATGTTTTCTTTGTCACATATAAATCGTGTAGATTTTATATGGGAGATGACAGATAATGTTAATTTTAGCCTGTAAAACATGTAGTATTGAAGATGAATATTGTTCACAAACGTCATGCGTATTAGCAAGCAAACCTTACTAGATATTTACATCCCGTTGCATATAAGAAAATGACATCATAATATTACACAGATTGTATCAATGTACAGTATTATATCATACAATGTTTGTAACAAATTCTGTACATGCTGTTGAATGAAAATATTACATGTCTCGGTATTCTACGAGGGCTGGTAAAACAAGTTATTATGTCACAGGTGTATGGGGAATAGCTACTAGTGTTCCACTGTTAAATGTTGGGCAGCTGTGTTTAAGGCTGGGAGAACAAGCCTTGATGATGACCCTAGGTCTGGACGTCCCTCAACTTCCATCAATGAAGATTCAATCAAGGAGACAGAAAAAACTTATACTATTAGATAGACGTATTACCAGTGCTGAACTTGAGGAGGATACGAGTCTTAGCCATGGATCCAGTGGAACTATTATTCGTGAACATTTACAGACGAAAAAAATATCTTCTCATTGGGTGTCAAAGTTGTTGTTTTTAATTCTGATCTTAAGGAAAAGAGAACTGACATTTCCAGAGAAAAGCTAGAGCTTATTGAGGAGGATTTCGTCAAATTCAAAAGGAGATTAGTAACGGGTGATGAAACATGGGTCTACCACTATGATCCCGAGTCAAAACGTCAATCCATAGAATGGCACCATTCCACTTCTCCGGCAACAAATAATTCAAGTCTTCAAGGTCAGGTTGGGAAGTTATGGCCACTGTATTCTGTGATGCAAAAGGTGTGATCCTTGTTGATTACTTAGAAAGTCAAAAGACAATTACCGGTGCCTACTAAGCTGATTTGCTTCATCGCCTGAGAGATTCTATCAAAGAAAAGCAGCGAAGAATGCTGACTGCTGGAGTTCTACTATGTCAAGACAATGCCTCTTCTCACAGCTCTCGACTTGCAAAGGCCGCTGTGCGACAATGTGGGTTCGAAGAGCTTCCTCACCCTCCATACTCACCAGACCTGGTACCAAGTGACTTCCACCTTTTTCCTAAACTGAAAGAACCTTCGTGGAAAGCGCTATGACGACAACGATGACCTCAAAGCTGCCGTGAATGGGTTTTTCAGGGTGGCTTCAGAAAACTTCTTCTTGTCTGGAATTGAAAAGCTTCCAAAATAAAATTAAAAACACTTTCACAATTGTTTCTTTTGTTTGTTAGGCTTAGAACGTTTTGACCAGCCCTCGTATCATATGCCGTACATGGGACTCATATATACTGACTAAATCTTCTACGGTACTGAGGGTGAACACGGCAGACACGTTTTCACGCTTTGGTTAATTTTAAAACTTTTTGCTTGTTTTGGTAAGGGCGACAAGAAATAGTTTTAAATAAGCAGGTATATGTATAGGTTCCTCTTCAAATCACATACGCGCAGTGAAGAAATATCATCGCTTCATTATTTCCGGCTGCCCTTAAAATAGAAAGTAATTACAAACATTTTACGTATGATTCTCTCACTCTCACTGCTCGCTGTCTGTGGTGAGGAGAAATGGGGTTTAACGTCGCGTCCAAGATTATTGCACTTATATAGCGACGTTCATGCACGTGTGTGTGTGTGTGTGTGTGTGGCTGCTTGTACTAGACCGGACTGATGCCGATTTATAGTGCTAGCTCACTGAGATACCATGCCGCAGTTTAACATGAATAATCCACTCAGACACAGTATACTGACTCCGAGCCGACCAGTCCTTGTTTAAGCCCCTTTATGCCGAGCGCCAGACAGGGTAACAACAAGTTCCATCTTTTAACGTCTTTTGGTATGACGCGGCCGGGGATCGAACTCCGGACCTTCCGCTCTCCGGGCGGACGCTCTACCACTAGACCACGGGGGCGGTCCCGCTGTATGTGGCAACACGATTCGACGTGTGAGATAAGGACGTCATCTCCTCACGAGGTAATGGGGGCGTTGGAAACTGTGCATCAAGATAAACGTTGACATACTGAGTTATAGTGAAGCTCTAAGGTGAAGCCCACGAGCACTAACATCACTTTTGTTTGTTTGTTGTGCACTAACATCGCGGCGAATCTGAGATTTGACCTCACGAGCGGGGATCTAGGTGCGACTAAGGTGTGCAATTCTGCACGTCGACTTGCGGCACCCTAGACAAGGAAGTTCAAACAAGTTAATTTAGTCAAGTAACTTCTGGGGTTTTTATCCCCCGCCTAAAGGAAGTTTACCAGGGGATATACAAACGGACTCACGTTTCGTTTGGGGAGCACAAGTCAGAAACTGTTCAATACGTCTTCATAAAACTTTGAATATACACCAGGCATGCATTGAACTGGAGGCTTTTGCTATTCAGGAATTATCTATTTTAAAAAAATGGCAACAAGTTGGAGCTAGGTTCAAATGGGGATAGGAGCCGTTTCCGAAGCAGAACTTCACACCAGGCAAGTGCTGAACTGGTGCCCCTTTGCTATTCATGGCAGTACCAGGCTGGAGAGAGGTTCAAATGAGGCTTTCATTTTGGGGAACAAAACTAAAAAACCATTCAATATGTATTGATGACATTGTGTGAGCACATCAGATACATCCCTGTTGCTACGCAGCAACCCATGCGCATTAGGGGCGACATATGGACCTGCTGATTTGATTTGATCATACCCAGATCAGCTTGACAATGCGGCTCATTATTTACTGCACTGCCAAAGATATGTTTTGTTTGTTTGTTGTTTAACGCCGCACTCAGCAATATTCCAGCTATATGACGACGGTCTGTAAATAACAGACATCATGAGCATCGATTTACGCAATTGGGATACGATGACATGCATCAACCAAGTCAGCGAGCCTGACCATCGCCTCTGACAAGCATGGGTTGTTGAAGACAATTTCTAACCCGGAATCTTCAAGGGACCCCAAAATATGTAAGGCAATGGCGGAGTCTCTCACAGTTGTCAATTTTGACCTCTCATTGGCTGGACTAAGATTATCGTTCGCCATGAAGTTCAGAATGTAATTCTTGTTTATATTAAAGCGTAAGGCAGCTTCCCTACTTTATGACATTTCTAGGAACTTAGCAAACCATTACTGTGGGCAAGGTGTAAATGGGCCTAGTTGCCCGAACACCTTAAACTTTCAATCAACCTGACAGAGAGGAGTTTCTCAGTACGCAGTGTTTAGTAGAAAACAAGCACAGCATCATATAAATCAGGTCAGGAATTGTTTACTTTTGTAACTTTGTTACTGAATAATGATTAAGAGTTTTGAAAATGTGATATGCTATCAAGATAAATGCTTGTCTATTGAAAGGTACTTTGGAAAGTATGACGGCAATTAATGAATAGAGGGAATTATTTGGTTTACTCACAAGCTTTAGGATGTCATAAGTAGGTATAACTTCGTTTTTCCTCAGGATACAATTCGGCACAATCCGAGTCTTTCTACAGATAGAAGTTGGGAGTCTGGAGTTGCTGTTTCAAACAAATCATCATGAGCAGTGTCTCAAAGACGATCAAAATCATTCGACCTTTCTTCGTCATTTCTAAGTAAATGTTTTAGCTAACCCCGAATCAAGCCGATTACACATAAACTGGATACGAACTTGTAAAATGCACTTTATTGAGATTATTTCTATTTCTGATAGTTAGTGGACTTCCGACAAGTAGACAAAATGAAAGCATATTGTTCATGCTAAACGCAAATCTATCAAAACGTAAGGGCGGTAATGTAAATCAACTAGAAAAGTGGTACAACCAAATTGTACCAAGTATTAAGCTTTTTTCATAATACCAACGTTAAATCCGATAAGTTCTATTCAAATTATTGCAAATGATCACTCTATAAGTGCATGTTTTGATGATAATATGGACGCTCAATGAATTATACCACAAAACAGCTCATGCGAAAAAAACACATTATTCTGAAGGAGTGCGAGATTTAGAGAGCCACTACCTTGCATGTCATAGTACTGGAACACAATGACTTTAGGTGAATGTGTCCGTTGCCCTCTATTCTGTAACAGATATTGGCTACTTCACGTGCCAGCGAACACAATCATATGGTATGTTATATCTTGATCTGGGCGGTAGATTCACCTGGGCATGCATATGAAGACTTCCGAATATACTAAACAAAGCATATATGCCGTCAGGAATGGTCTAGTGTTCTTGTTATGACACATGTATCCATTGTGAACTAACTTAGAGGAACAGCAACATCCGACTCGAATGTGTACTTTTGGAAAATATTTCGGTCCTGCTCGAATTGGTGCACACAATTGAATGCATTTAAGCTATCGTATCAGGGAATCAGTTTTCTCGCTCAATAACCGGGCTAACACGTCTCGGGATGTTCTTCAATGAAGCTCCGAAAACCAGAAACTGTAACAATGATGTGCGCTAGAAGTACTTACGTGCTAACTTGTATTCTATGTAACTGGACCCGTGAAGATTGGGTAGAGAATAGGTCTTCAGCAACAAATGCTTGCCGTAAGGAGCGATTAACGGGTTCGGGGCGGTCACGCTCGCTGACTTGGTTGATGCATCGTATCTCAATTGCGTAGATCGATGCTCAAGATGTCAATCACTGTTGGAACAAGCGTATTAAACTGCAAAGGGGCTATGTTGCAAATTTATCCAGTCCTGGTGAGCTTAACAACCGTATTCATGAGATGCCACTATCAAGCATGGCTTCATATTATATCAATGTTAATTCCGGTTTTACGTAATGTAATTAGAAAATCAAAGTTCTGACATACCTATTTCGTGTCGCTATGCGACATAGTAACATTACGACCAAACAATACTAAGATAAGAAACAAGAGTCATCCGAAGATGACATATCCCCCCGACGTGTAAAAAATCTAAATGTATTTAGATTGGCAAGGAAATCTTTTTCCTTGCTGCCAAAACCAGAAATATAATGAAGGTTATTAAATATTGGTTCATGTAGCTCACTTTCTGATGATCTCATGAAATTGTAATAACAATAACTTCGCAGTTTCGCATATGAATAGCTCTGTAGTAGCCTCATGACACAAAGGCATAAAGAGAATGTACTAGGTTATGTAGCTCACATCATATATAGTATATGATATCGGTAAATAGTACACCTTAGAATTGTATGTCAGGGGCTACAAATTAAAAAGATTAAAATATAACAAACTGCACCACTAGTGAACATGATTGATATGTGCATAAAGTTTGGTGAATCTCTGTCGCATGGTTTAGAAGATATACTCCAGACGAGGACATTACCCTAAGTTCATCAATTTTCAATTTAAATTGAAAAAAGAAAAAATCAATTAAGAGCAAAGGCACCACTACATAACCTGCTTGATAGCTTCTCAAAAGTTTTACACCTAAGTTGTATGGTTCGGGAGATATGGTCCGGACAAGAGCACTACCCTCAAATTTCCTAAGTTCATCATATTTCCATGGAAACGACAAAAATATAAAATTCTAAAAATCTCTAAATAGCGAAAGGCACTTCTACTGAGCCTGATTGTTAAGTGTACCAAGTTTTGTTTATTCATCAATATCCAAATAGTCTAGTACTAACTTTTTGATTTTGGTCTCCATTTCCTGATTGGATATACCTAAAACACTTGAATATTCTATGACGCTTCCTTTTTCTCCTCATAGGACACTTGAGGATGTTATGATGCTTCCTTTTTTCCTCATAGGATCTATGTGGGTTTCTATACCCTGATTGGATATTTGGAAAAACACTTGAGGATTTTATGACGCTTCCTTTTCCTCACAGGATCTATGTGGACATCATCTAAATGTTTGCTATTGTGTTCAAAACGCTGTGCGCACACTAGTGTGAAAATACCTCCTAGTGTTTGTGTATTATCTTCTATTACGCCTGTGTTTATCAGCTGGATTATTCATGGATTAACCCATATGAGTGTAAGTTACTTTAGTTTTCTTTGTATGTCGGCAATTGAGATGCTATTTACATGAATGCTTATATGACCTTATATGTTTACTTACTGATATAAATCAATAATATTATGGCCTTGTTACCAAACTATGCGGCGAAATATAGGAATTTCCAAAATCCTTGAGCCGCAAACATCGGTCTTTCTTTGTTTTTATTCTTTCCTTTTCTTTTATTTTCATATAAAACCAAAGAAATCAGTCATTACACAGACAAGATATGTATCCCTGGTATATTCTGTTGTCAAAACAAAACTCCAATATGCAATGTCTATACAATCTAAACTATCCTTGCTATCTGCAAACTGCAGAGGCTTAGCTGATAAGCTAAAAAGAAAAGAGGTTTTTAATATTTGGCGCAAACGAAATTTTGATGTCATCTGCCTTCAAGATATTCATATAGATAAAAATCAAGTGAACATTTTTAGGAATGACTGGGGCCTTGAGTGTATTTTCGCTCCCTTCAAGTCTAATGCCCGCGGGGTGGCTATTCTCTTTAATTCCATCGAAATGTCTATTCATAAGGTTATGATAGATGATGGTGGAAATTTTATAATTGCTGATATAACCATTAAAGGAATAAGATTGATTTAGCTACTATATATGGGCCTAATTCTGATCTCCCAAAATTTTATCATGATATCTTTAATGCCATTGATGGACTTGATAATGAAGCGATTATAATTTGTGGGGATTGGAACCTCATTCTTGATCAATCTCTAGATCTGGAAAACTATAAAAATATTAACAACCCAAATGCTAGAAAAACGGTTCTAGACTATTTATCTCAGTTTAACCTATATGATGTTTGGCGTGAACAGAATGCAGCTGTTAGAAAATTCACATGGTGGAAACATAAACCCAGACAGCAAGCTAGGCTAGACTTTTTTCTGGTTAGTGAAGATATTTTAAACCTATCCTCTGCTGCTGACATTCTCCCAGGTTATAAATCTGACCATTCGGCTATTTCTTTATGCCTAAATGATTCTCTGATAAATAATAGGGGCCGTGGATATTTTAAATTTAACACTTCCCTTTTAAGAAATAAACAATATGTGGATATGGTTACGACTGTTTTAGATGAAACAAAACAACAATATGTGCATCCATCTTATAGATCAGACCATTCTGCTCCTTTTGATGAATTGGATTTAAAACTGAATATACCTGATTCCCATTCTTGGAAACCTTTTTAATGAATTTGCGAGGTAAAACAATTTCTTTTTCCTCATATTTGAAAAAGAAAAGAGGAAAGAAATTGGGCGATTTAGAAAAAGAAATAAACCAATATGAAAATAAAATTAGAGAGGATTTTCAAAATATTTCTGAAGAAGCTTTAAGTAAATTATCTGAATCAAAAAAGGATTATGAAAAAATTAAAGAAGAAGAAAGCAAGATAAATGCTTTTAATAAGAGATTACAATGGTATGAGGAGGGAGAGAAACCAACTAAATATTTTTGTCGTCTTGAAAATAGATTTTTTACAAATAATATCATCTCCTCTTTGATTAATAGTGAAGGTGAGGAACTGAATGATACAACTCTCATCATTAAAGAACAAGAATCATTTTATAGAATCTTGTACCAAAAAAATAGTTCAGTACATACTGACCCAAGCCTGATGTTAAACAATATTCCAATTCCAAAACTAGAGAATGATATGCAACAGGCCTTTAAACAGCCGTTATCCCTAAGCGAAATTGGTAAAGCTACACTTGCAATGAAAAATAATAAGAGCCCAGGTCTTGATGGCTTCCCAATTGACTTCTTTTTATTTTTCTGGAAAGATTTAAGAGTCTGGATATGGAGATACTTTAATCACGCTTACCACTCTAACTCTTTGACTTCTACTATGAACTGGGGCGTGATTACTTGCATTCCAAAAGCAAATAAAGATAGAAAAAGATTAAAAAATTGGCGTCCCATTACTTTATTAAATGCTGTATATAAGATTTTAAGCTCTTGTATTACTAATAGAATCAAGCAATCTTTAAACAAATTAATTCATTGTAATCAATCAGGATTTATCCCTGGGAGATGTTTAAGTGAAAATACTAGATTACTTTACGATATCATATTTGAAACTAAGAGACTTGACAAAAAAGGTACGTTGATACTCATTGATTTTGAGAAAGCGTTCGACACCGTGAATAAAGATTTTATTTTCCTCGTTCTTGAAAAATTTGGCTTTGGGCCAAATATCATTAAATGGATACATATACTCATATCTAATGCCTCTTCTTGTATTGTCCAAAATGGCTACCTTTCTAAAATTTTCATGAATGAAAGAGGTTGTAGACAGGGTGACCCAATTTCCCCCTATTTGTTTCTTTTCGTAGCTAAAATTCTCGGTATCATGATTCGTAATAATGAAGATATAAAAGGTATACTTCCACACGATATTGAACACACATTGGGCCAATATGCTGACGACACCCAACTTTTTTTAGATGGCTCGGAAAAAATCATTAAAATCAGCCATGGATACACTTGAAACTTTTTACAAAATCTCAGGATTAAAAATGAACTTTGAAAAAACCAAAGCAATATGGATAGGCAGTATGGCTGGTAGTAAAGTCCGATTTTGTCCTAACTTAAAGCTAGATTGGCATGATGGCAACTTTGAAGTTTTGGGCATATGTTTAAATGTTGACTTAAAAGACCTTTGGGTAATCAACACTAAAAAACGCCTTGATAATATCTATGGTATTATAAGCAAATGGAAAAAACGTAATTTGACTTTGATGGGTAAAATAACAGTTGTTAAGACTTTAATTCTCTCTTCCCTTGTACATATTTTTTCCGCTCTCCCAAATCCATCAAAAGCTTTTATTGATCAATTGAATAGAATTCTTTTTAACTTTATTTGGAGTGGCAAAAAAGATAAGATTAAGAGGGATTATTTGAAAAGGAATTACAGTCAAGGTGGATTGAAAATGACTGATTTACCCAAATTTATATCATCTTTAAAAATTTCATGTTTAAAAAGATATTGCGAAAAAAAAATTAATTATGACCTTGCTAGTTTTCAGCTGGCTCATATCTACACTTTAGGTGCCTGTTACGACGTAAATTGTAATAAAAAGGTAAATTGTAATACTTGCAGCAAATTGTAATAATTTTGACGTAAATTGTAATAACAACGTAAATTGTAATAAAATTTGACGTAAATTGTAATACGCAAATTGTAATAAAAATTTACGTAAATTGCAATAAACTCAACCTGCGGTAAAATGTAATAACTTTTTACGTAAATTGTAATAACCTTATAAGTTTAGTGAGGTCGTTATCGTACATTGTTGTATAATGATATGTATATATAAACGCATTGGAATTTCATTTCTATGGTTCTCCAGAAGAGGATTAATTACTAGAATGTACTTAGTTTTCTTATTTATTTGAGAAATACTCTGTGTGTTTTGTACTTATTTGTAATATATCCTATTGACGATTTTCATCATAATTGTTCATATTTAACCTAATGGAATCATATTTCAATTGGTAAAGTAGGTAGTAATATACACAATGGAATAATTATAACGTAACAAACTTACACAAATATATTGATGTGTAAATGTGGAAAGTCTGACTTTTACTGACTGAAGCAAATCTATTTATTTTACAACTGTATATTTGTTCATATTTTATGCGGAGAGGGGTTTACTAAGTTGCAAGAACTTGTCCCCAATACAGTTCTCATTTTGTTCTGTGAATAAAATATGTTTCAACTAAACTAAACTAGCAAATGGATGACATGTCATTCTGCAGTAGTCTGTGTGCAAGCTGATTTATACATGTTCATATACATAATATCAATTTATTATTATTCAACTTTCAATTCTTTTAACGTTGCTCGGAGGATGTAAAGCAAATAATGACAATGTCCTGGGCGATGTACATGTGGGTATGTGAACCCGCAAGGACTACCTTTATCAATTATTTTACGTGCAGCTTGTGTCATGTCTGTATTGTTAGAATGATACTCTAGCAACTGTACCCATCGAAATTTATGACCGAAAGATCAATCCTCGGGTTAAAAATGATGGATTACATTAGGTACGTCTATTCGACAAATAGGTTAATTGATTTATCATCCAATAGTAGCTTAGCTAGGAGTCCATTGCAATAACATTGAGTTACGAGTTACCGAAGAGAGCTCTGTGCAACCGGACCCTGAAATTATGTCGATTTGCATTGGAGGTTTACTTAATTTGATAAGGAGCACATGGCCGTTTCCTTGAAACAAACGAGACAATTCAATCGTATTTATACATTATATTTTGACGAAGAATTCAAATACAACAGATGAGTGACAGATCTCCCTTGCAATGTAAAAGGAAAAAAACCAGTCGTCAGCAAAGGCAGCATAGATTTTACATGCATGGGAAAGGAGAATACCTAATACATAACATTATATACAATGCTTTTATTAATATCAAAAGAGGGGCGTGGATATTCTTGACCTACATTGCATTTACTATTAGATATTGTGTATTCTCGATCTCTGTGAACTTCTCACAGATAAATAAATAATAATAAATAAATGCAAACCATGTTAACTTATGCAATATTTGTAGCAATGTATGATTAACATATGGATCATTAAAATAACAAAGTATTTCCTTTCATAGGAAGAAGTATATTTAATGAAATAAATGAATAAAAGTAACTGTCTGGATTCCTTTCATATGTCATGAAGAACTAACAACAACTTACTGACAACTTTTGCTGGGATATTAACTGCTTGCCCCAACAACAAAAACAGAATCCATCATGATAACGGCACAAAATCATAATTCAAAGCATACACAAATAATATCCGGTATCTTCGGGCATGTCTTGTTGAGTTTCAAAGAGCATCAGAATGTATGATAAATTTGTTGCAATCAATCATTGCTGAAATATATCTGTTTTGATCAAAATTGAAAGGATGGAAAATCTATAATGAAAAGGTTTTTGTCACTAACGTAAATATTCTCTTTGACCTTATACGAAGAGTATTCTAAGATCATTAAACTCGGCAATCGTTGGTGGATTGCGCCAAGCAACCTTTATACCAAATTTGGTACCTCACGTGTAATGCGGTACATAATTTTCGAAACAGATAATTACGTTTTTCATAAGTTATCACTAATTTGTGACATATATACGGACCAAAATTACCTCAGAGGATAATCTTCTCTGGAGGTTTAAGAGGATTAAAATATTTCCAGCTAACATCAAGCACTGTAATAAAATATTGAAATTATAGCATACCTTCTTAACATTCCAATGAAAGGAATAGTGACTAACTAAGAAACCAAATTATATTTATCTCCGATACTCTGCCCTCATCAGCACACACACACACACACACACACACACACACACACACACAGGTATGTATGTGTGTGTGTGTTTATGCATGAATGTATGTATGTATGTATGTATGTGTGTGTTTATGTATGTATGTATGTATGTATGTATGTATGTGCGCGCATGTAGGTGTGTATGTAATGAGCTGTGAGCTCTATGTGAGAAAAAAGTGATAAGGGTAGGCAATTAGAACTAGGTTAAAAAATCGGAGCAAAATATAATTTGACTTTTTGGTAAGTCACCAGTCATTTCATTGGAATTTTACGAGAGTATGTTATTACAGTGCTTGATGTTAGCCCAAATTACTTTAAACCTCTTAATCGTTCAGAGGAGGTTATGTTTTCAGGGGATTATTGTACGTATATATTCGTATCAAGGTTTCTTGGCGCAATCCATCAACGATTGTCGAGATTAATGATCTTCAAGTACGTTTCAAGGTCAAAGAGAAAATTTACTTTAGTGACAAACATATTTTCATTATAAATTTTCAATTCCTTTCTATTTGGATACAAGCAGATATATTTCAGCAATTGATTGCAAGAAATTTATGATAATTCGTATACTCTTTGAAACTGTACAAAAGTTATCCGAAGATACCGGATGTTATTTGTGTATGCACGTGATCTGTCAACTCATTTGTTGTATTTGAATTCTTCATCAAAATTAAATGAATTGTATAAATATGATTAAATTCCCTCGTTTGTTTCAAGAAAAGGATCATGTACTCCTTATCAACTCATATAGCATTTCCACTGCAAATCGACACACTGGTTGACCAGCCTGTGTTTGTACCCTTCGTCATCACTCGTTCAGTCGTGTCGAACTGGTCAACATACTGTTGAAGCAAGTCATGGAAAAAACATCTTGAATAGCCTTTTAAGAGTAGTGAACAATATGTCACAATTAAGTTATTTGTCGAATATACGGTTGTGTAACCCATCATTTTGAACCCGAGGATGGATCTTTCAGTCATGTAAATTTATCGATGTTGACACCACCCTTTAATGACGATTGTACGATAAAGCCTATACCAACCATCCCTAACTTAACAGTTTTGTACGTTTGTCATCATACACAGTATTTCTCGAATTGTACATGTAAAACGCAAGCTCAACTGACAAAGCTCATTAAAAGTCAGACTTTCCACATTTACACATCAATATATTTGTGTAAGTTTGTTACGTTATAATTATTCCATTGTGTATATTACTACCTACTTTACCAGTTGAAATATGATTCAATTAGGTTAAAAATGAACAATTATGATGAAAATCGTCATTAGGATATATTAAAATTAAGTACAAAACACAAATAAATAAGAAAACTAAGTTCATTCTAGTAATCAATCCTCTTCTGGAGAACCATAGAAATGAAATTCCAATGCGTTTATATATACATATCATTATACAACAATGTACGATAACGACCTCACTAAACTTATAAGGTTATTACAATTTACGTAAAAAGTTATTACATTTTACCGCAAGTAGAGATTATTACAATTTACGTCAATTTTTATTACAATTTGCGTATTACAATTTACGTCAAATATTATTACAATTTACGTTATTACAATTTACGTCAAAATTATTACAATTTGCTGCAAGTATTACAATTTACCTTTTTATTACAATTTACGTCGTAACAGTGCCAGTTTGCACAAGAATTGGGAAATTGTAAATCCTTTCTGGAAAGATACCCTTATAGCCTGGAGTGACTTTATGCATTCATATGACTTTGAAGACTTAGAAAAAGCAGAAATTGCTTCCCAACCCATATGGTTAAACCATTATTTTAGAGAACCAGTATACCTTTTTTATTGACTGGTTTAAAAGAGGTATAGTTACGATAAAAGACTTGTATGATGAAAACGGGTGGATCCCTTTCCCACGTTTACAACAACTTTATGATCTTAAAGGAACTTTTCTCGACTATAACCGTATGTTTTTTAATATTCCAAGAAGTTGGAGACAAAAATATTGATAAAAATCTACATTCCTCTTCTAATCTCACAGTATCTCCTTGGATTTATGATCTTACACGTTCTATTAAAGGAACAAAAGTGTTTTATAATAAACTGATAGGGAATTGCCTCCCTCTCCCTAAATCTTGTTTGAAATGGGAAAATCAGCTGGGATGTTCTTTTCCATGGAATCAAATATTCAGTGTATATTGCCATGGGTTAAGGGACACATAACTCAGGGATTTCCAGTTTAGATTTATTCATAAAGTAATATTTACTAAACGTGAGTTATTAAGAATGAAACTTATTGATAACGATGAGTGTCCTATGTGTCATACTCACAAAGAAAATGTTTTTCATGTTTATATCGAATGTCATGTTGTTAAGAATTTCTGGTCCGATTTCTGTATTTACTTGACTCATATCTTGTATAGAAAAATCCTTATAACTGACAACGAGCTCCTCTTTGGTACCTCTGCCTTCATCTGTACCATGATGTGGATTATGCCTTAGGCCTCCTCTGTACCATATCCTTTTGAGAAGTACCTGTATTCATAAAGCTGTATTGCTTTCCGAGTGCATATGTATCCTGTGAATATGACTGGATAAAAATTTATAAAAAAAAGAAGGTTTTGCGAAGCTATGTTGTACGGTTTAGAAAATATGCTCGGGACAAGAGCAGTAGCCTCAAATTTCCCGAGTTCATAATATTTCCATGGAAACGACTAAAATATAAAATTCTAAAAATCTCCAAATAGCAAAAGACACTTCTACTGAGCCTGATTGTTAAGTGTACAAACGTTTTGGGAAGCTATGTTGTACCGTTTAGGTAATATGCTCCGGACAAGAGCACTCCCCTCAAATTTCCTAAGTTCATCCATCATATTTCCACGGAAACGACAAAAATATAAAATTCTACAAAACCTCCAAATAGCAAAAGACACTTCTACTGAGCCTGATTGTTAAGTGTACAAACGTTTTGGGAAGCTATGTTGTACGGTTTAGGTAATATGCTCCGGACAAGAGCACTCTCCTCAAATTTCCTAAGTTCATCCATCATATTTCCACGGAAACGACAAAAATAAAAAATTCTAAAAATCTCTAAATAGCAAAAGGCACTACTACTGAGCCTGATTGGTAAGTGTGCCAAGTTTTGTGTAGCTAGGTTGTACGGTTTAGGAAATATGCTCCGGACAAAAGCACTACCCTCAAATTTCCTAAGTTCATCCATCATATTTCCACGGAAACAACAAAAATAAAAAATTCTAAAAATCTCTAAATAGCAAAAGGCACTACTACTGAGCCCGATTGGTAAGTGTACCAAGTTTTGTAAAGCTAGGTTGTACGGTTTAGGAAATATGCTCCGGACAAACAATGATTACAGACGGACGGACGGACAGACAGACAGACAGACATACTGATGGCTATATCCCCCCGTCATTATATGTCGGGGGGATAACAAGCCAGTAGCTATTTGAATTCCGAATATCAAGAGGTTCTTCCCGGAGGCATGATCCGAGACTAGACACTGACGCAAATATATATGATTGTGATAGATAACAACACTATCGCACAACAATATTCAATAGACTTTTATAGCAATAAAACAATACAAAATAAACCGTGGTAAAATATAACTCAAAACAGAGCTGCTTGCTCCAAAGTGGAATCATAAGGTGTCATCAAAAGTATTGATATATTTCATAAATAGCAAAATTCATCTGTAATCGTGTCAGTCACTCTATCATCGAAAGATATCTGAAATATCACTTATTATAAGGATTAAGGATAATGATATGTAGTCAGTACATATAACATGATCGATGACATTCATAGAAATAGTACTTGGGCTGTTTCAAGGAAGACGAGAAATGCACATTACCACACTACACGGGCATCGTGCAAGTGTACACACATAGTAGTAACACTTTCAACTATCTGGTTCAAAACAATGGTCACAAACAAAACCCTAACTAATCTCATTTAAATCAGATCTTAGTTCCCCGCGATCTAGTTCTCCCGCGAAAAAAAAGATCTAAGGACACCCTATTAGGGATCACGTCAGAACGACCTTTCGGGAACTTTGATCGACCAAAAAAAGTCGACATTAGCCAACCATAAAGCAGCTACATTTCTCGAACACAAGTTCCAAACTGGTGACTTCCAATCCGGACTATGCTTTGAAAAACGTTTTGACAAAGTTCTCGATTCAAAACTTGAAAACTGAACAAAATATCATTCTGGATGATATGATAGATGGCTGAGATTGTATGGCAGTATTTCCCATGGGTTATGCAATCTCATCCGGTCAAATGTTTATCCCACTGAAGCAAGTGATAGACGATGATTTTGACGGAATGCCCCATGTTAATCTTTTCGAGGTTGCAGAAAACACATTCCAAGGCATTGGTGACCAACTCGTGTTTTTCCGAAACCAGCCAAAATAGCGACTCCTTAAAAAACTAAGCGCAAACGGACCAAGTTGAAAGAATTGTCAACTCGTTGCGTAATGATATCACGTATATTTCCGCCATGTCCGAATATGTGTTTAAACACATCGGAACTTACCCTATTTAACTGTACCTAGGGTATATTTTTAGATGCAAGACATGTGTGAAATAAAAAATTATTCCGGAAGGATTCTTTGACGAAGAACATTTTGATTTGTTTGTTGTTATTTAGCACATAACATTCATTGGCGAGTGTTCTTGCAAGGTGGTGACGAATGATTCCAGCAGTCACTTTCCCTATCTGGTAAACGAAGCTCCGATAGGTCGGACGAAAGGTCGTTCTGAACTGACCCATAATGGGATGTTCTCAGATCTTTGTTTAGCGGTAGCGAGAACTATGATCTGATTTAAGTGAGAATTAACCCTAACAGGCTATATTAACAAACTTTAACTGAACATTTCTGATGCCTTTAACCTTTCTATCACAAATTCCACATGTATAGCCACGGTCTAGGAAGACCGAGTTGTGCCTGAGTAAAAGTTGACCATAATTAAAATATCCAGACTATTACGACTTTTACTGTTAGCTCTGCTTTTCTCCTGGAATCGTCACTGTATCCCGTCCTCTACCGGAACTGCCCATGTGGTCCTGGATAATAAGTTTAAGATGCCAGTAAAACCCTCCACGTCCAGACTGACTAACCATGCAGGGCGTCAAGGCAGAAGTACCTGTTCGGGCGGGTAAAACTGTCCGGTAAAATGCACGCTAGTCTACCAGAGTTTCCTGTTCTGGTGGAAGCGCAGCATTCCACCACAGACCGAACATGAGGGGTAGGTCTTGCTGTCCTTCTTGGGGATGTGCCAACACTTGCTGCAGCGCACTCGGTACTTTCTGTATCTGTAACACGAAATCACATATGCATATAGTGCCCCAAAGTACACGTTCGATACATAGCACTCGCCCTGTAGTGCACGATCAACAAGGCGTAAGTGAGTATTTACTACGATGATTCATCCTACAACACAACTGATGACCTTACTTAACCTAGCTACATGGACCGTGTGACGTCATGCTAGTTTAGAAGCACTGGCTCGACAGTGACAATTCTCAACTTTAATGTGTATTCTCAATCCAGTTGTGACTAACCAGCGCCAGCGAGGTCCTGGGAGTGTAGCAATGTTGGTGCCGAATGTTGACTGGTATAATGTCCCCACTACAGCCTTCACGCACTGTGCATTAAACTACACATCGATACTAGTCTGCTATCAACAAATGTCCTCGCTAGAGTGTACTATGAAGAACTGTACCATGTCATGGAACATTTTATTTTCCCCTCAAGAGTACCCCACCTCCCTTCTCGGAGACTTTAATACCGATATCAGTCATGGACACATTCCATATAGTAAATGTAACAAAGTAAAAACATTAATTTACCATGTCTTGATAGATATTGATTCAGTGAGTGAGTGAGTGAATATTTATAGTCACATCGGCAATATTTCAGCCATATCGTGACTAAATCAAGTAAGACAGTAATAATACATACAATTTTATTATAAAACCTGTCATCAAAGGTCAGTAAAATAACTAGATTATCACAGATGTACATTTTCAGACTAGTATGGAACCATAAAAATGATACTACCATAAATAACAATACAGTATAAAAACGGGGCTAGGGATCGCCAGCAAGTAAAGGTAGGCCACCATACTAGGAACCGTGGGGACTTCTGCTACCTGCACGGTTCCCCAGCAGGATTTACGCTATCCCTTAGCTGCTGGTGATTATCATCAAGTTTAGCCGAATTAAAACAAACAAGTATACTACGACTAAAACGGTAGTAGGAATAAACTGACTTCGAATGATGTGGACTTGCATACCTCCTCGGAGATATTGATTCAATAGCAGTGTTTATGTCAAAAACACTGGCGTTCCATATCATGTCTCAGATCACTTCCCAATAGGTGTTTGTATACTTCATCCAGAAAATATTGGGTACTATCACAAAGGCAAGTGAAACTAAGCTAATGCTTACTATGGATGACACAGATAACAATTTCCGTGGCATTGAAATACAAATGTAACAACTCTCACTTTGAAAAAAAAAAAATTGTCGAAATCTATGGGTTACTTGCGGTAAAGGCAAATATAAAAACGAAGCAGCTTATGTTGGTTGGTTTGTTTGTTTGTTGTTTAACGCTGCACTCAGCAATATTCCAGCTATATGGCGGCGGTCTGTAAATAATCAAGTCTTGACCAGACAGTCCATTGATTGATATCATGAGCATCGATCAACGCAATTGGGATTGATGACACGCATCAACCAAGTCAGCGAGCCTGACCACCCGATCCCATGCTGCTTATGTAAATATATAGCAGTAAAAGAACTATTAAGTAACAAACATCGCCATGCAAAGCACCAGTTGTCTAAATATAGATTTAACGAAATCTACCAGGCTGTTGAAGTGGATGTCAAAGAATTTTACAAAACCACAAAACGTTGCAAACGCTAAAGGGAAATAATGAAAAGATTTCCTGTGATTCTAAAGTTTGTAACGATGGAAAGAATATTTGCAATCTGTTACGAATTCATTTTCATACACTAGCTATTTCTTGCCCTGGTCCATCTCCCTGAGGCAAGGTGGTTAACTGGCATTTAAGTCCACTTTCCACCGGACATTTACAGTCAGTTAGCTCCCTTGCTTAGGGAAGATGGCCCTGGTGTGGCATGTGACTATGTGCATGGTCAGAATGTAAAAGAGTGGGTTGCTGATACTGAAACAATGGATGATATAGATAACGACACCAGGTAGCAATTGCATTATCCATTCACTGTAGAAGCAAGTAAAACGACTGAAAGTACAAAGGCTGTTAGATCTCTGCTGCATCATATTGCCTTAGTATTCTATGGCTTATATATTAAACAACTGTATGATATAGGGATAACCGGTAAACTCTGGAGAATACTAGTATTAAGACTCGCTTATAGCTCTATGATGAAGTCATGTGGGTGCTTTAAGGTGTGTGTTTAGGGGGTGGTTATAGCACCGCACTATAGTACACATTCTACATATGCGCCCTTACAATACAGCAACGTAGCACCAACCTTCTTAGTGTATCCCTGATATTGCACCAGCCATATGGCCAAACTGGAGCTCCAAAGGGGGATTAGTGGATTGGGTTACTTTATGTAGGTAATCGATCATTGTCCAGAAGCTTCTTTTTGCTCTGGCTAACGTGACGGAAATATGTTTGCCCTCAGCTGTTTTCTTTCAACTTCGCTTATATAACCACTAGGGGCAGGCTATCTGTGACAAGTACATGTTATGCAGTTAAAATAATTTACTCTTCTAGGGATAGCCCTCGTTTGTATGTATCAATAGGTCCACACTAAAGTGATCACCTGATTCCACACGCATTACACAGAGGGGTGCCGTCCTCTGCGTCTCGCCACAGGGGTGTGCGCCGGGTCCCACAGGATGCACAAACCTTGGCTGAAACATAAGAAGGGCTGTCAACTTTATCTTTGTGATTGTCATATATATACGAACGATGCATGTTACCATTTTAAAGAACACTTTCTGTTACCATGAGATACTTTATATAAGTTATATCTATGATACTATGAAAATTGAACACTTCAGAGTGAGTGAGTTGGATATTCCAGTTATATCACCGCGTGTCAGCTTAATGTTGGAGGAAACGTTTTCCACTTCGGTGAAACCGAGCATGGGTATGGTGCTGACAAACCTAGAAACATAATCGGGGCGAACCGGGATTCCAACCAACAATCATAGGTTTCTGGCATGCCCAAGGGACGCAACTCCGCACAGCGAATCGCGGCGCCTTAGACGACGGCCACCTGTGCCCCCACTTCAGAATTAACTGTACGACACACACCTCCAAAGTTCATGGTAGGGAAAGTCTCACGGAAGTCTTCATTCTCGGAGCTGCTCTTGCATTCAGATACAGAGTCATTGCGCTTGCGCGGACATTTGGTGCCCATGAATGTCTTCTTCTTACCCGTCGCCTTGCTGTAAAGAAAATTCCATTTTGTTTCACTTTACTATGCATGCATGATATACGTGAAAAAAAAATAAATGAACGAATGGCCACTGTGAACAAACTAGTAATATGTTCAGCTTATTAAATGGGTCGTTGAACTGTCTATTATATTCTTAATAATAATAAAAACCATCTAAACTCTAAAGTCTAAGCTCATTATTTGTTTTGCTGGTTCATCATCGGGAACAAACGAGTTCAGCAACGTTTAGTAGTTTCGGCTTCTACTTCTATCGATGATTTCAAATCTGGAGGTTTTGATGATCACGGGAGGACTGTTACTGTGTGGTTCCGTAGGAAGGTTTCCGTTGCACGTGCTGCCGACGATGAAGCATTGTGGTGTTGAAAGAAAGACGTTAGCATGGTGTATAATTCGAACAATGTGCGGCAGTAGAATTTCATCATAATAGGTTTCTTCCAAAGGTAAACTTCCCGCCCACATCATTTCGCTGTCACCATCAATATGCAATATTCTACGTGGGACGATGTTCTTGCGTTAAAACACAGGGCCACGGATAGCCATACTATACTGACTGTACTGATTACATTATAAAAAAGCTCTTTTTTTAATGTAATCAGTACAGTCAGTATAGTATGGCTATCCGTGGCCCTGTGCGTTAAAACACCTCTGACAGGCCGTCTGGCTTCGATATCTGCCTCTTGCATTGTATGATCAGAATGCCTTCACAATCTTATATTCGCTGCTGTAGTACTCCTTTGCCGCTCATGACGTAGCCGTATGAAGCGATCCTGAGCAGAGAATAATAATGTCGGCCACGTGACGTACCATGCTGTATTCATATGTTAAGCTTATGGACTTGATTCCAACAATGGTTATATTCAGTTTGTATCAAATGATATATTCATGCTTCACATATCGTATCAAATGATATATATTTTATGCTTCATATATCGTATCAAATGATATATATTCATGCATCACATATCGTATTAAATGATATATGTTCATGTTTCACATATCGTATCAAATGATATATATTCATGCTTCACATATCGTGTCAAATGATATATTCATGCCTCACATATCGTATCAAATGATATATATTCATGCTTCACATATCGTATCAAATGATATATTCATGCTTCACATATCGTTTATGGGTTTAAGTCTTTTATAAAATAAATATGTAATCACTATCACCTTTTCGTATCCTATGCGTTACCTTTTTGAGGAATGTATATAGGATCGTTTAGGTCATTAAAAGATCGTGTGACCCGTGAAGATCCGGGGTCTCCAGCAACCCGTGCTTGCCCTAAAAGGCGACTATGTAAGAGGCAACTAATGGGATTGTCTGGTCCAGTCTCGATTATTTACAGACCGCCGTCATTAAGCTTGAATATTGCTGAGTGCGGCGTTAAACAACACACAAACAACCAACCAAAATAGATCGTGTGGATCTCAAATACGTTGGAGTATCAACCTTCATTAAGTGAGGGCCTAACTGCAAGATCGTCCGAGGTCTTGTTAAAATGAATTCACAAAAAGTGAAAGTAAACGCTTATAATTCCTATTTTGTACCTCGAACGATGTATACAAAATTTCACTTGGTACGTGTGACTTTGTGTGACAATGACAGACATCAAAATTATTTTAATTTTATGTTATCTGCTAAGACTTAGTGCACTATAGCTGCTTTACACGAATGCGTGGTGGCGGTGGACAGAAACATTAACAACACACAGCTTATAAACTTATATGATGGAAAATATACACTAGCGACGTTATTTTATGTACAATATCGAAACACTCATCCGAAATTCAAATATAACTCAGAAAACTATGGTGGCCGAGAGGGGACATCGCTTTCTCGCTTTATCGCTCTATTGCTTTATCGCTTTCTCGCTCTTTCGCTTTCTCGCTTTAACGCTCTATCGCTTTCTCGTTCTATCGCTTTATCGCTTTCTCGTTCTATCGCTTTATCGCTTTCTCGCTCTATCGCTTTCCCGCTCTATCGCTTTCCCGCTCTATCGCTTTCTCGCTCTCTCGCTTTCTCGCTCTCTCGCTTTATCGCTCTATCGCTTTCTCGCCCTATTGCTTCTTCTAATGACTAACCATAGTCATATGAAGTAATCGGGTGTTCTTTAACTTCTTTTGAATAGTATGTGCTGTAAATCTTGAAATTAACGTTATTTATAAATGCAAAAAAATTAGCGTAGACATAATTACCGTATTCGACGTAATAAGTGCCCAGGGCGCTCTCAAGAAAAATATTTTGGCGGGAAAAAAAAGTTGAGTTGAAAGATAAATTTCGTGGTTTATGCTGACAGCCTGAAATGTTTATGTACGACAGATATATTTTTCCCGAATTTAATTGCCCATAATTAAGTGTGCATATAACGCACGAGTGCGTATTATACGCGAATAAATAAGTCTGGTGTACATTAATCAATCGCAAGGGGTGCTAATTGGGATTGTTCACTAGCCAATATTTTAGCAAATATCGCCGTGGGCGTTGATTAGAGCGGGGCGTTTATTACTTTCGAATAAGGTAATTATACTTTGCATTTATGTCTCAGAAATGACTGTTGATAAGACGGCCTAACTGAACACTTTGAATAGCGGAAATACCAACTTGAATATAAAACCAATCAACTATCTATTTCCACATTACGGTTACTGAGAACAATATGTTATCCAAAAACTAGAAATTACATAAAGGACATCCGGTAGTATTAACCATTGCTTAGGTGAGGACTTCCACTTTGATGACATCTACTCCGCAAACAGAATAAACGTTGATATAAGAGTTGTTTTTAGGAAAACACTATTGCTTTTTAGGAAGTACGTACTACTCAGCGCTATTGAGCGGTGTTATTTGCTATTTGTTTTGATAACTTGGCCTGGGGGCGGGGGGTTAAATAGCTAAATAGGGTCATAAATCAATCAAATTCTTTTTTACGCAGAAATACGTGGATTGTTATAAAAGCACATATGTCTGTACTGTTAAATTATATTTCAGTAGATAGTGAGAAAATTTCAACATTCCGTCCATATGTATAATTTGAAATGCGACTGGAAAAATCTCAGCTCTCTTTTATGATTAAAACCCACAAGAGGGAATATTGCTATACCGCGAGAAAGCGATAGAGCGGGAAAGCGAGAAAGCGAGAAAGCGATAGAGCGATAGAGCGAGAAAGCGATAGAGCGAGAAAGCGATAGAGCGAGAAAGCGAGAAAGCGATAGAGCGAGAAAGCGATATTTCCCATAATGCCGTACATTAAAACGGTTTTTGCTGATATTTAGTGATACTGTAATTCTCACCGCTATTTTGCCTCTGATGATTATATTTTTTAAACATCTTGTAGTAGATAAATATGTTACAAAATACACACGTAATTTTTTCTCGTTTAGCTTGCATATTTTCTTGTAAGACTTAAAGAATACAGATAGTCACTGTTCATATTTTCATTTTGTTCATAGTATCCCCCCCATTTCTCCATCAAACTCAAAACTGATAAAAAAGACAAAACTATACTTAAGATATACATAACATATCACAATGATAGCTGATTTGGTATATGTTATAGATAATCATAGTAATGCATTTCATATTGTTATCAACCTTAACTATGTGGCCATACTAATTACTAACGCCCATTTCTGGTGTTACTCGTGATATAACTGGATTATTGTTAAAAGCGACGTGAAACCATCCTCACTCACTCACAGCGGTGTTTATCAAATTACTATATGCAAGTACATATATTTGTAGATTTGCACAAGACAAGAAACACAATTCAAGTTAAACATACATCAAATGTCAAAAAGAACATTTACGGACAACCTTATGACACACTGTAAATCATATACTACCGAAAACAAGTTATAGAACACCCACAATTATAAGATTGTATTTTTGCAAAACAATCAGCCATGACTAATTAACCATAGTCTTCTGAACTTCTTTTGAAAAGTATATATTTAGATTTTAACCTGATTTATTTAGAGCGTATTGCCATGATCTGCCACACGCTTTCGGCGTGATGGTCACATACAACTGAATAGGGCCATAAGTAAATCAATTACATTTTACGCAAAAATCGGTGGATTGATTTAAAATCACCTACGTCTGTACAGTTAAATTATGTTTTAAATAAATAGTGAGAAAAGTTCAACATTACCTCCCAATTGCAGCAGATATCACATGCGGCCCCTGTAGTGGTCAAGAGGGGATACTGCTTAACCGCGAGAAAGCGATAGAGCGATAAAGCGATAGAGCGAGAAAGCGATGTCCCCTCTCGGCCACCATAGAAAACAGATGTGTGTTTATTGTGAGCTGGATGTGGCTGGTTGCGACCTACCTGAAGAAGGATGATATCCTGAGTTGTGTCCTGTCCCCTTCCACCAGGGTAGTGAACCACATCGTCACGCCGCGGAAGTTGGGATCCCAGCATGCCGCACTCTTCTGGGGTTTCTTTGGCTTCCGCGCTTTTCTCCTGGATCGCGGAGTTGCAGACCGTGTGCCCCACGACTCCCCGCCCCCGCCGTCTTTACTATTTTCCCGTTGTGTGTGTGTGAGCACATGTCCGTCCCCTGCCTTCGGAGACCTGAAGCATATATGTCAGTAATCTAACTCGAGTGCACACGTTATTTCATATACCCCAACCAACTGGGACAGACATTTTAATGTTCTTGTATTCTTTCAATCAATCTGTCTATCCAACAATTCGTGGTTCTGAATGTTCATTGAAACATGTCACGTACCTTATCTCGTATAATATGATTACTTAGCAATATTCCGCGGTCTGGACCAGACAATCCAGTGATTGACATCTGAGCATCGATCCTCGCAATTGGGATACGATGACCTGCATCAACCAAGTCAGTGAGCCTGACCACCTGATCCCGTTAGTCGCCTCTTACGACAAGCATAGTCGCCTTTTACGGCAAGCATGGGTTTCTGAAGACCATATCTACCCCAGATCTTCACGGGTAAAGATGATTCTTCATGGTCTGCATCAGTGTGTGGTATTTAGTAAGCATGTCACTTTCTAAATGCAAGTATTTCAGTGCCAAAATAACTAATTTGCGATATTTCATTCAGGTAACATCTTTGTTTTAGCGAATAGTAAAGCAGATTAATAATCTTTTTATTCAGCCATTCATGCATAGAATCCTAACGTGTAGGTCAAAGTAGAACGGTTTACATACACGCACGATTGGACAGTATGACTTAGTATTATGAAGATTAGTTCGATTGATTGTGGTTATGTCCTGATCTGTGGCTGTGGCCAACATGATACATTTCAGCAGTTATAGATGGGTGGATGGAGAGATGGTTCACGGCGGACTGTAAAATTCGCCTGACCACCCGCCTCCTTATAATTAAAGCAATTAGTGTGTTATGGGGTGGGGGTGGGGGTGGGGGACAATTCTTCAGACGCGGAAACCACGGGGATAACATGCAATAGTGTATCTGTCGACTCATGCCCACCTACCGGTTTTTGCAATGTGTATCTTGTCCGGAATCAATATGTTTAGGTTTAACAGAACAGTCTGCTGCTCTTTTCACAGAATCTGTCTCCATTAAGGACTTGCATGGTGATCCCGTGTCTTTTCTGGCCATTCGCGAACATTGTGATACATTAGCAGAAAAAAACGGTTGGTAGTCCGTTTTCATCTTTTCTTCGATCTGAACACTGTCAATCTACTGTAATCAACTGCTACTTTGTAACTAATGTCAAACCCGCGGCTGGCCCTTTTCTTGTGCTCATTTGCATATCAAAGCAATGGCGTACAAGCGTGATGCACGTTTTGCACGTGGCGACCGTGTGCTTAACGAATAGCGATTTGCCCTGAACCTCTTTCACCGCAAGTAACTCTTAAACAATCTGGTCATTCCTCATTAAATTGATCAAAAGAATATGACAACTGCGTGCAGATTGTGTATTTAGCTTACTTTGGTTTCAAAATGGTCACATAGTGTTTGTTTATTGCATAACAGCTCTTCCGAACTAATTTCACAAAATAGTGAATACAACGTCGTGTCATTGGACCCTGATGACACGCAACAATGACGGCTATATTGACAACAAACTGAATTATATTCTCGTCGTACATTGGGGGGGGGGGGGGGGGTCGTTTGATATATTTCCTATTTCAAGTTTGTGAATGAGGCGCAACAAGAGAAGCGTCTGTAAAATATCCCACTGTGTACTGTGTATTATTGACTGGTGAGTGTGTGAGTTACAATTTAACACCACATCGGCAAAATTTCAGCCATATCATGACCAGACAAAATTATACATTCACAACAAACCTATTTATATTTGTTAAAATCCTGTTTGTTTTTAACGCCGCACTCAGCCAAAATTCCAGCTATATGATGACGATCTGTAAATAAGTCTGGACCAGACAATCCAGTGATTGACATCATGAGCATCGATCTACGCAATTGGGACACGATGACATGCATCGACCAAGTCAGCGAGCCTGACCACCCGATCCTGTTATATATTAGGCCTAACTCACAATACGCTTACTGGTGGTCAGCTGATGGGTCGTCTAAAGCATAGAAGGCGCTTAAGAAACACAAAGAAATCATTCATTTGTAAAGAATAAGAAATAGCATCAGAACTTCATAGGAATAACATCAATTTCACCCCAATGTAGCAGATGAACCTACTCAAATGAGATCAAAGGTTACCTCGAGACTTTACCTCTCCTTCAAATCCCCCAAAGAATTGTCATCTTTACCATTCCCACACCAAAGAGAAATTGGTCAGCCCAAATTATTCATGTGGTTGTGTAATGTGCGGTTAATCACTTAATTGTCTACGTACGTGAGAGCATCGTCAATACATGTCCCTACATCACGTCTTGCTTGTAGGACACTATATAGCCTGTCTCAGTCCCTGAACCATTATTTTCCTTTCCGCCCTGCTCTTTCTGTAATGCAAAAGCTCTAAATGAAGCAAGTCTAGATATTAAAGTACCACGGAAATGAAAAAAACCCTGTTTTTTCTATCTCAGATTTTAAATAAATGCAGTTAATAAACAAAATAGATAAATATTCAAACAACTCAATTAGTACTAATTGGGCCTTGGCACAAATACAGCGTATGAAAGTTTTTTATGTCTTTTTACACGTAAAAGTGTGTAAAAATATGAACAAAACAGACTTTTGTGAAACTGAGCATAACCAGGTGTTAGTAGATCAAGGCGAATGTCCATGACCTATGACACCTTGACGACAGGTGAAAACAGGTGCTTGAAACCCACGTGCATGTGATTTGTCAGTGGTTAGTGATTTGTGAGTGGCATTGTTTGATAGTGAATCATCGTTAAAATATCAGAACGTAAAAGTAACATATTCCCTTCTCAAACAACAACTAACATGTCATTATTATTATGTACATAAACATAGCTGTTATTTTTATTGTTGTTTTGATAACTTTTTTTCAAAGGCTAATTTGCATAATGCCTATAGCCTGTTTTTGCCATGTCAATTTGGACTTAGTTTTATTTTTGAATGTTGAAAGTGCCTACAAATTACCTCCTGTAAAGTACATTTTGTATTGAGCACCGAGATAAAAATAGCAAATCCAGACTAGTACTTTTCCAGTTGTTTTGTTATTTCGTATTTACATCTACGTAATGCTTTGTGTCGATTATTAAATCCAGCAAACAGGTGTGTTTTTTCATTTCCATGAGTACTTTAGTCAGGTACTGAATTTCTCATCTTACAGGGCTCCTTTTCAATTTAAATGGAGTACTTTTGATTCCTATCAAAATTCTTTTTTAAAAATAAGAGACTAAGCGTACGGTCGTGTAGGACCCCATCGATTCGCGGCTCTCGGTGACTTGTACGCTATGACCGACGATAATGAAAGCCAATAATACACACCGTCACCAAGGCCGTAGTTAACTTTTTTTTGACAGGGGAGGCAAATATTTGTACAAGTATCACTTGTCCCCAACTTGATTCAAATAAAACTGTTTTCTATAAAAAAAAATCTAGGGGGGCAACTGCCCCCCGTGCCCCCCGGCTGGCTACGGCACTGGTCACGTGTGTCGAAGCAATTGCCAAAAGGGCATGTGTTGACTATATCAATCACACATAATCTCACAAAAATAGCCAATATTTCCAATATTTAGATGAATTAACAACATCAACTCACACAACTACAACATGCATTCCTGGCAATAATCAAATGCAATATGTCGTTTAAGCTTTTCCCAAGTGTACTGTATACAAATCCAAAATACCCCAGACAGATCATGCATGTTGATTATTACATAAACTTCGTCGATAGTTGCTGCAAGCAGACGACATTTTTCGCAGGTGCTTGTTAACTTGACTGGTTCCACATTTTATCAACGCTGCGATTTTTCGTTATGTTAGAGTCGGAACCCAGCTTGAGCTGAAGAGAAGATACTATCACGCATGCGTAGATACCCGTCGTGAGGTTAAACAATATGGCGAGTCACGAAAGTAAGAAATGTAACTAAAGAAACAAGTTCCTGTATTCTGATGAGTTCGGATCAACAAAGACGTGTACACACTTTTGGTAAGATGTTATGTTGTGTTCATCGACATGATAACTTAGAAGCAAATAGAATGAATATTTAAATTATAGAATTATATTAGAATGTTCTTTATCATTTATGTAGAATCATCGGAAAAAAAGTTAACAATATTTTTTTTCATATGTGCATATATACTATTCAAGAATCTAGGCCTATAGTCAGCATTAGATCTATCTTCTCACAGAAATCCCTAGCTGTATTAATCCGCAGGATTTTGTAAGTGAACACAAATAATGAGATTATCAAGCTAGTGCGTTTTGGGATTGTAACTAGCAATGCTCAGTCAAATTTAGAATTTTGCATATTGTGTTAACAAATCACTGATTTAGCTTCAGAAATCCTTAAGAAATACATATCACAGGATGGTTTTTCTCCCACTTGTCTGATTATCTCTCAGAAAAACTCTTTTTGACACCACCGTGGAGAGCCAGAAATTTCATTTTGGTCTAAAAAATGGCAACAAATGAAAAAGGGGAACATTTTAAGAAAATGTTTATTTGAATAAAACCATAATATTTTAGTAGCATAACAGCAGTAATCCAGGGCCAAGTTTGGTGCATATTCATCTAAACTGAATTTTGGGAATAGAAAAATGACTTTGAAATGTGGCGAAAATGTCCATTTTGGGGGTTAAGTTAATAACTTGTGACACATCTGAGCTTCCAGGCACCGTTTCTAGTACAGCATCAACTGTGCCTGTCAGTATGGGCTTGAAATGTCTTACCTACAACAACAAAATATGAAAAGAAACATAAGGAGTCTGTATTAAACTTTCTTTTGTCTTTCAACAGTTCTTCACAGTACTCAAAGTCATTTTTCATGCTTTTTCTCTTTTTGTGCTGCCTCTTCCAATGTGCAAATAGAATCTTCCAAAGCTTCAGTTGACATTTTGATATATTCCTTTGAAGATTTCAGCTCTTGTTGGTTGTATTCAAATTCCTTCCCAATTTTCTTGACTTTTGAAGCATTTTTGGCCAGGCCGGTTTTAGTTTGAGCATGGGCACTCTTTTCTCTCCTGTTAAGGCTGAAATATTTTCCTCTCATATTTGGCTTAAGGGTTTCCAATTTGTCTCTTTACAGCAAATTCATCAGTGGCTCTTTTGAATTTTCTTTTTAAATTGTAATTTTCCCTTTCTAGAGATATCATTTTTTCTTTCTTGTTTTGCATTAGTGGGTTTAACTTGCTTACTTCATCCTTCAGACCTTCATGTCCAAGGCCTTACAATGTCATAATATGACCTCGTTCTCTCAGGAGTTTGTACTGGCACAATGAAATGCTCAGCTCTATATTTTTCCTTAACTTGTCCTTTTTTCCTTTTATCTTCTTGCTGTATTCGGTGAAACTTACTCATTAAGGCATTAAAATTAAGCTGCTGAAGGGGAACATTAAAAACCTGTCCAACCCACGTAGCAAACATTTGACGGTTTCTGGGGGCAAATTTGTGAATTTTAAATACTAACCCATTTGTTTGAAATTTAGTCAGAGCTACACTCACATCAAGCTGTGCTTTCATGCTGTCAGTAAGTTGCAACTGTTCAATTAATGGGAACATTTTCCAAACCTTTTCTTTGCTTTTTTATATGCTATGTTTCTGGATCTTGATCTCAGCAATGAAAAGGAACCAGACCCACTACTACTACTAATACTGCTGAATTGAAAAAGTGATGCAATGTTTCTCGTGAAGAAATTTTTCGCTCACTTAGTTCACACTCAAAATGATCATGAAGCCACTGTGCAACCTTATTATTTTCTGCCAAACACAGAGCATGAATTGATGTTACAGATTCACAATCTCTCAATTTTCTGTAAGTATCAAGAAGATTATTCCAATCATCCGATTGGTGTTCAATATTTCATACAAGTTTACTGTACTTTACATTAATTAAAACATACATTTAGTTACTTATTGTAACACACATACATGACATCTTAATTGTTCCTCCTACCTACGTTAAAACACATGACATTGACAATGTGAAATGGTTCAGCCTGACAGTTATTTTAGTATTTTTAAAACTTTAAACTGTCAACGCAAAAAATACCTCAATGTCATAAATATATTCTCAAATACAACATTCTTACATATACTGCCTCAAATTACGAGGATTATTAAAAACAAATACTGTAGTGTTTGTGAAACATGTCCGAAGGGAAGTAACTGCGTAGTTATGTAAAAACTGCATACCGCTAATAGAAGTAGGGTGAGGTCCGATTTAATTATTTTTTGATATATTGTCCCTTATTAATTTCGTCTACAACACACTGAATATTATAACAAATGATTGCAGAAGAGAATAAACCTATTTACAATCGCGTATTCAGCTGTTTTGATATTTTTGAGAATAACTGTTGACTTCATCAAAGTAACTCAACTTCGAAGAACATTCTAAAAATAGCAGCTTATGAAATACGCATGGAACCTTTACCCTAGTTTGTGATGTACGCTGATTTTCCCGCTTTCTGCGTTAATCAGTGAGTTTAGAGATGGGATTTTGAACCGACCCTCCGAGGTGTGGTAAACCAGCTTTGGGAATAATTGCAGGAAGAGTTACCTCCTCTTGCCATGAGCATTGTAATGTAACTATCCTGTATTAGGAATAAACATGACATATTTAGCGAGCCTTGGCAGAGAGGAAACAGTATGGAAATATGTGATCTATTTTCAGTTCCAAGTATTAAGGATTGACAGAGCTCCAGATAAGCTTTTGGTGTTGTGGGTATTTTACCCATGCATTTTAAAATCATTGGGTATCAGTAATTCTATCTGGGTATTCAAATTTCTGTTACCCATTAGTTTTTACAAATGTGGGTATTTAAGTTAAATATTTATTTTTGAAAAACACTATTCATCTAGTCCCTCCAAACTGGTGTCGTGTAGGTTCGAGAGCTTTATAGGACTCAAAGTGTGATGGCAAATGATCATGATGTAACTGTCATGCCTATTTGATACGCTTGGATTTTATTTTACTGCATATTTCTGCATTTCTGATGCGTATTTTACGCAGATACACAGCTTATCTGGAGCTCTGGATTGATAAAGAAACAAAAGTATGTGTGTCACTTAAGATATCCTTTTTTCAGCTCAATTCTTTGGTAATATGAGAATAAGGAACATCAGACTACTTTTTACAACAGAAGTATCCAACAAGGCTGAAAACAGTATGTGACCAGCCGAAGGAAGAAGACCTTCTGCATGCTAGGATACAATTGTGCAGTGACATCATAAATAAAACGTTTGATGTCAACTTAATTACTCCCGTAAAAGTCGCCCATGTGTTGACTGTACAACAAATGTTATATTTTTATTATTTTAAAACAATGCAGTATACATGTCTACTTTTCATTATTCAGATTATTATTTATAAGAAACTGCTATTGCAACATAAATAATTATGAAGTGTATTTCAAGTTTGAAATACGGGTCCTAATGTTTGTTGCTATGTATCGCTTTAATAAATATGAAATGAAGCTTGTGAATTGTGTTCTTTTTGTAAAATATAATGAGAAGTCAAAATGTGATTTTTCACCCATAAGGTCCGAACTAATGGTTGGTCACATATGATGCGTTATGAAATTTGATATTTCATGTACAGCTATGAATTCCTGTTGCCTACAATGCATTTAACTTGCTATAAATCTTTAGTTGGGAACATGTTTGAGTTTAATGCAGCTGTACATCATTCATGTACATCAACTTTACTTTGAGCTGACCGCCTTAGTGGTTTAGTGGTGGAGCATCTGTCCAGAGAGCAGAAGGTCCCCAGCCAGGTAATGCCACAAGATGGTACTTGTTATTACCCTGCCTGGTGCTCGTCATTAAGGAGCTAAAATAAGGACTGCTCGACTCAGAGTCAGTATACTGTGTCTGATAAAGGATATTCCATGTGCTGAGTGAAATATCATGTTTCTCTTATCATGTGACCAGGGGAAAGGAGGTATTTTCACAAGATGAGAGAAACTTGATATTTCACTCAACACATGGAATATCCTATTTATGACATACTTTTTGTGTAGTTGTAGTTGTGTAATTAAATAATGTCATTACAAATGTGAAACCTTGAAATGTAAATTCTCCCAACCTAACATGCAGGGATGTTTCACGACCCTTTGTAATTGCGACTTAAAAAGTAGTTCCGTGTTCGTAAAATCTTAAAATATAGAAACATAAGCAACAAAAAATATTTAGGGTTGCAAATTTTTTTTGTCATACTTATAGATACGATTATATAACTTAAACAAAAAATATTCTTGTAAACTACGAGATCTCAGTTGGAAGCAAAAGAAATACATGGTGGTCAAGTAACAAATACGCTTTGGCGCTTAGCAAAACGTACACTCTTGATTGATCAGTTAAATAAGAAATTTACAGTTTAACGAAACGTTTTCAAGGGAATAACAAACGGCAAGAATTAACATTAACTCCATAAATGACAAAAAGTTATGATCAAGTGTTGTGTTCACAGCAGTGAAATATCAAGTGTTATGTTCGCTGCAGTGGAATATCAAGTGTTATGCTCGCTGCAGTGAAATATCAAGTGTTATGTTCGCAGCAGTGAAATATCAAGTGTTATGTTCACTGCAGTGAAATATCAAGTGTTATGCTCGCTGCAGTGAAATATCAAGTGTTATGCTCGCTGCAGTGAAATATCAAGTGTTATGTTCGCAGCAGTGAAATATCAAGTGTTATGCTCGCAGCAGTGAAATATCAAGTGTTATGTTTGCAGCAGTGAAATATCAAGTGTTATGCTCGCAGCAGTGAAATATCAAGTGTTATGTTCGCAGCAGTGAAATATCAAGTGTTATGTTCGCTGCAGTGAAATATCAAGTGTTATGTTCGCAGCAGTGAAATATCAAGTGTTATGCTCGCAGCAGTGAAATATCAAGTGTTATGTTCGCAGCAGTGAAATATCAAGTGTTATGCTCGCAGCAGTGAAATATCAAGTGTTATGTTCACTGCAGTGAAATATCAAGTGTTATGTTCGCAGCAGTGAAATATCAAGTGTTATGCTCGCAGCAGTGAAATATCAAGTGTTATGTTCGCAGCAGTGAAATATCAAGTGTTATGCTCGCTGCAGTGAAATATCAAGTGTTATGTTCACTGCAGTGAAATATCAAGTGTTATGTTCGCACCAGTGAAATATCAAGTGTTATGTTCACTGCAGTGTTCGCAACTTCGGAAAACTCAGTCTTCCTGACTGAATGTATAATAAAGTCGGGTATTCATGTTAAACTAGGGCAAGGTATCTCGGGGGATGGCACTATAAAATCAGCATTAGTCCAAACTAGTACAAGCAAGCACGCACGCACGCACGCACGCACGCACACAACACAACACAACACAACACAACACAACACAACACAACACAACACAACACAACACAACACAACACAACACAACACAACACAACACAACACAACACAACACAACACAACACAACACAACACACACACACACACACACACACACCTCACCTTTACTTTGAGGTACAAAGTTCAAAATATAAAAATGTTAGCCTCAAAAGAAATAGCGACTTGAGTGTTGTTGAACACTGCAGTCTACAATATTCAATAATACATACCCCAGTAATCAAGACTGGACCAGGTGACTGAAACATTTGATAAACTTTTGTCAATTTAGAGAAACTAGTTCAGATGTCGGCTGGTCAGGAAGGATCCTCTTCCTAAAGCTATTGAACATGCAGCCTTTTAATATTGCCCTATAACAGATATAACAGCTTCACAAATGTAGCTTTGATCCAATATTTCAGATGCCCTGGCACAATGTACTCCAGAGCTCATCTCTTGATAGAGAAAGAATTTGACAGTTTGACATCAAAGGGACCATGGGTATGTATTTCCTGAAGATAGAAGATAGTTGTGGCGTGTAAGACAAAACATCTGATTTTGTATTCCAGTGAGAAATGGGACTCTGAGATCTTCAATGTTCATTCCTGCCAATTACCACCACAATCATTCCCAAGCAAGTGATATTAGTTTCAGTTGTGATGTTGTTATTTGTTTAATGGTGTATGGAACTCAAATCTTTGTTAATGCAAGTGTAACATCAAACAAAAAGGAAATTTCAGCATGCCAGCAGGCAGATTTGATGTTGCACCTTTACCTTGATCATGTAGCTGGTTGTATAGAACACATTTCTTCCCTGTGCTAGGTTTTGTATGAGTATGCATATGTTATCAAAGTATTGGCAAGTTAGATCATTTAAATATTTGCTACATAGGGTTTGACATTAACAAAAGTCTACTTATCTGAGACTAATGAAATTCAGGAGGGACTGGTGACATTTCCGGTTGGACGACCGCTTTTATGATTATGGCAACTCTGTAGCAAATCATTTTGGAGGATTGGTGAAAACAGGAATTAATTTCTAACTCGGCATTATTTGTAATGTCACTATTTGAAAAAAAACTTGTATACATTGTATAAAAAGTTTTACAACATTCAGCTTGAAGTGTTTGTCTTTCACACAGTATGAAATCCATGGATATGCAAATGAAAGTGCTGATGTTCTAAGTTTGCTTTCATAGTAAGAAAGTGTGAAGTAGAGCCAAGTAAGCGCTTTGTTTGAAATCTAGATGTCTAATAATCCATATACATGTAGTTGGAAAGTACGTATCCTAACGATGATGGACATGTAACATTTATGTCAAAGTATACATTCATATATTTATCTGTCATATTTGATTTCACACCAGAAAGAAAATTTGATAATTTCAAATTTATATTGTAGAATCAGCATATTCTTCATTTTTTTCTGTATACAAAAATACATACCCTGGTACTATACCTGACATTTATATCACCGCTATTAAAGATAGAATACTCTATACGGATATTATACCGGTAAGTGACACAGTGACATTGCCCTGACACATGGAGCTGCCTCTACCTAGACCATTGACTAGAAATCCTTACACCTTGGTATACATTCAGTGTTCATCACTCACCCTGGTAGGGTCTAGTATACTTCCTTAAGGACCAGTAAAAGTAATGAAATGCCAGGTTGGTGGTCTGGTGTTTTCCTTTGCACGAACAAAGTAATCTAAGTTGATATGACTTTTGAAATCAGCGATAGATCGAGTCTAAGCAAAACCAGCAGCCGAAACAACCCTGTGAGGTACAGTGATTACCTTCCTGACTCGTTTCTCATTCTATTAACGCACACTCACTTGTAGCATGAACATGATAAAGTATCGGAGATTTAAAACCTTTCTTGGTCAACACTATTGTGTCTAGTAGAGATCCAACAGGACCAGCATTTTTCTATACACTGGTCCTTTGGATCACTGACAAATATTGGTCAGTGTCAAACACTGTACATGTAGACTGTTGTGAGATCTTGTGTCTTGTATTCAGTAAAGAGTCATAGGTGATAGTCTATATAAGTACATTTTCTCATTATAAGTACATTTTATCATTTCATCCCATTCAACAAAAGGAAATGTTTCCAAATTTCCAATCCAATAGATAATGATACTAGATAATTGGAATTAATGGAGTTATTTGTTATAACAGGAAAAGCAGAATACTAAATGTTTTTTAAGGTTTGAACTACGAAAATAAGAGTAGGAACATCGTTAATGTTTTTCAGTAATTATGTGTTTTAAAAATGTTTATATCAGTGTATGTTTTCCCAGCTAAACTAGAGCATGGAGGGAACAATTATAGTTCAAGGTTGTGAAAAACCCCATCTAATTAAACACATGAATGCATTCATGTTGCCCAAATGTGCCCCAAAATTAATATTACGAAATGCATGTGTAACTACATGGCTTTGAAGGGTTGGATCATTTAGAAATTTAGTATTAACAACAATATTTTCCGATCATCAGATTATGCAGGGTAATAACATTATAATGAATAGTTTTTAAACATCACCACGAAATGACACAAATGTAACCTTACAAGACAAACATTGTTTCATTCAGAAATCAATTATCCATAGTGTGTGTATCTACTAAATTTATGTTATTGAACTACCCGGTATATGAGATTAATCTGTGTATATAAATATCAAAAAGGCTGTTTAATAATCTATCCATTTTGACTGCTTTCTCACTGTAAAATATTCCATTCCCTCACTCAACTATATGCTCATTATGGTCAGCATTTGTCAACCTACCAAAACAGAAAAACTGTAACAAATTGTTTCAGTGTCAGTGTAACTCCAGTGGTCAACAGTCTCATTTACTTGTCTGTCATCAAGGAATTCTTCCCAACCCTAATGTATTACATTCTAGTTCAAAGATAATAGAATTATTTTTTAGGAACTAAAACCATATGGATCCATTATACGACCATGACCAGTGTTCCTGTTTTCCGGTAATTACCTTTTTTTTTACCAGTAAAATGTAGGCTTGGACTGGTAATTTATGTTACTGTCAGTCTCTGTGAACTGGGAAAAAAAGTACCTTGTTCAACAAAGATCGATGATAATCAATAAAGTATATTTTTCTAACAAAGCCAACTGGTCTCTTATCAGAGTTTCCAGTTGTCTATTTTTAGTGCAAGTAAATAACATTTTGCTTTGCTTTGAGGTTATATCTATTTTTAGAGACTTAGTATCTAGTGGAATGTCAAACATGGTAGTGACAGAATTAAAAGCAGATAATTTTCATATTTCTTTTTATTTGTTCGAAAGCTGGGACTGACAAAAATAACTGGGACAAGTCCCAATTTCCTACCTGGGTACCCGACCCCCTATTACCCGACCCTACCCGGGTACCCTACCCCCTATTACCCGACCCTACCCTACCCGGGTACCCGACCCCCTATTACCCGACCCTACCCGGGTACCCGACCCCCTATTACCTGACCCTACCCGGGTACCCGACCCCCTATTACCTGACCCTACCCAGGGACCCGACCCCCTATTACCAGACCCTACCCAGGTACCCGACCCCCTATTACCTGACCCTACCCAGGGACCCGACCCCCTATTACCTGACCCTACCCAGGGACCCGACCCCCTATTACCTGACCCTACCCAGGGACCCGACCCCCTATTACCTGACCCTACCCAGGGACCCAACCCCCTATTACCTGACCCTACCCAGGGACCCGACCCCCTATTACCTGACCCTACCCAGGGACCCGACCCCCTATTACCTGACCCTACCCAGGGACCCGACCCCCTATTACCAGACCCTACCCGGGTACATACTGTAGGTCTCAAGGGTAGGGTACAAAATGTCCGATTGGGAATTGTTTTACTGGAGCCTTTGCAAAATGTATTTAGGTACACATATAAAACAATCTTATCATGCAGACACTGAAGTTGACTGAAGCTTTATCTTTATTCAAACATATAAAAGTCAGCAGGGATGTGTGCATTGTCAGAAAGAAATGCGAATATTAGTGACTTGTAACCATGGAGTTATAGTGAATTTTTGTCATTAAACAATATATCCTGTGACTAACCACGGGTCCCACAAGATTCCCGGGTAGAATAGGTCTTCAGCAACCCAATTATTTAATAATTATTTTATCATTCTTGTATTACAGGGCATAGAAGTGTCTCCTCTGAATGAAGATAATGTATTTGAATGGGCAGCCAAGATCAAAGGTTTAAAGGACACCTTATGGGAAGGTATGCAATTTCGTGCAATTACAAGTGAGTAATTATTGTTTACCGGCAACCCCGCATCATCAATCTTGCTGTTGTTCAGGGCGACATTTACAAGTGCTAATTTATAAGTGCATAGTAAGCTATGTAATGTTTATAGCAATGCTAATGGTACAAGATTCACAAGTACACTCTCACTCAGTAGTATATTTCCTTTTATTAGGAGGAGTTTTTCGTCTCTACATCAAATTTGATGAGAACTACAACATCCGTCCACCACAAGTGTGTTTTCATACCATCCCATTCCATCCCAACAGTGAGTATCTTACTAAGCTCATGTAGCAAAATTCACCAAACAGTAATGTACTAGGGGTGGGCTGAAAAGATCTGAGCCTAACTATGATGGTCTGTGTTGATTGCGCTAATTATTTTTCAACATAGTCCTCTCCATGGTCCACACACTGAGATCCCACTGTTAACAGGACTAACACTGAGCAAGAGGCTTTTCTGCTGCATTTTATGTTTCTGAATTCCAGGCATTATTTTTTCCATTCATGGTCAGACCTTTCAGGAGTAGAATTCTTTAGAATGTCAGAAAGCTGGAGCCATTCTTCTTTAGAACAGACATTAGAAGTGTCCACTGCTTTGACTGTTGTTTTGTCTGACAGTGGTGAAGCCAAGACTCATCCATGGTTACAAATAGCTCCCCCAAATCAGCTGCGTCTGCTTCAGAACAGCGTAAATTCTCATGAGAGATGAAGTACCTGGAGCATTTCTGATCAGGAGTCAGAAGTCTTAGAAACCAGTATGCTGAAACCTTTGTCGTACCCAGACCATTCCTTAGAATGTCCTCAACTCTCTCATGATACATGCCTAGTGTATTGTCTGTATGACATGTGCATGCAAATCATCGATCATCCGTAATCATATCATGTATTTTGATAACATTTAATTTGGCAGTCTTGGATACTCTTCGAGGCTCTCTCTTCACCTCTTGAATTCTGCTGCGGATCTTTTAACAGTGGCAAAGGAAGGAGCATCAATGTCTAAAGTTGACAATGTCTGCTAGGCTGAATCCATTCAGTTGGAGATACTTGATAAAACAGCAGAGGCCAGTTTTGTCAACAGAGAATACCTAGTCACATTTTAATCCCTGCAGAAATATGCTGCCTGGAGATGTATTTGGTTCAAAGTATGGAAAGTGTTTTACTTTATACATGCAAACTGTTAAGGGTACACTGTACATCCTTCCTAGTTGGGCTCAGAACTATTCAGTCATCCCTCTTACATATCCAGATGAGTATATTGCTTGGAACTTTGTGATAATTGTCTGCCGATTTGTCATCCATCTGTCTGTCAGTCAGTCTCCGAATGTTTGACTTCTTCAGCAAAACACTGGTTGTTAGACCATTAGATCTACACACCTCAAGTCCAAACAAAGGACTTCTTGTGCACAAAACTGAATTGTCAAATATTGTGCATAATGCTTACGTAGACTTATGTGAGCATGATAAGAATGTCTACAGCAGCAGTGATAGCAGTAAATTTTGGGCAGGGATATTAGATATATATCAACACTGATGTTTTATGTAGTTTAATAGAGTCTTTCGGGCTTGTGTTGTATTTGGATCTGCTAATAATAACCTATGAGACCAATTTTATAACTGGGTCTATATATAATCTTTGTTCCAGTTGACATGATAACAGGCAGGCCTTGCATTGACTTCCTCGATAACTTTGAGAAGTGGAAGGAAGGGTACAGCATCACCATGACTTTATTGTCCATTCAGGTGAGCATATAGGTCCACCATGACTTTGTTGTCCATTCAGATTAGCGTACAGGTCCACCATGACTTTGTTGTCAATTCAGGTGAGTGTACAGGTCCACCATGACTTTGTTGTCCATTCAGATTAGTGTACAGGTCCACCATGACTTTGTTGTCCAGACAGATTAGCATACAGGTCCACCATGACTTTGTTGTCCAGACAGATTAGCATACAGGTCCACCATGACTTTGTTGTCCATTCAAGTTAGTGTACAGGTCCACCATGACTTTGTTGTCCATTCAGATTAGTGTACAGGTTCACCATGACTTTGTTGTCCATACAGGTTATCATACAGGTCCACCATGACTTTGTTGTCCAGACAGATTAGCATACAGGTCCACCATGACTTTGTTGTCCATTCAAGTTAGCGTACAGGTCCACCATGACTTTGTTGTCCATAGAGGTTAGCGTATAGGTCCACCATGACTTTGTTGTCCATTCAGGTTAGCATACAGGTCCACCATGACTTTGTTGTCCATAGAGGTTACTGTACCGGTCCACCATGACTTTGTTGTCCATTCAGGTTAGTGTACAGGTCCACTATGATTTTTTTGTACATTCAGGTTAGCGTACAGGTCCACCAAGGCTTTGTTGTCCATAGAGGTTAGCGTACAGGTCCACCAAGGCTTTGTTGTCCATAGAGGTTAGTGTACAGGTCCACCAAGGCTTTGTTGTCGATAGAGGTTAGTGTACCGGTCCACCATGACTTTGTTGTCCATTCAGGTTAGTGTGCCGGTCCACCATGACTTTGTTGTCCATAGAGGTTAGCATAAAGGTCCACCATGACTCACCGTGAATACTCACCGTCTTAGATCAAGTACAGTAAATCGCCCCAGTCCGGTTATTGTTCGTTTCACGTCGTTAGACTTGAAAATCAGGGCGATTGCGCTCCGTCCAAAGCTTAAAGAGAATGGTTACGGAATCGCAAATGACTTGACTATAGCTCAACGGAAGACGCTACAGGAGCTACGACGTAACAATAAGCGCGGATATTACAAGAAAGGGGTTCTTGTGGTTGAACATATGCAGACTACAGATAGACGTCATGAGTCTCCACCAGGCCACCCAGACACAGACCAGGCGACTTCAAAGACTCCGCCCAGGGCGGGTGTGCCAGCTAGTGTCCGAAACCCACAGAATGAAGATGATTTTCGCAGATAGGGGTGTGGCCAAGGCCGTAACTGTAACTCTAATACCAGACTAACCACTTCTTTTGTATTCTGGAACATTGCTGGACTACAATCGAAGCTCCACGATACTGACTTTATCTCATTCATACACCAATTTGATGTCATCAGTTTATGTGAAACATGGTCATCCCATAGTGATAGTCAACTATGTTTCCCCGGATATATTACTCACTCCATCCCAGCTGAGCAAATATCATTTTTTGGGCGACTGTCAGGTGGTCTGGTTGTTTTGATAAAACAACACCTAGTCCAATATGTGAAAGGTTGTGTGACCGGTCCCAACGGAATTTTCATCGTACTGGACAAGCGCTTATTTTGTTTGGGAAAGGACACCATTGTAGCTTGTGTATATGTCCATCCTGAGGGCTCAACCTGGTATAAATCGGCTACAACGAAGTGTGGTATAAGTTTATTCTTTGAATCACTACTTGACGTGTTACAAAGATTTGGAGACTGTAGTATTTTGATTGGTGGCGACCTTAACTCTAGAACTGGCACAGATCCCGACGGAATTGAATGTGACATTGCCGAAAGGCTTGGGATTGATGATTTTTCGGACATTTATGATAATATTGATATTAAGAGACATTCGTGTGATTCAAAAGTTAATAATTTTGGTAAAGTGCTATTGAATGTTTGTAGTGCTTTAAATTTATATATTTGTAATGGCCGATGTGGTTCGGACGCTGGGAAAGGAGACTTTACATTTATAAGTCATATTGGACAGAGTGTTGTTGATTATATCATAACAGGCCCTGACTTGTTTACATCATGTGACCGCTTCGATGTCCTATCTAGGTCAGATTCAGATCATCTGCCTGTTGCGTGTTCATTTGTGTCACGTGATATGGCTTCTGTGGGTGCTAGCTTATGTAATGCACGAGATGTGCGTGACAACTCCCGTTATGTGTGGAATGAAGATAAAGTGTCAACATTTAGAGATGTATTACTTTCTGACAAGTCAGCTTCAGTGTTTGATCAGTGTAATGAACATATTTTATCTGGAAAATTTGATGATGCTGTAACTTTATTCTCAGATTTATTAGGTAATGCAGCAGAATGTATGCGTAAGTTTTGCCCATCTGCTTGGTTAGTCGATAAGCAACCTTGGTTTGATAAAGAGTGTGAATTTCTTAGATTTGAAAAGCAAAGACTGCTTAAAGTTTATAGACTACTTGGGGATCATTTGGCACTTTCAAACTATCTACATGCAAGAAATAAATATACAAATATACTCCATAACAAAAGAAAAGCCTACCAAGATAAAATTCTTAGTAATATGGTGACAGGCATACACAACAGCAAAATATTTTGGTCACAATTGAAGCTACTCTCTGGTGAGGGAAGGAGACGCTCTCCTAATATAGAACTAGGAGATTGGTATCAGCACTTTAAGAACTTATTTGGTGAATACTCTTCTTCAGAGGTTGAGGAGAATTTAGTTTTTGACGATGTTAATTTTGACGAAACAACTCAGAGTATTCTTGATTCCCCTATTTCACAGGATGAAGTGCTTGATGCGATTACAGGATTGAAAAATAATAAAGCTGCGGGAGATGATGGACTGATAGCAGAAATGTTTAAGTCTTCTCCTGATGTTCTGGTTCCTTTTTTGACATTCTTCTTTAATGCTATATTTGATTCTGCATATTTTCCCTCATCTTGGGCTGTTGGCCACATTGTTCCTATATATAAGAAAGGCGATGCCAATTCTCCCACTAATTATAGGGGTATCACTATCTTAAGTGTATTCAGTAAACTTTATATTTCTATTTTAAACAGAAGACTTCAGTTTTGGTCGGAATCCTATGATAGACTAGTAGAGTCTCAGGCTGGTTTTAGGAGTGGATATTCCACAACTGATAATATTTTTGTTTTATATTCAGTAATAGAGAAATATTTGGCTAAGAAACGAGGTGTGATTTATGCCTTGTTTGTTGATTTTGCCAAAGCCTTTGATTCCATAGATAGATCCAAATTGCGTATGGTACTATACAAAAATGGTATTTCTCCGAAAATGTTCTGTTGTATACAGTCAATTTATAAACAAGTTTTGGCATTGGTCAAATACAATAACTCATTTTCTGATATGTTTAGCTGCAGTAAGGGAGTTCGTCAAGGATGTGTCCTTAGTCCCATTTTGTTTGCCTTGTTCATAAATGATCTTGCCATAGATATTGAATCCAGTTGCGCACATGGTACATGTATCCAATTTCATCCAGATGTAGTTCAATTGTTTTTATTACTTTTCGCAGATGATGTCATTCTCATAGCAGATACTGTTTATGGTCTCCAGAAAAGAATCAATGTGTTAGAATGTTATTGTAAAGATTATTCATTAACAGTCAATATTGATAAAACTAAAGTAGTAGTTTTTAAAAATGGGAGTGTTCTTTCAAAATATGAAAAATGGGTTTACGATGGAAAATTGTTGGAATGTGTAACTACATATAAATACCTTGGTGTATTATTTTTTCGAAATCTATCTTGGAGTGCACATATATCTAATGTTGTTAATCAAGCTAAAAAGGTTTTGTTTAAGCTTTTGAAGTCCCTACAGCTAATTAAACCTATTCCTATGAATATTTTCTTTAAAATTTTTGATGCTAAAGTTGTGCCAGTACTTCTTTACGGTGCAGAAGTTTGGGGTTTATCTTTATCGTTTTGCGAGGAGATTGAAGTTGTTCATACACTTGCTTGTAAACGTATTTTAGGAGTTAAGTCAGCAACTTCCAATCATGTTGTGCGTGGAGAGTGTGGGAGATACCCTTTGTATATCTATGCTTTCAAAAGATGCTTGAATTATTGGTGTAAGATTTTAAAGATGCCCGATTCGCGTTATCCACGAAAAAGTTACAATATGCTTGTGCAGCAGGCCATAGCAGGTAAGACTAATTGGGCCTCTAGAGTTAAATTACTTTTGTACGCCTATGGCTTTGGCTACGTATGGGAAAATCAGCATCTTGTTATTTCTATTTCATTTATTGATGAGTTCATACAAAGATTAAAATGCTCTTATGAACAAGATTGGCATTTTGCTTTGACCAATAGCCCCAAGTATTCATCATATCTTTGTTATAAATTTAGGTTTAGCAGGGAATTTTATTTATCGGCTATTACAATCAATAAGTTTCGCGTTGCACTGGCACGTTTTAGAGCTAGCTCCCACTCGCTCCACATAGAAACCGGGAGATATTTTGGTATCCCAAGACAGCGAAGGTTATGTATGGTTTGTAAAACAGGCTATGTTGAGTCTGAATACCATTTTGTATTGGTTTGTGAAAAATATTATGCCCTCCGAGTGACATATATTCCTCAAAAATATTATGTAAATCCATCAATAGAACAATTTTACATACTTATGTCGTCTCTGCATCAGTCAACAATTAGAAGTCTGGCTTGTTATATTTACCACGCTTTTAAGTTAAGGAATTCATTTTTGCAGAAGTAATATTCTTTATCTATGAATGCCTTGCTGTTGTGTATTTAGGTGTACACAGTTGTATTTTTATACATGTCTGGTGAACCGAATTGTACTATGGGCCGCTGGCCCACTCATGTACTGAATAAACAGATTAGACTTTGCTGTCCATAGAGGTTAGCGTTCAGGTCCACCATGACTTTGTTGTCAATAGAGGTTAGGGTACCGGTCCACCATGACTTTGTTGCGCATTCAGATGAGCGTACAGGTCCACCATGACTTTGTTGTCCATTCAGGTTAGTGTACAGGTTCACCATGACTTTGTTCTCCATAGAGGTTAGCGTACCAGTCCACCATGACTTTGGTGTCTATTCAGGTAAGCGTACAGGTCCACCATGACTTTGTTGTCCATAGAGGTTAGTGTACAGGTCCACCATGACTTTGTTGTCAATAGAGGTTAGAATACATGTCGACCATGACTTTGTTGTCCATTCAGGTTAGCGTACAGGTCCACCATGACTTTGTTGTCTATTCAGGTTAGGGTACAGGTTCACCATGACTTTGTTGTCCATAGAGGTTAGCGTACCAGTCCACCATGACTTTGTTGTCTATTCAGGTTAGCGTACAGGTCCACCATGACTTTGTTGTCAATAGAGGTTAGCATACAGGTCGACCATGACTTTGTTGTCCATTCAGGTTAGGGTACAGGTTCACCATGTCTTTGTTGGCCATAGAGGTTAGCATACATGTCGACCATGACTTTGTTGTCCATTCAGGTTAGCGTACAGGTCCACCATGACTTTGTTGTCCATTCAGGTTAGGGTACAGGTTCACCATGACTTTGTTGTCCATAGAGGTTAGCGTACCAGTCCACCATGACTTTGTGGTCTATTCAGGTTAGCGTACAGGTCCACCATGACTTTGTTGTCAATAAAGGTTAGCGTACAGGTCCACCATGACTTTGTTGTCCATTCAGGTTAGGGTACAGGTCCACCATGACTTTGTTGTCCATTCAGGTTAGGGTACAGGTTCACCATGACTTTGTTGGCCATTCAGGTTAGTGTACAGGTCCACCATGACTTTGTTATCCCCCGCCGCGCAAAAGCGCAAAGCGGGGGATATAGTATTCACGACCGTCCGTACGTCCGTCCGTAGGTCCCACCTGTTTGTTGCCGCGATATCTCAAGAACTAAACACTGGATTGTCTTCATATTTGGAACTATAGTGTATATACAGACTCCGCAGACACCAGTCGGTTTTGGTGACCTTGATCCCATTTTCAAGGTCACAGCAGACAAATCTGCTTTTGGAGTTGGAAAACGGTGTTGCCGCGATATCTCAAGAACTAAACACTGGATTGTCTTCATATTTGGAACTATAGTGTATATACAGACTCCACAGACACCAGTCGGTTTTGGTGACCTTGATCCCATTTTCAAGGTCACAGCAGGCAAATCTGCTTTTAGAGTTGGAAAACGGTGTTGCCGCGATATCTCAAGAACTAAACATTGGATTGTCTTCATATTTGGAACTATGGTGTATATACAGACTCCGCGGCCACCAGTCGGTTTTGGTGACCTTGATCCCATTTTCAAGGTCACAGCGGACAAATCTGCTTTTGGAGTTGGAAAACGGTGTTGCCGCGATATCTCAAGAACTAAACACTGGATTGTCTTCATATTTGGAACTATGGTGTATATACAGACTCCGCAGACACCAGTCGGTTTTGGTGACCTTGATCCCATTTTCAAGGTCACAGCAGACAAATCTGCTTTTGGAGTTGGAAAACGGTGTTGCCGCGATATCTCAAGAACTAAACACTGGATTGTCTTCATATTTGGAACTATAGTGTATATACAGACTCCGCAGACACCAGTCGGTTTTGGTGACCTTGATCCCATTTTCAAGGTCACAGCAGGCAAATCTGCTTTTAGAGTTGGAAAACGGTGTTGCCGCGATATCTCAAGAACTAAACCTCTCGATTGTCTTCATATTTGGAACTATGGTGTATATACAGACACCACAGACACCAGTCGGTTTTGGTGACCTTGACCCCATTTTCAAGGTCACAGCAGGCAAATCTGCTTTTGGAGTTAGAAAACGGTGTTGCCGCGATATCTCAAGAACTAATCGCTGGATTGTCTTCATATTTGGAACTATAGTGTATATACAGACATCGCATACACCTGTCAGATTTGGTGACCTTGACCCCATTTTCAAGGTCACAGCAGGCAAATCTGTTTTTGGAGTTGGAAAACGGTGTTGCCACAATATCTCAAGAACTAATCGCTGGATTGTCTTCATATTTGGTACTATGGTGTATATGGCGGGGGATATTTCGTCACTCTGTGACAAATACTTGTTGTCAATAGAGGTTAGCATACATGTCGACCATGACTTTGTTGTCCATTCAGGTTAGCATACAGGTTCACCATGAATTTGTTGTCCATAGAGGTTAGCGTACCAGTCCACCATGACTTTGTTGTCTATTCAGGTTAGCGTACAGGTCCACCATGACTTTGTTGTCAATAGAGGTTAGCATACAGGTCGACCATGATTTTGTTGTCCATTACGGTTAGCGTACAGGTCCACCATGACTTTGTTGTCCATTCAGGTTAGTGTACAGGTCCACCATGACTTTGTTGTCCATTCAGGTTAGGGTACAGGTTCACCATGACTTTGTTGGCCATTCAGGTTGGTGTACAGTTCCACCATGACTTTGTTGTCCATAGAGGCTAGTTTACCGGTCCACCATGACTTTGTTGTCCATTCAGGTTAGTGTACCGGTCCACCATGACTTTGTTGTCAATATAGGTTAGCATACAGGTCTACCATGACTTTGCTGTCCATGGAGGTTAGCGTTCAGGTCCACCATGACTTTGTTGTCCATTCAGGTTAGCGTACAGGTCCACCATGACTTTGTTGTCACTTCAGGTGAGCGTACCCGTCCACCATGACTTTGTTGTCCATTCAGGTTAGTGTACCGGTCCACCATGACTTTGTTGTCAATAGAGGTTACCATACAGGTCCACCATGACTTTGCTCTCCATAGAGGTTAGCGTTCAGGTCCACCATGACTTTGTTGTCCATTCAGGTTAGGGTACAGGTTCACCATGACTTTGTTGGCCATTCAGGTTAGTGTACAGGTCCACCATGACTTTGTTGTCCATAGAGGTTAGTGCACAGGTCCACTATGACTTGTTTTCAATAGAGGTTAGCATACAGGTCGACCATGACTTTGTTGTCCATTCAGGTTAGCGTAGAGGTTCACCATGACTTTGTTGTCCATACAGGTTAGCATACAGGTCCACCATGACTTTGTTGTCCATTCTGGTTAGCGTAAAGGTCCACCATGACTTTGTTGTCACTTCAGGTGAGCGTACAGGTCCACCATGACTTTGTTGTCCATTCAGATTAGCGTACAGGTCCACCATGACTTTGTTGTCCATTCATGTTAGCGTTCAGGTCCACCATGACTTTGTTGTCCATAGAGGTTAGTGTACAGGTCCACCATGACTTTGTTGCGCATTCAGGTGAGCATACAGGTCGACCATGACTTTGTTGTCCATTCATGTTAGCGTACAGGTCCACCATGACTTTGTTGTCCATTCAGGTTAGGGTACAGGTTCACCATGACTTTGTTGTCCATAGAGGTTAGCGTGCCAGTCCACCATGACTTTGTTGTCCATTCAGGTTAGCGTACCGGTCCACCATGACTTTGTTGTCAATAGAGGTTAGCATACAGGTCGACCATGACTTTGTTGTCCATTCAGGTTAGGGTACAGGTTCACCATGTCTTTGTTGGCCATAGAGGTTAGCATACATGTCGACCATGACTTTGTTGTCCATTCAGGTTAGCGTACAGGTCCACCATGACTTTGTTGTCCATTCAGGTTAGGGTACAGGTTCACCATGACTTTGTTGTCCATAGAGGTTAGCGTACCAGTCCACCATGACTTTGTGGTCTATTCAGGTTAGCGTACAGGTCCACCATGACTTTGTTGTCAATAAAGGTTAGCGTACAGGTCCACCATGACTTTGTTGTCCATTCAGGTTAGGGTACAGGTCCACCATGACTTTGTTGTCCATTCAGGTTAGGGTACAGGTTCACCATGACTTTGTTGGCCATTCAGGTTAGTGTACAGGTCCACCATGACTTTGTTATCCCCCGCCGCGCAAAAGCGCAAAGCGGGGGATATAGTATTCACGACCGTCCGTACGTCCGTCCGTACGTCCCACCTGTTTGTTGCCGCGATATCTCAAGAACTAAACACTGGATTGTCTTCATATTTGGAACTATGGTGTATATACAGACTCCGCAGACACCAGTCGGTTTTGGTGACCTTGATCCCATTTTCAAGGTCACAGCAGACAAATCTGCTTTTAGAGTTGGAAAACGGTGTTGCCGCGATATCTCAAGAACTAAACATTGGATTGTCTTCATATTTGGAACTATGGTGTATATACAGACTCCGCAGACACCAGTCGGTTTTGGTGACCTTGATCCCATTTTCAAGGTCACAGCAGACAAATCTGCTTTTGGAGTTGGAAAACGGTGTTGCCGCGATATCTCAAGAACTAAACACTGGATTGTCTTCATATTTGGAACTATAGTGTATATACAGACTCCGCAGACACCAGTCGGTTTTGGTGACCTTGATCCCATTTTCAAGGTCACAGCAGGCAAATCTGCTTTTAGAGTTGGAAAACGGTGTTGCCGTGATATCTCAAGAACTAAACACTGGATTGTCTTCATATTTCGAACTATGGTGTATATACAGACTCCGCAGACACCAGTCGGTTTTGGTGACCTTGATCCCATTTTCAAGGTCACAGCAGACAAATCTGCTTTTGGAGTTGGAAAACGGTGTTGCCGCGATATCTCAAGAACTAAACACTGGATTGTCTTCATATTTGGAACTATAGTGTATATACAGACTCGGCAGACAGAGGTTTTGGTGACCTTGATCCCATTTTCAAGGTCACAGCAGGCAAATCTGCTTTTAGAGTTGGAAAACGGTGTTGCCGCGATATCTCAAGAACTAAACCTCTCGATTGTCTTCATATTTGGAACTATGGTGTATATACAGACACCGCAGACACCAGTCGGTTTTGGTGACCTTGACCCCATTTTCAAGGTCACAGCAGGCAAATCTGCTTTTGGAGTTAGAAAACGGTGTTGCCGCGATATCTCAAGAACTAATCGCTGGATTGTCTTCATATTTGGAACTATAGTGTATATACAGACATCGCATACACCTGTCAGATTTGGTGACCTTGACCCCATTTTCAAGGTCACAGCAGGCAAATCTGTTTTTGGAGTTGGAAAACGGTGTTGCCACAATATCTCAAGAACTAATCGCTGGATTGTCTTCATATTTGGTACTATGGTGTATCTGGCGGGGGATATTTCGTCACTCTGTGACAAATACTTGTTGTCAATAGAGGTTAGCATACATGTCGACCATGACTTTGTTGTCCATTCAGGTTAGCATACAGGTTCACCATGAATTTGTTGTCCATAGAGGTTAGCGTACCAGTCCACCATGACTTTGTTGTCTATTCAGGTTAGCGTACAGGTCCACCATGACTTTGTTGTCAATAGAGGTTAGCATACAGGTCGACCATGATTTTGTTGTCCATTACGGTTAGCGTACAGGTCCACCATGACTTTGTTGTCCATTCAGGTTAGTGTACAGGTCCACCATGACTTTGTTGTCCATTCAGGTTAGGGTACAGGTTCACCATGACTTTGTTGGCCATTCAGGTTGGTGTACAGTTCCACCATGACTTTGTTGTCCATAGAGGCTAGTTTACCGGTCCACCATGACTTTGTTGTCCATTCAGGTTAGTGTACCGGTCCACCATGACTTTGTTGTCAATATAGGTTAGCATACAGGTCTACCATGACTTTGCTGTCCATGGAGGTTAGCGTTCAGGTCCACCATGACTTTGTTGTCCATTCAGGTTAGCGTACAGGTTCACCATGACTTTGTTGTCCATACAGCTTAGCATACAGGTCCACCATGACTTTGTTGTCCATTCAGGTTAGCGTACAGGTCCACCATGACTTTGTTGTCACTTCAGGTGAGCGTACCCGTCCACCATGACTTTGTTGTCCATTCAGGTTAGTGTACCGGTCCACCATGACTTTGTTGTCAATAGAGGTTACCATACAGGTCCACCATGACTTTGCTCTCCATAGAGGTTAGCGTTCAGGTCCACCATGACTTTGTTGTCCATTCAGGTTAGGGTACAGGTTCACCATGACTTTGTTGGCCATCCAGGTTAGTGTACAGGTCCACCATGACTTTGTTGTCCATTCAGGTTAGCGTACAGGTCCACCATGACTTTGTTGTCACTTCAGGTGAGCGTACCCGTCCACCATGACTTTGTTGTCCATTCAGGTTAGTGTACCGGTCCACCATGACTTTGTTGTCAATAGAGGTTACCATACAGGTCCACCATGACTTTGCTCTCCATAGAGGTTAGCGTTCAGGTCCACCATGACTTTGTTGTCCATTCAGGTTAGGGTACAGGTTCACCATGACTTTGTTGGCCATTCAGGTTAGTGTACAGGTCCACCATGACTTTGTTGTCCATTCAGGTTAGCGTACAGGTCCACCATGACTTTGTTGTCACTTCAGGTGAGCGTACCCGTCCACCATGACTTTGTTGTCCATTCAGGTTAGTGTACCGGTCCACCATGACTTTGTTGTCAATAGAGGTTACCATACAGGTCCACCATGACTTTGCTCTCCATAGAGGTTAGCGTTCAGGTCCACCATGACTTTGTTGTCCATTCAGGTTAGGGTACAGGTTCACCATGACTTTGTTGGCCATTCAGGTTAGTGTACAGGTTCACCATGACTTTGTTGTCCATTCAGGTTAATGTACAAGTCCACCATGATTTTGTTGTCCATTCAGGTTAGTGTACAGGTCCACCATGACTTTGTTGTCAATAGAGGTTAGCATACAGGTCGACCATGACTTTCTTGTCCATTCAGGTTAGCGTACAGGTCCACCATGACTTTGTTGGCCATTCAGGTTAGTGTACCGGTCCACCATGACTTTGTTGTCCATAGAGGTTAGTGCACAGGTCCACTATGACTTGTTTTCAATAGAGGTTAGCATACAGGTCGACCATGACTTTGTTGTCCATTCAGGTTAGCGTAGAGGTTCACCATGACTTTGTTGTCCATACAGGTTAGCATACAGGTCCACCATGACTTTGTTGTCCATTCTGGTTAGCGTACAGGTCCACCATGACTTTGTTGTCACTTCAGGTGAGCGTACAGGTCCACCATGACTTTGTTGTCCATTCTGGTTAGCGTACAGGTCCACCATGACTTTGTTGCGCATTCAGGTGAGCATACAGGTCGACCATGACTTTGTTGTCCATTCAGGTTAGCGTACAGGTCCACCATGACTTTGTTGTCCATTCAGGTTAGGGTACAGGTTCACCATGACTTTGTTGTCCATAGAGGTTAGCGTGCCAGTCCACCATGACTTTGTTGTCCATTCAGGTTAGCGTACCGGTCCACCATGACTTTGTTGTCAATAGAGGTTAGCATACAGGTCGACCATGACTTTGTTGTCCATTCAGGTTAGTGTACCGGTCCACCATGACTTTGTTGTCCATAGAGGTTAGCATACAGGTCGACCATGACTTTGTTGACTATAGAGGTTAGCGTACCAGTCCACCATGACTTTGTTGTCCATTAAGGTTAGCGTACACGTCAACCATGACTTTGTTGTCAATAGAGGTTAGCATACAGGTCGACCATGACTTTGTTGTCCATTCAGGTTAGCGTTCAGGTCCACCATGACTTTGTTGTCCATGGAGGTTAGCGTACCGGTCCACCATGACTTTGTTGCGCATTCAGGTGAGCGTACAGGTCCACCATGACTTTGTTGTCCATTCAGGTTTGTGTACAGGTTCACCATGACTTTGTTGTCCATAGAGGTTAGCGTACCAGTCCACCATGACTTTGTTGTCCATTCAGGTTAGTGTACAGGTCCACCATGACTTTGTTGTCCATAGAGGTAAGCATACAGGTCGTCTATGACTTTGTTGTCCATTCAGGTTAGCATATAGGTCCACCATGACTTTGTTGTCCATTCAGGTTAGTGTACAGGTCCACCATGACTTTGTTGTCCATTCAGGTTAGCGTACAGGTTCACCATGACTTTGTTGTCCATTCAGGTTAGGGTACAGGTCCACCATGACTTTGTTGTCCATTCAGGTTAGGGTACAGGTCCACCATGACTTTGTTGTCACTTCAGGTGAGCGTACAGGTCCAACATGACTTTGTTGTCCATTCAGGTTAGCGTACAGGTCCACCATGACTTTGTTGTCCATTCAGGTTAGCGTTCAGGTCCACCATGACTTTGTTTTCCATAGAGGTTAGCGTACCGGTCCACCATAACTTTGTTGCGCATTCAGGTGAGTGTACAGGTCCACCATGACTTTGTTGTCCATTCAGGTTAGTGTACAGGTTCACCATGACTTTGTTGTCCATAGAGGTTAGCGTACCAGTCCACCATGACTTTGTTGTCCATTCAGGTTAGTGTACAGGTCCACCATGACTTTGTTTTCCATGGAGGTTAGCGTACCGGTCCACCATAACTTTGTTGAGCATTCAGGTGAGCGTACAGGTCCACCATGACTTTGTTGTCCATTCAGGTTAGTGTACAGGTTCACCATGACTTTGTTGTCCATTCAGGTTAATGTACAAGTCCACCATGACTTTGTTGTCCATTCAGGTTAGCGTACAGGTCCACCATGACTTTGTTGTCAATAGAGGTTAGCATACAGGTCGACCATGACTTTCTTGTCCATTCAGGTTAGCGTACAGGTCCACCATGACTTTGTTGTCCATTCAGGTTAGGGTACAGGTTCACCATGACTTTGTTGGCCATTCAGGTTAGTGTACAGGTCCACCATGACTTTGTTGTCCATAGAGGTTAGTGCACAGGTCCACTATGACTTGTTTTCAATAGAGGTTAGCATACAGGTCGACCATGACTTTGTTGTCCATTCAGGTTAGCGTAGAGGTTCACCATGACTTTGTTGTCCATACAGGTTAGCATACAGGTCCACCATGACTTTGTTGTCCATTCTGGTTAGCGTACAGGTCCACCATTACTTTGTTGTCACTTCAGGTGAGCGTACAGGTCCACCATGACTTTGTTGTCCATTCATGTCAGCGTTCAGGTCCACCATGACTTTGTTGTCCATAGAGGTTAGTGTACCGGTCCACCATGACTTTGTTGCGCATTCAGGTGAGCATACAGGTCGACCATGACTTTGTTGTCCATTCAGGTTAGCGTACAGGTCCACCATGACTTTGTTGTCCATTCAGGTTAGGGTACAGGTTCACCATGACTTTGTTGTCCATAGAGGTTAGCGTACCAGTCCACCATGACTTTGTTGTCCATTCAGGTTAGCGTACAGGTCCACCATGACTTTGTTGTCAATAGAGGTTAGCATACAGGTCGACCATGACTTTGTTGTCCATTCAGGTTAGTGTACCGGTCCACCATGACTTTGTTGTCAATAGAGGTTAGCATACAGGTCGACCATGACTTTGTTGTCCATAGAGGTTAGCATACAGGTCGACCATGACTTTGTTTACTATAGAGGTTAGCGTACCAGTCCACCATGACTTTGTTGTCCATTAAGGTTAGCGTACACGTCAACCATGACTTTGTTGTCAATAGAGGTTAGCATACAGGTCGACCATGACTTTGTTGTCCATTCAGGTTAGCGTTCAGGTCCACCATGACTTTGTTGTCCATGGAGGTTAGCGTACCGGTCCACCATGACTTTGTTGCGCATTCATGTGAGCGTACAGGTCCACCATGACTTTGTTGTCCATTCAGGTTTGTGTACAGGTTCACCATGACTTTGTTGTCCATAGAGGTTAGCGTACCAGTCCACCATGACTTTGTTGTCCATTCAGGTTAGCGTACAGGTCCACCATGACTTTGTTGTCCATAGAGGTAAGCATACAGGTCGTCTATGACTTTGTTGTCCATTCAGGTTAGCATATAGGTCCACCATGACTTTGTTGTCCATTCAGGTTAGTGTACAGGTCCACCATGACTTTGTTGTCCATTCAGGTTAGGGTACAGGTTCACCATGACTTTGTTGTCCATTCTGGTTAGGGTACAGGTCCACCATGACTTTGTTGTCCATAGAGGTTAGTGTACAGGTCCACCATGACTTTGTTGTCAATAGAGGTTAGCATACATGTCGACCCTGAGTTTGTTGTCCATTCAGGTTAGCGTACAGGTCCACCATGACTTTGTTGTCCATTCAGGTTAGGGTACAGGTCCACCATGACTTTGTTGTCACTTCAGGTGAGCGTACAGGTCCAACATGACTTTGTTGTCCATTCAGGTTAGCGTACAGGTCCACCATGACTTTGTTGTCCATTCAGGTTAGCGTTCAGGTCCACCATGACTTTGTTTTCCATAGAGGTTAGCGTACCGGTCCACCATAACTTTGTTGCGCATTCAGGTGAGCGTACAGGTCCACCATGACTTTGTTGTCCATTCAGGTTAGTGTACAGGTTCACCATGACTTTGTTGTCCATAGAGGTTAGCGTACCAGTCCACCATGACTTTGTTGTCCATTCAGGTTAGTGTACAGGTCCACCATGACTTTGTTTTCCATGGAGGTTAGCCTACCGGTCCACCATAACTTTGTTGCGCATTCAGGTGAGCGTACAGGTCCACCATGACTTTGTTGTCCATTCAGGTTAGTGTACAGGTTCACCATGACTTTGTTGTCCATTCAGGTTAATGTACAAGTCCACCATGACTTTGTTGTCCATTCAGGTTAGCCTACCGGTCCACCATAACTTTGTTGCGCATTCAGGTGAGCGTACAGGTCCACCATGACTTTGTTGTCCATTCAGGTTAGTGTACAGGTTCACCATGACTTTGTTGCGCATTCAGGTGAGCATACAGGTCGACCATGACTTTGTTGTCCATTCAGGTTAGCGTACAGGTCCACCATGACTTTGTTGTCCATTCAGGTTAGGGTACAGGTTCACCATGACTTTGTTGTCCATAGAGGTTAGTGCACAGGTCCACCATGACTTTGTTGTCCATTCAGGTTAGCGTACAGGTCCACCATGACTTTGTTGTCAATAGAGGTTAGCATACAGGTCGACCATGACTTTGTTGTCCATTCAGGTTAGTGTACCGGTCCACCATGACTTTGTTGTCAATAGAGGTTAGCATACAGGTCGACCATGACTTTGTTGTCCATAGAGGTTAGCATACAGGTCGACCATGACTTTGTTTACTATAGAGGTTAGCGTACCAGTCCACCATGACTTTGTTGTCCATTAAGGTTAGCGTACACGTCAACCATGACTTTGTTGTCAATAGAGGTTAGCATACAGGTCGACCATGACTTTGTTGTCCATTCAGGTTAGCGTTCAGGTCCACCATGACTTTGTTGTCCATGGAGGTTAGCATACCGGTCCACCATGACTTTGTTGCGCATTCATGTGAGCGTACAGGTCCACCATGACTTTGTTGTCCATTCAGGTTTGTGTACAGGTTCACCATGACTTTGTTGTCCATAGAGGTTAGCGTACCAGTCCACCATGACTTTGTTGTCCATTCAGGTTAGCGTACAGGTCCACCATGACTTTGTTGTCCATAGAGGTAAGCATACAGGTCGTCTATGACTTTGTTGTCCATTCAGGTTAGCATATAGGTCCACCATGACTTTGTTGTCCATTCAGGTTAGTGTACAGGTCCACCATGACTTTGTTGTCCATTCAGGTTAGGGTACAGGTTCACCATGACTTTGTTGTCCATTCTGGTTAGGGTACAGGTCCACCATGACTTCGTTGTCCATAGAGGTTAGTGTACAGGTCCACCATGACTTTGTTGTCAATAGAGGTTAGCATACATGTCGACCCTGAGTTTGTTGTCCATTCAGGTTAGCGTACAGGTCCACCATGACTTTGTTGTCCATTCAGGTTAGGGTACAGGTCCACCATGACTTTGTTGTCACTTCAGGTGAGCGTACAGGTCCAACATGACTTTGTTGTCCATTCAGGTTAGCGTACAGGTCCACCATGACTTTGTTGTCCATTCAGGTTAGCGTTCAGGTCCACCATGACTTTGTTTTCCATAGAGGTTAGCGTACCGGTCCACCATAACTTTGTTGCGCATTCAGGTGAGCGTACAGGTCCACCATGACTTTGTTGTCCATTCAGGTTAGTGTACAGGTTCACCATGACTTTGTTGTCCATAGAGGTTAGCGTACCAGTCCACCATGACTTTGTTGTCCATTCAGGTTAGTGAACAGGTCCACCATGACTTTGTTTTCCATGGAGGTTAGCCTACCGGTCCACCATAACTTTGTTGCGCATTCAGGTGAGCGTACAGGTCCACCATGACTTTGTTGTCCATTCAGGTTAGTGTACAGGTTCACCATGACTTTGTTGTCCATTCAGGTTAATGTACAAGTCCACCATGACTTTGTTGTCCATTCAGGTTAGCCTACCGGTCCACCATAACTTTGTTGCGCATTCAGGTGAGCGTACAGGTCCACCATGACTTTGTTGTCCATTCAGGTTAGTGTACAGGTTCACCATGACTTTGTTGCGCATTCAGGTGAGCATACAGGTCGACCATGACTTTGTTGTCCATTCAGGTTAGCGTACAGGTCCACCATGACTTTGTTGTCCATTCAGGTTAGGGTACAGGTTCACCATGACTTTGTTGTCCATAGAGGTTGGCGTACCAGTCCACCATGACTTTGTTGTCCATTCAGGTTAGCGTACAGGTCCACCATGACTTTGTTGTCAATAGAGGTTAGCATACAGGTCGACCATGACTTTGTTGTCCATTCAGGTTAGTGTACCGGTCCACCATGACTTTGTTGTCAATAGAGGTTAGCATACAGGTCGACCATGACTTTGTTGTCCATAGAGGTTAGCATACAGGTCGACCATGACTTTGTTTACTATAGAGGTTAGCGTACCAGTCCACCATGACTTTGTTGTCCATTAAGGTTAGCGTACACGTCAACCATGACTTTGTTGTCAATAGAGGTTAGCATACAGGTCGACCATGACTTTGTTGTCCATTCAGGTTAGCGTTCAGGTCCACCATGACTTTGTTGTCCATGGAGGTTAGCGTACCGGTCCACCATGACTTTGTTGCGCATTCATGTGAGCGTACAGGTCCACCATGACTTTGTTGTCCATAGAGGTTAGCATACAGGTCGACCATGACTTTGTTTACTATAGAGGTTAGCGTACCAGTCCACCATGACTTTGTTGTCCATTAAGGTTAGCGTACACGTCAACCATGACTTTGTTGTCAATAGAGGTTAGCATACAGGTCGACCATGACTTTGTTGTCCATTCAGGTTAGCGTTCAGGTCCACCATGACTTTGTTGTCCATGGAGGTTAGCGTACCGGTCCACCATGACTTTGTTGCGCATTCATGTGAGCGTACAGGTCCACCATGACTTTGTTGTCCATTCAGGTTTGTGTACAGGTTCACCATGACTTTGTTGTCCATAGAGGTTAGCGTACCAGTCCACCATGACTTTGTTGTCCATTCAGGTTAGCGTACAGGTCCACCATGACTTTGTTGTCCATAGAGGTAAGCATACAGGTCGTCTATGACTTTGTTGTCCATTCAGGTTAGCATATAGGTCCACCATGACTTTGTTGTCCATTCAGGTTAGTGTACAGGTCCACCATGACTTTGTTGTCCATTCAGGTTAGGGTACAGGTTCACCATGACTTTGTTGTCCATTCTGGTTAGGGTACAGGTCCACCATGACTTTGTTGTCCATAGAGGTTAGTGTACAGGTCCACCATGACTTTGTTGTCAATAGAGGTTAGCATACATGTCGACCCTGAGTTTGTTGTCCATTCAGGTTAGCGTACAGGTCCACCATGACTTTGTTGTCCATTCAGGTTAGGGTACAGGTCCACCATGACTTTGTTGTCACTTCAGGTGAGCGTACAGGTCCAACATGACTTTGTTGTCCATTCAGGTTAGCGTACAGGTCCACCATGACTTTGTTGTCCATTCAGGTTAGCGTTCAGGTCCACCATGACTTTGTTTTCCATAGAGGTTAGCGTACCGGTCCACCATAACTTTGTTGCGCATTCAGGTGAGCGTACAGGTCCACCATGACTTTGTTGTCCATTCAGGTTAGTGTACAGGTTCACCATGACTTTGTTGTCCATAGAGGTTAGCGTACCAGTCCACCATGACTTTGTTGTCCATTCAGGTTAGTGTACAGGTCCACCATGACTTTGTTTTCCATGGAGGTTAGCCTACCGGTCCACCATAACTTTGTTGCGCATTCAGGTGAGCGTACAGGTCCACCATGACTTTGTTGTCCATTCAGGTTAGTGTACAGGTTCACCATGACTTTGTTGTCCATTCAGGTTAATGTACAAGTCCACCATGACTTTGTTGTCCATTCAGGTTAGCCTACCGGTCCACCATAACTTTGTTGCGCATTCAGGTGAGCGTACAGGTCCACCATGACTTTGTTGTCCATTCAGGTTAGTGTACAGGTTCACCATGACTTTGTTGCGCATTCAGGTGAGCATACAGGTCCACCATGACTTTGTTGTCCATTCAGGTTAGCGTACAGGTCCACCATGACTTTGTTGTCCATTCAGGTTAGGGTACAGGTTCACCATGACTTTGTTGTCCATAGAGGTTAGCGTACCAGTCCACCATGACTTTGTTGTCCATTCAGGTTAGCGTACAGGTCCACCATGACTTTGTTGTCAATAGAGGTTAGCATACAGGTCGACCATGACTTTGTTGTCCATTCAGGTTAGTGTACCGGTCCACCATGACTTTGTTGTCAATAGAGGTTAGCATACAGGTCGACCATGACTTTGTTGTCCATAGAGGTTAGCATACAGGTCGACCATGACTTTGTTTACTATAGAGGTTAGCGTACCAGTCCACCATGACTTTGTTGTCCATTAAGGTTAGCGTACACGTCAACCATGACTTTGTTGTCAATAGAGGTTAGCATACAGGTCGACCATGACTTTGTTGTCCATTCAGGTTAGCGTTCAGGTCCACCATGACTTTGTTGTCCATGGAGGTTAGCGTACCGGTCCACCATGACTTTGTTGCGCATTCATGTGAGCGTACAGGTCCACCATGACTTTGTTGTCCATTCAGGTTTGTGTACAGGTTCACCATGACTTTGTTGTCCATAGAGGTTAGCGTACCAGTCCACCATGACTTTGTTGTCCATTCAGGTTAGCGTACAGGTCCACCATGACTTTGTTGTCCATAGAGGTAAGCATACAGGTCGTCTATGACTTTGTTGTCCATTCAGGTTAGCATATAGGTCCACCATGACTTTGTTGTCCATTCAGGTTAGTGTACAGGTCCACCATGACTTTGTTGTCCATTCAGGTTAGGGTACAGGTTCACCATGACTTTGTTGTCCATTCTGGTTAGGGTACAGGTCCACCATGACTTTGTTGTCCATAGAGGTTAGTGTACAGGTCCACCATGACTTTGTTGTCAATAGAGGTTAGCATACATGTCGACCCTGAGTTTGTTGTCCATTCAGGTTAGCGTACAGGTCCACCATGACTTTGTTGTCCATTCAGGTTAGGGTACAGGTCCAACATGACTTTGTTGTCCATTCAGGTTAGCGTACAGGTCCACCATGACTTTGTTGTCCATTCAGGTTAGCGTTCAGGTCCACCATGACTTTGTTTTTCCATAGAGGTTAGCGTACCGGTCCACCATAACTTTGTTGCGCATTCAGGTGAGCGTACAGGTCCACCATGACTTTGTTGTCCATTCAGGTTAGTGTACAGGTTCACCATGACTTTGTTGTCCATAGAGGTTAGCGTACCAGTCCACCATGACTTTGTTGTCCATTCAGGTTAGTGTACAGGTCCACCATGACTTTGTTTTCCATGGAGGTTAGCCTACCGGTCCACCATAACTTTGTTGCGCATTCAGGTGAGCGTACAGGTCCACCATGACTTTGTCGTCCATTCAGGTTAGTGTACAGGTTCACCATGACTTTGTTGTCCATTCAGGTTAATGTACAAGTCCACCATGACTTTGTTGTCCATTCAGGTTAGCCTACCGGTCCACCATAACTTTGTTGCGCATTCAGGTGAGCGTACAGGTCCACCATGACTTTGTTGTCCATTCAGGTTAGTGTACAGGTTCACCATGACTTTGTTGTCCATTCAGGTTAATGTACAAGTCCACCATGACTTTGTTGTCCATTCAGGTTAGCGTACAGGTCTACCATGACTTTGTTGTCAATAGAGGTTAGCATACATTTCGACCATGACTTTCTTGTCCATTCAGGTTAGCGTACAGGTCCACCATGACTTTGTTGTCCATTCAGGTTAGGGTACAGGTTCACCATGACTTTGTTGGCCATTCAGGTTAGTGTACAGGTCCACCATGACTTTGTTGTCCATAGAGGTTAGTGCACAGGTCCACTATGACTTGTTTTCAATAGAGGTTAGCATACAGGTCGACCATGACTTTGTTGTCCATTCAGGTTAGCGTAGAGGTTCACCATGACTTTGTTGTCCATACAGGTTAGCATACAGGTCCACCATGACTTTGTTGTCCATTCTGGTTAGCGTACAGGTCCACCATGACTTTGTTGTCACTTCAGGTGAGCGTACAGGTCCACCATGACTTTGTTGTCCATTCAGATTAGCGTACAGGTCCACCATGACTTTGTTGTCCATTCATGTTAGCGTTCAGGTCCACCATGACTTTGTTGTCCATAGAGGTTAGTGTACCGGTCCACCATGACTTTGTTGCGCATTCAGGTGAGCATACAGGTTGACCATGACTTTGTTGTCCATTCAGGTTAGCGTACAGGTCCACCATGACTTTGTTGTCCATTCAGGTTAGGGTACAGGTTCACCATGACTTTGTTGTCCATAGAGGTTAGCGTACCAGTCCACCATGACTTTGTTGTCCATTCAGGTTAGCGTACAGGTCCACCATGACTTTGTTGTCAATAGAGGTTAGCATACAGGTCGACCATGACTTTGTTGTCCATTCAGGTTAGTGTACCGGTCCACCATGACTTTGTTGTCAATAGAGGTTAGCATACAGGTCGACCATGACTTTGTTGTCCATAGAGGTTAGCATACAGGTCGACCATGACTTTGTTTACTATAGAGGTTAGCGTACCAGTCCACCATGACTTTGTTGTCCATTAAGGTTAGCGTACACGTCAACCATGACTTTGTTGTCAATAGAGGTTAGCATACAGGTCGACCATGGCTTTGTTGTCCATTCAGGTTAGCGTTCAGGTCCACCATGACTTTGTTGTCCATGGAGGTTAGCGTACCGGTCCACCATGACTTTGTTGCGCATTCATGTGAGCGTACAGGTCCACCATGACTTTGTTGTCCATTCAGGTTTGTGTACAGGTTCACCATGACTTTGTTGTCTATAGAGGTTAATGTACAAGTCCACCATGACTTTGTTGTCCATTCAGGTTAGCGTACAGGTCTACCATGACTTTGTTGTCAATAGAGGTTAGCATACAGGTCGACCATGACTTTCTTGTCCATTCAGGTTAGCGTACAGGTCCACCATGACTTTGTTGTCCATTCAGGTTAGGGTACAGGTTCACCATGACTTTGTTGGCCATTCAGGTTAGTGTACAGGTCCACCATGACTTTGTTGTCCATAGAGGTTAGTGCACAGGTCCACTATGACTTGTTTTCAATAGAGGTTAGCATACAGGTCGACCATGACTTTGTTGTCCATTCAGGTTAGCGTAGAGGTTCACCATGACTTTGTTGTCCATACAGGTTAGCATACAGGTCCACCATGACTTTGTTGTCCATTCTGGTTAGCGTACAGGTCCACCATGACTTTGTTGTCACTTCAGGTGAGCGTACAGGTCCACCATGACTTTGTTGTCCATTCAGATTAGCGTACAGGTCCACCATGACTTTGTTGTCCATTCATGTTAGCGTTCAGGTCCACCATGACTTTGTTGTCCATAGAGGTTAGTGTACCGGTCCACCATGACTTTGTTGCGCATTCAGGTGAGCATACAGGTTGACCATGACTTTGTTGTCCATTCAGGTTAGCGTACAGGTCCACCATGACTTTGTTGTCCATTCAGGTTAGGGTACAGGTTCACCATGACTTTGTTGTCCATAGAGGTTAGCGTACCAGTCCACCATGACTTTGTTGTCCATTCAGGTTAGCGTACAGGTCCACCATGACTTTGTTGTCAATAGAGGTTAGCATACAGGTCGACCATGACTTTGTTGTCCATTCATGTTAGTGTACCGGTCCACCATGACTTTGTTGTCAATAGAGGTTAGCATACAGGTCGACCATGACTTTGTTGTCCATAGAGGTTAGCATACAGGTCGACCATGACTTTGTTTACTATAGAGGTTAGCGTACCAGTCCACCATGACTTTGTTGTCCATTAAGGTTAGCGTACACGTCAACCATGACTTTGTTGTCAATAGAGGTTAGCATACAGGTCGACCATGACTTTGTTGTCCATTCAGGTTAGCGTTCAGGTCCACCATGACTTTGTTGTCCATGGAGGTTAGCGTACCGGTCCACCATGACTTTGTTGCGCATTCATGTGAGCGTACAGGTCCACCATGACTTTGTTGTCCGTTCAGGTTTGTGTACAGGTTCACCATGACTTTGTTGTCCATAGAGGTTAGCGTACCAGTCCACCATGACTTTGTTGTCCATTCAGGTTAGCGTACAGGTCCACCATGACTTTGTTGTCCATAGAGGTAAGCATACAGGTCGTCTATGACTTTGTTGTCCATTCAGGTTAGCATATAGGTCCACCATGACTTTGTTGTCCATTCAGGTTAGTGTACAGGTCCACCATGACTTTGTTGTCCATTCAGGTTAGGGTACAGGTTCACCATGACTTTGTTGTCCATTCTGGTTAGGGTACAGGTCCACCATGACTTTGTTGTCCATAGAGGTTAGTGTACAGGTCCACCATGACTTTGTTGTCAATAGAGGTTAGCATACATGTCGACCATGACTTTGTTGTCCATTCAGGTTAGCGTACAGGTCCACCATGACTTTGTTGTCTATTCAGGTTAGGGTACAGGTTCACCATGACTTTGTTGTCCATAGAGGTTAGCGTACCAGTCCACCATGACTTTGTTGTCTATTCAGGTTAGCGTACAGGTCCACCATGACTTTTTTGTCAATAGAGGTTAGCATACAGGTCGACCATGACTTTGTTGTCCATTCAGTTTAGGGTACAGGTTCACCATGTCTTTGTTGGCCATAGAGGTTAGCATACATGTCGACCATGACTTTGTTGTCCATTCAGGTTAGCGTACAGGTCCACCATGACTTTGTTGTCTATTCAGGTTAGGGTACAGGTTCACCATGACTTTGTTGTCCATAGAGGTTAGCGTACCAGTCCACCATGACTTTGTGGTCTATTCAGGTTAGCGTACCGGTCCACCATGACTTTGTTGCGCATTCAGGTGAGCATACAGGTCGACCATGACTTTGTTGTCCATTCAGGTTAGCGTACAGGTCCACCATGACTTTGTTGTCCATTCAGGTTAGGGTACAGGTTCACCATGTCTTTGTTGGCCATTCAGGTTAGTGTACAGGTCCACCATGACTTTGTTGTGAATAGAGGTTAGCATACAGGTCGACCATGACTTTGTTGTCCATTCAGGTAAGCGTACAGGTCCACCATGACTTTGTTGTCCATTCAGGTTAGGGTACAGGTTCACCATGACTTTGTTATCGATAGAGGTTAGAGTACCAGTCCACCATGACTTTGTTGTCTATTCAGGTTAGCGTACAGGTCCACCACGACTTTGTTGTTCATAGAGGTTAGCATACAGGTCGACCATGACTTTGTTGTCCATTAAGGTTAGCTGACAGGTCCACCATGACTTTGTTGTCCATTCAGGTTAGTGTACCGGTCCACCATGACTTTGTTGTCCATTCAGGTTAGGGTACAGGTTCACCATGACTTTGTTGGCCATTCAGGTTAGTGTACAGGTCCACCATGACTTTGTTGTCAATAGAGGTTAGCATACAGGTCGACCATGACTTTGTTGCCCATTCAGGTTAGCGTACAGGTCCACCATGACTTTGTTGTCCATTCAGGTTAGGGTACAGGTCCACCATGACTTTGTTGTCCATTCAGGTTAGGGTACAGGTTCACCATGACTTTGTTGGCCATTCAGGTTAGTGTACAGGTCCACCATGACTTTGTTGGCCATAGAGGTTAGTGTACAGGTCCACCATGACTTTGTTGTCAATAGAGGTTAGAATACATGTCGACCATGACTTTGTTGTCCATTCAGGTTAGCGTACAGGTCCACCATGACTTTATTGTCCATTCAGGTTAGCATACAGGTTCACCATGAATTTGTTGTCCATAGAGGTTAGCGTACCAGTCCACCACGACTTTGTTGTCTATTCAGGTTAGCGTACAGGTCCACCATGACTTTGTTGTCAATAGAGGTTAGCATACAGGTCCACCATGATTTTGTTGCCCATTACGGTTAGCGTACAGGTCCACCATGACTTTGTTGTCCATTCAGGTTAGGGTACAGGTCCACCATGACTTTGTTGTCCATTCAGGTTAGGGTACAGGTCCACCATGACTTTGTTGTCAATAGAGGTTAGCATACAGGTCGACCATGACTTTGTTGTCCATTCAGGTTAGCGTACAGGTCCACCATGACTTTGTTGTCCATTCAGGTTAGGGTACAGGTTCACCATGTCTTTGTTGGCCATTCAGGTTAGTGTACAGGTCCACCATGACTTTGTTGTCCATAGAGGTTAGCATACAGGTCGACCATGACTTTGTTGTCCATTCAGGTTAGGGTACAGGTCCACCATGACTTTGTTGTCCATTCAGGTTAGGGTACAGGTTCACCATGACTTTGTTATCGATAGAGGTTAGAGTACCAGTCCACCATGACTTTGTTGTCTATTCAGGTTAGCGTACAGGTCCACCATGACTTTGTTGTCCATAGAGGTTAGCATACAGGTCGACCATGCCTTTATTGTCCATTAAGGTTAGCTGACAGGTCCACCATGACTTTGTTGTCCATTCAGGTTAGTGTACCGGTCAACCATGACTTTGTTGTCCATTCAGGTTAGGGTACAGGTCCACCATGACTTTGTTGTCACTTCAGGTGAGCGTACAGGTCCACCATGACTTTGTTGTCCATTCAGATTAGCGTACAGTTCCACCATGACTTTGTTGTCCATTCAGGTTAGTGTACAGGTCCACCATGACTTTGTTGTCCATAGAGGTTAGCGTACCAGTCCACCATGACTTTGTTGTCCATTAAGGTTAGCGTACACGTCAACCATGACTTTGTTGTCAATAGAAGTTAGCATACAGGTGGACCATGACTTTGTTGTCCATTCAGGTTAGTGTACAGGTCCACCATGACTTTGTTGTCCATTGAGGTTAGGGTACAGGTTCACCATGACTTTGTTGTCAATAGAGGTTAGCATACAGGTCGACCATGACTCTGTTGTCCATTCAGGTTAGCGTACAGGTCCACCATGGCTTTGTTGTCCATTCTGGTTAGCGTACAGGTCCACCATGACTTTGTTGTCACTTCAGGTGAGCGTACAGGTCCACCATGACTTTGTTGTCCATTCAGATTAGCGTACAGGTCCACCATGAGTTTGTTGTCCATTCAGGTTAGCGTTCAGGTCCACCATGACTTTGTTGTCCATAGAGGTTAGCGTACCAGTCCACCATGACTTTGTTGTCCATTAAGGTTAGCGTACCAGTCCACCATGACTTTGTTGCGCATTCAGGTTAGCGTACAGGTTCACCATGACTTTGTTGTCCATACAGGTTAGCGTACAGGTCCACCATGACTTTGTTATCCATTCTGGTTAGTGTACAGGTCCCCCATGACTTTGTTGTCACTTCAGGTGAGCGTACAGGTCCACCATGACTTTGTTGTCCATTCAGGTTAGCGTTCAGGTCAACCATGACTTTGTTGTCCATAGAGGTTAGCATACCGGTCCACCATAAGTTTGTTGCGCATTCAGGTGAGCGTACAGGTCCACCATGACTTTGTTGTCCATTCAGGTTAGTGTACAGGTTCACCATGACTTTGTTGTCCATTCAGGTTAGTGTACAGGTCCACCATGACTTTGTTGTCCATTCAGGTTAGTGTACAGGTCCACCATGACTTTGTTGTCAATAGAGGTTAGCATACAGGTCGACCATGACTTTCTTGTCCATTCAGGTTAGCGTACAGGTCCACCATAACTTTGTTGTCCATCCAGGTTAGGGTACAGGTTCACCATGACTTTGTTGGCCATTCAGGTTAGTGTACAGGTCCACCATGACTTTGTTGTCCATAGAGGTTAGTGCACAGGTCCACTATGACTTGTTTTCAATAGAGGTTAGCATACAGGTCGACCATGACTTTGTTGTCCATTCAGGTTAGTGTACAGGTTCACCATGACTTTGTTGTCCATACAGGTTAGCATACAGGTCCACCATGACTTTGTTGTCCATTCTGGTTAGTGTACAGGTCCACCATGACTTTGTTGTCACTTCAGGTGAGCGTACAGGTCCACCATGACTTTGTTGTCCATTCAGATTAGCGTACAGGTCCACCATGAGTTTGTTGTCCATTCAGGTTAGCGTTCAGGTCCACCATGACTTTGTTGTCCATAGAGGTTAGCGTACCAGTCCACCATGACTTTGTTGTCCATTAAGGTTAGCGTACAGGTCCACCATGACTTTGTTGTCAATAGAGGTTAGCATACAGGTCGACCATGACTTTGTTGTCCATTCAGGTTAGCGTACAGGTCCACAATGACTTTGTTGTCCATTCAGGTTAGTGTACAGGTCCACAATGACTTTGTTGTCCATTCAGGTTAGTGTACAGGTTCACCATGACTTTGTTGTCAATAGAGGTTAGCATGCAGGTCGACCATGACTCTGTTGTCCATTCAGGTTAGCGTACAGGTCCACCATGACTTCGTTGTCCATTCAGGTTAGGGTACAGGTTCACCATGACTTTGTTGTCCATAGAGGTTAGTGTACCCGTCCACCATGACTTTGTTGTCCATTCAGGTTAGCATACAGGTCCACCATTACTTTGTTGTCCATTCAGGTTAGTGTACAGGTCCACCATGACTTTGTTTTCACTTCAGGTGAGCGTACAGGTCCAACATGACTTTGTTGTCCATTCAGATCAGCGTACAGGTCCACCATGACTTTGTTGTTCATTCATGTTAGCGTTCAGGTCCACCATGACTTTGTTGTCCATAGAGGTTAGCGTACCGGTCCACCATGACTTTGTTGCGCATTCAGGTGAGCGTACAGGTCCACCATGACTTTGTTGTCAATTCAGGTTAGTGTACAGATTCACCATGACTTTGTTGTCAATAGAGGTTAGCATACAGGTCGACCATGACTTTCTTGTCCATTCAGGTTAGCGTACAGGTCCACCATAACTTTGTTGTCCATTCAGGTTAGGGTACAGGTTCACCATGACTTTGTTGTCCATAGAGGTTAGCGTACCAGTCCACCATGACTTTGTTGTCTATTCAGGTTAGCGTACCGGTCCACCATGACTTTGTTGTCAATAGAGGTTAGCATACAGGTCGACCATGACTTTGTTGTCCATTAAGGTTAGCATACAGGTCCACCATGACTTTGTTGTCCATTCAGATTAGCGTACAGGTCCATCATGACTTTGTTGTCCATTCAGGTTAGCGTTCAGGTCCACCATGACTTTGTTGTCCATAGAGGTTAGCGTACTGGTCCACCATAACTTTGTTGCGCATTCAGGTGAGCGAACAGGTCCACCATGACTTTGTTGTCCATTCAGGTTAGTGTACAGGTTCACCATGACTTTGTTGTCCATTCAGGTTAGTGTACAGGTCCACCATGACTTTGTTGTCCATTCAGGTTATTGTACAGGTCCACCATGACTTTGTTGTCAATAGAGGTTAGCATACAGGTCGACCATGACTTTCTTGTCCATTCAGGTTAGCGTACAGGTCCACCATGACTTTGTTGTCCATCCAGGTTAGGGTACAGGTTCACCATGACTTTGTTGGCCATTCAGGTTAGTGTACAGGTCCACCATGACTTTGTTGTCCATAGAGGTTAGTGCACAGGTCCACTATGACTTGTTTTCAATAGAGGTTAGCATACAGGTCGACCATGACTTTGTTGTCCATTCAGGTTAGCGTACAGGTTCACCATGACTTTGTTGTCCATACAGGTTAGCATACAGGTCCACCATGACTTTGTTGTCCATTCTGGTTAGTGTACAGGTCCACCATGACTTTGTTGTCCATTCTGGTTAGTGTACAGGTCCACCATGACTTTGTTGTCACTTCAGGTGAGCGTACAGGTCCACCATGACTTTGTTGTCCATTCAGGTTAGCGTACAGGTCCACCATGACTTTGTTGTCCATTCAGGTTAGCGTTCAGGTCCACCATGACTTTGTTGTCAATAGAGGTTAGCATACAGGTCGACCATGACTTTGTTGTTCATTCAGGTTAGCGTACAGGTCCACAATGACTTTGTTGTCCATTCAGGTTAGTGTACAGGTCCACCATGACTTTGTTGTCCATTGAGGTTAGGTTACAGGTTCACCATGACTTTGTTGTCAATAGAGGTTAGCATACAGGTCGACCATGACTCTGTTGTCCATTCAGGTTAGTGTACAGGTCCACCATGACTTCGTTGTCCATTCAGGTTAGGGTACAGGTCAACCATGACTTTGTTTTCACTTCAGGTGAGCGTACAGGTCCACCATGACTTTGTTGTCCATTCAGGTTAGCGTACAGGTCCACCATGACTTTGTTGTCCATTCAGGTTAGCGTTCAGGTCCACCATGACTTTGTTGTCAATAGAGGTTAGCATACAGGTCGACCATGACTTTGTTGTTCATTCAGGTTAGCGTACAGGTCCACAATGACTTTGTTGTCCATTCAGGTTAGTGTACAGGTCCACCATGACTTTGTTGTCCATTGAGGTTAGGTTACAGGTTCACCATGACTTTGTTGTCAATAGAGGTTAGCATACAGGTCGACCATGACTCTGTTGTCCATTCAGGTTAGTGTACAGGTCCACCATGACTTCGTTGTCCATTCAGGTTAGGGTACAGGTTCACCATGACTTTGTTGTGCATAGAGGTTAGTGTACCCGTCCACCATGACTTTGTTGTCCATTCAGGTTAGCATACAGGTCCACCATGACTTTGTTGTCCATTGAGGTTAGTGTACAGGTCCACCATGACTTTGTTTTCACTTCAGGTGAGCGTACAGGTCCAACATGACTTTGTTGTCCATTCAGATCAGCGTACAGGTCCACCATGACTTTGTTGTTCATTCATGTTAGCGTTCAGGTCCACCATGACTTTGTTGTCCATAGAGGTTAGCGTACCGGTCCACCATGACTTTGTTGCGCATTCAGGTGAGCGTACAGGTCCACCATGACTTTGTTGTCCATTCAGGTTAGTGTACAGATTCACCATGACTTTGTTGTCAATAGAGGTTAGCATACAGGTCGACCATGACTTTGTTGTCCATTCAGGTTAGCGTACAGGTCCACCATGACTTTGTTGTCCATTCAGGTTAGGGTACAGGTTCACCATGACTTTGTTGTCCATAGAGGTTAGCGTACCAGTCCACCATGACTTTGTTGTCTATTCAGGTTAGCGTACCGGTCCACCATGACTTTGTTGTCAATAGAGGTTAGCATACAGGTCGACCATGACTTTGTTGTCCATTAAGGTTAGCGTACAGGTCCACCATGACTTTGTTGTCCTTTCAGATTAGTGTACAGGTCCACCATGACTTTGTTGTCCATTCAGGTTAGGGTACAGGTTCACCATGACTTTGTTGGCCATTCAGGTTAGGGTACAGGTTCACCATGACTTTGTTGTGAATAGAGGTTAGCATACAGGTGGACCATGACTTTGTTGTCCATTCAGGTTAGCGTACAGGTCCACGATGACTTTGTTGTCCATTCAGGTTAGGGTACAGGTTCACCATGACTGTGTTGTCCATAGAGGTTAGTGTACCGGTCCACCATGAGTTTGTTGTCCATTCAGGTTAGTGTACAGGTCCACCATGACTTTGTTGTCCATTCAGGTTCGTGTTCAGGTCCACCATGACTTTGTTGTCCATTCAGGTTAGCGTTCAAGTCCCCCATGACTTTGTTGTCCATAGAGGTTAGGGTACAATCTTTAGGATTTAGGAATGCAATCTGTAGGAACTAGAAATACAATCTTTAGGGACAAGGAATAAAATCTATTGGAACTAGGAATACATTCCGTAGGGACTAGGGATACAATTGGTAGAATCTAGGAAACATTCTGTAGGAACTAGGAACACAATCTATAGTATCTATAGGAACTAGGAATGTAATCTTAAGGAACCAGGAAAACAATCTATAGGAACTAGCAATACAATCTATAGGATCCAGGAATACAATCTATAGGAACGAGCAAAACAATCTATAGGAACTTGGAATACAATCTTTAGGAACCAGGAATGCAATCTGTAGGGACTAGGAATGCAACCTGTAGGGACTAGGAATACAATCTGTAGGATCTAGGAATACAATCTATAGGAATCAGGAATACAATCTATAGGAACTAGGAATGCAATCTACTGGTACTGGGAATACACTCTATAGGAACTTGGAATACAATCTGTAGGGACTAGGGATACAATCAATAGGGACTAAGAATACAGTCTGTAGGGACTAGGGATACAATCTGTGGGGACTAGGAATTCAATCTGTAGGAAATAGGAATACAATCTATAGAATCTAGGAATACAATCTGTAGGGACAAGGAATACAATCTATAGGGACTAGGAATGCAATCTGTAGGGACTAGGAATACAATCTATAGGAACTAGGAATACAATCTATAGGAACTAAGAACACAATCTGTAGGGGCTAGGAATGCAATCTGTAGGAACTAGGAATACAATCTATAGGAACTAGGAACACAATCTGTAGGGGCTAGGAATGCAATCTGTAGGGACTAGGAATGCAGTCTTTAGGTACTGGAAATACAATTTATAGGAACCAGGAAAATAATCTACAGGATCTAGGAATGCAATCTATACTGGAAATACACTCTATTGGAACTTTGAATACAATCTGTAGCAACTAGGGATACAATTGGTAGAATCTAGGACTACATTCTGTAGGAACTAGGAATACAATCTATAGAATCTAGGAATACAATCTATAGGAACGAATATACTGTTGTAAGGTTAATTTAACAGAAATATGAAGTGTTGAGAATATCTTGATACAAAATTACACATTTTTTCTTATCCTGCATTACTCCTTAATGCATTCACTGTTTACCTTACGACAACAAAAAGACAGTGCTCAGCGATGGTCTTGCGTGAAGAAATAAAGTTGTTTCCGCTTTTTCACTCCTGCTTTTTGCATGGACCATCGCCGCTGTCTTGTGACCTTGATGACAAGTCACCTTTCTCACATCACTGCCTGTCGCAGAACAGCAAGGACGTCTCTCAGCGGAGCTCTTAAAATTGGATATGTTTTTAGACCTTTAGCTTCGGCTATTATTCTAAATTATATCTGTGATGGGTGATGTTTATTTTTTACTTATCCTGCATTCTCCTTAATGCATATCACTGCTTGTTCTTGACAGAGAAGAGAGCTGTGTGAAGGTCTTTGCTTGAAGAAGTTGGTCCAAGTAGCTGAGAGGCCAAACCTATCACGCAGCTTCCACGTGACCAAAGGAAGTGACGTCACGGATCCTTACATTACTCTTGTCACTTGCTGAGAGAAGACCTGTTTTTGATCTGTAGCATAAACTTGTTCAAACCCTTACATGTTTTGCTTCTTGAGTCAATGTTCATTGTGCTTGTGTTGTGCACATGGTTTGTATCTTGTGAAACATTGTATGTTTTAACATGTGTATAACTTTTGTACACCTGCTGGCGTTTTCTTCAGAAAGAAAACTATGGTAAACCCAGGTGTCTTGTTGTTTCAAGTAGCCATCTTGAATATTTTACGTGGCCAGTTTTTAACTGGCTTGCGTTCTATATTCTTATTGCTTTGTACCCCACCATTGGCGTACCCTCGCAAGTATTTTGTCTTCGTTTTGTATGTTGTCTTACGTTTGTCATAATAATTGTTTTATAAACCCACACAGTGGGATAAACAAATTATACCTTACATAATCCGGAGGGGACGCATTGTGATTTTACACTACTTCATTGCAGATATCATGCCCTCATGGACTAGGAATGCAGTCTTTAGGTACTGGAAATACAATTTATAGGAACCAGGAAAATAATCTACAGGATCTAGGAATGCAATCTATACTGGAAATACACTCTATTGGAACTTTGAATACAATCTGTAGCAACTAGGGATACAATTGGTAGAATCTAGGACTACATTCTGTAGGAACTAGGAATACAATCTATAGAATCTAGGAATACAATCTATAGGAACGAATATACTGTTGTAAGGTTAATTTAACAGAAATATGAAGTGTTGAGAATATCTTGATACAAAATTACACATTTTTTCTTATCCTGCATTACTCCTTAATGCATTCACTGTTTACCTTACGACAACAAAAAGACAGTGCTCAGCGATGGTCTTGCGTGAAGAAATAAAGTTGTTTCCGCTTTTTCACTCCTGCTTTTTGCATGGACCATCGCCGCTGTCTTGTGACCTTGATGACAAGTCACCTTTCTCACATCACTGCCTGTCGCAGAACAGCAAGGACGTCTCTCAGCGGAGCTCTTAAAATTGGATATGTTTTTAGACCTTTAGCTTCGGCTATTATTCTAAATTATATCTGTGATGGGTGATGTTTATTTTTTACTTATCCTGCATTCTCCTTAATGCATATCACTGCTTGTTCTTGACAGAGAAGAGAGCTGTGTGAAGGTCTTTGCTTGAAGAAGTTGGTCCAAGTAGCTGAGAGGCCAAACCTATCACGCAGCTTCCACGTGACCAAAGGAAGTGACGTCACGGATCCTTACATTACTCTTGTCACTTGCTGAGAGAAGACCTGTTTTTGATCTGTAGCATAAACTTGTTCAAACCCTTACATGTTTTGCTTCTTGAGTCAATGTTCATTGTGCTTGTGTTGTGCACATGGTTTGTATCTTGTGAAACATTGTATGTTTTAACATGTGTATAACTTTTGTACACCTGCTGGCGTTTTCTTCAGAAAGAAAACTATGGTAAACCCAGGTGTCTTGTTGTTTCAAGTAGCCATCTTGAATATTTTACGTGGCCAGTTTTTAACTGGCTTGCGTTCTATATTCTTATTGCTTTGTACCCCACCATTGGCGTACCCTCGCAAGTATTTTGTCTTCGTTTTGTATGTTGTCTTACGTTTGTCATAATAATTGTTTTATAAACCCACACAGTGGGATAAACAAATTATACCTTACATAATCCGGAGGGGACGCATTGTGATTTTACACTACTTCATTGCAGATATCATGCCCTCATGCTCAAAGTGCCGGCTTAATATGTCGGCATGGGATCACCACCCCCTATGCCTTAATTGTACATCTAAATGTCCCAAGGGTCATAGATGTACAGACTCTCTCCGCTTTCCCCCACAGCTTTCAGATGGTACCTCCGTATGTCCCGGGAACGGAGAACGCAACAGGCCAGATGTCTGACTTATCCGTGTATTCCCCCACAACTAGATCGACTATCTCCACCACTACTGCGTCTATCTTAACGGCGCCTATCCAGTCCACCGGACAGATGCATGGCGCCCAACAGGTACCCCGCCTACGGCCCAGACACCTATGATGGACGCCCCTCTCCTCCAGTACATCAGTACTTGCGAGCCATGCAACAGACTGCCGATGGCTATTGCCCCAGCGCCTATACAGACACCTCTACAAGCGCCGCCCACAGCGCCCCTGCAGACGCCTCTACTAGTGCCTTTACAGATAGCGCCTATCCTTCAACAGCGCCGATACAGACGCCGGCGCCTCGTCGGACGCCTATACAGACGCCAGTGCCTCGTCGGACTTCTATACAGACGCCTTTACAAGAGCACCGTCTACAGCGTCCATAAAGAGATCTATCCTAGCGTCTCTGGTTGCGCCTATCCTTGCGCCTCTCCCAAGTGCGCCTCTACAGACGCACACCCGGGACAACCGCGCAGACAGACGATTAGCCATTCCACGATGGCCTTGTGGCTACCTGCTCTCATTCTACAGGCCTATGAGATCGTCAACTCCCCAGGGCCAACTACCTACAGAGACCAGAGCGGTCGGTGAACACTTGGTTGGCGTCCATACAACGGCGCTCCAACACAGACACTTGATTGGCATCCATACAACGGCGCTCCAACACTTCCCAAGATCCTGGAAGCGTCTAACCTCGTGGTGACGGTTCTGTGAAAATCTCCTGCCAATTCTCCTTGTCTATCAACATTGGTTGAATGTTTCCTCGGAGAAAGCGAAAAAACTCTCAAAGATCTCCCTACCCACGGCGTCTGGTAGATATTATCTGCACCACAGTTGACGATCTCAACCCCATGACCGATTTGGTATTCAACAGAATCGACATATGCTTCCGGGTACCCAACTGGGATTGTTCACAACACCGGACCAGTCGTCACTCTTATCATGAGGATCAACTTGCCCCTACACCGGCAACGTCACAAGTTCCTACTCAGAACTCGGCACACCACTGGTCTGTCAACCACAGGGTTCACAGGGGATTGGCCGTGTGTGGAGCTTGAACTAGTCCACTCAGCATACGGGGTTACAGTTTACTGCGCAGGACGACATACATGTCATGTGTCAAGAACTACAACTGTAAGCATCGTCGACCGTAATCAGGTCAACCGACCTTATGGGATCCGTGCAGTGTATTTGTACAGACTGGCTTGCATGATCGCTTATGCGTAACACTCCAACAACACGACCAGACTCCTGTCGCTGTACATCAATGACTCAATCCCGAGTCTCAGCCTTCGCCCAAGACGAGACAGCTCTCAAGACCCTGGCTAGGGTGTCACAGCCAGCCTTCCCTGAGTCGTCCCAGTCTGGCTCATACCAGCCGCGACGCCCCAGCCACAGTGGCGCGGCACAACTTCAACCTCTCGGGGTAGAGGAAAAGGCATGGCATCGGGGACATAACAGTCCCACCATTGCCACTCCAAGGGAGGTAATGCTGACCGCAGGGACTTCAAGTGAATAGCCAGACAAGCACGACATCCACCCCCACCCGTCCAAGTTGTCGACACTTTAGTATGTGGGAGACTGGGTCGTTGCTGGCAGAATTGTGAGATCCTGGGGGACCCATATGTCACCAACATCATCCGACATGGGGACAAGCTGGCGCTTTTAGACGACCCACCGCTACATGGGTACAAGCTGGCGCTTATAGACAACCCGCCACTCACGTCGTTGCCCACAGCCACCAACCCCCCTACTCAACAAATGCTACCTGGCGCGTCCACCTTATTCAGGATGACAACCTCAGGCTGCTGCGATCCCGGATCCAGGCACAGGATGTATTCATCAGCCTTGATATCGAGGACGCCTATCGACATGTCCCTATACATCCTGATGACCGGGTCCATTACCAATGGGAGGTTCCCCCATTTGGATTTTCTTCGGCACCGTGGCTACTCACACAGCTTACCACCATCTCCTTGACATTCAGTTCGAGGCATACATAATCATGCCTCTGAATCATTGGGACACCGTCATTCTACTTCGCCGCAGGGACTCCTGGCTCCTGTACCTATCCTGTACCTTGAGTTGACACCCTCAAATCGCCTTCAGTTCATCGGGGGCCTCTTCCAGACAGACCTTGATCTCTTCTCTGTACCCATAGACCGGTGGGAGTGCAGCAGGCGCACCTGACTCCAGCTCTCATCCTTCCACGCACTCAGTGCCAATGGCATGTCCTCCTGGGCCTCCTAACCTCAGCGTAGGACTTGACCTAGAGAGGAAGGCTCCAACTGCGCCCAGTTCAGATGTTCCTTCGTCCTCCCGGATCATCTCAAGCAGCATCCCCAGTGGGGAGGGTGGAATCGAATGTCTTAGGCAGGACTTACGACCTCTCTGCACCTATTTGTAGACGCGCCCCTCCAGTGATTGGGCACACATCTGGAGGGACAGGTTGCCTCGGGGCTGTGGTTGCCCGATCAGCGCCTATGGCACATCAACAACCTCGAACTGGAAGCGCTTATCTTGGCCATCTATCACTGGAAGCTGGCCCTTAGACACGCCCGGCTCTCCATCTCGACGGACAACATCACTGTCGTATGGTGCCTTCAGAACCAAGGAACGACTCACTTGACTTCGCTCCTTCAACAGACGTTCCGATTGTTTCAACTGGTGGATCATCTGGGGATTCAGTTCCAGGTCCACCACATCCCTCCCTGGCTGCCGAAACATCCTAGCGGATGCCCTCTCTTAGCCAGGCAAAGTGGCTCCCACAGAGTGGAAACTTCACCCAGATGCCTTCGCTCTTGTTTGTCGAGACCACGGTCACCCCAACATAGACCTATTCGCCACCAGCCAGAACTACCAGATCCCAAACCTACATATCTCCGGTGCCAGGTCCACTGGCTTGGGCAGTTGACACTTTCAGTGTCCCCTGGGAAGGACTAAAAGCGTACGCTTTTTCGCCACCTGTACTTCTTCCCAAAGTCGTCCAGAAGGTCAGATCAACACAGAACCTCAATCTGACTTTGGTCGCGCACTGGTGGCCAGCGAGGGCTTGGTTCGTCGACCTTTAGAGAGCTGTCCGACGTCAACCCACTGCCACACCCAGATTGGCCAAATCTGCTGATCTACCCTCACAGCAGACAGCCACACCCAGGACCAAACAGGTTATGTCTTCACGTCTGGTCCATTTACAGACCATTTACAGAACTCCAAAGGCTTCTCAGCCAGAGGGGCTAGGGCCTTCACGATGGCACATCGCCCAACCACCAGGAGCCTCTATGGCAAGTGGCAATCCTTCGAGAGCTTTTGCAGGGGCAAACACCTAGACCCCACATCTGCATCGCCTCAATTCCTGGCTCATGCTCATGGGGATGGGGATGCTAGGGAGCCACTGGGAGATGATCTGGGAGGACAATGGAACATCTGAACTGGGCGCAGTTCATGCTCCATCTGCGTCACAAGTGTAAGCTCAAGGGCAGTACCATCAGGGCCTACCTTGTGGCGCTCAACTCCAGCCTGGCAGTTCCGGAAGATTGGCGCATGACGTAAATCCCGGAACTACAGGCTCTGCTCCGCTCAATCAGGCTGGAAGACCAAAAGGCAAAATCTCCTACACCAGCTTGGGACTTGAATGTCATTCACACCTCGCTGAGAGACGCGCCCTTCGAGCCACTCGAAGCGACGTCATCCTACAATCTGATGAGAAAATGGTCTTCCTACTGGCGCTCGCCACAGCAGCCCGTGTCAGTGAGCTACACGCCTTGGACGTCACGCGCATCTTGGACTGTGCTGGGACTGCTTAGCCAAGAATCAATCCCCAGGACAGCAAGATGGATCGTTCCTCATCTTTGATTGTGGGTGCGGACGATGAACTAGAGCTCCGTCTATATCCGGTTAGAGCGCTCCGTTGCTATATCAGAAGATCCAAGGAACGCCATAGACAACGACGCCTCTTCATTCCGGTATAGAGCTGCGACCTCATAAGGGGAAGGTAGCCGCAACACGATCACCCTCTGGCTACTAGCCTTCATTCGCCAGCTTGTTTGATAGGCATTACTTAGAAGTTGGCGGATGACAAGATAGACACAATTTTATGGATAACAACTTCTTTAATACTGTAAAAAGCGACGTTTCGGTATAGATCCTTATACCATTGTCAAGCAAGACTGAATGAGGGACATAGTGCAGAATATATATAGCAAGTGGAGGATTAACAGTAGAGGATTAACAGTAACAACAAGGGCATACATGAGTGGGATAACATAGGTAGGTGTGACAACAAGGATGATGCTATCACAACACGATGGACAGAAAACACATAGCTAGAAGCCAATGGGGCATGAAGCCAATAAACAGGTGATTATTGTTTGATGAGTTCATAGTAGGCGGATGGGATGAAATAGCCTTGATCTCTGTTGATTGTTGGGTTGTGGCGGCGAATGTGGACTGCTTCTGTTAGTTTTCTTTTGGTGAAATCATGGAGGTTGTTGGCGAGGATTTAGACGTTGTCCCAGTTGATCATTCGCCAGGCCTACAAGGCCGCCTGATTGAACCCCCAGGCTCCAACAACCCACATGAGACCCGGGTGATCGCCTCTACCATTGTGCTACACAGCAACTGTGCTCTACTTGCCATCATTGAGAGGTGTTCTGGCGATCAAACACATTCGTCGCCACTCACCATATGTGAGATGTCGCAATGGAGGATGCGCTAGGCACGCACGACTTGGTCCGTTAGTAGTGCCCAACAGGATCCTCTACTACACATCACTGACCTCGCCTTCAAGTCCAGAGCCGGCCTTTCGACCTCCCCTGGCGTAAGCCCTGGACTAGAAGGTTCATGCCCCACTTGCATACAGCTCGGTACTCCAGTCTCGACCTAACCGAGAGTTATTGTCAGGCTGCGCAGTACCAGGACACTACGCATACGTGACTCTTCCCTTCCATGTAATGGTCATCCAGGCCGACCATACAGCCGAAGACGGGCTGAGGGAAACGGAGTTTCCCATGCATGGGGCGGTCACCTGATGCCGACCACACAGCCGAGGACGGGCTGAGGGAATTGGAGGTTCCCATACATGGAGTGGTCACCTGAAGCCGACCACACAGCCAAGGATTGGCTAGGAACAGAGTCTGGAAATAAAAGATGAAAGTCCACATTTGAAGGTATGCCCACCTCCGGTTCCGTCCGATAAAGATGCATTAAGGAGTAATGCAGGATAAGTAAAAAATCGAGTAAAATCCTAGATATTTTTTATATACTCACATGCAAAAGAAACGCAAGTGATTTAAGCAAATAGATAACAAACACGGAACCATAAATTGATACCAGTTTTAGCATTTTAGTGAAGCCTGATGGTGTTATCAATATTTTTGGCTGCATTTTGGGAGCCCCGAGTAAAAACGCAACAATAAAAACGAATTGCCAAAAAGCACCATTTCAATGAATATATGGGTATCATGCACCCATTTCTCGCGAAATCAAAAATGCACGAACTGTCACGAACTGTAGTTGGTATAAAACTGTGGCCGATTCTTGGACCTACCACTCCTTGGTCAACAATGCCACGCCTAACTCAAATTCAGAGAAACCTGGCTATTGGATGTTTGGAAGCTGGAGAGTCTGTCCAAGATGTTGCCCGTCATTTCAATGTTAACATAACCACAATTTACCGTCTCCTGCATCGATACAATGCTACACAGACCACAGATGACCTTCCTCGGAGTGGTCGTCCTAGGGTCACCACACCTCGACAAGATCTGCAGATTACCCATCAACACCAGCGACATCCGTTCCTAACTGCAAGTGAAAGTGCTCAACAGACCATAGGAACACATAATCGACACATTAGCCGGGACACTGTGATCCGACGTCTCTGTTCCAACAACCTCAGATGTCGCCAACCAGCACGTCATCCTGTTCTCCAACCACGGCATCGACAAGAACGACTTCAGTGGGCACAGGGTCATCACAATTGGCATCATCGTGAGTGGAGGCGTGTCATCTTCTCTGATGAAAGTCACTTTTGTGTCTCCCATGCAGACGGAAGAGTCAGAATTTAGCGGCGTTGAGGTGATCGTTTCACTGACAGAAACGTTGTGGAAAGGGATCCATGGGGTGGACCTAGCGTCATGATATGGGCAGGGATTGGACTTAATGCGAGACTTGGATCCATGTGCTTTCTGCATGTTGGTCAAGGTCAGGGACACGGTGTCACTGCTCAGCGGTATATCGACCAAGTGATCAGACCCCACGTTGTTCCATTTCTTGCACAACATCAACAACACATGTTCCAGCAGGACAACACTCGTCCCCATGTTGCCAGAGCTACCATGGCCTTTCTGCAACAACACAACATCCGTGTTCTACCGTGGCCAGCCCTCAGCCCTTATCTGAACCCCATTGAACATTTGTGGGATGAGGTTCAAAGGCGTCTGCACAATGTGCGCCTAGTCCCTACAACTGCCGATGAACTACGCACAGCTGCTCTGGATGTGTGCAGGAGGATCCCTAGGGCCTTCGCAAATCCACTGATCCACTCAATGTACAGGAGATGTGTGACAGTGATCAATGCTAATGTAGGTCACACCAGGTATTGACTGACATTTTGGGTATTGACCCGAAACTGTGTAAGCCCTTAACATTTGAAAAAAACAATTATGTCATCTGCCTTTAAATCCATTAAACTGTCTCCAGTCAATTTTTTGTCAATCTTGCCCTCTAAGTATTTCTTGTCTTTACTGTTGAAAATAAATAACATGTATACTGCATACTCGACTTGCGTTTCCTTTGCGTGTGAGTATATTTGTATACTTATCCTGCATTACTGCGTCTTAAGGGACCCACCTATCGCAGATCTACCTCCCCACGATGCCTTCCGATGTCCGGACTCCAGAGTAATGTGAGTATCCGTGACGTCACTTCCTTTGGTCACGTGGGAGCTGCGTGATAGGGTTGGCCTCTCAGCTAGTTGGAACAACTTCTTCAAGCATAGACCTTCACACAGCTCTTTTCTCCGTCAAGAATAAGCAGTGATATGCATTAAGGAGTAATGCAGGATAAGTATACAAATATAAAAAATATCTAGGATTTTACTAGTCTTTTCACATTACCTTCACTATTTTGTGTTTTAATATGTGGGTGATTTTGTCGTAAAAAGACTTTGTAAAAATTTGTGTTACAATACCAATGCAGGGGTAGTAAAATTGTTTGCAATTCGTAGCTACGTATGTATAACATATTCATGTGTTTTTAAATACTAGTAGCTTTGGCGTTACATAGAGTTTGCGTGTATCAATTGATTGTATACACTTTCAACTCGTAAAATATTTGCCGATAGACAATTGTTTAATGCTATGGCAATTTTTCTTCTCTATTTTAATCAACAACTCTCTATTTGCGGAACATATGCTTGCGCTGTGTACTAATTGTCGTGTTAAGAAATCAGTCAAAGATCTTCATCCACGCTGTTTGGCTTGCGCACAGATTTGCTCACCAGCCTTTAAATGTAACTTTTGTTCACCTCTCTCTCCATTGGGTTTTGCTATTTAAGGATAGGTCACTCACAAACATATTTTTGCAGCAGTCCTGTCGTGTTGTGAGGAAGATGTCACAGTCGCGGGATGCGAGAGATGGACATTCTTCTGTCGTAACTACGCAACGGTGGGTAATATAGTGACTGCAGACCTTCACTCTCCGCCAAAGGTCGTCGGAAGCCATAGTGAGTATTGTACAAGCTCCTAACTTTCAGGCGTCCAGGACTTACAGTGACTACGATCCTCACGACGCTTTGATTGGGGTAGCGCAGACACAAGCCACGATCCATCCAGTCATCACCGATGGGCATTGCTTCTCAAGGGCTTGCGCCGAGCGCAGCACTTCCCTACCCTCCAGGCGCATTTATGAATACATCAGCCTCTGGGCTTCCAGCATACCCCACTACGTCAGCGACATATGATCAGCTTAGCGCTGGTCATTGCCTGCCTACCCTCCAGGCGCGTATATGATTACAATCAGCCTTAGGGCCTTAGGGCTTCCAATTACTTATCCAGCAGCCCAGCAGCTGTACGTCAGCTGTTAGCACTGTACCAGAACACAATTTGGATGCAGAACTTAATGCAATCCATGTGGCAGCAGTCTACACAACACCTGTATCCTGAACCTTATGCCTATGTACTAAAACCTTTGCCAGCACTAGCGTCATCAAACTGCTATGGATCAAGATCTATTGGAAGATAACCTGTTCTGTTTTGATCATCTCCATACCATAGCTGATTTCCAACAGCGTCAGATTGACCACATGAGGAACCATCTCAGAACAGCAGTAGCGGAGATTACCGTGACACGCAGACTTGGGTATCTAGCGCTTTCAAACTGGGATCCCGAGTTGAAGGGCAGGCTCCTATGTCAACCTTGATCAACTAGTGTCCTGTTCAATGAACAAGTCACGGACACACACGCTAAAGTATCTAATTACGATACGGACAAGTCTGCGCTCAAAGCATGGAGCATGTTTCCCAGAGTTTCTCCCAGTGGGCAACAAGATCTGATTGAAACCAAAGACAATTGTCTAGACCACTTACAACTGTGGTAAAAATGTCCTGCATATAAAAGAGGTGTTTTTTTTCTCAAGGCTCGGCAGTGACTGGTCTCATGCTCAGGGATCTATAAACTTTCCCACCAATTCTCCCATTTAGTGATGTACGTTCCTACATTTGCGTACCAAGAAACACTTGAAAGGTAGCACTATGTATTTGGTACCACTAAACTCAGTGTTGGCCGGTCCAGAGAATTGCAAAATAACCAAGGTCCCAGGAACTACAGGCCCTACTACGCTCATTTAGGCTTGAGGATCAGAAGGCCATGTTCCGTCCCACTGATTGGGACTTGAACGTGGTACTTCGAACTTTGCGAGGGCCCCCCTCGAGCCCCTCCACCCATCCTCTTTCTATGACCTCTCCAAAAAAACAAGATTTCTCTTGGCATTAGCCATGGCAGCACGGGTGAGAGAGCTACATGCAATCAACATCACCCAGGTCCGTTTTGAGCATGGTACGCATGGAGCGGTACATCTCTGGTTGTGCTTGGATTTCAAAGCAAAAAATCAACTACCAGACCATCCCAATCGTTCCTTCACTATCCAACCAATATCGACTATTGTGGGAGTTGAAGATGAGGGTGAACTCCTCTCGTGCCTGGTACGAGCACTTCAAGTTTAGATCCGCCGTTCCGAAACTAGGCGTGGTTTGATGAAGTAGGTTTTCATACCAGTATCTTAAACGTCCCTGACTGAAGTTAGTTGCAACACTATATCTCTATGGTTACGCACGAGAGCGAATAATCCTCACGAGATCAGGGCGCTAGCCTCTACCATGGCGTTACATAGTAACTGTTCTATTAGAACGATCATGGAAGGATGTTTTTTGGAATTCCGACACAGTTTTTGCTAGTCATTATCTTCACGATGTGGCTCTTGTAGACGTCAAGGCTTATCAGGCTTTGGCTCGTTGGCATAGTAGGTAAAGATTTTTAGCTGTGAAGCTGGTATTCTTTATTACCAAATATGCATATGGTCTTACCCTTTAATTTCTATGTAAAGAAGATTGAACTAACCCTACCGTTATGGCATTTTTTTCTGAGCTTTTTCCACCACAGATTATTGACAAACATGTGTCGTTATTTGGGGTTATGAATTATCAAGGTTTTGTACTTCTGAAGGTATGCCCACCTCCAAACCGTCCGATACAGATGCATAAGGAGTAATGCAGGATAAGTAAAGATTTAGTAAAATCTAAATATTTTTCACATTTGTATACTTATCCTGCATTACTACATTTAAGGACCCACCCGTCGCAGACTTCAGAAGCCTCAAAAAGTTTGTTATTAAGCATGGGCAACAGGCAGTGATGTGAAGGTAACTTGTTGTCAAGGTCACATGACAGCGGCGATGGTCCATACAAAAAGAAGGAGTGAAAAGAGGAAACTGAGCGCTGTCTTTTTGTTGTTGTAAGGTAAACAGTGAATGCATTAAGGAGTAATGCAGGATAAGTATACAAATGTAAAACATATTTAGATTTTTACTAAATTTTTTCAAAGGGAAGCGACTTGAGTAGTATAGGTAATGATGGTGCTGGCTCACTTCCACTGGAGCCAGATTGATATACCTATACCGCTACTACAGATGGAATTTTTTATGTCAAAACGCTGATGTGATTCAACGATCGTCATGAGTCGTATTAAAAGAAACATCAATATTAATTAATAATGAATAAAATTTACTATAGCCCACGAGGATATTGGAAAGGTATAGGAGCAATACAAAAATAGCCACCGCTGTTAAGGTACCTAAAGATGTGGCCAAGGATTGGTTGAAGAAACAAGCGATGTGGCAAATATACTTACCGGCACCGCGTTATATACCGAGGAAGAAGTTTGATATTTTTACAACGAATGAAGTTCATCAGGCTGACCTCTTGTTTCTTCCCCATGATAAGGTAGGATGCAAAACATAAAAATACGCTTTAACCGTAGTGGATGTGGCTAGTCGATACAAAGAGCTATTTCAAGTAGATCCTGGTCGCAAGTTTATGGGATCAGTAACTAAACTGTTAACAAAGCACAATGTCGAAATCAGGCGTGGTGAAAAAGAGGCCCACCGTAGTCAAGCTATCATTGAAAGATTTAACCGGACATTAGCGGACCATTTGTTTGGCTATCAGTATGGGATCGAAATGAAATCGGAACGATTAAGATCAACCGAATGGGTGACACGATTATCAGCTGTTGTATCAGCGCTGAATAATGAAGTAACGAAATTAATCGGGAAGAAACCATCCAATGCGATTAAAATGAAATCTGTGACTTCCGAATCTTCAGCACCGAGGAGAGGCAAAGAACAAAAACTTCCGGATAGAGTAAGCGTAAAATATTTATACCAGCCCGGTGAACTCAAAGGAGACCTACGTCGTGCAACCGATCCGATTTGGTCCCTTAAGACATATAACATTAGTCGGTTGGTTATGAAAGAAGGAGAGCCTATTCTTTATTATCTTAAAGATGGACCGGGCAGGGCATTTGTACGAGAAGAGTTGCTCATAGTTCCCAACAATACAGTATTACCACCATAACCATAAGCATAGGTAGTTACACCATCCTTATCAATCCATCTCTTTGTATCTAAGGGGGATAATGATGTCTTGTTCATTCTTAATCCATATATCCTGTGATTGTAACTTCTTAAAGAGTTCATCTCGTGTTTGAATGTTCTACCGTTGAATAATGCTTCTTTATACTGTTCGTGTTTAATATGTTTTTTTACCACATACTTCTTAACACCCTTAGCTTTTCTTATCTCTCCATTATCGGACTTCTTTATCGAATACATGTTAGGTCTTAATCCGACATACTCAGCAATAGGGGTCCCAGCACATTCATCCTTCATCTTACCTAACACCTTTTTATTTACTACGCTGTGCAGTGGATTATCTTTTGGGTAATCGCTCGTGTTGTACATATCTATTTTTTCTGCCATATCTTTATACACATCCTCGGTTTGTATTTCCAACAAAGAATCTGTGGTGGTATATAACACCTCTCATCTATCACCGTACTGCTTCTTAAGTTCGTTGTAATAAAAGTCATACATTAAGTGTTTTGACAAGTCAAGAATACTCATACCAGCGTACACCGGTCTGATGAATTTTATATTACTCTTCTGCATATGTAGTGTGGCTAAGTCGTTATTGAATATCTTGCTTCTGTTAAAAGCCGGACTGGCTATAAGTTTCCTGAGTCTTTCTTCCTCATTTGATCCGACTAATTTAACATCAACACGCTTCCTTAGATTCTCCATAGTTTTACCAAATACTGAGTTATTGATGAGCTTATATAGATTCTTTTCAAAATCGCTGGTAGCTATCTTTCTTAAATCTGTGTTCAGCCTTATATAGGGCTCCATCCAAGGGCTTTGATCAAACTTTAGAACTCTGTGTATTTTCTTTAGTTTCATACCTAATGATAGATATAACTGGAGATTTCTGTAGTGAACTATATATTTTGTCTTAACCATCAAATTTGGTATGTGTTTTTCTACGTTAGCTAACCTAGTATTACCCATCAAGGAGTGTTGATATTCCGACATCCAATCTTTATTCACCATTAATCTCTTGGGAGCTAGCGGATAACTGTTATGATCTTTATGTAAGGAAGTTGTATATTCCATGTCAACTTCTAGTATGTACCCTTTATTGGAAATCTGGGGGGATATCATTCACTTCGACCCACTCAAAACCACTCGTGGGTAAAGGTTGACTCATAGCCCATCCGTACAAATTGTTGGCGTCAAGATATAATATATGCGTGTCGGGTTTACTCGGATCATATCCTTCCACTAATTTATTATTAGCCTTAGAATACCTTTTCGCTACCATGGATATACCACCTCTTAATCCTTTCTAAATTAACAAGTGCATATCGTAATCGGTGAGTAGTTTTAGTTCTACACCGGTCTTCTTCAACAATGCATCCCACGATAGTCCGGGACTGGAATAGTACCATACGCCGGATCCAAGCCGTATTGTTTTAAACATGTCTTTCTAAATATCTCGAATATATCGGCGAGTAACAGTACATCGGTTTTTAAGAACAGATCGTGATAATCGCCTAAATTCTTACAACCTAATTTATCCCACACCGTCAGAGCGTGTTCATAATCGGCATTGGTTATTTTAGATTCTGTTGAGTTACTATAGAATGATTCAAGGGGTGGTAATTTAGTTTCGTTGAATCTAGACCAATCATCCATAATATTTCTTTCTAGCATGTTTTGTTTGATTGTATAATAGCCTGTTTAAACTCTTTATCCACGTATAATGATATTTACCATCTTTTTTTATAAGAAATGAATTGATTCTGGGAATATGTTCCAGAGCGGAGCTTATCCTGTGTACAACAATTCCTTTAGAAGAATGTCTGAAAACATTTATAGCTAAATTATTTTGCTTTTCCGCCTTATCAATTTGTGAGATTGGTGTAGGTTCGTCTATACCATCAAAGTTGAGTCCATCGTTTTGGGGATAGCTAGAAGACCTATCCGGATTTTTGTCTTCGGGGAACAATGCAGATCTTATCATCATTCTGAAACAGTCATCGCCTTTATTGTTTACATTAATTATGGCTTTTTCTTCTTATAATACGGGGATATATCTATATAAGATCCTTCTTTGAAAGGCATATAATTTGCTATATCTAAATATAAACTATCGATTTTATCCACACCCCAACCCGAACCTCTATTAGTCCAGCGTTCTAAAGATTCTTGTATCCTCTGAATTGATGTATCTAATGATGTGCTTATAGCATCGGATTCGGTTATAACTTCTTGATTGCTTCGGAAATATGGTTCGGGTATATTCAGTGCTATCGTCTGCGTTACTTTTACTCAATGACATATTGTCAGCTGGTATTTTATACTATGTAAATCATCTAATTCCTCGTTCATTTTGCTCGATATGATGGGCTTAACATCATTAACATCCATGTTGGAATTAATATCCATCTTCGAACCTTTTAGATATTTACCAACGCCGGTTGTGGGTACAAATTTTAACTCATCAACAGTGGGTTTATTTTTATCATCGAGGTTGATTATTATCTAGTAAAGCGATCAATTCAGCTTTTCTCATTCGAGAATAACCTCTCAGCCCATTTTTTTTTGCTTGACCTTTGAGTTCTCTAAAAGTCTGGGGTTTGTTGTATTCCAAACCGAGTAAATCGATCAATTCATCTTTTCTCAATCGAGAATATCCATGTAGACCACGTTGTTTTGCCAAAGCCTTCAACTCTCTGACAAAAACCATTGTGATTTAATGGTATATGCAAAAGGAGTCAAATCTCTAAATGGTTGTTTTTCATACAGTGTTCCCTCGTTATTGTGCCCTTCAATATAGCGCTAACTCGGTTATAGCGCGCGGTAAAGCATGGCTCCCAAAATTTACAAACATTTTCAATAAAGTCATGTTTTCCAATGACACGATGTTTTCACCCATCTCAGAAAACATTATCAGCTGATCACCGCGATCACGTAACACTGGAAATACCATTGTTTATCTGGACTAATGTTTGCAATATATTTTTTTTAATTATATTCAAAATTTCATTCAATACTGTTTTCAATATTATCAGCGTTATTAACAGCAACCACGGTCAGATTACCACTATTGACGCCTTGAAACAAACTTTAGTTGCAAGAGAATGGATACACATATAATAAATGCCGTACCATGACCTGTTAAAAGTCATATTTGAGGCAGTTTGACAATTAAATGTCAACATAACGATTTCGCAATCGAAATACATGTTGCACGGGAAGTCCCTACGGTGACTGGTCAAAATTGTTACACACGTCAAAAAATATCCTGCATACAATCTGTACCAAAGTGCTATGCTTGTGGTTCCAATAATTTTAAGTATATGTGGTGGAAGCTGCAACTAAAATAACACGATATTGGAATATATTATTATTATAATTTCGGATACAATTTCTTCCGACCATTGCATCAAATATCTTTAAAGTGGTACCACTGGGTACGTTTTAACTGAATCACCGGTAGATTGGGAGGAAACATGTTCACAGCTGATTGCTATTTCGAGCTTAGTTTATGAGAAAATACACACGGTAATCTTAATCTCTGCATATAAGGCAATGCCTTGGAGGGCAGGAAATACATTTTAATTGGTAAATCATCTTGTCTAGTGATGTTTTATATCAAATTACATACTTTTATTGACCAAGTTTGTTATAGATCTATGTGCTTATTCACCTGAAGGGATACGATGTGTTGTTGTTTTTTAAAGCGCATATTATACTCGATAAATCTGTTTTTACACTATGAATCATAAATAATTTCTATTCTAATCTTTTTTGAAACTCTGAAATGTGCAACGTAGATCGTGTTAGGTAGGCAGAGCATGTACTGTTTTGTTGGTCATCTACCACCTACGACTCCACCTTTGTTAAACCGCTGATCATCTATAACGCTCATCAGTTTTTTGGACCCCGAAGGTAGCGTTGTAGCGAGGGATCACTGTATATCTAAATACTTATTCTCCCGAACCTATTCCTCTCATTGATGTAATCTCTCTTCCTAGCGTAAATAATCTGGTTCCTGACCCTTTATGCACCGTGTTTCTTACATAAACAATAACGACCTTTAACCCCTATCCCACATACAGAACAAACGTAATTTATGTTTCCCTGTCTGATGTAATAAGAGTGGATACCACAGTAAATACCAACACAACGTCGGTTGCATTGAATCGGCTTTCCCATGAGTGTAAATCTGCAAAGATTCATGGTTATACATATATCATATCATTTGTCTAAATGCAAATCACATCTCCACTGATGAGTCATAGTTGTCATTGCTATTTATAGATTAGTTGATACGTAATAGATCATAGCTTATGTGTAGCTAAAAATAGACAACAGTCATCGCTATTTATAAATTAGCAGTCAGGGTGACATAGCTGACATAGTGTGTTTACAGGTCATAGTGGTTGATAAGACTCACCCTGAGTAGTATGTTTACAGGTCATGGTTTATGCGTAGTTATTGTATAACTGAAAATTACAATGACTGATAACCCGAACATTATAAATGCTATCTCTCTGTTTTTTTGTTCCTCTGATGGTGTATAAAACTGACTTATTGTTGGTCTCGGTATTGGGTCAAGTTTCTTTTCATAAACAAGGAAGTATTCGCGCATGGCAGATTCAACATCCTTAAAAGTTTGAATTGAATGTCATTGCTTACATAGTTCTTATATTAATAAAATCTTATCTTAATATGCTATTTCTGGTCCATTGTGACTGGGCTGCTTCGAGTTGTTCTAATGCTTTACTATGTCGTTTACGCTCCTCTTCAACTTCTTTAGCGTTTGATTCCCTCAGAGTAGAAAACAAATAATTACTGCCCGAAAAAGCTAGAGCATTAACAATAGCTCCACTGACCATCATCGCAATTGTTGCCATGTTCAATAATATAAACTATTCAAATGTTTAATTACTTCATTATGTCTTCCGGAATAAGTCCTTGTTTGATGAGCATATCTTTTGTTGCCATAGCCAATCCAATATCTAGAATGCTCATACAGATATCATAGCCATTAAAATCTAGCTTGGGAGGTGTGGCTTAAGTAATCATTTTAGCCATACAGCATAGCCAATGGCCAAGCTGCTGACCACCGCTGAATGATACGTTGCGTTTACCAACATTTTACCGTCTGTAACTGGAGTAGTCATTATAACATTATATGAGGGCTTACCTCTAATTGAACTTCTTGTTGTGTAATCGGGGGTGACGTTTTCTCTTCTCCAGTCTTATAAAACAACCATACCACCGCAAAAGCAACAACTCCTAGTGCATAGGGAGCCCAAGTTTTAATCGGACGACTATGTTCAATATTTGAATTATGCATTAGTTTTCTAGCCTTCCTCGCTAACGCACCCTTTTTACCAGCGGCGATTTCTCTGGGGTTCTTTGTCACTCTGGCTTGTGATTTCGCAATCGTTGGTATTTCCTCATTCACTTGTTGTTGTGTCTCCACAATCTGTGGTGTCACTTGAGTCTCCATTATTAGTAACTTGGCACTTATGTTTAAATTGACAACACCTAGCCGTTATTAAAGCGGTGGTCACAGGAGCTAAGAACATTCCGAATCTATGATAAAACTCACAGCTTACTGCGCTTATAACGTGTTCGATGAATGGGTCTTTCTCGAGAGATTCGCATTAATACATGCAATGTTCTGCCGGATAGGAAGAAACGTACTAGCTACGACTGTGTATAGTTGTAACATAGCCGACCCTATTGTTTTAGTCATGGTACCTCCCAGTCTAGACTTGTAGCGAGTACAGTTATTTAAATTTCTTCATCGGTCATATTATCAATTTTTTCGATGGTTTAATTTTCCCCCAAATATTGGGAACATTTTCCACCGGCTACCAAAGCGGCAAGTCTTTCTCTATGTTTATTTAAAGATATATCTGTATGTTCTTCTGCATGTTGATCTGGTTCTTTGAGCATTTGTTCGATGAGTTCATCGCATTCCATAATGTAATACCTAAGGAGATATTTAAGTCTAACATAATAAAATATGGCATATCCAATACAGCCCGTAATAATAAACTGTTGCGAATGAATGAGGATTTCAAACCACATTATTACATAATAACCGCTAATGTTCAATTTATCATATTTTTGCTATCTTTTTGCTATATTTGCTATCTTTTTGCTATCTTTTTGCTATTTTTGCTATTTTTGCTATATTTTTTGCTTAGCAGTTGCTATTTTTGCTATAATTTTGCTTAGCAGTTGCTATATTTGCTATATTTTTGCTATAATTTTGCTTAGCAGTTGCTATTTTTGCTATATGTTTGCTTAGCAGTTGCTATATTTGCTATATTTTTTGCTATATTTTTGCTATAATTTTGCTAAGCAGTTGCTATTTTTGCTATATATTTGCTAAGCAATTGCATAAGCAGCTGGTTGATCGGTTTTTAATACGAGCTAACAGTTTTCTGACTTTATCTCGTTCGGGCTTGGTATAAATAACATCATTTTTGCGTAGACATTCCTCAAATGAATCTTGGTCTTTGCAATGAAACAGGGCTACCCATTTGGTCTGCTCTCTAAGATCTTTCAGGACAGAGTTGCACCTTTGAGTAAGTACCCAAACGCTATGCTGAGTATTCCGACCGGAGAATGCTAAATATGAAAGCATATCTTTCTTTTTGGTGAGTTCTTTACTCGCACTGCTGTCGTCTATTATGAAAAGGGTTGATTCTCCTTTGTATTTTTCGTCTCATACTCGTAAACAGTCTTGTAAACAATCACCCGGATCAACTTTGTACACCCCGGGATCATTCATTACCCAATCTCTCGATAGGTATGTTTTATTAACGTTTATAGTCGGACACAGAATAATAATAATATGATCGAAAACATCCCAATAATGACTTTGTAAAATATCTAGAATAAAAGCTGTTTTTCCGCAACCCGTTTGCCCGCAGATGATAGCGCAGTGCTGTTCTTTAGGTAAAAGATTATTAATAGATTGCTTGCATGAATCGTCCATTCTGTATATTAAGTTGCGCGTCCATAATCACGTACAAATATATGTTTAATTTATCAGCCGCTTCCTGGTGCTTTGTTATCTGTATAGTAACACCCTCGCCAGCAACTACCGTGTAGTTGGTCATCGTCCGTTGTTCCAATGTCAAGCCACAGCGCATACTTCATGGTAAGGAATTTAACCATCGATGCACCCCTGAGAGACAGATCTTTCATGACCGCGTTAACTTCTGGGCTTCATTTTATAGAAGGGAGTTTTTTAATCTCATCCCACTGTTGATATGCTCGCATACCTTGACTATATAGTTGATTAGGCACGCCCTCGATAGTCAATTCTACTTTTGTAATCTTGGGATTGTAGAACGCCTCGGTATCTCTTGCAAATGCTTCAGAGGGGTCCTCGAACAACATTAGAATACCCTTCAACGATCTAACAGGAACGTTTAGATTGATATTCCACATCGTATCTCTTTTGGTCCTGGTGATCTTTCGATGTCGAAGCACGCGGTCGTACAAAATGGCTAAACTTCTGGTATACTGGTTACGAATTTTTCTGGCTAATTCAGAATCTGTTATCATATCCAGTGAGATATTTTCAATAGAATAGCTACTAGGATCTTCAGTAGCTTTGATTACTCTGCTGGAGTCATTAAAAGGGAGTTCGTATTCCAACCTATTGCCTAGGGATGCTTGATAAAAGGGCATGTGACTATCTAGTAATTCAAAGTCTAGCGGAATATAGAATTGGTTACCTAATGCATCAGCAACGGCCTTATCTTCTACGACGGTATTATCACCACTATCAGCACCTACATGCAGTCTCAATGTGTTCTGATTACAAATACCTTGGTTCTGTAAGTTTTCCCGTTCTTTAGCCGTTCTCCAGAGATCCATGTAACAGAAATATACATCGCTGTCGTCAATACTCAAAACTTCATTACCGCTAATTTTAATCGCGATTTTTTTAACAACCGCACGACCTATGTTCTGAACGAGCTCTCTGCTAGCGTTGGCAGAATTCAAACTAATTGTAAATGATAGTCGAGCAGTTCCCGGAACTAACATCGTGTGCGCCGAGATTAGGAAAGCGAACCAGAAGCATTTGATTCTGATCGATGGTACTCGGGTTATTAGTTATAGTTACAGACTGACGAATTGCTTTGACCCCTAATGGATCCCTAATTTTTGTTGTGGGTTTAACTTGTGCCTGTATTGCGAAGACATTGTTATATTGAAATTATGTAACCTTATGTTTAATATAAAAATGGATGATATTAATCTTGATAACATAACTGATACTAGTACAATCGAAGAGGGTACTGATGAAACAAGCTTTGGTGGCATGTATCTTAATGATGAACTTTTGAAACCAACCGTTAATGATTATTACAATGCCTTAAAAGATGATAAAAAATATGTTAGCCCAATTGATCATGGCTTTTCAAAGTTTACGATAGATAGTAAAGGAATATTGCGACTGAGTGGTTCTCCGGATATTGATCTTATGAATTCTCGTACTCGTAAGCCCCTAGCTTTGTCTATGATAGCCAGTAAACATGGCATCAACATTGTACGTGATGAATTAGGTTTTGTAGACTACTCAAGAGAAAAACTTTCTGTGAAGACTACTAAGGTTCTTCGGACTGTGCGTGCTGAACTCGGTAACATAGATAATTTGGAAGAAAGCTCGAAGCTGGCCTCGAACGGACTCGGAGAAATCTAGGATACCTGCTACGATAATTCCATGGCCAGTGTACCATCCTCGGAGTTCAGTATTTTGGAATTACGAGGCCTTGACAAGGCAATGCAAACAATGCAAAACTCATAAATAATATAGCCAAGCTATCCGAACTCGACAAGCATATAGCTTATGAGAAAACAAAACTTGGAACAGGCGGGTGATGAATTCAGTAGACGCCGCGTTGCTGAAAGATTGTGTAACTTAGAAGACGAAAGATCGGCCCGCCTCGAAGCTGCTTCCAGTAATAGAAAGGCACTTCATTCACAAATCAGTCGAATTCGAGAAACTATCGATCAAGTCCTCAACAATGATACTACACTGGCCGATAAAATTAAAACATTGTTCAGAGAACAGGGAATAACCATTGCCAGTATTTTAACCGCATCGGGATTTATTATATCGACTTTGACTCTCGCGTTAACCGTTGGTACAGGCGGTACAGGAGGTGGCACACCGCCTAGTGATAAAAATGGTGTAAAAGAGTGGATAAAAAAGCATTTACAAGCATTAGGAGAAGCACTGGGAAAGCTCGCTGGGAAAGCTGCGTCTGCACTTCCTGGTATAATAGGGAGTATTGTTTCCTGGCTTTTGAATTTATTAGCTAAGACCACCACTTGGCTTAGTCAAAACTTGTGGACACTGATCATAGCAATTGCTGGGCTGTTGTACGTATCCGTTAAGAACTATTTATCCAAATCATGAGTAAACCAGCCGCGACTCCACCCACTATAAGCGCTGTTTTTTCGTCGATATGTTGTTGATTTTTAGCTGCAATATGTGGTGCCACTTGTGGTTGTGCGTCAGTAGATGGTTGTGAAACATGTGGTGTCTGTGGCTTGACTATTCCCGTTTCGCCTGTGTTTGTTTGCGTTATTAATTCGGTGTTAATATCTGAATTTATACCTGGTTTTTGCTGATCAGAAGCAATAACAATTTTATTATTATAACCGATCACTTGACCGACCTTAAGTTCCATATTACTCGGAGACATGTATAGTCCAGGTGCATAAACGTGGTCTACTTTGGATTGAGCGTACTGTAATACATCTAACGCTTTATAGAAGATGGTATGTTAACTGGTGAATTAATAGCATCCTCCACGTTTGCGACAAACTGTTTTTGTGCATCGAGCGCCATCCCAGAACCAATTATTCCTGTTCGTGTTTGCGATTGTGCACCAAGAATTGCCAATACATAAGTTCTTATTGATTCATTAACTCTTACAACTCCTGGGTTAGTAAAATTATTTTCTGTTTTATCATTAAGAAATTCATTCCAAGCATTTCCAGGTGGTTGCTCAACCTTTTGGACGGTGAAAGCAACACCACCCTTAAAGTTCATACGATCATCTCTCCACTCGTTACTCGAGAGAGCAAAGCTCTGAAGAAGCCGACCTCTTTTCAGTAAATCATCGCTGACTTCTTTAACAGAGTGTGCACCAGCGTATGGAATACCTAGACCATGGGTTACTCCACGCAGACGCCAATCTTTACTGGTAGAAATATTAAATACAAATACGTTAATACGCGAACCTATTGTACGGGTTATTTGAGGAATTCCATGCTCGATCCTGCGGTAATGGGGCACTAATTTCTTTAAGAATACGTCTAATCTGATAGTACACGTGAAATGATAAAACAGACTTATTTAGTTCAAATCCTGGGGCATAAAGAGATACACCACATCCTGTTGTGGCACACCATATGGCAAAGTTTAACTGGTTCTGCCAAAATTGCATTGGATTCTGAAACCAATCATGCACCATTTTATCGCTAGTTGCCGTGACCCTATATTTTTCAAAGATATCAGGGAATTTAAAACAAAATTTTAGCGCCAGAGGCACTTACTAAAATCGACTGATTAGTAATGTAAGTTGATTTCATATTTAAGTTATGATATAGTATCATTGTATATTTAATATGTCATACTCCCGGGAATAACAAATGATCAGTCTATTCAACTGCTTCATACTATCGATAACTCGGATGGACAACTTGAAGTCACCCTATATAACGTATTACCCGCAGTGGACCAATATAAATGCTGCGAGAAATAATAATAAGATATGGATACGTGGAGACGAGCAGACTATACCTGATGGGTATTACAGCGTATGCTCCCTCAATGATGAAATTTTTAAGCCTTTGGGAGTTAGTCTCACACAAAATGAGTCGAATGGGATGCTGATTTTAAGCGCTGGAGAAAAGCAAGTAGTTCTTGTCCGGCGCTTAGCAGAAACACTTGGATTTGTAATAGGAGAAGAAAGAATAGCAATAGAAATAATACCCAACAAAACAGGGCATGGAGATAAATTACCCGATTTAGTTCCCTATAAAGAGTTGTGCATCCATCTTGATCAGATCAGTACAACAGATAATATTCAACTAGAAAGTCCTTTAACTCTGCTGAGAGCTATTCCAGTCAAAAAATGAAAAATACAATAGCAGTAGAACGGAATCTTTCTCATCATTACAATATAAAAAATTAAAGCATGGTATTATTTCAGATCTCAAAATTTCTGTATTAGATTTTAAACATCACCCTGTACATATAGGATACTTGAGTGTAACACTCCATATTATAAATAATGGTTGATTCATTAGGCCCTGGAACGCATAACCTTAGACAATGTAATACAATTGCGCTTTCCGATCTCGGAGACATGGAAGGATTCGGTAAACCCGGTATCGATGGCAAGTTATACGCTTTACACTTACAAGATAATGTATACAAGCGGAAAGAAGTTACATTCACAGGTAATCTAGGAGATTTAAATGATGTCGACGTTATATGTCAATAGATATACAGCGTCCTATATGCCAATAGATATACAGCCTCCTATATGCCAATAGATATACAGCCCCTATATGTCAATAGATATAAAGCCGAAACAAGTCAATAGATCTACAACCCTCATATATAAAAAGTTATACAACCCTTATATGTCAATGGACAATTTGTCAGAAATCCATTACATTTGACAGGATGTTCAATACATGGAAGGCAACATGTGATTATTTACAATGCAATGATGTTTAAATTCTCTCCTTAGTCACTCCTGTCCAATCCAAGTCTGACTGGAGCAGTGAATATTGAGGCTGTGGAAATGCTGCAACACTCACCCCGCTCCTACCGGCAGATGGTGCAGGACTGTGTTGCAGCCAGTCAGCGGATGGAAGGTAACAGTTACATTACAACCACTAGGCCCAGACAGGTGGAACTATTTGAGTAGAAGAACCATTAAGTCACTTGGAGTTGGGCATGGAAATGAAAATTTTAGTTATTTTTTTTTTGTATTAATAACTTTTTCTTCTCAGAAACCTAAAGGGTAAGAGAGCTGATATTTTTATATGTAGCATTACAATGGGGTTAAGATTTAATCATTGCAATAGGTTATTGAATAAAGCTTGATTTCTAAAAGAAATTCAGATTTCTATTGTCATGTGTGGCTGTGGAGACTGTTGTAAATGTTTGTGGTAATTGTCAGTGGCAGCGGATGATTGAGGTGCTTGTAAAATGTTGAGCGCTGTCAGTGGCAGTGATGTTCCCAGCCATGTTTACTTTCACATTGTCCAATTTCCCTACATGGTTGCCTTACTGAGATGTGTTGTTCTACTCACTCCAGACATTCATATGTTTGTTGTGCAGCTGGAGTCCTGCCTCAGTCTCCAAGCAAAGTGGACATTGATGCCAAAACAGAGGAGGGACTGCGGTCCACCCGAGTCAGCACAGTGCCAGCCCGCATCTCCAAACTCTCTTTCGATGACTACCACACGACATGGTGTGGTTTGGCTACTTCCAAGGCTAGAGATCAGAGCAAAAATCCGTGTATGTAGCTGCTCATACGCATAAATGTAGGCCACTGCCTGTTTTGTACCGATATTGCAGACATTTCACCAGTACTAGTTTGGGATGTTCTCCTTCAGTGATAAGCATAAACAACAATCCACAGAACATGGTTTAAAGTTACAGGACAGAGAGTCCCACGTTTAAAGTTTCATTCATTAACTTTCCATATATTAACCCTATTAGGCTTAAAAAAATTAAAGAATCGGTTCTCATGCAATGGCTTTTGAAAACATAGTGCGGATGGGCTGCTTTTTTGGTCAGGGGAGGGGGGTTCATTGTTCAAATTAGTATATAACCAAATACAGTTGTGTACAATCAACCTAGGAAAGGACCTTCTTTAAATATAAATGTATTCCTTGATGAGTAAAATACTGGAATTCAGTACACAAGTTAGTCCTGTTATTTCACTATCTGACTTATCCATTAAATTTTTACTTATCCTGCATTACTCCTTAATGCATTCACTGCTTACCTCACGACAAGAAGATAACAGCGCAACAGTGATGGTCTTGGACAAAGAAATAAAGATGTTGTTGATTCCAAATCCCACTTTTATACGGACAATCGCCCCATGTCTTGATGACAAGTCACCTTCTCCACATCACTGCCTGTCGCACTACAGCAAGGACGTGTACCAGCGGAGCTCTTCAAATTGGAATAATTTAGACCTTCAGTTTTTGTCTACAATTCTAAAATTGATCTGCGACGGGTGATGTATTCCTTTCATATTACTCTCACCATGTTGTGTAGTTTTATTTGGATTATTTAGGCGCAAAAAGACTCTGTCTTTTTTCCCGCCATATGCTTGTTGTTGTCCACCATTTTGAATTTGTGTTACAATTGTTTGCCTGCCAAGGTAGTCAGATTGTTTACAATTCACAGCTACGTCTGTATAACATATTCATACGTTTTTAAATACTAGTAGCTTTGGCATTACATTGAGTTGCGTATATCAATATATACACTTTCAACTCGTAAAAAATTTGCCGATAGAATATTGTTTAATTCTATGGCAATCTTCCAATCATGTTTCATCAACAATTCTTTGTTTGCGTAACTTATGCTTGCTCGTTGTACTAATTATCCCCCGCCCAACAAAGTTGGCGGGGGATATAGAAACGGGCTCCGTCCGTACGTCCGTCACGTTTCGTTTCCAGAGCATAACTCATAAACCGTTCAATATTTTTTTCATCAAACTTTTCAGGTCTGTCAGGTACATGCTGAACTGGTGCCTTTTGCTATTGAGAAAGTTTAGAATTTTTTATTTTTTACGTTTCCATGGCAACAAGATGGACTTAAGTTCTGTGAGGGTAGGGTTCGTTTTCGGAGCATAACTCATAAACCGTTCAATATTTTTTCATCAAACTTTGCAGGTCTGTCAGGTACATGCTGAACTGGTGCCTTTTGCTATTGAGAAAGTTTAGAAAGTTTTATTTTTTACGTTTCCATGGCAACAAGATGGACTTAGGTTCTGTGAGGGTAGGGTTTGTTCTGGAGCATAACTCATAAACCGTTCAATATTTGTTCATCAAACTTTGCAGGTTTGTCAGGTACATTCTGAACTGGTGCCTTTTGCTATTGAGAAATTTTAGAAAAAAAATTTTTTTACGTTTCAATGGCAACAAGATGGACTTAGGTTCTGTGAGGGTAGGGTTTGTTTCCGGAGCATAACTCATAAACCGTTCAATATTTTTTCATCAAACTTTGCAGGTCTGTCAGGTACATGCTGAACTTCTGCCTTTTGCTATTGAGAAATTTAAGAAATATTTATCTTTTACGTTTCCATGGCAACAAGATGGACTTAGGTTCTGTGAGGGTAGGGTTTGTTCCGGAGCATAACTCATAAACCGTTCAATATTTTTTCATCAAACTTTGCAGGTCTGTCAGGTACATTCTGAACTGGTGCCTTTTGCTATTGAGAAATTTTAGAAAGTTTTATTTTTTTACGTTTCCATGGCAACAAGATGGACTTAGGTTCCAAACTCATCTTTTTTTTACAATTTCCATGACAAGTTCCACCTCGGTTAAAAAAGGTTAGGGTTTGTTTAGATTTAATTATGTTATAAATTCTGCAACAGGGGCGGGGGATATAACCACGGTAGTGGCAAACTCTTGTTGACGTGGAAAACAATCTTCCAAAGATCATCATCCACGTTCTGTGGCCTGCACGCAGATTTGCTCGCCAAACTCTAAATGTAATTTTTGTGTAAATCTCTCTCCAGCATGTTTAACAATATATAGGTACGTTACTCACAAACATATTTTGCAGCAATCCTGTCGTGTGGCGAGGAAGATGACACAATCGCTAGATAGTGACGGGCATGTTTTTGTCATTACCACGCAGCCGTTATCATTGGTGGGTAATATGGCTCCCATCACTGTGACTGCAGAAGTGGACCCTCCGCAGATATACAATACAACAATTGTGAATATTGTAACTGCTTTTAATTTCAGCTGCCAGAGACAACTGCGATGCCTGTGACAGCGTCTCGAGCCATGATCTAGTCAGCACCGATGAGCATTGTATCTCAGGGACCTGCGCTGAGCGCAGCGCCTGCCTACTGCCCAAGCATCTCAACAATGACATCAGCCCCAGGGCTTACAGCGTACAATGTTACGCAGGCAATGCATGATCAGCCTAGTGCTGTTCCAACAACTTATCTAGCACAGCACATGTACGCTCACGCATCCAGAACACTAATTGGATGCAAAACTTCATGCAGTCCATGTGGCAGCAGTCTATGGCACACCTGTATCCTGCGCCCATGCCTATGCTTACGTACCAGATGCCTGGGTCAGCTACATCTATGGCACAAGGGTTAGCGCCTACTCCGGCACCTAACGTCTACAATATGCCTACTGCGCGTCATGGTACTGCCCATTCATTGCTGGGCAGTGTTAGCTGGACATTGACTCATGACTCCCTATCACCAGACTTATTATCCCAGCTCTATGTCAGAGGTAGCGCTACGCACCGGAGCAGAAGCCAATCGCCGCCTAGGTGAAACACATCATCATCATTCTAAATTTTTTAACTTATCCTGCATTACTCCGTTTTGCATTTACTGCTGTCTTTTGACAGAGAGACGAACTGTGTGAGATCCAGCTGCTGAAAAAAGTTGTCCCAACCAGTCCAGGAAGCAGCAGCGCCCTCTCACAGTCGACACGTGACCCGGAAGTCATGACATCACACCAAAACACATAACCGCTTTGTCACCTCCACAGACGGACGTACTGTGTATCCCTTATTGAAATTAAAGCTTATTGTTTCTATATTTTACGTGTTTCTACATTCATCGTATGCTGCTACATTGTTACCTGTTATGGGCTGTTACCTTAGGGTCTTACCCATTCGTAATTTGTAATGTTTTATCGCACGTTTGTGGCTCAAGTAACAGTTATTTACGGGCGCAATGTTGTTCCCGCCATTTTGCTTCATGGTTATGTGTTTGCTTAAAGCTATGCCTTTTCACTACCTTTGAGCGTAATTGTTTGCTCTCATAAACTTCAATTAAATACAAAGTTTTGAGTTACATTATGCTTCACGCACTTTGTGGTTTTTTCCACATAGTTATGTTTTGCTTAAATTCCAGATTTTCTGCCTCGCTGCAATTGTTGCTACGGGAACAAATCTGGTCGGGGCCGTAATTGTATGATGCCCTGTATTTTCTCAAGGCAGTGCTGATGTTGCAGTCCTTCGTCGCTGTGATCCTTCAGCTCGATACGGGTATCCAGGACACACCTCACTCAACGTGCTTATCGCCCCCCTGATATGGCTTACAACTCGGAGACTGCGGTCTTTCTACACTCTTGCCGTCACCTTTATCGACAACAAAAGAAAGACCCCTTCCGGGGACGCCCGTAACGGGACGGGTCTTCCGTTTCGTCCGCCATCTACGTTGACAGTAGCCGTGCTCAGCCGAGCTTTGCAGTGCTACCAACACCTCCGGCGCTCCCGAGAAGCAACATCTCCGGCGCTTGGCGCCTCAAGCTCTCAAGCCCCCCTGCCCCCAGATCAACAAGCTTCAACAAACTCATATCAACAGGCCGAGTATCTCAACCGATCTTCTGCTTCGGCATAAGGGGCGACATCGGCAATCCCCTCTCCGGCGCCACTGACATCTGCTTCTATTACTGACATCTCATAGCTCGTCACACGGAGAAGCAAGGTGAAAAAATTGTCTTTCAATTGTCACTTCTCCTGTCGCTGCTCTCCCTGCTGCTGGTCTTCGGGATCGTGGCTATCGTTCTACTTCCTGGGAGGAATCTTTTCAACCAAAAGACCTTTGGTCTGATTCAACTTGCCCACTGAGACGTTCTCCTTAACCCTGTCGTTTAAAGCGCCATGCTTTCGGGGAGATGACCTGTGGGTTTCAATTGAAACAGAGCTTCTGTAGGACGGCGTCTGTATCAGACTCAACGACGACATCCACTGTCTTCTTCGTCGACATCGCCGACACCAACGCTGCTCTACCCTGCCCGGCGCTCCCAGGGTTTTCCATGACGCCCCCGGTGCTCCCGAGTTTCTCGCAAAACTCGGGTACACCACTTGTTTGTCTACCACACAGTTCATTGAGGATTGTCTGCGTGTGGAGATTGCACCTCATTTCCGACTCCAATGCGGCTTTCTCGGCTACTGCGCCAAGTGATTTACATGTCACATGTCAAGTACTCGGACTGTCAACAACTCCGACCGGAATTAGGTCAACTGACCATGGCGAGCTGTGCAATGTATTTCTACAGATTGGCTTGCATGCTTACATATATGCTTGGTGCAACCACTCAACCAGAAGCCTGTCGCAGTCCATCCATGCACAAATGATGGAAATAATAGACCTCCACTGCCAACACGGCTGTCACGAGGCCCCTCGCTATAAGAACGATAGCGCCTATACAGCGTTCAAAGGATGGAAAAGATTGCTTTCCTTCGTCCGCTTTGATCTTTTAGACTACGACACCTTCATATCTCCAGCCTTGGCTACCAGACACAGCGTTGATTTGATACTTCGTCCCATTGTTCCCTGTTGACTGCTTGCCTAGTATCGTGTTGTCGTCCTTCATCGTCACCTCGATATAAGAACAGGAGCGCTTATACGATGCTCAGGGGATGGAAACGATCGCATTACTTCGTGCGGTGAGATCTACCCGAACCACAGTTTTACAGATTTCCTCATTCTCTCCTGGACATTTTGCCTCGACTTCCTACTACCAGGTTACTTCGATGCCCCGGTGGTCGATTGTGACGCTGGTTTATTTCGTCTACATGGGGCTTGGTTCGCAGGCGAGCACACCTCTCCACGTATCATCCTGACGGTACACGATCGAAGACCCCTGTTGCTGACTTATCAACTTTGCAGTCTTATAGACGACCTCATATACCATGACTTCCCGCTCTTCCATTGCCACTTCCACCTTGTCAGTGGCTAGTGGCCCACACAAGCCCACGTTGTGACCGACTGTGATCCGGAGATCACCACCATTGGCACAGCAACAGCCTTGAGATAAAAGGCTTATCCAGGACATCACTTGCTGGCAGAGAATTCTCGGTCAAAACCCTGTTGATCATGTCCACTGACAACATCACCATAATGTGGTGTTTGAGGACCAAGGGTACTCTCCACTCTCCTGGCGCTACCAACTCCACCAGCGCTCCAGGCGCCTCAAGCTCTCCGGCGCTCCCGGCACTCCCGGCGCCTCAAGCTCGCCGAGGCCTCCGGCGCTGCCTATGCCTCAGGCTCTCCGGCACCTCTGGCCAGACTATGTCAAACGGTCGACACCCCAAACATCGATCTGTTCGCCACATCTCTGAACTGCCAGCTGTCGCCTTACATGTCACCGGTGCCGGATACGGCCGCTGTGGCAGTCGATGCCTTCAGCTGTTCCTGAGAAGGATTACGCCTGTACGCTTTTCCGCCTCCGGTTCTCCCTACCCGGGTTCTTCAGAGATCCAGGCCGCTCGGCACCTGACACTGATTTTTCTCGCGCCTTGGTGGCCGGCCAGAAGTTGGTTTATCGACCTCCGAAACATCGCCAGAGACAACCCCTGGAACTTCCGGTGTGGTCTAACCTTATGCTCCATCCACACAGTCGGTTGCCACACCCTAAAACCCTCGTGGTTTTGCCTGCACGCCTGGCACATCTGCAGAAAGCCCCATGAGCCGAAGGCTATTCGGCTAGAGCGACCAAGGCTATTGCTTCAGCCCACCGTCCATCTACACGGGGACTGTATGATGGTGAATGATGCTCGTTCCAGGCATTTTGTTCAGACAAACACCAGGATCCAATGACAGCGTCACCGCAGTTCCTGGCTCAGTTCCTTCTGTATTTGCGCATTGTCGGTTGACGGGCTCTACCACCTCCACATACCTGGTCGCCATCAACTCCGTTCTTGCCATCCTGGCTGATCGAAGAATGACGAAATTTCCGAACTACAGGCCTGGCTGCGCTCATTCCGTCTTGAAGACCAGAAGGCCAAGTTCAGACCGCCTGTGTTGGATCTGAATGTGGTCTTAAAAGCCCTTCGAACCACTCCACTTGTCTTCCTTCTACGACCTAAGGAAGAAGACGGTGTTTCTACTGGTTTTGGCTACTGCCGCTCGAGTCAATGAGCTGCACGCCCTCGACGTCTCCCATGTCCGGTTCGAACGCAGTACCCAGTGCGCCGTTCATCATGGACCGTGCTGGGACTTCATCGTAAAGAATCAACTCCCAGGACAGCCTGATAGATCATTCATTATCCCCTCCCCCCTCGTCCATTGTGGGTGCCGAGGATGAGGAGGAGTGTTATTATGCCCAGTAAGGGCACTGAAGGTTGTTCTACGACGATCTAAAGCCTGCAGCAAGTCTAGGAAACACCTTTTTTCTGCTGGTCTCTCCTTTGTCGCAGTCATTGGTCAGCCAGAATACTTTTCCCTGTGGCTACGGGTGGTCATCCTCTAAGCTTATGAAGCCGCCGGATTGGACCCTCCCCTCCAAGGCTATCAACCCACACGAGATCAGGGCAATCGCATTTACCATGGCTCTTCACAGTATAACTGTTCCATCCAGTCGCTCATGGAAGCCTGTTCTTGGCAATCGTAGCCTTGAAAGATGTCGCCGGCGTTCACAGTTTTGGTCCCTGGTTGTAGTCCAACAGGTCATCTATCACCGACGCCACTGATTCTCCGATACCCTGAGCGGGGCCCGTCGACCTCTCTGGTGTTTATCACCCCAGACAAGACGGCTCACTTGCGTTCCACATTCGCTCTTAGGTCAGTTTTAGTTTTTGGCTACCCGCCTCATTCTATTTCTGTCACCTATCCGGGTTTTACTTTTTGCATCAACTCTCGTTTCCTGACGACAGGAATGGTAGTAGATGTTGACACCGGCACCAATGCCGCTGATGCCAACGCCGCTGATTCTCTGATACCCTGAGCGATGCCCGTCGACCTCACCGGTGTTCCTCGCCTCCAGATTAGATTCAATCGACATCAACCAGGTCCATTTTGAGCATGGGATGCACAGAGCGGTACATCTCAGGTTGTGCTGTGATTTTATAGCAAAAAATCAACTACCAGGCCAACCCAATCGTTCCTTCACCATCCCACCGATATCAACTATTGTGGGAGCTGAAGATGGAGTGAACTTCGAGTTTTCATCCACCGCTTGAAGACTAGACGTGGTTTGAGGAAGTGGTTATTTATACCTGTGTCTTCAACGTCCATGACCAAAGTTAGTCGCAACACCATATCTGCATGGTTACACACAGACCTCCTTCAGGCTTACGCGATCGCCAAACTTGATCCACCAAGAGTGAATAATCCTCACGAGATCAGGGCGCTAGCCTCTACCATGGTGTTACACAGCAACTGTTCTATTAGAACAATCATGGAAGGATGGTTTTTTAGGTCTGACACAGTTTTGGCTAGTCATTATCTTCGCGATGTGACTCTCGAGGACGTAGAAGGCGTGTGAACTTTTGGCCCTCTGGTTGTAACCCAGCAGGTAACCAAGCCCCGACGCAAATAATGAACTCGCCCTATACAGAGCCAGTCTACTTCCTTGCACAAGTCGTTGAGATTCGGCCAGTGGAAGGAAATTGACAATCTTTTTTTGTCAGGCCTCTGCTCTATGATATAGAAAGTAAAGAATTAGCTGCCTAGCTAATCATTTCTTTCTTTCTTTCTTACTAAATATGTATTGGGAACTACTCTTTAATTCCTATGTTCAATCTGTATCATATTTGAATGTAAAGGCATTTTTGGCCTCACGGTTTATGTGTCATGTTTCAGAGTGCGAATTATTGAGGTGTCTGTTTTTCTGAAGCTTTACCCACCTCCAAACCGTCCAGTACAGATGCAATAAGGAGTAATGCAGGATAAGTTAAAAATTTAGTAAAATCTAAATATTTTTTACATTTGTATACTTATCTTGCATTACTACGTTTAAGGACCCACCCGCCGCAGACTTGCCTCCCCACTTTAGCTTCAGAACCCTCAAAAGTATGTTTTTTAAGCTCAGACGAAAGGCAGTGATGTGGAGAAGGTGACTTGTCATCAAGGTCACATGACAGCGGTGATTGTCTGTATAAAAGTGGGATTTAGAATAAACAACATCTTTATTTCTTCACCCAAGACCATCGCCATTGCACTTGTTGTCGTAAGGTAAGCAGTGAATGCATTAAAGAGTAATGCAGGATAAGTATACAAATGTAAAAAATATTTAGATTTTACTAATATTACTTATATCCAAGATTTCATTCCATTTTGTTCACATTAAATTCGTTGAAATTGTGTATGAACTGAGATACAAAGTCTTAGGGCTTCCTATCACTGTTTTGAAATTTCTTTTCAGTTATGATATTGGCCATGACATTAAGTATTTTTTAAACTAAATCATCCATAGATCGGGGAGAAAATGTTTGAACAGCTGATCGCTATTTTAGGCTTATTTTACAAGACAAATACACATGTAATCTTATCTCTGCTTATAATACATTGATTTTGTAAATTATCATGTCTAATGATGTTTTATCGTAAATTTAATGCTTTCATTCACCAAATTTGCAAATGGCAAGATAAGCACACATACTCCTATTGCCGCCATGACCATAACACAAGATGTGCTGTAAAGCAGTGCTCATGTAATGGGAAGTAACTGTACGTTATATGGGATCGCATTGTTTTTAAGTTTTATAACATTTCACTGCCGGGGTTGTGTGTTAGAGATGCGGAATATTTATGGATTTGTTGGGTTTTTTTTTAAAATGGAAGCAGACTTTGTGGTGGTGCCTGAGAACATTATATTTTTTAACTTAACCTGCATTACTCCTTAATGCATATTACTGCTTGTCTTGACAGAAAGAAGAGCTGTGTGAAGTCTATAGAAGAAGTTGTTTCAACTAGCTTAGAGGATAACCCTATCACACAGCTCCAACGCGACCACGGAAGTGATGACATCACGGATCAGTGCATTACTGCTGTCACCCACAGTGGAAAGACCTGTGTTGATCTCTCAGTAAAGATTTTTGTTTCACTTTGTTGTGTTGATTCTTGGTGAATTCTCTTGTGATTCTATTGTGCTTCAGCTTTCGACAAGTACCTCAGAGTATCCCAGTAAGGCCCGTAAACGGAAGACAATGTCAAACCCCCGGCAATGTTGCACGTCACCCGTCACCCAGACATCATGTCGTCTACCACCTCTGTTGTAGTCTCCATTTGGGCACCCATGATGACCTCCACTATGACAATCTTTGCGTCTACGGCCCCCACGATGAAGACCGGTGCGACGTCTTTGGACCATCACACGTCACTACAGCTGACATACCAGTACAAATGCCTGTTCAGTCAAGCCTACAAGCGCCTCCGGGCTTTAGACCTCCTGCATACCAACAGATGCCACAGCAACAGACGCCCTACACCCATCTTATGAAGGTCCAAAACAGAGGTCCATGCTAACCTTGTTCTTAACCAGGAGGCAGACTGGCTTGCGTACCGGCTATAGGCTATGGCTCCTTCCCCTGGCCAGGGTGTGGGCAAATAGGACTTGGTTTGGTCTGACCCCAAAGCCATCCCTCCAGATCCCTTAATCATGTATGAGGACTTCGCGAAGTTGTCGCTAACCCCTTCCTTCAAGGAAGTATAAGAGAGAAGACTACCCCATCCACTCTGTCTCACTGGTGGACTACGCCCATACACTGGATGAAGATTTACATCGCATGACAGGCTCTAACCGCCATAGGCACCATCTGGGTGCCTAATAACAAGCTGGCGTACATTGAAACAGAGCTTAGATGCTCCCTCAAAGCGTCCTCCTCCAGAGACATCCTGCAGGACCTCTCAGAGGATAATCCTAACCGTCTGGACCACCTCACCACTGTCCTCTCCTACCTCAGCGACAAGTGGAGAGTATACCACACATCGTTTTGGTTACCTTGCCTTTCGGATTGGGACCTCGAATGTAAGAGAGACCTCCTCCAGCAACCATCGTCGTCCTCAGTCTTGTTAATGGTCAGGTCACCAAGACCCTCCTTCAAGCCATCAAAGTCCGGCACTTACCAGCCCAGGCACTGCTCTCTACAGCCGCGTGGCCATGACTCAGCCTTTGTGTCCTACCCGGGTAAGCCTCTCCCACAAGCGGTGAGACTGCTCCAGGGGAGGGAGCGACAACTGCAGGGGCAGCAAGTCAAGACACATGGTCACGACTGGACACGTTGTGGACATCCCTGTAGGTGGCAGACATTGGCGGAACTGGGAAATCCTGGGGGACCCTTATGTCGCCAACATCCTCTGCCACGGGTACAGACTCACACTGATAGACGACCCACCTCTCACATTGTCGGCCATAGTGGACACATATCCCCCTTCGAATGTCGGGACACTGCTGGCCAAAGTGGTCATAGAGATTGTTTACTCCCCAGCCATAACACCAGACTTCTATTCGCAAATATTCCTTGTCCCCAAGAAGGGTTCGGACCAATTTAACATGATCCCCATCTCACCACCTTCAACAAGCACTACTTGGCCCATCCACCTAAGAATGAGCACTCTCAGGCTCCTCTGGTCCAGGATACAGGCTCACGACGCCCTCATCAGCCTGGACCTCCAAGATGCGTACCTACATGTACCAATCAACCCCGACGACAGGAAATTACTCCAATTCATCTTCATGGGTATCCACTACCAATGGGTGGTCCTCTCGTTTGGAATTTCCCATGGCTATTTACACTCATCACCAAGCCGATAACGTCGATCCTCCACTTGAGAGGTGTCAAGGTTGAGGCGTACATAGACAACTGCCTCCTCAACCACCAGGACATGGCGACACTCCTTTATCACAAGGACTTTACACTTTAGAAGACGTGCAAGGAGCACACAAGCTTTGGCCCTTTAGTCATTGTTCCCTGATTGGCTGAGGGATATTGGAGCGTTTAGATGGAAGACCACATCTGAAGTTATGCCCTCCACCGTTTCCATAGGATTCAGATGCATTATGGAATAAAGCAGGATAAGTTAAAAATCTAGTAAAATCCTAGATATCTTTTATATTTGTATCCTGCCTTACTACATCTACACAGACCCACCCATCGCAGAGCTTCCTCCCCACGAGAAATGCAGTATACAAAAGTATACAAATATAAAAAATATCTAGGATTTTGCTAGGTTTAGCCTTATGTGTCATACATTATCATTTGTAAATTTTATCTTGCATCCAAAATTAGATGATTCACATTGTTCTGATATGTGAAAGTTGTTTGTGTACTGATAGTATTGGAGGCAATCCGGGACAAGCCAGTGTTGCAGCAAGTACACATGGGGCTGCCCCCAGAGGAGATACAAGTGCAGGTCAAGAAACAGATGCAGGAGTAAGTATCCTTGTCATCTGGCACCTACTAGCCTAAGTATGTAAACCTACATTAAGATATATATGTACATGTGGCATGGATATGATCACTGTTCAGAAACCATCCAGTCTAGTCTGGTCATTTCCCTTTGAAACTTACGCAGATTGCTGAAAGGTTGTGAGCAATGATGGGATTCAAACTTACTACACCTTGTGTTTTTTCCTTTATCAAACGTTGGAACTTTGAATGAAGTATAATTCCTTACTAGGATTGTATGTTTTAAAAAACCCAACTGCATACATATGTTATTTTGCTGTAAATTCTTATGTTTGTTCCAGACACTCTGCTCTGATGTATGGTCGTTTTGGGATGAGACCTACAGCAGAGGAAGAGAAAGCAGCTAAACTCAACAGACTCGAACGAATGAAGAAGATATACCTTCCTCCACGAGTATCTCCAAGTAAGGACTGCCTCAGCAAACTCCTGAATATGACTCTAATAATACTGTAGTTGTACATTAAGGTAACCAATACCAGTCATTCAGTTGGAGAGACAGCAGTGGTTGTGTAGCTAAAATAGAAGAGGCAACTTCTTTTGTTTCATTTGTTGTTTTTAAACTGGTGGTCGACAGGTAGAGCTTATACAATTGCATTGCATCAGTCATCCATCAAGCTCTATGGTTATGGTTTCTGGAAGAATGTTGATAGCCAAAACAATTCTAAACTGATCAAGATCTGGTGTCCACACACATACCCACAGTTGAATACAAACACGAAAGAATTTGTGCTTTCGTGATAAGAGTGTCAGTGACTGTCATGGAGGACATCGATACATGAGAGATGATTGTTTGTTCCAGCTCCTGCACCTGATATAGTGTTGGACAGTGCCTTGCCTGCCCTCAACCCCAAGGATGAGCCATGGGAGAAGGAGGTTGATGACTTGGTGGCCTGGACAGCCAACCTGGATGCTGAAGCCATCGACATATCATGACATATCCTGCATACACATCCAGAGACAGTCAATTGTTTGTCTTGAAACCTGGAAATAATCTCAACAGACTTGAGTGTGGGTGTTATATTCAAGTGTATGTATCTGAAGGGCTTCTCCCAAGCATTTAGTTCATACATACCCAGTAACATTTCCAAGAAATGGATTCCTCTGTTGTAGATATTGTGTAAATGATGCATAACTATGTTTTGTGAAAATTATTTTTAGCTTGTTTCATTGGTACAACACAGCTAGGATGTGATAAATATGTACATCTCCATCACAAATCTATATGTATACAAGTGTGCCTTAGATGTCGGACTGCAGGTACTTTTCTCTTTGTTGTTTCTGTGAAGTGTGAAATAATGTCTGCTCAAATGATTTGAGTGAGTTTGTGATACAACCACAAGGCCTGAGTACAAGTAGCCAGCCCATCTCTCATGCTCAGACATCCAATGCAGAAGACTGTGAAAACTGTCGTTCATAATGAAGATTGCAGTAGAGTGCCCTTTTATTTAAACATTTGTCACTGTATTATGGGACAGTCCTCACAAGTTCTGTACACATCCAAAACAAGTTTTGTTGAATATTGCCAAAACTATCAGTCTATGTGCATATGCCTAAAATTTGAGTCTCTATAACTTTGACATGTGATGAAATATGATGTTAATATATGTCTATACATTGGTTTAAAGCTTCATCAATATGTTGTTTTCAAATTCACCGTAGTGAAGGTGATCATAACATGTCATTGCCAAATCTAGCACAGACTCATTGCACAAAAGCTTCTTGACACACTGTTTTACCCCATATTCTCCAATATGTCATGTAAATAGCAGTTAATTAGTTTAATTCTTAATACAATGTGATCTGTCAAGATATGTTTGTATGTACATGACAAGAGAGTCTTACAGTGTAACAAACTTGGAGCTATGACAGTTGTATCACTTTGAAAGTCTTAATCTATGACATATTTGTACTTCACTAGGTGTGATTCACTAAATTTGTAACAGCTCTCATCAGTAATAGAAACGTGAATCGTCAAAACTGACAATGTGTTGTTTGTATGATGCATGAAGGAATACAGCTGCCCACTGCTGATAACAGTAGCAGCATTACTTGTAGGGACCACAATGCTAAACTATTCCATGATAACAAGGTCATATGGTATTGACAGTATTGTCTATTCATCATCATCATGATTTTGCCATTGGATTACCTCCCCTTGACCATACTTAAATTGTTATAACTTGTGTATGAACTTGACCATGCAACACCAATAACATCCAAGAACAATCTGAAGACCACATGCTTGAATAGTTAAACCTTTTAGCACACACATATTAAGAAAATTTGGATTCAGGTTGGCCTGCTCCATGGTTTTGTGATGATTTTGTTCAACTATTAATCAGGTAAATAAGTAATAAAACCTTGACCTCACAGATTAGATTGATGTGGTTTAATATCAGTTAGTCAGCACTAGTGCAATTGGCCAATACTATCCCATTGTTTATGTGAGAAGACTGACACCTATTTATTAAATTTCTCAAATCTTCTAGGAATTCAATACATCTGTACCAGGTACAGTTTAACAAAGTATACAGAGTCAAATTAAAAACTTCACATTTTTAAAAGTAATCCCATATATGATATACAACGGACAAATGGTGCCAGTACCTGGTCGCGGTAAGCAGCAGCGTTGAGGTTGCCATGGATGACAAGAAGCCTGGAACGTGCATTGCCACAGAAAGCACCCCACACCATGACACTTCCGCCTCGAAATCTGTCAACTTCCTGTACACAACACTGGGCGTAACGTTCATGACAGCGCCTCCACACCCTCGCCCTACCATCAGCAAATGGAAGATTAAATCGGGATTCATCGCTGAAGACGACTTGATTCCAATTCCTCGGAGTCCATCGTAAGTGTCGCTGTGCCCACAATTGACATTGACGTCTGTGTAATTGAGTCAGAATCGGCCCGCAGTATGGCCATCGTGCTTGAAGATGAGCAGTTCTCAGACGGTTTCGAACAGTTTGCGCACTCAGTCTACCCCTAAACAGTTCATTTCTGGTTGATGTAGCCGTAAAAAATCGGTTACGGAGGTGACGTAAGACAATCTGACGATCCTCTGCATGTGACGTCACACGTGGTCGACCTGGCCGAGGGCGATCAGCGGTGGTACCCGTTTGCTGTAGACGCGTCTGTAAATCATAAACAGTCCATCGACTACAACCCATTGTCCTTGCGACTTCAGCTATGGACCTTCCCGTGTGCAACATGCCGATGGCACGTTCACGTTGCACATTGGAAAGGCGTGGTATGACAAATGGCCGTAAAGACTTTTGTTTTCTTGTGTTTTTCTTTTTTTGTTAATGACTGCTAACAAGTATGGCTGAAAACACGTGCGGTATTATGGCCACAATTGCACGTGAAAAAACACTTTTGCCACTATAGTGCTGTGCACATGATTTTGATCGATTCACCTGCACAAAAACGGGTGTTATCTGGAGACAATACGTGGCCATTACTGTTTAAATACACAATAAGGGCCCACAATGATAACTGGTCAAAATGTTAAAATTTTAGGATTGTGAAGTTTTTAATTTGGTTCAGTATATATTAAATTAATATTTAGTTTGTCATTACGTGAAGTCTTATAAATTGTAACCATGACAGGAATAAAGTGTTAATGCCAAGTTTTCATATGGTCCTTAGTTGGAAATTGGAAGGATTAGTATTTTTCTTGCAGCAGCTGGATCTAACTGATGGTTTCTACCTCTGATTATGTGTTGAGATGTTCTCCCTCAGTGTACATAGTCATGGTGGTACTCACTTAAAAATGAGTAAAAACTCACAACAAAAGTAGGCTTCCACAAAGCCCTCATGAATGAAGTCTTCCAGTCTCATGTCCAGTCGTCCTGACAGAACATCTGACAACACGCCACCCCAATCAAAGATATGACCATTCACTAATATTGCATTGTCAATTTCAATGCAGTCACAAATAATTTATGATGCGATCCACTGTTTATGATATCACAGACCATTATCAAACAATAGTTATCATTGTTCATAATTCTAAGAATACTACCTCTATTACATCATAGCCATAAATCCTGTATTTTGGCTGCAGAAACAGAAGTCCTCTTCACTGTAAACTACACACAACTAGATGTTCCCCTGACAGCACATGTAGCTCTTCAGCTCTTCCTCACAAAAGGCGGGAAAAACGTTACTTCTTTCCTGTGTGTGCTAGAGTCAACATCTGTTTTGTTTTTGTCGTTCTAGCACCTGGTATAACGTAGTCACACTGTTTATTAATTTCTTCAGAAATATTATTATTACGATCTGGCTGGAAACGTAAGTGTATCTCTTACTATGGCGTCCTCCAATTCCCCGCTGTTACATAACATACTACTAAGTCAAGGTAAAAGGTATATTCACCTTCTGTAGCTGCTGATGTCAGATCCTCGCCCCCTCTTTTTTCTCACAGAAAGGAGGAAAAACTAGAGACATACAAACGTCTGGGCTGCAACAATAGGTCCCAACGAATGAATCCCTGTCAAGTCTGGTTGGATATCTCACAGGTAAAAGCTAGTGAAAGTATTGTGTGACACCCACTGGCATCCTGCTACGACTTGCTTGATGGACACATGACCAGGACCCCAGACTCGTTGCCAAAGCTCGGATTTCGTGGGCAGAGCTAGAAGCCATAGTATGAGGAGTAACTTGGTGCTGTGGTAAGTCTTTAGCCATCCAGCAACCGTTGCTTTAGTGATGTCTTTACCCGAGTGGGACTTGCACAAGATGAATAGATGTCTTTAACGTCGGCGATATGGATCAGTGGCTGTCCGATAAAACTTGAGAGCTCGTATAGGACAAAGGAGGCGATCGGGATGATCCACTGTAGGTGCTAAGGCGGGAATAGTATAATGTCTATGACCCAATGGACCAGTAGCCGTGGACTGATTCTTGGTTCTAAAGTCCGGAAGGGATCACAAGGTGATGGAGGTCCAGTTGGGAGCATGGAGTTCAGAAACTCTAGCTGCGGTAGCCATGGATAGTAAAAATGCTGCTTTACGGGATTTTTGGAGAATAGTAGCGTTTCCAAGAGGTTCATATGGAGCGGCTAGTAGAGCAGACAGGACGACTGATAAATTCCAGTTTGGGAAGATTCGGGGAATGCGAATATCCTCTAGGCTGAATGCTCGCATGAATATGTTAAGCACTGGATGTGTTCCAATCATTAATCCATCGAGTTGGAGAATGGAATGGAGGGCGAATCTATATCCTTCAATGGTTCCATGTCGGAAGTTATTATCCTGTCGTAGGTGTAAAAGGAAATTTCGCAAACATTGGAATATTCACTGTTACATTAGTTAGACCACATCTGTGTCTCCAATGGACAAATTTGTTCCATCCGTTGTCATAAGTTGTGTGGATGACGATCGCCATGATCTTGCGACAGCAGTAGAGGCAGCTTGAGAGAACCCTGAGGCCTGAATTATCTGTGAGATACTTTCCCGGCGGTGGGATGGAAGCTGGGAAGATTGGAGCAAAATAGGCTTGACCTGGGCTGACACAAGAGATCTTTGTGAAGTTGAAGAGTGAGTGGCTCGCCCATCAGGAGCAATAGTAGTCTGGGATGTCCAGAAGTTGATGATTGAGGTCGCGAAGAGGTCCAGATGCAGGGTGTCCCAAACGGAGGTTATCCAGGTAAAAACGTCTGGGTGAAGAGTCCACTCTGTGGGTACAATCCTCCCTCTCCGGGTAAAGCTGTCCGCTAGTATATCCTGTTTGACTGGAATATATCTTGCTTCCATCCGGCACCTGATGAGTCAGCCAAGGCAAATAGCTGAGTAGTTTCCGTCATCAGCGAAATGGACTTGGTTCCGCCTTGCTTCTGAATGTAGGCAACCACAGTCTTGTTGTCTGTGGCAATCAAGACGGATGATTTGATGAGGTGATCTTTCCAAGTCTGGAGAGCATAAGAGGAGATTGCTTTCATCTCTCTGCAGTTTATGCGTAGAGCTGCTTCTGTCTCGGTCCATAGACCCTGAACTTGGAGTTTGTCCATGTGAGCAACCTGAATCTGACAGGTGGGAGGGTGAGAGGAATCCCCTTCATTACATGATCTCATTGAGTCCACTAGATTAGTTCTTGGCTCAGGTGGAGAGGTATGAGTACCAGTGTATCCAGGGTCTGAGATCGTAGGAAGTTGATCAAATTCTGTAGCTGGCGTAATTGTAATCGTCCTCTGGGAGTCATATCTTGTAAAGAGGACAGGGTTCCCTTGAGAGACATCCACCATCTGATTGATCTGGTAGGTTGGTCTCGAGCTGAGTTGGTCATGGTGATGGACATGTTGATGATATGGTGAAAGATATCCCGTACGTAGAAGAAATCTGGCCCCAATGTAGACTGTCTTGTTCCGCATAAATCTCTGACTTGGTCGGATGGATGGATGAGGAACCCAAGATAAGACATGAGTTGGGTTAGGAATGTCACATCCTGACGCAGCTGGGTGAGTTCCTGATTGGCGGCCAGGAATCGTCTAGATATCCATGAAGTTTACCATCTGTAAATGGGCAAAGTTTATGACTGGCCCTGTTATTCTGGTGAATAACCAAGGGGCAACTGATATGTCGAACGGTAGAACCCGGAAGTCATTCCGACGGTCGTTTACTGCAAAACAGAGGTACTTTCATGGCGTGAGGTGGATTTGCACATGGAGATATGCATCCTTAAGGTTGCGGCTGATGACCCAATCTCCTGTTCTGAGTGATGAATGTAGTTTCCTGACTGATTCCATCTGAAATCTTGGAGGCGGGACCAATTACTTCTTGTTGAGAGTTTTGAGGTCTATGATCATTCTCACCTCTGTGGAGTTCTTTTTCAGTACTAAAAACACAAGGGAGTAGAAACCCCAAGTTTCGTTGGAATCCTGCAATCGCCGAATGGCCCATTTGGTGAGGAGGGTCTTGATGGCAAGGTCGGCTGCATACCGTTTAGCACCTTTCAGGTGAAACCTGCGTCCCTCTGGACATGATACAAGTCGAGGGCGCTTGAGGAAATGTAACTTGTGCCCGTGATGGATAACGTCTAAAATCCAGTGGTCAGTTATAATGTGCGTCCAATTTTCGGCGTTTGACAAAAGACGCACTCCCACTGGACCCTGAGACAGTGTTATGTTGAATGGCGGAAGTCGTGTATCATAATCCGTAGACAAAACCAGTTCAATAGGATCTGTGATGCTTGGAGGGGGGAGAAACAAGTCATCTTCTATCCCCACGACCTCCAGACTTGAAACCTCTACAGACAGATCTGCTGTCGCAGTGGTTCGTGGAAAGAGGCATCCCTAGCCAGTTCTCGTGTTCGTTAATTGGGTACTGTGATCCATGTGCCTTGACTGCCAGGTTGATTGAAGACACTTGGATGATGAGGGGCCTCTCTGTCGTCTGACTCCGGTGCTGCGAGTTCCATGGGCTCATATACAAGAATGTCCTCATTTGATGGGGTCCATGACTCCAGTATAATCTGCCGATGCGCTGGCAGAGGGTCTGGTGTAATGTTATCCAGATGGCTGGCCTGGTGACGTAAAGACTGAGCTCGCTCCTCGTGCTGTCTGTGGTCCGTACGGGAACTGTTAGTTTGTCTAGCCATTCCCGGACACCGGCTTGCTCTGGTAACGGTAGCAGATGTTTTGGATCGGCCTATCCTGTCCGTGCAGTCCGTGCGGGAATCGTACGGTTTCTTTGGCGGCTCGGCTGGTTGGCTCTGCGGGCTCTTGCCACTACCCTGGTCATCATCTGGAAGTCATGATCTGTGCGTGCTGGACTTCGTTGATGACTTAGACTGCTTAACCCCTACTGGCCTCTTGGCCGGGGAAGACTTCTGAGCCTGCAACTTCTTCAGTTGATCTACTTCTAAAGTGATGGCTGCCAGGCGGATGTTTATCATCTCTTAGATGGAGGCCTGTTGTTGGGCGCTGATCTTAAATCCCCAGGCTGGAACTGGTTTGGGTGTTGAAGGGGTCCAGGCATAGAGGTCGTCTCCTTAGTGGCCCATACGATAGAGTCCACTTTCTTCTTAGCGGCCTTCTTGCACTTCGCCTTGACTATAGAGGCATCTAGCTTCATGAATTCATGGATAGGGGAGAGCACGTCACATCTCGACTCGCCCGTACATGAAGCTTCTCTACACTTCCAGCAGAAGTTATGTGGATCTCCAGTAAGCATGAACTGGCCACACTTCTGACATGTCAGCGGGGAAGTGGAGGACGCCATAGTAAGAGATACACTTACGTATCCAGCCAGATCGTAATAAGATATTTCTGAAGAAATTAATAAACAGTGTGACTACCTTATACCAGGTGCTAGAACGACAAAAACAAAACAGATGTTGACTCTAGCACACACAGGAAAGAAGTTACTTTTTCCCGCCTTTTTGTGAGGAGTGAGTGAGTGAGTATGGTTTTACGCCGCTTTTAGCAATATTCCAGCAATATCACGGCAGGGGACACCAGAAATGGGCTTCACACATTGTACCCATGTCGGGAATCGAACCTGGGTCTTCGGCGTGACGAGCGAACGCTTTAACCACTAGGCTACCCGACCGCCCCCTTTTTGTGAGGAAGAGCTGAAGAGCTACATGTGCTGCTAGGGGAACAACTAGTTGTGTGTAGTTGACAGTGAAGAGGACTTCTGTTGAAAATCTGAAGATTTAGTTATAGTGTGTCTGCAGCCAAAATACAGGATTTATGGCTAATGTAAACAGCACACAACGGGCTAGTATAAAAACACGTCTTGTTTATTTCAATTCAGACTAAAAACTAACCGTAATACATCCGTTACTCTCTTGACAACCATACATCAATATCCTAGCAATATTACCTAACATGTTCTATCACTTACCCTAAAATCTATCTCTTAGCAACTTCCGAATTCATTCATTCATCTAACTTCTATTTACATTCGATACACTTCCGGTAAATACTCTTCCGGTAATCAGAGTTACTTCCCTTAGCCCATTTGCACAATGCTAACATTCCTCCCTCCTAGACAATGAATGCTTATTGCTAAACTATAAGAGTAACCTATTATATGTACACTTCAAAAATGCAAATTAATTAGAAAATACTTAAATACAATATATACATTTAATTATCAATAACACTTTTTACAAAACACCTAATTATTCAATTTAGAGTTCATAATCTTTTTGCCATGATGGGGCATGTCTCAGTCTCCTTGAACTTCTCACTCTCCGACTAGTCTCTTCATCACCTGTGGAAATACAGTCCAACGGAAACACAAACTGCTGCGCACTGTCACACTGATCACTTTCTCTTTCAGCAGTTATCTGTTTAGTTTCACTTGTCACAGTTTCTGATGGCACACACTGCTCAATGGTATCAGGTTCCCCCTAAGAGTATCACGCCCCCTAAGAGAAACACGCCCCCTAAGAGGTATTATCTTATACGTTGTCTGTCCCAGTCTCTTGATCACTGTAAATGGCCCTGACCATCTATTACCCACTAACTTTCTAGACAGTCCATTTCCCTTATGTGTATGATACATCCACACTTTCTCCCCTTCTTCATATGGTCGGAACTTCACATTCTTACTCTGTCTTTCTTTTCTTCCCAACTGTTCTCTTACAATCCTAGACCGAACTTCTTCTCTCGTCTCTTCAATGTTATGGGTTTTGTTTGACGTGAACCCACTTGCCTGGTTTCTTGGCTGAAACCCAAACAAAACTTCAAAGGGTGTCTCTTTAGTTGCAGCGCTTGGAACCATTCTTATCGAAGATATTGCATTAGGCAATATAACATCCCAGTCCTTTTGATCCTTTGCCTCTATCATCATTGATAGTCTCTCTGCAATGTTCCGATTCATCCTTTCTACCTGCCCATTACAAGCAGGGTTGTAAGGTGCTGTGCGTGTCCGTCGAATTCCAAGTTTTTCACACAAGTCTTTCAGCACTGCCGATTCAAAATGTGTTCCTCTGTCTGAATGAATCTGTTCTGGTACTCCATTCCTACTCACTATCTCCCTCTCAATGACATCTGTGGTTGTTTGAGCTGTTTGATCCGGAACCGGAAAAGCTTCTACCCATTTACTCAGAGGATGAGTCATAGCAAAAATATATTTGTTTCCACGTTCAGTTGTAGGAAACAGTCCCGCAAAGTCCATATGCCATGACTGGAGTGGTCTCACTGGAATGTCAAGATTTCCTACTGGTTGCTTATCCGGTTGAGTTGGATTTTTCCTCATTTGACATTTCTGACAGGACTTACACCATGAAATGACATCATTCCTCCATCCGAACCAGAAGAATTCACTTCTTACAGCATCTACAGTTTTGTCTGGTCCAAAATGTCCAATCCTGACATGTTATACTGTTAGCATAGTCTTTGCTTCACTCTTAGGACACACAGTTCTGTGTTAACCATCTACCGCTTCTATCACCAGCACACCCTCCAATATTTTCAGCATCTTGCCCTGTGCAGTAAGTAGACTATTCACATGTGTTGAGATATCTTTAGGTTTATTACCCGTCTCCAACCACTCACTCATAGCCTGTATGTCTTGGTCACTGTCTTGTAACAACACTATTTCTTTTGTCCATAGACCCCCTAGGCAAATAGCATCAACCTCAACATTTTGCAGCGCACGTGACAAGGCATCCGGTACAACCATTTCTTCTCCTGGACGATGTTGAATCTTGAAATCATAGTTCTCCATAGCAACACGCCATCTGGCCAACTTCCCTTTTGGTTCTTTCAACTTCAGCAAGTAGGACAATGGTTTATGGTCACTTATCACTGTAAACTTGTTTCCTTCCAAATACATGCAGAATTTATCTAGAGCCCATACTACTGCCAAGCATTCTTTTTCTGTTGCCGAATAATTTCGTTCAGGTGCCGATAATGTCCAAGAAGCATACTCGATCACTCTACCAGACTGACTAAGGACTGCCCCTAACCCGATGTTGCTAGCATCTGTCTCTACCACAAATTCTTCCTCAAAGTTTGGATATACCAGCACAGGGGTACTACTCAATTTCTCACGTAACACTTCAAATGCTTTCTCACATTCATCTAATAGCATTTTTCTCAGTCCGACTGTTCAGTGGTTTAGCACTTTGAGAAAAATCATGCACAAACCTCCTATAATGAGATCCTAAACCTAAGAACCTTCTCACTTCAGTCACGTTAGTTGGTCGAGGAAAGATTTTCACTGCAGATATTTTCCCTGGATCTGGTCTGATACCACTCTCATCCACTATGTGACCAAGGTATTTCACTTTCTTCTTGGCAAAGTTGCATTTCTTCCCATTCAGTTTCAGACCTGCCTGTCTAAGTCTATCACACACTTTTAAAATATGTTCAAGATGTTCGTCAAATCTTCTTGAGTAAATTATAATATCGTCCAGATATATCAGCACGATTTCCCAATTGAGGTCACCCATTATATTCAGCATCATGCGTTTAAATGTTTGTGGAGCACCTTTTAGCCCGAAGGGCATCACATTAAATTCAAACAATCCTTTATGACACACAAAGGCTGTTTTTGATTTGTCATCTTCATTCATGGGAATCTGGTAATAGGCCTTATTCAAATCTAACGTCATGAAAATTGAGGCTTTACCAAGGGCAGCTAGACTATCGTCGATCCTGGGTAATGGAAAGCTGTCGCCTACCGTCCGATCATTCAAACGAGTAAAGTCCACACAATAGCGCATACTTGAATCTGCCTTCTGTACAAGCACTAAACGACTGGCCCACGGACTGTTGCTAGGTCTAATGAGTCCCTTATCCAAACTGTCCTGAACAAATCCCTCAATATCTTTCAATCTATTGTGGGGTACCCGGCCTGGCCTCTGTGACACCGGTGTTGAATCGCCAGTTGGAATACAGTGTTCGATTACATTTGTATGGCCTAATTCCCCATTTATCGAGAACACATCAGAATTCTTCTTTATGACTTTGTAGAGTCTCTTTTGTTGATCTGAACTTACATCAGAATCATTCGACAATTCTCTCGCCATCTTGTCAATCTTCTCTCCCGTAGATATCTCTGTTGTACTTGCTTTCTCAGGAATGCTCGCAATAACAGGGTTATCAATCAAGTCAGTAGAAAATGTCCCAACAACTGTACCAGCTGTTATCTGAACACTATCATTGTGTGGGTTAGTCATGTGCAACAATATGGTACCATTATCTCTCACCTTCTCTAACACTCTGCCACATCCAATTCCAAATCGTTCTGACCCTCGATATCCAGCCGATTCAACAAGTCCAATATTTCCAGACATTGCTTCTCCATTTGCAACAGTGCCTCTCACAACTACAAACTGATGAGGGGAAAATGTCACATTACTTGTAGCGTAAATCAAGTTGACTTGAGGAGATGATGAACATTTCTCTGATACATTTTACTGATTCGACGAGGTCTCTCACTTCACAACAGTCATCACCCAGAGTATATTTCAGTCCTAGTTTAGATATGATATCCATACCAAGAATAGCTGGGTAAGCCGATTTCCTCACTACTGTAAACCGGTGTGAAGCCATATAATTTGACCCAATCTTGCAGTCTGTGGTTAAATCATACACAACAGATATTCTCTCCCCATCTACAGTTTGTGGTGAAAAATGAGGTTTGTCACGTTCAATCTTTGAATAATCAGATATATCTTCAGATATTGTAGCAGATACAGTTCTTTCCCAGTTATTTGTTGGCGAAAATTCATTAGCCAGAAATGTTCGCCCATCATTTCTAGCCTCTAGTAGTTTTCCTGAAATCTTGTTTCACCAATCGACCTGCCTGACAATCTGCACATATTTGCTCTGTGTCCAAAAGGACCACACTTGTGACATTGCCCATTGAATTTCTTGAAACATTCCTTAGCAATATGACCCAATCTGCCACATGAATAACATTTTACTTCCCTTTTCTTTGACTCTGCTGACTTTACAACTGCAGCTACAGTTTCTGACAATGACTGTTGAGCTAACTTCAACTCTTCTAATTTAGCAACAATAGATTGATCATCCTCATGTGACATGTCACTACCTGCTAACATTCCAACTGTTGCACTCTTACTCTGACCACATTCTACATATATCTGATTTGCCTTCTTTACAACATCATCCAATGAGGCCTCTTCGGCTACTAGCCAAGACAGTTTGTCTTTTATATTTGCATTCAAGGCTTTTCGAAAATAAGCCAAAACCAGACATTCTTGGTCAACAGATCTAGTTATATCTGGGAATGCTTTTTGACACAATGATTCTAGAGCAAATCTCAAAGCAATCGGAGACTCACTTTCCTTCTGAAGCCTGTTTGTCAACTCCAATTGAAACTGTTGCACAGATTGTCCCTTGCTAAATCTCTTCAATAACGCCCCTTTCGCTTCTGTATAGCATTCTCGATGAGCATCAGGTAGACTGATGAAGAATTCCCTTGCATCGCCCTTCAAAGATAGGTGTAGACTAGCGGCCATTTTCCTGTCATCATTCATATCTTTCACGATGAAAAACGCCTCAAGCTGCTTCAAATGACTTTTAATATCGCTACTATCACCACTGTCCCACTGAGAAACATCTATTCCTGCCATTTTATCTTCTTTTTAACCGCTGCCACCAATGTAAACAGCACACAATGGGCGAGTATAAAAAACATCTTGTTTATTTCAATTCAGACTAAAAACTAACCGTAATACATCCGTTACTCCCTTGACAACCATACATCAATATCCTAGCAATATTACCTAACATGTTCTATCACCTACCCTAAAATCTATCTCTTAGCAACTTCCGAATCCATTCATTCATCTAACTTCTATTTACATTTGATACACTTCCGGTAAATACTCTTCCGGTAATCAGAGTTACTTCCCTTAGCCCATTCGCACAATGCTAACACTATGATGTAATAGAGGTAGTATTCTTAGAATTATTAACAATGATAAATTATTTGTGACAATGCATTGAAATTGACAATGCAATATTAGTGAATGGTCATATCTTTGATTGGGGTGGCGTGTTGTCAGATGTTCTGTCAGGACGACTGGACATGAGACTGGAGGACTTCATTCATGAGGGCTTTGTGGAAGCCTACTTTTGTTGTGAGTTTTTACTCATTTTTAAGTGAGTACCACCATGACTATGTACACTGAGGGAGAACATCTCAACACATAATCAGAGGTAGAAACCATCAGTTAGATCCAGCTGCTGCAAGAAAAATACTAATCCTTCCAATTTCCAACTAAGGACCATATGAAAACTTGGCATTAACACTTTATTCCTGTCATGGTTACATTTTATAAGACTTCACGTAATGTCAAACTAAATATCAATTTAATATACTTTGTTAAACTGTATCTGGTACAGATGTATTGAATTCCTAGAAGATTTGAGAAATTTAATAAATAGGTGTCAGTCTTCTGTAACCTTAGGTTCCGGGTACTTTACCCTTCTACCTATGGTCACTTCTACTTATCAACTACTCCTTGGTTCTAGGGATGATGTAGCTCTCGTGAAAATCACAAGTCAGATGGTTTGCTCCAGCCTCTTTTTATTTATGATAGAATTAATCATAAATATGTACACATGGTCCTCAGATTAGTTCTTGTTGTTGCCTGATATAAATACAACACATACCTAGATGATGGTTGAAGAGCCTGATGGTTTTTCTGATGAACGTTACCTCTACTTCTTTTCTGACTCGGGATCCCAAAACCACAGTGAACCTTTCTGTTCAGCTGTCTCCTCCCGACTCCCCGCACCACTCTCGGACAACTCACTAAATACTATTCATGATAATTTTTGCTCCTCACACCGAAATAGTATTTGACGTCATGTGAAATGAGTCCTAACGCTCACCTCCATATGAACCCCAATTTCCGTTCCAATCAGTTCTTCTATCAAGCCCTTCTAAACCAAACCTTCAGCTAATTTCCTAACTCATTGGTCAACCGATAAACTCTTAATAACATACTCATAATTCAACCTCTTTATGACAAAAATCCAACACTCTGTCAGACTGGAAAGCGTCTAAAAGATGCTTAATCATGTTAATCAGACATTCCAATCAAGCAGTAGTAGTGAGAAATATTCGATCATTTCAAGACTGACAGTTTGTTCCATCCATTCATTTCCCCTCTGATACTTATATTGCAAGACCAGATTCTGCTAATTTCATTGTACTAATGAAAATGTTATCTCTATCACTAAGAGAAGCAAAATCAATAATCATTTGCCCTGGGGGTTATGCCCTCACCCTGTACAGTCACTTCTCTCATATGCATCCATATTTTACCTAAAAGCTCAATTTAGTAAAACTACATTTAAGTTAATATAAAAAACCTTTTTCCAAAATACCCTGGTTATACTTCTCACATAAACAATGGGATAGTATTGGCCAATTGCACTAGTGCTGACTAACTGATATTAAACCACATCAATCTAATCTGTGAGGTCAAGGTTTTATTACTTATTTACCTGATTAATAGTTGTACAAAATCATCACAAAACCATGGAGCAGGCCAACCTGAATCCAAATTTTCTTAATATGTGTGTGCTAAAAGGTTTAACTATTCAAGCATGTGGTCTTCAGATTGTTCTTGGATGTTATTGGTGTTGCATGGTCAAGTTCATACACAAGTTATAACAATTTAAGTATGGTCAAGGGGAGGTAATCCAATGGCAAAATCATGATGATGATGAATAGACAATACTGTCAATACCATATGACCTTGTTATCATGGAATAGTTTAGCATTGTGGTCCCTACAAGTAATTCTGCTAGATTTGGCAATGACATGTTATGATCACCTTAACTACAGTGTATTTGAAAACAAAATACCGTATTCGACGCAATAAGCACCCAGGGCGCTCTTAAAATTAGAAATAAGGGGCTCTTATTAGAATATTATTTTGGTGAAAAACAAGTTCAAAGATTGTACATTTCGTGATTTATGCTGACAGCCTAAAATGTTTATATACAACAGATATATTTTTCCAGTATTTAATTGCCCATAATTAAGGGTGTATGTAACACACGAGTGCGTATTATACACGAATAAGTCATGTGTACATTGACCAATCGGAAGGGGTGCTAATTGGGATTGTTCACCAGCCAATATATCAGCAAATATCGCCGTGGGCGCTTATTAGAGCGGGGCGCTTAATACGTCGAATACAGTATTGCCATATCACCTCCCCAATTCATCTGCCTCCAGTGGTGAGATGTTTTGGAAAGAAGTGACATTTTTCCTGCCTTTTTGCGCAGAAGAGCTGAAGAGCTACATGTGCTATTAGGGGAACAACTAGTTGTGTGTAGTTGACAGTGAAGAGGACTTCTGTTGAAAATCTGAAGATTTAGTTATAGTGTGTCTGCAGCCAAAATACAGGATTTATAGCTATGATGTAATAGAGGTAAAGGATTCACAAGAATTATATTGTTCCAAAAATAAACTGACTATGTATCTTCTATTTTCACATATTCTTAAAAAAACAAACAAATAGAGTGATTATATATACATAGAATAAATCATGAGGTGTAATTGCTTGGTTGGTTTGTTGTTTTACTCCGCACTCAGCAATATTCCAGCTATATGACAGCGGTCTGTAAATAATCGAGTCTTGACCAGACAATCCAGTGACTGATATCATGAGCATCGATCCATGCAATTGGGGTTGATGACAAGCTTCAACCAAGCATGAGCTATGAGGAATGGCAGATTATGTGCTCTGCACCCTTTGCAGAATTGATACTGAAAAACACTCAGGTATATTACCAAATACACATTTGTTTATTCGGAAATTTGTTTATCCAGTCTGACTCACTCATATGACCAGGGTGTCTCTCTTGTCAGAATGAGGAACACTGTTGAGTGATGTTAGGCTCCTGATAAGAGAGTTTATGTCTATCTCTGGCCACTGACACAAAATTACTACTTATTATCATATACTTGCTTGTGAAGCATAACAATAGAACAATAACATAATAGCCCCAAAAAGTGATAAGTGTAAGTCTACTGTTACTGAATGACATTAAAGGATATGTTTAAGGAGCAACCTGTGGACTAGGCCCAGGGCAGTTGGCATCAAATGTCCTCCAAAAACAGTTTGTCTATATGCTTATATATTACTTAGTATATCAAAATAGCAGTTAATGACTAATCTAATTACTTAGAAATACTGTTTCAGTTTCAATCAAGGCACTAATAACAACATGAAAATCTTGACTGGAAATAGTTGCCAGACCATGGAGCTTGGTCTCCCTGTACATAATGAACTATTCTGCTCCCATATCCCTCTAGTTCAGGGCTGAAAAGAATTGTAAGTACATATTGCATATCAAGATGTATGTGAATGCCATTTTATTAGACCAACTTTTTTTCGACATATTTCAGCAATAGAGATATGAAGATATTCTTGGTTCGCAGGCATAAAGCATGTAAAACTGAAAATTCATGTTGTAAGACATTGTATATCCTGCACCAACTTTCAAATTTGATTGTTCAAGAAGCAATTGTTTTCAGCCTTGTAATATAACATGGTAATCATTTTTTTTCCTTTTATGTCAATAATTAGTATTAAGAGAATTCTAGGGGAAAAAGAGTGCCAAGTGCCAAAGTACAGTCAGAAGGAGGTGAATACAGTCGTGCCCTGCTTATACGGACTTCAGATATCCGGAAACCTCGGTTCCCGGGCGATTTTCATTCAAAACGAAATAATTACTAGATAAATTTACCCGTATATATGGAAATTCAGTTTCCGGAACCGGACGGTCATTTTCATACACAAAACACTGAAATGCACAGATAATTGTCTCACTTATCCGGACAATACACTTCCGCTGGTGGTATTCCTTCCGCTGGTGGTAATCCTTTGATTCGTGAGAAGTCAATTAACCAAGTGACACATTATTGTTTAAAATTCAAACCTCAAAATGTGGTAAAATTCAAACTTCCATGACAGACTTTTTGAAACGTGTATGAATAAAGATTGAGTGGATGTATCTGTTCTGTCATCTGTCATGAGTTGCATAATTGAAGGGAAGTAACTCTTCCAGTAAGAAGCTGGTTTCAGTTATACGGAAATTCGTTTATACGGATGAATTGTGAAATGACGCAAGTGTCCTTATAAACGAGGCACGACTGTATAGTGAAATGTATGCCCATCAAGAACCATCGACTGCTGCAGGGCTGTGAAATGACAGTAGTACCTCAAAGTAATATTCTTTAACTTCGAAGAACTTCATTATAGTAACAACACTCATGTAAAGTGTCACTTAATTTGATCAAGTTTCTGACAAATAACATTGAATGTTCACAACATGCTGAATACAGATGATGGTTACTGAAATGTATGGTTATATACATCCACACAAACTCTCACCTCCATCTCTGCAATAATGTAAACACATTAACAAATCTGGGGCCTATAATGATGCTGAACATTCTGTAGTCTCAGTTTCATTCCTTCAGTTTGGAGAAGAATGTTAGGTTGAGTGATTGGCTTGTTGGAGAGGGCGCTTCATATAGTTTCTTTTGTTAAAAAATACAAAATGTCAACTGCAACTCACGATCAAGACGTTTTGATTGAAATGAATGTCTGACTTGATCTGTTTTCCATCAAATATATGCTCAGGAGTACACTTAGAAGTTGAGATGAAGAGTTACCGTAATCGTGATCATTTAAATCAGATGACACTACTCTATTTATAGTACAAGAAACTGTAACTGAGGTAGTTGATGAATAACAATATGTACACATGTGGTAAAGATTATCAACTTACGACTTTCATATGCCAGGGTGAGGTTTTATATATGAAGTTGTTATATATGACTCATCACCTATCCATTGACACAATCTCCTTTTAGAGCATAGCAAGACTCTCGTCCAGTGGGTGTTTGTCATTTGCGCCACATACGGCACAATCATAAGCCAATAGACTTTACAAAATAGTCCCACTCTAGCTGCATCTATCCCAAGGTTTTGATGCTGGGAGTGTAAAGTGCTGTTTGCACAATTGTTCACTTTATACACAGACATGCTAAACTTGGGACTTGAATATTGGGTTGAGCTCTAAAAAGACTTGTAACAGTCCTCATCCTTTGTTCACACATATGTACCTTTATATCCCACTAAAATGTACTGTCACAAGACCTCTATTACTTGCCAATGAGATAATAGCCAGAAGAAATAGTTTAGTGGATATCCTATCCCAGTCGCAAGAAAGACATGCTATCTGCACACATCCTGTCTGAATATAATGACAATCTGTTATGAAGTTCATGTCTTCTATCTTGAACTGTCAGTGAGGTTGTGGGACATGTCCATCAACATAGAAGTTCCGAGTGGCTTTAGGCAGTGTCAACTCTAGACCCTCCATCTCTTTGCTGAGGATAATCTGACAACCTGAAATACCAATACATATATATTTTATCTCACATGAACAATTAGAAAGGTGTTTGCGTTAGATGCAAAACACAGAAGCAGCCCAATCCCCACCTTTTCGTGAATACCCCAAAACCTTCAAGCAAGAAACATGTATCAATTGAAAAATACATGTCCAATTTAGCACAACTTTGAAACAGCATGTACTATGCCTCTAACTACCTTAATAACAAAGTTATAACTTATATAAGCTCTTCCAGTCTAATGACGTGAAGGTGAAATGGAGTATAACGTCGCATCCAAGATTATTGCACTTATTGGTATATAGTGACGTGTTTGCACGTGTGTATGTGGCTGCTTGTACTAGCAGACTTTATAATGCTAGCCCACTGAGATACCATGCCACAGTTTAACATGAATACCCCACTCAAACACAGTATACTGACTCTGAATGCCAAGCAGGGTAACAACAAGTACCACCTTGTAATGCCTTTTGGTATGATGCGTCAGGGAACCGGATCCCGAACACCAGCTCTCTGGGCAGATGCCCTGCGAATAGACCATGGGGGTGGTCTCTTTCGGTTTAGGAAAACATACCAAATGCAGAGCAACGTTTAAACAGAGTCTGAATTATATTATTCCTAAGTTTTTCAATGTTTAAACAACTTTGACATTTGATGTGACCTTGACACATGGCAAGTATAGAATATAGTGCTTATGTGATGACAATAATCATTGGAAAATTTTGTCTTATCATGTATTTAAATCAAGTTTTCCCTGTTTTGACAATAAGGTTTCTGTTGACCTTAACCTTCATTGGATTTTATCAATAATCTTCCCAAAATAAGACCCAACCCTAGAGATCATGTACATAAATTTCATCAAATTCCAATCATAAGTTATCAAGATATTGTGAACACTAGTTTAAAAATGAATAAGTTGCACGTTTTGTGACCATTGTCTTCAATGTCATCTAAACATTACTTCAAGTCTTTGAAAGGCATTTCAAGAGACAAGAGACAAGAAGTTTATTGTATGAAAGGTCTCCGGCCTATAAACAAATACACACAATGTATACATACTTTCAACATACATGTATGTGCATTCTAGGAGACATATGTATTTACAAGTTCTTGACGAATATTTAGTGCTTGATGGAGAAATTGAGCTAGGCTGTAGATTACATCAGAAGATTGATTAGACATAAGTGATATAAGGGATGTGGTACATTGCTGTTTAAGGTATTTAGTGGGTACAAAACGTTTTCGGATATCTTGGTAAAACTCACAGATAAAAAGTACATGAAATTCGTCCTCAACACCCATATCACATAATGGACACAAACACATAGATTTTAACATATTTTGACTTCTTCTGGTGTTTACTCTAATATCACTCAGTCCCATACGAAAACGAGTGAATGTTGAACAAAGATTTAAATTACAAAGAACACTTAAATATTTTTCAGGCTCCAGTAAGGATTTGAATGATCTATACACATCATATCTGCTATTTGCATTTAAATTAGACATCCATGTTTGATAAAAGGTATTTACAATTCTTTCTTTGAACATATTTACAAACATACAGGTGTTACCAACTCCTTGATAAATCCAAGCATAGCCAAAGCCATTTGAGAACAAAAGTACCCGAATATTTGATGCCCAAGTGTTGTAACCCAGATTATCATAGTTGTATAACACATTGTAAGCTTTCCTTGGCAGTCGCTGTTTGTGCATAGTAAGTATTTTTAGCCAATATCTGATACAACGAATATATGAATTAACGTACAAAGGATATCTACCGCACTCTCCGTAAACAATATTATTAGGGGAGTTGACACCAATCATTAAAAAATGTTTACAAGCAAGAAGATGTACTTTTTCGATTGTATTAAAATGTTTAAAACCCCATAATTCAGAGCCATACAAAAGTATTGGTTGTATCTGTGTGTCAAACAATTTAAAGAATATACTTGGGGATAAAGGCTGGAGTTTAGATAAAGTTGACAATAACATGACCATGGCTTTTTTACCCTTTACAGATAAATCCTTAACAAGATTACCCATACTTAAAGTGTTGGTAAACAGAACACCTAGGTATTTATACTTACTAACAACTTTAACTCTCGAACCCTCATATAACCATTTTTCGACTGAAGCTAATGGGCCACCTCTTCTAAAAACGACTATGTTTGTCTTTTCTAAGTTTACAGTTAACTTCCAATCATCAGTGTAATCAGTCAAAATGTTTAATTGGTTCTGAAGACCCGAGACTGAAGACCTGAGTGTGATATACGAATAACATCATCAGCAAACAATAATAAGAACAATTCTAAAATATCCGGACATAATTGGACCACGTGTTTGCAACTATTCATTATTTCTATACACAATTCGTTAATAAAGAATGAAAATAGAATGGGACTTAATACGCATCCTTGTTTTAAGCCAAGCGGACAATAAAAAAAGTCAGTGAAATCACCTTTACAGCGCACACACGCCCTGACATTAGAGTACATACTTTTAAGAATCAGGTACATTTTGCCCCGTAATCCAGCTCTTCTAAGGCACACCCACAGTTTATGAAGATTCACAGAATCAAAAGCCTTCCGGAAATCAACAAAAGCTACATACAGTTTTCTCCCACGTTTCATCAAATATTTTTCTATAATTGCATTTAATGTAAAAATATGATCTGTAGTCGAATAGTGTTTTCTAAACCCGGCCTGATATTCTGGAATTCTATCCCTCATATTGGCCCATAACGTTAGTCTGTTGTTTAATATACTCGAAAATACTTTCCCCAAAATACTGTTTAATGTTATACCTCTATAATTATCTGCATTGCTAGCATCTCCTTTCTTATGTATAGGTATAAGAATGCCCCTCGACCACGAACTTGGAAATACAGCTGAACAAAAAATCATATTAAACAATTCTGTAAGATAGGGCAAAATTATCTCCCTTGATGATTGCAGCATTTCAGCTAGAATATTATCCAATCCTGGGGATTTACGTTTTTTAAGTGACTGAATATCTGTCAGTATCTCATGACGTTGAATATCAGATTCAAGGATTTACCGATCTATTTCAGAAAAGAAATCATCTTCATTTATAGGATCATATATGTCATCAAAAAGCGTATGATCAAATACGTCATTTGTTGAAAATACTTCTTTAAAATGAATTGCCCATTCAGCTTTTGAAATGCTACAAGCAGGGATGTTTCTCATGTTAATGGATCGAACCTCTTTCCAAAATTTCTTAGCATTACCCATTGCATTACATAGCTGTCCTATTCTATTGTGTCGTATCTTGTTCTTATATAACCTGATTTCGTACTTATATCGATTTCTTTAGGAACAGTAACTCTTTCTGTTATCAGCAGACTTGTTACTTCTAAATTTCCGTAGTGCTCGCCTCGTAGCACATTTTGCCTGCATACATTCAATGCTATAACGTCTGTTAATCATGTAGCCATTCTTAGAGCATAAGGCTTTCTTCATGCAGCTGGCGGAATTCAGTAAATAGTCTACGAAGCTAGACAAAGACCTATCTATATCAACATGTAGAAGTTCTATTAATTCAGTCAGATTAAGACAGCTCTTTAAGATTATCCAAGTAACGAGATTCGTGAAAATCATTCCAAACATATTTGACCAGAGGCTGGTCACTACACTGGTCAAGACTGTTACTTGTTAGTTTTATGTGACAAGATAATTCAAGAGGAAAATGGTCAGAGACGGGGTTTTCCCCAATACATAATGAGGAAATATGATGGAAGAAATCAACTGAACAAATGAAATAATCATTAACGCTACTTCCCTGGTGGCTTACAAATGTAAATTCTCCGTGCAAATCCCCATTCATACACCCATTAACTATGCACAGATTAAAAACATTGCAAACGTTTAATAAAAGTTGACCAAATCTATTTACAACCGAGTCTACTGACGTCCTATCTGAAATAGGGACACTTTCCTCTGGAAAGGGATCACCTCTATTATTAATACTATCTGAATCATAGTCACTGAAGTTATTTTTGTTTCCACATCGGGAATTGAGGTCACCACACAGAAGAACATGACAATTAGCAATATCTGATACATGATCTATAAGAACAGAGTCTAACTGATCAAGAGCACAAACAGAGTCCTTATGTCGATAGTATGTTGACCCTTCAGGTGGTATGTAAGCACAAATCAATAAAATATCACATGTGCTGTCCAGTATACTTCGTGAGAGTCTAAAACACAAGTTGTCAACATTAACAGCTATTGGATGACATAGTCTTAGAAGTTCATGTTTTATACCGACACATACCCCGCCACAAGAACGTCCGGAGCTGGATAAACTAATTGCACTTGAATAAAATAAGCTATTCCCTGCGATCCAAAGTTCAGGTATTCTATCGACAACAAAAGTTTCAGTGAGACAGAATATATCAAAGGTCGGTAGATATGATAGGAAATCCTCATCAGAGTACTTGCTATAAAGACCGTTTACATTCCACGATAATATGCGGAACAAAGATAATACCGCATCGTCGTCACTGCATGGATTCACAGAAGCGTCCGTACAATCACCGGTGTAGTTGCTATTTGATCCATCTGAAATTTGGCCTTGGCCCCCATCCTATCTGTCACCTCTCTCACTTGATAGGGTTCTCACACCGCGTTGTTGGAGATGACGTACAGATCTGTTTCTTGCTGGTGTTGTGGGAACATCCTGACGGGCAACGGAAGGACGCGTATCAGGAACCGTCACGAGTTTCCCCTGCTTGTAATAGCCGCGGACACCAGTTCCCTCCAGTTCTTTGAGTCCTCTGCATTGTCTCATCGTCAGGTCGCTTGCGATATTGAATCCTGCTTCTTTAATTGATGGTCTTGCTTTCAATGTGTAGACTTTATCAATGGATTCCTGGAATTTCGTGATAAGAGGTCTGTGTCTAGTAGAGTCTTGACGTTTAGTCCCAAGTCACGGTGCACGGTTGATATCACACTTTTGCCACGTTTTTGTTTTCACATGTTCATTCAAGAGAGAGATAATAATATCTTTCGATTTTCCAGACATTTAATTTTCAAGCTCTGGAATTCTGTGAAAGATCACATTGTCACGTCTACTGTATGCTTCTAGTTTGTCAAGTTCATCCTCAACATTACTGTACCTGTTCTGAATACTGTCTACTTTTTCTGTCAAAGCATCGATATCGTCATACATTATGCCACTATTCTTCTTAAGTAGGTCAACATCTGTCTCTGTCGCAGTTACCCGACCTTCTAGATGCAAATATTTGTCGTTGAGTGTTCTAATTTCAGATTTCAGTTCTGCCATTTCATTACTTAATTCAGTTTTCACAATACGGAGTTCGGACAGGATGGAGTCACGTACCTGGTCGAGTGTTGTCGGCCCCGGGTTCATCTTGATGTCGCCTGAACAATTGAGCATACTGGTCACAACTTCCGCCGGAGGATGACTACTTCCCAGTGTGAACGCATCAAATGCATGGACTTGTTGGGTAGAGCGTGATGTTACACTGCACTCAAATCTGGTTATGTCATCATCACAACAGGCTTCACAAAATAAGTTCTCAGCACTGAATAATCTTGAAAATTCAAACTTTTCTTGCAGAATTTGCATAAGAGCAAACGCAGAGAGTAAGTGTGTTGTAAATAAGAATAAACATACAAAAACTCTCAGGTTTGTATCAGATCCATGGACAAACTTTGTGTACCTGTCGTGAGCGAGTTCAACTTGGCGTGTCCCTCGAGGTTGCATAAAGGTGCCGATCCGAGCTCTGTACAAAGCGATCGAGATCATAGTAATGTTTGATGGTATAAGAGTCACCTTCAGATGCAGTAAGACAAGATCAAGGCTTGTAGATGCAGAGTTATTACACAAAATACTTCACTGGATCATCGGAGCTCTGAAGAGAGCGTCCATACTCGCCAAGGGCAGATAACTATTGAAGTGATACACATAAGGAAGAGAATTTATGGGTGTCTTCACCTGATGAAGGAGTAAGCATGTACTCTGAAACATGTTCCTCATAATAAAGAAGTTGACATCCATAAATTCTCTTCCTTAAACATTACTTGTTGCAAACATAAGTCATGACATAAAGTACCACACACCCAACCACACTGATAATACTTTCTGAATGAGGGATTGACCTTCAATGTTACCTTAACATTCAACACAACCTTGACATATGACAGGTACTGAGATAGTTATTTTGAGTCTTTCATAATTGATTGGGAAATGCTTTGAGATTTTATAAGATATAAGCCATATTACATACTGTAACCTCCAGTGACCATGACATTATGAGGTCACCCACAGTTGCGATCAAGACCCTGCCCTGAAGAAGAGGTATACTAAAAATTGTCACATTGCAATCTTTAATACTCAAGTCATAATGAAAACAAGTTGTTTTGACACCAAGTTTACACAGAGTGTCCCTGAATTTCAATGTCGTCCAATCATATATCAGAAATAAAGTCAAATTAAATATGTCAAATTTATAACAGCAAATCTGGACAGAAAATCTTGCAGAAACAATAATTCATGATGCATCTGAAATGATTAAATATTGATAAAACATATAAAACACTGCATGTTTCAAATAAACATTGCCTGCAGCATGGAGAAATATCCAAGTACACAATGTACAGTGGTTAATGAAACTTACTTAATCTGGAGTTTGGCTTGAGAAACACAGCAAGATCCAGCATGTCTTCCTCTCTAGAACAGGGAAATAAAGACAGTACACAACTTGTATAGTTTAACACAGTTGTCAGAACCTTTCCGTTTCTATCAAGGTGGCCTGTAGATAAGCAAGTCTGAACAAGTAAACCAGTGTCTGAAAACATGAGCTGTGATTCCAGTGCCATCAGGGCACTATGAAAACAGCCAAGAGCGTACAAAATTATGCATGAACATTCTTGGGTTCACATCCTAATGTAAAAAGTTGAAAAATGAGGAGGTCCCAAGATTCAAATACCATAGCAGCAAACCTCATGGACTCTGGGACTCCTTTAATTTTGAACACTGCCACCTGATGCTCTCTAGTATTCCCTTAGATCCCTAAACAGTATACTAACAGTCTGGTGCAGGGCTGACAAGTGCCACAATGTCAAAATTGCCTACCTCTAACCAGATTAAAGTGCATTGTCTCCAGGTAACTGAATGTGGAACTTGAATGCATTTATGGTCCTGACATTACTTGTGGGCTGAGGAAACATATCCTAAAACCTGAAAGTCCCAATCGTCTCCCCAGTTATATACCAAAAGCTATATGAAATTACTCTTATGGCATCACATCTAGTCTGATGACATAATTTCTGGTTTGTGAAACCACATGACCAATGCAGTACAATCATAAATAAGAAAGTCCCATGCCTCTAGCTACCTAGAGAGAATGTAATGTGCACTTTTGGTTTAATGACATATCTGAATGTTGGTGAAAATACATGTCTCACGAAGTACATCTGATCTTAAAAGCAGAAAGTCCCATGCTTCAAGGTACCAAAATAAGAAAGTTTTATGTGTACTTCTGGAAAAATGACCTTGACCCTCAAGTTTATCCAATCACAAGTTTAAAACATGGGTGCCAGCTCTTAAAAGCTGGTCAATCCAACACTGGGAGTTTTTCAGTATACAAAGAAGCAGAAGTACCTAAGGAATTACCATTCCAGTGACCTTGACCTTCAATGAAGGTCACTAAAAATCACCCTACCTAAGGATATGTACTTGATTTCATCCGACTAAAGTGAATACTTATTGAGTTTTTCTTAGCACAATACATTTAGTGTATGACCTTCAGTGTTTCCAGAACATCCCCTAAGGGTTGCACAGCATATAAACCAAATACTGTAAAATTTGAAATTAACGCCAGCGTGAATTAAATGCGAAAAATGTGAGTGGTCTTTGGTCGCATTATTAAACATCGCATTATTATCAACAATAAGACATTTTGGAGCAGAAATACCAACTCAGACATATGCTGAAAACAAACAACTATGTATTCCACACCACTGTTTATTGTGCAGCACTTGTAACAAGTATATAAACAATGTCATTCAAACACTTATTACATCCTGTGAATTCAAGACAAGCGTTCTACTCACTCATGTCATCACTAATCACACCTGCAAGTCCAGACAGACGCCACCCACGCAACACGGTGTCTTTGCATCAAAGGCTGACACGAGCCAGCGCGCATGTATTGATTTAGCAGAAGTACTCCACTCAGTGCTAATAAGTGGTGCTATTTGGTGTGTGATTGGATTAATGTAAGGTTGGATTTAGGTGAGATTCTCCTGTAAACCTAACAGAGGAAATTTTCTTTAGATATAAATCCACTGATGCTTCAGAGGAGGGGGTGTCACATACATATTGAGTCACATTTTTGGCTAGGGGCCAGTGGTCGCATTCTTTTGTACACGCATTAATTTCACGATTAACAGTAAATGCATGTGCATATTTATCACACGACCACTACATGCATAAGATTTAGGTATATCTGCAGGAAATGGCATTTTGGTGAAATTGACAAACATAACATCTAAACAACCTTCACTGTACCTTTTCAGATTGCAGCCCTGCCCAAAGGAAGACATGTACCAAATGTCCTGTTTCACAGGAGAAGCACCGGCTTTTTTCAAGTAAACTAACATAGTGCCAAGGCACTATTACACACCAGGTACATTCAAATTGGGCCAAATGTTCTATGCAATAAAATCTTTTGCCAACAAGTAAGGAAAGTGTGACTGTGTAATGTGGACTGGTTGATAAGAATATCAGAGTAGCATTCTTATCATATAGTAACAAACATTCATCTATAGCATCACCAGTTAAGCAGAGTTTGTTTTCACAACATCATGGCTGTAATGTTTCTCCTTGTGGTCTCACATTGAGGGCTTTCTCCATATAGGTATATCCCCTCGAAACATCGGGATTCATTAGATACGATTATTCTTAGTCATGGTGGCAGTACATGTGGTCAGTGATGATGTGATTAACTCTGTCACAACTCGAGCTGGACTCACCCCATTTGTCAGGTGTCCTACCCATTTGCCTACGTCACATTTGGCCTACACTTTTAGAGGATTAAATTGCGGTAATTAATCGGTTGGTTGATCACTCACTAATTACCCGTCTCCCCCAGAGTGATGAAAATGAACCAGTCCAACAACAGAGAAATACAAGCTAACACAGAATCTTTTTAATTTAATTTAATCAGGATTCCTACTGCTTCTGCAAATGCCAAGGAAGATATTTCTCCTTGCTGGTGTCTGTCGCGGAGTCTGGACAGCTGACCATCGAGGTACACATATTTTCTCTTCCACGGTGGAGGCTTGGCACCATGGGCATGCTGGGCTAGATGTCTGGTGTGGCTAGCTTCCAGTGATTTTAAGACATCCAGGAAGCTGAACATTGTTGGATGGGCAGAGTTCATCTGGGCATTCAAGTGGCTGTGCCAACCTTCCAGATGATTATTAGTTCTTGGACCAACATTGTCATGGTGACTCCAGATTTCAACACCAAATCTAGCATCGTCCCCAACCCAGTTTGACACGACATAATCATTGAACAGTTGAAATGCAGGACTCTCAACCTCAGCCTGTTCTAAAGCCTCAATAGCTTCGAACCATACGTCCTGAACATCAGCGGGAGGCAAAAGAGGCAGAGCAGCAGCTCATCTCACCCACTGCTTGACGTCTGCATTCTGCTTGTAGAGTCGCACTAGTCCTAAGTCCTGCATCCAGTGGAAGTAGCATCCACGGATGTGGGTCATGGGGAACATGATCCTCGGGGCTTCAATGACTGCACTCTCAAAGTCTATTTGTATTGTCTCGGGGTCTAACTCGGCTCCAGTTATCTCTACAACCAGTGACATCAAATGTTCAAATACTCGAATGTACGTTTCTTTTTTCCAGTCTGGCATGAGACAAAACACAAGTGGGGTCATCTTTTGTCCTATAAGAGTATGGATTCTAAGAGCTGGCTCCAAAGAAGAGGGCAAGCATAAAAGGTACCATCCATATTGATCCTACTGACTAAATACACAATAGTCAAAGAAGCCAGTTATATACAATCCTTATGATCCTAAGTAATGAAACCAATAATAGTTAATCCTATTGACTAAATACACAATAGTCAAAGAAGCCATTAATATACAATCCTTATGATCCTAAGTAATGAAACCAATAATAGTTAATCCTATTGACTAAATACACAATAGTCAAAGAAGCCAGTTATATACAATCCTTATGATCCTAAGTAATGAAACCAATAATAGTTAATCCTATTGACTAAATACACAATAGTCAAAGAAAACAGTTATATACAATCCTTATGATCCTAAGTAATGAAACCAATAATAGTTATCCTATTGACATTAATCAACTTCACAGAAGAAGCCTGTGTGAAATAACAAGAGCTAATTAAGCTCAAACCAAACCATTTTTGTCAATAGGGGTGTAGGTTGTTTGTGGTAGGCCAAATTGGAAAGGTCATTTCTGTTTCTGTAGGCCATATGGGACGTAGGCCAAATGGGACGTAGGCCAATAGGGGATGCACCATTTGTCAGACACCTTAAAATCACAAATGTGATGGTTGACTTCTCCCAATGTCCAATGCATGTTACCCAAGCGGTAGGTAACCCAACGGTTACGCCAAGAGTCAACTGGTCTTTGAGCCTGCCATCTCGATAAGTCAGAAAATGTTTGGGTGTCGGCAGGTCAGACTGGCATTCAAAAGACTGTTAAAACCTTCAAGGTTGTTGTTGGTTCTGGGACTAAATGTCTCATGGTGGTTCCACATTGGTATAGTGAAGAGTGATTTATTGTGGTGGTGACAATGTAGTCATTGAAATGCTCATCAGGCAGCACATCTGGGCAGGTTTCCATAGCCTCTATCCAGGTATTTTGAACTTGAGGGATGAGAAGAAGGGACAAGGCCGTGGCACGACGAATTCACTGCTCATTCTCTGGATCATTCCAGTAGGCCTCCACTAGTACATGGGTCTGGACCTTTCTTTTCTGTACATAATGGAAAAAGCAACCCTTTACATCTGCATCAGGTAACTTGATCTGTACCGCTCGGATGGCAGCAATCTCAAAATCTGTCTGTATTTTAGCTGGAGAGAAAGGTTGACCTACAATGTGCTAAACATGTGTCTTGAGTTGACTCAGGAGACAACGATGGGCAGCAATGGTACGGCTGGACATCAGGGCATACACAAGAGGATAACATGATGATCCTACTCTGGCATGAATGATATAAAGTTGATTCCACAAATCAGGACTGGTAGTGAAAGTCCCATTCATTTAGATAACTTCTGTTGTCTGTAGAGAAAACTCAACCTTCTTGTGAGAAGCTGGGGTGAGAACTGTGGAGAACTTACAAACTTAAGTTGTTTTCATGATCAAAGCGGTTCATTAGTTAAATCTATACCGGTAGAAAATAAAACAGCGTATAATCCTATTGTATCAGAGTTAGATCAATTATTAACATTAACTTTAAAGGACTTTTATTATGTACTGTCTTCCCCCAATGTGATTTAGGTTCTAGCAGTCATCAGTTGACCGATCCAACACTAAGGCACAATCTTGTAAAATATTGGACAAAATTGAGATCCAAGATTCAAAATTTTATTACTTCTTCCCACGCCAGTGTGAATGGATGTATTTAGTAAAAGACTACAGCAAAAAAAGACAAAGGAATTACTCCTTATACAAAAAGGAAAACACATGTACGTGGGTACTTATACTACCATGTGGTAGACTATAACTTTACATAAATTCAAATCATCCTAGCATAGCGTTAATACTTGAAAGAAGCATCAGAGCAATCATTATGCTTATCCCTATACAACAAACATCTATAAAAAACTACATGGTGATCTTAAGTGAGCATCATAAAATTTACACATGGTTTCTGATGCTACATTGCACTAGAATTTTCACATACTTAATAAACACAAAATATAACATAAGTTACATCCAAAACATATCTAAAAGGTTCTAAACGATATAATTAATAAACTTAAACTATGGATGGCTGAAGTTTGACTTGATACAGCATGCAATGCTAAAAACCAAAGTGGGGAACCCACGGGACCAATGTCACTGTTGCGACCGATGAATGTTCTATAACTAGCATTTTCGGTCCTAAGCGAAGTGCATGATTGAGAACCACTAAAAAAAAAATCACTGTTTCTTGTAACGGCACACTTTACTTGATCTTAATCATATAGAGGACTCAGTCTACTAGGAGTGGTCCATTACCACAACAGGTAAATCTCATATGTTTTGATAAGTCATCTCTACTCCACTGTCTAACAACTGGGGTGTCTGACAAATGGGGTATGACCCACGAGGTAGCTGATATTACTTACTCACAATGGCGAAACACTACACTCCTCCACCTTAAATTCATGACTGCATGTCAGGAGAGATGTTAATTTTAACTTGACACTATATTATATAGTAGCACAAATGACATTCACCATCTTGTTAGTTTGATAATACTTTAGAATATCCATTTGGCAATTACTCGGATCACTACTCCTAATAGTAATAACATTAACATTAACTTATTAACTCATTACTTTAAAATATCCTCAGACTTCAACTTGTTAGAACTTAGAATGGTAGTAATGCATCTGCTACTTTCTAGGCAACATATTTACAGTCACTGTCAACACCTGCACTTCTCATGAAGCTGGTACACTCACATTGGCACTTTAGATGAAGCCTCTGCACTGGTTTATGTAGGCACTGTGGGTAATGCCTGCAGACACAAGTCTCTCTTCTGATGTTCTCCACACTTTTCATCTCTGAAGTACAGGAAGCATACTTCTTCGACAACATGACAGGTGTCGCCCCAGATCATTTGGAATCAGCTGAGATGGGAACCAATGAATCTCAGTCCTTCTGTGCTACTTCTGGTAACTTCACATGTCCTTTAGTTGGCTTTCTTATCTGTTAGGTTGTCTGATGAAGATCTGTGTGACGAGTTCTCTGGAAAACCTCTGTATCTCTGCATCTGATCTATGTGGGTGACTCTAGATGTATCACCAACTTGCCCGCTGTAGTGCATCTATCCAAGGTGCTAAATGACCCGACTCTTGATCCACTTCACTTCTCTTCCCTCCCGATAAGTTCTGAGGGGATCACGATTAGACAGCATAGTTCACTAACCTGGAACTCACGGATAGTGCTGTCCTGTCTGACTTTATCGTGTGTGTCCTTCTGTTTTGCTTGCTTCCGTTGAACTTTCTTGTCAAATATGTCCACACACTCTTTCCCACTCGAACTGCTATTTGCACTCAGATTCAAGTTACTAACTTCAGCTTGTACAAATCTGCACAACAATGTTCCCTATTTCTTTATAAAAAGGTATTTTATGTCAAATATGTCCACACACTCACGTTTTGACACGTAGGTAGCCTGCACGACCTTTTGATTTCTGATGCCTTCATCAAGCATTCCTATCGGAACACTTTATCCTGAGATCCCTTATTACTGTGAATCATGAACGCATCTCGATCCCATCCTCTTGCCAATATAATGTTTCTCCTTGTGGTCTCACATTGAAGGCTTTCTCTGTATAGATATATAACCACGAAGACACTGGGACTCATTACACATTACACATGTTTATTCTTAGTCATGGCTGCAGTCATGTACATGCAGTATATCAGCTGGCTGATACTACATCCTCTGACTAATCACAATGGCTAAACTGACTGGTGGGGGCTTCACCAGTAGATATGTAGCTATAGGTAGCAATAGTAACAGTAACTAGTTTCGCGCGGCTTGCGCTCATCAGACTGATTGCTTGGGGGCGTGTGCGTCCTTAAATACCTGAATAAACCGACGAAGTTGTTTATTCCATGATGTGTAAGCCTGTCATTGGTTGTTTTATGACGGCTAAGTGGTGTGTTATAGTGACACGCCGTTAGTAGGTCGCCGGTGATGTGGCGTAAAATGTAGTCGCCGGTATTGGCGATTAGCGTGTGCTACCGCGACTTATAATGGTCGCCGGTGGTGGCCTTGTAACTGTGTAAAGTGTAAATAGACCGGTGGGTCGCCGGTGTAAGTATGATTGTGGTACCAAATTGATGTTTTTTGGTCGCCGGTGTTACATCCTTGCATATTGCAGGCGGCCACCTCGACACAGAACCGTGGGAGGTGTTCCCTCAACAGAACCGGGAACACCTAAAAAAACCAAGCCGGTAACATAGCCGCCCAACTTGATACCACTTTCAGGGAACTCCAACCCGGAGCCACCCATACGGACATTATTAACACCAGTGACCAGCTTACTCAACAACAAGTTTGATACTTACCAAGTGTGCCCCACCGATGTCCTTCTTCCTAAACTCGGGACCTCTTCTCAAACCGGCGACCACTTACGACGGCCACAAGCGACCCACCCAGGCCACCTTCATTTACCCGGCAATAACACAGGCGACCAAAAAACATCAATTTGGTACCACAATCATACTTACACCGGCGACCCACCGGTCTATATACACTTTACACAGTTACAAGGCCACCACCGGCGACCATTATAAGTCGCGGTTGCACACACTAATCGCCAATACCGGCGAATACATTTTACGCCACATCACCGGCGACCTACTAACGGCGTGTCACTATAACACACCACTAAGCCGTCATAAAACAACCAATGACAGGCTTACACATCATGGAATAAACAACTTCGTCGGTTTATTCAGGTATTTAAGGACGCACACGCCCCCAAGCAATCAGTCTGATGAGCGCAAGCCGCGCGAAACTAGTTACTATTACTATTGCTACCTATAGCTACATTTCTACTGGTGAAGCCCCCACCAGTCAGTTTATCTATTTATCTCTGTCCATCTCGAATTTCGAGAGCTCTACTTCCATTACCACGGAAATAGAAGTTGATGTCCATCTAGACCAAGATGGAGGCAATCCTTCAAAAAAGAAACGGATCACATTCGGTAACATCCCCGCCAACACCGGCGTTGAGACCAAAGCAGTGTCTTTACCACCGGATCTTATGCAATCATACAAAGATCTTCGTAACGCAGTCAGCAAACGTGCACGCACCCAAGTACAGTCACAATACTTAGGCGCCTGTATCACAGGTGGACTGGTACCAGACCAGGTTTTCATCATACCACCGGCTACACAAACCATGTACCCCATGGATCTCGCCCTACAGCGCAGCAATGCTGTTAAGACTTGCTGTACCACACTTATGAGTACACAAAAAGAACTTTTAGAACGCCAGCTTGCTTCCGTTAACGATTCAGTTAAACTGTTGGAAGATAAAATTATCTCCAAAGCGGATCAACACTCTCAAAACATCATCAACACTGCTTGTCAAGCAGTCAAAGACAGAGAGCACAAGTCCACACATGAAAAATTCAACACCAGATTTGTTAGCCTACAACAGACGGCCATCAAATCTGACCCCTTCGCCGCCAAACTATACGTGCAAGGGACCCCGACCCAGAAACGGGCCAAATCTCCCAAGTTTCGCCGCTCGAGACAACCATCACGTGATCGAGCTCGTGGAATACGCAGACCACGACAGAACTTCTGCCCCGACAGGGGCAATCAAGGAAACAATTCGCGGGACCTCAAACGGGCCCTAGAGCTGTTGTCGAAGCACCTCAACTTCAACAACAACAGTTTGTGCAATAAACTTTCTAATCTGGATCTGAACAATAACTCAGATAATAAAACTGGTGAATCTTATCAGGACAACTTTGTTATCAATCTTTCCGATTATGACCTTAATCCATCTGAATTAGAGGTTCTCAACAAGGGACTCACTTTTAGCCCCACCCCCAGATTTACTGACAAAAGTAAAACCTTTTCCGACCTGAAACAATTTTTCAGGAAATTACGTCTCACTCATTTCTTCCATGACTCTACCATTGATGGCACTTCACACCCGCTCCAAAACACACTGGATCGCAAATTCGGTCCCAAAAGCACTTGGACCACTAGACCTTATACCGACCCAACACTAGAGTCGTTTATCAAAGCAGTCTCCAATGATTTTTACAAACTTGGTAATATAAAATTCAGACGCCAAAATATCACCGGAGCGCACAGAACTGCACTAAAACAGCTCAAATTTAATAGTGAAATCATCATTAAAAAAGCTGATAAAGGTTCGGCAGTAGTAATACAGAACACTACTGATTACATCAAAGAGGCAGAAAGGCAGCTCTCTGACACTAAGTTCTACGTCAAATCAGACTATGACCTCACAGAAAGATTTTCTGAAATCGTTGCCAAGGAACTAACTAATCTGTTCCTCAAAGAAGAACTATCACACAAATGTTTTACGGGACTTTTACCGCAAAACGCAAAAGCAGGAAGATTTTACCTGCTCCCCAAAATACACAAATGTTTATTACCAGGAAAAAATACCAGGCCGTCCCATCATCAGTGGGAATGGCACACCTACTGAAAACATCAGTAGCTTTGTAGACGAACACATCAAAGCATTTGTCAGCAGATATCCCAGTTACCTCAGGGATACAACACACTTCATACAGAGATTAGAATCACTCAATCTCCCCAACAACCGAGACATCATGCTTGTTACTATGGATGTCACCTCGCTGTACACCAACATTCCAAACGGCGAAGGCCTTAGAGCCGTTGCACAAGCCATTCGTAAGTTTAAACCAGACTGGCAAATTTCGCCCACCGGTTTACTCTCTCTCCTAAAAATCGTTTTACACAACAACAATTTTGTGTTCAATAACCAACATTATCTACAAGTTGGAGGCACAGCTATGGGGACGAAAGTCGCCCTGTCCTATGCCAACATTTTTATGGGAGAATTGGAAACTCAACTCCTATCTGGGCATCTCGATAAGCCGGACTTCTACGCCCGATTTATTGACGACATTTTCATTATTTGGACGCTAGGGGAAACCCGCCTAGCTGCATTTATTAACTTTCTTAATAATGCACACCATTCCATTAAATTCATCGCAGAATTTTCCAGGAATAAAGTGGCCTTCTTGGACACGTGGGTTTCTTACAACAAACAGGAATGCAAACTGCAGTTCACTTTATATAACAAACCCACGGACACACACTCCTATCTGTTGTACACGTCTTGTCACCCCAGTCATATCAAAACGAAAGGGCCATTTAGCCAATTCCTGAGACTCAAGAGAATCTGCTCCTCTGAATCAGACTATGACACACATAGTAGAAATCTTATCAACTACTACCTCAAAAGGGGTTACCCTAATAAAACACTACAACAAAATAAATACCAGGCAGACGCTAGCAAAAGAGAATCACTCTTAGCAACCAAACCCAAACCTGCTCCAATCAGGAAACAGGTGCTTATTAGCGATTACAATCCATTGAACATGGAGCTCAACAGGATCATCAGAAACCGGTGGCATCTACTCACCGGTTCTGACACTTGCAAAAGTTGCTTCTCAATTCCCCATGTCTCGGCCTACAGAAGGAATCCTACCATAAAGGATTACCTAGTTAGGACAGTACTACACTACCCACCCACCAAACCGCAAATTAGCGGCAAGGTAGTCAACTTCGTTAATGAGAGTTGCAAAAGAGAAGGATGCAAAATCTGCAACTCCTTAGGCAGAACTCATACGTTTCGCAGCTCAACATTAGGTAAAACATTCAAAACCCACAAGTTTGAATGTATAAGTAAAAACATAGTTTACTTGCTAACTTGCAACAAATGCAAGAAACAATACGTTGGAGAATCCAAAAGAGAATTTCAGACTAGACTGAAAGAACACTTTGCAGACATCAGCTACAAGAGAGACAAACCTGTAGCTAATCACTTCAATAGTGATGATCACAGCACCAAAGATGTTAGATATAACATCATAGCACAGCTCAAGGAAAACCCTGAGTCTACTGACACCACAGTTAAGAGGAGAGCACTCCAACTGAGGTGGATATTTGAGCTAAAAACCGTTCCACCCGCACGGTCTCAATGACAGAATGGTTGGCTGATTAATTCCCCCTATGGTCAACTTGCTAATCACAATGGCAATAAACCACAATGGCAGAGAGTGCAGATCGCAGTGCATAAAGTAGGTTATCATCAGCAACATCAAGCCATCTACACAAAATTTCAGCTTGACCATTGTAATTTTCTTATATGTTTCAATTTATTTTACAAAAACAAATCTAATCTTGATCTAAATGCTATGAACAATTCTGAGTCACATAATGGTGCTGGAAAATTTGCCTAAATTTTCAGGCTCATTTGGCCTTTTCAAAGAAGAAGTTGAGACTTACTGGATGGACATAGCGACCACAGACAACATGTCATATGCTGCCTTGAACCTGTGATCCTGGTGACCTGACAGGGAACTAAAAAGCATTTTATCTCCACTGAATTTCTCCGAATACTTGCAACATACAATCAAGGTCATACACGGGTAAACAATTATATACAAACAATAAATAAAGTTTCACACAACAACATCCTCGACCATGCAGGCCCTTCCTCTCATCTATACAAAATGTTAATACATGTATAATCAGATTTGTTTCAGATTTGTGATGTCATGAACAAAACTCCACAGAAAACACTTACTTTTCAGCAGGCTCTGGTAAAGCATCCATGTATTTTTCTTGTACATAGACGTGACACGTAGAACAGGCTAGAGATGCCTCACACGCTCCTGAAACACATCCATCAACAGACAGTGTGACACAAACATGTTTAGCTCACTCCCCACACTCCTGGAACACATCCATCAACAGGTAGTGTGTTTACCTCACTACCCACACTCCTGAAACAATCCATCAACAGATAGTGTGTTAACCTCACTCCCAACACTCCTGAAACACATCCATCAACAGATAGTGTGTTTACCTCACTCCTGAAACACAGCCATCAACAGATAGTGTGTTTACCTCACTCCCCACACTCCTGAAACACATTCATCAACAGGTAGTGTGTTTACCTCACTCCGCACACTCCTGAAACATATCCATCAACAGATAGTGTGTTTACCTTACTCCCCACACTCCTAAAACAATCCATCAACAGATAGTGTGTTTACCTCACTCCCTACACTCCTGAAACACATCCATCAACAGATAGTGTGTTTACCTTACTCCCCACACTCCTGAAACACATCCATCAACAGATAGTGTGTTTACCTCACTCCCCACACTCCTGAAACACATTCATCAACAGGTAGTGTGTTTACCTCACTCCGCACACTCCTGAAACATATCCATCAACAGATAGTGTGTTTACCTTACTCCCCACACTCCTGAAACAATCCATCAACAGGTAGTGTGTTTACCTCACTCCCCACACTCCTGAAACACAGCCCTCAACAGATAGCGTGTTTACCACACTCCTGAAACACAACCATCAACAGGTAGTGTGTTTACCTCACTCCCCACACTCCTGAAACACAGCCCTCAACAGATAGCGTGTTTACCACACTCCTGAAACACATCCATCAACAGATAGTGTGTTTACCACACTCCTGAAACACATCCATCAACAGATAGTGTGTTTACCTCACTCCCCACACTCCTGAAACACATCCATCAACAGGTAGTGTGTTTACCTCACTCCCCACACTCCTGAAACACATCCATCAACAGATAGTGTGTTTACCTCACTCCCCACACTCCTGAAACAATCCATCAACAGATAGTGTGTTAACCTCACTCCCCACACTCCTGAAACACATCCATCAACAGGTAGTGTGTTTACCTTACTCCCCACACTCCTGAAACACATCCATCAACAGATAGTGTGTTTACCTCACTCCCCACACTCCTGAAACACATCCATCAACAGATAGTGTGTTTACCTCACTCCCCACACTCCTGAAACCGGCCATCAACAGGTAGTGTGTTTTCCTCACTCCCCACACTCCTGAAACACATCCATCAACAGATAGGTTGTTTACCTTACTCCCCACACTCCTGAAACACATCCATCAACAGATAGTGTGTTTACCTCACTCCTGAAACACAGCCATCAACAGGTAGTGTGTTTACCTCACTCCTGAAACACATCCATCAACAGGTAGTGTGTTTTCCTCACTCCCCACACTCCTGAAACACATCCATCAACAGATAGTGTGTTTACCTCACTCCTGAAACACATCCATCAACAGATAGTGTGTTTACCACACTCCTGAAACACAGCCATCAACAGATAGTGTGTTTACCTCACTCCCAACACTCCTGAAACACATCCATCAACAGATAGTGTGTTTACCTTACTCCCCACACTCCTGAAACACATCCATCAACAGATAGTGTGTTTACCACACTCCTGAAACACAGCCATCAACAGATAGTGTGTTTACCTCACTCCCCACACTCCTGAAACAATCCATCAACAGATAGTGTGTTTACCACACTCCCCACACTCCTGAAACACATCCATCAACAGATAGTGTGTTTACCTCACTCCCCACACTCCTGAAACACATTCATCAACAGGTAGTGTGTTTACCTCACTCCCCACACTCCTGAAACACATCCATCAACAGATAGTGTGTTTACCTCACTCCCCACACTCCTGAAACAATCCATCAACAGATAGTGTGTTTACCTCACTCCGCACACTCCTGAAACACATTCATGAAGAGGTAGTGTGTTTACCTCACTCCCCACACTCCTGAAACACATCCATCAACAGGTAGTGTGTTTACCTCACTCCCTACACTCCTGAAACTCATCCATCAACAGGTAGTGTGTTTACCTCACTCCCCACACTCCTGAAACACATCCATCTACAGATAGTGTGTTAACTTCAATCCCCACACTCCTGAAAGAATCCATCAACAGATAGTGTGTTTACCTCACTCCTGAAACACATCCATCAACAGATAGTGTGTTTACCACACTCCTGAAACACAGCCATCAACAGGTAGTGTGTTTACCTCACTCCCCACACTCCTGAAACAATCCATCAACAGATAGTGTGTTTACCTCACTCCCCACACTCCTGAAACACAGCCATCAACAGATAGTGTGACACAAACATAACTAGAGTTTTCAGCTGTAAGTTATTTCATGACATAACTGAAATACTAGTAAAAGTGGCAATTACTTACTCACATGCTTTTTGGATTATCTGATTAATGAGAGAATTCTTACCTTCAATCTCTATTTCATATCTATGTGCTAAGTACATGGCATTGTCTCCAACCTTTCCTCGTACAGGAACCCTTTTCCCGGACTTGTCTATATACACGACATTCACTCTGAAAACAAGACAAATCCCATAGACAGTACTATTTTCACTTGAAGATTGGCCTGTATATACACTAACAATTACAACTGGGCCACAATAAGAAAAGCCTTTTTGTTTCGGCGACTCGCCTAACCCTTCAAAGAACTCTAACTGAAAAGAAACTTCACCAGCTTTGATTTTATTTTTTCTTATCAGTTAATTAGACAGTCCACAACTTTAAACACAACCTAAATGCAAACATATCTTGTCCTAGCAAATCCCTGACATGCACCACATGCCACAGTGACACCACATCTGTATCCCTACACCTCTCAATTCACCACCATCATCATGTCAGGAGCAGGAGACAAGGGCTGGGACAGGCAACTCGGGTACTCCGGTCGGGTGGGTACTGAGTAGGACCAGTGTACCCACAGGACTACCCAGACCCATGGTTAGTAATGTGATATATTGTTTTATGACAAAAATTCATGGTAATACTACAAGTTACTCATGCTCGCATTTCATTCAGACTTGTATATTTTTGACAGGTTCCGGTAAAATTCTTAATTGGACATCATGTACCCATCCTTTGAGACCTATAGTGGGTACCCAGGTAGGGTCGAGTAATTGGGGGTTGGGTACCCGGGTAGTAAATTTGGACTCATCCCACCCCTACAGGGGACTATTCTTCTCTGCTACAAAACAGTTCTGTTGTAATATGTGACAGATTTGACAAGATGATGAAGTTGTTTGTCTGTTGTTTAACGCCCACTCAGCAATATTCCAGCTATATGGCGGCGGTCTGTAAATAATTCAGTCTGGACCAGACATCCAAGTGATTTACATCATGAGCATCGATCCACGCAATTGGGATGCAATGACATGCACCAACCAAGTCAGTAAGTCTGACCACCTGATCCTGTTAGTCGCCTCTTAGGACAAGCAAAGTCGCCTTTTATGGCAAGCATGGGCTGCTGAAGACCTATTCTACCCCGGATCTTCACAGGTCCTGATGATGAAGTAGGACATTTGATGCCTTCTTATTATATATATCTTAACTGACTGAACACAATAACATCAGCAAACCTGGAAACACATGACATTGTATATACAATGACATAACAATGTTTTACAAAAACCTAAATGCTGACCTTGACCATTGACTAATCTTAACCAAAACCTTTTCAAACCAGGACTGCATGAACACTTTTTGAGAAAGTGTAACAATAAATGTTTTGGAGAGGTTTTCTATCTTATCAGGGTTAGGAACTAACAGTTTTTGTCCACTAGTCCTTATGATGATAACATATAGCAAAACCCTTTAAATTTTTTGCCAATTTCTACTAGTCCTTAGGATACCTTTACTATTGGGCATTTGGTAAGGACTACAGGACTAGTGCCAATTTCTAACGCTGCTTATGACCTTGACCTTTGACAATTTTTACATATGCCAAAAGAAAAAGTATATCAAAGAAGAATGATATCCACTGTCAGTAATCCACATGCTGTAGACATTTGAAATATCAACGGTGGCGGTGGTCAACTTCTGAAAACACCATTCCAAAGGGGCTCAAATAATATTCGAAAATAGCCATTTAACTTGAAACCAACAGAGACCAAAGAATTTGATCTAGGATATTAGTGTTTCTCAAACATGAAGAAGATCATCAACATTGAACTGAATTGAGTTTGTTCTTTTTCTGATTTTTGGTAACAGAACATTAACAGGATATGGAATTCTGAAATTTCCTTACAAAGCGAAAGTAGACATGACATTGCTTTATTAATAAAATTTTGGTTAAATTATTGATAAGTTATAGAATGTTTACCAATTCTAAACTCAATATCAGAGTTATTTCACCTGTTTTAAAGAGACTAGCCCCTATGTTTACTTTCATATTTAAAATGTTTCAGTTTATTACTGTCAAATACTTCTGCAGTCTAAACAATAATTACACTTCATCTTCAGATCTGGGATCCTGCCATTCATATTCACCAGAACAGAGTGAACCTGAAAATGGAAAGAGACATGAGACATTCCAGTACTGCAGCTTCATAGGCCTTATCTTTTCACAAAAATAAGGAACAAAACTTATATAAGATGGAAAAAATAAACCAACTTTGACATTTATTTGAAATAAATTGAATAAATGAGACATTGATAAAAATGCATTGTAGTTTTGTGAAAATAAGGAAACAAGTGATATATTGTTATCATCGTTCCAATTTCCCCGTGAATCCATGTGTATATTTTGAGGCAACACGTCAGTGCCCTGTCTTAACATAACAAAAGGAGTGAGTGAGTGAGTGAGTGAGTGAGTGAGTGAGTGAGTGAGTGAGTGAGTGAGTGAGTGAGTTATAAATAAATAAATAAATAAATAAATAAATAAATAAATAAATAAATAAACAAACAAGAGTTTGCCACTAATGTGGCTATATCCCCCGCCCCTGTTACAGAATATTTGACATAATTATATCTAAACAAACCCTAATCTTTTTTAACCGAGGTGGAACTTGTCATGGAAATTGTAAAAAAAAGAAGAGTTTGGAACCTAAGTCCATCTTGTTGCCATGGAAACGTAAAAAATACAAATTTCTAAAATTTCTAAATAGCAAAAGGCACCAGTTCAGCATGTACCTGACAGACCTGCAAAGTTTGATGATAAAATATTAAACGGTCTATGAGTTATGCTCCGGAAACGAATCCTACTCTCACAGAACCTAAGTCCATCTTGTTGCCATGGAAACGTAAAAATTAAAAATTTCGAAAATTTCGAAATAGCAAAAGGCACCAGTTCAGCATGTACTTGACAGACTCATGACAAGTCTCATGACAAAATGTTTAACGGTTTCTGAGTTATGCTCCGGAAACAAAACGTGACGGACGGACGGACAGACGGACGGACGGAGCCCGTTTCTATATCCCCCTCCAACTTTGTTGGGCGGGGGATAATAAATAAATAAATACAATGTACTAGACTGAGTGGAGTGTAAGTGAATATTTCCTATAATCAAAGTGTCGAAAATAACTTTTTCAATATCTTTGCCGCTTGCAGAAATAAGAATGATTTGAAAATCCTTCATGCACTTATTACATACATCAAGTACCTTGTGTTTGTTGTATGAATCAATAGCTGGTCTTGGAATATGCAACTCATACAGTATCTCATACCAATATTAATATACAATTTTACTACCCGTGTAAAGAAGTAATAATGGTTCTTTTGCAAGATAGCATGTTACATACAACTGACATTTCTATTCTTATAAGAAATTACATTCTGAGTTCAGAATATCAGTGGTTGATTTTATTGAAACTAATATGGAAGTAAAAGACGTAAGTAAAATGTTGAAAATCAAGTAAAATGTCCCACATGTCGCCAGTCTTAGACCACTATGTCCATGCCTTAAGACCTCCAAAATGTATTACTGAGAGTCCCTTGGATTCAAAACTAGATAGATTCAGGTAAATCCCTGAATGTTCCAAAACATGTGATAAATAACTCATTACAGTTTCTTGCATAGGTAAGGTTTTAAGAAGGAATGTACCCAGAAATATGGACCCACTAGCATATGCATGTAGTTGGAACAGCAAACAAACAATCACCATGATCACAGGCTGGGCGACTGATTGTTTGGTTGGAGAGGATGAGAGGCTTGACTGTGAAAATAGTTCAAAATACTACTGGTAGACTCAATACTTCTTGATGCCAATAAAACCAAGGTTGTATTTCACACATTACCATCTGTTTTCATTTGATCAATACAAGAGACATTTATTATTAATGGATTATAAACTAACTCAAAATAAAACCTTTAAAATGAAGCACATGAAATTCCTGTATTTTTATGAATGAGGTAAAGAAACTTCAAAAATACAATATTGTATATCAAGTATCATAGCATCTAAAGGTTTTACAAACATTATTCATGATTATTGCATATTTCAATTCATGTGACCTTGACCTTTCTTAAAAGCCACCACAGTCTATCTACTTTTGACTTTTAAGATGCCATGTACGTCTTGTTAGGTGAATATTTGATAATAAAATCGCAAGTTGTTTGGGTAATAAGCTGCTCGTATGCCTGACTACTTAACCTACTCATGTTAATCTCTCTCTTGTATGCAATTGTTGTTACTGTTTATCCTGTTAAAACTGTTACTGTTAATAAAGAAGTCGTTATCCAAACAGATTCTCTACTTGGGTATTAGTTATCCTAGTCTAATATTAAAACATGTTTAATCCACAGTTTGCAATTGTCTTTTAATGACGTAATAAAAGATAAGTTTATGCAAAACAGGAAATAAGGCAATCCTTGCCAATGCATGTCTGTCAGGAACAACTGTGGAGTGAATACCTTGCACTGTCATGACTATATAAGTATTTTGATATTATGAAAACAGTTGGTTGGATACGAAACAGTTTCTGTAAGATGAGTCACCAGTTAAAGATTATTCAAACTGTGCAGTCCCTACTCCCTATCAATAGCCCTAGTTCACAACTAACCCTAACGTTCACTCTAGAGGTCACTTTGGGACGGGTTGTAACAGTGCCATGTTACATTCGATGTAGTGTTGATTGGCTCCTTGGAGACACAGGTCTGCATAAACCTACACCAGAGCAGGCAAACAATGTTCCAATACTGATGGTTTCAGTATCATAACTGAATCCAGTGGCAACGTTCAGGGGCCAGATGACCTACCAGTGTAAACACTAGAAATTTCAGATTTCCATAACTTTAAAATAACATTCGAAAGATAAAGGATCGTTGTTGTTGTTGTTGTTTTAAATATAGCAACAAGATGGCAACAACGATCACTATTGAGACTAAACTTTTTAAGATTACAAACATCATGAACATGGCATGTGCCTATATGTCTAAGACTATATATTCTCAGCGGGTAAGTATCACACCTTGCACACTTGTTTTGAAATATCGAAGATGTAACAATGGATTTCTCAATTTTCGTTCTGTATGTTTAAACTCTTTACTTCTTCGATACAACGATGGAATATTTTTAAAGCATCGTCTGCACAAAATCCTCATGGAGGCAGCCATGTTGGACACACAGATATGTAGCCGCCAAACGGAGAAAGAAAAATGGAAATTCACACATTTGTCCATTTCAATTTTTCGCCCGACTCTTTTATATTTACATGTTTGTTTCATGATCAATTTTAGGACTTTGTCATTTCTATTAATTCAATACGGAAATAATATCATAGCTCTACAATAAATCTAAAGCTGTCTTTAAATTTGTAGCCGCGTTCACTGAGCAGTCTACGAAACTGTTGCGACAGTAAACAGCTATTAGCTTTGCGTATTAGCATTCAGTACAATGTTGGTCGTCGAAGAAGTCGGAATGTAGTAAGAAATCTGGTAGGGAAATATGACGGCTTTGCAGCCAGTTTTCCCTTTGCAAGTCTGCAGACGACTTGAACGACTACTTTTACAGTTGCCCAAGATACGACGTTTGCGATAATACCAGCTTCTCGTGGAATATTCGCATTGATTACCCTTGCGACTTGGACACTGTTTTTCAACATGGCGCCCAGTAGTGCTAAACATTACAGAGGGGAGTCCCTTCCCCTGATTGTTCATGTTATTTTGTTATTCTATTTCATTGGTTTTTCTTATCAAGATGACCATAACTGGATAGGAAAATCGCCAGGTGGTTCAGGGAGAATAAAGCTGCGCAATTTTGATACAAAGCATCAACGGAGGACTGTTGAAATAACAGATGAAGGATATTTGACAGACAATAGACAGGAGACTGTCAGTCCCAAACAGTTGGGAGGAATTGTCATACAAGCTGAATCTGAAAAACTGTCAGCTGGTCTTCGTTGGCTAAGTAATGATGAAATTGGAATTACTAAGATGCAGGTAAGAAAGAGTGATGTGTTATCATGTGGGAGAAAGGGTTATAGCGAAAACGGCATCTCGCCAAAGGCAAAAACGACTACTATTGCCTGACTAAAACGGCACAATATTTTTGTTTTACCTTGGTACTGAAAATGAACTCACATGTTCACTGATACAGGAGGGCCAACTCAGAGCCTATCTGAGGAAGTCATCCATATCACGACTGGGCAAGTTTTTTGATGTGTGACAGAGATTTAAAAGATGGTGATCTCTCCCTGCTGACACAGTTACTTTTGTAAGTTAAAAAAGTGCTCTGTTGTTCATGGACCAGTGTTGTGAAATGCTATGAGACATTGAAGATTACAATGATATTTATGTAACGATACAAGACAATGATAAAGAATAACTGTGACTTAAGCTTATAAATATACGAATACATAAATTGTTCTCATCGTTAATAAAAATGGGTGCAGGCTAAATCGTCACCAATTTCTCTGGCGAAAACGGCTACTATGTGTCGGGCGAAAACGGCACCTCTATTTTTAATAAGGATAAGAACGATTTTTGTAGTAATATATACTGATATATGGTTTATTTACATGGTCACAGTTATCTCAGCATGTTGTTGTTTTCTGACATTCTTCTCTCATGCAACACATCGAAAGGCCATTGTGAATAATTGTGATCTGACAGCACCATGTTAGGCCTCTTAAATACAGTTTCAGTTTAAATTGAGTAAAGGTACTTAAAACTTCAAAGCGTATAGTGTTTTCACATTACGTTAACTGCGCCTCCAAATCAGTCGGCGAGGGTCTCATTAGCACTAATAGCACTTATTTCACCAAGGTAAAAAAAAAAATAAGGTCCGGTTTTGCCAGGCAATAGTAGCCGTTTTCGCTTGAGCCGAGGTGCCATTTCGCCAATCGGTGCCGTTTTTCGCTATAACCCATAAAAATAGATGTGCCGTTTCGCCCAACAATTATTAGGCCTTTTTGCCAAAAGTGGTGACATTTTGCTCACGTACCGTTTTAGCCTACACCCGGGGAGAAACTCCTTAGCATAGACATTGCCTCCTTTAAATATGGCGAATTACATAACCTACAGCCTGTTTTAAAAATTTAATTACCCAAATACACGTTTTTTAAATTTTTAATGTAAAACTGTAATATGATAGACTTTTCTAGTAATAAGCACAACAATTATATGTGTTTTCCGAGCTGAATTAGTAATCATTCAAAGACCAGAGTGATATTAGAGAGGTATTGCAGTCATGATATGATTCATCTGGTAATAGTACAGATAATAACAATAATTTGTACTGAAAATGATGTCAAGAGAAACGTTCAGACTTGTAGTCTCAAAAGTCTTTTGTACAGCTCATTGGTATTATTTATGCTCATAACATGGTTTACTGGTCACCATTTCAGCTTGTCCACTACTCAATTTTTGAACATATCAGTTTGACAGATGTTTTGGACAGTTTGTTTTCATTCTGATTGGAGGGGAAGGTGTTTCTGGCCCTTCTTTCTTTCCAAAGATAAGTGGTGTAGTTCTTATACAGTTTCAAAATAACCTTTGATCATGTTGATGAAAATACTTGTTCTGCGATGTAGTTATTTAGAACAATACTTTGTTATATTACATATAGTGTTTATCCTGATGTACTCTTTGATTATGTTTATGCATTGTTTTGTCAGAAATTAGGGTTTCAGATTGGTTCATATTTTCAGACATTGACCGATTGTCATTCAAATTGTTCTAAATAAACTTTTCAAAATTAGTAATGACATAAATGAACGTCCAATAACATCATGGAAGTGTTCTAGCTTGTCTTGATGACATTTATCTCCACCCAAACCCTTGGTACAAAAATTGAACCAGTACATAACACATCAGTAAGAGTAAATTTCAATGCATGTGCTAGAGAATAACTGACAAGTAATGTTTCTAATCAATTTATTATACTGGCCTTATGGGGTACATATCACTCAGACACACCCAGGACTTGTAATATTTGACATTCTCAATAGCCCTTTGAATACCCCAGCACATTCATGTGTTACTCTAAATACTTGGTAAGACTTCTGCCCATATCCCCCCCCCCCCCCAAATCATCCCAAACACACACACAAACACACACCCCCACCCCACCCCCACACCCCACCCCAAACACACACAGACACACACCCACCCAGCTTTATATTATTAAAAGGATTGAGAGTCAGTGCATAGGACATTTAACTTTTGGAGGGGGGATACGAGTGGAAGTCTTTCAAAATACTAATGTAGCATGTCCTTTATGATGTTGGGGCGGTTGGGGTAGCCTGGTGGGTCAAGTGTTCACCCGTCAAACCGAAGGCCCAGAGTTGGATTCCCCACTTGGGTATGCTGTGAGAAGCCCATTTCTTGACTTCATGTCGTGATATTGCTTGAATATTGCTAAAAGTGTTGTAAAAACATACTTACTATTTATGGTGTTTTGTGATTGAAAAAAACATCTCTAAACCGTCAAGTTGTTTTTGTGGGATAAATAAAATGGTAAAATCGATCAGCATTTGACTGGTCCTTATTAATTCCAATTTGTCTTAGGTTATTGGAATAAGCATTGGTGTTTTATAACCTGTGAATTATCATCCAACTTTATATCTGAGACAATATATGATAATTTAATCGATGTGTATCCATTTTTTGCCAAAATATGCACCCCGGTTGATTAGAAAATTGAAAGTCAAGGTGTGTGCACCACAAGTTAAATTTGTTTTCAGGGATCGATCAGTAGTGATAACAGTGCTTTTCTAGACAGTAGGGCTGTTTCGATTCACTCGTGTATTCGGTGAATCGAACCGTATTCATTCATGAATGGAATTTATTTGTAGCCACTAGAATCGAATATTTGTGAATATGCAATCATGTGCATTTACATACCCTGTACCTAAAAATATCCATAAAAGTTTATTCAAACATTAAATGCATAGATTTCTTCAAAAACAACACTCTTATAATTTTTAATTTGACAGTATTGTGGTCACTGGTCATTGTCGCATTTGAGCAGATACTTGTACCTGGATAAGTGCAGTATATTAATGTTTAATATATAAATAATTAACAAACCATGTCAAATAATTTATGTTATTGTTTCACTGAATATAACAAGTAATACATCAACTGCTGACTTGTAATTGTATTCGTGAATTAATATTCCTATTTGTTACCCTATATTCGTGATACAAATCATATTCGCCCCATAGTGTATTGGTTGCAGCCCTACTAGACAGTTGTATTCCCCTTCAGCACTGCTGTTTTCTTTAAAAAATATCTGAAATATACACAAGAATATTTTTGGTCCTAGTAGGTGATGATTATATAGATTACTTGCATATCGGTCTAGAAATTGGTCAGGGCGCTTTTTGGAACAGGACATTTAATTTGGCAAATATGGTAAGTGTACTTGAATATAGCTTTTGGTCAGTCTGTATCATGTGTACATAACTTCATATTGGCATGTGTAGTTTCTGTCATAGTTTGAGTACTGTGTTCAACTTCATTGAGCAAGCAGCTCGAATCATCATCATATTGGGAATACTTTAACAGCAATCTATCACTAGTGTGAAGCTTCACATCCAAGAATCATAGTCGAAAAGTGGAATTGTGAAACATGCAACATTATATAACATTAACAAGTGATGGCTTCCCATTTACGTCAGGTCATATATACAGTGGTCCCTCGCTACAACGTTACCAATGGGGTCCAAATAATTGGTGGGCGTTATAGACGATGAGCCCTTTAACCGAGGCCGAGGTGGGGGAGCAGGCTCGGCCAATCTCACGATCTTTGCCTTGTCTCGCACATTGCAGTGATACAAGTTGTTTACCGTTCATAGTGTAAAAATATATCCATTATGTTTTCGCCGTTTGTTATTATTTACATGCCTTAACTGTCACATTCAATGTGAATGTAGTCTACTTACATGAAAATATCGATCGATAATGGTAGTAACAGACGCTATGAGTGAAGAGCCAATCACAATTCATTACACAAGTACAGAGTGATTCAGTGGCATTGATTGGTCATTTTGCTTAAAATACGGAAAACGAGAGTTTTGACCAGCACTATGTGCATTCATACACATTCATGCAAATATAGATACACATTCAAGCCAGATTAATTGGTTTGATAGGGTTACTTGATCTGAATCAAAAAGAATGACCGCCGTGTTGTGACAGCAACTACATGTGAGTTGACAGTGTCGCCTCAAATTGGATTGCCCACTAATTAAGAAAATAAACTTCTTTTGTGGTTCTCTTTTATATCATGCATGCGCTTCTAAGATCAAAGGATGTATAGTGTGAAAAGTTAACTAGTAGAACAATCGTATTTCCGGGACTTGCCGTGGATGTTTTCAAACAGATTATATTAGAACTCCATTCAGCGATAAACGGTTGACTATGCAATGAGAAGCGTTATGTGCAAATGAACAACGAACAACAATACAATCACGGCTGTGTAAAACTCTCAGTATTAAAGGTGTACATAAATTTTGGGAGCCATGCGATACCGCGCGTAGTAACCGAGGTAGCGCTTTATCGAAGAGCCCAATAGCGAGGGATCACTGTATCATGAGAGCAGTGCAGCAAACTTATTTAAACTGATGTCACTACATTGTGATCTCATTGTGTGATGACTTTAAGTTAAATGGGATATTGCTGGACTAGGTAATAAAAGGAAGTATATAAATGTGCATGTTTTCATCAATTTTCTAAAAACATAGCATGTTCAGATATAGAAATCATTCAGTGCATCATACATGTCATAGTATATCACTGGTTTGTTTCTGATAACTCTTTATATATGGAACATACTTGGCAAGCTATTGTTTGATATTGTCCAACCAGTGATCATGAAATGGAAACATTGTGAAAGTACACACTTTTTATAAGTTGCAATTAAAACATTACTGCTTTGAAGTTTTCTGATGACATTCATACAAATGATGGAATCATTTGTGCTTTGCAAGTGAAGTGCAGTCATTTCCTTTTACTGCTTATACTTCTTCAACAGATTATACAAATTCTGTTATTTAGTATGAGTATTGTTTTGAAGCAACATGAGTAATAAAGACTTGGTTTCACTTCTGAACACAAAAACTAACTTATCAGCAATGTTTTCAGCCTTGGCACAATCATCTGAAAAAATATCAATAAAGTTATCAAAAAGAATTCTGAAAATATGAAAAACATCAATGAAAACTCATATCATATGTCCCATGTTTTAGGTTGTGAGCTTTTAATAGTAATAACTAATGTACAGACTTGTACAGGTGTATTTCAGTGACCTATTTGAGCAAAATAAGGGCACTGTGTTTGGAATGCTTGAAAAATCCCTGTCTTCACAACGCAAGTTTTAGAACTGTGAATAAATGTGAGCTTCTGAACCAAGCTGTTACTAGTTCATTCTCTGTCAGCTAATCTGCCAATCAGTTTACACATGATTTCACCTTCTGGTAAAATAAACTTCACAAAATTAAATTAATTATTATTTATAGAATCAACTTGTTTGTTGCCTTAGTAAGTTATATGAAGGTCACAACAAGCAGCAAAACCTGTAAATTTCCAATGAGTTCCGCATATATAAAGAGATTATTCTTTCTGACTAGTAACAAAGGGGTAGATTTAACATCAATTTTAAAAGTGACTGGCCCTTCTCCAAACTAACTGGTCCACAACTAAAAGGTGGAGTCCGCAAAGTGGCCAGACCTCTGGTCGCTTAGCCACCTTAGTACCAGGGCTCTGAAAATGTTAGGACTCCTCACCCCTGAAACACCATTTCATGGTAATTTATGAGCAAATAAAGATGCTGTTGTACACAACATTACAAAATCGCGGCCGGTTGTCATTCTACCAAGATGATCAACATATATCTTTCGACATATTCCATTCACAAGACCTCATCCCCCCTAAATTTTTTCTCATCAAAATTACACGATTCACAAGGCGTGTCCAATTAAAAGAATTAAAAGTACATGAAGAAAATGTTACTAGCCAGACAGGCCATCTACTTTACATTTCAGCAAGCCTTTTGTAATTTTAACGGGCCAATGGGCCAGCAGTTGAATCGACTCCAGTAGAAATGTGATAAACTAACATTTGGGTCGCAAGTAAAATAATGGGTTGGTTGGTAAATGTATTTTTGTAGCCTGAGTAAGTCTCAAGTCATGTGACTTACAGGTAGATATCATGTCACTAAAAGTAAAATAATCGTCTGTCCACCATTGGTTTTTATATTTCCTTCAGAAGGGTTATTATGTATGATATTATTAACATATGTCAGATTTAACAGATGTAACATATGTCAGGGGGGGGACAATCAAGCTTCTCAAAAGAAGGTGTTAATATGCTGCTTGGCATTGCCTTGAAAGTTAAGAGCAGTAGTGTGTTTATTTTGAGAGAACATCTGCATGGAGACCTTGTGAAGCTGAAAAAAGTTGTAGTGTAATTCTAGTGATATTGATCTAAGGCTTGTGGATTGGGTCCCAATCTAGGTTGTTTTAACTTGCTACTGCACATTTGCACAGTGTGATCATTTAACAGCTAGGAATGGGACTTTGCTTGTAGACTTGAGTTTTTTGTTGGAATAATAATACATATGTGGGAGACTATAAAGTTGCACATCTATTGATGTCTATCTAGTTCAGTGCTGGAAGATTTGCTCGCTCGTCTGCTTCCTCACTTGTTTTCAGGGCGTGCAGAGGCTCATTTTGAAGGAAGGGTTACAATGCATCGCCCTGACACAAGCAACCAAATTATCCCGGCTAGCATATTTGCTTTGAACTGAGGGCTTCCCTTGCTTTCCTACTGTTTATGGAGGCTTAGCTATGCGGGTCAGTCTCCGTCAAGCATAGGCTTTGCTGGCTTGTTTTCTTTCATTTCCCACAATTTATTGCCTCTTGTATTAGTATTGCAGTTTGGGCAGTAAAAACTAAGCATTTACAACAGTTCACCTACGATGCCCTTCTAGCTTCTTAGTATTGACTCAGCACAAGTGTGTGTGTGGTGGGAGAATTGTTTCAGTCGATGGACTATGTATGGTAGCCGGACACACCTCATCCTCATGTCAGTCTTTTGGTGCAATAATTTTGGGGTGTCTTTTATTTTTTGGGTGGTGGTAGTGGTGGTTCACATAAGGTTAGACACAATCACTTGTCCATAGGACTGCAGGGTACTATGGGTATACACCTTTTCAAACGATACTTATTACAATATGTTTTCTGTGTACTGGTAAGCTGGGTAAAAAAATAGAGATGGTTTTTATTTGTATCCTTCTACCTAATATCTACACACAAATTCATTCACAAATGATGTTTCTCTTTGAAAATTTTCACTATTAATTAAGTTGCCATTTGCTCCACCATTTCTCAATCTCTAGTTTCCAGATTGCAATGAAACTTTTATAACCACACTTATCCTCTGTGTCAGTGAACATTTTGCTAGCTCCTTGCAGCAGTGCGTGGATTCGTTTACTGTGTGCAGTGCATCAAGTGTATGAACTTGGCTTGAGATTAGAAAAAAAATCAGGTGTGCTGAAGGGCACTGGACCTGTTTTTCAGGTGTGCTATTTTCATTTTAGGTATAATCATAACAAAAGGCAACTCTTTCATTAGATCACATTTTTTAATTACATAAATGTTGTACTGTAGTACTGAGAGTAACTGTTGACCAACTTCTGCAAAATATTAAACTTTTATTCCTTTCACATATAATTTGTACTTTGGGAGAGGCCAGTTACTGGGAATATCTTGCGTTGATGTATTTTTTAAATTTGGGTTTTCATTCATCTTAAATATCACATGTGACAGTCGTGTCTGCATTTAATTTTCTCTTCTCAGGACTTTTTCTAATTTAATGTTAGCACTATCACTTGGTGATATAGTCTATTTTCCTTGTACACCATCTGCAGTAACTTTATTAGACATTACAGCAGTAGGCTTGAAAAAAATAAAATTAGTGTTTTTAGTCTGTAACATTTTAACAAATAGTGATTGTATGCCAGGTGTTTCCCAACAGTCAACACAGATTACCACTTCCATTTGAAACACAAAACATACGCAATGTTTGTTTTTTCACTTTTCACTTCACTGTTTAATTTTGTCAAGACACAAAATAAAGATAAGTCCTTTTAATGAAGATGACTGTTCCCTCGAGGCACTGTAATAGTGCCGTTTCTTCTTTTGTATGCCATGGACACTGCAGCGCTAGAAATTTCGAGCCCTGGAACGTCTGACATGCATACTGTAATGATTGTACCATCGAAAGTTGTGAGTTTAAACAAAGATGATAGTAACATTGGCACTTATAATAGTGATGGTAAACGTGGTTCCGAGCCAATGGATGCAGATGAAGACACGGAGAAACCTTTTATGCCTGCAGCGTTTGAAAGTAAATCAAAATTGGTTCTTGTGAAAAGAAATTAAAACAGGAATGGCTAACAGAGTATGCATGGTTAAAATACAGTTCCATAACTAATGCTAATGCAAGTATTGTCTTGCACGACCTGCATATGTTGGCAAGACAGGCTTTGTTGTGGGTATTTGAGAATTTTGAAATTATGTAACCAGTGTTATACTCAATGCACTAATGAGCATCCAGTATGCATACATGTTGAGATGAGATGCAGAGGGACACAGTAATATTCATTGTACCCTTAACGCATCAAGAGCAGTTATGGGTGTCTGTCATGTCATCCATCAATCAATCATGACCACTGTCCGCATTATCATCCATACATTCAAGGCTCTAAAGTAATTGTCAAAACATACATAACATCACACTATTTCTTTGCTTTACAGGACCCTCATATTGCTGGCAGGGACCCTTAAAATGTATTACAAAGTCTGGAATATTGAATGGAGAAGTACCATTTCCACAGAACAGATGTATATTATTTAGGCCCCAATAAATATTGCAATATGGATCACAACTAGTAGTGAAACGATACAGCAAGGTCAGGATATAATATGTGTCATGATACATAGGTCATGATAAGATATGTATCGAGATACACATATTGCCATCAAGTCATAGTTGTGGACTTGGAACACTAATTACAACACTTTTTGAGATATTGGACTGACAAAATTGCTGGGGTGGTGTGTGCGTGCGTGCGTGCGTCATTATACAGCTACAAAATAGCTCTCCGCTTTGCGATATATAGCAATGCGATTTGTGTGCCAATACGCCAACCCTAGAAAATCTGACATAACTGTATCTGACATTGCAGTCATAAACATCATGATTCTTGGTAGATAAAAAAAATGGTGGCTCATTTGCCTGCACCATGTTCCCCTCCCCATGCTCACTGTCTTAGAACAAACTAAGTCAAATTACAATTATAAACAAATCAAGTTTGGGATACGTTTCAGAGTAGTCTTAATTGGTGGAAAATTGTCCGTTTGGTTTCCTATTCAGTACCCTTGAAACAGGTGTGGAACACAAATCCAATAATGAATTAAATTTATCTGTTTTTAACAGAATGGACTCATGGACCCCAGCTTGAAATTTCACAAATTATTTGGACTTAACATGAATTTGTATTTCAAAACTAATTGATAATTGATTTCTCTCTGATGGTTTGAACTCTGAAACCAACAGACCTAATATGTCCACGAAAGCAAACAATGGTAAGCAGCACTTGCTATATCATTAATTAAAATTCCCTCTCTTAACAACTTAACTATGGATGTACAAGTGTTGAGGTATTTTCTATAACTGATGCAATTTAGCACATGCATTGCATTCTCCTGTTAAACAGGATGCCTGAACTATCAAACCATTACTTTTATAGCATGTATGCCCATCCCAAAGTTTTCTGACAAAGCCTTCTTTGACCCCTACCACCAAGAAGTTAAGAGTCCATGAGTCTGTTCTGTTCTTTATTTAGGGACCTGATCAGCCCCTTCATTCACATGTCCTAATGGGGTTCTGGGTCCCTAGAAATTGTACATCAGCAAAGGGGTTCTGGGTCCCTAGAAATTGTACATCAGCAAAGGGGTTCTGGGTCCCTAGAAATTGTACATCAGCAAATGACATATAAAATGGCCTCTCTCTCTCTCTCTCTTTCTCTCTCTCTCTCTCTCTCTGTCTCTGTCTCTGTCTGTCTCTCTCTCTCTCTCTCTCTCTCTCAGTAAAATTATGTGGTAACAATTACCCCCTCAAATTTTAATACAAACTCATATGCAGGGTGTCATTGATATTTATTTATGGTTTGATGTGAACATAGTTTATGTTGTCATAATACCACAAAAACTTATTTTTAATTTGTTTAATTGAAGGATTCATCTTTTGTATGTTTCGATCACATGTTAAATGTTTGGGCATCAAAATGTTATCATGGTTATAGAAAGCTTGAAAAGAATGAAAATTAGTGTATTGATTGATTTTAAAAAGCTTGCCTTTCAGAAACTGCTTTACCAAATAATTGATACTTTAGATGAATGTGACCAACCATGTAGTTACAAGAAAAGAATAGTCCCCTCTTCATACTACACCAGATCAAAATACACATCCACTCTTTCCTAACTTGATGGTTACTTTCACTACATGTAATATTAAGCTCACTTTGAATGTATCTGATAAGCAAAAGTACCTGATGAGCAAAAGTGTGCCAATGGTCAAGTGAGCTAAGGTCATAGTGCATTCTGTCGCCCTTCAAGTTGTCCATCTGTCAATCCATTGTTGACTTGTTCATTTTCGAAATCTGTTACACAACAAGGTCTACGAAACTAAAACTTTACATGAACGACCCCAGCTATGGTGTCTCCAAATAGGGCTCACAGAATTACAAACCGACTTTATGCATGGCACCCATATTGAAAATGTCATTTTGCCCATTACTCGGACATTTCTTCATTGTATCAGTATGAAATTTGATATGAAGTAAGTATGTGGTATGCAGTATGACATATATTTTCAGCATATTTTTGTTTTTGATCCAGCTATGACCTTTGAGTTTGACCTTCACATACCTGTTTTTCTAGTACTACTGCATTTTCAGTATCTCCTTGTGTAAATGATCCCAGCTTTGGTGAAGCAAGTTTCTGGTATGCGGAATAACATATATAAAGGCATATATTAATATTTTATCAAGCTATAACCTTTCGAGATGCACATACACCTGTTTTTTTTTTATAGAATTACTGCTTTTTTGACATCTCGGAAATAACAAGGTCTTTGGCACTGAACTTTTGAATGAATAATCCCAGATATGGTCTCTCTAAAACTTGCACACAGAATTTCAATCCATATTTATACATGACCGCCATTGTTTCTTCATAGTTCAGGTGAGCTAGAGCCTTTTGGCTCTTTTTATATTTGTATCCTTTCATTTCCCTATCTTCATGAAATCCTGACCTGTCCACTGTATATAAACCACCCACACAAGGCCCCTTCTTCCTCTAAGATGGAGCAAGTGCTGAAGCGGGGAAGGTAATAAGGCCCCCTGTGACAAGCCTATTGTACTGCTCTCTATTGATCTGGCTGGCCAGAAAAGAAGCCATGTTTATTGCCTGCGGTCTTTTCCCTGGCCCAGTGTATGTCTCCACACTAGACATGACCTGCCTGTGTTGGAAACCAGCCCCTCCATGGCAGGCAGGCAGCAGTTGACGGTTTAACACCCGTTCGGCCAAGGGAAGAAGACTCTCATTCATCACTTTCTGTAGGCAGCAGGCTATAATCATTGTGCATAACCTGATATCATCAACATACAACCTCATGGGCCAGTAAGCAGGAATAGATAGTCCAACCCAACCCAAATTGTCCTCCAAATCACAAGCATATTCCTGTAGCACAGAATGTGTTGTTATAAGTCAGAGCTTGCCAGTACATGGATATTCATCATCATGTGTTACTGCAATCTGTAAAATGTTGGTTGTTTTTTTCAAATACACACTATTTTCTTATTGGGAAGGCCATTTTGTTTGTAAATATTAATTCTTTTGTTTACCTCATACATCTTCTGTTTTTTACCTGGGTGAAATTTTTAAAGATGGGAGTTGTCAATATTTTCTCGTTTTTTTTGCATTCTCATTAACTTTCTCATTCTAACGTTTTTTGCCCTTAAAAGTTAAAAGATATATTCTTCAAATATTCTCGGGTTCTTCCACTGTATTGTGTTTGAGTGTGTATTAGGCACTTGAATACCACAAATCATGATTAGATACATTAGGAACAACTGGTGAAAGCAAACTAACAATTAGTGAAAGAACAATAGGTTTATGAACGCTTTTTTGTTGTCTTGGAAATGCTTTTTGCTGGCTTTGTCCTTCACTTGGCAGATGTAGCAGCCACTATAAAGCCCTATCCCAAGTTGAAATGTCTGCTTTTCTCATAAATCTACAGTGAAAAACTGCCATTTGCCTTTCTCATCTGTTCCCTCCACAAAGATTTGTGTGTCAGAGAGTGAGGCTTCAGTAGGCCGTCAGCCGCCGTCATAAATATTCCCCTGGCCTGGAAAGCTGCTTGATCCCTGCAGCACTTTTCAACTTTTCAAAGGGAATCTCACTGCCAAAGCCATGTTTCATGCTGACTGCGTTTTATAGGTGTCTGGCAGCCGCATATAGCCTGTCTTTGTGTGAGAGTGAGGAATAGCAGGCAGTGTGATCTTGTCACACCAGTATAGGAGACACAGCCTGAGGAAATCTCTTTCTCTCACTCACTCTCTCTCTCACTCACTCACTCACTCACTCACTCACTCACTCACTCACTCACTCACTCACTCACACACACACACATGCCTGTTTGGTGGTACATGTACTAAAATTTGATGGCTGAAGACAACTAAGTGTTTAAACAGAAATATGCTGAAATAGGTAGATTATCTGAGATTTACTGGGAAGCATTTCAGGTATAAAAAGAAGATAAGGAAAAGTAGAAAGGTTGAGCAGCTGTACTGGTGTGAGACTGTGACTGAAGTCTGCTACATCAGTTATTGATACACTCTTTCTGTGTAGACTTTGTGGAGCCACAGCTTATGTTTAAGTATTTTGCCATGTTGAGAAGTAGTGTGAAGGATGTAACACTGAGTTTATGTTGGGCTGGCACACCTCTATCAGCTATCACTTCTCTCCCCTCTTCTGCCTTGCAATTACCTACGCTGTCATGTCTGCCTGCCTGCCTGCCTGCCTGCCTGGCCAGGCCGGCTCCTACAGACAGTCTCTTTGAACTGAGCTCTGCCATAAAAGCCATTCAAGCATAGAGAAAGATGCATAATTATAGGCAATAAATATATTTAGTGTGATAACTGCATAGAGAATTCTGCTGCCGAGAGCTAGGCATTTGCATGACTTGCCAGCTTGATGATGATAAACATTGCATAGGGAGACAGGTTTTGGATCTTAATGACATTGGAGGCACTTTGACTTTCAGTTAGGGACGCCTTTCTTGCAACAATCTTTTCATCTAGGTTTTTTCTGGGCCCTTTTGCAGGCATATGATGAGTGGGGAAGTTTTATATCAGCATCAAGTTGGAAACAATAAATGCTGCAGGCAACATCAAAGGCAGTCCAGGAGCTTGTCTGTTGTTTGACAGGCTAAGATGAAAGACATGACAAGCACTTATCTGTATGCGAGTCAGGTTTTTCCATAAACAGCAATTGTAAAAACCTTGCCAGCTTTATATGACAATTTAATCCTTGTTTTGCGGGCAGGCTTGCCTCTTTGTGGTGACACACATCTCTCACTTGTTCCTGCAGCAGCTAATATCTTCTTCCCTGTCCCTCCCTCACTGGAGTAAGATAGCAGATTGTCCCTTCACCATGTTCACACTCTGCATGTGTGTTGTCCCTTCACCATGTTCACACACTGCATGTGTGTTGACCCTTCACCATGTCCACACTCTGCATGTGTGTTGTCCCTTCACCATGTCCACACTCTGCATGTGTGTTGTCCCTTTACCATGTCCACACTCTGCATGTGTCTTGTCCCTTCACCATGTCCACACTCTGCATGTGTCTTGTCCCTTTACCATGTCCGCACACTGCATGTGTGTTGTCCCTTCACCATGTCCACACTGCATGTGTGTTGTCCCTTCACCATGTCCACACTCTGCATGTGTCGTGTCCATTCACCATGTCCACACTCTTAAAGTGTGTTGTCCCTTCATCATGTCCGCACACTGCATGTGTGTTGTCCCTTCACCATGTCCACACTCTTAAAGTGTGTTGTCCCTTCACCATGTCCACACTCTTAAAGTGTGTTGTCCCTTCATCATGTCCGCACACTGCATGTGTGTTGTCCCTTCACCATGTCCACACTGCATGTGTCTCCTCCCTTCACCATGTCCGCACACTGCATGTGTCTCCTCCCTTCACCATGTCCGTACACTGCATGTGTCTTGTCCCTTCACCATGTCCACACTCTTAAAGTGTGTTGTCCCTTCATCATGTCCACACTCTGCATGTGTGTTGTCCCTTCACCATGTCCACACTGCATGTGTGTTGTCCCTTCACCATGTCCACACTGCATGTGTCTCCTCCCTTCACCATGTCCGCACACTGCATGTGTGTTGTCCCTTCACCATGTCCACACTCTGCATGTGTGTTGTCCCTTCACCATGTCCACACTCTTAAAGTGTGTTGTCCCTTCACCATGTCCACACTGCATGTGTGTTGTCCCTTCACCATGTCCACACTCTGCATGTGTCTTGTCCATTCACCATGTCCACACTCTTAAAGCGTGTTGCCCCTTCATCATGTCCACACTCTGCATGTGTGTTGTCCCTTCACCATGTCCACACTCTGCATGTGTGTTGTCCCTTCACCGTGTCCACACTCTGCATGTGTCTTGTCCATTCACCATGTCCACACTCTGCATGTGTCTTGTCCATTCACCATGTCCACACTCTGCATGTGTGTTGTCCCTTCACCATGTCCGCACACTGCATGTGTGTTGTCCCTTCACCATGTCCACACTCTGCATGTGTGTTGTCCCTTCACCATGTCCACACTCTTAAAGTGTGTTGTCCCTTCACCATGTCCACACTCTGCATGTGTGTTGTCCCTTCACCATGTCCACACTCTGCATGTGTGTTGCCCCTTCACCATGTCCACACTCTGCATGTGTCTTGCCCATTCACCATGTCCACACTCTGCATGTGTGTTGTCCCTTCACCATGTCCACACTCTGCATGTGTCTTGTCCATTCACCATGTCCACACTCTGCATGTGTCTTGTCCATTCACCATGTCCACACTCTGCATTTGTGTTGTCCCTTCACCATGTCCGTAGACTGCATGTGTGTTGTCCCTTCACCATGTCCACACTCTGCATGTGTGTTGTCCCTTTACCATGTCTGCACTCTGCATGTGTGTTGTCCCTTCACCATGTCCACACTCTGCATGTGTGTTGTCCCTTCACCATGTCCGCACACTGCATGTGTGTTGTCCCTTCACCATGTCCACACTCTGCATGTGTGTTGTCCCTTCACCATGTCCACACTCTGCATATGTGTTGTCCCTTCACCATGTCCGCACATTGCATGTGTGTTGTCCCTTCACCATGTCCGCACTCTGCATTTGTAAGTGGGACGTGAGTTGCCCGTTTCATTATTGGTTCTTTTATTGTCCCCCGCCGCGGATTGTCTTCATATTTGGAACTATGGTGTATATACAGACTCCGCAGAATCCAGTCGGTTTTGGTGACCTTGACCCCATTTTCAAGGTCACAGCAGGCAAATCTGCTTTTGGAGTTGGAAAACGGTGTTGCCACGATATCTCAAGAACTAATCGCTGGATTGTCTTCATATTTGGAACTATGGTGTATATACAGACACCGCAGACACCAGTCGGTTTTGGTGACCTTGACCCCATTTTCAAGTTCACAGCAGGCAAATCTGCTTTTGGAGTTGGAAAACGGTGTTGCCGCGATATCTCAAGAACTAATCGCTGGATTGTCTTCATATTTGGTATGGTGTATATACAGGCAGGGGACATTTCGTCACTTTGTGACAAATACTTGTTTGTATGCTTGGTATATCATAGGCTGAAACTAATGCTGATCAGTGTTTCCAGTTGTTGCAATAGATACCTTTACCTGCAGGTACAGTAGGTTGCATTGAAGTACTGCCAAAGAAGTGAACTGGTTGAAGGAAAGTTTGTATTTATTCAGGGTTTGTACAGGCTTCAAAAAGCCTTGAATGTTATGGTCCCTCTTGAAAAGCCTTGATTTTTAATGTCAACCTTGAAAATCACCAACATAGCTTGAAAAGCCTTGAAATTGTACAAAACGACATTTACTTGTTAATCATAGTTTTAAAGCACACAAAAATATGTACCAAAAATGTTTAAGTGAGCTTTATCACAGTGATAGATTTGTGTGCCAAAGACCCTGAATAATCATGACTGGCTTAATTTACTTTTTTGTTGGGTGAAAAATAAATCTTGTTGGAAAATGTGTGATGGTCATACTGCTTTTCAGGTCTTACTAGTAATGTATAGTATGCTGGATATAATCAAATATTGACAAACTAAGGCTAATAATCCAACTAAAAAAAGCCTTGAAAATGACAGTTGCCAGCCTTGAAAAGCCTTGAAAAGCAATATACCCCCCCCCCCCCCCCCCCTAAAAAACCAATTAAACAACAACACTATAAAACTCCAAATAGGTGTCCTGTTAACAATTAAGTTTTTTTTACTTTTACCTGCACATTCATATTATATTACTAACAAGACTTTGCACTGGTTTAGACTGCAGTCCATATTAGACGACAATCTTGTTTCAAGCAAGAGGTACTCATCAAACTATGAAAAGCATATAATGGACTGCCTGTTAGTTGATTCCTAGAAATACATGACATTCAACATCAAGTCAGCACTATCAGTATTACAACAAATCAAGATAACGTCCTCATCTACCTGAAATAGGCTATAGAAGATGTATTAGTTTGCAAACATTTTGGAAGTAAAATGGTGACAACAGTGTTAACTAGAAGGTTATGTCTAAGATGATATGATCTGAGTTTAGTCAGATGTAAATATTGACACACTGGAATAGTTCTTGTCTGGAAATGATGGCAGCGTCCAGAATTCATGAAAGACATAAATGTAGATTATTTGCAGTGAAGGTGGCTGTTGAATGGGTGAGCTCTGTGTTCACCAACTATGTGCTTATAACAGACATTAGAAACTTCATACCGCATATGTCTCCTATGTCCTACTGAGAAAGTTTTTCACATCAGATTGGATGCCATGGAAGGTCATGGTTACTCAGTGTGAACAAGGTATAATAATGCTTGTATACACAATATATTGAGTATTTAAATAAATATTTGAATAATAAACTTGCTATACATGATCTAAGGTTGGGTCTCAACCACATCAAATTGTGGACAAGAAACATGACTCAACTCTCAGGTCTTTTTAAAACATAAACAAAAGGGTTGTTTTTTTCAATCAGTGAAGATAAATGACATAATCAAAGCCTGTTATGGTTGTCAAAAGTCAAGGTCACTATTGAAGTGATGTCATTATGTGACAATGTTCTATTAATAGATTTAGTGGGCGGTAGGGTAGCCTAGTGGTTAAAACGTTCGCTCGTCACGCCGAAGACCCGCATTCGATTCCCGACATGGGTACAATGTGTGAAGCCCATTTCTGGTGTCCCCCGCGATGATATTGCTGGAATATAGCTAAAAAAGCGGCATAAAACCATACTCACTCACTATAGTTTTAGGTTCCTCATTGTTAGAGGTATGTACTTTAACCTAGTTACTTTGGTTAGAGGTGGTGCAGTAACATTAGTAGGCATGTACTTTTCTCAATCTGAAGGTAGCAGTATAGTCATGGAAATGTATGGTGGTGTATTTTGTGGAACCTTCAGGAAATTGCTGGGAAGGTGTTGCTTCAGTTACTGCAAGCACTTCCAACATGTCCATCACCTTTCTGTCTGTGGCCAGTTGTATATCATCATGTTGTTTGTGGTCCTTAGGAATGTCTAGTAGGGATGCCAGGAAAATTTCAGAATGCTTTGTCAAGACAGCAGAATGCATCTGTTCACTGCTAGTTGTTCTCTTTAATATTGGCTATACATTACATTAATATGCCTGTCTGTATTGCCTGTTTCTGTTAAACTTCAGAATGTTTTTAAACCATGTAAACAGCTCCATTTCCCTACTTATTGAGTGTGTGGACACTTTGTGATACTTACAAGGTAATACGGAAAGCATTTTACCTATTGACTAATATGAAGTCACTGTCATTGTGATGGTTATGTTTGACAGGTTTAAGTATGTTAAGATAGCTGTTGGAGTACTTTGAATTTGAAAGTGTTTTTTTGCATGTACGAGTCGGTCAAGGATCTTTTTCACAGCATGAGAAGCATTTTAGTGTTAGTGTGAGTACTCACTAAGTTGTGATTTATTTATGTAGTTTGTTGCCAGTGTATTTCATGCACTTCTCTTAGTGGAGATTAGCTATTCCCTGATTTGTTTTTTATAGGTCATGATAAACCTGGAATATTTCTGACATTATAGTACGTAAAATAACAATCGCACACATTCATTGGCCCTTACTATATGGGTGATCCTAATGTATGAGGATTACTTAATTCTGTGTGTAAGACTAAGAGTAAAAACTATTTCAGGTGCAGATGAACATAAAACATAGTTGGCTTTAGAGCTATGAGATATTTGGGCTTTGAAATGGCCCGGGTTCCCTTCGCTGTATCATGCTTCAAATTCAACAATTTTTGGCCATGTTGCCATACATGTGCAAATTGCATGTGCATATGTTAATGCATTTAAATGAGAAGCAATATAATGATATTTTTCAGGTGATTAATAAATTATTGTCCCCCGCCGCGCGAAAGCGCGAAGCGGGGGATATAGTATTCACGACCGTCCGTACGTCTGTACATCTGTACGGCTGTCCGTACGTCCCACCTGTTTGTTGCCGCGATATCTCAAGAACTAAACACTGGATTGTCTTCATATTTCGAACTATGGTGTATATACAGACACCGCAGACACCAGTTGGTTTTGGTGACCTTGACCCCATTTTCAAGGTCACAGCAGGCAAATCTGCTTTTGGAGTTGGAAAACGGTGTTGCTGCGATATCTCAAGAACTAAACACTGGATTGTCTTCATATTTGGAACTATGGTGTATATACAGACACTGCATACACCAGTCGGTTTTGGTGACCTTGACCCCATTTTCAAGGTCACAGCAGGCAAATCTGTTTTTGGAGTTGGAAAACGGTGTTGCCGCAATATCTCAAGAACTAATCGCTGGATTGTTTTCATATTTGGTACTATGGTGTATATACAGGCAGGGGACATTTCGTCACTTTGTGACAAATTCTTGTCTAATTTGATTTATTTAGATCATGTTGATAGTCTTACTGTGAAATAAGATTTGAAATATTTGATGCACATATAACTGTTTATTACCCACGTGGTGAAGATACAGGTGGTAAGATACTAAATCTGTACGTCACACGTGTGTCGTACAAGGTTGACCATGTTTTATTCGTTTTGATTTGATAACTGTGACCTCTGTCAAACCGGGAATACTTTTTTCATTCATAAAAATTCACGAGATGTCATTCATTTTGCAACTACAAGGCAGAACTGAAGCAATCTCATGTGAGCGAGGGATATTAACAAACACTTTATTAAACCAAACAAGATAGTCACACGCATCAAATTCTGTTTGCATCCAATATAAGTTATGCATTGAGCTTCCACAGACATTATATAATCGAGCTATATCCATTTACAATGTACGACTCCCGTTCAATACATCGTGGCGCACCCGACTACTTTCCCAACTTCAAATTTGATTTAACGTAAGAGGATAAGCGTGGTGAAGTGAAGTCAGTTTAAACTATCTGGGCAGATATCTAGACTTACTTGGGATGATCCAGTTGTGCAATCTGTCCTCTTCAAAGCGTATTCTGTGGCAATGTTTCGGGAGTTGTTTGTTCATGACTGCACAGCCAGATCACTCAAAGTGAACACTTCCGATACAAATCATTCGAAAACTCGAAAAAAAATTATGTGGCCCAAATGCAAGCAGACTTGAGCGTGTTGATTTTCACATCTTCAGTAAAGGGTGGTACAGTAAACATGAATGTCTTTGGCGAACACTCTGATTTCCCTCTTTCTAAATGGTACGGACATGATATAAATTCAGCTGATAGATCAAGGATACCGAACCATTTTGAATGCACAGACGGGACCCCGGCAGTGCGAGTGACCAACAGTTGGTCCGATAATCAAAGCGCGGCGCTAATGTGACTTTTCAAATTTTCTTAAAGGTGTCCTGCGTACTAACAACATGGTGCTTGAATTCTCATAAGTTGAAGAAATTCTTCCAAAAGGATCTTGAGCATTGGTGCTGTTTTGTTTCAAACACAACTGCAGGCGCATGTTGTTATTGTATATGCATAGGAATGTCAACAATGCCCATATTTTGGCATATATCAATATTCATGCACAACCAGATTTTGCAACCGGTTTCAGTTTGGTCTGTCAACGAACAAAAGTTGTTATGTATTTACCAGGGGTCCGGAAAATTTAAAATCCAAATCGGACATTTGCATTTAGGCCACGCCCCCTTCAAATAGCGTATTTACGTTTACGTATTCATAATATGATGAATTATTAATTGTTTCAATTTAAATTGTTTAATTCACCGGACAATTAATAACAAATAATATCATTTTAGATTTACATGGAAAACATACGTTTGTTTCTGTTATAATAACGATCTGTTAACGTAGTGAACGGTCTAATTACTATTCATGAGTTATATTCATGAGTCTGCTCAAGTGTACGCGTTGTAACATTTGGATCGAGACTATTATCCCATATTTGGTTATCACGTGACCTCATGGGAAAAGGGTTTTTTTAAACTAAAGATTTTTTTAAAAACAAGACAGATAATTTAATCACAAATACTAAAATATCGTTGATAGCAATAGTTATTTGAATACTTTTTTCATCTGTACTTAATTATTGACCATAAAAAAATTGGATATCGATCGTCCGAGAAAGCAAAATGGCGGTCAGTCAAAATTCAATATACGACTAGCTACTGAAAACAATAAAATCTGCAAATCCTCATTGTATGTCAACCAAGTGAAAGTCGTTAGCCACGACTTACAAAATGATCGTCCAGACTTTGAGGGTTTGGCAGATCCGCTCGACTGATCTGCATCTGTCGACTGGCTGTCGTCACGCTTTCGCTTCTTGTCTGAGGTTACGTATCGTAGCATTGTGAGGATAATGAGGTACAACGATGATGCAAGGTATTAATGTACAGTTGTAAACACCTTTCACTCAAATTAACAAGATGTTCTCAGTAATTAATCCTCGATTAATCAGTGTCAACTCAGTTTATTGCCTATTACAGTGATTGACCGATTGGGGTGTCTAGCCGGGAGCGCCACATTTCAGAAATGGCTATTGCCGGTAGAGCCACATTTTCAGCTGAGTGCATTTCACCTATTCTAGCGGGTAATTAATTAATCCGATTACCGATACCTTTTAATGAGTGTCCCACATTTAAATTACTAAGCGTGGTGTTCTTTAGAGATACCTTTAAATGAGTGTCTCACATTTAAATTACTAAGCGTGGTGTTCTTTAGAGATACCTTTAAATGAGTGTCCCACATTTAAATTACTAAGCGTGGTGTTCTTTAAAGATACCTTTAAATGAGTATCTCACATTTAAATTACTAAGCGTGGTGTTCTTTAGAGATCAAAGGCCATCATAATTGACATTGAGTTCATCCTGTTATTCATAACATATTTAAGTGATGTCGTGTTCACTCCATATCATAACCATGGCAAACGCACAAGTTCAAATAAAGTTCATTGAAAGTGTCACAGGAGGCATACATTTATACTATGATGGCTTTAAGTTTCGGTGTAAGAGCAGTCGTGGTGAAAGAAGATACTGGTCCTGTATTGTCAAGGAGTGCACTGCAAGGATCACAACTCTGGGTGAGTTGCTCCACGCCATTGAGATCATGGGTCACTCCCACGACCCACAACCATTCGAGTTTGAGGTTGATGCCTTTAAGGCTAGACTGATGGAGAGAGCGAGGACAGAAACGACCTCTAGTACCTTGTGACAAAGTGGATGATGTGTGGCTTGATGCCATTGCTGACTCTCCTGCTGGCCCTAAAGTGACTGCTTTCATGGACTACGTGACAACCAGTTGGGTTCAAGGACAGGCCTTCATGCCAGAGATTTGGAACCATTTCGAAAACCAAGGCTACCGTACCAACAATCACCTGGAAGGGTGGCACAACAAGATAAAGAACCTTGCCAAGAAGTGCCACCCGAACATCTACGAGGTAGTGAAGCTATTTCAGCGAGAGCAGTCACTCAAAGAGGTTGCAGTCCTGAGACTCTCTCACCAGTGGTCAGAACCTTCACGAAGAAAGAAGTTCAAGGCAATCGATGCACGTATTGCGTCCCTCAAGATCCAGCTCCTGAACCAACACCTGAGTGAGATGGAATATGCTGACCACGTGGGCGACCTCCTTCATCTGCAGTTATGATCCATTATGATATTCATATGCTATTCATATTCATCAATGTAAAGTTTTGATGAATATGTTATCCTTGTTGAATAAGAAATGAGAAAACAAGACTTGTTTTGTTATATACGGTAACCTGTTAGAATCACAAAGCATGTTTTGACAGCATAGCCGTGAGAGCCACATTATACAATCACGCAACCATAACCATTGCCGGGAGCGCCACATCAATTTGGGCTATGTATTTTCGAAATGTGGCTTTGCCGGCCTGTAACCCCGATTGGACTATCATGTAGGTACGATGTATTTACAGCAATCAAAACAAACAAAGCTTGTCAGTGTAGTTGATCTTCATTGTGTTGCAACTGCAGACAGAAACTGCTCAGTCCTAACTGTTGATCATGTCCGGTCAAAATTTAAGAATGTCCGGACAATACTTTTTAAAATGTCCGGTAAGCAATATTTTAAAACGGACATTTGAGATTCCCAATCGGACATGTCCGGCGCATATGACGGTTTCTGGACCCCTGGTATTTACACTTACATACCTATTTAATGTGGGTAATAAATAAAATACCACACTCATTCTCGTTAGATACCATTTTTACAAAACTTGGGAACTTTCCATGTTATCTTACCTCGCTTTCGCTCGGTCAGATACCATAGAAAGTCCACTTATTTCATAAAAATGGTATCTAACGAGAATGAATAGTATTCTCTATATACACAGCGTTAGAATTTGTCACTTATCTTGTCCTTGCCAAACCTCCTAGTTGATAAGGTATCATAAAGAGTTTAGGACTAGTCCAAATTTGTCCATTTTTAAGGGTTTTGCTATATGTTATCATTATACATGTTATAAGCACTAGTAGACTAAAACTTGTTGGTTTCTATCACTAATACATCATGTAAACATATGAATGAAACTGGTTCTTCAAAATAAGTTACCGGTAGTGGAAGCTGTAAATGGTTGTCGCACAGTGGGTATTCAAGCTGATAAACTAAAGAGCCCCTTGCCATGATAATAATTTTAATAATTCAATGTTGATAACGTCCGTTGAGTGAGATAGTTAAGCCAAAAACATCCAGCACCTGAATTGACATTGAACAATGGCATGGGCCAAAATGTTTCCCCATTTCTCACAAAGCATGCTTAGAGGACACAGTAAGACATCCATCAGGTCACCTGAAACAATTCAACTAATTGGCCTGGTATCCTTTGTCAAAATGCACCTTTTTTTAGTACCCAGGAAATGAGATGCAAACCCTGCTAGTGGAAAAATATGTTGAACTATCATGACTATAAGTTATTGTTTCTTTTTCAGGCCATCTTTGATTCATTACCATATTCAAAACATCCAAGTAGTGAAAAGGACAGATTAAATAAAGTAAGTATTAGTTCAAACATGAGAATAAAACAAACCTTGTAGATCGGAGTTAGAACTGGTCGTCAGCAACCCATGCTTGTTGTAAGAGGCGACTAACAGGATCGGGTGGTCAGGCTCGCTGACTTGGTTGATGCATGTCATCTTATCCCAAATGTGTAGAACGATGCGCATGATGTCAATCACTGGATTGTCTGGTCCAGACTCGATTACTTACAGACAGCCGTCATATAGCTAGAATATTGCTGAGTGCGGCGTTAAACAACAAACAATGAGAATAAAACAAATCATTCCTGATGCAAGTGTTAACTCAGATATGTTTAGTAGTATTTATCATGACTGCTGTTGAAGTTGCGCTATGCTGAACCAAGAACCTGTGTCTTGCTTTCCATCAAGTGTTAGTTTTGTATGATCTAACATCTCTTTTTCAGATTGCTGAAATGCTTCGTTCCCGATTAATTGGGTATTTAAGAGTATTACGGACAATAAAGATAACAGTACAGCATTTATACAGCTTTCATCTAAAACAAGCTATAACCCAGCGACTGGATTGTTGCAGTTTACCTTACAGGGACTTCAAGTAAGTTGTTGAAATTTGGCCAGTGTTTACAATTAGACCAGACCAAGTTGTTATAAAGTAACCCCATGTAAATAATGAGGAAAACCTGAAGTGATGCAGATCTCGGACCTTTACCACTTTGGTGAAGCCCACAATCATGGATATGGTGCTGACAAATCTAGAAACCTACTTGGGTTAGTCTGGATTCAAACTCAGGATTATGGGTTACATGTTAGTACCCTGCAAAAATGTCATTGTACTATTATGGTAATGTGATTTTTTTTAATGAAATGAATAACACATTGGTAAGTATGTCAAAAGTGTACTTTTACCTGAAAATACAGCATTAGAAATTGGCACTGGTCCTGTAGTCATTGCCAGACTGACCCCAATAGTGCCATTTTTAAGGGGTTTGCTACATGTTATCATCATAAGGACAAGTGGACTAAAAATGTTAGTTTTTACTGGTGAAATGTATAATTAATATGTTTCAAAGAATGATGGAGACTATGGACCTATACACAGGCAGCAGAATTAGATTCATATCAAACCACATGCCTTGTCATATTTGTCTTCAAGAAACATCGGACAAGGTGTTCTCCCTGCTATCATTGAAAATAAAATTAAGATGAGACCAATGGATTTATGGTCCATCAGGAAAATGATCACCTCTGTTTTATCCTTATGTTCCCAGTTAGGAATGCTAGTACATGTAATTTTAAATGTGCACTTTGTATGGATTTTACATCGAATTCAACCGATGGACATAATATTTGGTGTCTGTGCTGTATTGCTCTTGGCATTGTTCTTGAAATAGCTGTACCTGATCTTGAAGGTCAAATTCATTCTTCAAGGTCATACCCTCAATGTAGCATGTGACAGTGTGGTAAGACTTGAAATTTTAGTTCAAATCTTCCAACACAGCCTTGATGGGCTTTCATTTGAAGGTGTGGTCATTCTTGAGGTATTTCTGCTTCTTTGTGTACTGAAACAACCCTCTGCTGGTAGGACATATTTGTAAGGGCTGTCTCCCAAAACAACTACATGCAAAATAACTACACTTAGTTAAAACAACAAAGGCAAATTACCCACTGTAGTGGAATAGTCCAGGAGTAGGGATTAGATGGAGAGGAACAAGCTGAGTGAGATTAAGCTGAGAAGGATGCTAGGAGTTGGTGAATACAAACATGCATGACCATTTATTTCATATTAGAGGTTGAATGAGGTGAGTGAACAAATTAGAAGTAAGTAAAACATATTATAAAGATATTAAAGAAGCAATATGCAAGATCATTAAGATTCCAGTTGTCGCTCTTAAAAAAAAAGAATTTTTTGCGTATTAATTATATAAAAAAACACTGTTTCGTCATATCATTGATGAAACTCCACACGCATCATGTGCCTGTGTTTCAATTAAAATCTTTTTGTTATATCAAAGTTTAATTTCCTAGAATTATTTACATAAAAGTATAAATGTTTATAAAACATATCTCACATTTAACAAGTTTGTAAATGGTTACTAAAATGTTAAATTTTAAATTTGTCATCGCACTTGTTTGCAGATTAAAAAATACTAATTTTATACTCAGTTAAATTTAAGATATTTTTAGATTTGATTGTTGAAATCATTTAGCACAAATACAACGATGTAAAAATATCAGGACCAAGAACAAACAAGAACTCAATTCCTTGATGCTGTTGGATATTTACTAAACCCGGTTGACTTGTTGATCATAGTGCAAACACTTTAAAATTGATTGAATAATGATCTGATATGACATGTACATGTATGTTTTGTGATATGTTAATCATTCTAATTTAATCATTCATTCTTTTTGAACTTGTATGTTGTAAGTCAAGTCCACTTAGTGATAAAGGGAAAAGGCAAGGGAAAAGCTGCCCACGGACCATTAGCTATGTTGTTTCAGACTCAAGTGATTTTGGCATGTAGTTATTTTGGGAGGATACCTTTGTTAGAGCTAGCCTGTCATTGGCTTAAATAAAAGGGTCGAGGTTCATTAAATCGGAAGTGTATATACCTTTCAATAAGCTTTCTTTTGACAATAGCTAGAGGCATGTATTTTTCCTATGTGAAAGTTAAGTCTTTAGACTGAAAATGATGTCAAATGCTTTTAGGTTCCTCTTTATGTTAGCTAGCAGCTATTAGCCCTGTTGTTACACTGGATATAAAAAGTGTTCATTGTATCTTATATTTTCAATCTATCTCCCACCAACACACTATTCTTTACAGCAACCATGATGGGATTACTGCTGTTGACCCCTAGAAATGAACCTTAGTTGTCAGAGAATGGATACGTACTCCATAGATACCATATGATTCATAAAAAACTCCGATGTTGTTTGACTGTTGTACATTGAAATATTGTATTTGCCATCAAATTTGCAAAACGGTAGGAGGCCTGCTTGTCATGATTGCTGATTGGCTGATCTCAAATAGTGACTTGACAAACTGTTCCATACATTAAAACACCTTGTAATATACCAAAGTGCAACCCTTATGATTATTTCTGTTTTTAATATATGTAGTAAAAGCGGCATCTTAAATTATATAATATAAATTTTCATGGTAAATATCAGTTTAGATATGACTTCTTCCAATTATTGCATTATGATTCGTCTACGAAAATATACAGAACAACAAAAGTTCCTGTGACATGGAATAAGATTTAATGCAAAGTTAAGTTTTTTACCAAATCTGAAACAATTTCGGTTTGCAACAGATAAAAGACTCCTGTAAGTGTTCAAATGGTTTAATTTGCCATACTGACTTCAGAAAATGCGCGATTTCATAAAAAAAACATGAACATGCCAAAATGTCAATTTACAAATCAATAGTGTGTGTGTCCACCTCTGGTTGAGATGCAAGCAACACATCTTCGTCCTGTGGGATATCTGTCCATATCTGCTGGAGCATGTTTCAAAGTTCCTGGAGTGTCTGTGGAACACATGGTTGATGTCGAAGGCGCCGATCCATCTCATCCCACATGTGCTCGATTGGTGAGAGATCAGGAGAGCGAGCCAGCCAGGGGATGACATTCACATTGTTTTGTTGCAGAGAATCCTGAGCAAGTCGAGCAATATGAGGCTGGGCGTTGTCATGTTGAAAGGTAATGCCTGGGCCATGAAGACGCAAAAACGGTAGAACAACAGGGCCAATGATCTCGTCGCGGTAGCGCTGTCCATCAATATTTCCCTCTACCACTATCAAATGGGTCCTCTGTCTTGCTGTAATCCCACCCAATGCCATAACACTGCCGCCCCCGAACCGATCTTCCTCCATGACACAATGATTGACGTAACGTTCACCTCGACGTCGGTACACTCGAATCCGTCCATCGCTGTGGCTGAGGTGAAAGAGACTCATCAGTGAATAGAACTTGTCCCCACTGCATGGCTGTCCAGAGTAGACGCTGTCTGCACCACTGTAGACGTGCTTAACGGTGGTTTCCTGTCAAAATGGGACGTCTGGCGGGTCTTCTGGTGACAATTCCTGCACATCTGAGGCGACGACGTACGGTTTGTGAAGATATTCGTTGAAGGCCAGGGATGCTTCTTGCAGTCACTGTTGCTGGCTGGAATCGATTTCCTAGTTGTGTTGTTCGAATCCAGTATTCTTGTCGATTATTGGTTACACGTGGCCTGCCACTCCGAGGATGGTCTCTGACTGCATTTGTCTATTGCCAACGTTGCCATAAACACCAAATGGTGTTTCTGCGGACGTTAAATTGTCTTGCAACATCACGTTGACTCGATCCTGCTTCAAGCATACCAATGGCTCGCAGACGCTCATTTTTGGACAGGCGTGGCATTTCGCAATGTTGAATAATTGCGTAATTTTGTTGTTTTTCTCAGTGGTTGTTGTCAGCACGATGCTAAACAATGCATATGGAATCCCGCTAATGCACATGTTTTTATACCCATTCTTGGGTAATGAAATGCATGGGGCTTGCATAAAAGTCAACTTTTGCATGGAATGCATGCTTTTCTGTAGCAGTTGCGTTTTTGTGACTTGATTCCATACATGTACTACAATATTGAAAACCAAACTTGACTTGTTTGAAAAATACACTAAAATATTGGTGTCACAGGAACTTTTGTTGTTGAGTATATGTGTAAAGCTGATTGCTATTTCAAGCTTATGATTCCAGCTTGTGAAAATGATTAGATTAATTATTTGCAATAATCTTAAATTTTACACATGAAAAATGCCCAGCACAGTGGCTCAAACTATTGAAATTGTCTTGTAATATTTTATCACAAGTTTGTTATCTCTGGTTCATTTAGCTGGAATGATATGATATGGTTTTTACTTCAAATATTTTTTATTCTGTTTTAACTGAAAGTAGGAAAGTACAAACTGTATACTAACAGGTTGCGTCAACATTGACAGAGATGTTGCATCAGGGGGAACAAAAACTCTGAATCACTTTTCAGCTCACCTGATTTAAGTCAAGTGTGCTTATGTCATTGTGTGTCTGTCATCCAATAATCTGTCGTTAACTTTGTATTTGGGACATCTCCTCTGCAATTGCAAGGCTTATTGAGCATTTTGTATGAATGATCCAAGCTATTGTGTCGCTAAAACTTGCTGAAAACTCTTGGCTAATATTTTAGCTACCTTTTTTCAAAATGTATTGACATTTTGCATAGGTGTGGTTGCTAATGGGGTCTAACAATTATTTCCCTCTTTTGCAATATTATGCTTAAAGTGCGAATTTTGTCATGGGCAATTAAAATCAAAGTAGGTACAAAATTGGAAAACTCTGCACCAATGCACTCTCGCCTGCCAACATGTTTCATCAAATTATCTGTATATATGGAAGCAGTGGCACAAAGTATGTTTTCACAAATAGTTGGCATGGAAACCAAAGGTCAGGCATTTTAGAAGTTGAAATAACAATGAACATGATGAAGACAGAGTGGACTCATGGATTTCAACTTCTTTTTAAAAAAAATCTTCATGGAAACCAAACTTGACTTTGAAAAGAAATGGTTCGAACAGCATTGGAAGAGGCTCTCAGTCGGATTGTCAAGGCAAATTTTCACCTTATATGGAGATTATAGTGGAGCGGATGCCAGCAGGCCCAATCTGTCCACAGACGACAGACTTACGTTTTTGCCAATTTTACTAGTACTGTTACTCCTTTACTGGTCAAAGCCCAAACAATGAAGCTGAAAATTTGGCATGCAGTTCCCTTATTCCTAAGAACCACTGGGCACACGGTTTTGATTGGATATAATAACTAATTCATGCTGAGAAATAGTAGTTTGTGGCTCCCTGTTTTAAATTGACCCCACTTTTTTTGTACCTATTTGGCCCAAAGGGCTCTTCATTTTAATAAACTTGATTGAACACTGCCATATGAAGATCCCAAGTTCAAGGCTTTATTATTTGCACTCAACATCATTGTCCTTAATCAGTCGCAGACGTAACGTGTACGCGTGACGGGTGCGGTCCGCAGTACTCAGTGAAGCGCTTGATACTAATTAATTCAATCACCGTGGCTGTGCTGTCACCCGCGACCTCCGTGAAAGTAATTAAAGCGCTATGTAAAATCATCCACTGCCGAGAGGGACCACAACAATCCACCCAAGGTCGTGACTGGCAGGTCGCGTGTGCATCGGGGCATCCGCCTTCCTATTTTCACATACCCTATTTTCGAACAGTTAAAACATGTCAACATGTCATTCTGGACTGGGTACACTTAGAGGTGTACATGTCGAAGCTAGCGACCAGTTATCGCCATTTTTTCATGTTATTTCTGGCATATTCCGTGTATACTCTGACCTCGTGGTACCGCAGCATTCATCGTATCGCGGCATTTGTGATTTCCGGTCGCTCACGCGGGACACGCCTTTTAGCGGGTGTCTGTTAATGACAATCAGTAACCAGGAAGTGCTCGCTCCGTAAACAATTTCAATTTCCTCGGAATGTTCCGTCTGCTGCAAGTTAGGGGACATTATCGCATTGATACTTACTTCTGGTATCTTTTTATTTTTTTATTATTGCCTTACCCCCATCTGTCAATGGACAGCGGCAGTTTCCCAAATAAACTTTCTCTCGACCTGAACTAGCTCATCTACATATTCATGGAGACTAATAAGGTAACGGAAGTTACGTAGCCCGCACATTTTCCCGCGCTGTGGTCAGGATATATTAAGGAGATAATTAGGGCCAAAATGTCATACTTAGCAGTACTTTCTTCACTAGTAGCCAAATCATAAATACATACTTTTGGCATAACAGGAGTCCTTTATATATATTTTTAACATGTTCCCATTTTTTTACAATTTATTTTCATCCAATTTTTATCCCAAAAAATCTTAAAATATCATTTCTGATATTTTATTAGTTTTCAATATATTTTTCTAACTTTTCAGTTACTTTTCAGGAAATATGCTTTGAATATGTATTAATGATAACACATTCAGAATTTGACTTGTGTTGTCTTTGGACAAATCACTGAAGTCTGACATCACCATACTTAGAACACGAATAATCATAAATGTTAGTGAGTGCAATTTGTTCCGTTTATGACAAGTACCGCGAAACCCGAGGCTGCAGGCTACAAAGTTGAATGTACCAATAACTTTAATTTTTGTGAAACTGTGAGCATATGCGCTTTCTTGAATAAGATTCAGTTGATTTCGGTTATAGCGTTACGATGTCTGTCTGTGCTACGATAGGGAAACAGTGGAAACTTTACCGGTGACTTATTGTACCAGCTCTCGCCATCGCCTTACAGCACGTGATCACGCCCACAGTTCCAGTTTACAAATTACATTTTGGGGATATTACAGTTATCGCGCTCAATATTATTTTAATTCACCAAAATTAATAAGAAATGCTATTATCAATTTGTTCTTTGCAAACTGACAATATTCCCCAAATTCGATCTTGCTTATCCCTATGTGTACCTCAAATAGATTTCAGAATTGTATTTCGAGGAAGATAGGAAGCAATAACAGAACTGTAAGGGAATCAGATACTGTCGCGTGAATTAGTCACATGACACCACAGACGTGTCTTTTCTAAAGTTGTATTGAGCAAGGTGATTATGGCGGGTTTTGAAAAATATTTCCGCACAAGAGTCATTTTGATCATTGTTTTCGGATATATATTTCTCTCCTCTTATAAAAACTAAGACTCTCAAAACTAAAATGAGATGCAACCACGTGCGCGCTATAACGGTTGGCGATAATTGTTCCTCGGCGATATAACAAGAAAAACTATCAAAATGTCCGATCACGTGATATACAATTTAGCCTTTTGTGGCAGTGGAGAAACGCTTAGTCATCATGATAAATGCGCCTGATTGCGGTTCCGCTCTATTCTTGCTGCGCCAAACGACACCTATCTGAGTGCAGCCACATTGACGTGTTTTTGTTGTCGATTAGTGTATACACGATCATTATCATATTATGCGCAGTATCCTATATTTTCCGTTCTGCTTGGCATTGTTTTATATACAGATATTAAAATTACCGCATGTATTTTCTCGTAAATTATAGGCCGGAAATAACAATCAGCTCACATCTACCTGTTCGTCAGCGGTGTTTCTGGAAATAAATCCGTTCATTGATGCACGATTCGTATATCTGAAAAGTATTGAATGGAATATTCAATCGTGTAATAACAGGATTTCCGGTGTTATGCTAATTTGCATCTTGTGATTACGCGATCTAATTGAAGAGGCGCCGGCGAGACGACTGACCCGCGTTTTGTTTTCCTCATAAGTAAGTGATGAGAATAGAATACTACAATGTAAAAGCGCTTATAACGAAATAACGGGTATAGAGAGAACCCGTGTGTATTGTCAACGACAATGTTTACGATAGCGAACGGTTAATACCTGAGCTTGGCTGCTCACGTGTCAACAGTCTGCCTATCAAAATGCGCGTTGTTAAACGACAATATACAACTGAAGGCTAACAGTATAAAATATATTTCGTTTGTAAAAGCCTGGAGGATTACTATTTATATTTATCCCCTCGAGAGACCCGAAAGTGACCTATATACGATTCCCGCACCAATTGATGCCCCCTCCCATATATATTTTTTAATTGGTGGTGTAATGACAGCAGACGAAATTAAATTATGTTCGTGTATGAACACAACTGAAAACAGGCAATGATAATGTATAGCATTTCGTATTTAATCCCGTATTATAAGTAACATGACAATGTCTAAAATAATAAAAATATAGACGAGTGCATATTTTAACATGATACAGTTGTATATTGATCGATCAGAAGGGGATTAGCCAGTGTGAGCCAGTCGGTGGTCAGACTATGCCCACAACTAAGCGGTTTTAATCACCTGCATCACAAGTAGGTCCATGCTGTTTCATATTGAATATATGTTGTTACCGTTTAGCAATTACTATTTTATGAACAAATATCCATGCACGACGTAGTGGTTGATGTCATGTAAACTAATGCAACTGTTCAACAATTGTTAATTCATTTGTGATATTTAGATTTGTCAACTCCTTTGGATATACTCACATTACACAGGTGTCAATGATTATACTTCCTCTGAGAAGAAGAGATGCTCTTCACAATGTACATAGGCTGCTCACATTGGGTCGTATTTATGATTTTCGTATCTGTTGGTAGGTCTGCTTTAGCTGGGTGGTTTTGTATTAAATCAATAAACCTCATTGCGCTCTATACTGAAGCGTGAGCATAACCGTTTATTCATCCACACTAGACTAAAGTTATGGATCTGCTGACGAAAAGGTTTTCGTCCTTAGTTCAATATGTGCATTCTTTCCGTGGACCTACTGGATGGGGATCCGAAGTCACTACACACGCGTCGGTGTATCCTGTAGTGGTATTTTCCACAATTTATGGGTAAGTAAGGAACTGTAGCAGCGTACTAGTTCAATTTCTATTCCGCTACCAAACTTTATTTTAAAAGCGCATGCGTGTAACCACAAACGTTAGACGGATGACATGTTATGCTACAACAAATATACTACTGATAATAGTTGATGTCATTGATTCGACGGGATTTGTGAATATAACATATGCCGAAACAACTCGACTTACCCTAATGGTTACTCGACAGTTCTGAGGCTTGCGAAGTAAAGATGAAACCCACACTTGTGGAACATGCAACCGTTCAAAGATATCATAAATTTTCATAAATGGTCTACAAATAGCTATACACACAGCATTCGATGTATTCGAAATAACTGAAAAACAGGTATTCATCAATTGGATGAAATCGACATGTCTTTTTTATTCTGCAGATATCATGCTTTCCGGGTATAACCACCAATCGCCTTGCCGTTGAACATGATGAAGATTCACCAAGAATCGGGCAACTAATTAGACACCTCAGCCATCAACTGCTGCTACCAGATGGACAATGTGTGGGTAGGGTCCCAAAGACCTGGCGTCATCACGTCAGCGATGAATGATGGATCTCTGCAGAACGCTACTCCGTTCTTTCACGATAAATTTAGTGCAGTAAATACACCACGGCAGTGGTCCAAAGTTAATCCCTTTTAAGTCTCCAACAGGCACACGCTTGAGCAAAAAAACGAAAACTGGCATGATTCCAGAAGATGACTTGTACTGTTGAGACAGACACACATGTATATTATCATGATATTTTTGTCATTGTATATTTTTATGAATAAATAAGTCTTGGTAACAGTTGTGTCAATTACTATCCTCTGATATTATGAAAGAACACTTAACCGGTGCTTATACAGATTAGTTAACCTCAATACGTGTCAATTCCAATCCAAGTTGAATCACTACTCGCATCAATCGGCAGCATATCAGGGACGTGTACTGATTTCGCTTAGCAACTCGAATCACACATGTGTGCTGTCCATTGTAGTAAAATATATTCTAAAACATATTCCTTCAGTATATGTAGGTTTTCATATATTACGCAAACATGTAGGCTGTGTCAGCCATATCCAAAGGAAGCCAACGAAATTTATACAAGCACGGTTTCTGTGAAGTCTTTGATAGGCATATATAATGGTTTACATCGCTTTAGCATAAATGACCTAATAAAGTATAAATAAATCAATCCCTGGTGGGGAGGGGGTTGGGGGATACAAACCCACAAGCAAATCCAATTTTATATTTACTTTACTGCATCTATGGGGTATGGTGTTAGTAATGAAAAAAATAAATATTTGGAATTGTGTATTGTCTTTGGAAATATACATTGTATGCGCGCACACACAGCCAGTCCTTCAGGGCCAAAGGGCGATGTATAGGTACGGGGAGGGACCTGTAGGATTTATGACCACCTCAAATTGCACTGAATATACAGGCAGTCTCGGCAATTAGGTAAAACAGGTGCGATGCAATAGTATATTCTATATAGTAGTGTATTCTGCATGCGTGATAGGCCGTTTGGACCAGATTATATACTTTCCTGTCCACCTGTGCTCGGGTATATTTTGTGTATAAAGAAAGTTTATCGTGTCATACATGTTCCAAGACATCATCTCACAAATTAATGTATATTCTGTCCTGAATATTGATCTGACAGTCATTAAAAGTGCTGATATGTCGATCGTTCGCGAGGCAAGATTGACCAACAATTGCCGATAACCCCCGAGCTCACTCGGCCATGCTCGCCTTATTTTCACCCCCCACTGCGGGTGTGCAGGGTATCACGTGATCGAACCTTTCTCTTGTTAGTAAACTAACACACCTATTCTGAAATCGGTATTATTTCAGCCATATGGCGACGAGACCAAGTTCATATGTTTACATTTTGAACAGAGGTGCCTAATGCATGCCTTTCGGGCTGCTTCAAATATTGTTTTACCTAATCATATAGAGATGCTTATTACCATGTTTACCATATTTACCATGTTTAAACACCACGCCAATTATTCGATTGTTTTGATTTTAAATTTTTCGATAACAAGCATTACAACAGTCGATAACTACGTATGTTTGTTTTTATGGACATCTGTAATCTATGGATGTTGACCAGGCAGTCACGCCTACAAGTGACTCTCTCTCAGGCCGTCTTTCACTGCTTGTTCGGAGAGCCGTCTCTCGTACGCGTAACGGGGCTGTGGGACGACGTGTTTACCAGTTGCGAGCAGTTTGAGGAAAGTAGATATTTTTCAACGCGCTGGCACATAGGTGTGCATTCGTGTGCCCGAAAAAGTATGTATATGTTGCTACACTATGACGAATAAGCTTTAAGAAAATACTGAAATTATGTTTCTGTAAAATATGCACATAGGAGAAAATCGCTGTCCAAAATTCCCAAATTTGACTCTTTTAATTTACTTTTCAATATTTTATGTCATTCGATACCAAGCATTACTCATTATTTCACAGAAATACTTTGTTTTCCAACAATTTTACTTCCACCTAAAAATATATTACCCACTGCAAAATTGTTTTCCTAATACGTGATCAAAATACATTTCCTCCTTGTTCTAACCACGAAACTACACGCTAAATAAATATCGTGCATACTATACGCATCATTCTGATTCAGACACATTTAGTGTTACAAGACGGATGTTCCAATTGAACATTTTAGTCAGGCATCGGTTACCTCCCTTTATCGGCTTGTCGACCAGTCACTTGTACGCGAGACGGTTCACGCAGTTTCTAAGAAAGTAAACATGTTTCAACACGATGGAAAATGGGTGTGCGTTGGTGTGCGTGAAATAATTTATATATTTTGTAACTCTGCGATGAATAAGCATTTAGAAAATACTACGTGTTAGTTTCTGAAAAAAATGTACATAGGAGAAAATCGCTGTCAAAAACAGAACATTTTGCTCCATTTTTGCACATTTTTCTCCCAATTTGACCGTTTATTATTTTTCTTATGACATTCTTTTCATGTCATTCGATAACTAGTAGAATGATCAATAACTGTACTTAATTTTGTTTTGTTATTTTCACAAATAACGCTTGTAGAGACATTTTTGTGCAACATGCAGAAATCCATGGTCCACTGACAGGCCGTCACGCATACGAGTGACCCCCTCTCAGGTGGTCACTTGTACGCGAGACGGGAGAGCCGTCTCGCGTACACGTTACGTCCTCTACTGTTAATGCACAGGATACCATTGTATCGTCTCAATCCTACTAGAAATGGCGTTGAGAGGTGTCTTCTGCTTCTGCAAGTTCTCTACAAGCAGAAACGCATGCTCAGTTTGTTTTCAATGTGTGTGTCTTAGGCAGCATTACCTGTTTATAATGCCTAACTTACTTGGGTGAACTGAATGCCTGTACATCATAAGAATCTTGAATTTATTTCATTTGTATTTCTAGAGCGGACCCTGCATATGGATGTCGCATATCTCGTTTGACAAGCTGTGATCTGATACCACCCAGTTCAGACCCAAGAGATTTTAATCCTGGGAGGAATCTTACTGAAGGTAAATGTTTGCAACAAGACTGAATACAAATTATTATATTCATCACACACAATAGTTCCAACAGCCTCCTTACTTCTTAACAACATTCCATCATACACTCTCCTTACTTCTAACAACAAGCCATTATACACCCTTCTTACTTCTAACAACATTCCATCATACACTCTCCTTACTTCTAACAACAAGCCATCATACACCCTCCTTACTTCTAACAACATGCCATCATACACCCTCCTTACTTCTTAACAACATTCCATCATACACTCTCCTTACTTCTAACAACAAGCCATCATACACCCTCCTTACTTCTAACAACAAGCCATTATAAACCCTCCTTACTTCTTAACAACATTCCATCATACACTCTCCTTACTTCTAACAACAAGCCATCATACACCCTCCTTACTTCTAACAACAAGCCATTATACACCCTCCTTACTTATTAACAACATTCCATCATACACTCTCCTTACTTCTAACAACATGCCATTATACACCTTCCATACTTCAAACAACATGCCATCATACACCCTCCTTACTTCTTAACAACATTCCATCATACACTCTCCTTACTTCTAACAACAAGCCATCATACACCCTCCTTACTTCTAACAACAAGCCATTATACATCCTCCTTACTTCTTAACAACAAGCCATTATACATCCTCCTTACTTCTTAACAACATTTCATCATACACTCTCCTTATTTCTAACAACAAGCCATTATACACCCTCCTTACTTCAAACAACATGCGGGGCGGTCGGGTAGCCTATTGGTTAAAGCGTTCACTCGTCACGCCGAAGAGCCGGGTTCGATTCCCGACATGGGTACAATGTGTGAAGCCCATTTCTGGTGTTCCCCGCCGTGATATTGATGGAATATTGCTAAAAGCGGCGTTAAACCATACTCACTCACTCACTCAAACAACTTGCCATCATACACCTGCCATACTTCAAACAACATGCCATCATACACCCTCCATACTTCAAACAACATGCCATCATACACCCTCCATACTTCTGACAACATGCCATTATACACCCTCCATACTTCTGACAACATGCCATTATACACCCTCCATACTTCAAACAACATGCCATTATACACCCTCCATACTTCAAACAACATGCCATCATACACCCTCCATACTTCAAACAACATGCCATCATACACCTTCCATACTTCAAACAACATGCCATCATACACCCTCCATACTTCAAACAACATGCCATCATACTTACTCACTCACATTAACTAACCATCATACACCCTCCTTACTTCTGACAACAAGTCATCATACACCCTCTTTACTTCAGGGGGCACGGGTGGCTCAGTCGCCGCGATTCACTGAGTGTTGTGTCTCTTGGGCACGCCAGAGACCTATGATTGTGGGTTTGAATCCCGGTGCGCCCCGATTATGTTTCTAGGTTTGTCACCACCATACCCATGCTCATTGGTTTCAGCGAAGTGGTAAACGTCTCAGACCTGCATCACTTCGGGCTTTCCTCCAACATCAAGCTGACACGCCGTGATATAACTAGAATACTGTTAAGAGCGCTGTTAAACCCAACTCACTCACTCACTCACTCACTCACTCACTCACTCACTATAACAATAAGCCATCGTACACCCTCCTTACCTCTAACAACATGCCATCATACACCCTCCATACTTCTGACAACATGCCATCATACACCCTCCTTACTTCTGACAACATGCCATTATACACCCTCCATACTTCTGACAACATGCCATTATACACCCTCCATACTTTTGACAACATGCCATCATACACCCTCCATACTTCTGACAACATGCCATTATACACTCCTTACTTCAAACAACATGCCATCGTACACCCTCCTTACTTCTGACAACATGCCATCATACACCCTCCACACTTCTGACAACATGCCATCATACACCCTCCTTACTTCTGACAACATGCCATCATACACCCTCCATACTTCTGACAACATGCCATCATACACCCTCCATACTTCTGACAACATGCCATCATACACCCTCCTTACTTCTGACAACATGCCATTATACACCCTCCATACTTCTGACAACATGCCATTATACACCCTCCATACTTCTAACAACATGCCATCATACACCCTCCATACTTCTGACAACATGCCATTATACACCCCTTACTTCAAACAACATGCCATCGTACACCCTCCTTGCTTCTGACAACATGCCATTATACATCCACCTTACTTCTGACAACATGCCATTATACATACACCCTCCATACTTCAAACAACATGCCATTATACACCCTCCAAACTTCAAACAACATACCATCATACACCCTCCTTACTTCTTAACAACATTCCATCATACACACTCCTTACTTCTTAACAACATTCCATCATACACTCTCCTTACTTCTAACAACAAGCCATCATACACCCTCCTTACTTCTAACAACATACCATCATACACTCTCCTTACTTCTAACAACATTTCATCATACACTCTCCTTACTTCTAACAACAAGCCATCATACACCCTCCTTACTTCTAACAACATACCATCATACACTCTCCTTACTTCTAACAACATACCATCATACACTCTCCTTACTTCTAACAACATACCATCATACACTCTCCTTACTTCTAACAACATTCCATCATACACTCTCCTTACTTCTTAACAACATTCCATCATACCCTCTCCTTACTTCTTAACAACATTCCATCATACACTCTCCTTACTTCAAACAACATACCATCATACACCCTCCTTACTTCTTAACAACATACCATCATACACCCTCCTTACTTCTTAACAACATTCCATCATACACTCTCCTTACTTCTAACAACAAGCCATCATACACCCTCCTTACTTCTAACAACAAGCCATTATACACCCTCCTTACTTCTTAACAACATACCATCATACACCCTCCTTACTTCTTAACAACATTCCATCATACACTCTCCTTACTTCTAACAACAAGCCATCATACACCCTCCATACTTCTGACAACATGCCATCATATACCCTCCTTAATTATAAGAACATGTCATCATATAGCCTCTAACAAGCCATCGTAACCCTCCAAACCTGTCAGCATGCCATCACACAACCTCCTTTTATATATTACTTATTTATATATTTATTAATGTTTTTATACATTATTGATTTTCTAACCAGTCAGCATATTGCCATGTATCTATAGCTGATCAATCGTTTCACCCCTGATGTCTGTCATATTGACCTTTAGTTTGACTGATACAAGTCAAGCATCCAAATAGCCACATTACTAGGGTTGGCTGTCGATACTGATTATTTAGATCGATAATCACTAAATAAATATTGGTCAATTATCGGTAAATATCGGAGAAGGAACTTTAAGCAAATGTGGAAAGTCACGAAAGAAATCACTCATTTGTTGCCACTGGTGTGCAGTGACACACTTATGCATGGATTACTTTGAGACATAACAAAAACTGTTGCTTTCCGTCATTGACATTATTGACAATAACATGTCTGTTTCAGTAAATGTAAACTTTATTTCTTCACAATAGTTTAGGTCAAAACATCTGTAATGAAGTAAGCAAATTATTCTTGTATTTACACTGTCATTGTATATCTGGACTTTTCATTTCAAAATTGACCGCCTCCGTGGTCTCGTGGTAGAGCATCTGCCCGGAGAGAGGAAGGTCAAGGGTTTGATCCCCGGCCGTGCAATAATGCAATAATCTTGGACGCGACGTTAAACCCCATTTCACCTCACCTCACCTCATTTAAAAATTATATCGAATTTGATTACATTCACTTTGGCAAAATTGTGTGTGAAGTGGTTGGTAGATCGCACAACTCACCGTTATTTACAGCAACCATGATCAGTTTACCACTTATGACGCCTTGAAAAGGTTTTAGTTGACAGAAAATGGATTTATATATATATCATAAATGCCATACTTTGTCTCATTGAAAGTCTTATTTGTTGTAGTTTGACTTATAATATAAAGTTTTGTTGTAATGTGACTAACATAAAGTTTTCACAATTGCGAGCATGGAAGCATTGACGGTGATTGGTCAAATTGTTCCATACGTAATATTATCCTGCAATAGCAATCAACATGCCAAAGTGCTACACTTATGGTTATCAATTTATTTGAAATATATAAAGCAAAGCTGCAACTAACATGATGTTGAAATATATTATTCCTGATAAAATAATAGTTTCAGATACCATTCTTCCAATCACTGTATCAAAATTCTTTAAAGTAATATTATTGGGAGCTTTTGAACCAAATCACCGGTCAATCCCTAGAAAACGTGATTGCTGCTCCTGGCTTAGTTTACGAGCCAGTACACAGGGGAATCTTAATCTCTGCATATACAAGAATGCCTAGCAAAACTGGAAATACAATAGTGATGTTTTATCTCAAATTTCAAAGTTTAATTGTTATCACATGTTACAGTTATACCAAGGTTCCGTCCGTACGTCCGTCCGCCTGTCCGAAAACTTTGTCCGCGCGATTTCTCTTAAACTATTCATTGGATTCATCTCAAACTTAGTACATATAATCTGTGTCATATGGAGGGGTGCAGTCCAAAGAAAAAAATAGTTTTTATTAATTTTCCATTTTTTAATGAATTTTTCAAACCCTAACCAGGGTTTCCCCTGGTGCAGGATTCTTGCGTATATGACTCTCAATTAAGGAAAAATATGTCCAGAAATAAATGACTCAGTCATGACTGACACAATTTCAAAATATCTATGTTGTTGTTTACCAGCTTTGGAATGAAAATATTACAACTACTCACCTGAACTTAATTTATAAACATTTTCCGAAGACCATATATGCAAACGTCTTAAAATGTACGTCTAGTTTTTAATTAATCGTCGTTTTTAGAAGTAACATAACTTCGCATAACACCACTGCCGAGGGCTAATTTGCATAGCCTGTCACATGACCAGACTTTTCTCTCGTTTAAAAACAAACGCTAAAATCAGAACAGCTGGGGGCTTTACATATTGTTTTGCATATTTATATAGATATGCTACTTAAACTGTGCAACTGTGAGGTACACGACAAAAAATATTTATTCATCAAAGTGAACGTAACTCTCACACTCCGTGTGGCTTCGATGACAGCACATGATGTAAACAAAGGAAATCTCCGCAAATGGACAAAGTTTTTCACGTTTCGGCATATTTTCTCACTGAAAGTTAACCATGACATATGTTTATCTAGATGTGTAGACTCGTAAAAAATGAAACAGAAGAAAATATTATCATTGTTGCCGTGAATAATGTGATTTGGCGCGGTCACGGTATGTGGTTAAGCGGAACCTATGGAACGGGGTAAACGGAAGTTGTAAGTATCGGAGGGACACATGTTTTTGCCGAAATTTAGGTAAACATTATTGAATGAAATTTTAAATAAAATTAATAAAATAGATGACAAAAATAAGGTCAGATATACAGAGAACACATTTTTATTACCAGATAGTGTAACAACAGGATTAACTTGCGTAATTCAATTCGGATTTGTTATGCTATTTCTGATGACGGATCATGACAGCCTGAAATGAGACTAAATAAAAGTCTGTGCGTATTATACACGAGAGATATTTTTTTCAGGATTTAATTGCCCATAATTAGGGGTGCGTATTATACACGAGTTTGTATTATACACGAATAAATATGGTATATATGAAATGTAAAGCTTTGGGCGTGTTTGTTGTTGCTAATAAACTGTATTCAACCAGAAAATATTACGAGTGTTCACAATTCTTCAGTTCAACTTCACTGTTGATAGATAATACAAGATAACTAGATAAAAAATGTAAATGAGTTAGTGGTATTAAATTATAATCTGACATGAAATGTATTTTAATATCCATCCATGGTTAAAAATTATGTCTCACAGTTGAGACTGATGTTATTTATTCATCCTGTATTAGTGTCACTGTAAATTGTTTCATGAGCTGTGAAGTAATTAAAGATTGTGAAAAAATAAAACCAACAAACTTTGTTTTTCATTCATATATCCTTTATTTCTCTGCAGTACAATCAGCTGAGAACATTAATTAGCACTTGTTAACTTAAACTAAAGACATATAATATTTAAAAGATACTTAACTTTAAGTGTAACATTAACAGTGAACACTTTAAATTTCATTAATCAAACAATAAAACATTTGACTCTCAAAAAATATTTTTGACTCCCAAAAATTCATAGGCTGAGTCAAGGTGACTCTCAGATATTGGAGTCTAGGGGGAACCCTGCCTAACCCTATCCTAGCTATTTAATTTGTAACGCCGACACACTAGGCGGGTCGGGGGTATTAGTGAGCCACGCTCACTTTTGCACTTGTTGCAAATGTTATGTATGCGCTAGTGTTGTGCTTCATTCCGATTCGCTTTATAGACAGGGTATATAAATTAGCATCAATTTTGAAGGCTTTTACGATTGATTGATCAATAATCATTTATATTTCTTCCCATCGATGATAAGTCCAATTTTCCATCTTTTAAGCCAACCCTACATATTACTGCAAAGTTACATGTTGACTCATTTGTTCATTGCACATGTTCTTTATTGAAGATGGTTGTATGATGGTTAAATTTGTTTCCTCATTGCTCCAAGCTGGCTGCTTCTCAGCAGGTTGGCTTTTTGTTGCACATAAAGCAAACTTGCTTGAACAAAGCATTGTATCAGGTTTTGTTATCAAATATATACCATCCAAGGTAGGTAGTCCATGTCGGCCCAAACAATATCTCACTCTGTAGTTTGAGAGATGGCCTTGTTGCCTGCTGAAGAATATCCGTACCTCATTGCACAGTGCATCAGACACAGCAGGAACACTACCTGACTTCATATGTCATTGTCAAGAGATCCCCTTGTCTCTACCCTTCATCGTGTATTTATGGCACCCAAACCACCTACCCAACTCGTTACTGCTGTTTGCACTAGATTTTACACCGTAACACCTGAATCAGCTGGTTGCAGTAAGTCTTGAATGGCTGCTGATGGTGGCTGGCTGGAGAGACAGGTTACTCTCTCTTGGCTTTATGGGTAGGCAGCTGTTTTATCAGTACTGAGCTCTTCGCAAAAAGATTTGCCATGGTTGTGGATGGTAGATTTCTGCCAGAGAGATCAATGAAGGCAGTTATTTGGCGCTCTCTACCACCACCAGGGCGAGTGAGAGGTGAGGACAGCCTACCTGGAGGCTGAAGCTAGTCTCAGCAGTAGTGGTACCAGTCAGCAGCCAGTTATGTTAATTACGCACCCTATCTCTCTGGCCAAGTCACAGTCAGGCAGGTCAAGCTGTTTGGGAACAGGTTTTTTACATTTGTAATCCAACCTTTTAAAATATTTACTGTTTGCATTATAAAATCTATGTATGGTAGACATTTATTCATACTCTTAACATTTATTTAGTTGATTCCAGACTAGAGTAGGTTAGGATTTGAACATATTATTATTAAATGAATTCATTCTTTAGAATTTGGAAAGAATTATGAAGACTATGCCAAATATATCAGCTTCCTGCATTGCATAACAATGGATGCATTATGAATATGTAATTGATATAACACTTTCTGAGACAGATATTATATTGTTGTGTTATTATGTTCATTTTGAGCATGGATTTATTCCAGGAATCTGTCTTCTGTTTGACTGGCATTTGACAATACGTAGTGTCACATGGTCTGGTTCAAACAATAGCCATTGCTACACTAGCTTGAGATCTGGTAAAGGGGCAGGATTCCATGTTGTTTTCTCAGCTGGGCTGTTGCAAGTCCTTGCCATTTGAACCACTGTCCCCAAGCAGTTTCAAAGTGTTGTTTTCCACATTTTGGATACATTTAGCAGTTCCTGATGAGGGTCCATGGCCTTTTGCTGTGTCCCCAGTGAAACCAGCCTCCCCACCTTGGCTTCACCTTTTGCCTTTTAAAATGCATACAATATGTTGACTAGCTACAATAAGACATTCCTAACTGTTTTATTTCTCCTGTAAGAGTGTATTTTTGACTGCTTGAGACTTGGGAGAATATTTAGTCATATTTTCTTTGCTTTTTTTATGTTAAAAATGTGTTTTCCTTTCAGTTTTTTTGTGTCCGCATTTCAACACTGCTTCTCTGGCAGAATAGACCCCCTTGTAGCACATGCTTGTTTTGCAATGAGGTTAGCTTTGTATTTGATGACCCAAATGGGCAGCTGAGTATGGACGTTATTTGGAAAAGTGAAAACCTTTACTTTTGTGTTTTAATATTGACTGTCCCATGGCCGTGTTTGGCTGATACAGTGTGATTGCTGTACAAGACTAACATTGTTGTAATGTGACAGATGTAAGCCCTCCTTCACTAACTTTTCACTCTTCTCATGCACACTGCTAGATTTATAATTATATATCCTGTGGAACTGTTTGTCTTGATGACTTATGTTCATCAAAATCAAATTTGCTAAAGAAAGGTTTTCAAACTAGTTCCTGATATATGATATAGCACATCAACGTTTGTGTAAATAGCATTGAACTATAAGCAGAGCATTTAAGACTGAAGTTCATTTGACCAGCTTTGTGTCTCACTAGTTAAAAAGCTCCAGACTGTATAATGGAGAAACCCTGGTGTGTTTTCCCCTGCATGGCTAGTGCTATGGCTTGTTTCACTTTGTCCAGTAACTGTACAGTTGGGAAATACAAACTGATGAGCAGATCCTGTGAGGTTCCTCATTGTCACATCAACATATTACATGATAACTTAGATTGTTTATCATAGCATATATTATGCAGCCCCAGTGAAATTAAATTACCAAAATTCTGCAGTAAAAGCATAACCATTTCCCAAACAAACATGAATACAAACTCATGTTTTTCTTCAAAGTATTTTTTTTCTTGCATTCAGACACTTCAAGGTGTAAAAATGATGCAAATCATAGTGTCTGATACTTATTTATGGTTAGATGTAAACATAGTTTATGTAGTCGTAATACAACAGGAACATTTACAAGTGAGAATGATATGTTTTAAATTTCATTTTATTTTAGGGTTCATATCTTGCATGTTTGAATTGCATGTTACATGTCTGCGCATCATTGGAGTGCGAAAGTTGATAGAATAGCTTAAAATTTTGACAATTTGTCTGTGTCAAAGTGGGGCCGGTAGTCTTGTGGTTAAAGCCTTCGCTTGTCACGCCGGAAGGCCCGGGTTCGATTCCCGACATGGGTACAGTGTGTGAAGCCCATTTCTGGTGTCCCCTGCCCTGATATTGCTAGAATATTCCTATAAAAAAATAGCGGAGTAAAACCACTCTCTCTCACTCACTCACTCACTCACTCACTCACTCACTCACTCACTCACTCACTCACTCACTCACTCACTCACTCACTCACTCACTCACTCACTCACTCACTCACTCACTCACTGTTAAAGTGTCTCTTTGTAGAATGAGGCCCTGTTCTTTTAATTCAGAATTCATACTGTTTGGTAGATTTATTTGTTTGTTTTTTTCCAAAGTTTCTGTTATGATCTGAATCTTTTGTGACAAATGAAGATGCATCATTATTAAATGTACATGAGTTCTGTGTTGAGGTTTTGTAATCTGGTGGACTGCGTGATTGGTAGGCCTGTCCGGTGTGTGATGTAACTGCTGTGTGAGAGGGAGGTGGAGTCCTGAGCTAGGTAACATGGTGGTAACAGCAGCAGCAGAAACTATGTCTGGGACAGGAAACATAACTCGGCTTGATAGCCCCCTACCTTTGTCCAGCCAGTAATCACTAAGCAAATCTTCTACAAACTCACTCAGGCAGACAGCACACACAAAGGGTTAATTTTTATGTTGCACTCAATTGAACACGCTTTGATGATCTCGGGTTGTCATGACTCTTGGCGTTTTGATTGTAGTAGTCCACACAATACCAGAATGCTAGGTGTGAGATTTTACGAGACTAAATATGTACTCGTGTGGAAAAGAATTACAAAGAAAAGATCCTTTTATGATGGTATGTGGGCATCTTGTATATGTATCTACCTATCACCAACAACAGGATGCTTGCTTCACTTGGTTGATTTGTACTAGCTAGGTGAGGTAGCTTCTGTACTGCTGTATGATGTGCAACACAGTGGAATATTCACAGATTTGTTTGCACATATGCACTATACATCATTGTACAGGCATACTTTAGACATTCATTTTTTGTTATTGTAGAAAAGTCATTTTCATGACCCAAATATTGTAGTCATGTATAGACATGAAGTGATCTTTAGCACAGTTAAGTCATGGTACTTGAGTGTAGACATTGGGATGAGGAATCTAGCCACATGAAGACCATGTTGCTACAACTGCACACACAGGCAGTCAAACCCAGAGTTATGCTTTGAAGCTGCTGGAGGCAAATGCAAGCCATCTGGGGACTCCTTAGATGTTGTCCTGGAGGTGAGGTGTTGGCTGCAGCTAATACATTGCCTCTCTCTCCTCCTCTCTAAACCCACCCCCAACCCCTCCACTCCCCTCCCCTCCCCTCCCCTCCCCTCCCCTCCCCTGTAGCAAGCAACACGTTGTGGGTCTTGCATACCATTTCCCATTTTCTCCACAGCTGCTATTTACAGTTTGAGAAGGACTAGTCTACAATAGATGGTGTCCTCATCCATTGGCTACAATAGAATATGCACCATCTGCATGTACGTAACTTGTACTATACCACACAGCCCATTCCCCGTATGTCTAGTGGTAGAGCGAAAGGTCCAGTCTGAGTCACACTCTCACTCACACTCTCACACTCTCACACTCTCTCACTCTCTCACTCTCACACTCACACTCTCACACTGTCTCTCATGTTAAATGATGGTGCGCACACACACGCGTTCATTTGTGATAGTCGTAGGGCTGAGATTGCTTTCTTGAACATGGCTCTGGCTAATAGCGTGTACCTGACCATGGAAATTGTTGCTCTTGCTCAACCATTGATTTGTGTGGCACATAATTATTTCGAGGTACTGCAATGTGTATGTGATATTGCTGACTGAAAGTATTAACACTACTGCCCTTCTGTCAAGTTTTCCATCCTCACACAGAGTTCTTTCCCTGGTTGCAGTGACAGGTCATTGCACATCTCTCTTAACTATGATTATGACAAAAAGAAATGAAGTAAAGTATTGTAGCTGTAGTTCCAGTCCCAGTGCCTGCAGTTGACAGTGTGTTGTGGGTGTGGCAGGTTAGTGGCATTCAGCCTTCTGATGTGCGGCAGCAAGCTGGCAGGAAACACTGGAAACCACTATGGAGTTGAGTGGCTGTTTCATTCCGCCCTCTGAAGGTGGCTCAGCTTTCTTGCTCATGGCTAATTAGTGTTAATGATGCTGGTCTGAAAATAGAAGTTAACGGGGGGGGGGGAGTGTTTTATGTTTTATTAGGAAAACATGCTACAAAAGTTGAAATAAAAATAGAATAGTTACAGCCGTCAGGACAATTTACTTTTAACTATCAGGTTGGTTGCATTTAAATCTTTTAGATATTTCATTGTGTGTGTTCTGGGAAATAAATGTGATGTGTGTGCAGTTACCAAACTTGTATGATTAGATGGCTTTGTTTGTTGAGTTGAACAAGGGAAATATGTATTCCCTATGTTTCATGTTTTCACAGCATGTTGAATAATGTTTTATGTCAATTGCAGTGTGGAGCTCGAATGTCCAGTACTTTCCTAGTGTCAAATGGCAGTATTTCATCTCTACGTCGGGAATCCACAATGAATACCCAGCAAATGGTTTCCGCTGGGCGGAGGACTGCCGCAATGTTCACGATACCAGACACAGGTAGGTGCACACAGTCATCATTCTACTTTGAACACAGTCTCAAGACTCATCAAAGGGTGCCCACATGGGTTAAATTGAACTTTACAAATAATATTGATGTATCGATACACTCTCACTCTGCATATGTATTGAGAGATGGCTGATGTTACTATGGGGCAATGCCTCTAATGTAGTACAGTATATGCAGAGTGTACATGACACGCACTACTTACAACAGTTGCATGCAGTGTGTAGACAGACGAGCGGGAGAAGTCATGAGTGCAGAGCTGTCAACCATGTTTTCTCGAACCCTATTATCTCAAATGTACCAATATCTTTAGGGACACCCATTCTCTGGTCCTGACTGCCTTACAATAGCCTGTGTTCGCGTCTCTTGCAATAATGGGAATTCCCGACCCTTGCGAAATAGGAATTCCCGAATCGAAAGCGATGGTGTGATCTATTTTCTACCCTCCCCTACCTTTTGAGTACAGTATGGCAGTTATCACAAATCATGTAGGAAAGCGCCCTCAAGTTGTGTCATTGTGTACAACTTGATGATCACTTGAGACAATGAACATTTGAGAAGACTTAAATTTCCTTAATTGAAATCTACATGTGTGCCAATTTTTTCTTTAAATAGAATATTGTTTGCCCTATTGGTCTAGTAACCATTGAGAAGAAAAGAAATCACAATAATATCACAAAGATATGTGTGCTTTAGCCAAGAGTCTCCAAACTGAAAGCACCCAACTTTCCCCAGCAAGCGATTTTCGGATTTTCAGGAACACCAGCTTCTAAGAAATTAAACTGTTCCAGTCCATTGCAATGCTATGAGTGCATTTTCCCAAAACGTTCCCTTTGAAAATATTCATAATTATTGAAACTATTGGCGTGTGGTCAATAAGAACGTTGTCATGATACAAACAAACTGATACAATATTATGTCATAGCATATTATTGTCATGTATGACATTCGTTTAACATTCGTTTCTCGATGCAATTGTCCTAAAAGTAATCACTCATGATTATTTTCCGCTGGCAACCATGACACGAAAAGATTTGTATATATATGTTTGTCAATATACATACATATATCTTTTTACATTGAAAATATTCCATCCTCATGAGCAACAATCAGTTCCATCTCGCCCCTCCCCTCCATGATCTATAATTGGTCATAAAATGTACTTACAGATAAACATGTAGAACTGTTGTTGTTTTATAGTTCTGTCAACAAAGTTATGGTGTCCACATCTGTAGTTAGAAGTTCCACTTGATTCATGGCAATGAGTGATTAAACTGTGGAATTCAGATATATATTTTGTATTTCTACAAGTATGAGTATACAGTATATACATAGAATGCAATATGCAATTGAAAGTAGCAGTGACGATATGAACAATCTCCTCATAATGACTGTTTGCTGCTCCAGTAGTACACATCAAGTACTGATAAAAAGGAGCAGGTAGTGTACCCTATCAAGTTCATGAGTACTGGAAGCTGTCACTTTTATTCAAATGACTGGGCTAAAAGCAAATTTGACAATTGACACCTTACATACATCAAATACAATGTAAGTGAAGTCTTCTTTTGATGATGTTGTTGCTGTATATATAACCCAGGTCCACTTGATGAAGGGCCTTGATCCATCCTGTGAAATGAGAATACAATGAAATTAGTTAAAATATACTTTACCCCTCTCTGAATATCCTCTGACACCACTTAAATGCTACATTAATATGCCCAGTATTGATAGCATAAAAATGTTATAAGCCATGTTATTTATTTGAAATACATTGCCATTATTGTTCTTGTTCACCTTGAGCAGTATTTTCTTAATCTCAAGTGTGTAAAACTTGTTTGTCATCTTGTTGTCAGTTGTTTTCCTCACATCAAGGACAGATAACTCTAAGTCGCTGACACATCTCTGTTTAAGGTCCGATTTCTGTAGGCTATATAAGTTTGAAAATAGCAAAAAATGTGTTTTCAAGCAAAGGATTGATTACTTTGAGCGTGTTTTCCCATACTCCATGAAAAAATTAATTGTATCATTTTTGGCATACGTTTGAAAAGAACATCATTGACTTTCAGTGCTCGATCTGAGGCTACAGAACTTGTCGGTTCTGGGTTCTAAAATGTACCGTGTTGTCTTGGCATACTCAGTTGGTAGGTAGTTACAACTATCCGGATTTTCACACGTGTCCCCTTGACCAAATGCCTACTGCACACTTTAGAATTCTGTGACAGAATGTTTAAGCCACTCGGTACCATCAGTATTCACACGTAGGGATTGACTTAGGCCACCATTCCGCGATATTCTCGCATAGTTGTCATAGATATTACATCACCATTCATTCAGTGTCATTGAAAATCGCTTACATCTTTCAATAGTTTTGTCTGCTTTGACACTCTTACAAAAATAAAAAATGTTGTATTGCTTGAATAAAATTATCTACAGTACCTAAAAATGTTAATTAAAAGCTTACACGATAGTTTATTCAATCATCAAAAGTTGTTAATCGAAACAGGGATTTGCATACTTGCAACACTGCATGCTATCTCTTACTGTGCATAACCGATTCCTTTATCATTGCATGGAGCTTCACAATGACTGACAATGATAGAGTGCACAACAGAAAGTGGGATTTAGATTTTTAAGAATATGCTACAATACGTTTGCTTACAGATTTGTCTATAAAAATTGAAAACTGTGACTTAATCAGTCAGATGTAACGCATAAACATCATGAATGTCAACAGTCTTTTCAACTTCCGGTGACCTTTTTCTGGCTGCTGCACAAGGCAAGCACACTGCCTTCTGTGGTAAACAAAATGACTTAATTGTTGTTATTAAACAAAAGGGTGAACCTGGAGCTATAGTCATTGTATAATGAACTGTCACTTCTAATTGAAAAGTCCATATTGATAAAATTTCATTTGATCTGAAACAATATCAGACAGAAATAACACAGTGAATGAAAATATAATAAGTTATGTGAACAAGCTGTAACACCATTTACAACAGTCGCTATTTCATGTCATCACTTTGAATATTATAAATTACGATCTATACACACATTGTCAAAGACCTAGAGATTGTTGTCTTCTGCATGCCTGAAGTTGACAGTGCAATATATTTTGAGTCACAAATACCGAAAATCAAATACAGTTTTCACTGTTTGTAGATGAACTATTTCTGAAAATTAACAAAGTCTCATCACTATCTTATGGTTATTAATTTATTTCAGTAATGTATAGTAAAATACTACTAAAACAACACGATATTGTTATTAATTATGCCTAAGAAAATAATAGTTTCAGATGCAATTCTTTTCCATCATTGTATCAAAACTTCTTTAAAGTTAAATAATTGGGTAATTTATTAACCGAATCATGGGTAGATTGTGAGAAACGTGTGTAGTACAACTGATTGCTACTTCCGGCGTAGTTTACAAGAAAATACACACGGTAATCTTAATCTCTGCATATAAAACAATGCCAAGCAGAACAGGAAATACAATTTAATCGGTAAATAATCATGTCTAGTGGTTTTTTTATCTACACTTTTATTGATCAATTTGTATTGGCCAAGTTTAATTGTTATGATCTGTTCTTTACCTGTAGTCGCTGAAGGGATACAATGTAATTTTTTTCTGCGGAACACAAACACGTTTTTATCGCAAATGTAGGGATTATGTATGCTCAAGTGACGTGCTTCATTCCTATTCGCTTTTATAGACGGGATATATAAATTAGCATTTTAAAGGCTTGTACAGGGGGGTCAACTTATATGTGGGGTTGCTTTAATGAAAGCGATGTACGGCACAATAGCATACTCCCATGGTCACCCACATAATATCTCATTTCATATTGACGGCGCTGTTCACCTGTACAAGATGAGGGTAGAAATTGGGTCAGAGCCTCATTTTAAAAGGGCTTTCCTCCAGGGTATGAATAACTCAAAAATAATGCTATATGATGTTCAGGCCTCATTATCTCAAAAGTCCGGAAGTTACATCACGGTTCCCCTCTAGCTTCGAGATGACGGGGTTTGACTGTATACAACATCAGCGTAGCTAGTCAGAAATGTGGCTGGTAGCAGTTGTGCCCCTAGGTACCTAGCTTAAACCTAGCTAGGCTGATGACAGGATGTAATTTCTCTGGAACAAGGCTTAAATAGAATGTCACATGAGGATAAATATAATCAGAACAATAAGGAACAACTTGCCAAGCTTGTTTAGACTTAAAACATAAAACAATAGATAAGAATTAATCTGTCAATCTCATGAGGTTAGCATCTGTGTGCTAAGTGGCGAAACAAGCCTAATTAGGTTTCAAATGTATATGAATATGAGCTTGGCTAGAGAGGTAAGTTTTGCATTAAATGGTAGACTGAACTGAAGTGATCGCAAGGACAACTCTCCCCATGGTGTCTTTTCTCATTGTTACTGGGTGACATCTCTTATTCACCTCATCTGGGTGTGCAGTTAGGGCTAGAATGTATTAAAAATGATTTTGAAAGAGTTCTGACCTTACTGTTTGAATATCACTAGTCCTTTTATATGAGAGCAAATGTTGCATTTTGTAGCGTTTAAGTTAATTCTAGCATTTTATTTTTGGAAACTTGTATATTTTTACAAATTGACACCATCAAGGAAATAAAAAGTTGCTATTCAGTTTTGACATAATTTTGTGCTTGTGTTTGGTTTAAACTGGATTCTATCATATACCTATACTGCATTTCAGAGGAAATGTATGTCTGAGTCCTCGCTGCATCAATTGTTGTTTCCTTTCAGAGAACTTAACAAAGTGACACTTGATTCAATTGTCGGATGAATATGTAGTTCCCCATGCAACACAATTTTCACGAAGTTAATTGTTGCCCAGAGCATTGCATGTTGATATAATGGTTCCCCATACTCATCTCTGACATCACTGGCAGTTGCAGAGATAAGTGTAGTAATAAATATGTTTAGAATAATGTTAGAAACACTTTTTTTTCATATTGTTTGTGTAAACATGTGTAATTAATGGACTTCTATTGTTTGGGCATTGTCAGTATATTCTGTTCTACTCTGTGAATTTGGTATCTTTTCATTTGTATGATATTTTGATAAGAGCATGAATTTCTTTTATGAAAATATGCATTTAAAGAGTGAGAGACACAAGAGTGATGGATAGTTATGGTGATATTGAAGTGTGTTGGTGCGATGAAATAGCTGAGAGTGACATTCTGTGTAGGGAGGCAAGCTTCTCATCAGCAATTAGACCCTAGTTAATGTCACATCGGCACTGCACACAAATGAGGTTTCTCACAAAGCTACTTTGATTTCTTTGACAAAAACTTGTAACATCCTGTCCACATTTCTTTCTGTAAAGCTGATCGCAAGCCGCTGGTGAAGCTCTCTCTTTCACAAAGCAACCTGCTCCTTTCATCTTGTGACTCATAAATGATCACAACTCAAATTAGCTTGAACTACTTGATAACAAGTTCTAATTATGTTCATTTCTGAGCCACTGCATAGTAGTATACATGACAGCATGGGAAAACTGTTTGTATGCCAACTGTGACCTGGAAAAAAACTTGCCAATTATCCCTCTTTGTTGTATGATACATAGCTGTAAGTATTGATTGTCCTGCTGAGGCTCTAGCTTAATGTGTGTGCCTAGACTCTAGATGAGATAATGTCAGATCCTTTCTGCTCCACACAATGTGATTAATGACTGTGTTTACTGTCCATCAACACCACCTCACATCCTTTGCACCAACATTACTTTATTCTTCACAATGACAACCACCATAACCACACAGTCTATACCCCATCACTAGATCAGTGTAACTGATCAGATCAGACAAATATGCTACAGACCACCACTAATCCCCACACCACATACACAGGATATATACCACTACAGTCCTCACTCCACATACACACAGCCTACACACCATTAGTCCTCACACCACATACACACAGCCTACACACCACCGCTAGTCATCACTCCACATACACAGGATATATACCACTACAGTCCTCACTCCACATACACACAGCCTACACACCACTAGTCCTCACACCACATACACACAGCCTACACACCACCACTACAGTCATCACACCATATACACACAGCCTACACACCACTAGTCCTCACTCCACATACACACAGCCTACACAACATCACTACAGTCATCATACCATATACACACAGCCTACACACCACTAGTCCTCACACCACATATACACAGCCTACACATCACCGCTAGTCCTCACTCCACATACACAGCCTACACACCACTGCTAGTCCTCACTCCACATACACAGCCTACACACCACTGCTAGTCCTCGCACCACATACACCACCGCTAGTCCTCACTCCACATACAGCCTACACACCACTGCTAGTCCTCACTCCACATACACACAGGATATATACCACTACAGTCCTCACTCCACATACACAGAGCCTACACACCACTAGTCCTCACTCCACATACACACAGCCTACACAACATCACTACAGTCATCACACCATATACACAGCCTACACACCACTAGTCCTCACACCACATACACACAGCCTACACACCACCGCTAGTCCTCACTCCACATGCAGCCTACACACCACTGCTAGTCCTCACTCCACATACACACAGGATATATACCACTACAGTCCTCACTCCACATACACACAGCCTACACACCACTAGTCCTCACATCACATATACACAGCCTACACACCACCGCTAGTCCTCACTCCACATACACAGCCTACACACCACTGCTAGTCCTCACTCCACATACACATAGGATATATACAGCTACAGTCCTCCCACCATGTACACACAGCCTACACACCACTAGTCCTCACACCACATACACAGCCTACACACCACTGCTAGTCCTCACTCCACATACACACAGCCTACCCACCACCACTACAGTCCTCACACCATATACACACAGCCTACACACCACTAGTCATCACACCACATACACACAGCCTACACACCACCACTAGTCCTCACTCAACATACACACAGGATATATACCACTACAGTCATCACACCATATACACACAATACACACAGCCTACACACCACTAGTCCTCACACCACATACACAGCCTACACACCACCGCTAGTCCTCACTCCACATACACAGCCTACCCACCACCACTAGTCCTCACACCATATACACACAGCCTACACACCACTAGTCATCACACCACATACACACAGCCTACACACCACTGCTAGTCCTCACACCACATACACACAGGATATATACCACTACAGTCCTCACACCATATACACACAGCATACACACCACCACTAGTCTTCACACCACATACTCAGCCTACACACCACCACTACAGTCCTCACACCACATGCACACAGCCTACACACCACCACTACAGTCCTCACACCACATGCACACAGCCTACACACCACCACTACAGTCCTCACACCACATGCATTCTTGCTGAACAAGAGCTCGAAAGGAAGATGTTATTTATATCAACATGAGTACTACATGGTTAGATGTGTAGCATCTTTGGTAGAACTATTTATCATGCTGGAGGTTAGTGTCAGCTATTGAGTTAGCACTCCAGGAGAAGTTTCTCTGGTCGGGCTGCTTGCCAATCTCCCAGTGTGAAAGGGCTAAGTCATCAGCATGCTTCCGATGTCTAGTTTTTAGGCACAGCAAGTTAGCAATTTAATTTAGAGCAGTCCATTTTCTGTGACCAACTCTTAAGATGTTGGAAGATGAAGATACTTTTCAAGATTATTGTCATGAAGGAGTGGCCTCATAAAAATTCTTTATTGGAGAAAGCAATATATGGACTATTGTGTCGAGTAAGTGTTGCAGTGAAGGCCTTGTGAGAAAATGGCATGGGTACACTATTACATTCAGCAATATACCAAATTAAAAAACAAACTAGCCAGGTGTACCAAGGATAACTGGATAAGGATAACAGGATGAGATTACTTAATGCAAGAGCTGGCCAAAACAGTCTTGCTACCCTTCAGGGTTCATTGACATAAAATGATAAGATGATCATCATTTTACGTGATTACAATTTTGTGTCAACTTGCCTCGCTTAAGGTTGTTGTCAAATGTGGATGGTGCTTACTCTTCTTGCTTAAGAAATACATACTGGTCGTGCGAATGGTTTTAACAAAGATCTGTGAGCCTTGTTGTAGCGTTTTACAACTACAGACATTGTAAACATTGCTGGAAGTTACTGTTTGCGGAGGAGTCAGCAGATGTGGCCTGTAGTTTATGGGGCCTGCTGCTACTGCTGCTACTGCTGCTGTAGTGAGGATGGCTGGCAGTGCTGTTTTGTCCCTTGGCGCGCCTCTCCCCTCAGAGACCACACTGTCTTTGATCTCACACCAAGCCACTGGCAAAAACACAACTTAAAACAAGAAAGATCTGATAAGAGGCATATTTGAAAAGACCAGCAAAGGAAACCCCAGTTTTGATGTTTTTCCTATCATTATGATAAATTTCTTATCTCGATCCCATATCAGAGACTTTGCTCGCTTTGATATTAGTTGTAATTAACCTATCTTAGGGCAGTTTCATGAGGCAAACATGATAAGCTGTGGTTTTTCTATCCTGAGCAAAACATGTAGTTGCTGAGCAACACATTTACGTTACTTGATGAACAAACAGTTTGACTTGCTTTTTATTGTGGCCATTTCTGACATTACTTGAATGTAGAAGCGTTTAAAGCTGTTTCAAATTGGTCAGTATATCAACATTCACTGTCTCCATCATGATCAACCATCTCTATCATGTCGATTGGGGTCAAGATGCTCCTTTCAAACATGTCTTGCTGCTGCTATACATTAGGTATTGTATAAACAAACATATGGTGAATGTAGGAAAGAACATTGGTTCAGAAGTTGCTATCCATTTTTGAGACTTGTAATATCTAGCACTGCCACCTAAATAAACCACCCTTGACAATAGTGTCTTGATATCCAGCTAATGCTTTAATAAATATACAATGAAGAGTGAAGTTCCTGTTTTTGTTACTTGCATTTGCTCCATACCAGCAGTGTCTGCACTGGCTTAAATTTTCTTGGGGTCACTTGGACCCCTTCATCATAAAATTAGGGGCCCCAAACAAAAATGGATGGGTCCAACTTACGGCACTGTAACATAACATTCACAACAGAACACAGTGGTTGTGAAAAATCAGAAACCTTTTCGCAACTGCAAAATATCAACCAACAGGCAAAGTGAGAGAAAGGTTCACATCAGGTCACATCCTGCTCATGACCAAGAGGTTTACATTAAGGGACAAACAATTTCTTAAAATGGAAATTTGATATTAATGCAGCGTTAGAAATTGGCACTAGTCCTATAGTCCTTTCCAAACTGCCCAGTAGTTAAGGTATCCTTAGGACTAATAGAAATTTGCCCTTTTTAGGGTTTTTGCTATATGTTGTCATTATAAGGACTAGTGGGCTAAAACTGTTAGTTTCTACCGCTGTTAATGAATATTTTAACACAAAATTATCCATGTTAATGTCTAACTTCGTAAATGAAAAGGCAGTACACGGGTTATCAGCCATTGGTAAGGGGTCATAGGGACAGACATTTGTGAATGTTTTTATCTGGATATACCAATGATTTGAAGTTTATGGATTCAGTCAAGTTCAATGGCTGTTCTGATGCTATTGTACTGAGTAGTGAGTTATGTCGTAACTGTGACAAATACATCAATGATTCATGACATAATTGGCATATCAAACGTTTTTTAGTAAGAGCGTGTTCAGGATCCAGCATTTCCTTGATAAATCTAATCAACATGTTTAAGGTGCCATAAATGTTTAAACATGTCAGTTACACTAATAACGGTTCTGGCAAAATTGTTTTGCAATTCTTAATATTACTCACCAAAGAATGAATTAATGAATGAATGTTGTAGAATAACTAAATATTCAGAGTCCGCTAAATAAAAACAATGCTTACATTCAAGTGTTCGCATTTATTCTTTATCATATACAGTATTGCGGTATCAATAAATCTCGTAATCCACACACCCTGTCGACTGTTTACTTATGCAAATCTAAGCACGATATATTTCATCACATGATCGAATACAGGACTCGTTGCTGTATGTCACGGCTACTTGCAAGTGTACAAACGTTAACTTTTGAATGATAGTTTCTGGGATGTTTTTGAAGTGGAATTACCCCTACCTCCATTCGAAATTGATTAGAAAAAGAACCCATTTGTTCAGATGAAGTCCCTTTACCCAACCTCGGTATACTGATTATGCAAAATACAAAACAGGAAGTGATGTAAACAATATAATCCACACAGCCTTACTGCAGTTAGATTCACTAATGACAGGTACTTTGTTTACTGAACTCGGTAAAGAAAATCAATCCCTTGGGAATGCCCGGAACCTACGATTGTGGGTTTGAATCCTGGTTCGGCCCAATTGTTTTTAGGTTTGTCAGCATCATACCCGTGCTCGTGGGTTTCACCAAAGAGAAGACCTTTATCGCTTCGGGCTTTCCTCCCATACAAAGCTGACAAGACATGATATAACTTGAATACCCTCAAAAACAGCGTTAAACCTAACACACTCACTCACTCCAAACCCGTACGAGAGATTTTTTGTCTTTTCAAAGTTGAACTGACAACACAACATATTATTGCTCTAACTCTTTGTGTAACTTTGTCACCCATGCCTCGCTTTTGTTGAGCTAAACATCAAAGAAATGACATGTGTTTAAGCTCTCTTCCCCACTTAAATCCACACACAGGATACAGATTTTACCTTCACTGCCTCAGATTAGTAATCGATTTGTAGTTGTTTTTTTCCCCCAACAATTCACTGTACTGCTCCCCAGTTTTTGTGTATCTCCAATTTCAGTTCTATTCAGTTGTAGTGAATGTAAATATAGATTACATTACACAAGTAACAAGATCAAAGACACCACACACTGTGCACAAAATTGCCTGCATTATTTTCTGACAATTTACATAAGCTTCTTTTCCATCTTGGCCATGAGCAAAATATGGTTTGTTATTGAATGTTTTGTTGACTGAAACTGGTAACATTGAAACTTGATTGATTCGATTACCAACAAAGTAGGAAATGACATTTACGAGCCTTTGAAGTCCGTGAGATGAAATTGCTTCCACATCCATGCTGCACCGTATTCTTCTGTGAGTGAATGCCAGCAGCCAATCAGATGATGCTTCATATTCATGCCCATGTTTGCCCCTTGTCAGATTTGTATGTATGTATATATTGTGTGTATGAGCCGCTCCAGAATCTTTAAACGTGTTACATTGGCAAGTGGTTTGATAATACGGCTCCTTTTGTTTCATTTCTGAAACCTTTTGCCAAGAGCTTGGTGTATTTGCACATGAGGTTGGTGGCCAACAAAAGATCAAAGGTATGCAAAGAGAGTGCTCAGACAAAGCTGTGTCCCTACAAAGCAAATAAATAGATTTAGGAGGCCAGGGTAATATTGACTGAATGTGGGAGCATGTTGCTCTCCTCCAGGCAAGCAGCCTACAGTCATGCAGCTCACTGCGGCCCACACAAAATATATTGACCCGTAATGTTTCAGCTCTGCCTCAGCTCTGCCGTACAAACAAAACTTCAAAGGCAGAGGTTTTTATGGCTGGTCTGAAAGAGGGCTTGTTATTGAGAATTTGTGTGTTCGTTCGTATCCTTGCTATTTCCCTCCGCCATAATCCATGTTTATTAAAAATCAATAGGCTGTAGCTTAGAGAGGAGCCCTTTTTCTAAAATATTGCCGCAGCGACAGTATTGAAATTGGCAAAACAGTTACATTCCTCCTTGGATTGTGTTTGCTGGCAAAGGTTATAAGTGTTGCTCACTCAACACAGCCTCTTACATGATGTAAGAAGATTATTGGAGGAATCAGTATTAACATAAGCCTAGGCTGGCGTGATAAGCAGCACTTGACAATAACAACAGACGAACAGCACAGGCACTTTGAAGCTGCTGCTCAAATAGCCTTTCATGTCATGCACATATTAATGGTGTATTATCAAAAGCTTGCAGATTTCCAAGTGCTTCATCACTGCAGATATTCTACAGTTACATGACTCATCTTCATACATGCATTCCAAACTTTCTCCAGTGGAAGGAGCTTATATTCGGTTATTTTTTATATATTTTTTCATCATTTAGCCCTTAAAAACAAATGTCAAGAAAACAACTTTTGTCTTCTCTTTTCTGTGAATAATAACTATGGGTTATGGGAATTGATTAAAGAAACTAATTTTTATGGTGTACTTAATAAGTAGTGTGATATGGACACAGGCATTCTTTATGTCTTCAGTCACATCCACATCAAATTAATTGTGGCCATTAATGCTGCCTTCAAAATGGTTTGAAACAACAGTTTACTAGAAAATCCATATTTAGTTTTCAACATATTAGTTCACCAGGAGCTCACCAAAGATAATGATTACAAATGTCTTTTAAGCATCATTATCTCCAATGGTGATGTGAATGAAAATCCTTCAGCTCAGCCTTGACTTTTTATATTTACATGAATGTTTCATTATGTTAGTTACCGTAGAAATGAAACAATATCACATCAACATCATACTATGTTATCACACACAGATCAGATTACACTGACCAGCTAACAACCACTCTATCTTTACTATATGACTGAAGATTTCACTTTGTATCACATTCAGCTCACTTTGAATGTACCTCATGAGCACTGGTGCCTTGGTACCTGCAAACATGGAGATCCATTATGTCAATGTACTGTTGTGGTCCTGGCAATACTTATTGGCACCATGGTTTTATGTCAGCATTGCTCTTGTATTTCACATCAGACAACATTATAGCTAAAATGGGAAGAATTATCATTAAACCGCCCGCGTGTTATCAGAAATCAGCGGGCCACTGCAACTTGATAATGCCCTCACATTGCTTGACGACGGGCCATTATCACGCCCGTTGTTAGGTGACGTCATGGGGTAGGGATAGGTGACGTCACGTTCAATAGTGACGTCATCTGGTTTGTTCTATGACGTTTCCATATTCGTAAAAGTGGGTCAGTGACATTTGTGTTGATTGCGTAAATGTTTCAAAACCGATATTGTTGCTTCTTTTTATTTGATAACAAATTCCATCCATTTTAGCTATAATAACGGTAATGCTATTTTTCAGGGCATTATCATTTGCAGAAGCCCTCGGTCTTTTTAACTGCCCTCCTTCATCGGGGCAGGTAATGGAAGACCTCGGCTTCTGCAAATGATAATGCCCTGCAAAATAGCGTTACCCTTATATTAATGGAAGGTACTAAGCGCTTAGCAAGATTAATTTCTTTCACTTGGTGAAAACAGCCTGGGAAAAACATTTATGAGTCTACTATCCCCAAGTTGTCTATTGGCATCATTTTTACACAGTGTTGGTGTTATAATGTGGACCATTCTTAGCTAAGCTTACTAGACCAAACCAACTTTACTTTACTTTACTTTGGTTGTGGACGAGTGGATCAAGTCGCAGACAGTCATCAGCTTGAAATGGTATTGTCTTCAATCTGTTGTGGCACTGTCTAAATCATCCAGGTTACTGCCTCCATGTCTAGTGGTAGAGTGTCTGCCCAGAGAGCAGAAGGTTGGGGGTTTGATCCCTGTCTGTGTCATACCAAAAGAAGTTAATAGATTTTACTTGTTGTTATAACCCGTGAAGATCCGGTTTAAAATAGGTCTTCAGCAACCCATGCTTGCCATGAAAGGCAACTTTGCTTATCATAAGAGGCGACTTACGGGATCGGGTGGTCAGACTTGCTGACTTGGTTGATGTCACCGTATCCCAAATGGGTAGATCGATGCTCATGATGTCAATCACTGGATTGTCTGCTCCAGCCTCGATTATTTACAGACCACTGTCATATCGCTGGGATATTGCTGAGTGTGGCGTTAAGCAACAAACAAACAAAACAAACTTGTTGCTACCATGTCTGGCACTCCACACTGATGAGGTCAAAAATGGACTGAGACAGACAGATGTGTGCAGGACCGTCACTATACAAGTGCAATAATCTTGAACGAGACATGAAACCTCACCACTACAAAATGTTAGCGAATGAACTCTCTTAACTCCTTATACATGTATCTGTAAGCAAGATGGTGAGATTGTTTTCTTTTATTATCCCCCGCCCAACGAAGTTGGCGGGGGATATAGAAACGGGCTCCATCCGTCCGTACGTCTGTCACGTTTCGTTTCCGGAGCATAACTCATAAACCGTTCAATATTTTTTCATCAAACTTTGCAGGTCTGTCAGGTACATGCTGAACTGGTGCCTTTTGCTATTGAGAAATTTAGAATTTTTTATTTTGTAAATTTCCAGGGCAACAAGATGGACTTAGGTTCTGTGAGGGTAGGGTTCGTTTCCCGAGCATAACTCATAAACTGTTCAATATTTTTTCATCAAACTTTGCAGGTCTGTCAGGTACATGCTGAACTGGTGCCTTTTGCTATTTAGAAATTTTTACTTTTAACGTTTCCATGGCAACAAGATGGACTTAGGTTCTGTGAGGGTAGGATTCGTTTCCGGAGCAGAACTCATAAAGAGTGGGTAAAGAGTTGATAAACAAGAAAGTTCAATGTTATTGAATTACATGTTTTAGGACATTGAGATGAATGTTGGCAAATGAAAGGTTTTGTGGAAACACGTGTTTGGTTGCCTCTGAGTTGCTGCTCTGTTTCTTGTAGAGATGTCTTCTTATCAACAATCCAGCCACAACGAAAGCATGTTGTGATTGTAGTGGATCATGGCAATGCTATGAGTATCACCCAGTTGCGCACAGCAAAGGCTATTGCATTGCATCTGCTGCAGTCCTTCTCCGAGAATGACCGGGTAAGTACAACTCAGTAACTCATAGGAGTCACAATCATCGTGTCGTGTATGCTTATAAACTTCAGTATCTTCAGATTGCATTTCATATTAGTTGTTGGTACTACCTGAACCAAATGTTCTCTTTGGCTGTGTCTACTGTGGTTCAGTGTTGTATATATCATTACTTTCAGATTGCGGTGGTGGGACTTGCAGGCAAGTCAACATTTCCTCGATCAGACAGCTGTCTGCCTCATGCATTGGTGCCAGCTACTGTTGAAACCAAATTCTACTTCAGCAAGTTTGTGGAAGATCTTGAGAAACAAGACAGTGAGTTGAAACAATTATGATGAGGACTTATCAGTTGCAATGACTTCAATTTGGTATAGTGCCTGTATGTCTGATGAATAAGACATGTGTGAGTGGGGTAAATTGTTACATGCATCTTGGTATAGTGCCTGTATGTCTGATGAATAAGATATGTGTGAGTGGGGTAAATTGTTACATGCATCTTGGTATAGTGCCTGTATGTCTGATGAATAAGACATGTGTGAGTGGGGTAAATTGTTACATGCATCTTGGTATAGTGCCTGTATGTCTGATGAATAAGACATGTGTGAGTGGGGTAAATTGTTACATGCATCTTGGTATAGTGCCTGTATGTCTGATGAATAAGACGTGTGAGTGGGGTAAATTGTTACATGCATCTTGGTATAGTGCCTGTATGTCTGATGAATAAGAATGTGTGAGTGGGGTAAATTGTTACATGCATCTTGGTATAGTGCCTGTATGTCTGATGAATAAGATATGTGTGAGTGGGGTAAATTGTTACATGCATCTTGGTATAGTGCCTGTATGTCTGATGAATAAGACGTGTGAGTGGGGTAAATTGTTACATGCATCTTGGTATAGTGCCTGTATGTCTGATGAATAAGATATGTGTGAGTGGGGTAAATTGTTACTTACATCAGCTATATCTCGGCTATTTAGACATGAATGAGGTGTTACCGGGTGTGTTTGATGTAGACATGAATGAGGTGTAACCAGATGTCTGATGAAGACATGAATGAGGTGTAACCAGGTGTGTGTGATGTAGACATGAATGAGATGTAACCAGGTGTCTGATGTAGACATGAATGAGGTGTAACCAGGTGTGTCTGATGTAGACATGAATGATGTGTAACCAGATGTGTCTGATGAAGACATGACTGAGGTGTTATCAGGTTTGTGTGATGTTGACATTAAAGAGGTGTAACCAGGTGTGTTTAATGTAGACATGAATTATGTGTAACCAGATGTGTCTGATGTAGACATGAATGAGGTGTAACCAGATGTGTCTGATGTAGACATGAATGAGGTGTAACCAGGTGTGTCTTATCTAGACATGAATGAGGTGTAACCAGGTGTGTGTGATGTAGACATGAATGAGGTGTAACCAGGTGTGTCTAATGTAGATGAAGTCTTCTTGGGATGGCTTTTGTGTGCAATGTAAGTCGAGTTGTGAATTCATTATGCTTCAAGTTGGCACTGAAACTGCATGTCTACTTTCAGCTGCTACTAACCACACCCTTGGCTTTGAGACAGCCTTCCAGCTGATCCACAATACATTCAGGAAAGGCAAGATGTTGTCAGGTAAGAACTTTATACAAGAAAATGCATTGCTTGTGTATCTTTTGGTATATTTACTCATGGATAAAAGGTCTTCACTGCGTGATATTTACACTCACTCTTATTATCCCCCGCCATAGGAATGGGTGCTGTCCCTCTGGCCATCCCTCCGGCCGGCCGGCACATTTCGTTTCCGGAGCAGAACACAAAAAGAGATATCTTAACCAAATGAGAGATATCTTAACCAAACTTGGCACATAGATAGGTCTAGTGGTGAACTAGTGCCATTTGATTGTTTGGGATTTTAAAAAAATAATTATTTTTCGAGTTTCCATGGCAACGACTTAAGCCCTGTTTATACAGCGACATTTGCACACGTGTGTATTTTTTGCATATCTGCAAATTTGCTTATGTGAGCAAATTTGACCGTATGGACGCATTTACTCATGTGCAGATTTTACTCTTTTGAGTAAATTTGCACCTAGTTGGGACTAGGTGCAAATTTGCTACAACCTGTGAGTATATGCAGTTTAGATGTGAATTTTTTGCTACCGTGAGCAAATTTGGTCGTATGGACACATAGCAAATTTACACACAGTAAGTATATTTCCCAACTTATTGCATAATATCTGTTTTAAGTGCGTGTTATTGGCAACGCTTAATCCTCATTGGTCAGAATGATACCAGTTGATGTCTAGACTTCAAACAGACCAGACCGTCAAAAATGGCTAGCAGAAAAAGAACAAATGAGGCCAAAAATGTGGATCTGCATGGAGCGACGATGAAACGAGATTTCTTTTAGGATTAAGGGAAGAGAATTGTATTGAAGAACAACTTGAAAACCCCAAAACATATAATGGGTCTATTTATAAAACGGTTGCAAGCGAAATGGCTGAGAAAGGTTTGTAGAGGTTTGATCAATGTAAACTACGCAGTCATACTCTAAAAAGATCGTACAGAGAATGTAAAACAAGCATAAAAAGAGTGGTAAGGGTAGGAAAACCTGCAAATTCTTCGCAGAACTGGACACTCTCGGAAACAGACCAGCATCGTCCCTGCTGAAAGTGATCGATACTTTAAAGAAAGCGGGACTCGAAGAAGCTGATGAAAGTGATTATGATGATAATGATTATGGGGACATTCCACAGTCTGTCAACGATGATCTCAGTGACATTACACCTCTTGAGAGAGGAGATGATCACAGAAAGGAGAAGGAGTCGTCAGACACAAAAGGCAAAAAGGATGAAGGATTGGTAGAAACAAGGAAGAAAGAAGAATCAGCTGACAAAGTGAAGAGCGAAAAGAAAAGGGTGCGAAGGTCAAGGTTGGAAGTGGCACTGAAGTCAGTCATGGATGGATTTGGTGCAGCCAATGAGAAAGCAGGGGACAAAGTGGTGGAAAACTTGATTTGGAGAAACAAAAACTCGACTTGGAAAAGGCGAAAATAGAATCAGAGGAAAGACAGAAGAGGGAGGAATGTGAACATCAACTCGACATGATGAAGATGATTATGGAAGCAATCGGCCAGCGACAGGCAGGGCAACCACATTCAATGCCATCATTCCCTGTGAGCATGAGTCCTATGCATTCTGGTAAAGGTCCAGTTTACAGAGGTCAAGGTCATTCCTTACTCTCGTAATCAAGTCATGGTCAGTTGTCTGGCTCTAACCCTTCATTGTCATCTACAGACACGGATAAGCAGGAAGAAGGCACATTTGTCAATTTGTGAAGAACTGTGAAAGCAAAAAAGGTTGAAAACGTGTAACTCTGTCATTCTCGAATATGCACTTGCATATATGGTGTCGTAAAACAATGTTAACCAGAATTTTCTTTTACTCTCTCCCTATTTTTTAGACGTAACTTTGAAATGTTTTAGGCAATAAACAAATGAAAGCAAGAATCTGTTCTGTTGAATAAAATAATATTTCCTTCAATTAGGTAGCTAAAATGGCTGCCAGGTTTAATGTTTAACACACAACAAATTGCTTAAAGTTTGTTGTTCAAGAAAGCCTGTGCAATATCATCCCTCAGGGTCTTTGCACAACGGACAGGTTCGTCACCTCCATCCTGTACGCCCACTTGTTCATCATCTGCGTCATCATCTGTGTCTTCATTCCACTCATCCCTGAAGGTTTCATTGACACTCTCACATATGTTATGCAAGACAATGCAACAGCCAATCACTGTGCAAGCAAACTCCACATCGATGTCCAATCGCTTTTGTAAGCATCTCCACTGTCCCTTCAAACGACTGAAGGCATTCTCTATCGTCATCCTTGCCCTGCTGAGGCGATAGTTGAATGTGGCTTGAGCAGGAGTTAGATTGGCTCTGTTGGAGAAAGGCTTTAAAAGCCAAGTCTTTAATGGGTAGGCCGCATCACCAAGTAGTACCACTGGCATATTGGAATCACCAACCTTCTTGTTCCATGTGAGGGAAAAGAATGCCATTATCACCTTGAATGTAAATATCGGAATTGGCAAACACGCGGGCATCGTGGTCCTCGCTGACTGAAGCCCGGGACGTCATGGACATGATTGCTATACACAATGCTCAGATGGGGCAAAAATTCATCTTCAACACCTATGCTGTCATATGCTGTCAACACCAAAGAGATTACTGACTGTCCTGTATTCTGCAAGCCAGTAAATGGCAATTGCTACCTTCTTTAGGACACCCAATGGTTCTTCAACGGTGTCTTGAGAAGGAGATCGTTCACCTTCAAGTCTTCTGCAAATGAAATCCAATGTTTCCTTTCTCATTCTGAAGTTTTCTAGCCAGTCTGTCTCTTCAAAGTGCTGCAGAACAACCATGTCATACCACTCCTTCAACCGGGGTTTTCTTCTTATTTCTCTAACAGTTGAACAACCCAGAGCTAGAGCTACACTCAGGAAATAGGGAAAGTTTCTGCTTTTGCGAAACATTCCAGTCTGATCTTTTCCATAGCTATGACAGAAATGGATGGTTTTGACAATTTACTCCAAATCTGCTTATGGGACTTATACTTCGTATGAATGCACAGCAAATATACTTTTGCTCACGTGTGTAAATTTGCATATGTGTGCAAATTTGCATATATGCAATTTTTCGCCGTATAAACAGAGTATTAGACTTAGACTGAAAATGGCGCTAGTCCTCGTTTCCGGAGCAGATCTTGAAAACCGTACAACATTTCTTATTCAAACTTGGCACATAATGTCATCACTCAGAATTGAGTGCATTTCCTTTCTTGTTGGCAAGTTCTGTATTGCTTGTGTGTATGTTCCTCCAAACGTGTCATGGACATGGTTGTTGCATTCACTTACTAACTTCATGCAGAAACTTCAGGATCTCTCCAAGCAGCATGAATGTGAACATGTCCTAGTTACTGGGGATTTCAACTGTGATCTGAGTGAAAAACTGAAACTTGAAGATTTCTTTAATGTGCGGAAAATGACTCAACTCATTCACTCTCCAACTCACTGTCTTGGAGCTACACTGGACTTGTTGTTTACTGATCCTGCCAGTGCTGTAGCATTCCAGACTCCAGTCTACTACCCAGATCATCAGATGATTGATGCTGTACTTCTCAGTACACCTCATGGTGACCCCCCTGCTCTCATTGATCTCTAAGTAAAGTAAAAACTCCTTTACTTCTCTTAAGTAATAACACAACTCATTACAAATACACCAGTGTAACTGATCTTAAACATACTCAACTGTATAAACACTGCCTCCTGTCCTGTATATATTCTTGTCAACCATACTCTGTACTTCACTTGCTTGATAACGGTGTTAGAACCTACACTGAAATGCCCATATGTCTCATCCTTACTCATTACAAATACAGTTACATATTCTATCATAAACTGCAGATGGCAAAACAACACCAGTAATAACTTCTTTTAGTGCTGCAATTAGGCCATTTACAAAAAGGTCCAGTGAACATAGTTCACAGGAGCTAATGACTTGCACACAACCGGACATGTCATATTGGCGGGGGATATGAGAATTTCATGCTTGTTGGCAATGTGTTACATATCAACTTGAAGTTATGGCTTAAATCATGCCTAGCTTCTTGTCTGATACACGTTGAGATGATTTAGATTGACGACTTCTTGAACTGATGTTATGTGTATGGCAGTGAAACACAGCATTATTGTAGTAGTACTTGAGTATTTATTGCTATACAGTAAGTCTTTACAGAAGCACACCAAAGGGGAATTTCCTTTGAAGACTTTTCAAAAAATGATGCAAGGATTTGGCAAGTGCATTTTAACCAGTGATGATGATATACCTATTGATTCCCACACATTTTATACAGTGTATTCCCTACTTAATTTAGTTGTGATGTTGATTGCAGACAGAGCTCTCATCCTGTATGTAAGCCGAGGCTTGCTGTCCTCGCTGACTGAAGCCCGGGACGTCATGGACATGATTGCTATACACAATGCTCAGATGGGGCACAAGGTCATCATCAACACTTATGCTGTCATAGATGGTATGTACCATAGTCCTCATCAGTGTATAGAGTCAAAAATACAATTAATTTTTAGGTCCTCTTCCACCTCCCATCACATGGTCCCTGTGTACTTCGCTACGTGTGCTGACATGTTTCTATACTTGATGCAATACAATATATACAAAGTCTTATTCATACTTCAGGTGAATCACACTTGTCAACAGTTAATATACTCAGATGCCTTGAAGAGTTAAATAAAATATAGAAATATAATGCCTCTTACCTAACTTTTCAAAAAGGTTTGGATGAAAAATCTAATGATTGCCACTTTCTGTAATTGCATTCTTCTATAAGTCTACAATGACGTCATAGGAGTTTTGACCAGTGTGACTCTTAAGACCGCTTTGTGGCACTGACCTCTTTCAATAGTTACAGTTCTCAGTTACCAGTTCCACTTTCTAAAAACTGTAGCAGCCTTGGTATCTGTTGAAATTCATCATCTTGATGGCCCTTCTATGACAATAAATTGATTAATATAGTTATTTCAAGTCATGACAATACTCCCTCGCTTTTGCCAGTTTCCCCTTCCTGTGTTTGTGTAGTGCTGTGATGTGTGCCATCTGGTTGCATGTATAACCGGGAAAGTTGTGTTTACAGATGGTAAGCCCATCATGTATGAGAAGAGCTTCCTACAAGATATAGCGAACCAGAACTTCTCCAAGTATGATGTCCGATACAGGCTCAAGATACCAGTCATTGTAAGTAACTAAACCAACTGGCCAACTAGGTTGCTGCTCTTAAGATAAATGTGGTGTCCTGCAGATGACAGAAATTTTACTTGCTGCACGAGAAATGACGGGGCAATTTCACGACTCCCTCTCTCCTACCCAGAGTTCCGTGTGGTCAACCCAGTACTTCTGCCACAGGCCAGCCATGATTCGTCACATCTTACACAATCAATTCAACAAATTAGATTGTTTTTTTGTTGTTTTTTCAATTTTGAAAAGTGTTAACATTTAGATAAACTTATGTTACAAAATTGTTTACTTTCATTGAGAAAATATCCTAAACCGTTAAAACCATTTCCATGGCACATTTATCATTTGTTTACAATGTTTTTACGGCTCCACGTGCATACATGGAAGCCCAATTGAGAGCAGTGATATGGTCACTTTATGGTCATGATATATTGTCATTGTCCACACTGTCGCCGTTTCAGTAGCACATCTATATTGTTGTGCAAAACAATCTGCAAAACGCACTGACTTATGTATAATCATGTTTGCTTATTAACAAGAGAAAAGTCTGATCACTTGATATGCAAATTAGCGGTGACAGTGGTGTAATACTAAGTACCATATTTTCTTGAGTATAGTGCGCACTTTTTAAAAAACAACCCCAAAGCTGTGTAGAAGGGGGTGCGCATTACAGACGCTATAATGAGTTTTGATGGTTTTTTTCCCACAACGCAAAGACATTACCGTGAGCACGTAACACCAGAAATACCATGTCAACAAATCCATACTGAAGTACTCAAATTAATCATGTAATTACACTGTTTGGCTATAAAAAGTGTTCATTGTATATCTGGACTTATGTTTGTAACTTATTTCATTAATTTTATTTGAAATTCCTTTTAATATTGTTTTAATACACTTCGGCAAAATCGTGGGTTAAGCGATCAGAAGATCACTGTTATTAACAGCAACCAAGGTCAGAGATTACCGCTATTGACGCCTTGAAACAATCTTTAGTAGACAGAGAATGGATACATATGTCATAAATGCCATACTTTGACTCGTTAAAAGTCATATTTGTTGTAGTTTGACGATTCTATGTCGACACGTAGTTCTCGTGATCACGTGCACAGGAGCCTCGACAGTGACTGGTCAAATTGTTCAAATTGTTCAGCTGCATCGAAGTGCTACGCTTAGGGTTATTATTATTTTAAATATATTTAGTAAAAGCTGCAACTAAAATAACAAGATACTGAAATATATTATTCCTGATAAAAAATTAGTTTCAGATACAATTTTTCCCGATCCTTGCATGAAATCCTGTAAAAATACTGAATCCGCTAGAGGGGGGTGCGCATTATACTTACGTGCGCACTATACTCAAGAAAAAATGGTAGTCACTGTGCCAAAGTGTGCAAGACGCCCTCTCTTCTCCCTGCCTACATGATACTGGTAGACTGTTTCCACTTACAAAGGACACTAGAACAAACATGATTATTGCATACTGAATAAAACTTTCAGAATATTTTTGTGGGTTTTGATGTGATATTTAAAGTAGTGTGCCCAGCGTGTGACATGAGCAACTTGTGACGTTACAGAGGGGCATCATGCTGTCCATCAACAACACCAGAGACCTCAGCTCCACAGTGGGAAGGTTCTATCTGCCACTCAATCGGACAGCCAAGGAAGACCCTGTCTTTTCCCTACCCTACATAGATGAGGCTGATAGAGGTAGGTTAACACTAGATGTTGCTGATGGATGTAGGTTAACCCAAGATGAGTCTGATGAAGGTAGGTTAACCCTACATAGGTGAGTACACAACTCAGCTCATCGAAGTTTATCAAGGGGAAGTAACAACCATTGTGATCCATAATCTATTGTGTGAGCAATGTTTTGAGTTAAATGAATTGTTCAGTCCAGTTGCCCTGTTGTGAAATAAATAAACTGGATTGATTGATGAAACTAAGTGAATGAGATTGTCATATCCCTTCCTCTATCTGTGTACAGGCCTGACCATGAGCATCAGCCAGCCGTGTTTCCCCAATGTGGGGGATGTGAATCACCTGATTGGCATGGTGGGTGTGGACCTGCACATGGAGGACATTGTCCAGGACATCACCTACTACAACCCAGGCGATGGCTCATATGCATTTGTTGTCACAACTGATGGTCAGTCACAGTTTATTACCAATGTAATTTTGTTCAATTACTAAACTAGTTGATTGTTATTATTCAGTTCATTAGTAAAGTTGAATTTATCTTTCTGATGATACCAATAGGCATCGGAAGAGTTGAGTTTTGATAAAATTATATGATCCTGCAATAGACTGTATTTGGATACTACAAATACTGGACAGAATGTTGGATATTTTGATGTTAGATATATGTAAATTAAAGGCTTTTCTTATTCTTTGATTGGCATTTAGAAGTTTGTTGCACGGGAGGTTTTTAGCCTTAAGAACTTGAATGTCTATAAAAACTTTTCTTGTTTCACCTGACTTGAACATCAGTGCTCTCAAACATTGCAAAATGTTTCAGAAGTAGTACTCCCTTCATCTAGAAGTGACATTCTTTCAATGCTGTAGACTACACATTGCAGTGTAGACTATGACTGTACACTGATTTGTTGTGCTGATTATAGCATTTGATTTGCATTTCAGGCTTCACAATTATGCACCCATCCTTTGAGCGTCCAATCCGTACCAGTGTCCAGCCAATGCATACAGACATTCGGCACTTCGAGAATTATGAGGGATTTGAAGCTGTCCGAGATAAGATTCTAAAGTAAGGACAAATGTAAAATGGTAACTAAATTGATCTGTTTTTCTAATGAAATTAATTTGTATAATCTAATGTTGAAATCTTATCTGACATCTGATAGTGTACGAAAACTTAATACCTTGTGACCTGCCTGGTGTTAGATGATGTGTTTTGTTGTGTCAGCAATGAGGAAGGAGAGGAGAGACTGCTGCTGGGCTTGAGGAACCACACCAACCTGGAGGGAGACATCGTGGAGACTCAGCACTTCTGCAAGTACCTCTGGAAGAAGGTAGGTCACTTCAACATTGATCAACTCCACTCTCTACACCACAGTGCGAGCTTACCCTGGAGATAATGATTACACTGAGGAAGCAGGTGCTACTCCTCAAGAGTTGCTGCCTGGATCATATTGTGGTGCCTGGAACAGCTTGTGGTGGCAGGATCAGCTTGTCATGGCTCTCAATCGTAGATTTTAATCATTGGTTTATCATTTCCTTACCCATAATCTCGGGTGTCACCAAAGTGATGAATACTTACGGCTTCTGTCACTTTGAGCCTTCCTCTCTTCAAATACTGTTCAAAGGAACATTGTATGCCTTTCTTGGAACATTGTTTTAACTTTTCATGAACCGAGAACCTGTGGATATTGCAAATCTAGATTTGTCACTCATAGTTACTTTTCTGATCCCAAAGGAGTTACTACATGTCATTAAACATGTTTTGCTTGAACATGTCACCAATCATTACATTAGAGAGAAAACTTTTAGCAGACAATGCAATGGTACATCAGACACAAAGTACTGTCACTATAGTTTTCCATATTTGTGCATTCAACTGCAGTGTTCCTTTATACCACTTTCTGTTGTATAGGTGGAGAATGTGCCATACATTGTCGTCATCAAGGTGCTTGAGGAACACTCAGAGACGCGCCAGCTCAAAAACATCCACAGTATGTATCGTATAGCAATGGTTGACAACACACTGTCTTGCTGTATATTCAAATAAAGTGACTTAATACACTATTTCTTGAAGTATTGGCTGATGATGTGGCTGAGATTACTGTGAGTTAATGTTATTTTGTTGTTTAGTCCACAGCCAGCCTGACCTGGTGTATCACCGTATTGACTTGCTCCCCACTGAGAACATGTGTCTCCACCTCAAGCAGCTGGCCACTGTAGGTCAGTACCACTCACATCCCCTTCACCAACAGGAAACTCAAATTGGTGCTCAGTCTCCATAAACTAGTGTCACACATGGAAGACATGTGGGGACTATTTGTTAATCATAATAATCATTAATAGGAGGAATTAGTCATATGAATTCAAAATAATTTGTCCAAAATATTTATTCTACAGTATCAGTCAGTTGACATTGATGTGCGACCTTCCCTCTCTTGTGCTTGTATAACTTGACACATTTCTTTCCAAACTGTCAAGACTTTCTTCCTGGACTGACTTAATACAACAACAAAAATCAAATGTTGTAGAATCAAACAAAAGATGTAGGCATACTTCAGGTCAGCAAACATGAAGAATAACACTTTTCTTTGAATTTACTTCTATCTAGTGAAACAGGTATTTGCATAGACGACTATGATGTCCTTTGATTGTACTGACAAGTTACTGGTTGTTGTGTTGCAGATATCAGCACTGTGTTCATGTCCCCAAGTAGCTTTGTAAGTCCATTTGAACACCTCAGTCAGGAAGAAAACAAGAGAACAGTCCAGATGTATCTGGCCTACCTGAAAGATGACACAAGACTCATCACCAACCCTGGTCTCAAGGTAGGCACCATCCACTGGAGCCTCATTCCTGGAACATGTAGCACTGTCATTCTCACACTTCTTGACTTGGTAGCACTGTCAGTCTCATGCTCCTGGACACAGTAGAACTGTCAGTCTCATGCTCCTGGACACAGTAGCACTGTCAGTCTTATGCACCTTGACTTGGTAGCACTGTCAGTCTCATGCTCCTGGACACAGTAGCACTGTCAGTCTCATGCTCCTTGACACAGTAGCACTGTCAGTCTCATGCTCCTGGACACAGTAGCACTGTCAGTCTCATGCTCCTTGACTTGGTAGCACTGTCAGTCTCATGCTCCTGGACACAGTAGCACTGTCAGTCTCATGCTCCTGGACACAGTAGCACTGTCAGTCTTATGCTCCTTGACTTGGTAGCACTGTCAGTCTCATGCTCCTGGACATGGGAGCACTGTCAGTCTCATGCTCCTGGACACAGTAGCACTGTCAGTCTCATGCTCCTTGACTTGGTAGCACTGTCAGTCTCATGCTCCTTGACATGGTAACACTGTCAGTCTCATGCTCCTGGACTTGGTAGCACTGTCAGTCTCATGCTCCTTGACATGGTAACACTGTCAGTCTCATGCTCCTGGACTTGGTAGCACTGTCAGTCTCATGCTCCTGGACATGGTAACACTGTCAGTCTCATGCTCCTGGACATGGTAACACTGTCAGTCTCATGCTCCTTGACTTGGTAGCACTGTCAGTCTCATGCTCCTGGACATGGTAACACTGTCAGTCTCATGCTCCTTGACTTGGTAGCACTGTCAGTCTCATGCTCCTTGACTTCGTAGCACTGTCAGTCTCACACTCCTTGACTTCGTAGCACTGTCAGTCTCATGCTCCTGGACACAGTAGCACTGTCAGTCTCATGCTCCTGGACACAGTAGCACTGTCAGTCTCATGCTCCTTGACTTGGTAGCACTGTCAGTCTCATGCTCCTTGACATGGTAACACTGTCAGTCTCATGCTCCTGGACATGGTAACACTGTCAGTCTCATGCTCCTTGACTTGGTAGCACTGTCAGTCTCATGCTCCTTGACTTGGTAGCACTGTCAGTCTCATGCTCCTTGACATGGTAACACTGTCAGTCTCATGCTCCTTGACATGGGAGCACTGTCAGTCTCATGCTCCTGGACACAGTAGCACTGTCAGTCTCATGCTCCTTGACTTGGTAGCACTGTCAGTCTCATGCTCCTTGACATGGTAACACTGTCAGTCTCATGCTCCTTGACTTGGTAGCACTGTCAGTCTCATGCTCCTTGACATGGTAACACTGTCAGTCTCATGCTCCCCGACTTGGTAGCACTGTCAGTCTCATGCTCCTGGACATGGTAACACTGTCAGTCTCATGCTCCTGGACACAGTAGCACTGTCAGTCTCATGCTCCTTGACTTGGTAGCACTGTCAGTCTCATGCTCCTTGACATGGTAACACTGTCAGTCTCATGCTCCTGGACTTGGTAACACTGTCAGTCTCATGCTCCTTGACATGGTAACACTGTCAGTCTCATGCTCCTGGACTTGGTAGCACTGTCAGTCTCATGCTCCTGGACATGGTAGCACTGTCAGTCTCATGCTCCTGGACTTGGTAACACTGTCAGTCTCATGCTCCTGGACATGGTAACACTGTCAGTCTCATGCTCCTTGAGTCTAGTACTGGCAATCTCACATTCCTTGACATGGTAGTAGTTGAGCAACATATGACAAGATTGATCAGATATCTTAGTTTGTTGAAAGCTCTCAAACACCACAGGTACTGATAGTTGATTATCTCAGACTTAGTGACAAGAACTGTTAGTTGCATAAATATCTATGTTGTTTACCGCCTGAAATATGATGATTTCTACAACATACACAAGTGATGGGTTAATAGTGCCAAGTGCAGAGATTTTGGCCTGATGCATTCCTTGTATGTGTACATCATGTTCATATCTACATGAACATTGTTACTGCCTGTTTCAGGTTGCTGTGCGTAATGATGTTGCAGCCAGCAGTCGGATCAACTCTGAGTGGATACGTAGGTACTCCACCAGCAGACTGAAGGACTACATCATCCGCAGGTGAGGAGGCACAATCATGGATCAACTCAATAACTCATCAATAGATCCACCTGCAGTAGCCAGTAGTCATCTATTATAATGAACAAACAGATCCAGATACTAGTTTCATGTTTGAGATGATTGTTGCAGGTATGTGGCGACTCCGAGTGGTGTGTTCCGTATGTTTCCAGGGACATTACTTGACAAAACATTTGACCCAACAAAACGTTCATGGTGAGTTTCTATCATGTTCTTCATATATCAATCATGAAAAATAAGTTGAAAAAAGTATTGAACTTTTTGAAATGTAACTTGTTCCAAAATAATGTTTCTAAATGTGTCGCTTTACAAAGATGCTAACAGCAAGTGAATGTTTCCTCTAGGTACACAAGAGCTATGGAGTTCCCTGGCCATGTGACTCTCACTGCACCATACTTGGATGTTGGTGGCGCTGGGTATATTGTTACCATCAGCCACACCATATTTGAGGGAAAGTAAGTGTTATCCCCCACAGCCTTTGGTTCGTATGCTTTCAGTTTTGTAAACACAAGAACAGTATTCATTATCCAGCCATGTGCTCATTATTTGATGATCTGTCCATATGAAGTCAACTCAATAAAAAAAAAGACAGCCTCCAGGAGTGGTAGAGCGTCCACCCGGAGAGTGGAATGTCTGGGGTTCAAATAGTTGGCTCGGAATGAGTATACTATGTCTGAAAGGAGCATCCATGTTAGACTGCGGCATGGTATCTCAGTGGTCTAGCACTATAACAATTGGCATTAGGGCACACGCACTCACACAAAGGCGCACACGCTGTGCATATGTGAAGGGTTTCCAATGGGGACACCCATTTGTACAGAATTTTTCAATTATCTTGTGGTGAGACAGTGAAATACGACCAAATCTGGCCAGGCTTGCTGACTTGGTTGATGCATGTCATCGTATCCCAATTGTGTGGATCGATGCTCATGATATCAATCACTGGATTGTCTGGTCCAGACTCAATTATTTACAGATCGCCGTCATATAGCTGGAATATTGCTGAGTGTGGCGTTTAAAAACAAACAAACATAATATTATTCCAATACTGCTTAGTCTTTTGCAGCAAAGTTGTTTTGTCCCTGGATGTGTGTAATTCTGCTAAGGGTTTAAATTTTGTTGCTTCCAAATCTTTGAGGTTGTATGTTGGTTTCTATACAGTACACTTGTACAAAAAGCCATTTGTCTGAGGTGTTTTAATGGTGTAACATGTGTTTGACATATGAGTGCACAATGATGTCCGGAGGAAATAAATAGAAGTGCAGAACATCAGCGTGAAGATTGTAGCAAGAACATATTTCTTCTGATTGATTGCATTGTGAGAAGATAGTATGCCTGAAGTATATACATAAGGCATATACATGTATACTAGATACATCATTTAAGAACTGACTTGAACTTTGTGTGAGTTAACTGGAACTACATAGAGTGAGGGCCAAACTGTATGAACGTCAGAGATTGCGACGTAGCTATACGTCATACACTTATGAACATCAATTTCACAGTCATGTGACCGACCTCTCGTCAAATCGAAAAGCTGAATATCATGTAAACTTCAAATTATAACATTATACAAGGGTGTACATCTCACACCCACTGCTGCCTACATACTGAGAGTCCCCAGTTGAATAGACCTGTCCGAGAGTCCTCGTTTTAATGGTTAAATACAATTGTGTATATCTCACTCTCTGTAGATTGTTTAAGATAAATGCCGCAGTTGTACAGAGGTGTGGATGAGGCATCGCTTACTCAGTTAGTGTGTGTATATTTCACACCCACTGCTCACTACATATTGAAAGGCCCCAGTTGAATAGACCCGCACAAGTACCCCCATTTAATTGGTTAATTTCAAACATGTACCCCCCAAACTGATTGGAAACAAGTATTGCCTCTCCTGTTTTGGTTTGGTATGAATGATAACGATTTAGAAGCAAATGAAATGAAACTAATGAAGCAGGGCTGCTAATTATCTCTTGAAATACCACATGTCCCTATTTCCTACTGTAGTAATAAGTGTATCCATGTGTGTCCCCAGTTAGGCTGCAGTTGTCATATTTGGAGAATGTTACCGCAGAACCCACCACACTCCATTTTGAGGATCAGGAGGATCCCTATCACCTCACCTTGCCTCACCTCACCTCACCTCACCTCACCTCACCTCACCTCACCTCACCTTACCTTATAAAGAAATAACTATTTTCTTCTGTGTTTTATTCAGACCAGCAGCACTGCACAGCCCTAAGGACCGTGTGGTAGCTGTGATGGGCATGGACATCACTTTAGGCTACTTCCACAAGCTCCTGTCAGAGAGCATCCCAGCCTGCGAACAGCCCACAGTCAGGTATGTATAGTCTTTCCCACTCAGCTAGCTGCTGTCAGCAGTACTTCACAGGTTTATGTCCTTGCAATCCCCCATGAATACATACAGCCACTTTGCTGTGTAGTCACTATGTTTAACCAACGAATCAACGAAGACATGGTCCCAGAGAGTGAAAGACCATCAGGTGGTCTGAACAATTACATACAGACTTACAAAATACATAATTCTTTTGAATACCTCACCTCTATCACATCAGTTGCCATAAATTCCTGTTTATGCTTAGAACCACACTATAAATTTTTATAAATTTTCAACAGACGTCCACTACTGCCAACATATCCATAGTTGTCAGGGAAACCCTATCCCTTGCCAGGGGCGCCACTGCGCAAGCGCAAGGCGGGAATCACCTCACTTCTTTCCTGTGTGTCCAGATGACAACAAGGAAAAATTTTGTTGCACATCCGAACACGTGATTGAGTTCCACACTTTCAAGCACATTAGATCTTCTCAAGATTCATAGACTACAAGCAGTGAGCAGTTCTACAAATAAGCAGAATGGGGGTATAGAAGATCGGAGTCTCTAGTAAGCAATTAGTTAAGAAAAGTGTTGTGGGATGAGATCTTCATCTCATAAACAGACACCCGTCTGTTCGGGCTGTGGGCAAGACCAGGCTCCCGGTGACCCTCACCCTACTAGATGTCTCTCATGCAAGAAAAGCAGCTGTACACAGAAGTCAAGGTGCAGCTATTGCAAGCATCTGTCAAAAGAAAAATTACAAAAAGATCACTAGAGCATCAACATCAAGAAAACAAGTGATTAAGCCCTTGGCGGCCAAAATTAATCACGTGGGTGACAAGCGAGTGTCGTGAGAGGGCGCCGTCATATATCGCTCATCCCACTCTCCCAATAAAGTTGAGGAGCAGATGCATTTTACCGGCCTTAACACAGCCTCTAACTTGCATCCGGCAACGTCTGGTATGGTCGATCATCGAGTTTGGCCAGAAACTAATGATCTTCACCCTCTGCCGCGTTCCCCCTTTAACATAAATGAGTTCATGGAAAGAATAACAAGTTCAATGTCTGTTATGATTGACACACGCATGCAATCTATGTCTCAGGAAATCTCAGATCTAAAAGAATCAGTTAATCAAACCGGGCTTGGCCAATCAGCGATTGATCACGAGGGTAAACAGAGATCTAAGGCTGAATATGACAGTACCCCCTCATACAGCAGACATGCACAAGGTAAGGCTGAATCAGACTATGAGGACAGTAGGAGAATTATACTAAGAGACCGAGAATCTCATAGATCTTCTTCCTACCACGCTCACCATAGGGCACATCGTGAATCACGGTCTTCGCATCGCAGTATGCACAGAAATAGGCACCAGTCACCCTCAAGCCACTATGATAGACGAACTGACAAAACTCGTGCATATCAGGATAGTAAACCTAAGCGTGCGCCATCTCATGCTGCCACACAGTCCAGTTATTCGGGCGGAGAAAGCGAGGGAAATATGACATCACCATGCAGTTATAGATCACGTGATTCCCGCACAGCTTGCCGTAAATCAGACGACCGGGATTACAATACCCTCAGCCATACGACCCACTCCCAGCGCAGCCAGAGTAGGGGGTGCCGATCTACAGCTAACACTGATTATTCATGCTATGGGGACACTACTATGGAGGATGATTATAGACCAAACAATTACTCTCTTAGAGATATCATTGCAGAACTTTATGAGCTAATGCCCTCCTTAAAACCAGATCAGGACAGTACGCCTGTTAAACCCTTGATTGAACGTGCAGGGTATGAGGGACCCGTCGGGGGGACTGAACAATTCCATACCCTTCCGCGCCCGTCATATATGGATGACGTCATCAAGAAAACCGAAAATCAATTGAATTTTGCAGCAGGAACTAGTGCTAGACTGAGGCCTATCTATGATAAGTCTGCTTACAAGACACACGATGATCCTTTCGCACTACAGCCTATCATTGACGAAGATTACTTTGATCTGGTTAAGAAACCTAACCCCAATATGCGCATTGACATGGCCAAGATCAAGAACTTAGATAAAGTCAACAAACAGATGATTAATATCAGTTTGTACATTAACTTGTTAGCAGCTGGTATTCGCCATGTCATACCCCCGTACAACCAGAGCGATGATCTGCCTTTAGACGCTTCCACGGAGATGACTAGTCAGAAGACGGGATTTATCCACAGCTCACTAGACCTCATACTGAAGATGCAGGAAGACCTTCAATCAGCACAAGTCTGGATGTCAGCACAGTTCCTGCTCATGCAAAGAAGACACTTACTACAGCAAGTTCATCATGGGATGCCGGACCTGTTAAAGAGATCCATGATGTCACAGCCCATTACGTCATCGCAGATATTCAACGGTAGACTGAAGTCGGTAAAGGAAGCCATTATGTCGTCAACTAACCAGAAGTTTCAGGAATCCACCATCTCGTTAGCATCCAAGTTACAGAGACAGCCGGCAGTTACTCAGCACCAACAACAGAATCCTAGACCCCGGCGTGAACAGTCCTACCGGGATTCTTTTCAAGCCTCTACACAGAGAAACAGATCGTATCAACCCAGGTACAGGAACTCCAAAGTTGATCTTCCCACTTCGCAGAGAGGACTTGGCAGAGGAAGAGGCAGGTCCCGTAGGGGCCCCCTCCGGAAATGACTCAACCATGAATCTACAGACCCGTCCAGATCCTACCGACTTCGCCTGCCCTACGGACAACGATTTAGAATTACGGAAGACCAAGGACACGACAACACCGAATCCAGTCGAACTAGCCAATCTCACAGACATCAACCCAAGACTACCTAAGTTCAGCTCTCACCCTATTCCGGGACCAGTCGGAGGCCGTCTTATGCAGTACGCAGACAACTGGAAGACCATCACAGACGACTCATGGTTACTCGAAGTAGTAAGAAGAGGCTACAAACTTCACTTCTTAAAACGACCAAAACTAGCCATCCATCCTACCGGACCCCGATTCCAGCTATCAGGACTGAAGTTAATTGCAGCAGAAGTGGCCATACAAAAACTACTCACAGAAGGAGCTATCAGCACCCTAAAGGAGTCAGACACCACTCTCGGATTCTACTCCCCAGTATTCCTGGTACCGAAGAAGAATTCTTCAGAGATGCGATTAATAATAGACCTAAAAGTTCTGAACAAAGATTATCTGGAAAAACCACCCAGGTTTCAGATGGAATCTATAAAGAATTGGAAGAATTCCCTAAGACAAGCAGATTGGATGATAAGCATAGATCTCCAAGACGCCTATCTTCACGTCCCCATCCATCCAAGTCATCGTCGGTACCTACGCTTTGCTGTCAACAGTCAGAGATACCAATTCAGGGTACTACCATTCGGCATATCCATCGCCCCATGGTTATTTACCAGGATCACCAATCCCATCATCGGTTTAGCCCATCTAAAGCTCATAAGGCTGCACGGATACATAGACGATTTCCTATCGGCCGATCAGGACAAATCGCAAATCAGTTTAAACACAGTGTGTCTCATCCAACTTCTCACACACTTAGGATTCCCAATTCACCCTAAAAAATCAGCTAGTACCAACACAGGACATCACCTACATAGGCGCAAGATTTCTACTCAACAAGGGCATAGTAGCTCCCCCAGAAGACCGATATGCAAGAGTAGAGCACATGATAACAAGCGCACTAGATCAGCCCGTCAAGTCGAGACGCTGGTGGATGTCTTGCCTAGGCACGCTCACATCTATCCAAGACCTAACCTACAGAGGCAGACTACAATTACAGCCCTTGCAGATTTGGATGAATACCACCAAAAAAAAACTAGAGCTGGAAACATTAATCCAACCTCCACAAGTTCGAATCTCAGAACTCCTTTGGTGGCTGAATCGTCAAAATGTCATGCCAGGTATTCCACTAAATTACCCCACCCCCCTACATCAACTCTACACAGATGCATCAGGAGAAGGTTGGGGTGCCCATATGGACGATGTTACCATACAGGGAAAATAATCCTCCCAAGAGAAAGAGTTATACATCAATTGTCTAGAAATGAGAGCGATATATCTAGCATTAATAGCTTGGCTGGTAGAAGTACCTCTGAAACTCCCAGTACGTCACGACCTATTGAGACAACCAAAGACGGACATATTTTACAGCCGCCTCGATAACCTCCATCTTCACGCTTGGAAGTTATCTCGAATAAGATGCAAGCCGCCGGTTACTCTAAATTAGCTGCGCGAAGAGTGGCTAGCTCATGGAGACCAGCTTCATCCGCCCTATACAATAACAGATGGGACAAGTTCGTCAAGTGGAGAAGAGGAAAACAGTTACATGGAGATATAACGAAACCTATAGTAGCCGATTTCTTGCTCCATCTCAGAAACGACAAGAAATTACGACACGGCACTATCAAAGGCTATAGATCAGCCCTGGCATCAGTATTACAACACGATGGCCTATCTATAGGTACCCACCCAGTACTAAATCGACTCATGAAGTCCTTTGCCCTGGAAGACATAAAAGTACCACGTACCTTCCCAAAATGGGATCTATCTATAGTATTGTCAGCATTAATGAAAGCACCATATGAACCCATGAGTAGTGCGACATTACTATTAGTCTCCAAGAAAACTGCTTTTCTCCTAGCCATGGCTACGGCGGCTCGTGTGTCAGAACTACACGCTATTGATATCTCCACTGTAACTCATACCCAAGAATGGACATCAGTGTCGTTCAGATCGCTCCCATAATTTATTGCCAAAAACCAGTCGTCAACCTTCGGCCCTCTCGGACACAGGCAATACACAATACCAGCCTTAAGTAAAAGTGTGGACTTCCCGGATAGACTGCTTTGTCCCATAAGAGCCTTGAGATACTTCATTACAGCAACTCAACCCCACAGAAAGCAGAGGAAACGTCTCTTTATCTCTTGCAAGCCCTCGTCAGAAAAGGACATCACAAAGGGCACTGTAGCGGGATGGCTAAAATCAGTTATTACAGATAGCTGTAAAATGGCACAAGTCTCCACGCCGATTTGGGGAAACTGCAGGCCTCACGAAATCAGAGCACTTGCAACAAGCCTAGCCACATGGAATACAGCATCCATTGAACAAGTCGTAGCCAGTTGCCAGTGGAAGTCCTACAACACTTTTTCAAACTTGTACCTACGAGACATACAGACCGATCTAAATGGACTATACACTCTGGGGCCCTTGGTGGCTGCCCAGGTGATAGTCGCCTAGTAACCTTGTTCCCCTTCCTCTTCTGGGAAGGGAAAAAGAGGGGGGTGTGTGAAGATTTCAGAAGTACCTCATGAACTCAGGGTAAGTTGACTTTGTTACTGGGCTGCGCTATTGATTTAGTAAAACAGGGCAAATGGCAACACTGAAATCAGAGATCGAAGGATTAAGTGATATATGGTAATCTACATGATAGGAAATATCGATGTACTACCACCGGAAGTGACGTCATGGGAGACATTGCACCGGAATAACGTCAAGATACGTTAAATATCACTATCCAAAAGGGCATAACGGTAAACCACGTCATAGTGATACGAGAAAATAGAAGACATATACCACAATGGGCATGGTGTAACACCGGAAGTGACGTCACAGATGACATCATCACAAAGAGTGACATCATAATATGTCTAAGTATCACAAGGGAATATATATATACCCATCATATGATGTTTTGAAAATTCTATATGTCTAAGTCTTGTAAGTAGACTATTAGACATATCCGTTTAGATCCCCTTTTGGCATATAACCCGCCGGTCCCTCTGGTGTATGCTGGCAACTGATGTGATAGAGGTGAGGTATTCAAAAGAATTATCAAACAATAGTTATCATTGTGAATAATTCTAAGAATACCACCTCTATCACATCAGGAATTAATCCCTCCCACCTCCCCAAATATCTGCATCTAGTTGATGAGAGTAATGGGTTGGAAGAAGTGACTAGACTCCCACCTTGCGCATGCGCGGTGGCGCCCCTGGCAAGGGATAGAGTTTCCCTCACAACTATGGATATGTTGGCAGTGTAGTGGACGTCTGTTGAAAATTTATAAAAAATTGTAGTGTGGTTCTCAGCATAAACAGGAATTTATGGCAACTGATGTGATAGAGGTAAGGTATTCTTAGAATTATTCACAATGATAACTATTGTTTGATGTCACTACTGCACTGCAAGTAAGCTGTATGTTTTCAGAGGTGATGGAGGAACATTGTATAACCGGTGGGCACCTTGGGCACGCCAGAAACCTATGATTGTGGGTTCAAATGCCCATTCACCATGATTATGTTTCTAGGTTTATCAGCATCATACCCGTGCTCGTGGGTTTCACCGAAGTGGTAAACGTTTGAGACCTGCATGACTTCGGGCTTACCTCCCACATTAACCTGACACGCCGCGATATAACTGGAATCCTGTTAAAAGCGACGTTAAATCCAACTCACTCATATGGAGAGCTGAAACTTATAGAAAAGCTATTCTTTGCAACACTTTTGGTGTAGCTAGCTATGTGGGGTAGACTGTAGCTAACTGAGGAGGTAACATGTTTGCAGGTGCTTCCTGATGGAGGACAAGGGCTACCTGGTGGCTCACCCAGGGCTCATCGACCCCAATGGTAAAGGACCAGTAGAGCAGCAGCACATCACACACAAGGTGGGCACAGCAGACAACACTACTGTTACTTCAAATTTGGAATATAGTTGTTATGGATTTTTTCTCAGAGTTTTATTTATGTGGTGTGTCTGTTTCATCCTAAAGATTAACACTGTGTAGGACATCTGTAATAGATCAAATTATTTCTAATTCGGACAACCTTTTGCCAATTCTATCTCTTTGATCCCGATCAGTGTTACCTCCTTTGATCCCTCATGGTCCTTCTCGTCACCCATCATTGCACATGTTTGCCAAGCAGATTTGGTTATCCTTCAACCCCGGACTCAAACATTTGTCAATCCTTTGTTGGGAGGTTAATAAATATTCTAATTGATGTAACATTGCTATGAAGTTATGTACTACATTTAAGACATATACATCAACTGTTCAGTTGATAATATTTTATATTTATACCAAAACTTCAGTGATGACAGCATTGTACCACAGATAACACATTAATGTGTCATGTTTATAGGAACCCTTGGTGGCTAATGATATATTGTACCACACTGGCTTCGTGCAGAAGAAAGTTTGCAACAAGTATAATGACAGGACGGTACAGAGATTTTACAATGTAAGTGTAAAGTGTTTTTTGCAACTATCATAGATTTAGTTATGGGTATGTAACTTTTATCCTGTTTTGATATATAATTTACATAATCTGTTAGACCCGTAAAGATCCGGGGTAGAATAGGATCTTCAGCAACCCATGCTTGTTGACTAACAAGATCGGGTGGTCAGGCTCGCTGGCTTGGTTGATGCATGTCTTTGTATCCCAATCACTGGATTGTCTGGTCCAGACTCGATTATTTACAGACCGCCGTCATATAGCTGGAATATTGCTGAGTGTGGCGTTAAACAACAAACCAACCAACATAATCTATTAATTAGGTAGCAACTTGCAATGTCGACTGGAGCTGCCCAATTGGTATTTATGTGCTTTAACTGGGTATTGCACTTGTTTCAGTTCAACACCAGCCTAAATGGGGTGCTCACCAACATGGTGCATGGAGAGCACTGTGCTAGGTACCAGGTATGTGCTTGCACCAGCCCTACGCCTCAACACTTGTCTTTCAACTCACTGCACTTTTTTCATTGACAATTGGGAAATGTATTCGCCTGTTGACTACAGCATTACATTTTGAAATAACAGTGGCCAGCACAACTATGAATTTTCTCTGACCTTCATGATAAGGACTATTTCACAAAACAAGTATTGCAAATTAATCTCCCTGCACCAGCCACACCAAATTAAGTGAAAGATTAATATTAACACTTTTGTAGACAACTTTCGATCTTATTAAAATATATGTTACTATTTCCAGATGACACACATCCCCGGTACAAATGCTTTTCTTGGTATTGTCAACCATACCTGTGAGACAGCCACTGCATTCTGTCCGTGCAGCATGGTGGACCGGCTGTGTCTCAATTGTAACCGCATGGAGCAGAATGAATGTGAGTGTCCGTGTGAATGCCCACTTGAGATGAACCTGTGTACAGGGGAGCTGATGGACTTCGAGGACCTGTGAGTACTTTGTCTTGATGTACTTATCTACTTGAAACTTATCTTGGATCATGATAGCCATTTAACACACACAACATTGATAACTTAAAGCATTTCTTTCATGTCATGCCATTTGATTGCAATTTGTAAAATGTGTAATAGACAAATGCTCAGTGGACTTTTCAGTTGTGTTAACAATGACAGTGCTTGTTGTAGTAACCCAAGCTGCTTCCATGCCCCTGAGGAGGAGCGTCTGGTTGTTGCTGACCCGGTTATTGTAGAAGACCTGCAGCAGTGCTACCAGCCTCGGTGTGACCAGCGCAAGGCCAAGATGTGAGTAGCAATGACTGAGGACAAGTTTAGAAATTTTTTAGAATAAGGATGAGAATGCTGCTGCAACAGCTGTTGATCATCCATACGTAGTTACATAGCCAACTTGTAAACACCTCATGGGATGCTACACAAAGTACAGGGAAGCAGCCGTTGATCATCCATACGTAGTTACATAGCCAACTTGTAAACACCTCATGGGATGCTACACAAAGTACAGGGAAGCAGCCGTTGATCATCCATACGTAGTTACATAGCCAACTTGTAAACATCTCATGGGATGCTACACAAAGTACAGGGAAGCAGCCGTTGATCATCCATACGTAGTTACATAGCCAACTTGTAAACACCTCATGGGATGCTACACAAAGTACAGGGAAGCAGTCTGATCATCCATACGTAGTTACATAGCCAACTTGTAAACACCTCATGGGATGCTACACAAAGTACAGGGAAGCAGCCGTTGATCATCCATACGTAGTAACATAGCCAATTTGTAAACACCTCATGGGATGCACAGGGAAGCAGGGTTAAAGAGAGAAGTACTCAGCTCTGGGCCCATTTGCACAGAACAATCTTAGTTAGAATTGATCTTAGGCTGCTACAATCAACTTTACAATCACCATACAATTGTCCTATTCCACTTGCACAAACCGATCTTAGCGCGATTGAAAGACGGCTTGGAGTAAGACTGAAATCTTCAATGGTGGAGGTACGAATATCTTAAACTCGACTCCTGTCTACAGTTGTCTGCAAATGCGCATAGCTTGCGGTGCATACAATAAGTGGAACCGGTAACGACACACAACATGTACCTCCCTCCATCATACCTTGCACAGTTTCAAGAAAGGTCCCAATTATTTGAAGTATGTTATGACTACCTTTTCAAAACACAGAAAGACGCAGGATTTCAAGAATGCATGGAAGGGAAATAAGAATAATGAATAATGTTTCGAGAAAGCAGTTGTTTAATATATATTCACTGAGTATTAATTATATTGATAATTATATTTAAAAAGTGTGATATTAACGTTTGCTATTTATAAGATATTTTACACAAATTTCAAATGCCTCATCATGTGTATTTGCTTATTTAATGAATACATGTATTTTTTTTCTTTTAAATTCAGATATAAAAACCACTCGATTTTATGTTTAAACATGTATGATCTTCCTCTTCAATTTGTATTTATATGCAGATTAATTTAATGATAAATGAAAGGCAAAATAACAGACACGAATGTGACCCAAAAGAAATATAGGGGCAGTTCAGCGATTCAACAACATTGATACACTGGGTAACGTAGATTGTACTCTACTGGCTTAAGCAAGGGGAAACCACTCCAATCAAGAGTATAAACTAAGATAAGCTGCCCTTGATTTATCCAAAAAGTCTCGGACGTTACAAATCACTTGAAGACGACTTAGGTTTTTATCCTTCCCTTGTTTAGCAAAAATGTATGATGTTTCACACTTCTTTCAGCATTGAGTTGGATGGGAATATTCCTTTTAGCTATTGACTTCATAGTTATTTGGTTAAATTTGGCAATTAACGATATTTCTGATGTTAAATCTGTGGTGCGTTCTTTGTGTTGTTGAAGTGTCGGTTCGAATCATTAAGTTTAACAAAATAAAGAGGCAATGTTTGAACGTAAAGCAGATTATTTATGTGAAACAGACTAAGCCTTGCACGCCATTTTGTCAAGTTTACTCAGGGACTACAACAATCTCAGTTACTTAAGATTGGTCCGGACCAATTGTAAGTTTCGATTGTAGCTTACAATGAATGATCTTAGCCTACAATCGCTTTGTGCAAGTGGATTGCGATTGTACCTGAAGACTAAGATCGCAATTTTAAGGATTTACAATAATTGTAGCGCTAAGATCGCTTTGTGCAAGTGGATTGCGATTGTACCTGAAGACTAAGATCGCAATTTTAAGGATTTACAATAATTGTAGCGCTAAGATCGCTTTGTGCAAGTGGACCCTGGTGTGCATAGAGCTTGTTGTATTGCAGGGACTGTATGGGTGTGCTGGACTGTGAGTGGTGTCAGCTACAGGCAGATGAGAATACACCACTCAAGAACTCCTACTGTGCTAGTCAGAGGGAATGTTTTGGCGGAGTGGTTGGAGCGCCCACCCCATATGGAGATGAAATCAGTGGTAAATAGCATTAGGCATTTGATCATGGTCTCTTTACAGATGTTTATGAAACAAACAAGCCTCATGACGATGGAGCACTGATTATTTTACTTGCACTTGCTGCCAAACTATGTTAAGTATAGAAGTGCAATTCACTGATGTAAATACTTCTAAGTAACATGTTGTACTAATACTTTTTCTCGTGTATTTCATATTTGGAAGAAAAGATGAACATTTTTAAACCACTTAACATCAATAGTTATATTCCTGTACAAGGAGTCAAGTGCACACACTTGATATATGAATTTTGCATGCATATGTGTGTGTGAAAATCTAAAGTGGATATTTTCCAGCCATGGAACAAGAGTTTGACCCCAGCAAGCCAAAGAGTACCCCTGTGGGGCCTGTAGCAGGAGGCATCATGGGCTGTTTCCTATTAGTCGCCCTGGGAGTGTACTGCTACCGCCACCACGTGCATCGCAACTCCCACCACTACATCAGCACACTGCCAGACAACCAGAACCGGATGTCCCACTACTACAATGAGCCTGATGACCCGGAGCCAACTGAGGAGCAAGGAGCAGGTGTGTTGTCTCACTATATCATATCACATCTATATCTATAATTGTAAAAGGTGTAGACACTCAACTCATTTGAAATATAAAAAGACTGTTAAAAGTAAAATCATCACAGGTGGTAACAGCGTATTTTTAACATTGTACGTCTTGTTTTTAAAGTTTTAGGCTGGCTATGAAAATGAAAAGTGTTGTCCCTTTGGAATCTTTTATATCTGGTGGTCACCTAAACATGTTTGGTAACATACTCAGTACTGCGTTCTCCATCTTAAACATGGTTGTAACACTGTGGACAACACTCTGGACAGCAGATGACAGCACCTAGACTGATGGCAACCTGTGAAACAGCTTCTACATTATTGAATCGGCTGTCATTGAATTATTTCAAAGCTCATGACATCTGGCACCTGAACATGTTCCTCTGATGTAGTTTTGGTGTTGTTCAGTGTTGGCTGAAACCCACCTGTGTAGAGTAGGTCTTCAGCTACCCAGCTTGCTGTAAGAGGCGACTAACAGGATCAGGTTTTAGAATCGCTGACTTGGTTGATGCATGTCATCGTATCCCAATTGGATCGATGCTCATTGTGTCAATCACTGGATTGTCTGGTCGATTATTTACAGACAGTCGTTATATAGCTGGAATATTGCTGAGTGCGGCATTAAAAAGCAAAAAAACAAAAAAACAAAGCTGTAAAACTAATTCTCTCATGATGGTAACCATGGTACCTAGTTATTTGTCTTGTCAATTTCAGGTCACACCAACTTTGTGTTGGCATCATTCGAGAACCCAGCCAGTATTTCTCCATATCGAGTGAACACATCCTACCGCCGTCCCGCTGGTGGTGACAGTGACCATGGCTACAGTACAATGACACCACATGAAGACAGTGAACATGCCAGTCTGCCTTGCCTGGAACCTCTTCTTATTGGCAAGGACCGATACAAGCCACATGGCCTCACAAAGACTCCTATGTTGCCGCCACCTCCAACAACCAGTAGGCGAAGTCGTAGCCCCACTCCACCACAGACTCGACTGTCCACATACATGCCCATACCAGAACAGACTGTCATACCCTCTGAGTCAATATTGGGGCCTACTACAGTGATTGCAGAAGCCCCACATAGTGTTATTGCCAATGTGCAGGTACACATGGTGGACACACACTGAACTGAAGGAAGCCTAGCACTAGACTGCCAACACACTGGGCTTCATCTCTACTCTAGTGCTCACAAGCTGTGCCAGTGGTGGGGAACAAGGCACACTCCTAACTTCAGTAGTCAATTTCTCAGGGATACCTCACTATGGCAAATGTAGACTGTGTGTGAAGGCCAAATAAACACTGGCATGACTGCCACATGAATGATTTGGGAGAGCCAGCAGGCAGCTAGCTGATCAAGGAGTACACCAGATTGGGAGAGCCAGCAGGCAGCTAGCTGATCAAGGAGTACACCAGATTGGGAGAGCCAGCAGGCAGCTAGCTGATCAAGGAGTACACCAGATTGGGAGAGCCAGCAGGCAGCTAGCTGATCAAGGAGTACACCAGATTGGTAGAGCCAGCAGGCAGCTAGCTGATCAAGGAGTACACCAGATTGGTAGAGCCAGCAGGCAGCTAGCTGATCAAGGAGTACACCAGATTGGTAGAGCCAGCAGGCAGCTAGCTGATCAAGGAGTACACCAGATTGGGAGAGCCAGCAGGCAGCTAGCTGATCAAGGAGTACACCAGATTGGGAGAGCCAGCAGGCAGCTAGCTGATCAAGGAGTACACCAGATTGGTAGAGCCAGCAGGCAGCTAGCTGATCAAGGAGTACACCAGATTGGTAGAGCCAGCAGGCAGCTAGCTGATCAAGGAGTACACCAGATTGGTAGAGCCAGCAGGCAGCTAGCTGATCAAGGAGTACACCAGATTGGGAGAGCCAGCAGGCAGCTAGCTGATCAAGGAGTACACCAGATTGGGAGAGCCAGCAGGCAGCTAGCTGATCAAGGAGTACACCAGATTGGTAGAGCCAGCAGGCAGCTAGCTGATCAAGGAGTACACCAGATTGGGAGAGCCAGCAGGCAGCTAGCTGATATAGGAGTACACCAGTACACTGTGTGTTTCCAACTTGGATGTGATGATATTATTTAGTGCTCCGTTCTATCACCCTCTCACCTGTGTTCACCTTCTCTTGTATTGGAGATGGATTGTTTTCAGTGACAAATACGGACACCTGGTGAATGAACACAGACTACAACAAAAGCAGTCATACTGTTGCCAGAATCTTTTCAAAAGCGGGTGTTTGTCAAAATGGCAGTGTTTGGACCAATTTTTGAGCACTAGTACATTGTGTATTTGACCTTGTACAAGTGGAAAAAGGCATTTACTGTTTGCTATATTATTTCAATACCTCAGTAGGTATACATGTGGCATTTCCTCACTCTCTTCAGTGCAAGGCACATTGAGAGTCATTGTCTCTTTCGGAGATGGCATGTGCAAAAGCTTTTTAAAAACCACAGCGATGAATATGATTGGATAAGCTTGTATAACTTTACTGACCTCTGTGAACAGACATCCGAGTAGAGCCGGACATGTACGGGGTGAAAAAAGTGCTGTATAGTTCGCTAATGTATGTCGGCTAGATGTGTTTGTATATTTCATCCTGTTGTCTAGTGAATTAGGCAGTTGAGTGCTATTTCCTTTTCCATAGCTTTGCTGTGTAGCTGTCTTCCATGGCTGATTACCTCCCTTTCTTGTGTCTGCTACATTCTAAGTCAGTAGCAGGTAGCTACATCTATGTGGTTAAGCAACCCCAAAGACATTAATCAGATCACCATACACACAAATAGGGGAGACCTAATGTGATGTGCACAAAGAAGCGTGGTATGCCAGTTACCTCCCAGAATACTGTGTTCTATTGCCATGTTTCGTTGTCATGTTTTTTAAGATGATGAATTAAATTTAGAAAGTTTTGTGCGTGTCAGTTTCAGATCCAAAGATTTTGTTGTTAGCTTTATCAGCTAAGATATATACCATTTTTGATGTTTACACAATACAGCTTTATCCTTTACCTTGTTGTACTTTAACACACAGGACTTTCGATGTCTACAAAACTATTAATCCTTCATAAAACAAATGGAAATCACTTTCTATATTTAAAGTATTGAAAAATATTTGTTCATTAAGTAGACAACATTCACAATGAGTGTCAACGATAATATGTAACATACTATTGATATGAAGCAGAATTTATTATCTTGCTCGATCTTATGGCCAGCTTTTAGTCGAAAGACTTGTTATTATTTATATCTCAATGAAATATATAGTTGATCTCACTGTCAAAGATTATCAAATGTATTACAGAAGAAAGTTATATTTATGTATTAAGGGTTTCCACTTTCTCAATTTATTTTTTTTTTGGGGGGGGGGATGTTTAATGTGTTGATTCTTTAAATACTCCAATGTTTAACCTACGTTTAGTTCAAGTAGTCAGATGCTTATGAAGTCAGGTTTTCGGTAAAATTTCAAAGTTAAAGAGGAATATATATATGTATATGATATTTACAGTGTGTACATCATAGTGCAAAAGTATATGTGCTGTAAGTAGTTACCATAGAGTATATGATACAATTATGAAATGTACATATGTAAATAGCACAGAGGTTTTAGCTTTGTATTGTGTGACTGGTTTGCCCCCAGTCTAGTGTTATGTAGACTGGCAACTCTCCGATTCCTCCTGCAGGCTTCCTGTCCTTCTGTATGTGCTACGTTCATGTAATAGCAGTATCACTTGCTGGACGTGGGGTATGTGTGTGATGGAAGGAACACAAAAACTTAGTTGACCATCACTTTGTTGATATTATGGTTTCCTCGGACATGTGCCTACCAGGGTCTTAACTATGTAGGTTATCTAGGAATCTAGGCTGTTGAATGCTAATTGTTATCAAATTTTGTAAGTTGTAAATGTGGCTAATGCTCTTTTGCATTAGCATATTTTGTAATAAAAGAAAAGAATAAAAGTGGTTGTTTTTATTTATAACGTTTGTATGAAATATAATACTGTAATGGCACCGAATATGAAGACTACAGATGAGGAACATATTGCCGACATCATGACAGTTTCCTAGAGCTCTCCATGTTCATGGTGACCTTGAAGCTGCTCCATGTCACGTTTCATATGCCCACTTCTATACAAATCCAAGCAGAAGGATACTAAACTCTTGAGCTATTAAAACCGAAATTAAAACCCTCTGTATTAATTCCTGATTTACTGTCAAGTCAAGAGGCAGATTTCTTCCTCAGTTAACATTCTGGCCCTATAGCTGGAGCTTGTGTGCTTGACCATTTAATTATGTTCCCATGCTTGTGGTAAAAGTCTAAGATCTTCAGAACAAACCTGGGGAGATTTAAGTCCATCAGCTGTTTCATCTATCCGTTTACATCTACGTGTTCATTTTTTTAATTACGACATAGGTTCGGGATGTATTCAAGTGCGTATCTGGATTGTCAAAACCGATCAATCCAGTGTTTTTTCCTGCTCACAAGTTCGTCCAGCTTTCTTGTGTATTCTCACAGTTGCAGTCAATAATACAGGCTAGGGTATCTGCTTCCTACCATCCAACTGTGGGATTAAATGCATTGTGTGAGATAGGATGCGCTTAAATGTTTTTGAAATTTTAGTATAAATTGTATATTTCATTGTATATTTCATTTTACATACTTAGCCTATCTCACAAGCAATATGCCCAACCAACCATCCCCACATCTTAGTTCCTCTAGCCTATAGCTCTAAGAAAGAGAATGAGTTGGTAGAGAGATGCAACATGGTCAAAGCGTGGAAGGTTACCATGTACGAGAGAACAAAACTGACCCATAGTTAAAGCACGTTTCCCAAAAGGATGGAAGAAGAAAGAAGATATGCATAGTGTGAGATGGGATAATATATATATATATATATATATATATACTGAACTGCAAAAGAAACATCACCCCAAGTAACATTGCATGAAAAGTAATTGCATGGGTAATTTTTGGCAAAGTTTCTAAAATTTAACATTACATTGGCCGGAAAAATGAAATTTGATGATAAAAAAACAAAGCAGATGACAATAAAACCGATCGCCCAAATGCATCACGGCAACGGCCATGGTAACCTGATGCACGTGAGTTCCATGCAAATTGAAATGCACATGTGTTCCCCTTATAAAAATCCACCCAGATCTGATAACATTCATTCTTTATTGAATTGTTACCACATGCCAAGATTGACAATAAATCAGCGACACCACGCCCTAAGACGATTGCAAGCGGGACAAACCGCCCAGCAAGTAGCCAGTGCATTTCAAGTCCACGTAAGGACCATATACAGGCTCCAGCAATAGCGGTACCAGCCCACCAACACTACAGGTGACCGCCCAAGTAGTGGAAGACTTAGGGTCACCACCCGACGTCAGGATCGTCAGATTGTGCGATAGCATCTTCAAGATCACTTTGTTACTGCTGCGGAAACTGCTCGACAGACCATGGGGACAAACCAGCAACACGTTAGTGTGGACACGATTGTCGACGATTGACGAGCAGACACCTCCACTGTCACAGGCCACACCGAGGACCCATTCTGACACCACATCATCGCCGGGACGGTCTTCAGTGGGCAACACGGCACGGACATTGGTGCCACCAGCAGCGGAGAAGAGTCCTCTTCTCAGACGAGAGCCGTTACTGTATCTCAACAGCAGATGGCAGAGAGAGAGTCTGGCCACAATGTAGGGAACACTATTCGGAGAGACTCGTAGGGTGGTCCGAGCATCATGGTGTGGAATGGAATTGGTCTAGCACAGAGGGTCGGCCCTGTGGTCTTCCAGAACATCAGTCCAGGGAGAGGCAATGGTGTCACAGCAGCTCGGTACATTGATCAAGTCTTGAGACCACACGCCAGACCTCATTTAGCACGTCGCCGCAACCACGAGTTTCAGCATGATAACGCCCATGCCCATACTGTGAGAGCAACAAGAGACTTCCTCAAGCTGAATGGCATCAGAACCATGCAGTGGTCTGCCCTCAGTCCCGATTTTAGTCCCATTGAGCACCTGTGGGACGAGATTCAAAGACAGCTGAATGACGTCCGACCAAGGCCGACAACTGCAGCTGAACTGTGTCAGGCGTTCCTCAGAGTGTGGGCTCAAGTGCCAATGGTCTTCATCAATCGCCTCATCCATTCTCTGTATGACGTTGCACAGCAGTCATCAAATGCACATGGCGGACACACAAGAAACTGACTTGTGATATCATTTTCTCAGAGATTAGTGTTGTGTTTCACTTTAAGAACATTTGACACTTTAATTTCAACCTTGATGATCAGTTTTGCCATGTTTAATCTTTTCAATATGTCTCAAAGTATGTTTACAGTGTTTGGACAAATAAGGTTTCTCATATATCTATCCATGGTGATGTTTCTTTTGCAGTTCAGTATATATACACAATAATCCCAAAGTGCACAATAAGATTTTTTCAGTTCCAAAACCAAAATGTGTTTCATATATCCACTTTTTCTACATATTTTATCTAACATATCTTAGAGTAGAAAGTTTTGTATTGTTGCAAATATATATTCATTTGCAATCTTATATTGACTGGACCTCCTACTGCCTTGAGATGATGAGTGGATGTGAGTGGTGCTCCAGCCCTTTTCCATGCATTTAGCAACTAAACATTATGTACTCTAGTGTTTCAAACCATCTGCAGGATTTGCCGCATGCATGCACACCTCAACATTTGCTAAGGACCACATCTTTGACTAAGATGACTATTTTGGTCCTAAGCAAATGTGATATATATATACTCCTCACGAAAAGTTAAGCAACAAATCTATTATGTGTCAGTCCATGTTCATATATTCAGCAATACAAAGAAAGAGCACAAACACACATTGTCCTCAAAGGGAACTGAAAAGTGTTTATGCCTAATAGGTTTACAAATGATCAAAAACAGTATCATGAAAACAGTCGTGCAAAATGTGCTGCACTGAAAGATGAAAATCTTTAAATTTGAGTTTAAGTCATTTTGAAACAATGATCCAATGTTCAGTAACGTGTATGTCCACCATTGGCTTGAATGCAAGCTTCTACACGTCTTGGCATTGTCCAGATAAGCCTATCACGTGTCTGTTGTGGAATGTTCTGCCATTCTCTCCTTAAGGCCTGTTCAAGTTGATCCAGATTCTGAGGACGAACATGAAGACCATAAACACGCCTACCAAGAATGTCCCATGCATGTTCAATGGGATTAAGATCCGGAGACCTTGCAGGCCAGTCCATATGCATGATGTTGTTGGTCTGAAGAAGATCAGTGACAACTCTTGCTCGATGTGGACGAGCATTATCATCCATAAAGATGAAGTTAGGACCTGCTTGTTGTGCCAGGGGAATGATCACAGGTGTGACAATCTCGTCCCTGTACCGTACTCCAGTCATGGTACCACGTCTGATGACCACAAGATCAGTTCTGTGTCCAACCCTGATGCCAGCCCAGATCATCAAACTTCCACCTCCGTACTGGTCGTGTTCAGCAATTGTACAGTTGGCGTATCGTTCATTACAGTTTCCCCACACACGTGCCCTACCATCGTTGAAGTCAAGGCAGAATCTTGACTCGACTGTGAAGAGAACGTTACGCCAGCGATTGACCCTCCAGTTACGGCGTTGATTGGCCCAAGCAAGTCTCTGTTGTCGATGGTGTGCAGGCAGTGGGATACGTCGTACTGGTCGTCTGGACCTCAGATCCTGAGCGTGAAGTCTGTTTCTTACTGTCTGTGTTGAGACTCTGTTTCCTGCAACTCTCTGAAGGTCATTCTGGAGAGATCTGGCCGTAGTAAACCAGTTTCTCCGGGCTAGGGTGGCTAAATACCGGTCCTCACGAGGAGTTGTCACCCTTGGATGACCTGTGCGTGGTCTGTCTGTCATCAGTCCAGTTTCATGGTATCGAGTTATCGCTCTTGAGATGACACTGCGGTGAACATTAAAATGATTGACCCCCCTGTACCATTCCAACAATCTGAGCAACCTCAGTTGGCGTTAAGTGACGCCTAGCCTTGTCTAAAGTGTTAATGTCGACAAATTGCCCTTGCTGGCAGTTTTTAAGCAATCAGGGTGCATGGGTGAAGTGTGTAAAACATGCATGTCGTGCATTTTGCATGTGTGTTTTGAGGGTGGTTGTGTTCAGGCAATGTTATCAGTGTTATCAGGAACATCTACATGGAAAAGGCTTTAAGTCGAGTATTCGTAGGTAATTCTCCTGCCTGAATTTGTTCTCAATGGATGGCATTCAACACTGATGAGAATGTTGCACGGAAAATAATACTTGTTGCTTAACTTTTTGTGAGGAGTATATATATTTGGACAGAGCCTACCAAGTCCCATGTGGACCAGTTACATGTCTGCTGCAGCAAGGGAGCAACCAGATGGAGCTACCTAGTACCTATCACTGTGTTGTTCAGTTACAATTCCCTGTCTAGGTCGCTGTAGAGACCTACTAGCTATATCTAAGACTTCTCAAACAACTCAGATGATGATGAATAAAGGATTTAACTGGGTCCCTTAAAATGCATCTAGTTTTGTTTTACTTATTATACAGAGTATATATAAATGAAGTCAACTGTATTGAAGATTGAGATTCAGGAACAAGCCAAAAACAATAACATCAAATAACAATGACTAGTTGCCAAATTTTTATTCGGAATATAATTCAAAAACACTCTATAACAAGTTTGAAGAGAACTTCGGAGATAAGGACAGACTGATCAGAACTCCACCTGTGCCACTCTGCGTTCTACCTCATGCGATGTGACATACTCTCCAACCTGGTTCCTCTTTATTCTCTGGTTTGGTAAACTTGTTTGCCTGGACTCTGTCAGTTCAACTTCATCATCAAAGACAACCTGAAACAAAGGAGCTGTTAGACTGGCGTGTGACTATATCACTTCTTAGAACACATGGTACCCTCTGACTACAACATTCTATATTGTCATGTCTTCAGCTCGGAATGAAACACTTCAACAAGTTCATGCCAGAAGTACATACAAAACTTTATTTTGATCAGTTATAGCTAATGTGTAGCAGCACAATACTTCCATGCTGGCCCCAGTGCAGAATCTGGGGCAGAATTTGTCTTAAAGGCCAAGTAAAGTGAAAAACTTAATTGAGAAATTGTTGCAAATATCAGTCTGCCTAGATACATTAAATCAATTCCCTAGAAAAAAGTTATCAGATCATTCGTTAAAAAGTATTTCAATGTCTGAGTGAAAGTACTGAAATCACCCACCCCGTAATCAAATTCCAATACAATTTTTTTGGGGTGTGTGGCTTAAAGCTACCGGCCCAACCGGTCAGGATGTGTGGTCAATCAAGAGCAAATCTAAAAGTGTTGCTATTTCTGTTACCCCCGGTAATGTAGCATAAATAACAAAATCTTACAAAAATAACATTGCATACATTGTTGAGTGTTCGAAACAGCCTTTGCTGTTGACATTGTGAATAAATAAAGTAACAATGTCTTTATGAAACTAGCTTTTTATGCTTATGGTGGGGGTGGGGTGACACGCCGTGATATAACTGGAATACTGTTAAAAGCGGCGCTAAACCCAACTCACTCACTCACTGTTTGGGTACCATAAACCACACACTGCCATCAGACCTATTTCACACCATGCATGCCTTTCGGAGACATCTTCAACATTGTTACTAGAAAGGCATAAATTGACATAAGTTGTGTAATGAAAAGGATGAGCAGACAGATTAAAAAATCTGAGGCAGTAGGCAGACTTGGTGCCGACCCAATCATTGGAATTGAGCAGAAACCCGTTTTGACCCATGGCAGATTTTTTCGTTTAGGGGATGAATTTTGTCTGTTTTACACTAACTATTTCCAACTTTCCATTTCAAGTTGCTATGTTGAGTTTACTTGCCCATTTAAGAGTAGATTACTGATGATTGGGTTGTTTTGTGAGCAGGATCAAGTGTTTTCATCATGTTCAAACTGCATGGATCATTGTTCATGTCTGGTCTTGGCTTGATTGTTTAAAGGCCGTCATGAAATATTTGGAATATTACTTTCAACAACTTCAAACTTCAAAGATTCACTGTGCACTACTCACCTGCCTCCCCATGTTCTCTCCTCTCCCTGCTGCTGCACATCCCAGCCACAGGACCAGTGCCAACAGTACCAGCCCCATCAGCAGGTAGCTCAGCAGAGCGGGGTAGAGGTGCAGAGACAGGAGCAGACCCCCTGCCTGCACCATGCATAGGCTCACAGTACACACCACCTGATGACACGCAGATTAGCAAGCACTTTTATTGGACTTTTTAATACATCACTCTCTCTCTCTCTCTCTCTATATATATATATATATCATAATCTTGTAGCCAACTATTACAACACACTCTATTGTTTCACTACATGATATCTCGATGTTTTCTTATTTTTTCTGTTATTTCTTGCATTTAGATGGTTTATAAGTGAGATAAAGCACTACGCAACAATTTCATCAAGCATTTCAGGAGTTCTGATTTCAAGTTGAAATATTATTGGATAATAATAATTCACCATAACATACACTAACATATATGACCCTGCAAGCCAAATTAGCTATGAACACAAAAGCTGTGAGGTATTTTGAGATGTTCATGGTTTGTCTTGTCACGAAACATAATTCATAGCCAGCTTTGCCTTGTCACTAAACATACCTCCAGCATCAGATGGATATTCAATGGCAGCCTCTTCCATGTACATTTTCTGTGACACGAAAATAGATGTTAATAACTTACAACAGTTGAAAATGACATTCAAAGGTATATCAAAGTTGCTGTCATCATTGAAACTATTACATTTTCCACATAGTCTGGGAGCCAAAAGACACCCAGAAATACAATCTACTAAGCATTTAGAGCAGAATTGTTATACTACCATTTTATGCACATTTCGAATGACTGCAGGACTTGCAAAGCATGTGTACCGTCAACTTGGTGTCGACCGATAGTTTCCAAATCTTTTCATGTTTTTATTCAAGGTGCACAAATGATTTGATGCACCTCGCAAGGCAAGACCCGTTTTATTACAACAAAGATCTTGATAATCGTCAGATTGTCTTGATTTAGCTTTGCCGTATTGTTTGAATTAAATGCAAGTGATAAGAGACATGGAATCTGGTTGGTCAGTAGGAAGGACAAAGAAGGGACGTAACTTGTTATAGCTAATGGTGGCTCTACAATGGAGCCACAAAATTCCAGCGTATTTTGGCAAGAGTCCAATTAGAAGATAAACTTACTGTGTTTTTAATGGAGAGCTAGATTACCTGTAGATTTAACCACACTTTATTGAGTTAAAAATATGATGAGGTCACCAAATTGGTTGTCTCAATCAAAGGTTACCTGATTGTCCAATCGGATTCAAATAATTTCCACATCACATTCATGGTAGAATACAGTTTGAGGAGGAGGTCATTTTAAGTCAAGTGCAGTTGCTCTTCTGGTTTCTTCTTATTTGTGTTTCTAAATCCAATATATCATTTTCAATTTCTTCATATTTTTTCTCTTTTACTTTTTTCAAGTGTGTGGAATATGAGAAAAGTTTCAACAAAAGTTGTGACCTTGTGCCCCCTTGATGCTGTATATAGGCTGCAACTGTGGTGTTGTCTGTCGCAATTAGTACTGACGAGAGGTGTCTCCAGACAGCTGATATGCATCTTCCTATCCTGGCCTGACCATTTCCCTTGAACTGTGACATCATCCATGTGAGCTCTCCATCCCTCACCTGATGTGTCTGTGTAGAGGAGGTGGAAATATGAGAGGTATACCTGGTATCTCATTGTGACGTAGTAGCCACCAAAGTAGTTCTGACAGCAGAGCTGATGGAGTCTGAGTTAGGTCATCTAGTTTTAGCTCTTTGGTAGTGTACATCCAGGCTTGTAAGTGATGTAACTTCAGTCTGCCTCTGTAGGGTAGATCCTAGAGAGATGTAAGCATGCCAGGACATGACATCCACCATATGGTTTGGTCATGTGCGCTGAAAATCATTACTCTTGCTCTTAAGTATCCGTCTTCTGGATGTGCTAGGAAATGTTTTAGAAGCTTAAATCTTGCCCCTGTATGAACAATGTCTTGAGTAGGGACTAACTCTGACTTGAGAGTAGTTGAATGACGAACACTGAGGTCTTCTTGATCAGTCGATAGGTAGGTGTCAATGTAGACATGCATTCTTACTAGCTTTAGATGAGCAAACCTGATGACAGGGGTGGTTATCAGCCATGGGCTGATTGATATGGCGAATGATAGAACTTGAACTTGGACCTCTGCCATTTGACTGCGAATTGAAGATAAGGTTGACAGCTTGGATGAATGGGAACATGAAGACAGGCATCCTGTAAGTCTTATCATCCAATCTCCTAATCTGGGGGAGCTCCATGGCTTTTTGACTGACTTCATTTGGAACTTGTGAGGGCATACTAGATAGTCCTTGTTGAGTACTTTTAGATGAATTATCATGTGTATTTCTGATGTGTTTTCTTTGGTAGTGAGAAGACCAGAGAGAGAAGCCCTTGGTGGTGTCTGACTCTTTTCATGCACTGATGACTCCCTTGACTAGAAGCTGAGTGGCTGGTGGTATGCACTGGTGGTATGCTTTCTCTGTAGGTGCTATATCCTTGATAAGCTGAAACATTGCCCCAATATAGATGGTGTCTTGAGTAGATGCCTGCTCTGACTTGTCCGGGTGAACCTGGAAGCCCGGGTATGCGAGTAGTTCAATGAAGGCGACTGCATTCTGCTTGATCTGTGACTTGTCCTGAGAGTCGTTGATGTAGCCTTGTAGTCTTACTACCTGAAGATGAACAAATCTGATAACAGGGGTGGTAATCCGGGTAAATAGCATTGGAGTGATCAATATGCCAAACGGTAGAATGTTGACCTGGAACTTCTGCCTGTTGACTGCAAATTGTAGAAAAGGTTGACTCCTTGAATGAATGGGAACATGAAGATAGAGGAGTAAGTCTAGGCTTATCATCCTCATCTGGGAGTGTTTCTTAACTTCTGGACCACAAGACTTTGACATTGTAGATGTACCCTCTTCTTACAACCTCGAGGGCCAGACGTATTCTGTGATTGACTTCCAATTTTTGGTGTACTGCATCAGATGACCCCTGAGTGGTCCAGGGGTTCCGGTAGTGTTGAATTTCAGTAGCCTGCAATCAATGTCCGCAAGACAGGCAAGGACAACAGGATTTGGAGATATGTGTTGAACTTGAGACGAGTCACTCATATCTTGTCGAGACTACTGCAACGCTGCATAAGGTCTGTTTAGGTGTAGTTGGCCTTGGGACGTGCTGATCTGTCTTGCCGGGATGGGGCACGTGAGGAGTCACGCCTTGATGCCACATGCCTTTACTTGGGAGGATCTTGCTGAAGTTGATAATCTGCTGTATGTTTCTGCATTCTGGAAGCCAGGCTGATGGTGGGGGGAAAGAGATGACGTCTCTGATGCTGGCAGCAAAACAGTTGATGTAGGTAATGATGTTTAACATCTGCTTGTTAACAGCGTCAAGGTCCTTGAACCTGGCCATCTCAACTTGCATCTTGGTAGACAGTGATCTCCTGATAGTCTTCGTTGATGGTAAGATATTCTGCCAGTGACAATCGTGAGCATTGTTGGCTCTGGATGTGTGCAGTGATAGATCTGTCTATACATTGTCAGTATAAGAAGGGAAGGGGTGTGTGCTGAACTCCTCTGACTTAGACACCGGCTCTTCGTAGCCCACACGCTCAAAAAAGGATGCAAGTAACTCTAACCTATAACTCACTTCTTCACATGGTCTGTGTCATTCTCCTTTACAAAATCACACAACAAGAACCTCAATCCAATGCTTCTAGGAGACAGCATCAGTTGACATCGGGACTATTTATATACTTGTGTGGGTGAGAAGCTAGCATCAGTTGACATCGGGACTATTTATATACTTGTGTGGGTGAATAGCTAGCATCAGTTGACATCAGGACTATTTATATACTTGTGTGGGTGAATAGCTAGCATCAGTTGACATCAGGACTATTTATATACTTGTGTGGGTGAGAAGCTAGCATCAGTTGACATCGGGACTATTTATATACTTGTGTGGGTGAGTAGCTAGCATCTGTTGAGTAGTATAGGTAATGGGGATTCTGGCTCACTTCTACTGGAGTCAGATTTATATACCTATACCACTACTACAGAGGGAATTTTTTATGCAAAAATGATGATGCGATTCAACGATCGTCATGACATTAAACTAAATTGTAATAAAAATATTCTCTATTATTTTTACTCATACGTATACCATTATTTTGAACAAAGAGATATTCAACATTTTTACTAAGTTCTTTGTTCATTTTACTAGGAGACCAGACTATATACTCTTCTTGGTAATTGGAAAGAAACAATTGATGTCAGTATTTGGTTGGTTTGATATCAATGATATAATATATACCTTGTGGTAATTCTCTCCATTTGATAATTTTGTCTCTGAGCATAAATGCTTCGATAGCTTTTTCGAGTTCTTCCTTTGTTGGTTTGTAATTCTCCATTATTATATATTTATGTAAGCAATCGTTTAAATGTGATCCAATGATAGGAAGCTATCTATTTTTAATCTCCAACTAGTTCTTTGGTTTTGGCACGGAATAATTGACGCGCTTGTTGTCTCCCTTGTTCTATGAACTTTTTTTTCTCGTCTTCACTAATACCACTGGTCTTAAGAGAATTTGATCGAATCTCCTGCATCATTACGTTGTCACTTTAAATAATTTGGACCCCCTCAAGGGTTGCAATGGGTGATACTCTCGTATAAATAATACTGCAACGTTGACGTTGGTGTTTCTTGAGCCATTTAATTGATAGACCTGGTAATATTTCAAAGGCATCTTCCGGTACATCTCCAAACAAGACTTCAATAATAAGCGTAGAAAGATTAGGTATTGCACTCAAGTTATCTTTAATATCATTGAATTCAGTAACCAAATTTAAACTAACATTTTTAACTGCCGGACGACTCAATAACATATGACCTGGGTTTTCTGGCAGGGGAGAGACTAACACACTTTTTCGTTTTGATGGGATATAAGCCCCGAGTACAATCCCACTATTCATTATCTTAGTTAATTGATGTCCCTTACCCATCATCACATAAGGTGGGTTAATGACGATATTCAGTAGCCACTCGATTTTTGCTTCAATCATAGTCCTCCATTTATTATCATCATTGCGAGTAAGATTGTATGAAGTGTTTTTATTGAGTCTACTAACGTCGACATCGTTTAAATCTAGATTAACTGGGAATGCAACTTCTTTCCGCTTGTATACATTATCTTGTAAGAGTAAAGCGTATAACTTGCCATGGGTACCGGGTTTACTGAATCCTTCTGTGTCTCTGAGATCAGAAAGCGCAATTGTATTACATTGTCTGAGTGTTCCAGGGCCTGATAAATCAGGTAATATGGAGTGTTACACTCAAGTATCCTATATGTACAGGTTGATGTTTTACATCTAATACAGAAATTTTGAGGTCTGAAATAATACCCCGCTTTAATTTTTTATATTGTAATGTTGAGAAAGATTCCGTTCTACCACTATTATATTTTTCTTCTTTTACTGGAATAGCTCTTAGCAGAGTTGAAGGACTTTCGAGTTGAATATTATCCTTTGTACTGATCTGATCAAGATGGATGCACAACTCTTTATAGGGAACTAAATCGGGCAATTTAACTCCATGCACTGTTTCGTTGGGTTGGGTTTCTGTCATTATTCCTCCTTCGGAGTTTTTAAGTCCAAGTGTAATGAGGAGTACCGCCGTACTAATCCACCAGGGGCGTGCGTGTACTAGTGGTCATACTCTGTGACGGTTCTGCGATTGGAATGCGCTGCGAATCATTTAGCGCGAATTTCAAGTAGAGCCGTAGCCAAATTTATGTAAACATGGCCAGCCAGTAGCCTGCAACCTCGGGGTATCGCGGTACTTGTCATGTACGCTAAACGGAACAAAATGCACTCACTAACCTTTATGTTTATTCGTGTTCTCTGTATCAGATATCATTCATGTTATCAAACAATGCATATTTTACTTATAAAAGTTCATTATTTACGTCAGTAGCTCCGAGTAAAAGCCGGGCCTCGCGCTCAGTTTGACAAGGGAGAGAACTCCATCGTATCGCGGTACAGAGAAAAGTTGTGTATGGAGATCCGAATTGGACAAAAAGAGGACATAATTCTACCAACCACTTGGTATGATCATGCCAGACATCAGTGATTTGTACAGACAAGTGCAAAGAAAGCACAAGTAAAATTCTAAATGTGTTATCAGCAATAGGTATTCAATGCATATTTACCGAAATGTAAGAGAAAAATATTTTTATAAGTCAACATCAAAATATCAGAAATGATATTTTAAGATTGTTTAAAAAAAATTGGATGACAATAATTTGTCACAAAATGGAAAAATGTTAAAAGTCAACAATAAATATATAAAAAGCACTCCTAGTATGCCCAAAGTATGTATTTATCTTTTGGTTACTAGTGAAGAACGTATTTCTAAGTTTGGCATTATGGCCCTTATGATCTCCCAATAGATTCTGGGCACAGAGCGGGAAAAAATGTGCGGACTACGTAACTTCCGTTACCTCATTAGTCGTCATGAATATGCAGATAATCTAGTTCAGGTTGATAGAGAAAGTTTACTTGGGGAACTGCGGGTTATATCGTTAGCCATTGATAGATGGGGGTAAGGCATTATTACAACAGATGCCAGAAATATGTATCAACGGATTAATAACTCCTTACTTACAGCAAAATTTCACATTCCGAGGAAATTGAAATTGTTTACGAAGTGAGCACTTCCTGGTTACTGATTAGCATTAATAGACAGCCGCTAAGAGGCGTGTCCCGCGTGAACTACCGGAAATCTCAAATGCCGCGGTACCATGGGGTCCGAGTATACCTGCTATGGTCCGTGCCAAAACTCAAATGTGTGCTCTTTCAACGAAAAGCTTCGACAGCTGGAAGGAAACTTGAACTGATCGAGAGGTATGTAACCCATTTTTTTAGTTATCAAGTATGCTTACATTCATAATCTGCGATATGCACCGCAATTTCTACTAGGCCCTTTTCTTGCCTGTCAAATAAGCGCCATCTCTGTCACTGTCAGGCTTTCTGTGACTGACGAAATCAACTATCGATATATTTCAGTTGTTGCCTTCCATTAAACCATGACCTACTGTATAGTCACCTATAACCAAAGTACTAACTGTGGCTCCCAGTCTCAGATTATATAAATCCTCGACAAAAGGCGCAGTCTCCATTGCGTCGTCTGTTAACATTCACCGCACTCCAGAGACGTCACCTGTTTTCGAACACCCGATTGCTTTTGTAGTTTAGCGGGGATTTTTATGAATATGATCAGCAGTGTTTTGACACTTAGTTCTCAACAAAAATTCGGTACGACTTCCGCCCGTATCCGTCAAGATTTGTTTAAAAAAATAATTAAAAGGATTGAGCGTCAATGCATTGGACATATTACTTTAGGATGGGTGTTTCGGGTGGAAGATTTTCCCATAATTCTTGCAAGTCGACATTAAAACCCAGAAGGATTATACAACTTTGAAACCTGTTGTATTCACAAAATATAGATGTTTGTCAAATTATAGTGTCATATTAAAATTTTACTCTTCCTTTTCGTCATGATATGGGCCCCAAAATTCTGAATGACTTATGATAGGTGTACAGTGCAGTGCTAAATGACATTTCTGTGTCCATGAAATGATTACTGAAACTTGTCGAGTCTATGTCACATTAACAATTACCATATTTTTATCTAGGTATTTTATAAAACAGGGAAGTTTGCCTTCATCAATATCCTTGTCGAAATGAAAATATTTTTCCCAAAAAAGAAATTAAAGGAGGGAAGGGGTGAGAATATATATTCTCTCACTCTCTCACACACACTTACACACACACACACACACACACACACACACACTTACACACACACACACCACACACACGTGTTATCAAACATAGTTTAATCGTACAGGTTTCATTGCTTATTCGTGATTGATGCATGTCATTTATGAGATATATTAGTCATAGTGATAATGATATGAATTATTTACCTATAATATTATGCACTAATGCAAATCTGAAATAGTAGTTGCACAAATTAAAATATATTTAATTTTCATTTCAGACTTGAATCTTATGACAGAAATGATGATTTTGTTGGGCCATCTGTCTCCATCCCACGTCCAGAAGATACATCATGGCCAGTGTCAGGATTTCAACAGCTGATGCCTTCCCATCGTCAACTGCTGCCTCCCATTTCCAAAGAAACCATTGAGGGTTACTTCATCTACCGTATGGCAGGAGACAACCAAGCTGCCCATGATATCAAGGCCATAGAGAAAGGTTATCTGATGTTTGAGGGGGACAGGGTGCTGGCATGCAGTGTTCACATACGTGCATCTACTGATGTATACTTAAGTGGCATCGTCAGTGCATCTATGAAAAACAAGGTAAAATATTTACACACCCTAAAATAAAAAAATAAAATAAAACCTTTTTAAATTATAATGAAATTTGTACTCAAAGATGATGCTAATCCAAAATACATTTCTTGACACCAAACTGATTGAAAGCGAATTTATTAATGGGAAATTAAATTGCACATACATCACATTTTATGCATGACTTCTATGCTTGGGTTAATGGGGGTAGCCTAGTGGTCTAAGTGTTTACTCGTCTTGCTGAAGGGCCAGGTTTTGATTCCCTAAAAGGGTTCAATGTGTGAAGCCCATTTCTGGTGTCTCTAGCTGTGAAAGAGCTGGAATATTGCTAAAAGTGGTGCATAAACATACGTACTCACTCACTCTATCCTAGGTCACATACAATTACAAGCTGAAGGTGGAGAAGACCGGGGAGCCAGTCAACTCCCACTGCGAGTGTCCTGCAGGGAAAGGACCACATTCAACCTGTAAGCACATCGCTGTGGTGCTGTTGATGTTGGAGCATTTCATCTCAACTGGCAGTGTGCAAGTTGGAAAGAGCTGTACGGAAATCTTGCAGTTGTTCCACAAGCCCAAAATATCGTACAAAGGTAGGTCATATTACAGCCAAGGAAATATCATACCCAGGACTCAACTACAAGGTTATGATGAGGAAGAGCATATATGGATGTCAACTTCTTTATTATGAGGTTAAGGGGGGTTCCTCATTATATAGAAGTTGACATCCATATATTCTCTTCCTTATGTGTATCACTTCTAAATGCCGTAGAAAAGTTATGATGGTTTATGATTTTGTATATAAAAGAGAAACTTTATATGACTAAATACTTATGTGTTGGATATTGGAGTGGAAAAAGTTTTTAAATATTTGTATAAGTGTTGTTTTGAACAGGATTATTCTGGCAATGTAGTATCAAAATATTGTATTCAGGATCACCCGTAACAGCTGCAGAACTGCCATCAAAAAGAAAATGGTCACAGCATATGCTGGAAGATCCAAGGCCACATAAATACAGACAGATGAGTGGCTATAATGATCATGTGCGCAACATGATGACAAACTACTGCTCAGTCATCTCATAATATCGCCCTAAGATATCTTCACCCAAAGGCTGATGTCCAGACAGCTGCTGAAGACCATCACTATCTTAAACAGCCATTTACAGAGTACATGGTTGACATGCCATGAAGGTACACAACACTGGAAATTCTGTTGTATAATACATGTACATGTAAATTTCTTTAAAACCTAAAGTCTTTCAGATTTGATCTTTGTAATACACAGTTAAAATCATAGCTTGTGAGGAAACATAGCAACATCTTACTGTTTGGGGTTGTGTGATATACCTCTTGGTGCCACGGGACCATATATGGTCCCACACCCGCATAGTGCCAGGGGACCATTTATGGTCCCGAGAAAATGCCCTTTTTAAACTGTGAATTTTGATATTTAACACTGAGTGCGCAAAGTCAAAACTATAACATCATCACCCCAATCATCTTAGCTTTAACATCGTGTAACTCATGATCATACTTTATACCTAAATGCTACGGATTGCGAAATATTGCGAGATTAGTAAAGTGGCTACCGCTCTTCTCTGCCTTTTTCTGCCATGTTTGAACACCAAGCGAATGACGGCGAATTTTGATTATGCACCCATGTCACAAACACGTAAATATTTTCAGACAAAATCCTTGTTCATAAAAAAAAATATGACCTGAGTGGTCAGAAAGACCTATTTTTCCCAACTGTATACTTATTCACGTAAATACAATTCTGTTCACTCCTTTATGAACAAGTTTATTTACACGTTTTGTATATTTTTATCGACTATCAGTAATGGCAGAATTGTCGGTACACATGAGAAAACAACAGTGTATATTTCCATTACATTTATGACGTTCATTGAATGAATTTATGACCATCATCACCCTTATCATCTCAACGTTAATATCGTGTAACTCATATTTTATGCAGTGCTACGGATTGCGAAATATGGCGAGATTAGTAATGTGGTTACCGCTCTTCTAGGCCTTTTTCTGCCATGTTGAACTTCATGTGAATGAAGGCATTTTTTTATTATGCACCCATGTCACATACACGTTACTATTATTATAACAGACAGCCAATTTGAAAAAGAAATCTGATCGGACTGGTCAGAAAGGTTTACTAGTCCCCACTGTACAGTTATTGGCGTAAGAGTACTAACGTAGAGTCGGCCACAGAAGTTTTTTGTTCAAGTATTGCATATGTTTATCGACTGTGTGTCATGGCGATTTAGCACGGCGCTACATACCAACCGACAGTGCAGATTGTCTTTTTGTTTATGATGCTGATTTACAGAAAATATTCAAATCAAAGATATGGAAAGATAGCTATAATCGTTAATATTAAGTTGGTATAGTGTATATTTATGGGCAGAAGGTTAATGATCAAAACCTAAACATTGAATGGCCAAGCCCGAAGTGATCGACAGGGCACATTCGCATCATATCTGTGCCGCGATTTCTTGTTTACCGGTTGTCCTACATACTCTCCCGTTCAGACAAATAACTGCTTCTTTCTTTCATATGAAATGACTAAGAGTCATGTGTGATTGCTCAAACTACCTGACCTTGTGAGTGACTTGCCCTAACTGTTTCACATTTTGTCGCAAATGAAGATTTCAAAAGTGTGGCCACGACATCTAACGTGAGTCGACGCCATATTGTAAACAAATTGTGTCAAGGTCGGTTCCACATGTGGTAGCGCGGCCCCCGTTTCTGTCGATGGTACACGCGATACAAACATAATGCAACTACTGAAAACATCAACATAACTTCTACAATGATGACATCAATACCTGTTTGTATTTGGATTAACCGCTTATGGATACGCTGTGCTGTTAAGTTCGATTTTGATTTGTTTTTCCTTTCATGGAAACTGTGATAATGGCGCTGTGATTGGTTTGCTGAAATAGTATTTTCCATGAGTCTAATGTACATGGTACATGCTGTGATTGTAGAAGATAATTGATAACCAATTGTGTATGCATATATATCATCAAATACACATTACTAATCTCTTCAGAAAATGGAATGTAATATAGCTCGTTTTCAAACATTCCGCCATGGATATTAGATCAAAAATTAATATTAGATTTACAAATTATTTATGTACACTGTACTCTCGATTAACGTATGATAATCTATTGCAAGTCTTCAACTCTTATTTGATATGTCATCTGAAATGTCAGCAATGAGTAAAATTAATTTTATTTCGTTACAATCTGCAATTTTATTTAAATAGGCTAATAGACGGTCGGTGATTTCCCGCTGCTGTGACCTCGCGTGTTGTGACGTTGATGACGTCACATGAAACAGCTGATCTAATGTTGTGGTAGTATAATGGATACACGTGGTTTCATTTTCCAAATAACAATATTCTCTTTGACTGGACCAGAAAGCATACCTAGTACATCACGATTGGAAAATGTCTACGGCGACCGACGAGTGAATGAGACCGCTTATCATTTGTCTAACAGTGTTAGAATATTTGGCGCAGTTTTCTAATTTTGGTATGTTGACATGTGCTTTTCATATCTGTTTGAAGGCTTGATATTCCAAAAAAAATAATGTGCATTTAGTTGAGTACAGTGAGAAAGCTGTCAAAATGGACCAATATTAAACAACCTAGATTTTTAATATTTTAGCTTCATCTATTGGAATCTCGAATGGTTCAATTTATAACATAAACAGTAAAAGTAATTAGATCTACTCACAATATATAGATAATCAATTTCTGAAAGACAAAGAGTTTTCAGTGTGAATGTGATTTCGTTTTGATGTTTTATATAGTTATATTTATGTCTTTTTTTCACTCTGCATTATCTAAATTACCAAATACTTCGACAAGTGACATAGTAGTAATTAGATTCTACTTTGTTTTGTATCCTAAGTATGAAATAGATTTCTTTTTAAATAAATATTTGTCTAAGAGCAAAATAAATGCATTCTTGTGGGGTGTTTTTTTCCACCATTTTAATTTGTATATCTTCCCTCCAAGTTGTAGTTTAGCTAGGCCAAAATTAAGAAAAAAGGAAAGACATAATAAACCATTTTTATTATAGATTAGCTGGTTAACTTTTCGAAGTTCAATACCAAGAATATATTTTTCCTTTTATGACAAATAATTCCATTACTTTCATTGACCTACGATCATTATCTATTTCAAACTTTTCCTTTAGTAGAATGGGATGGAATGGGAAACTAGTGGAAATAAACTATCACATATGTCCTTAAATGTACATGTACATACCTAGCTAGGTGTAAATGCACTTCTAAATGAATAAATAAATGTAATATTTCATGGACTGGCCATACAAGTATATTTTGAGCAAAGGTCTAAGTTAGGCAGCCATGTGCGAAACATGAGCTGATACGAGGATGTATACGTTTTCTGGTGGTCATAGTGAAACAATGACATATGGCGCCCGAGTTGCTAGTGATCGAAAATAGGTTTGTTGAATAGATTTGCTGCCCATGAAAACGTTTCAACAATTTTGATTGAATCTACATGTACTTACTCTTGGGTGGTATTACGTTAGTATAATCTTGTTAATTGTTAAGAAATAATTATGATGCCCGATATTGAGCGATGTCAATTTGAGTATTGTTAGGGCTGTTTAGCGATCTTTCACATTTTGTCCTTTAAAAATGTACGATGTCAATTACCCCGAAGTTGTTTTTATCACTATTAAAGAGCACGGTCATTGAAACATACATGGACATAACCGGGATTTCTTCAAGATATACATTCCAAACTGTCATTCGTTTTGTGACATAATATTTGAAACAGTCTGCGTATGAATTAATCACGATCACTTCCGTCAATTTTGTTTTGATGTCAAAAACACGCACAATTTCATCGGGATTTTTTATCGGTAAATATAACTCACGGAAAATTCTCAGTGAATGTGTACTTCAACATAAATATCATATGTCTATCACTGTAAGGACATGTACTTGCTAATGATATGAATTATTGGTCATTTAGATTTCAAACAAGGGCGCTTACTTGACTTTGCTTGCCATATTCGGGTGCGTCCATATTACGATTAATGTGGAAAAGTAGGAAACTTATAATACCAGCACTTTTATCGATGGCTGGGCAGTGCATAGATCTTTTGGATTTGGTGACTCTAGATACTGTTGGAAAGACAATCAACTCGAGTTGCATGTTATACAATTTGGTTACATTGTGTGAAGAAATAAAGACGTTGCAACACTTTTGATACAATGTATACGTTTTTGTAACCGCGACGTCAGCACAGTGCGGCACTGAGCGGTTTGCAGGCTGACTGACGTCCAGGCACCATGAGGGTTAATGAGTCATTTGTAAAATGCAATTAACTAATTTTGAAAATGCCTAATCATGATCAAGCAGATTAGTTCCCTTGTAACAGAAAAATAGACTTGTATATTAGGTATTTTTCAGATTACTGACATGTAAAACAAACTATGTGAAAAAATATTGTTTGGGACATCTCTTTCATGTCTTGACTTTTGTTTTTCTTTACAGGTAACTGAGGAATCTGCGAAAGATATTGAGGCAGCAACGCAAGACCAGTCCCGGAGCCCAGTGTGGCACACACAAAGAAAGTGGCACCTCACAGCCTCAAGGTTTGGTGAAGTGAGCAAAATGACCAACCGAAGAAATAAGGAGTTATGTAAATCAATTGTGTCCACAAAAATATTATCATGTAAGCCTGTAATTCATGGAAAGCAGTATGAGAAAAGAGCACTTTCAAAATTTGAGTCCATGTACAATATCAAAACAAAAAAGGCAGGTCTATTTGTTTCCTGTTCTGAACCCTATCTGGGTGCTACGCCAGATGCCATTATTGATGCTGATAACTTGGTGGAGGTGAAATGTCCATATGCTGGAAGGACCTGGTAAACATTTTCCATATCTTCATTACAATGTAAACAATCAGATTTGTTTAAATCCCAGCAGTCACTACTACTGTCAGGTACAGGGACAGGTGTACTTAGCAAAGCGTCAATTTTGCTATTTTGTTGTTTACACATTCTGTGACATGTTTGTAGAAAAGGTCAGTGTTGATAAAGATTTCTGTCAGTACTCATTAATTCCAAAACTTGAACTGTTCTATACCAAACATCTAAGACCATACATTGCTTCTACATTGTAAATCATGTTTTTTACCCCTGGAAACATCATTAAGGCATTTATGAGTCCGAGCTTGTGTATGTACCAATGGTAATAACCTTACATGTATGTTTGATTCCCATTGGGAGTTTGTGTTTGTGTATAAAGCACATTCAGGTTGTCTTATTCTTGAAATTAACTCAAAATCTAAAAATGTCATACAGTTATATCCAGATCTAATAGAAATCTTCCTTGGACATTTTGTTGATGATTGTCTTTTCTCTTATTCGGTAATTGGTCTCCAGCGTCAAATCAACATTTTGGAAACTTATTGTGACAAATGGTGACTGTTCGTCAGTCTTTATAACTAAAGTATCATTTTATGCTTGGGTGTAAATTCTGTATCAATTAAAAAAAATAAATCCAAATAAGTTCACATCTTTTCCAAATTTCAATTTGTTTCACATGCTCATGTCAACATCATATGTTAAATTAATACAAATTATTATACTGTGCATACAGCATGCATATTCTGTGCCTTGATCTATATTTGCAATGAATAAGCAATTTGAATTGTAAATCATGCACATGTCCAATATGATTTAGCTACCATTAAGACAGTTTAGTGTGAAGTTGAAGATTCATGAAGATTCCATTTGAAGAATATACACAGTACTCCAATGATGTTCCATATATACACATATATTTATTCAGACACTCAAGAGAGAGATTTTTTATTTCCTCCAGATTTCATGGAACAGGTTTAGAACCTGTTACCACGATGTACATACACATTGTAAGAGCATCAGTGGAGCGGTACATTGAGCTCAGGTGTAACTACAGTACACAGAGTTAGAAATAATAATCTGCTATTACAAGTCATTGGCAAAGTTAAAATATTGTGGTTTTGGCTTGCCAATCAATTGTTTTGACTAAATATGGTTATACCACCCAACAAAAATGACAGCATGTCACCTTCATTTCAAAGCTTACCATATGCATAAATAACTAATGAAAAGAAGCAATTTCTTTGACACAAGAGAGATTCACATTTTAATATGACATGCTTGTGTCACACGTTACACTCCATAAACTTTTTGAGTCGTGAGGAGATTTTCACACTCCGTTGACAGCCAGAAGCCAGTACAAATGTAAGGTTAGCCTTGTATGAATATGTTTTCAGTGGGATAAGCCTCAAATAACTGAAATATTGTGAGCCCATTGCTGTTCTTCGTAGTTAAAAACTGTCTTGTTGACTAAAAATGACATATGTTTGATTGAAATGATTCAACTTTTGAAAATGTTGGTGCAAATAATGAAGTAACTTTCAGACAATGTAGGACTATATATATCACAGAAGTGATTGTCCATAGTATTGATTATGTACACTCATTGTTATAGTTTCAGTAGTTTCACATTCTCACTTCTTGATTGCTACAACACTAACATTGATTATACAATGATTCAATACAACTCATTTTTTTCTTAATCAGTCCTTTTGACTAATGCTATTTCAATTATTAATTTATCAATAAAACACATCATATTAGGTATTGTTAGACTTTACCTTACAAATTGAATTTTCAACACCACCAGTCACAATTTAAAGCCTTAAATAATTTAGTTCAGCTCTATAAATGTGAAAATGTAGGTAACTAATACTATATTGTCATTTAGATTTTGTTGAAGAGGAGTATCATATTATGTTTATATGCCCTAGGTACTCTGTGATTAGAATAAGGTATTTACCTTTTCATAGCTTTAACAACACTCATTCAGTGGTCAATTAGCTAAATACAAGAAATGTACATCTCCATAAATCTGTTGCTCTGTATATGAAACATGTTTTCAAATTACGAGCTCTCACATGACCACTTATTATTATGGAAAACTGTACTATAGGCCATGTGACCATACTGATTTTATTACTACTGTATAAGGCAGTGGGGCGGCCTTGTGGTTAAAGCGTTCGCTTGTCACACTGAAGACCCGGGTTCAATTCCCGACATTTGTACCATGGTTGAAGCTCATTTCTGGTGTCCCCCGTCAAGATATTGCTGGAATATTGCTAAAAGCGGTGTAAAACAATTCTCAATCACTAACACTACTGAATAAAATTCTACTACTACTACAAATTTTTAGTCACAGTTATCACAAAGAGATGCTTCAAGCAAATTCATTTACAATGAAATTTCTGAAATTTGAAATAGCAAAACAAACATAAACAATCCGCGATCCAAGTACTACTTTACTTGGTGGAAGATGTTTTTTCAGAATTTTGAAAGTCTTACTCAGACCAATTATACGTTCAACATGGATTCTTTTAGAAGCAATTCTTCTATCCTTAACAACATCTTCTGGTTCTAACTGTGACTTGCCTTTTAACATAGTTGGGGTGTTTACTTGAACATCTTGGGCTGCAAATAAGTCTTGAACCATAATGCCCCTGTCAGCCATAATGCTATCCTGTTTTTCAAACATACCATGTGATGGGTTAAGTAAAGGAGACTGTTCTATGATCTGTCTGTCACTTGCAGACCCCCCAAAAGATTCGCAAATAAATGAGACTGCCCCCCCTGGGTGTGCAACCGATCATGGTTTTCAATGTGTTTTGATGTTTATAGCTAGACCATGTCATGCTCTGAGCATCAACATGAGATGGCTTCTTTATTGATTTCTCTGTTGCATCCAAAATGACTCTAGTGTTTTTAAACTTCTTACCGAAATCTGTTGGCATGTGATCATCAACAGTTGCTCTTGATGGCCATATCTGTAGTTCCTTCAGTTGGAAATATAAAAAATTGATCCATGTTATAACAATTTGGGAAACAGTGGATGATGATATGCCAAACAAGAAACTTAATTCTATGTCATCCTTGGCCTGTCTTAATTTCATTAAGAGTTAAAAACAATTGGTCTTTTGGGTGCAAGAGTTCACACTGATAGTTCAGTTCAAAAACTGCTGGACCAAGCGAGTGAAAGAAAAACATGAAATGGTCATAATCTTGGAAACCAGCAAAGTACAAAACAGCTTTGGGATTATTGATCTAGGTTTCTATGGAACAACTTTCTAACAAACTGCACTGAGCAGACTGAGAGTTACTGGTACTTTGACATGTTTGAAGAGGCTCATTCAAGCTACTTGGGCTTGTGATATCACAATCCTCTCCAATACCGATTTCCACCTCCGACGACACATTCCATGTAGCTCTGTCGGCTTCTTCTTCACGGAGTTGATGTGCCCTCTTTGGTCGAGTTGGTAGTGTTGATGTACCGGTGCATGTTGATGTGGGAAGATGGAGGGAACCGCAGCTGCCCGGAGACGACTTCGTTCACCTTATGTTAAATACATTTGACGTAAGTTACAGAAAAATGAAAGGTTTCAATTTATTGAATGAAAACAAATGCATATTGAGGTGATTTTCCTCTTAAGAATTAAGAAAATAAGCATGTAGCTTTTAATTTTTTATAAGTCTTATTAATTATATGAAAATGCAGGTGAAAATATTACTACACCGAAGTAATGTTATATGTCGAACGACCTCAAATTCCTCCAGTGATTTACTTATAGAGTTTACCAATAATAGAAAATTGTACAAAACTGAGTTTCCCAGGCCTCGTTGAGTAATTCTTCTGTCGGAAGCTTCAGGCTTTATTTGTATGAGTAGTATAGGTAATAGGGGTTCTGGACCACTTCCACTGGAGCCGGATTCGTATACCTATACTGCTACTACAGGAGGATTTTTTTATGCCAAAATGATGATGCGATTTAATGATAGTCATAAGATTAAGTTAAATTGACTCTAGCTCACCAATACCTGGGGCCAATCATTGCTTCTATTAGTATAAAAATGATGATGTGATTCAACGAAAGTCGTTTTAAAAGAAATATCAATATTAATTAATAATGGATAAAATTTACTATAGCCCACGAGGATATTGGAAAGGTGTAGGAGCAATAAAAAAATTAGCCACCACGGCTAAGGTATCTAAAGATGTGGCCAAGGATTGGTTAAAGAAACAAGCGATGTGGCAAATATATTTACCGGCACCGCGTTATATACCGAAGAAGAAGTTTGATATTTTTACAACGAATGAAGTTCATCAGGCTGACCTCTTGTTTCTTCCCCACGATAAGGTAAAACGCAAAACGTATAAATACGCTTTAACCGTAGTGGATGTGGCTAGTCGATACAAAGAGGCTGAGCCATTAACCTCGAAAGAATCAACAGAGGTAGCTAATGCACTGAGTCGCATATATAAACGCGGACCGCTAAAATGGCCTAAGCTATTTCAAGTAGATCCCGGTCGCGAGTTTATGGGATCGGTAACTAAACTGTTAACAAAGAACGATGTCAAAATCGTCCGTGGTGAAAGAGAGGCCCACCGCAGTCAAGCTATCGTCGAAAGATTTAACAGGACATTAGCGGAACGTTTGTTTGGCTATCAGTATGGGATCGAAATGAAATCCGAGCGATTGAGATCAACCGAATGGGTGACACGATTATCAGCCGTTGTATCAGCGCTGAATAATGAAGTAACGAGATTAATAGGGAAGAAACCATCCCATGCTATTAAAATGAAATCCGTGACTTCCGAATCTTCAGCACCGAGGAGAGGCAAAGAACGAAAACTTCCGGATAGAGTAAGGGTAAGATATTTATACCAGGCAGGTGAACTCGAAGGAGGCCTACGTCGCGCAACCGATCCCATATGGTCCCTTAAGACGTATAACATTAGTCGATTGGTTACGAAAGAAGGAGAGCCCATTCTTTATTATCTTCAAGATGGACCGGGTAGGGCATTTGTACGAGAAGAGTTGTTCATAGTTCCCGATGGTACGGTATTACCACCATAACCATAAGCATAGGTATTTACACCATCATTATCAATCCATCTCTTTGTATCTAAGGGGGATAATGATGTCTTGTTCATTCTTAATCCATATATCCTATGATCGTAACTTCTTAAAGAGTTCATCTCGTGTTTGAACGTTCTACCGTTGAATAATGATTCTTTATACTGTTCGTGTTTGATATGCTTTTTTACAACATACTTCTTAACGCCCTTAGCTTTTCTTATCTCTCCATTATCGGACTTCTTTATAGAATACATCTTAGGTCTTAATCCCACATACTCCGCTATAGGGGTCCCAGCACATTCATCCTTCATCTTACCTAACACCTTTTTATTTACTACACTGTGCAGTGGATTATCTTTAGGGTAATCGCTCGTGTCGTACATATCTATTTTTCTGCCATATCTTTATACACATCCTCGGTTTGTATTTCCATCAACAAAGAATCTGTGTCGGTATATAACACCTCGCATCTATCACCGTATTGCTTCTTAAGTTCGTTGTAATAAAAGTCATACATTAAGTGTTTTGACAAGTCGAGAATACTCATACCGACATACACCGGTCTGTTGAATTTTATATTACTCTTCTGCATATGCAACGCGGCTAAGTCGTTATCAAATATCTTGCTTCTGTTAAAAGCCGGACTGGCTATAAGTTTCCTGAGTCTTTCTTCCTCATTAGATCTGACTAATTTAACATCAACACGCTTCCTTAGATTCTCCATAGTTTTACCAAATACCGAGTTATTCATGAGCTTATATAGATTCTTTTCGAAATCGCTGGTAGCTATCTTTCTTAAATCTGTGTTCAACCTTATATAGGGCTCCATCCAAGGGCTTTGATCGAACTTTAGAACTCTGTGTATTTTCTTAAGTTTCATACCTAACGATAGATACAACTGGAGATTTCTGTAGTGAACTATATATTTTGTCTTATCCATCAAATTTGGTACGAGTTTTTCTACGTTAGCTAACCTACTATTACCCATCAAGGAGCGTTGATATTCGGACATCCAATCTTTATTCACCATTAATCTTTCGGGAGCTAGCGGATAACTGTTATGATCTTTATGTAACGAACTTGGATATTCCAAGTCAACTTCTAGTATGTACCCTTTATTCACTTCGATATCATTCACATTGATATTATCGATATCATCGACCCATTCAAAACCACCAGTGGGTAAAGGTTGACTCATAGCCCATCCGTACAAATTGTTAGCGTCGAGATATAATATGTGGGTGTCGGGTTTACTGGGATCGTATCCTTCCACTAATTTATTATTAGCCTTAGAATACCTTTTAGCTGCCATCGATATACCACCTCTTAATCCTTTCTCAATAAACAAGTGCATATCGTAATCTGTGAGTAGTTTTAGTTCTACGCCGGTCTTCTTCAACAATGCATCCCACGATAGTCCGGGACTGGAATAGTACCATGCCGGGTCCAAGCCATATTGTTTGAAACACGTCTTTCTAAATATCTCGAATATATCGGCGAGTAACAGTACATCGGTTTTTAAGTACAGATCGTGATAATCGCCTAAATTCTTACAACCTAATTTATCCCAGACCGTCAGAGCGTGTTCATAATCGGCATCTGTTATTCTAGATTCTGTTAAGTTACTATAGAATGATTCGAGGGGTGGTAATTCAGTTTCTTCGAATCTAGACCAATCATCCATATATTCGTAAGGATATACACCTTTTCTCAGCAACAAATGACGTGTTATCTTATCGGTATATTTATTTGTTATCGCGAAGTCATCGGGATTGTTCGCATTAGCTAAATTGTCCAGGGAAGATAACAGAAACTGTACGGAGTCTATGAATCTAAGCCCATTACTTTGCTTTGTTCTAGATTTCCCATCCTTGTCCCTATAATGTATAGGTTTAGTCAACGAGAACGATATGTATTTTTCCATATTGTTAGGAATGCACGTTAAACCGCCGTCGGTCTTCGAGATAGCTTGCATAATGAGATGTGAATCGTATCCTCTAAGGTTATGAAACACAACGGGGATGGGTATTGTTTGAGCATTCATTTTTAGTTTCAAGTTACACTCATTATGAGCGGCTCCCCGATAATTACCCGTGACGTGACAATGATCTCTTACGGAATCCCCATCTAGGGGTTTATTACAAACGTGACAACTCGTTGACTTCTTATAGGCACTCCAATCATCCCTCGTCATACGCATGGGTATCTTACACGATAATTTTTCCCTGATTATTCTCTCTTCATTTTGTAGATATTCTAGGAACTTTCCCGCTGCATCGGGACCTCTGTAAATCACGGGCGGGTTTGTTTTCCCATCATACCTTACAACTATATATCCAAACCCACAAGGAATATGTTCTTGAGTTTTGTACGTAAAACTATTATCAGTATTATTGCGTTCGGTATTTTCTATGGGTTTGATAAGCGCTTCGAAGTCGGCGTAAATTACGTACGGTACTGGCATTTGATTACAATAATGTTCAAATTTTAATATATTTTTTCCCTCTTTAGGCATATCGATCCTGATAGCATTCTGTCCAACACCTCTACAGTCTTCTTTATGCGCTTCTAATAGATCTTGTCTGCTGTACCCATGCAGGCATCTTTCGCAGAAATATTTCTTTCCCTTATATTTAGTTTGATCGTATAATAGCTTGTTTAAACTCTTTATCCACGTATAATGATATTTACCATCTTTTTCGATCAGAAATGAATTGATTCTGGGAATATTTTCCGGAGCGGAGCTTATCCTGTGTACAACAATTCCTTTAGAATGTCCAAAAACATTTATAGCTAAATTATTTTGCTTTTCCACCTTATCAATTTGTGATATTGGTGTAGGTTCGTCTATACCATCGAAGTTGAGTCCATCGTTTTGGGGATAGCTAGAAGGTCTATCTGGATGCTTGTCTACGGGGAACAATGCAGATCTTATCATCATTCTTAAACAGTCATCGGATTTATTTTTTACGTTAATTATGGCTTTTTTCTTCTTATAATACGGGGGTAAATCTATATAAGATCCACCTTTGAAGGGCATATAATTTGCTATATCTAAATATAAACTATCGATTTTATCAACACCCCAACCCGAACCTCTATTAGTCCAGCGTTCTAAAGTTTCCTGTATCCTCTGAATTGATGTATCTAATGATGAGTTTATAGTATCGGATTCGGTTATAACTTCTTGATTGCTTCGGAAATATGGTTCGGTATATTCGGTGCTATCGTCTGTGTTACTTTTACTCAATGTCATTTTAATCATCAGCTGGTATTTTATACTATGTAAATCATCTAATTCCTCGTTAATTTTACTCGATATGATGGGCTTAATATCGTTAACATCCATGTTGGAATTAATATCCATCTTCCAACCTCTTAGATATTTACCAACGCCGGCGGATGTGGGTACAAATATTAATTCTTGTTGTTGATTATCATTATCATTATTATGTTGATTCTCAACATTATTAGGTTGAATATCATCATTATCAATAGGTTGATTATTATCTAGTAAAGCAATCAATTCAGCTCTTCTCATTCGAGAATAACCTCTCAGCCCACCGTTTCTCGCTCGAACTTTGAGTTCTCTAACAGTCTGGGGTCTGTTGTATTCCAAACCGAGTAAATCCATCAATTCAGCTTTTCTCATACGAGAATATCCACGCAGTCCACTTTGCTTTGCCATAGCTTTTAATTCTCTGACAAAAACCATTGTGGTTGAATGGTATATGCAAAATGAGACAAATGTCTAATTGGTTGTTTTCATATATCTAAATACATATTCTCCCCAACCTATTCCTCTCATTGATGTAATCTCTCTTCCTAGCATAAATAATTTGGTTCCTGACCCTATCAGCACCGTGTTCCTTACATAAACAATAACGACCTTTGACCCCTATCCCGCATACAGAACACGTATAGTTGATGTTTCCGCGCCTGATGTAATAGTTGTGTATCCCGCAGTAAAAAAAATCAACACAGCGTCGGTTACAAAGGGTAGTCTTTCCCATGAGTGTAAACTTGCAGTTATTCATGGTATATACATCTATCATATCATTTGTCTAAATGCAAATCACAGCTACACTGTGAGATATTGATTATGCAATTTATAGATCGCTCTAAACTAGGTCATGGCTTATACATATCCACAGCTGTCACTCCGACTTATGCATGGTATAGCTGAAAATCAATACAGAAGTCAATCCCAACATGATAAATGTGATCTCTCGGTTCTTTTGTTCCTCTGACGGTGTATAAAACTGACTCATTGTTGGTCTCGGTATTGGGTCTAGTTTTTTCCCATAAACGAGGAAGTATTCGTGCATGGCAGATTCAACATCCTTAAACGTTTGAATTGAATGTCCTTCCTTAATCAGTTGTTCATGAATAAAGTCTAATCTCTTCATTCTCTGCTGTGTATATTGTAACTGGGCTGCTTGGTATTGTTCTAAAGCTTTATTATGTCTCTTCTGCTCCGAACCTCTCATACTAGAAAATAAAAAATTACTCCCCGAAAAAGCTAGAGCATTAACAATAGCTCCACCGACCATCATCGCAATTGATGCCATATGTATAATAATATAAAATATTCAAATGTTTATATGAATATAAATATTCAAATGTTTAATTACTTCATTATGTCTTCCGGGATAAGTCCTTGTTTGATGAGCATATCCTTCGTTGCCATAGCTAATCCAATATCCAGAACCATCATTGGTATGTCATATCCATTAAAATCTAGCTTGGGAGGTGTGGCTTTAGTAATCATTTTAGCCATACGGGCATATCCAATGGCCAAGCCGGTGACCACCGCTGAATGATACGTCGCGTTTACCAACATTTTACCGTCTGTAGCTGGAGTAGTCATGCTTCTTATAGCATTATATGAGGACTAACCTCTAATTGAACTTGTTGTTGCGGCGGGGGTGACGTTTTCTCTTCTCCGGACTTATAAAAGAACCATACAGCCGCTATACCAGCAACTCCTACTAGTGCACATGTTTTAATCGGATTAATATTTGAATTATTTATTAATTTTGCTTTGCGCGCCAGCCCACCCTTTCTTCCTGCAGCTATTTTCAAAGGATTCTTAGTAACTCTAGCTTTCAGTATTTTCTAATTCACTGGTGGTGGTTCCTCATTCACTTGTTGTTCCGCAATCTGTTGTTGCGTTTCCACAATCTGTGGTTCCTCGTTCACAATCTGTGGTGTCACCTGTGTCTCCATTTATATTATTAAGTGGGCAGGTATGTTTAAATTGACAATACCTAGCCGTTATTAAAGCTGTGGTGAACGGAGCTAAGAACATTCCGTATCTATGATAAAACTCACAGCTCACTGCGCTTATAGCGTGTTCGATGAATGGGTCTTTCTCGAGAGATTCGCATAAATACAGGCGATGTTCTGCCGGGATGGGGAGAAACGTACTAGCTACGGCTGTGTATAGTTGTAATATAGAAGACCCTATCGTTTTAGTCATGGTAGCTCCCAGTCTAGACTCGTAACGAGCGTACAGTTTTTTAATTTCTTCGTCTGTCATGTTATCAATTTTTTCGATGGTATAATTTTCTCCCAAATATTGGGAACATTTTCCACCGGCTACCAAAGCGGCGAGTCTTTCTCTATGTTTATCTAAAGATTTATCAGCATGTTGATCTGCATCAGATTCTTTGAGCATTTGTTCGATGAGTTCGTCGCATTCCATAATGTAATACCTAAGGAGATATTTAAGTCTAACATAATATAATATGACATATCCAATACAACCCGTAATAATGAACTGTTGCGAAAGAATGAGGATTTCGAACCACATTTTATGTAATATTAACCGCTAATGTTTAATTTGCTACATTTTGCTATAATTTGCTACATTTTTGCTATAATTTTGCTACAATTTGCTATAATTTGCTAAGCAATTGCATAAGCAGCTGGTTGATCGGTTTTTAATACGAGTTTACAGTGCTTCGTTGCCGCTAACACTTTTGTGACTTTATCTTGTTCGCCCTTGGTATAAATGACATCATTTTCGCGTAAACATTCCTCGAATGAATCTCGATCTTTGCAATGAAACAGCGCTACCCATTTGGTCTGCTCTCTGAGATCTTTCAGGACAGAGTTGTATTTTTGAGTAAGCACCCAAACGCTATGTTGAGTATGCCGACCGGAGAATGCTAAATACGAAAGCATATCTTTCTTTTTTGTGAGTTCTTTACTCGCGCTGCAGTCGTCTATTACAAAAAGGGTCATTTCTCCTTTGTATTTTTCGTGACATACTCGGAGGCAGTCTTGTAAACGATCGCCCGGATCGACTCTGTGTACCCCGTCGTCATTCATTACCCAATCTCTCGATAGGTAGGTTTTATTAACGCTTATAGTCGGGCACAGAATAATGATATGATCGAAAACGTCCCGATAATGACTTTCTAAAATATCTAGAATAAAAGCTGTTTTTCCACAGCCCGTTTGACCGCATATGATAGCGCAGTGCGGATCTTTAGGTAAAAGATTATCAATAGATTGCTTGCACGAATCTCCCATTCTGTATATTAAGTTGCGCATCCATAATCACGTACAAATATATGTTTAATTTACCAGCCGCTTCCTGAAGCTTCGTTATCTGTATGGTGGCACCCTCGCTAGCATTTTCTATTCTCCTCCCACTGCCGTGTAATTGGTCATCGTCCGTTGTTCGCATGTCGAGCCATAGCGCGTACTTCGTGGTGAGGTATTCACCCATCGATACACTCCCGAGAGACAGATCTTTCACGACCGCGTTAACTTCCGGAGAACGTTTTATAGAAGGAAGTTTTTTAATCTCATCCCACTGGTGATACGCTAGCATTCCTTGGCTATATAGTTGATTAGGAACGCCCTCGATAGTCAATTCTACTTTTGTAATCTTGGGATTGTAGAACTTCTCGGTATTTCTTTTAAACGCATCGGAGGGGTCCTCGAACAACATTAAAATACCCTTTAACGACCTCGTGGGAACGTTTAGATTGATATTCCACATCGTATCTTTTTTGTCCCTCGTGATCGTACAAAATGGCTAAACTTCCGGTATACTGGTTACGAATTTGTGTGGCTAATTCGGGATCCGTTATCATATCGTACTCCAGCGAGATATTGTCAATAGAATAGCTAGCATCATCATTAGCAGATCTGATTACTCTACCGTAGTCATTAAAAGTGAGTTCGTATTCTAACCTATCGCCTAGGGATGCTTGATAAAAGGGCATGTGGGAATCTAGTTATTCAAAGTCTAGGGGAACATAGAATCTGTTACCTAATGCGTCGGCAACGGCCTTATCTTTTTCGTTGGTATCAACACCATTTTCAGCACCCACGCGCAGTCTCAATGTGTTCTTATTACAAATACCTTGGTACTGTAAGTTTTCCCGCTCTTTATCCGTTCTCCAGAGATCCATGTAGCAATAGTATACATCGCTATCGTCGATACTCAAAACCTCATTACCGCTAATTTTAATGGCGATTTTCTTAACGATAGCACGACATGTTCTGAACGGGCTCTCTGTTAACGTCTGTTGAAGTCAAACTAATCGTAAATGCTAGTCGGACAGTTCCCGGAACTAACACATCGTGTGCGCCGAGATTAGGAAAGCGAACCAGAAGCGTTTGATTCTGATCTATGGTACTAGGGTTATTAGTTATAGTTACAGACTGACGAATTCCTTTGACCCCTAATGGATCTCGAAGTCTACGTTGTGGGTTTAACTTGCGTCCGTATTGCGAAGACATTGTTTATATTGAAATTATGTACCCTATGTTTAATATAAAAATGGCTAATTTTGAACATAATAACTTAGATCTAAGTACATTTGATGACTTTGATAACTCAAACGAAGAGGGTACTGATGAAACCAACTTTGGCGGCACGAATCTTAACGATGAAATTTTACAATCAACCGTCAATGATTATTACGATGCCTTAAAAGATGATAAAAATTATGTTATCCCAATAGGTCGTGACTATTCAAAGTTTATGCTAGATAGTAAAGGAATATTGCGACTGCGTGACTCTCCGCATATTGATCTTATGCATTATAGTACTCGTAAGCCCCTAGCCTTGTCTACTATAGCTGGTAAACATAGCCGCGAGTTTGTTCGTGATAAATTAGGTTTTGTAGAATACGGACGAGCAAAACTTCCCGCGAAGACTACTAAGGTTCTTCGAACCGTGCGTACTGAACTCGGTAATACAGATGATTTGGAAGCAGCCTCTAATGTGGCCACGAACGGACTCGGAGAAATCTTAGATACCTATTACGATAATTCCACGTTACAGGTACCATATTCGGAGTTTAGTATTAGGGAATTACGAGGTCTTGACAAGGCAATGCGAACAATGCGGGGAGAACTCATCAATAATACAGCCAAGATATCCGAAATCGACAAGCATATAGCTAAAGAGAAAACAAAACTCGAACAGGCGGGCTATGAGTTCAGTAGACGCCGCGTAGCGGAAGGTTGCGTAACTTAGAAGACGAAAGATCGGCCCGCCTCGAAGCAGCTTCCAGTAATAGAAAGGCACTTCGTTCGCAAATCAGTCGTATTCGAGAAACTATCGATCAAGTCCTCAACGATGACACTACACTGGCCGATAAAATTAAAACATTGTTCAGAGAACAGGGAATAACCATTGCCAGTATTTTAACCGCGTTGGGTTTTATTATATCGACTTGGACTCTCTCGTTAACAGGTGGTAGTACAGGTGGAGGTACACCGCCTAGCGATAAAAATGGTATAAAAGAGTGGATAAAAAAGCATTTAAAAGCATTAGGTTCAGCACTGGGAAAGCTCGCTGAGAAAGCCGCGGCCGCACTTCCCGGTATAATAGGGAGTGTTGTTTCCTGGCTATTGAATTTATTAGCTAAGACCACCACTTGGCTTAGTCAAAACTTGTGGGGGTTGATCGTAGCAATTGCAGGGCTGTTGTACGTGTTCGCTAAGAACTATTTAACCAAATCAGTTCGCTAAGAACTATTTAACCAAATCATGAGTAAGCCAACCGAGACTCCACCCACTACGAGCGCTGTTTTTTCATCGATATGTTGTTGATTTTTAGCCTCAATATGCGGTGGTACTTGAGCATTAGTAGATGGTTGTGCATTAGTAGAAGTTTTAGCGATAGTTGGTGTTTGCGGCTTGACTATTCCCTTTTCGCCCGTGATCGTTTGCGTTATTAATTCAACGTTAATATCTGAATTTATACCTGGTTTTTGTTGATCGGTAGCGATAACAATTTTATTATTATAGCCTATCACTTGACCGATCTTAAGTTCCATATTACTTGGAGACATGTATAGTCCCGGCGCATAAACGAAGTCCACTTTGGATTGAGCGTACTGTAATGCATCTTGAAAACGCTTTATAGACGATGGTATGTCAACTGGTGAATTAATGGCGTCCTCCACGTTTGCGACAAACTGTTTTTGTGCATCGAGCGCCGTCCCAGTACCGATAATGGACGTTCGTGTTTGCGATTGTGCACCGAGAATTGCCCATACATAAGTTCTTATCGATTCATTAAATCTTACAACTCCTGGGTTAGTAAAATTATTTTCCGTTTTATCATTAAGAAATTCATTCCAAGCGTTTGCGGTATCGTTCATTTGTATAAATTTTGTAACAATATAAGCCAAACCACCCTTAAAACTCATAAGGGAACCTCTCCAATCGTTACTCGAAAGTTCCCAGCCATGATTAAGATTATGCAATCTTACAAAAAGATTGTCTTTCTGTAAGAATTTAAATGGATCGAATGGTCGATGAGTTTTTTTAACTAAATCATCGCTGACTTCTTTAACAGTTCTTTGTCCGCTGTACGGAACACCTAGACCATGGTTTGCTCCTTTAATACGCCAATCTTTACTCGTAGAAACATTAAATTCATTACAAATACGTTCATACGCGGACCTATCATAATTATTATTTGTGGAATTCCACGCTCGATCCTGCGGTAATGGAGCACTAATTTCTTTAAGTATACGTCTAATCTGATAATACACGTGAAATAATAAAACAGACTTATTTAGCATAAATCCTGGTGCATTAACAGATACGCCACATCCCGTTGTGGCACACCATATGGCAAAGTTTAACTGATTCTGCCAAAATTGCATAGGATTGTGAAACCAATCGTGCACCATTTTATCGCTAGTTGCCGTGACCCTGTACTTTTCAAAGATATCTGGGAATTTAACGAAAAATTCAGCACCAGAGGCAGTTACTATAATCGATTGATTAGTAATGTATCTCGATTTCATATTTAAGTTATGATATAGTATCATTGTATATTTAATATGTATGTTACACTACCTGGAATAACAAATGGTCAGTCTATTGAACTGCTTCATACTATCGATAACTCGGATGGACAACTCGAAGTCGCTCTATGTGATGTAACGTATTACCAACGGTGGACCAATATAAGTGCTGCGAGAAAAAATAATGAGATATTTATAATAGATGACCAAAATAGAATTAATAGAATTTTTACTATACCTGATGGGTATTACAGCATAAGCTCACTCAATGATTATTTTAAGGATGATATGGAATTTTTATTTTTAAATACTATTAAATTTAGTATCACACAAAATGAGTCGAATTGGACAATGAAAATCATCAATGGAAACGAAAAAATACTTATTGGTGAGAACTTAGCATACACACTTGGATTGGGAAGAGAAACAACATTATCTCCCGACGTAAGAATGTTTGTACCTAGTGCATTACCCGATTTAGTTCCCTATAAAGAGTTGTTCATCCATCTTGATCAAATAAGCACGACGGATAATATTCAACAAGAAAGTCCTTCAACTCTTCTCAGAAGTGTTCCAGTGAAAAATGAAAAATATAATAGCGGTAGAACGGAATCTTTCTCATCATTACAATATAAAAAATTAAAGCGGGGTATTATTTCAGACCTTAAAATTTCTGTATTAGATGTAAAACACCAACCAGTACATATAGGATACTTAAGTGTAACACTCCATATTATATAATGGTTGATTCCATATTTAAGTTATGATATAGTATCATTGTATATTTAATATGTATGTTACACTCCCGGGAATAACAAATGGCCAGTCTATTGAACTGCTTCATACTATCGATAACTCGGATGGACAACTCGAAATCGCTCTATGCGACGTAACATATTACCCACTGTGGACCAATATAAGTGCTGCGAGAGGTAATAATAAGATATGGATATTAGATGAACAAAATATTATTGAAAAATTCATTATTATACCTGATGGGTATTACAGCGTATGCGCACTCAATGATGACATTTTTAAGTCTAATAGAATTAGTCTAACACAAAATGAGTCCAATGGAATGTTGAAATTCGACACTGGAGAAAAAGGTGTACGGATTGTAGGGAACTTATCAGCTACACTTGGATTTACACGCGGAATTTTATCAATATTCAAGGCAACATTTGATGGAGAGACATTGTCCGATTTAGTTCCCTATAAAGAGTTGTGTATCCATCTTGATCAAATCAGTACGACAAATAATATTCAACTAGAAAGTCCTTCAACTTTGCTCAGAAGTGTTCCAGTGAAAAATGAAAAATATAATAGCGGTAGAACGGAATCTTTCTCGTCATTACAATATAAAAAATTGAAGCGGGGTATTATTTCAGACCTTAAAATTTCTGTATTAGATGTAAAACATCAACCTGTACATATAGGATACTTAAGTGTAACACTCCATATTAAAAATAATGGTTGATGCATCAGGCCCTGGAAAGAAAGACAATGTAATACAATTGCGCTTTCCGATCTCGGAGACACAGAAGGATTTGATAAACCCGGTTACAATGGTAAGTTATACGCTTTACACTTACACGATAATGTATACAAGCGGAAAGAAGTCACATTCAAGGGTAATCTAGAAGATTTAAGCGATGTCGACGTTAGTAGACTCATTAAAAACACTTCGTACAATATTACTCGCAACGACGATAATAAATGGACTATGGTCGAAGCAAACATCGATTGGCTACTGAATATCGTCATTACCCCACCTTATGTGATGATGGGTAAGGGACATAATTTAACTAAGATAATAAATAGTGGCATCGTACTCGCGGCTTATATCCCGTCAAAACGAAAAAGTGTGTTGGTCACTCCCCTGCCAGAAAACCCAGGTCATATGATATATAGTCGTCCGGCCTTAAAAAATGTTACTTTAAATTTGGTTACTGAATTCGAAGATATTAAAGATAACTTGAATGCAATACCTAATCTTTCTACGCTTATTATTGAAGTCTTGTTCGGAGATGCACAGGAAGATGCCTTCGATATATTACCAGGTCTATCGATTAAATGGCAAAAGAAACACCAACGTCAACGTTGCAGTATTATTCATATCGGAGCATCGCCCGTTGCAACCCTCGAGGGGGTCCAAATTATTAAAAGTGGTAGTATTTCTCTTTCTAAGATATTCTTGCCGTATAATATACATTTAATAAGGTTGATGTATAGTCTCAAAACATTTAAGCAAGACCAATTAAAGACTATTATATGATCGTTATATACACTATGAGTTTATATCCGGCGCTCAATGAAGCATTTGAAAAGATGGATACCGTTGATGGATTTCGATTACATCAAATAAGCGACATAAAACATCGAATAGAGAAGGATAGGGAGTTGAGACTTGGATTGTATAAAAAGTATCGCAGAGCCGTGAATGCTCTGGACGGAGTTAACACCGTGCTTTTAGTATCTGGCATGGGACTCGGTGTAGCGGGTATCGGTTTACTATCAACTATAATCGCCGCGCCTATCGTGATCGGCATGGAAATAACCGCTGGAGTCTCGGGACTGGCAGGAATAGCGATAAAATTCATTTCTCGTAGGTTACAAAAGAAAGCATTAAAACACGATAGTATTCGGATACTCGCCGAAGCAAAGTTGAACAGCATTGAGGATCATATTTCGACAGCAATGGCCGATTGTAAGATATCCGAGGATGAGTTTCGTTTAGTGCTGTCGGAACTCACCAAATACAATAAAATGAAGCAGGAGATTCGATCAAAATCTCGTAAGACCAGTGGTATTAGCGAAGACGAGAAAAAAAAGTTCATAGAAGAGGGGAGGCAACAAGCGCGTCAATTATTCCGTGCCAAAACCAAAGAACTGGTTGGAGATTAAAAATAGATTGCTTACTATCGTGTGATTACATTTAGACAAATGCTAACATAAATATATAATAATGGAGAAAGCTATTCAATGGAAAGAATTACCACAAGGTTTTTATTATATCAGTGATGTCAAACCAACCAAATACGGTTATCAATTGTTTCTTATCAATTTACAAAAAGAGTGTAGTTATATAGTCTGGTCTCCTAGTAAAATGAACGAAGAACTTAATAAAAATGTTGAATATCGCTTTATCGATAAAAATAATGAAGAATATTTTTATTACCATTTAGGCTCATCTAAAGCAATGATTGGCCCCAGGTATTGGTAGTGGTCCAGAACCATCATTACCTATAAAAATTTATATCATTGACTCCACCTAGAGCCAATTTAAGTTAATCTCATGACTATCATTAAATCGCATCATCATTTTGGCATAAAAAATTCCTCCTGTAGTAGCAGTATAGGTATACGAATCCGGCTCCAGTGGAAGTGGTCCAGAACCCCTATTACCTATACTACTGTATGGCTCCTTAAAAACAGGAATTAAACACAAAGCAACAAGAACAAACATTAACAATGAATCAACCAAAATAATAATATCTAAATTCACTTGCAAACATGGAATAAATCAACAATACACAAGTTGAAGACACATTCATGGTCGTTTTTTATGATATTCATTATCAAAATGTGTGTGTACGCTATACAGAGCTACAGATAAGCTGCATATTTGTGTAATATACTCTCAAAAAATATTCCAAACCCAATTACTCACTGATTATCTTGTGTACAAAAACGCATGCATTTAAGGAAAAACTCAAATGTATAAAAAAACAGCACCCGTTTATACCCAATGAAGCTTTTTCAGCAATCGTACAACAGGGCTAATTTCCGAAACACAATTATGAGCTAATTTACTATCTGAGTCAAGCCTATATATTAAGTACAGTTATATACATCTAATGATAAATGTTCACTAATTTTAGGGAAAATTCCAATAGAGTGATGAATGGATGAGTGAAATAATATTGGTTACCCTATGAAAAATGTTACACTTATAACCTATTTAATATAGAAACCCTAGAGAAAAAACTCAATTGCTCAAAAAAAGTTATCTGGAGCTCTGATTATAGAAATATCTTTACATTGCTCTATGCAAGCAGAAACCTGATCACATTTACTGAGGTAAATGGGTCTGTGAATGAACAGCTGCTGAACAGTAGCATGAGGATATTGGCTATTCAATATTAATAAATCACATTTTGACAAGTATATTTTTGTCTATGAATAAATTTACTTCGTAGTTATAGTTAATAAAAGAAAGATTGTTTACATAATAACATACATAAATAAATATACAATCAAATGTTTAGGCTTATTCATTAATGTTTGGGTCTGTGAATGAACAGCTGATAAACAGGGCCCAGTTACCAGTATCATGAGGATATTGGCTATTCGATATTTGTTATAGGCTAATATATTGTGCTTTTGCGCTTTTCTTTGCCAACATACAGAAAAAAAACGTAAGAAAACCATGCACAAATAATTATTTATCATTCTCAACAGACAAAATAATACTGTTTCTACGAACCCAATAGTGTATCCACGAAATCATCATCAGTGAAGTGAGCCCTACAGACTACGTCGCCTGTCCCTGGCTTCCACAGATTCTTTGTTGGAACATCAACTCTTCTTACCGCCACGCGCCATTTTTGTTGCAGGTCGGGGTCTGAAGGGTATTTATGTCCTCCAATCTTATTTTTACAACCCGGAACAGAGCAGTATCTTGGCATAGCTGATAACGGTCGAGTGAATCTTCGATACGAGCCACTTTGAAAGCTGACTTCCGGTTGTGGCTTATAACAACTAGTACAATTGCGCCACCTAGTGAGCAAATTGGGGCGGTGTCTCCCATTCATAAGCCCCATTCAATATCTAAACCCTTTTCTCCAGCGATTAAATTCAACATCCCATTCGACTCATTTTGTGGGAGACTAGCTCCCAAAGGTTTAAAAATTTCATCGTTGAGTGAGCATACACTGTAATACCCATCAGGTATAATGGTGGGTTTGAATAAATCATCAATTACGAATAACCTATTATTATCATTTCTCGCAGCACTTTTATTGGTCCACCGCGGTTAATATGCTACATCACATAGAGAGACTTCAAGTTGCCCAGCTGAGTTATCGATAGTATGAAGCAGTTGAATAGACTGACCATTTGTTATTCCCAGGAGTGTAACATACATATTAAATATACACAGATACTATATCATAACTTGAATATGAAATCAAACATTATTTTTAATATGGAGTGTTACACTCAAGTATCCTATATGTACAGGTTGATGTTTTACATCTAATACAGAAATTTTGAGGTCTGAAATAATACCCGCTTTAATTTTTTATATTGTAATGATGAGAAAGATTCCGTTCTACCGCTATTATATTTTTCATCTTTGACTGGAATAGCTCTCAACAGAGTAGAACGACTTTCTAGTTGAATATTACCCGTTGTACTGATCTGATTAAGATGGATGCACAACTCTTTATAGGGAACTAAATCGGGTAATTTAATTCCATGCAATGTTGTGTTGATCGATATTGTTCTTTTTACTAATTCGACTTCAAATCCAATTGTATCTGCTATGCCCCATCCAAGAAGTATACCATTTTCTCCAGCGCTTAATTTCAGTATCCCATTCGACTCATTTTGTGTGAGACTAGCTCTCCTAGGCTTAAAAATTTCATCATTGAGTGATACCCATCAGGTATAATAATGTTTTTTTCTTCACCCATTCTTAACCTATTATTTCTTTTCGCAGCATTTATATTGGTCCACCATGGGTAATATGTTACATCGCATAGGGCGACTTCAAGTATCGATAGTATGAAGCAGTTGAATAGACTGACCATTTGTTATTCCTAGGAGTGTAACATACATATTAAATATACAAAGATAATATATCATAACTTAAATATGAAATCAACTTACATTACTAATCAGTCGATTTTAGTAAGTGCCTCTGGTGCTAACTTTTTTGTTGAATTCCCTGATATCTTTGAAAAATATAGGGTCACGGCAACTAGCGATAAAATAGTGCACGATTGGTTTCACAATCCAATGCAATTTTGGCAGAACCAGTTAAACTTTGCCATATGGTGTACCACAACAGGATGTGGTGTATCTCTTTATGCCCCAGGATTTGAACTAAGTAAGTCTGTTTTATCATTTCACGTGTACTATCAGATTAGACGTATTCTTAAAGAAATTAGTGCCCCATTACTGCAGGATCGAGCATGGAATTCCACAAATAATCCGTACAATAGGTGGGCATTCGAACGTTTTTGTCAGGAATTTAATGTTTCTATGAGTAAAGATTGGCGTCTGAGTGGAGTTAACCATGGTCTAGGTATTTGGTACGCTGGTGCACACTCTGTTAAAGAAGTCAGCGATGATTTACTGAAAAGAGGTCGGCTTCTTCCGAGCTTTGCTCTCTCAAGTAACGAGTGGAAAGGCGACCGTATGAACTTTAAGGGTGGTTTTGCTTTCAGGTTGAGCAACCACCTGGAAATGCTTGGAATGAATTTCTTAATGATAAAACAGAAAATAATTTTACTAACCCAGGAGTTGTAAGAGTTAATGAATCAATAAGAACTCATGTATGGGCAATTTTTGGTGCACAATCGCAAACACAAACGGGAATAATTGGTTAAGGGACGGTGCTCGATGCACAAAAACAGTTTGTCGCAAATGTGGAGGATGCTATTAATTCACCAGTTGATATTCAATCTTCTATAAAGCGTTATCAAGATGTATTACAGTACGCTCAATCCAAAGTAGACTACGTTTATGTGGCAGGACTATACATGTCTCCGAGTAATATGGAACTTAAGATTGGTCAAGTGATAGGCGATAATAAAAAAAATTGTTATTGCTACCGATCAACAAAAACCAGGTATAAATTTAATTATTAACACCGAATTAATAACGCAAACAAACACAGGCGAAATGGTAATAGTAAAGCCACAGACACCACATGTTCACAACCATCTACCAACGCACAACCACAAGTGCCACCACATATTGAAGCTAAAAATCAACAACATATTGATGAAAAAACAGCGCTTATAGTAGGTGGAGTCGCGTTGGGTTTACTCATGATTTGGATAAATAGTCTTTAGCTGATAAGTACAACAGCCCAGCAATTGCTATGATCAGTGCCCACAAGTTTTGACTAAGCCAAGTGGTGGTTTTAGCTAACAAATTCAAGAGCCATGAAACAATACTCCCTATTATACCGGGAAATGCAGATGCGACTTTCCCAGCGAGCTTTCCCAGTGCTTCTCCTAATGCCTTTAAATGCTTTTTTATCCACTCTTTTATACCAACCCTATCACTAGGCGGTGTGCCACCTCCTGTACCACCACCACCGGTTAACGTGAGAGTCAAAGTCGATATAATAAATCCCAATGCGGTTAAAATACTGGCAATGGTTATTCCCTGTTCTCTGAACAATGGTTTAATTTTATCGGCCAGTGTAGTGTCATCGTTGAAGACTTGATCGATAGTTTCTCGAATTCCACTGATTTGTGAACGAAGTGCCTTTCTTTTACTGGAAGCCACTTGGAGGCAGGCCGATCTTTCGTCTTCTAAGTTACGCAATGTTTCTGCAACGCCGCGTCTACTGAATTCATCACCTGCCTGTTCAAGTTTTGTTTTCTCATAAGCTATAAGCTTGTCGAGTTCGGATAGTTTGGCTATATTATTGATGAGTTCTCCCCGCCTTGTTTGCACTGCCTTGTCAAGGCCTCGTAATTCCCTTATATTGTAATCAAATGATGGTAACATGGAATTATCGTAGTAGGTATCAAAGATTTCTCCTAGTCCGTCTGAGGCCAGCTTTGAGCTTTCTTCCAAATTATCTTTATCTATGGCTCTGAGTTCATCAAGCATAGTCTTCAGAGCCTTAGTAGTCTTCGCTGGAAGTTTTGCTTGTGAGAAGTCTACAAAACCTAATTCATTACAAACAAAGCTGATGCCGTGTTTAGTGGCTATCGTAGACAAAGCTAGGGGCTCACGAGTACGAGAATTCATGATATCAATATCCGGAGAGCCACTCAGTCGCAATATTCCTTTACTATCTATCGTAAACTTTGAATAGTCACAACCTTCTTTTAAGGCATCGTAATAATCATTTAAGGTTCATTGTAAAAGTTCATCGTTAAGATTCATAAAGCTGGTTTCATCAGTACCCTCTTCGATTGTACTCGGATTATCAAAGTTATCTAGATTAAAATCATCCATTTTTATATTAAACATAAGGTTACATAATTTCAATATATCAATGTCTTCGCAATACGGACGCAAGTTAAACCCACAACGTAGATTTCGGGATCCATTAGGGGTCAAAGCAATTCGCCAGTCTGTTACTATAACTAATAACCCGAGTACCATCTATCAGAATCAAACATTTCTGGTTCGCTTTTCTAATCTCGGCGCACACGATGTGTTAGTTCCGGGAACTGCATGACTATCATTAGTTTGAATTCTACCGACGCTAACAGAGAGCTCATTCAGAACATAGGTCGTGCGATTGTTAAGAAAATCGCGATTATAATTAGCGGCAATAAAGTTTTGAGTATTGACGACAGCATTGTATATTTCTGTTACATGGATCTCTGGAGAACGGCTAAAGAACGGGAAAACTTACAGTACCAAGGTATTTGTAATCAGAACACATTGAGACTGCGTGTAGGTTCTGATAGTGGTGATAATACCATTGTAGGAGATAAGGCCGTTGCTGATGCATAAGGTAACCGATTCTATATTCCGCTCGACTTTGAATTACTAGATAGTCACATGCCCTCTTATCAAGCATCACTAGGCGATAGGTTAGAATACAAACTCACTTTTAATGACTACAGCAGAGTAATCAAAGCTACTGAAGATCCTAGTAGCTATTCTATTGAAAATATCTCACTGGCGTATGATATGATAACAGATCCTGAATTAGCCAGACAAATTCGTAACCAGTGTACAGGAAGTTTAGCCATTTTGTACGATCGCGTGCTTTGACACCGAAAGATCACCAGTAACAAAAGTGAAACAACGTGGAATATCAATCTAAACGTCCAAACGAGATCGTTGAAGGGTATTTTAATGTTGTTTGAGGACCCCTCTGAAGCATTTGCAAGAGATACCAAGAAGTTCTACAACCCCAAGATTACAAAAGTAGAATTGACTATCGAGGCCGTGCCTAATCAACTATATAGTCAAGGTATACGAGCATATCAACAGTGGGATGAGATTAAAAAACTCCCTTCTATAAAACGAAGCCCAGAAGTTAACGCGGTCATGAAAGATCTGTCTCTTGGGAATTTGTCGATGGCTGAATTCCTTTCCACAAAGTATGCGCTATGGCTCGACATGCGAACAACAGACGATGATCAACTACACGGCAGTTGGCGGAGAATAGAAAATGCTAGTGAGGGTATTACTATACAGATAACGAAGCTCTTCAAAGCGGCTGGTAAATTAAACATATATTTGTACTTGATTATGGACGCGCAACTAATATACAGAATGGACGATTCGTGCAATCAATCTATTAATAATCTGTTACCTAAAGAACTGGACTATCATCTGCGGGCAAACGGGTTGCGAGAAACAGCTTTTATTCTAGATATTTTACAAAGTCATTATCGGAACGTTTTCCATCATATTATTATTTTGTGTCCGACTATAAGCGTTAATAAAACATACCTAAAGTTGATCCGGGCGATCGTTTACAAGACTGTTTATGAGTATGTCACGAAAAATACAAAGGAGAATCAACCCTTTTCATAATAGACGACTGCAGTGCGAGTAAAGAACTTACCAAAAAGAAAGATATGCTTTCATATTTAGCATTCTCCGGTCGGCATACTCAGCATAGCGTTTAGGTACTTACTCAAAAATACAACTCTGTTCTGAAAGATCTCAGAGAGCTGACCAAATCTGTAGCCCTGTTTCATTGCAAAGACAGAGATTCAATTGTGGAATGTCTACGCAAAAATGATGTTATCTATACCAAGCTCGAACGAGATAAAGTCAGAAAACTGTTAGCGGAAACGAAGCATTGTAAACTTGTATCAAAAACCGATCAACCAGCTGCTTATGCAATTGCTTAGCAAAAATAGCAAAAATATAGCAAAAATAGCAACTGCTAAGCATAATTATAGCAAAAATATAGCAAAAATAGCAAACATACGATTAATTGAACATTAGCGGTTATTATGCAATAATGGGGTTTGAAATCCTCATTCTTTCACAACAGTTTATTATTTCAGGCTGTATTGGATATGCCATATTTTATTATGTTAGACTTAAATATCTCCTTAGGTATTACATTATGGAATGCGATGAACTCATCGAACAAATGCTCAAAGAACCAGATCAACATGCAGAAGAACATACAGATAAATCTTTGGATAAACATAGATAAAGACTCGCTGCTTTGGAAGCCCGTGGAAAATGTTCCCAATATTTTGGGGGAAATTATACCACCAAAAAAATTGATAACAAGACGTAATTACGTGTATGTGGGATAGGGGTCAAAGGTCGTTATTGTTTATGTAAGAAACACGGTGCTGATAGGGTCAGGAACCGGATATTTATGCTAGGAAGAGAGATTACATCAACGAGAGGAATAGGTTGGGGAGAATACGTATTTAGATATATGAAAAACAACCATTTAGAGATTTGACTCATTTTGCATATACCATTAAACCACAATGGTTTTTGTGAGAGAGTTGAAGGCTTTGGCAAAACAACGTGGTCTACATGGATATTCTCGATTGTGAACAGCTGAATTGATCGATTTACTACAAACCCCAGACTGTTAGATAACTCAAAGCTCAAGCGAAAAGAGGTTATTCTCGAATGAGAAAAGCTGAATTGATCGCTTTACTAGATAAAAATAATCAATCAGTTAAAAAAAATAATCAACCAGTTGATGAGTTAAAATTTGTACCCACAACCGGCGTTGGTAAATATCTAAAAGGTTGGAAGATGGATATTAATTCCAACATGGATGTCAATGATGTTAAGCTCATCGTATCGAGCAAAATTAACGAGGAGTTAGATGATTTACATAGTATAAAATACCAGCTGACGGTTAAAATGTCATTGAGTAAAAGTAACGCAGACGATAGCGCTGAATATACCGTACCTTATTTCCAAAGCAATCAAGAAGTTATAACTGAATCCGATACTATAAGCACATCATTAGATACAACAATTCAGAGGATACAAGAAACTTTAGAACGCTGGACTAATAGAGGTTCGGGTTGGGGTGTGGATAAAATAGATAGTTTATATTTAGATATAGCAAATTATATGCCTTTCAAAGGTGGATCTTATATAGATTTACCCCCGTATTATAAAAAGAAAAAATCTATAGTTAATGTAAAAAATAAAGGTGATGGCTGTTTAAGAATTGCAATAAGATCTGCATTGTTCCCCGTAGACAAAAATCCAGATAGAGCTTCTAGCTATCCCCAAAACGATGGACTCAACTTTGATGGTATAGACGAACCTACACCAATCTCGCAAATTGATATGGTGGAAAAGCAAAATAATTTCACTATAAATGTTTTCGGACATTCTTCTAAAGGAATTGTTGTACACAGGATAAGCTCCGCTCCAGAACATATTCCCAGAATCAATTCATTTCTAATAAAAAAAGATGGTAAATATCATTATACATGGATAAAGAGTTTAAGCAGTCTATTATACAATCAAACAACCCATAAAGAAAAGAAATATTTCTGCGAAAGATGTCTGCATGAGTACAGCAGACAGGATCTATTAGAAGCGCATAAAGAAGACTGTAGAGGTGTTGGACAGACTGCTATCAGGATCGATATGCCTAAAGAGGGGAAAAATATTTAAAATTTGAACATAATTGTGATCAAATGCCAGTACCGTACGTAATTTACGCTGACTTCGAAGCACTTATCAAACCTATAGAAAATACGGAACACAATACTGATAGTAGTTTTACGTACAAAACTCAAGAACATATTCCTTGTGGGTTTGGATATATAGTTGTAAGGTATGATGGGAAAACAAACCCGCCCGTGATTTACAGAGGTCCCGATGCAGCGGGAAAGTTCCTAGAATATCAACAAAACGAAGAGAGAACAATCAGGGAATATTTATCGTGTAAGAAACCCATGTGTATGACGAGGGATGATTGGAGGGCCTATAAGAAGTCGACTAGTTGTCATGTTTGTAATAAACCTCTGAATGGGGATTCCGTAAGAGATCATTGCCACGTCACGGGTAATTATCGGGGAGCCCCGCATAACGAGTGTAACTTGAAACTAAAAAAAAATTCTCAAACAATACCCATCCCCATTGTGTTTCACAACCTTAGAGGATATGATTCGCATCTCATAATGCAAGCTATCTCAAAGACCGACGGCGGCTTAACGTGTATTCCTAACAATATGGAAAAATATATATCATTCTCGTTGACTAAAACTATACATTATACAGACAAGGATGGGAAAGCCAGAATAAAGCAAAGTAATGGGCTTAGATTCATAGACTCCGTACAGTTTCTGTTATCTTCCCTGGACAATTTAGCTAATGCGAACAATCCCATTTACTTTGCAATAACAAATCATTATACCGATCGGTTAACACGTCATTTGTTGTCCTTACGAATATATGGATGATTGGTCTAGATTCGACGAAACTAAATTAGATTCGACGAAATGGTTAATAAAGATTGGATGTCGGAATATCAACACTCCTTGATGGGTAATACTAGGTTAGCTAACGTAGAAAAACTTGTACCAAATTTGATGGATAAGACAAAATATATAGTTCACTACAGAAATCTCCAGTTATATCTATCGTTAGGTATGAAACTAAAGAAAATACACAGAGTTCTAAAGTTTGATCAAAGCCCTTGGATGGAGCCCTATATAAGGTTGAACACAGATTTAAGAAAGATAGCTACCAGCGATTTCGAAAAGAACCTATATAAGCTCATGAATAACTCGGTATTTGGTAAAACTATGGAGAATCTAAGGAAGCGCGTTGATGTTAAATTGGTCAGATCTAATGAGGAAAAAAGACTCAGGAAACTTATAGCCAGTCCGGCTTTTAACAGAAGCAAGATATTCAATAACGACTTAGCCACACTACATATGCAGAAGAGTAATATAAAATTCAACAGACCGGTGTACGTTGGTATGAGTATTCTTGACTTGTCAAAACACTTAATGTATGACTTTTATTACAATGAACTTAAGAAGCAATACGGTGATAGATGCGAGGTGTTATATACCGACACAGATTCTTTGTTGATGGAAATACAAACCGAGGATGTGTATAAAGATATGGCAGAAAAAATAGATATGTACGACACGAGCGATTACCCAAAAGAATAATCCACTGCACAGCATAGTAAATAAAAAGGTGTTAGGTAAGATGAATGATGAATGTGCTGGGACTCCTATAGCGGAGTATATTGGATTAAGACCTAAGATGTATTCTATAAAGAAGTCCGATACTGGGGAGATAAGAAAAGCTAAGGATATTAAACACGAACAGTATAAAGAAGCATTATTCAACGGTAGAACATTCAAACACGAGATGAACTCTTTAAGAAGTGTCAATCATAGGATATATGGATTAAGAATGAACAAGACATCATTATCCCCCTTAGATACAAAGAGATGGATTGATAAGGATGGTGTAACTACCTACGCTTATGGTTATGGTGATAACACTGTATCGTTGGGAACTATGAGCAACTCTTCTCGTACAAATGCCCTGCCCGGTCCATCTTTAAGATAATAAAGAATAGGCTCTCCTTCTTTCATAACCAACCGACTAATGTTATATATCTTAAGGGACCAAATCGGATCTGTGTGCGACGTAGGCCTCCTTCAAGTTCACCGGGCTGGTATAAATATCTTACGCTTACTCTATCCGGAAGTTTTTGTTCTTTGCCTCTATGCGGTGCTGAAGATTCGGAAGTCACAGATTTTATTTTGATCACATCAGATGGTTTCTTCCCGATTAATCTCGTTACTTCATTATTCAGCACTGATACAACAGCTGATAATCGTGTCACCCATTCGGTTGATCTCAATTGTTCCGATTTCATTTCGATCCCATACTGATAGCCAAACTGATTCTGCTAATGTCCGGTTAAATCTTTCAACGATAGCTTGACTACGGTGTGCCTCTTTTTCACCACGCCTGATTTCGACATCGTGCTTTGTTAACAGTTTATACGTTTTGCGTCTTACCTTATCATGGGGAAGGAACAAGGTCAGCTTGATGAACTTCATTCGTTGTAAAAATATCAAACTTCTTCCTCGGGATATAATGCGGTGCCGGTAAGTAAATTTGCCACATCGCTTGTTTCTTTGGCCAATCCTTGGCCACATCTTTAGATACCATAGCCGCAGTGGCTAATTTTTGTATTGCTCCTATACCTTTCCAATATCCTTGTGGGCTATAGTAAATTTTATTCATTATTAATTAATATTGATGTTTCTTTTAATACATCTCATGACGACCCTTGAATTGCATCATCGTTTTTGCATAAAAAATGTCTTCTGTAGTAGTGGTATAGGTATATAAATCTGACTCCAGTGGAAGTGAGCCAGAATCCCCATTACCTATACTACTAGTTGAGTGGTATAGATGATGGGGGTTCTGGCTCACTTCGGGCTCGCGTGTGATGGTCATGAATATGCATGAGGGCGTCTATTTTTAGATACGGACTCCTGTGACTTTATATAGGGCTCCATCCAAGGGCTTTGATCAAATTTTAGAACTCTGTGTATTTTCTTTAGTTTCATACCTAACGATAGATATAACTGGAGATTTCTGTAGTGAACTATATATTTTGTCTTATCCATCAAATTTGGTACAAGTTTTTCTACGTTAGCTAACCTTGTATTACCCATCAAGGAGTGTTGATATTCCGACATCCAATCTTTATTCACCATTAATCTTTCAGGAGCTAGCGGATAACTGTTATGATCTTTATGTAACGAATTTGGATATTCCAAATCAACTTCTAGTATGTACCCTTTATCAGAATCTGAGGGGATATCATTGTCTTCGATATCATCGACCCACTCAAAACCACTCGTGGGTAAAGGTTGACTCATAGCCCATCCATACAAATTGTTGGCGTCGAGATATAATATATGCGTTTCGGGTTTACTCAGATCATATCCTTCCACTAATTTATTATTAGCCTTAGAATACCTTTTAGCCGCCATCGATATACCACCTCTTAATCCTTTCTCAATAAACAAGTGCATATCGTAATCGGTGAGTAGTTTTAGTTCTACACCGGTCTTCTTCAACAATGCATCCCACGATAGTCCGGGACTGGAATAGTGCCATGCCGGATCCAAGCCGTTGTTTTAAACATGTCTTTCTAAATATCTCGAATATATCGGCGAGTAACAGTACATCGGTTTTTAAGTACAGATCGTGATAATCGCCTAAATTCTTACAACCTAATTTATCCCACACCGTCAGAGTGTTCATAATCGGCATCGATTATTTTAGATTCTGTTAAGTTACTATAGAATGATTCAAGGGATGGTAATTTAGTTTCGTCAAATCTAGAGCAATCATCCATATATTCGTAAGGATATAAACCTTTCCTCAACAACAAATGACGACACCAATCAGTATATTGATTTGTTATTGTAAAGTCATCGGGATTGTTCGCATTAGCTAAATTGTCCAGGGAAAATAACAGAAACTGTACGGAGTCTATGAATCTAAGCCCATTACTTTGCTTTATTCTGGCTTTCCCATCCTTGTCCGTATAATGTATAGATTTAGTCAATGAGAATGATATGTATTTTTCCATATTATTGGGATTACACGTTAAGCCGCCGTCGGTCTTTGAAATAGCTTGCATGATGAGATGTGAATCATATCCTCTATGGTTGTGAAACACAAAGGGGATGGGTATTGTTTGAGAATTCATTTTTAGTTTCAAGTTACACTCGTTATGCGGGGCTCCCCGATAATTACCCGTGACGTGGCAATGATCTCTTACGGAATCCCCATTCAGGGGTTTATTACAAATATGACAAATCGTTGACTTATTATAGGCCCTCCAATCATCCCTAGTCATGGGTTTCTTATGCGATAATTTTACGCTGATTATTCTCTCTTCTTTTTGCAGGTATTCTGGGAACTTTCCCGCTGCATCGGGGCCTCTATAAATCACGGGTGGGTTTGTTTTTCCATCATACCTTACAACTATATATCCAAACCCACAAGGAATATGTTCTTGAGTTTTGTACGTAAAACTACATTCAGTATAGTGTTCGGTATTTTCTATAGGTTTGATAAGTGCTTCGAAGTCGGCGTAAATTACGTGCGGTACTGGCATTTGATTACAATAATGTTCAAATTTTAGTATATTTTCTCCCTCTTTAGGCATATTGATCCTGAAAGCAGTCTGTCCAACACCTCTACAGTCTTCTTTATGCGCTTCTAATAGATCCTGTCTGCTGTACCCATGCTGGCATCTTTCGCAGAAATATTTCTTTTCTTTATGGGTTGTTTGATCGCATAATAGTCTGCTAAAACTCTTTATCCATATATAATGATATTTACCATCTTTTTTTATTAGAAATGAATTTGTTCGATGAGTTTGTCGCATTCCATAATGTTATACCTAAGGAGATATTTAAGTCTAACATAATGGAATATAACATATCCAATACAGCCAGAAATAATAAACTGTTGAGAAAGAATGAGGATTTCAAACCACATTATTACATAACAGCCGCTAATGTTCAATTTACTATATTTTTGCTATATTTACTATATTTTTGCTATATTTTGCTAAGCAGTTGCTATATTTGCTAAGCAGTTGCTACATTTTGCTAAGCAATTGCATAAGCAGCTGGTTGATCGGTTTTTAATACGAGTTTACAATGCTTCGTTTCTGCTAACAGTTTTCTGACTTTATCTTGCTCGAGCTTGGCATAAATAACATCATTTTCACGTAAACATTCCTCAAATGAATCTCTGTCTTTGCAATGAAACAGGGCTACCCATTTGGTCTGCCCTCTGAGATCTTTCAGCACAGAGTTGTATTTTTGAGTAAGTACCCAAACGCTATGTAGAGTATGCCGACCGGTGAATGCTAAATATGAAAGCATATCTTTCTTTTTGGTAAGTTCTTTACTAGCGCTGCAGTCGTCTATTATGAAAAGGGTTGATTCTCCTTTGTATTTTTAGTGACATCTCGTAAGCAGTCTTGTAAACAATCGCCAGGATCAACTCTGTGCACCCCGGGATCATTCATTTCCCAATCTCTCGATAGGTATGTTTTATTAACGTTTATAGTCGGGCACAGAATAATAATATGGTTGAAAACATCCCGATAATGACTTTGTAAAATATCTAGAATAAAAGCTGTTTTTCCGCAATCTGTTTGCCTGCAAATGATAGCGCAGTGCGGTTCTTTAGGTAAAATATCATTAATAGATCGCTTGCACGAATCTTCCATTCTGTATATTAAGTTGCGCGTCCATAATAACATACAAATATATATTTTAATTACCATAGGATTCCTGGATCTTAGTTATCTGCATAGTAACACCATCGCTGGCATTTTCTATTCTCCGCCCACTACCGTGTAGTTGGTCATCGTCCGTGGTTCGCATGCAGAGCCATAGCGCGTACTCCGTTGTGAGGTATTCACCCATCAATACATCCCCGAGAGACAGATCTTTCATGACCGCGTTCACTTCTGGGCTTCATTTTATAGAAGGGAGTTTATTAATCTCATCCCATTGGTGATACGCTAGCATTCCTTGACTATATAGTTGATTAGGCACGCCCTCGATAGTCAATTCTACTTTTGTAATCTTAGGATTGTAGAACTTCTCAGTATTTCTTTTAAATGCTTCAGAAGGGTCCTCAAACAACATTAAAATACCCTTCAACGATCTCGTGGGGATGTTTAGATTGATATTCCACATCGTATCTTTTTTGCTCCTTGTGATCTTTCGGTGTCGCAGCACGCGATCGTACAAAATAGCTAAACTTCCGGTATACTGATTACGAATTTGTCTGGCTAATTCAGGATCTGTTACCATATCATACTCCAGTGAGATATTGTCAATGGAATAGCTAGCATCTTCAGCAGCTCTGATTACTCTACCATAGTCTTTAAAAGTGAGTTCGTATTCTAACCTATCACCTAGGGATGCTTGATAGAAGGGCATGTGACTATCTAATAATTCAAAGTCGAGCGGAATATAGAATCGGTTACGTAATGCATCAGTAACAGCGAGATCTTTTACAATGGTATTATCACCATTATCAGCACCTACACGCAGTCTCAATGTGTTCCGATTACAAATACCCTGGTACTGTAAGTTTTCCCGCTCTTTATCTGTTCTCCAGAGATCCATGTAACAGAAATATACATCGCTATCATCGATACTCAAAACCTCATTACCACTAATTATAATCGCGATTTTCTTAACAATCGCACGACCTATGTTCTGAACGGGCTCCCTGTTAGCATCTGTAGAATTCAAACTAATTGTAAATGCTAGTCGGACAGTTCCCGGAACTAACACATCATGAGGACCTAGATTAGGAAAGCGAACCAGAAGCGTTTGATTCTGATAGATGGTACTCGGGTTATTAGTTATAGTTACAGACTGGCGAATTGCTTTGACCCCAAATGGATCCCGAAGCCTACGTTGTGGGTTTAACTTGCGTCCGTATTGCGAAGACATTGTTATATTAAAATTATGTTTACTTATGTTTAATATAAAAATGGATGATTTTAATCTAGATAACCCGAGTACAATCGAAGAGGCTACTGATGAAACCAGCTTTATGAATCTTAACAATGAACTTTTGAAACCAACCGTTAATGATTATTACGATACCTTAAAAGAAACTCCAATAGGTTGTGACTATTCAAAGTTTACGATAGATAGTAAAGGAATATTGCGACTGAGTGGCTCTCCGGATATTGATATTATGAATTCTTGTACTCGTAAGCCCCTAGCCTTGTCTATGATAGCCAGTAAACACGGCATCAACATTGTTCGTAATGAATTAGGTTTTGTAGACTACTCACGAGAAAAACTTTCTGTGAAGACTACTAAGGTTCTTCAGACTGTGCGTGCTGAACTCGGTACTATAGATAATTTGGAAGAAAGCTCGAAGCTGGCCTCGGACGGACTCGGAGAAATCTTGGATACTTACTACGATAATTCCACGGCCAGTGTACCATCCTCGGAGTTCAGTATTAGGGAATTACGAGGCCTTGACAAGGCAATGCAAACAATGCGGGGTGAACTCATCAATAATATAGCTAAGCTATCCTAACTCGACAAGCATATAGGTTATAAGAAAACAAAACTTGAACAGGCGGGTGATGAATTCAGTAGACGCCGTGTTGCAGAAAGATTGCGTAACTTAGAAGGCGAAAGATCGGCCCGCCTCGAAGCGGCTTCCAGTAATAGAAAGGCACTTCGTTCACAAATCAGTCGAATTCGAGAAACTATCGATCAAGTCCTCAACGATGACACTACACTGGCCGATAAAATTAAAACATTGTTCAGAGAACAGGGGATAACCATTGCCAGTATTTTAACCGCATTGGGATTTATTACATCGACTTTGACTCTCACATTAACCGGTGGCGGCGGAGGTACAGGAGGTGTCACACCACCTAGTGATAAGGGTGGTGTAAAAGAGTGGATAAAAAAGCATTTAAAAGCATCAGGGGAAGCACTGGGAAAGCTTGCTGGGAAAGCCGCGTCTGCACTTCCAGGTATGATAGGGAGTATTGTTTTCTGGCTCTTGAATTTATTAGCTAAGACCACCACTTGGCTTAGTCAAAACTTGTGGGCACTGATCGTAACAATTGCCGGGCTCTTGTATGTATCCGCTAAAGACTATTTATCCAAATCATGAGTAAAGCAGCTGCGACTCCGCCTACTATAAGCGCTGTTTTTTCATCGATATGTTGTTGATTTATAGCTGCAATATGTGGTGGCACTTGTGGTTGTGCGTTAGTAGATGGGTGTTGTGGTATCTGCGGCTTTACTATTCCCGTTTCGCCTGTGTTTGTTTGCGTTATTAATTCGGTGTTAATATCTGAATTTATACCTGGGTTTTGTTGATTGGTTACAATAACAATTTTATTATTATAACCGATCACTTGGCCGATCTTAAGTTCCATATTACTCGGAGACATGTATAGTCCAGGCGCATAAACGTAGTCTACTTTGGATTGAGCGTACTGTAATACATCTTGATAACGCTTTATAGAAGATGGTATGTCAACTGATGAATTAATAGCATCCTCTACGTTTGCGACAAACTGTTTTTGTGCATCGAGCGCCGTCCCTTAACCAATTATTCCCGTTCGTATTTGCGATTGTGCACCAAGAATTGCCCATACATAAGTTCTTATTGATTCATTAACTCTTACAACTCCTGGGTTAGTGAAATTATTTTCTGTTTTATCATTAAGAAATTCATTCCAAGCATTTCCAGGTGGTTGCTAAACTTTTTGAACGGTGAATGCAACACCACTCTTAAAGTTCATACGATCGTCTCTCCACTCGTTACTCGAGAGAGCAAAGCTCGGAAGAAGCCGACCTCTTTTCAGTAAATCATCGCTGACTTCTTTAACAGAGTGTGCACCAGCGTATGGAATACCTAGACCATGGTTAACTCCACGCAGACGCCAATCTTTACTCGTAGAAACATTAAATTCCTGACAAATACGTTCGAATGCCCACCTATTGTACGGATTATTTGTGGAATTCCATGCTCGATCCTGCAGTAATGGGGCACTAATTTCTTTAAGTATACGTCTCATCTGATCGTACACGTGAAATGATAAAACAGACTTATTTAGTTCAAATCCTGTGGCACACCATATGGCAAAGTTTAACTGGTTCTGCCAAAATTGCATCAGATTGTGGAACCAATCGTGCACCATTTTATCGCTAGTTGCCGTGAACCTGTATTTTTCAAAGATATCAGGGAATTTAACAAAAAAATTAGCACCAGAGGCACTAACTAAAATCGACTGATTAGTAATGTAAGTTGATTTCATATTTAAGTGATGATATAGTATCATTGTATATTTAATATGTATGTCACACTCCCGGGAATAACAAATGGTCAGTCTATTCAACTGCTTCATACTATCGATAACTCAGCTGGTCAACTTGAAGTCGCTCTATGCGATGTAACGTATTACCCGCGGTGGACCAATATAAGTGCTGGGAGAGGTAATAATGATATACGACTATATGATAGTGTGACCTCCACTCTCATTGTTATACCTGATGGGTATTACAGCGTATGCTCCTTCAATGATGAAATTTGTAAGCCTAATGGAATTAGTCTCACACAAAATGAGTGGAATGGGATACTGATTATAAGCGCTGGAGAAAGGGAAGTAATTATTTTTTGGAACTTATCAGATACACTTGGATTTGTAAGAGGAGGAGAAGAAAGAGTATCAATAGCAATAGAACCCAACCAAACAGTGCATGGAGTTAAATTACCCGTGTAGTTTCCTATAAAGAGTTGTGCATCCATCTTGATCAGACGGATAATATTCAACTCGAAAGTCCTTCTACTCTGTTGAGAGCTATTCCAGTCAAAGATGAAAAATATAATAGCGGTAGAACGGAATCTTTCTCAACATTACAATATAAAAAATTAAAGCGGGGTATTATTTCAGATCTCAAAATTTCTGTATTAGATGTAAAACATCAACCTGTGCATATAGGATACTTGAGTGTAACACTCCATATTATAAATAATGGTTGATTCATCAGGCCCTGGAACGCTCAGACAATGTAATACAATTGCGCTTTCCAATCTAGGAGACACAGAAGGATTCAGTAAACCCGGCACCAATGGCAAGTTATACGCTTTACACTTACAAGATAATGTATACAAGCGGAAAGAAGTTGCATTCACAGGTAATCTAGGAGATTTAAGCGATGTCGACGTTAGTAGACTCCATAAAAACACTTTGGATAATCTTACTCGCAACGATGATAATTAATGGACTATGATCGAAGCAAAAATCGAGTGGCTACTGAATATCGTCATTACCCCACCGTATGTGATGATGGGTAAGGCACATAATTTAACTAAGATAATAAATAGTGGGATCGTACTCGGGGCTTATATCCCATCAAAACGAAAAAGTGTGTTAGTCTCTCCCTTACCAGAAAACCCAGGTCATATGTTATTTAGTCGTCTGGCAGTAAAAAATGTTAGTTTAAATTTGGTTACTGAATTCAATGATATAAAAGATAACTTGAAGGATATACCTAATCTTTCTACACTTATTACTGAAGTCTTGTTCGGAGATGTACCGATAGATGCCTTCGAAATATTACCAGGTCTATCGATTAAATGGCTCAAGCAACACGAGCGTCGACGTTGCAGTATTATTTATATGGGAGTATCACCCATTGCAACCCTTGAGGGGGTCCAAATTATTAAAAGTGACAGCATTTCTCTTACTAAGATATTCATGCAGTATAATATACATTTAATAAGGTTGATGTATACTCTCAAAACATTGAAGCAAGACCAATTAAAGACTATTATATGATATAATAATATACACTATGAGTTTATATCCAGCGCTCAATGGAAAGATGGATACTGTTGATGGATTACGATTACATCAAATAAGCGACATAAAACATCGAATAGAGAAGGAGAGGGAGTTTAGACTTGGATTGTATAAAAAATATATAAGAGCCGTGAATGCTCTCGACGGAGTTGACACCACGCTTGTAACAGCTGGCATGGGACTCGGTGTAGCCGGTGTTGGTTTATTATCAACTATAATCGCCGCGCCTATCGTACTTGGCATGGAAATAGCAGCTGGAGTCTCAGGACTGGCAGGAATAGCGATAAAATTCATTTCTCGTAAGTTGCAAAAGAAAGCATTAAAACATGATAATATTCGGATACTCGCCGAAGCAAAGTTGAGCAGCATTGAGGACCATATTTCAACAGCATTAGCTGATTGTAAGATATCCGAGGATGAGTTTCGTTTAGTGCTGTCAGAACTCACCAAATACAACGTAATGAAGCAGGAGATTCAATCCAATTCTCATAAGACCAGTGGTATTAGCGAGGATGAGAAAAGAAAGTTCATAGAACAAGGGAGACAACAAGCGTGTCAATTATTCCGTGCCAAAACCAAAGAACTAGTTGGAGATTAAAAATAGATTGCTTCCTATCATTGGATCATATTTAAATGAATGCTTACATTAGTAAAGATATTGATGATTCTTTTAATACGATATCATGACGATTGTTAAATCATCACATCATTTTGACATAAAAAATTCCCTCTGTAGTCGTGGTATAGGTATATGAATCTGGCTCAAGTGGAAGTGAGCCAGAACCCCCATCATCTATACTACTAGTTGACATCAGGACTATTTATATACTTGTGTGGGTGAGTAGCTAGCATCTGTTGACATCAGGACTATTTATATACTTGTGTGGGTGAGTAGCTAGCATCAGTTGACATCAGGACTATTTATATACTTGTGTGGGTGAGTAGCTAGCATCAGTTGACATCAGGACTATTTATATACTTGTGTGGGTGAGCAGCTAGCATCAGTTGACATCAGGACTATTTATATACTTGTGTGGGTGAATAGCTAGCATCAGTCCACACAAGGACTTTTATATACTTGTGTGGGTTTAGAAGCTAGCATCAGTTGACATCAGGACTATTTATATACTTGTGTGGGTGAATAGCTAGCATCAGTCCACACAAGGACTATTTATATACTTGTGTGGGTGAGTAGCTAGCATCAGTTGACATCAGGAGTATTTATATACTTGTGTGGGTGAGAAGCTAGCATCAGTTGACATCAGGACTATTAATATACTTGTGTTGGTGAGTAGCTAGCATCAGTTGACATCAGGACTATTTATATACTTGTGTGGGTGAGTAGCTAGCATCAGTTGACATCAGGACTATTTATATACTTGTGTGGGTGAGAAGCTAGCATCAGTTGACATCAGGACTATTTATATACTTGTGTGGGTGAATAGCTAGCATCAGTCCACACAAGGACTTTTATATACTTGTGTGGGTTTAGAAGCTAGCATCAGTTGACATCAGGACTATTTATATACTTGTGTGGGTGAGTAGCTAGCATCAGTTGACATCAGGACTATTTATATACTTGTGTGGGTGAATAGCTAGCATCAGTTGACATCGGGACTATTTATATACTTGTGTGTGTGAGTGGGCTAGCATCAGTTGACATCAGGACTATTTATATACTTGTGTGGGTGAGTAGCTAGCATCAGTTGACATCAGGACTATTTATATACTTGTGTGGGTGAATAGCTAGCATCAGTTGACATCGGGACTATTTATATACTTGTGTGTGTGAGTAGCTAGCATCAGTTGACATCAGGACTATTTATATACTTGTGTGTGTGAGTAGCTAGCATCAGTTGACATCAGGACTATTTATATACTTGTGTGGGTGAATAGCTAGCATCAGTCCACACAAGGACTATTTATATACTTGTGTGTGTGAGTAGCTAGCATCAGTTGACATCAGGAGTATTTATATACTTGTGTGGGTGAGAAGCTAGCATCAGTTGACATCAGGACCAGGGGTCCGGAAAATTTAAAATCCCAATCGGACATTTGCATTTAGGCCACGCCCCCTTCAAATAGCGTATTTTAGTACGACTTTTCACACACATTACAAGTTTACGTATTCATAATATGATGAATTATGAATTGTTTCAAATTAAATTGTTTAATTCACCGGACAATTAATAACAAATAATATCATTTTAGATTTACATGGAAAACATACGTTTGTTTCTGTTATAATAACGATCTGTTAACGTAGTGAACGGTCTAATTAATATTCATGAGTTATATTCATGAGTCTGCTCAATTGTACGCGTTGTAACATTTGGATCGAGACTATTATCCCATATTTGGTTATCACGTGACCTCACGGGAAAAGGGTTTTTTTAAACTAAAGATTTTTTTAAAAACAAGACAGATAATTTAATCATAAATACTAAAATATCGTTGATAGCAATAGTTATTTGAATACTTTTTTCATCTGTACTTAATTATTGACCATAAAAAAATTGGATATCGATCGTCCGAGAAAGCAAAATGGCGGTCAATCAAGATTCAATATACGACTAGCTACTGAAAACAATAAAATCTGCAAATCCTCATTGTATGTCAACCAAGTGAAAGTCGTTAGCCACGACTTACAAAATGATCATCCAGACTTTGAGGGTTTGGCAAATCCGCTCGACTGATCTGCATCGGTCGACTGGCTGTCGTCACGCTTTCGCTTCTTGTCTGAGGTTACGTATCGTAACATTGTGAGGATAACGAGGTACATCGATGATGCAAGGTATTAATGTACAGTTGTAAACACCTTTCACTCAAATTAACAAGATGTTCTCAGTAATTAATCCTCGATTAATCAGTGTCAACTCAGTTTATTGCCTATTACAGTGATTGACCGATTGGACTATCATGTAGGTACGATGTATTTACAGCAATCAAAACAAACAAAGCTTGTCAGTGTAGTTAATCTTCATTATGTTGCAACTGCAGACAGAAACTGCTCAGTCCTAACCACACCACAGTTTGTTTACTTCCGGCATAATGATCGGACGCCATTTTGTCAAACCTTAATCATCAACGCCTTCCAAACCCAATATCGGGACTTCGAACAATCTACAAACAAGGGATTCCGAACTTAAATCCCCCAAGGCTCCCTAGCGAACGCCACGCTCGCCCCCTGGCCAAGCCGGCCATCGGGCTAGGACTTACACTTGGCTCTCAGCCCACAAATCTACCAGCTCAACAGCAAAGTGCCATCTTTTTCACTGATAAGTATTCCTACCTTATCCCCTCCTCCCATTATTGCATGCTTATTTTCTCCCTATTATCTGTATTTTTGTGCCACTACTGTACTACACTACCCCAGACCACATACTGCCATCACCCCCACCCCCTCCCCGACCCCCCATCCCACACCATCTGCAACATGGACTCCCCCTCTCGTTCATCTCTCCAATCCACCTCCCTTTTCACCACACCCATCAATAGCAAACAACACTTTCCAGGTCTCACCCCAACACACAACACAAACCCAGTCCCTTTTGATTTCGGCCTCGACTTGGAAGAATTAAACCTTATCCTCCCCCCACCCCCGTCAGGTTCATCCCCTCCTCCCCCCACCCCAACCCCAACCACCACAAAACACCACCCCCCTACCCACCAACACATTGAACCCCAAATTATAATTCAACAACCCCAAACCCCAAGTCAGGCTATACAACCCCCAACAGAAAACAAACAACCATCACCCAAACAAACAAAACACCCCTCTCACTCACCCCCGGAAATAGAACAAACAACCAAAAAAACCTGCTCTCAACAAACCCCCCCACAAACAACTACTTTAACCAAACACATCCTACTCGCATTCTCTACCACATCCACCCCTTTAAACGACACCTTTTCCACCAACAAATTCGCCCTCTGCCTGCACAAAGCAAATATTACCTACAAACACATAAACAAATGCGGCAGGGGCTACAAACTTACATTTCCAAACCATGAAACACTCACATATGCCAGCAGACATCCCATTATAGATGGACTTAACATCACATGGCAGGTGCCAAAATGGTTCACACAGATACAAGGGGTTATTTACATAGACTACAGGGATACACAAGAAGACATCCAAGATTACATAAACATGGCTAACAAACACCACACCCAACCCAAGATCATAAATTTCAAAAGCATCAACAATCGTACACCTATCCCGGGCAGGACAACAACCCAAACAATATTCCTCACATTTAAAACAACTGAACTCCCTACACACATCATTTTCGGCACCCTTACATACAAAGTCAACCCAGTTAGGAAAAACCCCCCTCAATGCTCCATATGCTATTCATTCACCCACCCAACATCCACATGTAGACAGCCACCCATGTGCCAAAAGTGCGGCTCGTACAGACACGAAGCCGCAGAATGCACGTGGGCCCCATATTGCATACACTGTAAATCAGAAGGTCACACAGCTACCCAAAACACCTGCCCGATCAAACAGTCACACATCCTAAAGCTCAACAAACACATTACCAAAGCCCAATTACCCAAACCAGCTACAATTCCCATATACAATTCCATCCCTGACTTCATCGACCTTGACTCTACATCTGACTCCCTGTCCAGCTCCCTCCCAGAAACCCTCCCCCCCCCCCCCCCCCGCCCCGCCCCCAAGGGAGAAAACGTAAACAACTCTTCGGGAAAGATAACCCCACCCAAGCTCTACCCCCCCCTCTACTACCCACCCCCGCCCCCACATCTTCCTTCTCCCTACCCTCCACCCCCCCCCCCCCCCCCCCCCCCCCAGGCCTAACCCCCAAACAGCTCCCAAATCGGCTGTTACCCACCCCCCAACCCCACCTGCCCCCAGCTCCTCACCAATCCCCTTTCCTAACCCCTCCTGTCCAGACCCCCCTCCCAACCCTTCCAAACCCCCCTATCCCGGCACTCCTCTCCATTCAAACTGCCCCCCCCCCACCCCCTGACCTACCCACACCCATACAGTCCCAAACAGACCTATCCCTTCTCAAACCCCTCCACCCAGCCAGATCAGCCATTCCAATTCCATCAAACCAACCCCAACACAAAAACAAACAAATCAACTACAGGATAAACACAACACGAAAACAACTACTCTCTCACAAACTTCAAACACTCAAAACAACCCCCCAACTTATAGTCACCCAAAAAAAACTTCACTCAAACACACACAAACTCATGGAATTTATCTCAGCAGCCATTCTCCTTAGAAACCCCACCACCAAGAAACTCCACTCCCTAGCCCACCAAGCAAACATATACCAAAAAACCCTACAACATTTCCAGGCAGCCATAAGGACCCTCAAATGAAACCCCGTCTACACTATTCCAAATTAGCCCCGGAACACCAACCATTCAACTTCCCCCTCATTCTAAAACCAGCTAATGGTGTTCATCCAGTGGAATTGCAACGGGATCGCCACCAATGGGCATGAGCTTAAGGCCCTCATCGCCCTTCAAAAAATCTCCCCATTATTAATCGCTGCCCAAGAAACTAAATTATCCCCCCAAAAGACCTTCAAAATCCCAGGCTATGTTCTCATTCGGAAAGATAGACCCCGACCCACTAACTGCCCCGGACCACCACACGGTGGCCTGGGCATCTTCATCAAAAACCATCTTGATTATGACATAATAGATATTCCCACCCCAAATCTTGAATGCCTGGCCATCAAAACAACTATAAACCAAACTAAAATCAGTATTATTAATGTCTACCATAGCAAAACAAAACCCTTCACAGGTGAAGACCTTAATGTCTTAACCAAATTTATTGATCCAAACACCATCTTTCTAGGCGATTTCAATGCTCATCATCCACTGTGGGGCACAAAAAACTATACAGATAGATTTGGCAAACTAATTCAAGAATGGTCAGAATCAAACAATCTTATTTGCTTAAATGATAACCAACCCACTAGGTACCCCACAAGCCATCTTCAATCCCCCACAGCAATCGACCTTACCTTCACCACCCCCCATCTCCATTCTAAACTCTGCTGGGAGGCCCATTCGGACACCTGGGGCAGTGACCACACGCCCATCAAAATTTCTCTATCCCTACCCACCCAAATCCCACCCCTAACCCAATCCCAATCCGCCCCCCCTTCAGATCACACCCCCCAGCAATCCAAATTCAATCTTAAAAAGGCTGACTGGAAAACATTCCACACACTCTGCAATCAAATAAACACACACCATATACACAACATCGACAACGACATTTTCAACACAAACTTTACAAATACAATACACAATATAGCCCTTAAATGCATCCCAACAGTCAAAATCTCACCGCACCATATCACTGTCCCCTGGTGGAGCTCAGAAATAGAAAACTTAGGAAAACTTAGGAAAAAAGCACTAAATAAAGCCAAGCGGGACATAACCAAACTCCCTTTGGCAAAAAATCTCAGAAATTCAACTAAACAACTTATAAGAGCAGCCAAAAGAAAACATTGGCAAACATTTACCAGCTCCTTGATAATGGGGAAACAAAATACCAAAATTCTATGGAAAAAACTTAAAGCCATAAAGGGCACTTAAAAAACCTTCTCACTCTCAGCCCCATCTTTTCCTAACCTAAATACCGACAAAGATAAGGCTAATGCCATGGCTGCTCACTTCTTGGCCACTAGCAGCTCCGCCAACCACACCCCCATCATGCAAGACACTATTAAAAACCACCCCACCTATTCTCACAGACCACCCCTCACAAGCATGTCATACAATAAAATAATAAACATTTATGAACTACAAACAGCCATCAATAACAAAAATACAGCCCCAGCCACAGGCCCAGACAACATTAGCTACACTATCCTTAACCACCTTCCCCTTAAAATTCAAAAACTCCTTCAATTATTTAACCAAATTTGGACTTCTGGCTCCCTCCCCCACTCTTGGAAAACAGCCCTAGTGGTACCGGTTCTTAAACCAGGCAAGCCCCCCCAAAGAACCGGATTACTATCGCCCTATCTCATTAACTTCCCATATTTGCAAAATAATGGAATCCGTCATAAACAATAGACTAAAATTCCAAATTTCAACCCAAAAATTACTTAATGAGGACCAGAGTGGTTTCATGTCTAATTGACAAACTTTAGACCACGTTTTACATTTAGAACATGACGTTAAAACAGCACTCGCCCAAAAACAATACACTGTGGCCATTTTCATCGACTTTAGTAAAGCATTTGACATGGTTTGGCATCACGGCCTAATCCAAAAACTTAAAGCAAAAGCCATAGATGGTAGAATTTTAAATTTCATACACTCTTTCCTAACAGACAGAAACATTACAGTTAAAACCAACAACACTCTATCTGACCCACATCCTTTAGACAACGGCACCCCACAGGGTAGTATAATCTCTCCAACACTCTTCAATTTTATGATTGACGACATTTTCCCATCTAAAATTAAAAATACAACCACTGCAAAATTCGCAGATGACATTTTTTTCTGGACGTCGTCAACATCTCTAAAACAGATCCAAAAAAGAATTCAACCCCTCCTGAAACACATAGAACTTCGGGCAACCCAGTGGGGATTCCAAATTAACACTAATAAAACCATCGGCTTACTCTTCAAAAAGAGACATATGCCAAATTGTACACCCAAACTCACCCTTAATGATCAAACCATCTCATTCAAAAAGGAAGCCAAATTTCTGGGAATTACTTTTGACCTGCACCTAACATGGGCCCCCCATATTCATAATTTGGTCACATCCTGTCAAAAAGACTTAAATCTAATGAGAGCCATCAGCGGCACTGATTGGGGCGCTGACAAACAAACATTACTGAATATATACAAGTCACTAATTCAATCTAAGATTGACTATGCTGCTCCAGCCCTCAACTCCATATCAGAAACACTCAATAATAAACTAAACTCCATTCAATATAAAGCCCTTAAGATAGCCCTGGGAACTAGAACCGGTACAGCCCTAAACACCCTCCAGCTATTATCAGGAACCACTTCCATCCAACTCCGCCGCAACCAAACCACTCTCAACTACTGGGCTGGGGCCCAACAAAACCCCATCCTAAAACAAATCATCACTAAATACAACAATCTTAGACCTGCAACCCTAAAGAAATTCAAAAACAATCACACACTAGCCCCCTATCTCACACATCTCTACAAACTTATAAAAACATATAAGTTAGAAAACACCAAACACATAGACCCCCCAAACGTATTCATAAATGACAAAACCACCCCCTGAAACAGACCTCTCACTCCACAGAACATTCATTTCACATCCTGACCCCCAAAACCTAGACAAAAAAAACCTCTCAAATAACTACATACACCAAAACTGGCCCAACCACACCCATATCTACACCGATGCATCACAGACTAATAATGACATAACAGGACTAGGCATACAGATCACACAACCTATACCAATCACCACAAACTTCCACTATACCAACTACACACATATCATCACAGCTGAACTACTGGCTATACAATGTGCATATCACTACATAAAAATATCTACTGACACAAACTTCCTTATAATTTCAGACTCATTAGGCGCATTAACTCAAATTCATAATAAAAAATCTAAATCAAGGCAAGACATAATAAACAATATCATAGACATCCACACAAAACTCATAGAATCTAACAAAACAATAACTCTCCTATGGGCACCTGCACACACTGGCATAACAGGCAACCAACTAGCAGACACAGCAGCAAAACTAGCCACCACCCAACCATCACCAAGTATTGACTTCACCACCAGTAAAGCCGAGATAAAATCATTAATCAAAAGAAACACATTATCTCAAAATTTCAAAACAAATATTCAAAATTGTAAGTCAATCTTGACAAAATCCCTTTTCAATAAGCCAGTCACAAAGTGTCGGAACTTCACAAAGTCTATTTTAGCAGATAAAATCATTAATAGAATGTTAAGCGGCCAAACTAATTTAAACGAAACACTCCACAAACAAAACAGACACCCACATCCAAACTGCACTCACTGCAACACACCTGAAACCCTAGACCATATATTCAACTACTGTTCACAATATAAACAACAACAAACACAACTATACAACTCTCTTCCCCCACAGCTCAAAAACAACATCCAACTGCTCTTAGACCCTTTTATCCATACCGCTAAATTCTCCCATATATCCACATTCCTTAAAACAACAAATCTGATAAGCAAACTTTAGAAAAATCCCAACAAATTACAGCTCAACCACTACATCTAAAAATCCACACTTTTACAATTTAGGATCGGGATCCAAATTCTCAGCGCGGACCGACTTCTCCGACGTCCGCGCGATAAATTCGCCCATATCCATACTATAATAAACATGACCGTTCAACCAGCCACCAACCCAAGCTCAGCTTCCACGCTCACGGCCAATCCTCACCCCCCCCCCGCTCTTGACTCCCTACCCCAGCCAGTAAGCCCAAACTTTTTATAATAGGTTTCTCACCCACCCCACCGTTATTTTTCATTTTATAGTACATATTATTTCATAGCATATCAGCTTAACTGATTATATATCATTCTAAGTCTCTACTTTAGCTACTTCCCTTAGACTAGGTTTCTTACAGCTCTACATTACCACTGCTAAACCTCTCTCCCCTTCACACTCCTTTACTATATTTCTTTCCTCTTTAACCCCCCTAATTTACATTTTTTGGGGGCCAGCCGATTACTTACGTATTTCCCACTATTGTTTATTACTGTTCAACCCGTCTGGCCCCGACTGCGAAATAGCCAACGGCTGAAGCGGTCGTAAAATCCTCAATACTACTACCAGTAGCTAGCATCAGTTGACATCAGGACTATTTATATACTTGTGTGGGTGAATAGCTAGCATCAGTTGACATCAGGACTATTTATAGACTTGTGTGGGTGAGTAGCTAGCATCAGTTGACATCAGGACTATTTATATACTTGTGTGGGTGAATAGCTAGCATCAGTTGACATCAGGACTATTTATAGACTTGTGTGGGTGAGTTGCTGGCATCAGTTGACATCAGGACTATTTATAGACTTGTGTGGGTGAGTAGCTAGCATCATTTGACATCAAGGTTTATTTGCACAGAACAATCTTAGTTACAATGATCTTAGGTGCCTACAATCAACTTTACAAGCATCATACAATTGTACTTTTCCACTTGCACAGTTCTTAACGCAATTGTAAAACGGATTGGTTTTATAGCTAAGATCGAAATCTTCAACGTTGGAGGTACAAATATCTTTAACTCAACTCCATTCTACAGAAGAAAGGTCCCAATTATTTGAAGGAAACGATTACTAGAATGATGGCATGTATTATTTTTGTTCTGCATTGATACTGTTGTGATTTAGGAATTGTGCGTTTAATATTGCAACTAGTGAAATACTTTCTCATGTTTTATTTAAAGTATTGACATACGAATAAATACATTCATAAATTTGGGTCTATAGTGACATAATTATTATGAAAATTAAAATATATATACAGCAGCAGATTCAACATCGGCAGATTTAGATTCCCCGCTGACGGTGATGGACTTGATACCGTGACGTCGCTGGAACCTCCACAACCAGCCATCACTTGCCTTGAAGGTGTCGTCGTTCCCGTTTATCTGCCTCGACAACTTCTGGGCCTTGACCTTAAGTATTTCACCCGAAAGGGGAATACCATCGTGTCTGGATTGTGTGAACCACTCGAACAAGGCCTTGTCCAGAGTGGTGTCGTCGGCTCCACGGATCTTCTTCGTCTGCGGTCCTTTGCTGTCGTGGCATTCGGCGGCGGCTGACTGAAGTTTTTCTTCAATCTTTATCCACCCCCTGATGGTCCCCGCTGGAACGCCGGACTGGCGGCTCACGCTGGCCTGTGAAGCGCCATCTTTAACTTTCTTCACAACGTCTAGCTTTTCTTGCACTGTGTACGCTTTCCTCATGTTGAAATTGGAATGCCCCTGATGTTGTTGTTGCATTAGGTGTTTAAGAGGTCGCCTTCTGCCTAGGCAATTTCGGCTGACCTGTCCCTCTTTGGGACTCATGTGTGTGAGAAGGGTTCACATATCTATTGTGACATAATTTCTGTTTTTGCATTGATATGATTTCTATTTTCTTATATTGATATGATTTCATTTTTATCCTTGGCTGCTCTGTTCATATACGTTCGAGCAGCTGTCCATCTCTCAGAAATAGAGTTAGTTTGGCCTTCGCTATTGCATCTCTTGGCTTTTGGAGATCTATGACAGATAGCGGATCTAACTGCAATTCTTGTTTTAACCTAGCCCGGGCTGGGGCATGGTCTTGACATTCTAGTAACAGGTGGTCAATGGTTTCAGCCTGATTGCAAGATGAGCAAACCTTGTCATAGTGCTTTTTGTGACCAAGTCTGAGGCGTGAGATAGCAGTTTCAATTTTCCTTTCATTTGAGTATGAGTTTGGCTTTTGCTGGACCTTGGGTTGAATTTTGTATAGCCATCTGCCGATCTTACTTGCGTCCCATTGGGTTTGCCATCTTTTTGCTATGGAGGCTTTGATTTTGCTTTTTATCTCTAGTTTACTAAAGGGAATAGGCTGTATATCTGCTTTGTCTAGAGCTAGCTTCGCCAGTGAATCTGCTTTTTCATTTCCATGAATATCTATGTGAGAGGGGATCCAACACAGCTCCACCTGTTGCCCTTGGTCCGATAGTTTTGTATATTCGTATAGAATATTGTTGACTGTGTTTGGCCTGGAGTTTGAGTTTCTTCCACTGATGGCCTGAAGTGCACTTAGCGAGTCTGATAGGATGACTGCCTTTGCTTCCGGGAGTTCCGGTATGAGTTTGAGTGCATGATGAATTGCCTCCAATTCAGCCGTGAATACTGACTGACCATCGGGCAAGCGAACTGAATGTGCTTGGGGTTTGGAGCTGTGGATATGGATCCCGTAACCAGCACTGTTGTTGATAGGATTCTTGGATCCATCAGTGTATATATGGGCCCAGCTGTCCCAGGTAGTTTGAATTTTAGTGATAGCTACTGATCGTAGTAGGGTTGGGTTTTCTCTTTTAGTGACTTCTGATGTTAAAGCAGTGTCAACTTTGGGAGTTTGTAAAGTCCAGGGAGGGTGTAACCCTTTGTAGTGACTTTCTGGAGGCTGAATGTCATCGCAATTGTGACTTCGAATGAGTTCACGTACTAATATCCCAGATGGCTTTAGTGAGGGATTTTTTCGAGCTAGGGCCTCATCTCGAGCGTTTTTGTCTTGCCATATCTTTTTAACCAAAGGGTTTGATGTTCGTCCCCAGAACGATAATATTGCCTGCACTCGTCTTAGTTTCAATGGGAGTTCTCCCGTTTCTACTTGTAGTGCTTCTAGTGAGGTGCCTGTCGCTGCGCCTGTGGCCAGTATTAGGGCTTTGTATTGTATTCTGTCTAGTCGCCTCAAGACAGTATTTGATGCTGAGTGAAAAGCCTCACAACCATAGTCAATTTTTGATCTGATAAGAGCTTTGTAGAGGTCCAGCTGAGTGTCCCTCGATGTGCCCCAAGATGTGCCTGAAATTGCCCGTAATACGTTCAGGTCTTTTTGACATCTGTTTTCCACATATTCTATATGCTTGCGCCAAGTGAGGTGTTGATCAAGGATAACTCCAAGAAATATTGCAGATTTTTCGAATTTGATAGGTTTGCCTTTTATGGAGACACGGGGTATCATAGCATCTTTCCCCCGGCGTTTGAATAGAACTCCAACAGTTTTTTCACTTGAAAGGGTGAATCCCCATTTATTGCACCATTGATCTACTCCGTCCAGGGCTGACTGGAGTTTTTTTCTGATTTGTGAGATATCTCTGTGCTTTACCCATATTGCTCCGTCATCAGCGAACTTAGAAGTTTGGGTAGGAGAGTTGACATGGTCAAAAAGATCATTGATCATGATATTAAACAGGGTTGGGCTTATAATGCTGCCTTGTGGCGTGCCATTGTCCAGTGCCATAGGATCCGATTGATTGTTCCCTATTTTAACTGAAAGCGACCTGTCTTGCAGGAAGCTGTCTATGAAGTTTGCCATGTTCCCTTCAACTCCATTTTGTGATAGTTTTGAGAGGAGTCCGTCATGCCATACCATGTCGAAGGCTTTGCTGAAGTCCAGAAATACTGCGGCTAGGTATTGTCTGTTTAATTGGGCTTTTTTTATTTCATTTTCCAGTCTTAGAATATGATCTAGACACGAGTGTCCCTTCCTGAAGCCACTTTGGTCAGGTTTTATGTGGTTGCCAGTTTCAAGATGATGCATGAGCCTTTTTGTAACCATGGCTTCCATGGCTTTGCACATGTTTGAGGTGAGTGAGATCGGTCGATAAGAGTTTGGTAGGGCTTCATCTTTCCCTTGCTTTAGCAGCGGGATAACCGCAGCATGTTTCCATGCTTTTGGGACTTCTCCTTTGGACCATATCGTGTTATACAACTCAGTGAGTAAGCCTTTGGTTTGATCAGGTAGGTTTTTCAATATCTCGTAGCTGGTTGTGTCAAGATCAGGTGCTGTGCCTTTTCTATGTTGTATCGCATCATCAAACTCTGTCACAGTAAATGGTATATTGTATACCAGATGCTTGCTTTGCGGCCGTTTTGAGATCTTAGGCATAAGCATTTTTGCCTGTTTGAATTCTTCGCTGCAATTTGTGTTGCTGCTGACAGATGAGAAGTGCTCAGCTAGAATGTTGGCCTTTTCTTTGACTGTATGGGCGTTGGCTAACTTGGGAATTTTTGTGGGTTTACGCTTACCCCTGATTGCGTGTATTTTGCTCCAGACTGTTTTAGCATTTGTTTTCGCATTAAGGGATTTGCAGAAGGTCTGCCATGACTCTTTTTAAGAATCGTCTATGAGTTGTCTTACTTTCGTCCTGGCTGCTCGGACTTGGGCAAAGGCTGATTTATCCTGATGGTCCCCGCTGGAACGCCGGACTGGCGGCTCACGCTGGCCATGTGAAGCGCCATCTTTAACTTTCTTCACAACGTCTAGCTTTTCTTGCACTGTGTACGCTTTCCTCATGTTGAAATTGGAATGCCCCTGATCTTACTTACTTACTTTGGAGATTTAACGTGCGCTTTCCGACTGATGCGTATTTCGCACACGGGCCCGGCCAGGCCATTTAATGTGTTTCTGAAAGGGGCGAAGGTGGTCTGTGCAACTCAAGAGGGGGGTTTTAGGGGTTGCTTATATAGAATTTAGGAATTTTGAGATTTGGAATAGATGCCGATGGGATTGGGGAGGAGAACTAAGGGAGCTGGGTATGGTGGATGTTTGTTTGTTTATGTGATTTTGATTTGGTAGGTTATTGTGTTTTTAGATGCGTTTTATTAGTTCCGTTTTTATTAAGAATACGCCTAAGGCCTTGAAGTTTTCTAGTTTATTTTGTGGGTTTAGTATTGCTTCTAGAGTTAGAGCCTTGTTTAGATTGAGGGTGGTTTGTAATGCGGTTCGATGTGTTAGGTAGTGTGTGCAGTGGATGAGTGCGTGTTCTGGGGTTTCTGGTTGTTTGCAGTGTGGGCAGTTACCTGTAGTGTGTTTTTTAAATTTTTTTAGGTGGTTATTTAGGTTGGTGTGTCCTGTTTGGAGTTTAGTGATTACTCTGTCGATTTTTTTGGATGGATGGAGAATTTTTGGTTTGGTTAGTGGTTTGCTGAGCACTTTTTTGATTTGGCTATTTGAGTTTAGATATAGGTTATGCCATTTTTTTGTGATTTTTTGCTTGTTTACACTTTTAATTTCTGATTTTGAGATGGGTAAGTTTAAGCTTATTTCTGGGATTTTGAGGGATAGTTTAGCTGCTTTATCGGCGTTTTCATTACCGTATATTCCTACGTGGGCGGGTATCCACAAGAAGGTTATTTGTTTGCCTGCCTTAGTTAGGTCGTTGGAGCTTTTAAGTATTTGATTTATTAATTTAGGTCGGTTTTTGGTATTTTTGTTTTGGAGGGCTTGCAGTCCACTTAGGGAGTCGGTAAGTATTAGGATTTTTTTGTGGTTTTTGGATTCTTGATTATGGAGGGCTGAGGCCATGCCCATTAGTTCTGCCGTGAATATTGATTGGTTGTTTGGGAGTCGGAAGGATTGTGTGGTTTTAGTTGGTTGTGTGGTATGGACTCCGAAACCTGTGTGTTTGGAGGTCGGATCTGAGGATCCGTCCGTGTAAATGTGACACCAATTTGGCCAATTTTCGTGTATGTATGCTAGTGTGGTAGTTTTAGCTATGTTTGGGTCGGTTTGTTTATTTATTTGGCTAGCTAGTGTTGTGTCTATTTTGGGTATTTTAAGTTTAGGGGTGAAGATATTTGATTGATCTGATAAATTCACTTTATATACAGTAACGTATGTCAAGCCAGTTTAATTGGTTTGATACGGTTACTTGATCCGAATCAAAAGGAATGACCGTCGTGTTGTGACAGTAACTAATGTGAGTTGACAGTGTCGCCTCAAATTGGATTGCCCACTAATTAACTTGTGATTTTTGTGAACTTCGCTTGTGGTTCTCTTTTATTGCATGCATGCGCTTCTAAGATCAAAGGATGTATAGTGTGAAAAGTTAACTAGTAGAACAATCGTATTTCCGGGACCTGCCGCGGATGTTTTCAAACAGATTATTAGAACTCCATTCAGCGATAAACCGTTGATTATGCAATGAGAAGCGTTATGTGCAAATAAACAACGAACAACAATACAATCATGTCTGTGTAAAACTCTCAGTATTAAAAGTGTACATAAATTTTGGGAGCCATGCGTTACCGCGCGTAATAACTGAAGTAGCGCTTTATCGAAGAGCATGCACGTCGATATATACATGTAATAATCTTGGAAGCGACATTAAACCCCATTTCACCTCACCCCACATATATTATATGGGAATTAATTACATTAATTCTTTTTAAAAAGTGTGAATTTTACATTTGCAATTTAAATATTGCACAACAGTTTCAAATGTCTAATCAAATGCATTTCCTTGGTTGATGAATATGTATATTTTTTTTTTAAATTCATAATTAAAACCATTAGTCCCTCGTCCCACTCAATTTTCAATTTAAATGTGTCTGATTTTGCACTTCAACTTGTATTTAATTGAAGATTATTTTAAGACAAAAGACAAAATCGCTGACACGAATATGACCCAAAAGAGATATCGGCGGAGCTCAGCGATTCTACAACATTAATACCCTGGGCAAGGTAGATTCTACGACGGTGTATACAAAGGGAAACCACTCCCATCTAAAGAATAAACTTAGATTAGCTGCACTTGAGTTATCCAAAAGGTCACAGGCGTTACCCGTTTTAATACCTCCCTTGATTAGCGAAACGGTATGTTGTTTCACCCTTCTTTCAGCATTGAGTCAGGTGGGAGCATTGACTTGATAGTTATGTGGTTCACTATAGCAATTAACAATATTTCTACGTTAAATCTGTGGTGCATTCTTTGTGTTGTTGAAGTGTTGATTCGAATCATACAGATTAAACAAAATAAAGACAATGTTTGAACGTGAAGCAGTTTATTTATGTGAAACAGACCCTGTCTTGCACGCCATTTTGTCAAGTTTATTTAGGGGAGTACAATGATCTTGACTACAATCACTTTGTGCAAGTGGATGGCGATTTTAGCCAAAGCCAAAGATCGTGATCTTAAGAATTTACAATAATTGTAGCACTAAGATTGTTCTGTGCAAGTGGACCCATGACTATTTATATACTTGTGTGGGTAAGTAGCAAGCATCAGGATTATTTCATTACCTGTATGGGCGAGCAGCTAGCAGCAACAATAAGTAGAGGCCTGAGATTGACAGCAGAACAATGGATTGTTGAAGGGGACTGTTGAAAATAGGACACAGAACAGTAGTAGAACACTCATACATCCCTGACACACCCTCTCCTTCACTACACTAAAGACCCATGAAGATCCGGGTAAGAATAGGCCTTTAGCAACCCATGCTTGCCCTGAAAAGCGACTATACATGTCATTAGAGGTGACTAATGGGATCGGATGGTCAGGCCTGCTGACTTGGTTGATGCATGTGATCACATCCCAATTGTGTGGATCGATGCATACAATGTCAATCACTGGATTGCCTGTCCAACTCGATTATTTACAAGCCGCTGTCACATAGCTGGAATCTTGCCAATTGTGGCATTAAACAAAAACAAAAAAAACTACACAAGATGTCTGACTTACCCATCACTGACACACCCTCTCCTTTATAACACTAGGAGTCGTGTATACCCATCACTGACACAACCTCTCCTTCACTACACTAGGAGTCATGCATACCACACACTGACACACCCTCTCCTTCACTACACTAGGAGTCTTGTATACCTATCCCTGACACATCCTCTCCTTCACTACACTAGGAGTCTTGTATACCTATCACTGACACACCCTCTCCTTTATAACACTAGGAGTCTTGTATACCCATCACTGACACACCCTCTACTTCACTACACTAGGAGTCTTGTATACCTATCACTGACACACCCTCTCCTTTAAAACACTAGGAGTCATGCATACCACACACTGACACACCCTCTCCTTCACTACACTAGGAGTCTTGTATACCTATCACTGACACAACCTCTCCTTTATAACACTAGGAGTCATCCATACCAAACACTGACACACCCTCTCCTTCACTACACTACACTAGGAGTCTTGTATACCTATCACTGACACACCCTCTCCTTTAAAACACTAGGAGTCATGCATACCACACACTGACACACCCTCTCCTTCACTACAATAGGAGTCTTGTATACCTATCACTGACACACCCTCTCCTTTATAACACTAGGAGTCTTGTATACCCATCACTGACACACCCTCTCCTTCACTACACTAGGAGTCTTGTATACCTATCACTGACACACCCTCTCCTTTAAAACACTAGGAGTCATGCATACCACACACTGACACACCCTCTCCTTCACTACACTAGGAGTCTTGTATACCTATCACTGACACACCCTCTCCTTTATAACACTAGGAGTCTTGTATACCCATCACTGACAAAACCTCTCCTTCACTACACTAGGAGTCATGTATACCCATCACTAACACACCCTCTCCTTCACTACACTAGGAGTCTTGTATACCTATCACTGACACACCCTCTCCTTCACTACACTAGGAGTCTTGTATACTTATCACTGACACACCCTCTCCTTTATAACACTAGGAGTTTTGTATACCCATCACTGACAAAACCTCTCCTTCACTACACTAGGAGTCATGTATACCCATCACTAACACACCCTCTCCTTCACTACACTAGGAGTCTTGTATACCCATCACTAACACACCCTCTCCTTCACTACACTAGGAGTCTTGTATACTTATCACTGACACACCCTCTCCTTTATAACACTAGGAGTCTTGTATAGCCATCACTGACACACCCTCTCCTTTACTACACTAGCAGTCATGTATACTTTTCACTGACACAACCTCTCCTTCACTACACTAGGAGTCATGCATACCCCACACTGACACACCCTCTCCTTCACTACACTAGGAGTCTTGTATACTTATCACTGACACACCCTCTCCTTCACTCAATAGGAGTCTTGTATACCTATCACTGACACAACCTCTCCTTCACTACACCAGGATTCTTGTATACCCATCACTGACACACCCTCTCCTTCACTACACTAGGAGTCGTGTAAACCCATCAATGACACACCCTCTCCTTCACTACACTAGGAGTCTTGTATACTTATCACTGACACACCCTCTCCTTTATAACACTAGGAGTCTTGAATAGCCATCACTGACACACCCTCTCCTTTATAACACTAGGAGTCTTGTATAGCCATCACTGACACACCCTCTCCTTCACTACACTAGCAGTCATGTATACTTTTCACTGACACAACCTCTCCTTCACTACACTAGGAGTCTTGTATACCTATCACTGACACACCCTCTCCTTCACTACACTAGGAGTCTTGTATACCTATCACTGACACAACCTCTCCTTCACTACACTAGGAGTCTTGTATACTTATCACTGACACACCCTCTCCTTCACTCAATAGGAGTCTTGTATACCCATCACTGACACAACCTCTCCTTCACTACACCAGGATTCTTGTATACCCATCACTGACACACCCTCTCCTTCACTACACTAGGAGTTGTATAAACCCATCACTGACACACCCTCTCCTTCACTTCACTAGGAGTCTGGAATACCCATCACTGACACACCCTCTCCTTCACTACACTAGGAGTCTTGTATACCTATCACTGACACACCCTCTCCTTTATAACACTAGGAGTCTTGTATACCCATCACTGACACATCCTCTCCTTCACTACACTAGGAGTCATGTATACCCATCACTAACACAACCTCTCCTTCAGTACAAGAGTCTTGTATACCCATCACTGACACACCCTCTCCTTCACTGCACAAGGGGTCTGGTATACCCATCACTGACACACCCTCTCCTTTATAACACTAGGATTCTTGTATACCCATCACTGACACACCCTCTCCTTCACTACACTAGGATTCTTGTATACCCATCACTGACACACCCTTTCCTTCACTACACTAGGAGTCTTCTATACCCATCACTGACACAACCTCTCTTTCACTACACTAGGAGTCTTGTATACCTATCACTGACACAACCTCTCCTTCACTACACTAGGAGTCTTGTATACTTATCACTGACACACCCTCTCCTTTATAACACTAGGAGTCTTGTATACCCATCACTGACAAAACCTCTCCTTCACTACACTAGGAGTCATGTATACCCATCACTAACATACCCTCTCCTTCACTACACTAGGAGTCTTGTATACCTATCACTAACACACCCTCTCCTTCACTACACTAGGAGTCTTGTATACCTATCACCGACACACCCTCTCCTTCACTACACTAGGAGTCTTGTATACTTATCACTGACACACCCTCTCCTTTATAACACTAGGAGTCTTGTATAGCCATCACTGACACACCCTCTCCTTCACTACACTAGCAGTCATGTATACTTTTCACTGACACAACCTCTCCTTCACTACACTAGGAGTCTTGTATACCTATCCCTGACACATCCTCTCCTTCACTACACTAGGAGTCTTGTATACCTATCACTGACACACCCTCTCCTTTATAACACTAGGAGTCTTGTATACCCATCACTGACACACCCTCTACTTCACTACACTAGGAGTCTTGTATACCTATCACTGACACACCCTCTCCTTTATAACACTAGGAGTCTTGTATACCCATCACTGACACACCCTCTACTTCACTACACTAGGAGTCTTGTATACCTATCACTGACACACCCTCTCCTTTAAAACACTAGGAGTCATGCATACCACACACTGACACACCCTCTCCTTCACTACACTAGGAGTCTTGTATACCTATCACTGACACACCCTCTCCTTTAAAACACTAGGAGTCATGCATACCACACACTGACACACCCTCTCCTTCACTACACTAGGAGTCTTTTATACCTATCACTGACACACCCTCTCCTTTATAACACTAGGAGTCTTGTATACCCATCACTGACACACCCTCTCCTTCACTACACTAGGAGTCTTGTATACCTATCACTGACACACCCTCTCCTTTAAAACACTAGGAGTCATGTATACCCATCACTAACACACCCTCTCCTTCACTACACTAGGAGTCTTGTATACCTATCACTGACACACCCTCTCCTTCACTACACTAGGAGTCTTGTATACCTATCACTGACACACCCTCTCCTTTATAACACTAGGAGTCATGTATACCCATCACTAACACACCCTCTCCTTCACTACACTAGGAGTCTTGTATACCTATCACTGACACACCCTCTCCTTCACTACACTAGGAGTCTTGTATACTTATCACTGACACACCCTCTCCTTTATAACACTAGGAGTCTTGTATACCCATCACTGACAAAACCTCTCCTTCACTACACTAGGAGTCATGTATACCCATCACTAACACACCCTCTCCTTCACTACACTAGGAGTCTTGTATACCCATCACTAACACACCCTCTCCTTCACTACACTAGGAGTCTTGTATACTTATCACTGACACACCCTCTCCTTTATAACACTAGGAGTCTTGTATAGCCATCACTGACACACCCTCTCCTTTACTACACTAGCAGTCATGTATACTTTTCACTGACACAACCTCTCCTTCACTACACTAGGAGTCTTGTATACCTATCACTGACACACCCTCTCCTTCACTACACTAGGAGTCTTGTATACCCATCACTAACACACCCTCTCCTTTACTACACTAGGAGTCTGGTATACCCATCACTGACACACCCTCTCCTTCACTACACTAGGAGTCTTGTATACTTATCACTGACACACCCTCTCCTTCACTCAATAGGAGTCTTGTATACTTATCACTGACACACCCTCTCCTTCACTCAATAGGAGTCTTGTATACTTATCACTGACACACCCTCTCCTTTAAAACACTAGGAGTCATGCATACCACACACTGACACACCCTCTCCTTCACTACACTAGGAGTCTTGTATACCTATCACTGACACACCCTCTCCTTTATAACACTAGGAGTCTTGTATACCCATCACTGACAAAACCTCTCCTTCACTACACTAGGAGTCATGTATACCCATCACTAACACACCCTCTCCTTCACTACACTAGGAGTCTTGTATACCTATCACTGACACACCCTCTCCTTCACTACACTAGGAGTCTTGTATACTTATCACTGACACACCCTCTCCTTTATAACACTAGGAATCTTGTATACCCATCACTGACACAACCTCTCCTTCACTACACCAGGATTCTTGTATACCCATCACTGACACACCCTCTCCTTCACTACACTAGCAGTCGTGTAAACCCATCACTGACACACCCTCTCCTTCACTACACTAGGAGTCTTGTATACTTATCACTGACACACCCTCTCCTTTATAACACTAGGAGTCTTGTATAGCCATCACTGACACACCCTCTCCTTCACTACACTAGCAGTCATGTATACTTTTCACTGACACAACCTCTCCTTCACTACACTAGGAGTCTTGTATACCTATCACTGACACACCCTCTCCTTCACTACACTAGGAGTCTTGTATACCCATCACTGACAAAACCTCTCCTTCACTACACTAGGAGTCATGTATACCCATCACTAACACACCCTCTCCTTCACTACACTAGGAGTCTTGTATACCTATCACTGACACACCCTCTCCTTCACTACACTAGGAGTCATGTATACCCATCACTAACACACCCTCTCCTTCACTACACTAGGAGTCATGTATACCGATCACTAACACACCCTCTCCTTCACTACACTAGGAGTCTTGTATACCTATCACTGACACACCCTCTCCTTCACTACACTAGGAGTCTTGTATACTTATCACTGACACACCCTCTCCTTTATAACACTAGGAGTCTTGTATAGCCATCACTGACACATCCTCTCCTTCACTACACTAGGAGTCATGTATACCCATCACTAACACAACCTCTCCTTCAGTACAAGAGTCTTGTATACCCATCACTGACACACCCTCTCCTTCACTGCACAAGGGGTCTGGTATACCCATCACTGACACACCCTCTCCTTTATAACACTAGGATTCTTGTATACCCATCACTGACACACCCTCTCCTTCACTACACTAGGATTCTTGTATACCCATCACTGACACACCCTTTCCTTCACTACACTAGGAGTCTTGTATACCCATCACTGACACAACCTCTCTTTCACTACACTAGGAGTCTTGTATACCTATCACTGACACAACCTCTCCTTCACTACACTAGGAGTCTTGTATACTTATCACTGACACACCCTCTCCTTTATAACACTAGGAGTCTTGTATACCCATCACTGACAAAACCTCTCCTTCACTACACTAGGAGTCATGTATACCCATCACTAACACACCCACTCCTTCACTACACTAGGAGTCTTGTATACCTATCACTAACACACCCTCTCCTTCACTACACTAGGAGTCTTGTAAACCTATCACTGACACACCCTCTCCTTCACTACACTAGGAGTCTTGTATACTTATCACTGACACACCCTCTCCTTTATAACACTAGGAGTCTTGTATAGCCATCACTGACACACCCTCTCCTTCACTACACTAGCAGTCATGTATACTTTTCACTGACACAACCTCTCCTTCACTACACTAGGAGTCATGTATACCTATCCCTGACACATCCTCTCCTTCACTACACTAGGAGTCTTGTATACTTATCACTGACACACCCTCTCCTTTATAACACTAGGAGTCTTGTATACCCATCACTGACACACCCTCTCCTTCACTACACTAGGAGTCTTGTATACCTATCACTGACACACCCTCTCCTTCACTACACTAGGAGTCTTGTATACTTATCACTGACACACCCTCTCCTTCACTCAATAGGAGTCTTGTATACCTATCACTGACACACCCTCTCCTTCACTACACCAGGATTCTTGTATACCCATCACTGACACACCCTCTCCTTCACTACACTAGGAGTCTTGTATGACTATCACTGACACACCCTCTCCTTCACTACACTAGGAGTCTTGTATACCCATCACTGACACACCCTCTCCTTCACTACACTAGGAGTCTTGTATACCTATCACTGACACACCCTCTCCTTTATAACACTAGGAGTCTTGTATACCCATCACTGACACATCCTCTCCTTCACTACACTAGGAGTCATGTATACCCATCACTAACACAACCTCTCCTTCAGTACAAGAGTCTTGTATACCCATCACTGACACACCCTCTCCTTCACTGCACAAGGGGTCTGGTATACCCATCACTGACACACCCTTTCCTTCACTACACTAGGAGTCTTGTATACCCATCACTGACACAACCTCTCCTTCACTACACTAGGAGTCTTGTATACCTATCACTGACACAACCTCTCCTTCACTACACTAGGAGTCTTGTATACTTATCACTGACACACCCTCTCCTTTATAACACTACGAGTCTTGTATACCCATCACTGACACACCCTTTCCTTCACTACACTAGGAGTCTTGTATACCCATCACTGACACAACCTCTCTTTCACTACACTAGGAGTCTTGTATACCTATCACTGACACACCCTCTCCTTCTCTACACTAGGATTCTTGTATACCCATCACTGACACACCCTTTCCTTCACTACACTAGGAGTCTTGTATACCCATCACTGACACAACCTCTCTTTCACTACACTAGGAGTCTTGTATACCCATCACTGACACACCCTCTCCTTCACTACACTAGGATTCTTGTATACCCATCACTGACACACCCTTTCCTTCACTACACTAGGAGTCTTGTATACCCATCACTGACACAACCTCTCTTTCAGTACACTAGGAGTCTTGTATACTTATCACTGACACAACCTCTCCTTCACTACACTAGGAGTCTTGTATACTTATCACTAACACACCCTCTCCTTTATAACACTAGGAGTCTTGTATACCCATCACTGACAAAACCTCTCCTTCACTACACTAGGAGTCATGTATACCCATCACTAACACACCCTCTCCTTCACTACACTAGGAGTCTTGTATACCTATCACTGACACACCCTCTCCTTCACTACACTAGGAGTCTTGTATACTTATCACTGACACAACCTCTCCTTCACTACACTAGGAGTCATGCATACCCCACACTGACACACCCTCTCCTTCACTACACTAGGAGTCTTGTATACCTATCACTAACACACCCTCTCCTTCACTACACTAGGAGTCTTGTATACCTATCCCTGACACATCCTCTCCTTCACTAAACTAGGAGTCTTGTATACTTATCACTGACACACCCTCTCCTTTATAACACTAGGAGTCTTGTATACCCATCACTGACACACCCTCTCCTTCACTACACTAGGAGTCTTGTATACCTATCACTGACACACCCTCTCCTTCACTACACTAGGAGTCTTGTATACTTATCACTGACACACCCTCTCCTTCACTCAATAGGAGTCTTGTATACCTATCACTGACACACCCTCTCCTTCACTACACCAGGATTCTTGTATACCCATCACTGACACACCCTCTCCTTCACTACACTAGGAGTCTTGTATACCCATCACTAACACACCCTCTCCTTCACTACACTAGGAGTCTTGTATACTTATCACTGACACACCCTCTCCTTTATAACACTAGGAGTCTTGTATAGCCATCACTGACACACCCTCTCCTTTACTACACTAGCAGTCATGTATACTTTTCACTGACACAACCTCTCCTTCACTACACTAGGAGTCTTGTATACCTATCACTGACACACCCTCTCCTTCACTACACTAGGAGTCTTGTATACCCATCACTAACACACCCTCTCCTTTACTACACTAGGAGTCTGGTATACCCATCACTGACACACCCTCTCCTTCACTCAATAGGAGTCTTGTATACTTATCACTGACACACCCTCTCCTTCACTCAAAAGGAGTCTTGTATACTTATCACTGACACACCCTCTCCTTCACTCAATAGGAGTCTTGTATACTTATCACTGACACACCCTCTCCTTTAAAACACTAGGAGTCTTGTATACCTATCACTGACACACCCTCTCCTTTATAACACTAGGAGTCTTGTATACCCATCACTGACAAAACCTCTCCTTCACTACACTAGGAGTCATGTATACCCATCACTAACACACCCTCTCCTTCACTACACTAGGAGTCTTGTATACCTATCGCTGACACACCCTCTCCTTCACTACACTAGGAGTCTTGTATACTTATCACTGACACACCCTCTCCTTTATAACACTAGGAATCTTGTATACCCATCACTGACACAACCTCTCCTTCACTACACCAGGATTCTTGTATACCCATCACTGACACACCCTCTCCTTCACTACACTAGGAGTCGTGTAAACCCATCACTGACACACCCTCTCCTTCACTACACTAGGAGTCTTGTATACTTATCACTGACACACCCTCTCCTTTATAACACTAGGAGTCTTGTATAGCCATCACTGACACACCCTCTCCTTCACTACACTAGCAGTCATGTATACTTTTCACTGACACAACCTCTCCTTCACTACACTAGGAGTCTTGTATACCTATCACTGACACACCCTCTCCTTCACTACACTAGGAGTCTTGTATACCCATCACTGACAAAACCTCTCCTTCACTACACTAGGAGTCATGTATACCCATCACTAACACACCCTCTCCTTCACTACACTAGGAGTCTTGTATACCTATCACTGACACACCCTCTCCTTCACTACACTAGGAGTCATGTATACCCATCACTAACACACCCTCTCCTTCACTACACTAGGAGTCTTGTATACCTATCACTAACACACCCTCTCCTTCACTACACTAGGAGTCTTGTATACCTATCACTAACACACCCTCTCCTTCACTACACTAGGAGTCTTGTATACCTATCGCTGACACACCCTCTCCTTCACTACACTAGGAGTCTTGTATACTTATCACTGACACACCCTCTCCTTTATAACACTAGGAATCTTGTATACCCATCACTGACACAACCTCTCCTTCACTACACCAGGATTCTTGTATACCCATCACTGACACACCCTCTCCTTCACTACACTAGGAGTCGTGTAAACCCATCACTGACACACCCTCTCCTTCACTACACTAGGAGTCTTGTATACTTATCACTGACACACCCTCTCCTTTATAACACTAGGAGTCTTGTATAGCCATCACTGACACACCCTCTCCTTCACTACACTAGCAGTCATGTATACTTTTCACTGACACAACCTCTCCTTCACTACACTAGGAGTCTTGTATACCTATCACTGACACATCCTCTCCTTCACTACACTAGGAGTCTTGTATACCCATCACTGACAAAACCTCTCCTTCACTACACTAGGAGTCATGTATACCCATCACTAACACACCCTCTCCTTCACTACACTAGGAGTCTTGTATACCTATCACTGACACACCCTCTCCTTCACTACACTAGGAGTCATGTATACCCATCACTAACACACCCTCTCCTTCACTACACTAGGAGTCTTGTATACCTATCACTAACACACCCTCTCCTTCACTACACTAGGAGTCTTGTATACCTATCACTGACACACCCTCTCCTTCACTACACTAGGAGTCTTGTATACTTATCACTGACACACCCTCTCCTTTATAACACTAGGAGTCTTGTATAGCCATCACTGACACATCCTCTCCTTCACTACACTAGGAGTCATGTATACCCATCACTAACACAACCTCTCCTTCAGTACAAGAGTCTTGTATACCCATCACTGACACACCCTCTCCTTCACTGCACAAGGGGTCTGGTATACCCATCACTGACACACCCTCTCCTTTATAACACTAGGATTCTTGTATACCCATCACTGACACACCCTCTCCTTCACTACACTAGGATTCTTGTATACCCATCACTGACACACCCTTTCCTTCACTACACTAGGAGTCTTGTATACCCATCACTGACACAACCTCTCTTTCACTACACTAGGCGTCTTGTATACCTATCACTGACACAACCTCTCCTTCACTACACTAGGAGTCTTGTATACTTATCACTGACACACCCTCTCCTTTATAACACTAGGATTCTTGTATACCCATCACTGACAAAACCTCTCCTTCACTACACTAGGAGTCATGTATACCCATCACTAACACACCCTCTCCTTCACTACACTAGGAGTCTTGTATACCTATCACTAACACACCCTCACCTTCACTACACTAGGAGTCTTGTATACCTATCACTGACACACCCTCTCCTTCACTACACTAGGAGTCTTGTATACTTATCACTGACACACCCTCTCCTTTATAACACTAGGAGTCTTGTATAGCCATCACTGACACACCCTCTCCTTCACTACACTAGCAGTCATGTATACTTTTCACTGACACACCCTCTCCTTCACTACACTAGGAGTCTTGTATACCTATCCCTGACACATCCTATCCTTCACTACACTAGGAGTCTTGTATACCCATCACTGACACACCCTCTCCTTCACTACACTAGGAGTCTTGTATACCTATCACTGACACACCCTCTCCTTTATAACACTAGGAGTCTTGTATACCCATCACTGACACATCCTCTCCTTCACTACACTAGGAGTCATGTATACCCATCACTAACACAACCTCTCCTTCAGTACAAGAGTCTTGTATACCCATCACTGACACACCCTCTCCTTCACTGCACAAGGGGTCTTGTATACCCATCACTAACACACCCTTTCCTTCACTACACTAGGAGTCTTGTATACCCATCACTGACACAACCTCTCTTTCACTACACTAGGAGTCTTGTATACCTATCACTGACACAACCTCTCCTTCACTACACTAGGAGTCTTGTATACTTATCACTGACACACCCTCTCCTTTATAACACTAGGAGTCTTGTATACCCATCACTGACAAAACCTCTCCTTCACTACACTAGGAGTCATGTATACCCATCACTAACACACCCTCTCCTTCACTACACTAGGAGTCTTGTATACCTATCACTAACACACCCTCTCCTTCACTACACTAGGAGTCTTGTATACCTATCACTGACACACCCTCTCCTTCACTACACTAGGAGTCTTGTATACTTATCACTGACACACCCTCTCCTTTATAACACTAGGAGTCTTGTATAGCCATCACTGACACACCCTCTCCTTCACTACACTAGCAGTCATGTATACTTTTCACTGACACAACCTCTCCTTCACTACACTAGGAGTCTTGTATACCTATCCCTGACACATCCTCTCCTTCACTACACTAGGAGTCTTGTATACTTATCACTGACACACCCTCTCCTTTATAACACTAGGAGTCTTGTATACCCATCACTGACACACCCTTTCCTTCACTACACTAGGAGTCTTGTATACCCATCACTGACACAACCTCTCTTTCAGTACACTAGGAGTCTTGTATACTTATCACTGACACAACCTCTCCTTCACTACACTAGGAGTCTTGTATACTTATCACTGACACACCCTCTCCTTTATAACACTAGGAGTCTTGTATACCCATCACTGACAAAACCTCTCCTTCACTACACTAGGAGTCATGTATACCCATCACTAACACACCCTCTCCTTCACTACACTAGGAGTCTTGTATACCTATCACTGACACACCCTCTCCTTCACTACACTAGGAGTCTTGTATACTTATCACTGACACAACCTCTCCTTCACTACACTAGGAGTCATGCATACCCCACACTGACACACCCTCTCCTTCACTACACTAGCAGTCATGTATACTTTTCACTGACACAACCTCTCCTTCACTACACTAGGAGTCTTGTATACCTATCCCTGACACATCCTCTCCTTCACTAAACTAGGAGTCTTGTATACTTATCACTGACACACCCTCTCCTTTATAACACTAGGAGTCTTGTATACCCATCACTGACACACCCTCTCCTTCACTACACTAGGAGTCTTGTATACCTATCACTGACACACCCTCTCCTTCACTACACTAGGAGTCTTGTATACTTATCACTGACACACCCTCTCCTTCACTCAATAGGAGTCTTGTATACCTATCACTGACACACCCTCTCCTTCACTACACCAGGATTGTTGTATACCCATCACTGACACACCCTCTCCTTCACTACACTAGGAGTCTTGTATACCTATCACTGACACACCCTCTCCTTCACTACACTAGGAGTCTTGTATACCCATCACTGACACACCCTCTCCTTCACTACACTAGGAGTCTTGTATACCTATCACTGACACACCCTCTCCTTTATAACACTAGGAGTCTTGTATACCCATCACTGACACATCCTCTCCTTCACTACACTAGGAGTCATGTATACCCATCACTAACACAACCTCTCCTTCAGTACAAGAGTCTTGTATACCCATCACTGACACACCCTCTCCTTCACTACACTAGGAGTCTTGTATACCCATCACTAACACACCCTCTCCTTCACTGCACAAGGGGTCTGGTATACCCATCACTGACACAACCTCTCCTTCACTGCATTAGGAGTCTTGTATACCCATCACTGACACACCCTCTCCTTCACTACACAAGGGGTCTTGTATACCCATCACTGACACACCCTCTCCTGCACTGCACAAGGGGTCTGGTATACCCATCACTGACACACCCTCTCCTGCACTGCACTAGGATTCTTGTATACCCATCACTGACACACCCTCTCCTGCACTGCACTAGGAGTCTTGTATACCCATCACTGACACACCCTCTCCTTCACTACACTAGGAGTCTGGTATACCCATCACTGACACACCCTCTCCTTCACTGCACTAGGATTCTTGTATACCCATCACTGACACACCCTCTCTTTCACTACACTAGGAGTCTTGTATACCCATCACTGACACAACCTCTCCTTCACTGCACTAGGAATCTTGTATACCCATCACTAACACACCCTCTCCTTCACTACACTAGGATTCTTGTATACCCATCACAGACACAACCTCTCCTTCACTACACAAGGAGTCTCGTATACCGATCACTGACACATCCTCTCCTTCACTACACAAGGAGTCTGGTATACCCATCACTGACACAACCTCTCCTTCACTGCACTAGGAATCTTGTATACCCATCACTGACACACCATCTCCTTCACTACACTAGGAGTCTTGTATACCCATCACTGACACAACCTCTCCTTCACTGCACTAGGAGTCTTGTATACCCATCACTGACACAACCTCTCCTTCACTGCACAAGGGGTCTGGTATACCCATCACTGACACAACCTCTCCTTCACTGCATTAGGAGTCTTGTATACCCATCACTGACACACCCTCTCCTTCACTACACAAGGGGTCTTGTATACCCATCACTGACACACCCTCTCCTTCACTACACAAGGGGTCTGGTATACCCATCACTGACACACCTTCTCCTGCACTGCACAAGGGGTCTGGTATACCCATCACTGACACACCCTCTCCTGCACTGCACTAGGAGTCTTGTATACCCATCACTGACACATCCTCTCCTTCACTACACAAGGAGTCTGGTATACCCATCACTGACACAACCTCTCCTTCACTGCACTAGGAGTCTTGTATACCCATCACTGACACACCCTCTCCTTCACTACACTAGGAGTCTGGTATACCCATCACTGACACACCCTCTCCTTCACTGCACTAGGAGTCTTGTATACCTATCACTGACACACCCTCTCCCTCACTACACTAGGATTCCTGTATACCCATCTCTGACACACCCTCTCCTTCACTGCACAATGGGGTCTGGTATACCCATCACTGACACAACCTCTCCTTCACTGCACTAGGAGTCTTGTATACCCATCACTGACACACCCTCTCCTTCACTACACTAGGAGTCTTGTATACCCATCACTGACACACCCTCTCCTTCACTGCACTAGGAGTCTTGTATACCTATCACTGACACACCCTCTCCCTCACTACACTAGGATTCCTGTATACCCATCTCTGACACACCCTCTCCTTCACTGCACAATGGGGTCTGGTATACCCATCACTGACACAACCTCTCCTTCACTGCACTAGGAGTCTTGCATACCACACTGACACAACCTCTCCTTCACTACACAAGGGGTCTGGTATACCCATCACTGACACACCCTCTCCTTCACTACACTAGGAGTCTTGTATACCCATCTCTGACACACCCTCTCCTTCACTACACAAGGGGTCTGGTATACCCATCACTGACACAACCTCTCCTTCACTGCACTAGGAGTCTGGTATACCTATCATTGACACACCCTCTCCTTCACTACACAAGGGGCGTGGTATACTTATCACTGACACACCCTCTCCTTCACTGCAGAAGGGGTCTGGTATACCCATCACTGACACAACCTCTCCTTCACTGCATTAGGAGTCTTGTATACCCATCACTGACACACCCTCTCCTTCACTACACAAGGGGTCTTGTATACCCATCACTGACACACCCTCTCCTCACTACACAAGGGGTCTGGTATACCCCTCACTGACACACCCTCTCCTTCACTGCACTAGGAGTCTTGTATACCCATCACTGACACACCCTCTCCTTCACTACACTAGGAGTCTGGTATACCCATCACTGACACACCCTCTCCTTCACTGCACTAGGAGTCTTGTATACCTATCACTGACACACCCTCTCCCTCACTACACTAGGATTCCTGTATACCCATCTCTGACACACCCTCTCCTTCACTGCACAATGGGGTCTGGTATACCCATCACTGACACAACCTCTCCTTCACTGCACTAGGAGTCTTGTATACCCATGACTGACACACCCTCTCCTTTACTACACTAGGAGTCATGCATACCACACACTGACACAACCTCTCCTTCACTACACAAGGGGTCTGGTATACCCATCACTGACACACCCTCTCCTTCACTACACTAGGAGTCTTGTATACCCATCTCTGACACACCCTCTCCTTCACTACACAAGGGGTCTGGTATACCCATCACTGACACAACCTCTCCTTCACTGCACTAGGAGTCTGGTATACCCATCATTGACACACCCTCTCCTTCACTACACAAGGGGCGTGGTATACTTATCACTGACACACCCTCTCCTTCACTGCACAAGGGGTCTGGTATACCCATCACTGACACAACCTCTCCTTCACTGCATTAGGAGTCTTGTATACCCATCACTGACACACCCTCTCCTTCACTACACAAGGGGTCTTGTATACCCATCACTGACACACCCTCTCCTCACTACACAAGGGGTCTGGTATACCCCTCACTGACACACCCTCTCTTGCACTGCACAAGGGGTCTGGTATCCCCATCACTGACACAACCTCTCCTTCACTACACTAGGAGTCTTGTATACTTATCACAGACACACCCTCTCCTTCACTCAATAGGAGTCTTGTATACCTATCACTAACACACCCTCTCCTTCACTACACCAGGAGTCTTGTATACTTATCACTGACACACCCTCTCCTTCACTACACTAGGAGTCTTGTATACCTATCACTGACACACCCTCTCCTTCACTACACTAGGAGTCTTGTATACCCATCACTGACACACCCTCTCCTTCACTACACTAGGAGTCTTGTATACCTATCACTGACACACCCTCTCCTTTATAACACTAGGAGTCTTGTATACCCATCACTGACACATCCTCTCCTTCACTACACTAGGAGTCATGTATACCCATCACTAACACAACCTCTCCTTCAGTACAAGAGTCTTGTATACCCATCACTGACACACCCTCTCCTTCACTGCACAAGGGGTCTAGTATACCCATCACTGACACACCCTCTCCTTTATAACACTAGGATTCTTGTATACCCATCACTGACACACCCTCTCCTTCACTACACTAGGATTCTTGTATACCCATCACTGACACACCCTTTCCTTCACTACACTAGGAGTCTTGTATACCCATCACTGACACAACCTCTCTTTCACTACACTAGGAGTCTTGTATACCCATCACTGACACACCCTCTCCTTCACTACACTGGGAGTCTTGTATACCCATCACTGACACACCCTTTCCTTCACTACACTAGGAGTCTTGTATACCCATCACTGACACAACCTCTCTTTCACTACACTAGGAGTCTTGTATACCTATCACTGACACACCCTCTCCTTCACTACACTAGGAGTCTTGTATACTTATCACTGACACAACCTCTCCTTCACTACACTAGGAGTCATGCATACCCCACACTGACACACCCTCTCCTTCACTACACTAGCAGTCATGTATACTTTTCACTGACACAACCTCTCCTTCACTACACTAGGAGTCTTGTATACCTATCCCTGACACATCCTCTCCTTCACTACACTAGGAGTCTTGTATACCCATCACTGACACAACCTCTCTTTCAGTACACTAGGAGTCTTGTATACTTATCACTGACACAACCTCTCCTTCACTACACTAGGAGTCTTGTATACTTATCACTGACACACCCTCTCCTTTATAACACTAGGAGTCTTGTATACCCATCACTGACACACCCTTTCCTTCACTACACTAGGAGTCTTGTATACCCATCACTGACACAACCTCTCTTTCACTACACTAGGAGTCTTGTATACCCATCACTGACACACCCTCTCCTTCACTACACTGGGAGTCTTGTATACCCATCACTGACACACCCTTTCCTTCACTACACTAGGAGTCTTGTATACCCATCACTGACACAACCTCTCTTTCACTACACTAGGAGTCTTGTATACCTATTACTGACACACCCTCTCCTTCACTACACTAGGATTCTTGTATACCCATCACTGACACACCCTTTCCTTCACTACACTAGGAGTCTTGTATACCCATCACTGACACAACCTCTCTTTCACTACACTAGGAGTCTTGTATACCCATCACTGACACACCCTCTCCTTCACTACACTAGGATTCTTGTATACCCATCACTGACACACCCTTTCCTTCACTATACTAGGAGTCTTGTATACCCATCACTGACACAACCTCTCTTTCAGTACACTAGGAGTCTTGTATACTTATCACTGACACAACCTCTCCTTCACTACACTAGGAGTCTTGTATACTTATCACTGACACACCCTCTCCTTTATAACACTAGGAGTCTTGTATACCCATCACTGACAAAACCTCTCCTTCACTACACTAGGAGTCATGTATACCCATCACTAACACACCCTCTCCTTCACTACACTAGGAGTCTTGTATACCTATCACTGACACACCCTCTCCTTCACTACACTAGGAGTCTTGTATACTTATCACTGACACACCCTCTCCTTTATAACACTAGGAGTCTTGTATACCCATCACTGACACACCCTCTCCTTCACTACACTAGGAGTCTTGTATACCTATCACTGACACACCCTCTCCTTTATAACACTAGGAGTCTTGTATACCCATCACTGACACATCCTCTCCTTCACTACACTAGGAGTCATGTATACCCATCACTAACACAACCTCTCCTTCAGTACAAGAGTCTTGTATACCCATCACTGACACACCCTCTCCTTCACTGCACAAGGGGTCTAGTATACCCATCACTGACACACCCTCTCCTTTATAACACTAGGATTCTTGTATACCCATCACTGACACACCCTCTCCTTCACTACACTAGGATTCTTGTATACCCATCACTGACACACCCTTTCCTTCACTACACTAGGAGTCTTGTATACCCATCACTGACACAACCTCTCTTTCACTACACTAGGAGTCTTGTATACCTATTACTGACACACCCTCTCCTTCACTACACTAGGATTCTTGTATACCCATCACTGACACACCCTTTCCTTCACTACACTAGGAGTCTTGTATACCCATCACTGACACAACCTCTCTTTCACTACACTAGGAGTCTTGTATACCCATCACTGACACACCCTCTCCTTCACTACACTAGGATTCTTGTATACCCATCACTGACACACCCTTTCCTTCACTACACTAGGAGTCTTGTATACCCATCACTGACACAACCTCTCTTTCAGTACACTAGGAGTCTTGTATACTTATCACTGACACAACCTCTCCTTCACTACACTAGGAGTCTTGTATACTTATCACTGACACACCCTCTCCTTTATAACACTAGGAGTCTTGTATACCCATCACTGACAAAACCTCTCCTTCACTACACTAGGAGTCATGTATACCCATCACTAACACACCCTCTCCTTCACTACACTAGGAGTCTTGTATACCTATCACTGACACACCCTCTCCTTCACTACACTAGGAGTCTTGTATACTTATCACTGACACACCCTCTCCTTTATAACACTAGGAGTCTTGTATACCCATCACTGACACACCCTCTCCTTCACTACACTAGGAGTCTTGTATACCTAACACTGACACACCCTCTCCTTTATAACACTAGGAGTCTTGTATACCCATCACTGACACATCCTCTCCTTCACTACACTAGGAGTCATGTATACCCATCACTAACACAACCTCTCCTTCAGTACAAGAGTCTTGTATACCCATCACTGACACACCCTCTCCTTCACTGCACAAGGGGTCTAGTATACCCATCACTGACACACCCTCTCCTTTATAACACTAGGATTCTTGTATACCCATCACTGACACACCCTTTCCTTCACTACACTAGGATTCTTGTATACCCATCACTGACACACCCTTTCCTTCACTACACTAGGAGTCTTGTATACCCATCACTGACACAACCTCTCTTTCACTACACTAGGAGTCTTGTATACCCATCACTGACACACCCTCTCCTTCACTACACTGGGAGTCTTGTATACCCATCACTGACACACCCTTTCCTTCACTACACTAGGAGTCTTGTATACCCATCACTGACACAACCTCTCTTTCACTACACTAGGAGTCTTGTATACCTATCACTGACACACCCTCTCCTTCACTACACTAGGAGTCTTGTATACTTATCACTGACACAACCTCTCCTTCACTACACTAGGAGTCATGCATACCCCACACTGACACACCCTCTCCTTCACTACACTAGCAGTCATGTATACTTTTCACTGACACAACCTCTCCTTTATAACACTAGGAGTCTTGTATACCTATCCCTGACACATCCTCTCCTTCACTACACTAGGAGTCTTGTATACCCATCACTGACACAACCTCTCTTTCAGTACACTAGGAGTCTTGTATACTTATCACTGACACAACCTCTCCTTCACTACACTAGGAGTCTTGTATACTTATCACTGACACACCCTCTCCTTTATAACACTAGGAGTCTTGTATACCCATCACTGACACACCCTTTCCTTCACTACACTAGGAGTCTTGTATACCCATCACTGACACAACCTCTCTTTCACTACACTAGGAGTCTTGTATACCCATCACTGACACACCCTCTCCTTCACTACACTGGGAGTCTTGTATACCCATCACTGACACACCCTTTCCTTCACTACACTAGGAGTCTTGTATACCCATCACTGACACAACCTCTCTTTCACTACACTAGGAGTCTTGTATACCTATTACTGACACACCCTCTCCTTCACTACACTAGGATTCTTGTATACCCATCACTGACACACCCTTTCCTTCACTACACTAGGAGTCTTGTATACCCATCACTGACACAACCTCTCTTTCACTACACTAGGAGTCTTGTATACCCATCACTGACACACCCTCTCCTTCACTACACTAGGATTCTTGTACACCCATCACTGACACACCCTTTCCTTCACTACACTAGGAGTCTTGTATACCCATCACTGACACAACCTCTCTTTCAGTACACTAGGAGTCTTGTATACTTATCACTGACACAACCTCTCCTTCACTACACTAGGAGTCTTGTATACTTATCACTGACACACCCTCTCCTTTATAACACTAGGAGTCTTGTATACCCATCACTGACAAAACCTCTCCTTCACTACACTAGGAGTCATGTATACCCATCACTAACACACCCTCTCCTTCACTACACTAGGAGTCTTGTATACCTATCACTGACACACCCTCTCCTTCACTACACTAGGAGTCTTGTATACTTATCACTGACACACCCTCTCCTTTATAACACTAGGAGTCTTGTATAGCCATCACTGACACACCCTCTCCTTCACTACACTAGCAGTCATGTATACTTTTCACTGACACAACCTCTCCTTCACTACACTAGAAGTCTTGTATACCTATCACTGACACACCCTCTCCTTCACTACACTAGGAGTCTTGTATACTTATCACTGACACAACCTCTCCTTCACTACACTAGGAGTCATGCATACCCCACACTGACACACCCTCTCCTTCACTACACTAGCAGTCATGTATCCTTTTCACTGACACAACCTCTCCTTCACTACACTAGGAGTCTTGTATACCTATCCCTGACACATCCTCTCCTTCACTAAACTAGGAGTCTTGTATACTTATCACTGACACACCCTCTCCTTCACTACACTAGGAGTCTTGTATACTTATCACTGACACACCCTCTCCTTCACTCAATAGGAGTCTTGTATACCTATCACTGACACACCCTCTCCTTCACTACACCAGGATTGTTGTATACCCATCACTGACACACCCTCTCCTTCACTACACTAGGAGTCTTGTATACCTATCACTGACACACCCTCTCCTTCACTACACTAGGAGTCTTGTATACCCATCACTGACACACCCTCTCCTTCACTACACTAGGAGTCTTGTATACCTATCACTGACACACCCTCTCCTTTATAACACTAGGAGTCTTGTATACCCATCACTGACACATCCTCTCCTTCACTACACTAGGAGTCATGTATACCCATCACTAACACAACCTCTCCTTCAGTACAAGAGTCTTGTATACCCATCACTGACACACCCTCTCCTTCACTACACTAGGAGTCTTGTATACCCATCACTGACACATCCTCTCCTTCACTACACTAGGAGTCTTGTATACCCATCACTAACACAACCTCTCCTTCAGTACAAGAGTCTTGTATACCCATCACTGACACACCCTCTCCTTTACTACACTAGGAGTCATGCATACCACACACTGACACAACCTCTCTTTCACTACACAAGGGGTCTGGTATACCCATCACTGACACACCCTCTCCTTCACTACACTAGGAGTCTTGTATACCCATCTCTGACACACCCTCTCCTTCACTACACAAGGGGTCTGGTATACCCATCACTGACACAACCTCTCCTTCACTGCACTAGGAGTCTGGTATACCCATCATTGACACACCCTCTCCTTCACTACACAAGGGGCGTGGTATACTTATCACTGACACACCCTCTCCTTCACTGCACAAGGGGTCTGGTATACCCATCACTGACACAACCTCTCCTTCACTGCATTAGGAGTCTTGTATACCCATCACTGACACACCCTCTCCTTCACTACACAAGGGGTCTTGTATACCCATCACTGACACACCCTCTCCTCACTACACAAGGGGTCTGGTATACCCCTCACTGACACACCCTCTCCTGCACTGCACAAGGGGTCTGGTATACCCATCACTGACACACCCTCTCCTGCACTGCACTAGGAGTCTTGTATACCCATCACTGACACACCCTCTCCTTCACTACACTAGGAGTCTGGTATACCCATCACTGACACAACCTCTCCTTCACTGCACTAGGATTCTTGTATACCCATCACTGACACACCCTCTCCTTCACTACACTAGGAGTCTGGTATACCCATCACTGACACACCCTCTCCTTCACTGCACTAGGAGTCTTGTATACCTATCACTGTCACACCCTCTCCCTCACTACACTAGGATTCCTGTATACCCATCTCTGACACACCCTCTCCTTCACTGCACAATGGGGTCTGGTATACCCATCACTGACACAACCTCTCCTTCACTGCACTAGGAGTCTTGTATACCCATCACTGACACACCCTCTCCTTCACTACACTAGGAGTCATGCATACCACACACTGACACAACCTCTCCTTCACTACACAAGGGGTCTGGTATACCCATCACTGACACACCCTCTCCTTCACTACACTAGCAGTCTTGTATACCCATCTCTGACACACCCTCTCCTTCACTACACAAGGGGTCTGGTATACCCATCACTGACACAACCTCTCCTTCACTGCACTAGGAGTCTGGTATACCCATCATTGACACAGCCTCTCCTTCACTACACAAGGGGCGTGGTATACTTATCACTGACACACCCTCTCCTTCACTACACTAGGAGTCTGGTATACTTATCACTGACACAACCTCTCCTTCACTACACAAGGAGTCTGGTAAACCCATCACTGACACACCCTCTCCTTCACTGCACTAGGAATCTTGTATACCCATCACTGACACACCCTCTCCTTCACTACACTAGGAGTCTTGTATACCCATCACTGACACACCCTCTCCTTCACTACACAAGGAGTCTGGTATACCCATCACTGACACACCCTCTCCTTCACTGCACTAGGAATCTTGTATACCCATCACTGACACACCCTCTCCTTCACTACACTAGGAGTCTTGTATACCCATCACTGACACAACCTCTCCTTCACTGCACTAGGAATCTTGTATACCCATCACTAACACACCCTCTCCTTCACTACACTAGGATTCTTGTATACCCATCACAGACACAACCTCTCCTTCACTACACAAGGAGTCTTGTATACCCATCACTGACACACTCTCTCCTTCACTACACAAGGAGTCTGGTATACCCATCTCTGACACAACCTCTCCTTCACTGCACTAGGAATCTTGTATACCCATCACTGACACACCCTCTCCTTCACTACACTAGGAGTCTTGTATACCCATCACTGACACAACCTCTCCTTCACTGCACTAGGAGTCTTGTATACCCATCACTAACACACCCTCTCCTTTACTACACTAGGATTCTTGTATACCCATCACAGACACAACCTCTCCTTCACTACACAAGGAGTCTTGTATACCCATCACTGACACAACCTCTCCTTCACTACACTAGGATTCTTGTATACCCATCACAGACACAACCTCTCCTTCACTACACTAGGAGTCTTGTATACCCATCACTGACACACCCTCACCTTCACTGCACAAGGGGTCTGGTATACCCATCACTGACACAACCTCTCCTTCACTGCATTAGGAGTCTTGTATACCCATCACTGACACACCCTCTCCTTCACTACACAAGGGGTCTTGTATACCCATCACTGACACACCCTCTCCTTCACTACACAAGGGGTCTGGTATACCCATCACTGACACACCCTCTCCTGCACTGCACAAGGGGTCTGGTATACCCATCACTGACACACCCTCTCCTGCACTGCACTAGGAGTCTTGTATACCCATCACTGACACACCCTCTCCTTCACTACACTAGGAGTCTGGTATACCCATCACTGACACACCCTCTCCTTCACAGCACAAGGGGTCTGGTATACCCATTACTGACACACTTTCAATCACTACACTATGAGTTTGACTTTCCACATGTAACTTACTTCGTAAGCATGGTGTTTGTGACTGCAATGCTGACAACTTTTCTCACCATCACCAGAGAGTCCCAGAAACAGCAGCGGTTGTTGTACGAGTCATACACAAACCTGCAACATGACAAGTAGTCACTACAAAAAACATGTCTATGAATTGATATATGAGTCACATTTTCAAGAGGAATAGAACATATTTATCCGAACAACTTGTCCTGATATATATCTATTGATGAGTGACTGAGTTACTATTGCAATTACACATCAACTGATAATTGATAATCAGGTAATAATTGGCATTAATTACCTGAATATTCACATTAGACTACTTTATGGTTTTAACCTGTCACAGCAAGAATTTACCATATCCATGTTGCATTTATTAAACTAATAATCATTCAACACTTAATCGGTTTTAAGATTTGTAACTGCAAACATTGTATAATGTGTCACCCATATCTCGCTGACTTGCAGTCCAGGAGCCCCCACTTCCTTTGTCGAAGTGTGAAGAATATGAGCAGGAGAGGCAGCAGTACAATGTACACCAGCAGTAACAGCGTCAACAGAAAGTTGAGGGTCTACTCACATAGAACAAACTTCATACAGATATGGAACACTAAAATTCAGGGCCTTTTCAAACTTGCCAATTGTCATTTTCAACGCTTTATTAGAAGGGTTATTGGCCTTACTCTGTCAATATTTCATTAAATCCAGCAAACAATATATTTACATTTAGTACTAACTACTAAATGACTTTATCGCTCGTATCCAAACCATGGACTAATTACGTCTGTAACCCAATCACCCCTCGTAACTCAATCACCCCGGGCCACCACTCGGCACCGTGCCCGGGGAATAATCCTGCGCAAGCATCATCCCGCCCTTTGTTAGTCCGTCATTCGCGAACAGCCCTTCCCCAAGTACACACGTGTGTCACTGTATCTAACCGCTTTCGCTTTGTACGTTTCCTTGGTACCCAGTCGCGACCGTTTCGCCGATTACGCTTTGAATACCATCTATTCCAACACTCGCCGTATCGCATTTACACAATCGCGACCGTTTCGCCGATTATGCTTTGAATACCACCTATTTCAGCACTCGCCGTATCGCATTTATTCCGTTCTACTCCCGAACTTCACCCTCGGGACAATTTTACGCTTGTGGAATACCAACTCACCACCTCGACCTTTCGTGATGCCTCCCAAGAGAAGAGCAGCCGTCAACCACAAGCTTGTGAGGGGAGCCAAGCAGGCCAGGACAACCAGAAGACAAACCCCGGGAGTATACATTATACAGGAGGCAACAGCTGATGGTGAGTCTGCCAATTACGGAAATATCGAAGGGGGCAACAGAATTAACGTACAATCGGCGCAGCTTGTAAATGCCGCTCAGGCTGCCAACTCGGCTACCCAGGTAAACGAGCAACTGGAAAAAAAAAAATACTCCAGTTGCTGGAACATTCAGCGCCCGGCCCGGTTAGCGCAAACCAACAGGTAAGGCTTGGTTTTAGTTCTCCCGCCATTTCGCCCAACATAGGGAGAATCCCCGATGCTTACAACGAGGCTGACGGTGACGCGGCTTGGCCAGCCAATCACATCGCAGGATACGGGGATTCCCTTTCCTTCCGTGCGGATGGAATAGACGCGCACGTCAAACAAACGGTGAGGGAAAAAATCTGGCGTGGCGAGTATGTCGACCTCGGCACAATCCTACCAAACACCGAGGGAAGTCACGAGGACGGTACGATTACCATGGCGTACGACTCCTCAGGTAAGGTAATTTTTAAACCAATAAAGCAGCAACCAAAGCGCCTGTCCCTGGCAAGCTGGACTTCAGCTTTCCACATTTTCATGTGTATATATGTTAGTAGGCACTCCGAGGTACGCACAACCCAGGGGTTGCTGTCCTACATGGAAACCATAGGAACGGCGGCACTTCGATTCGGGGGGGATGCCTGGTCAACCTACGACCAACAATTCCGACACAGAATGTCAAGGGACCCCTCACGACGCTGGGTCAACATCGACGGGGAGTTGTGGCTGAAGTACATGGTAACACAGCCGGTACTACAACCAGAATCAGGCGGACGGGGCGCAATGACACGCGTACAGGGGGACATCGCCAGTCAGGTATGCTGGGATTTCAATAAATTTGGCTGTAGCAGGGTCAACTGTAAGTACACTCACAAATGCGGTAAGTGTGGCAAACATTCCCATAGCTCTAGGAACTGCTTTCGAGAGAATGGGGTCCAACCGACCCCATACAAGCCCAATCAGCCTTTTGCCTAACAGAAAACCAGCCGTCAGGGCAGGTGAATTCAATGGCCCCTTCCCCCGTGGATCTCAATGAAATGGCACCCTGGTTACGCCAATATGCTAGGGTCAATTACAGAGATGCAAATTATGTATGGGTAGGTTTTAGCTCTGGCTTTAAGCTCGAGTTCCAGGGAAGCCGCACGGGTCGCCTGGCACGAAACTTGCGATCGGCCATGCACCAAGACACGGCAGGCTACGTGAAACAAAAACTACAAAAGGAAGTCGACCTTGGCAGGATGGCGGGCCCCTTCAAGGACACCCCCCCTAGACAACCTCCAAGTATCCCCAATAGGCCTGGTGCCCAAGAAGCAGCCAGGATATGGTCAACACCTGGGTAAGCATGCGGAGGAATTCCGTCTAATTCACCATCTATCCTATCCCAGGGGTAAATCTATAAATGACTTCATAGACACAGAGGCCTGCTCCGTTGTGTACGCCAGATTTGATGAAGCTACCCATATGGTTCAACAACTGGGAAAGGGAGCACTACTAGCAAAATTCGACATTCAGTCGGCCTTTAGAATTATACCAGTCCACCCATCTGATTTCGAGCTGCTAGGCGTCAGATTCGAAGGTGAGTTCTATTTCGATAAATGCCTACCATTTGGCTGCTCCATATCTTGCGCCATATTTGAAACATTCAGAATCCCAGAGTCCAAGATCGAGGAGGCAACAAGGGAAATCCAAGACATCCTGTCAACAGGTAACATCAAGGTCACAAAAAGGGCCCTTCAGTCCCTCATAGGCAAGCTTAACTTTATGTGCAGGGCTATACCAATGGCAAGGGCATTCAGCCGCAGGCTAACCGATCTGCTTAGCAAAGGTAAGCAACCATTTCACCACATTAGGATTACCAGCTGGGTCAAGGAAGACCTACAAATGTGGTTAACATTGCTTACGAGTTATAACGGCATTTCAGTGTTTCAGGACCAACTATGGGTGGACAGCGATTTCCTCCAGCTGTTTTCAGACGCAGCGGGTGGCGCCGGCTTTGGGGCCTACATGCAGGGCAAATGGTTTAACGGCGCATGGCCACCCCAGTGGGTGACGGATGGAACTACACGGGACTTGACGCTACCTTGACATGGTGGCATCAATCCTTCGGATACAACTCCAGCTTCCTGACACCAAGATCATCGTATCCTCAATGCTGCACAGGCGCTACTGGCACGATGCCAGGGACCCACTAAAGATCGAGGGGATGCGGAAGAATATCAACCATCAACTGGCCAACCGAGTCAAAGAGCTCGGCGGTACAATGGTGCCACATCCCCAGATCCTGGCATCGGACAAGACATGGTACGCCTGGGAGGGCGTCCACCTCAGTGACAAAGGACTGTGTGTGTTTACGGACAATTTATTGCATGCCCTGGCGCTTGTTTTGCGCCAGTAAGGATATTATCTCCACAGGTTAGTGTTTCCTTTCAGTACATAGGCAAGCCGGGCAACAATGCTATCTCCGCATATCGCGTGGCCGTGGGTGTGGGGTAGCACTCTGGTGCTTTGTGGCGGGGTTCTTGTGGGCTACACTGCTAGTAACAAATTAACTTGCTTCCAAATTAATACTCGTGCTTGAGGCTACCTGCTTTTCAGCGGGAACCTTTCCGGGGTTACCTGCTTCTCAGTGGGAACCTTGTCTTTCCCGACTTTTCAGCCGGCGAATCGTAAAATAACATACGTTGGGGCAAACAATTGCCACGTATATGGGCCCGGCGGCGGAAGTCGTCTTGTCAAGCGGTAGCTGACAGTTGGGTCCGCGGCTTGGGAGCCGCACAATGGTTTTGCTAATGGGGCCGGGCAGTGGGATCTGCTTTGGCCGGCTACCTGGGGCCGGGCAGCGGTAGTCTGACTTAGGCCAGCAGCGTGGAGCTGCTTTTGGCAGCGTGGGAGTTGCCAAGCAATGGTAGCGGTTAAATATGCTACCGTGGGGGCCGGACAGCGGTAGCAGTCCCAGGCCAGCAGCGCTAGCTGCAATCGCCGTTGGCCACGCGCGTGGCCATGGCAACGGTAGCATTTTGGTATACACAATTAGCAGCTAAGTAGCCCACTAGTACCTGCACACCCTCGGCCATTTAACCCAATCTCATCTTCTGTTTTTATTATAGGCACGGGCATCCACGGCCCGGTGGCCCGTGCCTCTCCTTGGCATATCGCGGGATAATGGTATTTTTATTATACATTTTCTACCAAGATTTATTTTTCATCCAACACAAAAACAAATTAAGGCAGTCATAAATTCTTCAGGGTCTTTGACACACAAATCTATCACTGTGATAAATCTCACTTAAACATCTTGGCTACATATTGTGTGCTTGATTGACAAGTATCTGTCATTTTGTACAAATTCAAGACTTTTCAAGTATTTTGATGAGTTTCAAGGTTTTTCAAGGTTCACTCAAAATATCAAGGCTATTCACGAGTCACCTTAATATTCAAGGCTTTTTCAAGCCGTAATGAACCCAGTAGAAACAATTGCACTGCAATGCCATAATACAATTCCTTGTCCTTGCAGCAGACGGACTCCAAACAACATGTAACTAGGATAAAGGCATATGGTATGATATGAACTCAACAACTCATTAATTAGTAATGATCTAAGTATTATCAAAAATATACCAAAACACACATAGCTGTTTCCTATCTTATAACTCCTTATCTTGACCTTTATAGGATTACTAAAAGGTCAGTGCCTAAAGAAAAGGAACCCTTCATTATATCTTCAAGTATCTGTTAGAACACAGTTCTTATAAGTGGTAAGCTGTCCATCTCTATACTTCCGTGAGAGATTACCAATCCCTGCAGCTGAACAGAACCTGCTGTATTGGACTGGTAACATGCCACAGCTGTAAAAAGCATGTCCAATCTTCTCATTCACCAGGAATTTGTTGTCTGGGAGGTAGGGTGATGACACCAGACAATACTGGTGTGACTTGCGGCAGTGTACTTTCATCTTCATGACATGGCCTTGATAACTGATTTGGGCCACAGTCAATCTGTTGGAGCATTTTCGTCCATGCTTTTCTGCTACATCCAGGCACATTTTCATGGATGATTCAGATATAACCAAAAGATCTGTCATCAGTGTCACCTGGTCCAGCTGTCAGGTGTGTCACTGGTGGATCTTCCGGGGCAGTCAGGCCATGATGTTGGAGATAATACGATAATACCTGGTCCAGAACATCAGCATTATTAGCAGGCATACTGGTCTCTGCTTTCAGGTGAGCTTTCACCTGTTTCAGCTTTTGAAGAATACCTTCCTTGACTTCATGATCACCTGGTACTTCAATTGTGAAACGAGCAGGTCGCTTACTTGGATCCATCACGTGAGGAAATCAGTATGGCGTGGTAGAAAACAAGAGATGTCCAATTTATTCAGATAGTTGGAGTCAATGAGCAGTGGTCAGACCCTGAAGTGATCGCACGCTAAAACAAAGCCAGGTTCATTTGGGGGTTTGGGGGGTATGGGTTGGAGAGGTACATTGAGGAGAGGAGATTGGTATATTTTTTATTAAGGTCTCAGAGCTCCAGATGAGCTGCGTATCTGCGTGAAATACGCATCAGAAATGCAGAAATACACAGTAAAATATAATCTAAGCGTATCAAATACGCAACGAACATTACAGATACGTTCCAAAAATCAAACTTGTGCGTATCATCAAAATATTGTGAAGTAACCCTGCGTATTCGATTAGCAAATCAGCAACTTATTTTGAAATTATAACGGGCATTCCGTCAACCTTGCCAAACTCCACGATGACAGTTACATCATGATCATTTGCCATCACACTTTCTTGTAGAAGTATCATGGTATTTTTTAGTCCTATAAAGCTCTCGAACCCACAAGACACCAGTTTGTAGGGACTAGATAAATAGTGTTTTTAAATATTTAACTTAAATACCCACATGTGTAAAAACTAGTGGGTAACAGAAATTTGAATACGCAGATAGAATTACTGATACCCAATGATTTTAAAATGCATGGGTAAAATACCCACAACACCAAAAGCTTATCTGGAGCTCTGGGTCTTGTGCAATTTAGGTTATTATAAAGATGTTAGTACAACAAAGGTTAACCATCAAATAGAATGAAAATTAACTAGTTGAAGTGTTGGTAATGATCACATAGATTCCAAACAAATATCACCCCCTCATGGGAGAATCAAATGTTCTTGTTGGTGTCGGTGTCAAAACAGAGTAAACTCCCGCACAGGGGGAGTGGGGGTGGGGGTCAGTTTCACTGTCTGGGGAGAAAGTGAAATATAAAACCTTGAATGGCAATCTTTCCTCCACTAGCAGACATGTTGCTATGGATACACACCTCCTCTGGTCACCTGACTGTTACAGTGGCAAATTCAAATCTGGATTACAATAAGGGGGAAATATTTTCCAAATTGTACGTTTTGTAGACTATCTGTATCCATATTTTTTCATAGTAAGTCTTCATAACATCCTTCTTTGTACTATGGCTGAATATCATCATTAACTGGTAAGTCGATTTTGTGATATTTCATCGAATGTATTTGACTACTGCTTTGCTATGCATCAAAAGACAGTCTTAACCATACATTGTGGCCACACCCCCTTTGTGCATAGGCTTGAAACCCGGCCTTTAAGTTACTGTGTATTGATATTTTATGGACGTTTTATTTGCACTATTATATGCTTTACCTAATCTTATACATGTATGTTAACCGGAAATGATGATCAGAATTAACTGCCCCTGATGTTTCAATATATTTGTCTGTTGACATTCATGCATCATCAATGTCAGACATGTCAGACTGTTTGATGGAGAAAAAGCAAAATACAAATTCTGGGATGTAAAATTTCTTGGACATATGAGATTGCAGAAACTTTATGATATGATTGTAGCACCCGAGGAAGATTAGGGAACAACCACTAAAAATGCTGATGCTTTTTGCCGAGTTGGTTCAGCGTTTAGATGACAGAAGTTTGAGTCTTATAATGAGGGACGCAAAAGACTATGGGAGACCGGCGTTGGAGATTTTACAGGAGCACTACATTGGACGGGGTAAGCCACGAATAATATCATTATACATAGAGCTTACATTGTTCAAGATGGGCGACCATGAATGTGTTACAGACTACGTAATTAGAGGAGAAACTGCATCGACTTCGTTGAAAGTGGCAGGAGAGGCAATCAGTGACAGTTTATTGATAGCCATGGTTCTTAAAGGACTCTCTCCCTCTTTCAAACGTTTTCAACTGTGATCAGGAAGAAGGAAAAGCAAGTGACGTTCAAAACGGCTCTTAGAAGCTATGAAGAAACGGAAAAGATTCAACCTACACCCAATTATGAAGACAGTGTCATGAACTTTCAATGTTTCTCATGTGGGAAGCCCAGACACAGGCCATTGGAGTGTAGAAGTAGAAATCAAGGTTATTCTGGTGGTGAAAAGAAAGGTTACTGTGGACATCAGAAACAAGACGGTTATCAAAGTATACAGAAAAAACATGCATCAAGTTACATTGGACAGAAGAGATCAGGTAGGTGGTGTGATGTTTGAAAGAACTCTACCCATGACAACAGGGTCTGTCCATATCATAACAGACAAGTCCAAGTTCTTGACATTTGATGACAAAACACAAGATCACTGCATCGAATTGGCTGATGGAAGCAGAACGAATGGTATTGTACAAGGAAGTGGGAGTGCTGACGTAAAGTGTGATGTAAGGAGCCGGCAACAATGTAGTGTGTTTGAGAATGATTTGTATGTGCCATCCTTCAACCAAGACATTTTTTCAGTGCAAGCAGCTACAAGTAAAGGCACATCAGTTCACTTCAGTCCAGAGAGTGCAAATTTCAAGACTCCAGATGGTACAACGTTTGACATCCACAAGCATGGGAAGCTGTACTTCTTGCACAATACTGCTCCATCCAAGTGTGTTGTGCATTCAGCCAACGACTGGCACAGAATCCTTGGACATTGTAACATGAAAGATGTGATGAAGCTGGAGAATATTGTGAAGGGAATGAAGATAGCTGGTAAAGATACTGAGCTATGTGACACCTGTAACAAAGGGAAGATGTCACAGTGGAGAAATAGAGATCCAGACAGAAGGGCGATAACTCCACTTGAAGTTATTCATTGTGACTTGGCGGGACCGATTGACCCAGCAGCTCGAGGTGACTTTCGATGTGTATTGTCATTTTTTGATGACTATTCTGGAATAATCACCTTGTATCTCCTGAAGCAGAAGAGTGATACTGCCACAGCAGCGGTGAGGTTCCTTGCAGATATATCACCTTTTGGTATAGTTGAAACAATAAGGTCAGACAACAGTACAGAGTTCACAAGTGAGAAGTTTAGAAGTATCCTCACAAAGAACAGCATCAGACATCAGAAGCCTTCACCATATTCACATCAAAATGGGAGTGTTGAACGTGCCTGGCGTTCACTGTTTGATATGGCGAGATGTCTGCTGAAGCCAAACTACCCAAGTCGCTGTGGTCCTTACTTACTTTCTTACTTACTTTGGAGATTTAACGTGCGCTTTCCGACTAATGCGTATTTCGCACACGGGCCCAGCCAGACCATTTAATATGTTTCCAAAAGGGGTGAAAGTGGTCTGTGCAACCCAAGAGGGGGCTTTAGGGGTTGCTTATATAGAATTTGGGAATTTCGAGATTTGGAATAGATGCCGATGGGGTTGGGGAGGAGAACTAAGGGAGCTGGGTATGGTGGATGTTTGTTTGTTTATGTGATTTTGATTTGGTAGGTTATTGTGTTTTTAGATGCGTTTAATTAGTTCCGTTTTGATTAAGAATACGCCTAAGGCCTTGAAGTTTTCTAGTTTATTTTGTGGGTTTAGTATTGCTTCTAGAGTGAGAGCCTTGTTTAGATTGAGGGTGGTTTGTAATGCGGTTTGATGTGTTAGGTAGTGTGTGCAGTGGATGAGTGCGTGTTCTGGGGTTTCTAGTTGTTTGCAGTGTGGGCAGTTACCTGTAGTGTGTTTTTTTATTTTTTTTAGGTGGTTATTTAGGTTGGTGTGTCCTGTTTGGAGTTTAGTGATTACTCTGTCGATTTTTTTCGAAGGATGGAGAATTTTGGGTTTGGTTAGTGGTTTGCTGAGCACTTTTTTGATTTGGCTACTTGAGTTTAGATATAGGTTATGCCATTTTTTTGTGATTTTTTGCTTGTTTACACTTTTAATTTCTGATTTTGAGATGGGTAAGTTTAAGCTTATTTCTGGGATTTTGAGGGATAGTTTAGCTGCTTTATCGGCGTTTTCATTACCGTATATTCCTACGTGGGCGGGTATCCACAAGAAGGTTATTTGTTTGCCTGCCTTAGTTAGGTCGTTGGAGCTTTTAAGTATTTGATTTATTAATTTAGGTCGGTTTTTGGTATTTTTGTTTTGGAGGGCTTGCAGTCCACTTAGGGAGTCGGTAAGTATTAGGATTTTTTTTGTGGTTTTTGGATTCTTGATTATGGAGGGCTGAGGCCATGCCCATTAGTTCTGCCGTGAATATTGATTGGTTGTTTGGGAGTCAGAAGGATTGTGTGGTTGTAGTTGGTTGTGTGGTATGGACTCCGAAACCTGTGTGTTTGGAGGTCGGATCTGAGGATCCGTCCGTGTAGATGTGACACCAATTTGGCCAATTTTTGTGTATGTATGCTAGTGTGGTAGTTTTCGCTATGTTTGGGTCGGTTTGTTTATTTATTTGGCTAGCTAGTGTTGTGTCTATTTTGGGTATTTTAAGTTTAGGGGTGAAGATATTTGATTGTTTGCCGTTTTGTTTAAGATTTTTAATTTGGTGTTCATTTAGGTAGTTTGTTATTCTTTGGGATATTGGGGTAAGTAAGGGGTGTTTACGAGCTAGAGCTTTGTTTTGGGGGCTGATGTTTTGGTTTATTAAGTTTTGGATGAGAGGGTTTGATTGGGACGCGGCCCAGAAATTTAAGCTTAGCTGTTCCCTGCGTAGACTTAGTGGCATTTCTCCTGTTAAGGCCTGAAGTGAAGTGTAGGAGGTGCCATGTTGGGTGCGTGTAATTAGTTTGAGAGCCTGATATTGTATTGAGTCAAGTTTTTTAGATAGAGAGTTGTTTAGGGTGTTGTATATGGCGCAGTCGTAGTCTAGTTTTGATCTAATTAGTGATATGTAGAGAGAGAGGAGGGTATCTTTGGAGGCTCCCCAGTTAGAGCCAGTTAGGCATCTTAGGGTGTTTAGGTCTTTACTGCATTTAGTTGTTAGGTTTTGGATGTGAGCATCCCAGGTGAGATGTTCATCGAAAATAAGTCCTAAGAATTTGGTTTGTTTTTGAAATTTGATTGTTTGATTGTTTAGCTGGAGGATTGGGGAGGCGGGTTTCATGTTTTTATGTTTGAATACTATTCCTGTTGTTTTTTCTGAGTTAAGGGAGAAGCCCCATTTGTCAGCCCATAGTTGTATTTTATTAAGAGATTTTTGGAGTAAATTTTGGGCCATTTTCATGCTTTTAGTGCGGATCCAGATGGCTCCATCATCCGCGAATTTGGATGTGTTTACTTTAGGGGATAGGCCCTCGAAAAGATCGTTTATCATTATATTAAAGAGGGTGGGGCTGAGGATACTGCCCTGTGGAGTGCCATTTTCTAGGTACATTGGTCCGATAGAGTTTGGTCTATACCCACGGTTATTTTACGATTGTTTAGGAAGTCCTGGATGTAGTTTATTATCTGACCTTTGAGTCCTATTTTTTAAAGTTTTTGTATTAGCCCATCGTGCCATACCATGTCGAAAGCTTTAGAGAAGTCTAAGAAGATGCCTGTGGTATATTGTTTATTTAGTTGTCCTGTCTTAATATCTTGTTCTAGTCGGGCGAGGTTATCTAGGGTTGGGCGGCCAGGAGTGAAACCGCTTTGATCTGGGTTTATGATGTTATTTTGGGTTAAGTAATGTTGTAATCTATTTTTAGCCATTGATTCCATTACTTTACATAAGTTTGAAGTTAGGGATATTGGTCTATATGAGTTAGGTTGATTAGCTGGTTTATTAGGTTTAGGGATTGGTATGACTAGGGCCTGTTTCCAGGGAGTAGGAACCTGTCCATTTAGGTAGATGAGATTGTATAGTTTGAGTAGTGCCTGGAGTAGTTTTAGGGGGAGTTTTTTAATTAGTTGGTAACAAGTTAGGTCTAATCCTGGGGCTGTGCCCTTTTTCCTGTTTTGGATTACGTAGAGGAGCTCCTCCATTGTGTAGGGTTGATTTATTTCTAGATTGTTATTGTTTGGTTCTTTTGTGGGTTTGTTCTCTGTTTTAATTTTATCTTGGAATTTTTGACTGAAGTTGGTGTTACTGCTAACGGCCGAAAAGTGGTTGGCGAGATTATTTGCTTTTTGGGCGGGGTTGGTTGAGTTGTCAATGTTAGGGGTTTTTTTTATGTCGTTTTAAGCCTCTAATGGCATGGATTTTGCGCCAGACCATTCTGGCATCTGTACGGTTATTTATACCTTCGCAGAATTTTTTCCAGTCTCTACTTTTAGCTATTTGGACTAGTTTTTGAACCTGGTGGTTTAGTTCGTGGGCTATGTTTAAATATTTGTAGTCACGTTTTGCTTTATTGAAGGCTGATTTACGTTTTCGTCTTGTCTGTTCTATTTCCTCATTCCACCATGGTACCGTCGGTTTGCCTGTCTTAGATGTTTTGAAGGGGATGGAGGTTTTGGCTGCGTTTATTATATAGTCTGTTAGGTTTTTACAATAGGTTTCTGGATCATTATTTTCTATTTCGTTTAAGTTAGCTTCGTTGCAGATATCTTGAAATTGGTCCCAGTTAGCTTTATTGTAATGGAATTTTGGTTCTTGGTTTTCTGTTTGGATTGGTACGTTTGTATTTCCTATGGTTATGTTTATGGGGAAGTGGTCACTACCTAGCGGGACGTTGTGCACTTCCCATTGAGTACTTTGGGCTAGATCTGCGGTGGTCCTATCATGGTGTAACATTTATACTAAGTAACCTATAATAATTAGATCCTCATCAAGTGCTTTTATGAGTTACCATGGTGTAATATTTATACATCATTTCATATAATAGTTTAGCAAATAATACTTATCATCAGGTAAAATGCATATATAAATCAGTAGTTTCAGTTATAGTTTTTTAGACAGATGCTAGCCTAAGGTAATGGGAGCGCATCTCCTAGACATACTATTCAATAAAACAAGAGTTACATCTACATAGTTTAATTGATTTGAAGCTTTTAGATAAATGCTAGCCTAAGGTATCAAGATCCCATCTCCCAGACAAAAGATATGTCTACATAGTCTTATAGATTACCTTGAACTATTTTATTTAAGTAAATCTGTCATCACCTATATTAGAATAACATTCAGCAATTACTTCAATTTAGACTCATTAAGGATTAGCCCCCATACAAGCTCGTCTATAATCCATTAAGGATTAGCCCCCATACAAGCTCGTCTATAGTGCATTAAGGATTAGCCCCAACACAAGCTCGTCTATAGTGATACCATAATCTCTTTCAAAGCATCCAGTAAATATGTCAACAAGATTAGTGCCAGTCCAACAGGATTAACAGGATTAAGTATTCCCATCTCCCAGACAAAAGATATGTCTACATAGTCTTATAGATTACCTTGAACTATTTTATTTACGTAAATCTGTCATCACCTATATTAGAATAACATTCAGCAATTACTTCAATTTAGACTCATTAAGGATTAGCCCCCATACAAGCTCGTCTATAAGGCATTAAGGATTAGCCCCCATACAAGCTCGTCTATAAGGCATAAGGATTAGCCCCCATACAAGCTCGTCTATAGTGCATTAAGGATTAGCCCCAACACAAGCTCATCTATAGTGACACCATAATCTCTTTCAAAGCATCCAGTAAATATGTCAACAAGATTAGTGCCAGTCCAACAGGATTAACACGATTAAGTATTCCCCTCTGTCTAGCCATTCATTTAGCATAGGACACAACCAATCGTGTATCAACCAATCATATTCCTTTTTATTGTTCTAATTTTTGTTAAATACATACAGAAACCTCTTGTTATGGCAGAGAAGGGGTTTGTCACTCTAACCAAGTAGATATCTCTCCCACAGCGCAGAGGGTTGTACCGACTCTCTGTGGCACCCTCAGCTATTTTTCTAAGATATAGTAACTTGCTCATTGTTAATTGTTCTTGTAAATAAAATTGTGATTAGTCTCCTGTGACTCCGGCTCTTTGCTGACTAATTCCCCAAGAAAACCAGCACGCCATTTGGAAGGTATTGTTCACCCAGAACAGTTCCATGATAATTTGGCGGAGAATCATCGTTTTCGAAACCACGGAGCCCAGGAACTAACTACAACCAGCTACAAGAACCCATTGGAAGACATGTCCAACCGTGATCATCTGATGGAATAACAAGCAAGCTGCATCCACCTCTGACCTCAACACTGGATTAAAGACAACCAACTCCTCCAAAGACACCAACAAAGGAAGAAAAGTCTTCAAATATTGTAAGTACAGCATTACATTGTTGATTACTTGTCTTTCTTTAATTTAGTACGGTACATACTAATAGGTGTCATGGCAAATATGAAGTATGGTATGGAAAGTAACTTTGAAAGTGAAATTCCAACAGTGTCTTTAGTTACGCCCCTTACCAAAAGTGTAATTCAGGCAAAATTTGGCACAAAAACAACAAATTGTTTAGTAGATACAGGGGCATCCATTTGTTGTATTTCATCTGCTCTTCTTAGCACAGCTTTTGAAAACCTTACCCTTGGAAACTCACCCTTTCCACAGGTAAAAGGTGTTGGCGACGAATTGCATAAAGTGTTAGGTTCAGTTGTGTTAGATTTTGTCATTGAGGATCAGGAATTTTCTCAAAGATTCTATGTTCCGCCTACACTACAAGAAAGCAGTGATACTAGGTGAGAACTTCCTTGATGACAATGATGCAGTCTTAGATTATAGCTGTCACTCCTTGATACTTAACAACAGCACCTCAGATAGGCAATATATCAATTTCATAGCCAATTCAGTGCAAGAGATTAGTGGATTAGCAAAAACAATAGATCAGATTTACATCCCGCCTCAGAGTGAAATTCATTTCAAGGTTAGACTATCAGAGATCAAAGAGGATTCGCTCATCCTCATTGAACCCATTGCTTCCCTCACCGCTCATTCTGAAGTAGCAGGCGGCAGAACTCTTTTTAAAGCAAAAAGCAAAACTGCTACATTTAGGCTTATGAATCCCTCCCAAGAAGAATAGGTTCTTGACAAGGGTACAGTTGTAGGCAAATTTAGTTACATTGACAAAGACTCTGTTTTTGAAATTGACTCTGACCATCCGTCAATAAATACCGTTAACACTGACAATGAGAAGAAAGACAATTACACTAGGGATTATGTTAAAATTGCACAGGAGTTAGGATTTGATTTGACCAATACACAACTGACTCCAGACCAACGACACAGACTACTTAGATTTTTGGGACAAAATAGAAACATGTTTTCAACGAGTCTTGCAGATTTAGGAAAGACTGACATGCACCAACATATCATTGACACTGGCAACCACCCACCCGTTAAGAGTAGACCATATCGCCAATCTCCTCATCTCCAAAGTCACCGAAGAACTTATAGATGATTTTCTGAAGTATGATTTGATCGAGGAGTCTACTTCTATGTATTCAGCTCCCATTATCCTAGTCAAGAAACGTGATGGCTCATATAGATTTGTTTGTGACTACAGAAAGTTGAATTCTGTCACTTTACCAAGGTCATGGCCTCTTCCTGTTTTTGATGATGCTGTTGATAACATCGCCAATGCACAAGCTAAGATCTTCTCAACTTCAGACCTTGCTAATGGCTTCTTCCAAGTGCCATTACATGAAGATTCAAAGCATAAAACTGCTTTTGTCACCCATCAAGGCCTTTATCAGTTCAAACGTTTGCCCCAAGGTTTGACAAATTCTCCACTTTGTTTTCAACAGCTCATGAGCAAAGTGCTAAGAAAATTGCTTTTTAAGGTTGCGCTGTTTTACATTGATGATTTGATAATTTACAGCAAAAACTTTGAAGAGCATCTCCAACATTTGGAGCAAGTATTTTACTAACTCAAACAGGCAAAATTAACACTAAAGCCATCCAAATGCAACTTTGCAACAGACAAAGTTTCTTTTCTGGGTCATGTTTTATCATGAGGAGGTGTTCAAGTTGATGACAAAAAGATTGAAGCAGATTCGCTCCTTCTTAGGCCTCACAAACTTCTACAGGAAGTATGTGAAAAATTATGCTCACATAGCACTTCCACTGAATGCTTTGCTAAAGAAGCATTCAGAGGCAGAAGTAGGAAAGAAACCAAAGTTCCAATGGTCACTTGAGTGTGATCAGGCATTCAACACACTCAAACATGCTATGAGTAATACACCTGTTCTGGCTTATCCAAATTTTGACAAAGAATTTCTTCTCGCAACTGATGCCAGTGATATGAGCATAGGTTTCGTTTTGAGTCAAAAAGATGAGAAAAATAATGAACATCCAATAGCTTTTGGTGGTAGAGCTCTTCATGGCAGCGAAAAGAACTGGAGCATTACAGAAAAGGAAGGCTTAGCCCTAGTTGAAGCCATTAGATCCTTTCGTCCATACCTTGCAAATTCCAAATTCACAGTCTACACTGATCATATAGCATTGAAATGGCTGAAATCCATCAAGGATGCCACAGGTAGATTAGGGCGATGGTCTTTGGAACTTTCTACCTACACTTTTGACATTATTCACCCGCAGCGGCAAAGCCAATGGGAATGCCGATGCTCTCTCACGTAGGGAATATGAGGAAAATATTAACTGTAATGATCAGACAGAAGAAGATGCTGAGAAAACAGTCTTCTCAGAAACTTCAACTCAGCAAAGCAAATCAACTAGCAGTACCACAATCTTGCCAAACACCCATTCATCCACACAGGTCACACAGACAACTCAGAATGAGGATATTTGCACACCTATTGTCAATCACTTAGAATCAGACACACAGACAACACATTGGTCAGTCACCTTTGAATATGAAGAGGATTATCAGTCAGTACCAGTTAATGTTGTCACAGCATTACATGCTACAAACGCTGATGTTACCCAAGACACATTGGTTGAAGTAAGTATAAAAGAACATCCAAATTTACGTCACCTACAAAGGATTTGTCCAGATTTCATCCAAATCTTTGACTACAAAGAGGATGATGTCCTTCCACAAGATGAAAAGGATCGTCAAAAGATTCTTATTGAAGCCAATACTTTTGAAATTGATGAAGGCATCCTATACAGATTCGTTCCACAAAGACAGAAAGGCCATGCGGACAAGTTCATTAAACAGCTGGCAGTCCCAAGAACCCTCAGGAATCAAGTCCTGTAATCCTATCATGACTCGAGTTTGGCGGTTGCCACCATGGGAAAGAAAGGATGCACAACACCTAAGTACTACTGGCCCAAAATGTACAGCGATGTTGCTACTTATGTCCAGACATGTGAGGTATGTCAACAGACCAAGAGGCACTACCATGGCAAGAAGGCACCACTTCGTCCACTACCTGTAGGAGAGGTATTCACCCGATGGCACGTTGACATTCTCGGTCCCCTGCCAACAACACCAGACAAGTACAAATACATTTTGGTCATCACAGATGCATCATCCAGATGGTGTGAAGCCTTTCCACTTCGGACCCAAGAAGCTAAAGAAGTAGCAGATGTTCTCGTCAGAGAAATATTTTGTCAGTATGGCGCTCCAAGGACCTTAATTTCAGACAGAGGTCAGAACTTCATGTCCAAACTTATCAAAGCAATTTGTGAACTTTTGGCAATTAAATTTACCCATACCAGCCCATACCATCAGCTGTGTAGAAAGGCTCAATTCTTACATCGATCAATCACTAAGAGCCTATTGTAACAAGTCTCAAAATGATTGGCCCCGTTTTATTCCTGGAATCATGATGGCCTATCGGATGGCCCCAAATTCATCAACGCAAAAATCCCCATACGTTATGCTTTTTGGCCGAGAAATGAGAGCTCCACAAGATGTAGCATTAATTCCAAAGAAAATTTAGGCCACAATAACAAAAGTTTCAAACTTTCAAATTTGCTAGAGGAGCTTGAAATCACTAGAACAATCGCAGCTGAAAACACTGCTCGGGCTAAGGAGGTGTATTCAGAACAATATAATCGAAAGGCTAAAGAACCAGAATTCGCCCCAGGTCAAAGAGTTTGGCTTTACTGTCAAAAAGTTGAAAAAGGCCTTTCCAACAAATTAACCAAAAAGTGGTATGGTAGCTATTATATCATCCAAACAGGTCCAAATTATACCTACAATCTGACGCCGAAGTTCTGACGACAAAATACACAAACCACTGGTCCATGCCAACCGTCTGAAGCCATATTTTGATCCTTTTGATCGTCCACAGTATCCTCCAGAACCATACCTCAATGACCCGAGTAACATAGATTCAGGAGTCATGGATGACAACGAGGAACCAGTCAATGATACTCAGCTTGACAGCAACAATTCCCCATCAACAAGTTCAACTTACCAGGCTACTGATCAATCACCTCCACAACAGAAAGGTAAGAAGGTCAATTCCAAAACAAAGGCAGGCACTTCCAGCAACAAGAGTTCGAAGCAAAAGACCCCAACAAAGAAGAAACACCCTGCTCCAAATACAACAGCAAAACCTGCAGGTTCCAGAACGACAACTATGAAGGAAAATCATGCCACACCAGGTCCTAGTGCTCCAACCAAGGTAAATGAAAAGGTAAACAAAGGGAAAAGAGGAGTGAATAGTAAGCATCACCAGCCAAAATCCAGAAAACAACTTGACGAAGGCCAGGTACAACCTCCAAGTCAGAGTCCAACATCAGGTAATCAAACCAAGGATATCCCTCCTATTTTCAATCCAGAGGACATCCACTCAATTGTAAGTTCTAAGAGAGCAAATGGCAAAATCTACTACAGAGTGAAATGGAAGGATCCAGAAAGAGGAAACACATGGGAGTATGGCAGCAGCATTCCAGACTCCATTCGGAGAGAAATTCACCTCAAAAGAAGTATGTCAGGAAAACGACGAAAACGTCCACTGAAGAATCATAAGTTTTTCGACCAAAAGGAATCAGCACAAGACAATAAATCAGTCAATGTTCTGTCAGGGAATACAATGTCAGGGAATGTCCAGCAAGACAACACCAAACCATGCATAGAATTAGATGTCAAACCGTATCTGTTTTTTCCAAAACACCTACGAAAAGTAGATCATAAAATAAAAAGAGTTATGGGCATTGAAATTATTCAAGGAGACTGCTATGTCAAGGTCTCATATACCAATAACAAAGATGATCATAATCACCTCACATGCTATTTTGAAAGTGTTCCTCTCCACCTCATACAGCGCTACCTTGATGATAGCTGGAAGGATCTCTGTAAGTGGTCCTGTGGAGAAGATAATCCTCCATATGATCCAGATGAACTACCAATTTATAAATCCACAAGGGTTATTTTTCCACATATAGACACTGGAAACATCAACACCTTTTTCTACCTTATTTCACATCCGTATTACATAGACAGTAGTCCCAGTCAACCATACCATGATATACTCCCCATATATACCTGTAGATGCCAAATGAAAATATTCTTGACCAAAATACAAAATCTCCTAAATATACGGTGCAAATCACTAAACAGCTATTAGCTGTATCTTGTTATGTTTACTTGTGTCCAGTCTTTTCACTTTGGGTCACCAGATTCGCCAGTTGAGAACAAATAGCATCAGCCTGATCATCTGAGTTATTTGTATCACAACAAATTTTGAGCATTGACCTGATCAACCAATCTCAAAAGCGAAGTGAAACGAGCCAACCAAAGTGAACCATAACGAATCGAAATGAGTCAAACCAAAATGAACCAAAACAAATCGAAATGACTCAAAGTGAAGCAAACCATACTGCGAATCAAACCGAAACCGTACCAAAGCGAAGCAAACCATACTGCGAATCAAACAGGAAACCGTACCAAAGCGAAGCAAACCATACTGCTAATCGAACTGAAACCGTACCAAAGCAAAGCAAACCATACTGCGAATCAAACCGAAACCGTACCGAAGCGAAGCAAACCGTACCGAAGCACAATAAACCAAACCCTATCGCATTGAACCGAACGAAAATCAAAGCGAAACGAATCAATGCAAACCATACCGGAGCAAAATTAAACCAAACCCTATCGCATTGAACCGAATGAAAATCAAAGCGAAACGAATCAATGCTCTTGTTATATGCACATACACATATATGTAATGTCTCTATTGATTGAAGGGCGGTCGGGTAGCCTAGTGGTTAAAGTGTTCGCATGTCACGCCGAAGACGTTCGATTCCCGACATGTGTGAAGCCCAATTCTAGTGTTCCCTGCCGTGATATTCCCAGAATATTGCTAAAAGCGGACGCTCTACCACTAGACCACGGAGGCAGTCCTCACTCACTCTAATGATTGTATCCAAAAATAGAAGGATATTTTTAATCCATGACTTTGTGTAATTTGCCGCCAATACATTCTTCCTGGTCATGACACCATTTAGAAATAATTATGTACTGATCTTTACATCATAATTATCGTATTTGTTTTATTTTCTACTTAATACTTACGAACTGAGGAAGTATGGATAATTTTTATATATGACATACTATTTGAACATGCTAACTCTCTTTTCCTTGTTTTCCATGTAAAACCTCTATAACGGATAATGGACACAGCCAACTATCTTAAAACCTCAAACCAGGATGTGGAACTCAAGGCCTCCTACATCACCCATAAACCACCAGTACAGAGTGCAAAGACAAGCCAACTCCACATCCATATTCCCAGATGACAGCAGAAAGAACTTTTACATTATGTTTCCTTATATCAAAGAGACTCTATAATAATTGTTATTTACTATACTACCAGTTTAACTTAATACATTGTCCATCTTAGCCATAATTTATTTATTTTTTACACGTTTGGGGTCCAAACTTTTTCAGACGGAGGGGAAGTTATCATGGTGTAACATTTATACGAAGTTATCCTATAATAATTAGATCCACATCAAGTGCTTTTATGAGTTACCATGGTGTAATATTTATACATCATTTCATATAATAGTTTAGCAAATAATACTTATCATCAGGTAAAATGCATATATAAATCAGTAGTTTCAGTTATAGTTTTTTAGACAGATGCTAGCCTAAGGTAATGGGAGCGCATCTCCTAGACATACTATTCAATAAAACAAGAGTTACATCTACATAGTTTAATTGATTTGAAGCTTTTAGATAAATGCTAGCCTAAGGTATCAAGATCCCATCTCCCAGACAAAAGATATGTCTACATAGTCTTATAGATTACCTTGAACTATTTTATTTAAGTAAATCTGTCATCACCTATATTAGAATAACATTCAGCAATTACTTCAATTTAGACTCATTAAGGATTAGCCCCCATACAAGCTCGTCTATAAGCCATTAAGGATTAGCCCCCATACAAGCTCGTCTATAGTGCATTAAGGATTAGCCCCAACACAAGCTCGTCTATAGTGATACCATAATCTCTTTCAAAGCATCCAGTAAATATGTCAACAAGATTAGTGCCAGTCCAACAGGATTAACAGGATTAAGTATTCCCCTCTGTATAGCCATTCATTTAGCATAGGACACAACCAATCGTGTATCAACCAAACATATTCCTTTTTATTGTTCTAATTTTTGTTAAATACATACAGAAACCTCTTGTTATGGCAGAGAAGAGGTTTGTCACTCTTACCAAGCAGATCTCTCTCCCACAGCGCAGAGGGTTGTACCGACTCTCTGTGGCACCCTCAGCTATTTTTCTAAGATATAGTAACTTGCTCATTGTTAATTGTTCTTGTAAATAAAATTGTGATTAGTCTCCTGTGACTCCGGCTCTTTGCTGACTAATTCCCCAAGAAAACCAGCACGCCATTTGGAAGGTATTGTTCACCCAGAACAGACGAACGGAGTGTAAAGGGATTCTTTGTGGGATACTTAGTCCTGCTTATCTTGTATACGTTCCTGAGAGAAATGAAGTAAGAAGAGTGAGATATGTCAAGTTCAGTAGACTGTGAGATATATGTGCAGCAACCGGAAGGTTTTGAAGTAAAGCCACAGACTGGTGAGAAACTTGTTTTCGAGGTTGAAGAAATCCCTGTACGGCCTGAAACAAAGTGGTAGGAATTGGAATTCCTTACACGTTCCTTGTTGAAGATCTGTACTCGAACCACTTGCTGATCCTTGTGTCTACCACAAGACGACTGAATATTCATTCGTAATTATGGTAGTATGGGTCGATGACATCATCATTTGTGCAGAGAAGACGACCATACTTCATGGGATAAAAGATTCTTTGTGTCAGCGATTCAAGATGAAGGACTTGGGGAGGCTGTCATGGTTTCTGGGAATAAAGTTCAAGTGGAAGAACGACAGTGTTGAAATGAACCAGAAAAGACATATTGAGAAGATGCTGGTGAAGTTCAACATGATGGACTGTAAACCCAAGGCAACTCCTTGTGACCCGGGTGCTGACAAAGAAAGGAAGACAAATGCAACTAAACTGGAAGATCCCAGACTCTACAGAATGTTGGAAGTCTGATCTATATTATGACTGTGTAGCGGCCATAAAATTTCCGAGCCCTGGGATGGGATTCGAACGACGGACCTTCTGAACAGAGGTCGGACGCCTTGTCCACATGACCAAAGAAGTTAACCCCGTCAGCAAGCTGACAAGGTAAGGATGTCATCTGTGGGATGACTCCACGCCCTGCTACATACTCCCCCGTCAACAGAAGGCACGTCCCGGGCCGCATAGTAGGGTACTGCGGCTTATTTTGCTCAAATTTAACATGAACGTGCTCAGCCCCACATTGGGCGCCAATGTAGCAGCCATAAAATTTTCGAGTCCCGTGATGGGATTCGAACCACGGACCTTCTGATCAGAGGCCGGACGCCTTGTCCACATGACCAAAGAGGTTAACCCCATCAGCAAGCTGACAAGCTAAGAATGTTATCTGTAGATGACTCCACTCCCTGCTACAACGGCCAGACCTGTGTTATATTGTGACCAAATTGTCAAAGTGTATGGCTAAGCCCACAACGACCCATTTAGGCATGGCAAAACACACTGAGGTTTATCAAAGGTACAGCTGAACAAGGACTGACGTTTGTAAAATCATGTGATCCTCTACAACTTGTGGGATCATGTGATGCTGACTGGGGTTCATCTGCAGACAGGAGAAGCATCACTGGCTACGGATTCCAGCTGAAAGATAATGGACCCTTGATTTCCTGGAAAAGCAAGAAGCAGATGACTGTGGCATTGTCAGCGTGCGAGGCAGAGTACACGGCAATGGCTGCAGCAACACAAGCTAGAGGGAAAGTTCATGATCAGGGAGCAATAGCACTCGCCAAGAATCCAGTAACTCAGCAAAGATTTAAACACATTGACATTAAATATCATTTCATCAGAAATGAAGTGCAGAACAATGTGATTGAATTGAATACCTGAAAGTCCATTCCTCTCACTACTTCAACATGACATATATATGCAATCTCAGTCTACTGACACCACTTCCGATGAAATGATATCATTTACAGCTTTTGAAAACACATTTGCAGAGTGAAAGTTGAATTACAAAGTCAATTATTAAGTTGCTTATGTACTTTCACAAAAACATCCAGGAAAAACAATACCAAATACAGTAAATCTTTAGTACAAAGACTCAAATAACAAATACGACCTTGACCTTCAGTTTCAGTCAATCACAAGTAACAACATTGTTTTATGCAGGCTTAAGGTGCATTCTCAAAGTACTAACAACTTGTACAATACAAGTTGTAGTAACAATAAAGATTGAGGAAAGACAGTTATTTTGGGTGGTTAGCATAAACAGATGTCTTGTCCATGGTTTTATCATTGAGCTGCCACACTGAGGCAAATAATGAACATGTACCTGGAATACGAAGTCATCACAGGAGACGGTGTGGTCATACAGGAACACATTGTCTGGAAACAGGCCTGTGTCCAGCACCATATTCTACAACATACAAATCATGCTACCCATGAAGATCCGGGGTAGAATAGGTCTTCAGCAACCCATGCTTGCCGTAAAAGGCGACTATGCTTGTCGTAAGAAGCGATTAATGGGATTGGTGGTCATGCTTGCTGACTTGGTTGATGTATGTCACTGTATCCAAATTGCTTGGATCGATGCTCACTGGATTGTCTGGCCCAGATTTGATTATTTGCAGACCGCCGTCATACAGCTGGAATATTGCTGAGTGTGGCCTTAAACAACAAACAAACAACAGCCAATCATGCATCAACAAATAAGTCCTTTGATTAACAAGGTTGAATCATATTTCTGAAAATCCCTCAAACTGTTGTTTTTTCAACAAGTTTATAAGACGTTGTCACTGTGTACATGACATCAGGGATTGCTCTTTTGGAGAGAGAATGTACGAGGAAGTTCTCAGTGATATGGCTTGGTTTGTTTAATACCATTCCAGCTGTATGACAGAGGCCTGTAAGTAATCAGGACTGGACCAGACAATACAGTGATTGATACGAGTAACGATTCACACCATTGGAACATGTTGACATGGTACCAATCAGGTCACCAAGTATCATCACCAATTCATTAATTCATATGACAAGCATCTGCTGCTGGGGACCAATTCTAACCTAGAATCCCGACGCGGCTCTCAATGATATAAAACAATGGACGGTATCAGAATTCAATGCGATTTGTTATATTGAAACATGAAGACAAAGTCATCAATATCCCCTTCAATGGCAAATATTTGTCACAAATACATCAACTAGTTATATATGTATATCTATCTATATTTTGTTGCCATGGAAACTCGAAAAAATATTTCTTTTGGAAATCCCAACTATCAAAAGGCACCAGTTCACCACATGACCTAGCTAGGTGCCAAATATGGTGAAGAAATATTGTACGGTTCTCAAGATCTGCTCCGGAAACGAGCACTACAGCCATTTCCAACCTAAGTCAAAGTTGTTGCCATAGAAACTTTAAAAAATATTTTTAGTCGAAAATCCGAAACTATCAAAAGGCACAAGTTCACCACAAGATCTATCTGTGTGCCAAGTTGGTGAAGAAATGTTGTATGGTTTTCAAGACTTTTGAATCCTGCATTCAGACTGGTCTGCCAGCAGTACTAAATACTGTTAATCTTGAAATTAACGAGAGCGTGAATTAAAAGCAAAAAATGCGAGTGGTCTTTGCTCGCATTAACTAAACTTCGCATTTATGTCTCCAAAATGACTATTAACAAAAAAACAGCCTCACTGCACACCAACTTAATCATAAACACAAACAACTGTTTTATTGAGCAGCAGTTGTAACAATTACATAACAATGTCATTCAAAGAATAGAAATTACACAATGAGCATCCGGTGAGTTATCACTTTTGGCAACAAAAGTTCTACTCACTCGTGTCAAACGAGGTATCATTGAGGACTCCAGCAGTCCAGACAGATGCCACCCACGCAACACTGCGTCAAAGACTGACACGACCCAACACACACCGATAGGCTTCATCGCACTTATCCTCGGATCTACAGCCTTTGTCTTGTCTTCTGCCTTTAAGTTTGTTGAAACCTTCTCCCGTTACCAATCAGTGAATTGTTGTGGGTTCAATTTTTTTTGCCTTTGAACTTCCTTAATACCAGTCAACATAATAATCATATAAACTGTGTGTTGTTTTTAGGAAAACACTGTTTATTGTTTTTACAGAAATTCTCTACACAGAGCTAATAAGCGGTGCTTTTTGCTGTTTGATTGGATTTAGGTAAGGTAAGGATGTGGTGTCGTCACTCCAGAGCGACATTTGAATTTCTAGACTGAACGCGAGGGCGACATGCGGTTATGCTTTGAAGTTTTAATCTGTTTACGTAAAGGATTAGTATGTTTTAACATAGGATTAGTATGTTCACTATGACCACATCTCAGTAATTAATTATGATTTAGTAATCATACTAATCATTGTGGCATGTTCAATCAATGTCAATCTTAATTAATTAAGTGAGCGTTATAACCGCGGTTTTGATTAATTGATTGAGCGATATTCAGATAACAGATATGAATAAAGAAGAAGTCGAATGTGAAGTTACTTGCAAAATGGCAAACGCTCAAGTTGACATCAAATTCATACCATCTCATCGTGGAGGTAGGATTCTTTGTTTTCAAGGGATTATGTTCCATTGCAATAAGAAGAGAGACACGTGGCAGTCTTGGCAGTGTCTTGAAAAGACATGTCCTGCACATGTTTCGACTAAAGATGACCAGGGTGCAGTTGTACAAAACAACCTTAGCACTACGACTGTCGTAAGTCTATGTTAAGGTATGGGAGTTACGATCACCTTAGAGCTAAGAACGCTTTGTACAACGGCACCCTGGTCACCAATATTAACCGGGAACACAACCATGACCCCAAACCAGTTGACATTAAGGTATTTTTTTTCCTATTCCTTATTCCTATTAATAATAGTAAAACTATAATAATAGTTCATTAAATACCTATATTCTTAGTATTAAAGTATTATTTTGTTTTCTTTCTTAAGACAATGTTTGTATTATTTCAGGTGAAAGAGACAATCGAGAAGGTAAAAAACTGGCAAAAGAGACAACATCCTTGCCGAGCCTGTATGAAGGGGACGTCAACAAGCTGTGAGATGGAGCTTGGAATGACGATATGAAGACACTAGTTGCCAGCATGCCAACCTTCCCTTCGACAAGAATGTCTTTGTATCGCAGCATATTATAAGTAAATTTTCAGCAGTATGAAGCTGGAGGAAAGCGACCAACAAAGAGGAGGAGATATACTAACATCAACAACCGAATCCAGACTCTTTGTGAATAAAATGAGAGTGACAAAACTTTTTATTATCTTATTTTATTATTAAAAGAAGAAAGACATCTTATTTATGTGTCATATGGTGGTGATGTGAAATATGATAGGGATTACTGTGTTGTTTTAAAGACCTTATTGTGTTTTCACAGGATTAGACATGGGAGCTTAAACGCATTGTGCACTAAAACCGAACTTAATTGGTTCGTTAGCAAATGTAACGCGAGAGCGACATACAAGTCGACTCAAATTTAGCTATTTACACCCCAATGTCGCGTCATTCCACTTGGGGATGGGGGGGGGGTTGCATTTTTTACTAGGGTTCAGCAGTCATATTAATTTGAAGACACATTAATTTCAAGATTTACAGTATTTGAAGAGCATGATTATGACTGCCTTACAGTGAAGGTAATATTTCTGTGAAAGCACTTCTTTTTTAACCAAAATGGTAGGCAATTATATCAATACAGCTTGACGTTGGCACTACTCTATGACGTGCTGTGATGACAATGCTTGGCCTTCCTGTCTGTGTGAAGTCCTAATAATGGTGTGTACCTTGGAACAACATGACAAACTTTTGTATGAGTTGCTTCATTTACTTCAATGACTGTTTGAATAAACTGATGTGCTACCTGCACTAGGTGATTTAATATTGTCCCATATATATATAGGTCATGAAAATCTTATGATGAAAGTTCTGGTTTGGAAACAAGTTTACATACATGGATAAAGGATGTCTGATTTCATGGTTTTGTGGTTGCTGCACAACTTGAACTGCCGTTAATCAGGTGTAGTTTGTCATATTTTTCGTTATATATCAAACAAAAAGGAAATTAATTCCCACTTCACAAGTAAAATTTTTACATCAAAGCTGCATGTGAAGGTGCTGCAAGGTTCTTTCAACTCTGATGTCACTGCATTTCATCAATCTATTAATAGAATAACACAATCATATAAATGTTTTGCTATAGATAAATGTTATATCCATATCCTCTTCCCGAGGCAAGGGAGTGAACTGACTATAAAAGTCCAGTTTCCACCCTTGCCAAACTAGGCTGGAATTTCATGGCTTGATCGTAGCGCCACCAGTGGCTTTTACACGTTGTGTCCCTTCTATGTCTCTCCTGTTGACCAATTCCTCCTCTCACATGGCAGCCCAGTCTAGACAATGTGATTGATAATCATGATCTATATTGTAATAAAATGGGTCTTACCTCAGGAAATGCATCAAATCACTTGAGCACCTTGATTAAAAACATGGAAAGATTTGTAAAATATCTGTCCAGACCCAAATGGCAGTACTCATGCTTTGCAAATCCTGCAATCGACGAATCTGCACAAGAGTCGTCATGTTGTTTACGAACCGTTACACGATTTTGATTGGACTATGCCTTAAAGGGGCACTGATCTAACACAATTACCCGGGACTGGTTGTTGCCATTGTTATTGTTTTTTCCCAGTGAGTACCCGGATGTATAGCAGAAATCTAGACTAGTTCGCGACCTCTGCTGCGCCATTCGTAAGCGCATTATCACTTTTATGGGTAGTAATAAGGGCGTATGGTCACATTGATCGACAAAATGAAATACAGTTTTCGAGATAATAAGGAAATGTAGGTATCTTTGCGGGTAGCATCGGTAATGGTGACGAAATTTTGATAAGTCACTTGCTTGGTAATTTTGCGATTTTCGTTTACACTATTTTGACTTGCAACACAAAGTAAATATTTCACCTGAGGCATTGCTTTTTTTTATAGTGTGTATATTTTTTTACTGTCAAAATGTGTAACAAATTTATTAAACGTCTAAATATTCAGTTATTTTACAAAGTGACTGAAAAACATTTCCATCTGTATTATTATGATAACGAATTCCAAACATTTTGATGTTTAATGTCATCACCAAGAGACTGAAAATGTTACGTTGAAAAGTACATTTCTATGTTGTTTGGCTTCTAATCCAACATAATAATCTGTTGTGATGTTGTTAGGCCCTTTTGATCGTCTTAATCAATTTTAGTCAATCTGAAGAATTTCCCAACCAAGACGTAGAGGAACAAGTACGAATCGGTTCAATGCTACAGCGAATGAAGGAAAACAAAATGCTAATACCATAATTACAACCTACCAAATTTATGTGTATCAATTTTGGGCAGCTTCCTTGTTCGAGGAATGTATCCGTGATTATCCACACAAAGGAACAATATCCCACTCGTCTGCAGCTGTACAAAGAAACTTATTCGAAGTCACGTGTCTCTGTAACAATCAAATATTTTTAAAGATATATATCGTTTCGGGATATTATAACCCGTGTTCCTTTCTCAACTGATCACTTAGATTGTTTCAGGTGTTTCACATAGGTGTCAAGTCTCAAGGGTCGGCTGAGAAAGCCCACGTGACAACTATTTTCATAACTTCCACGGTTCCTAAACAATCCATTGAGTGATACATAACAATGAGCAATCAATCAACGTATTATTAGTTAACCCTTTGAACAAAGTATGTTGTTTTTACATCGACACTTCACGCCATGATATGAGTGTATTCCCTTTGTTTTAGTAAACCTAGACATGTAAACACTCCCTTTTGACATATCCACTGTGCAAGATAACAGTGATTAATCAATCAACGTATTTTCTGTTAATCCTTTGATGACTAGGAACGATCCGTTGATTTACAAAAAAAGTAAATCAACTGATCATTCACCTCTTGCTGGGCTGCCACGTGCATATTACACAACACACATTTCACCTCACTTCAAACCTGGATTTAGATTGAATAATTACCCCAGACACAATAAATGCCAAATGGGAACCTTTGTCAGGTAATCTAAGTGGTGCTACCACTAATTGTACCTGTAATAAATTCATTAACTGAGCATCAAGTGAATGACGACAAATACACAAGTGTAGGGTTATACCAGAAAACGTGGATGACAACAAGTAAGTAGTAATCGTATTATCGACGCAATCCGAAATGCGAAAATGCTTTCACTGCATGGATACTTTTTTTTATTATTAAACTATAACCATCTGGGGTATTTCCAAATGACGACATACGATGAGCTCCGCCGTTCTTTTTGTCTGTTTGTTTAGGCTGAAGAAATTAATTAACATGCGCCTTTTGTCGAAATCTTTATAGATCACGGTTAAACTAATCAGTGTTCAAAAATGCGTAAAACAAATATTGCCTCCAGCCTCCAAGTTTATTCAGCTGTCTTTGCAGACGGTAGCCCAGTCTCTGGACAGCTCAATTGCGTTGCGTATCATCCGGGTACTCACGGGGAAAAAACAATAACAAAGGCAACAACCAGTCCGGGGAATTGCGTTAGATCAGTGCCCCTTTAACTCGTCATATTTGACCAATTGATTGTACGGTAAAGATTAAACAGAACAGATACCACACCACTCATTACTTCAGCATTGCTTATTTATTTATTAATCTATTTATGCAAAGAACTGCTGCAGCCCTTCACACCCAAGCATGAGCATATAAATAAAAGGACCAGTATATTTCACTTTAATAAGATGCTTGACTTGTCACTGAACACTGCCCCAATAAGACCTGTGTCACTAATATAAACATGTACCATTTGCTGCAGGTAATTACATCATTTACCAACAAAACATTTCACCCCAGTCACACAACATAGCTTCCTCAACAAGTGATCCCAAAAATTTTCTTACTTGTAATTTATTCAGGCATGAAAACAAACACTTCTTTTCACATCAACAATTTGTCTTCTATGGGTTAAAGCTGACTGTTTGCATCTGTCTTTGTGAAAGCAATTGCTACTGGATAGTACTTATCTGTCTGACTGACCTGTCCAAACGTTTGTGTGCAGGAGAAACTCTGGATAGCACTGAGAGCTACTGGCATGTAGTAGGAGAGGACGATGAGGAAGAGGAAGTAGCGCAGTCCAGCCCGGCGCCTCTCCACCACCACTCGCGCAGACTCATGCTTGGCAGTCTTTACCTTGGTGTCCTACACAAGAACTGTTCAGTGTTAAGGCACAGCAGTTTACTGTTCAGATCATCAGACATTCATCTAGATTGCTTCTAACATGTAGCTCACTCAGGTAGTAAGGTGAGAAGAACTTTCAGCTCACCTAAAATATGACCAAGACACAGGTATCTCATGATGTGATGTGGTACACATGATCCTTCACTTCCCAGTACAATATGTGTATCAATACAATCATAGCAACAGAATTGCATTTGGAGTTGCAACATATTCGGAGAGAATCATACAGTCTATTCTACAATGAATGACAATATGTCTCAAATTGAATTTCTGGTAATAAATATTGTGTAGTGAGTCACTGGCACCAAGAAGTATGCATCAATACTAAATATGCTTGACTCCAAAACTGTGGCAGACTCTGAAACAGTATTCCACTTGGCAGTAACAACTGTAGGCAGAATGTATAACAAAATAAATGTGTTTATCATATAATGGGTAGGTTTCTCGGCAGGATAAAACCAACGGATAAAAACGATATCCGTTGGGGTCATATGCGGATAGAGATGCAAATATCAAAGGTCAAGTAGGGACTACTTTCTCTGTTTATAAACAAACATGGCGTCGCCCTCGTCATTCGGGGATCGAGTCAGAATTAACCATCAGCAATCTAGATAAACTACAGGGATAATTGCTATCATTATTAAGGACAGTCTTATATACTGAAAATCAGTGTCTAACTGTGACGTAGATAAGGCATTTTATAAGTTTTGGCAACTTTGGAGATATAAATTTCGAAACAATTTTGCGAGGGCACGAGGCCTAGCCAAGCGGGATCATTAGCCATATCTGTGCTTGTAGACCTCTGCGGCTTGAAACCTTCTCCACAAATTAAAATAGTTGGATTTGGCCGAAATGTATGTGAATTGTTACCTTGTTGCGTTTTGTCGCTGTGTGTACATCTGACTACACTTCGTAACGTTATGACAGGACGGACCGACTGTCAACAAGGTCTGACCGTGGCCGTGACGTCTCAGAGACAGGGTTAGAGTAGCTTCCCTTTGACAAAGGGCAGTTACTCCAGCCAACAGACCGATGGATTGCCGCAAAAGGCAACTAAAAACAATTGTTGTTTTGCGTTTATGTTGCTTCGCCACTGTATAAGAAACAGATTTCAGTCGGAACTATATTGGCCACTGTCACTGTCCGACTGACACGTCACTAACCCTCTGACGTAATAGATATTAATGCGCGCATTGCAGGAAAACTCACAATGTTTCATTTATGTTTGTGAGAGAGGGAAAGCGATTTTTAAGCACAGAATTAAAGAATGACATTATATGATAAAGAGGTTATCACGCTTGAGTGTTTGGGGATGGTAAATATCCTGTATTAGGAATAAACACTATGTATTTAGCTCGCCAAGGCTCGCTAAATACAATGTTTATTCCTAATGCAGGATATTTACCATCCCCAAACACACTCGCGTGATAACCTCTATTAATATGAATGAACTTACCAATCCCCGGTCCACGCAACTACCAAAAGAGACAATGGCACTAGGGATAGCCATAGCAGTGACCCATCGCAGGTAACTAGACAGCTTCACACCAGGCAAAAGGCACTCTGAAACAAAGATGCTCATAAAACATTTTCATATGTGGGTTTGTACACAGAGCTAGCAATGATGACAGCCCTGAGAACCTGTGCAGGCCATAAAGAAAGGCCTGAATTCAAGTATATATATATATATACTGGGAAGAAAAGATAATAAGTTTTGTTAATGGCTAACATCTCTAACACAGAAATCCCAACATTAAGAGCACATTCTATCATGATATTGATATGAATCCAGGTACCTGTCATGACAATGTCTGAGGTGAAGGTGGAGAAAGACAGAAGAGCAGCTAGATGAGGCATGAATGACGGCCACTGTACTTTCACAAAGAAGGACAGGTAAACTAGTTGCACAAAGTTTATCAATATCTTCAGCTGCAAAATAAAACCAGTCATTTCAAATTATTTCTCAGGGCTATGATTAGATACAAACAATATGATGTCCCTGAGATAGGAATACTCTTAATTATAAACGTATCACTATATTACCCTATTTAGCATTAGGTTCCTGACAGCCACGGCTAAACCCAGATGGGAAGTATATCAGTAACCAAACTCATCTTTCAGACCTTGGTTCGGAAGTGGTTCTCTTCCAAACCAAGCTTTTGAAATGGGTCACTTCTAAACCTGCTTTGAGGTTTTACATTTCAGTTGTAAGACCTACGTTTTATGACTTCCGTTGTGTCCATGCTGCACGATTTCTCTCTCACATGCTTTTATACAGCAACACACTGTATTTTTTCACAATAAGGTATCTTGATGTTTTCTTACTTTTTCCAGTATTTCTTGCATTTAGAAGGTTCATAAATTGGTTAAAACCATGCAAAACCACAAGCTCGGAAAAAGCTCAGGTAATGCCTTCTCCATAGGGCTGCATTATTAATTTTATTCAGGTAATGTCTTCTCCATAGGGCTATATTATTATTTTATTCAGGTAATGCCTTCTCCATAGGGCTGCATTATTATTTTATTCAAGTAATGCCTTCTCCATAGGGCTGCATTATTATTTTATTCAGGTAATGCCTTCTTTATAGGGCTGCATTATTATTTTATTCAGATAATGCCTTCTCCATAGGGCTGCATTGTTATTTTATTCAGGTAATGCCTTCTCAATAGGGCTGCATTATCATTTTATTCAGGTAATGCCTTCTTTATAGGGCTGCATTATTATTTCATTCAGGTAAGGCCTTCTCCATAGGGCTGCATTATTATTTTATTCAGGTAATGCCTTCTCAATAGGGCTGCATTATCATTTTATTCAGGTAATGCCTTCTTTATAGGGCTGCATTATTATTTTATTCAGGTAATGCCTTCTCCATAGGGCTGTATTATCATCTAACAATAGATTTAATTTAAACAATTTTCATAATTTGTATTGTGTGCATAGTTACGTCCTTGAACATGTCATACTAGATTCTCACCTTTGTAACTGCCGCTGCTGAAAGTCCACTGACAGCCACACAAAGTATGATGAGGAGAATGTAGATGCCTGTAGCTATTGCAGCTAGAGGAGTCAGGCTGCAGACAAAACATGTGTTTCCAACCAGTTGATAACCTGCACATGAAACAGTTACGCAATCAGTCTTTCCTACCTAAAGTGCATACACTGGTTGTAATTATGGCTGGATATAATTAATTAGTTGAGAAATATAGAAGAACACCAAAGGTTGTTCTCATTGCCCCTATAAACATAAGTGAGGACTTTGTATATATGAACAGTATGATTCCAAGGGCCAATAACCACCAAGAACTGTGTATTACTGCAAAATGTATCCAAGCTCAGAATGAGAGAATACTTTGAAGGATATACAGTCATCATGAGATTACAAATACTAGTAGTCTGTTATATTGAACTCATATTCTAGTGCCTTTGCAATGGTACTAAACATTATTTATTAAACAACTATATTTTCTCAGCTCTTTTCTGAATCAGCTACTAGTCAACTATCAAAAGTGACAATTTACCACTCATCCAAAGGGTACCTTCAACATGGGGCTTTCAGTGAATGCCTAATGTTACGTGCTAACAACACTATGTCAGCTGCTGAACCTTCTATAATCTGTTTCTGAATGACCATAAGAAATCCTTAGGAAAAGAAGACCAAACAGGTAAGACAAGTTAACATAACAAATATATACTGACTCATGATGAGTGGAAGTTCCATTGTGTATACTAATAGATATATTTGCCACATTAGTATGTAATTCTAGGCTAATTAATGTGTTTTTAACTAGAACATGAATAAATCTACAGACTAAACAAACACATAGTTTCATAGAAAGACATAGTTTCATCCACTACTCCACAGTGTTCCAATAGTACCTTAAGGAATTATAGATCTTTGCAAAAATCTTTACCTTTGCACTGTCTATAGCACCTATCAAAACACATAAATCAGTTAAGTCATTTTCTTATTTTTACTCTGTTGACTACCAATGACAACAGGTAAGCCCAAAAGGCCTTTTGATGTTTTGGAAGATACTGACAAGGCTAAAGTGTGAAAAGTAAAGAGATGTTCACACAACCGAAACTATTCTTGCATTAGTACTGTTCTGTTCATGAAACTGGAACCATAATACACATGCATGAATAAGAAGAAAATAGATAAATGCCTGATGTTGTGAAGCATGTTGTTCGGATTAGGCTGTAATGCAAGGTTTTTTCTTTATTCTTGGTTTACAGATTGATATTGACAATAACCCTGCTAGGTAGGTGGGGACATTCCCAAATAAGGTTTTTCGTTCTTCAAAAAGTTATCTGAATATCTTACCATGTGTGTAGTCATAGTTTGTCTCACATGTTTTTCATGTTGGCTATTTCATTACTGTTATCTTGTGGTGTATATGCAAGTTTGCAATCTTGACCAAAAATAAAATAGTGCTTACAGATTATTTTTTCCCGACTTTTCATAATTTTATGGTTGGTGGTGTAAAATATTAGGGTTTTGTTTGATAAATTCTGATGGTAAACAGAAGTCATTCATGTAATGTAATCAGTGGTTCGGAAAACGTTGTTACGTAACGCACGTGCAATGCGTGCTCGGGCTTGGCTACCGATTGTAACTTGTCGTCTGAGAAATAAACGAAGTGGGAAGTTGGCAGGTTGTCTCTTGGTTATTGAAAGAACACTACAATTTTGGCGACGAGGATGGGATTCTACATGTGTGGTACCAAGAAGACCAATCTGTAAGTTGGTGACGAACATTCGCTCTGTGTTAATGGGACTGATAGCGCTTGTTGTAGTGTGCGCTGTGCTGTTAAAAATGGCGTCCTCGACATATGGTCGAATGGAGGAATTTTCAGTGTCTGAAAATGCAGACTGGGTTGAGTATATTGAAAGACTTAATCAGTATTTCGTCGCTAACGATGTTGAAGATGCCAGGAAGAGGAAAGCGATATTGCTTACCGTAGTAGGTAAGGAAACCTACTCCCTCATGAGGACTTTAGTCTCACCGGCAAAACCCGCTGACAAGTCATATGCAGAATTGGTTGATGTCGTAAAAAGCCATGTGAATCCCAAACCATTAGTTATCGCTGAAAGATTCAAGTTTTATCAGCGAAAACAACGCTCTGGTGAATCAGTGAGTGCATTTATGGCTGAACTACGCAAACTGAGTGAACATTGCGATTTTGGTGGATTTCTTGATGATGCAATGAGAGACATGTTTGTGTGTGGACTCGCTTCAGCAGCTATGCAGCGTAGATTGCTTGCTGAGAAGGATTTGAACTTAAAGAAATCAATGGAAATATCTTTGAGTATGGAAGCTGCGAATAAGGAGACCAATGAGTTTAGTCATAAAGTGAATGTACTAGTGAAGTCTGACAAGAACCGGAAGTATTCAGATAAGCAAGTTGGATCGATGTCTCGGGATAACCGTGAATGTTGGCGCTGTGGAAAGAAAAACCACAACAGTGACAATTGCTATTACAAGAAAAGCATATGTCATATCTGTCAGAAGCAAGGACACATTAGCAGGAGGTGCCATGAGAAACCACAGGAGAAGAAGGCCCATAAACCAGAAAAACTTAAGAAAAAATCATCCAAAGTCAGGTATATGGATTCAACAGTGGAAAATGAGCTACCTGATGGCAGTGATGAGGATGCAGACTCTTATGAGGACACATTGAGTAATACTTTATTCACTGTAAAATCTATTGCAGGTGATAAGCCCATCTACATTCCTATGTGTGTTGAAGGGTCAAACATTTCATTGGAGTTGGATACTGGAGCTGGAGTAACTTTGATTTCGGAGGAGCAGTACAAGAGAGATTTTAGGCATATTCCACTGAAAACCACCAACCTGCCTTACTTGGAGACTTATACTGCAGAAAAGTTACCTGTTTTGGGAAAAATACAGGTGGATGTTGACTATAATGAACAGTCTATCACTTTACCTGTATATGTGGTGACAGGAAGTGGACCGGCGCTCCTAGGCAGAAACTGGCTATCTCAGATTCAGCTTGACTGGTATTCCATTGGCAGAGTCAATACCGTGCGAGTTGACAATTCCCAGAAGGACTTGGAACAGTTGTTGTCAAAGTATTCAGCATTATTTGATGGCAGTTTGGGAACTGTGAAGGGTGTTAAGCTTCATCTGTCTGTAAAACCCGGAGCAAAACCAAAGTTCTATAAACCAAGAACTGTGCCATATGCACTGCAGGATAAGGTAGCTGAGGAATTGGATAGACTAGAGAAGATTGGGGTCATTGAGAAAGTGGAATATTCTGAATGGGCTGCTCCCATTGTACCGATACTCAAACCTTCAGGCGCTGTGAGGATATGTGGGGATTATAAGCTGACAGTGAACAGAGACTTGGAGGTTTCTCAGTATCCTTTGCCTGTGCCAGAAGTCGAAGTGTACTTTCCTGCAACCATCTATGGAGTACCTTGGTTTCAGGGTGGACAGTCAAGGTATTCATCCGACGGAATCCAAGATTGAAGCAATCCGGAATGCACCGCGACCAACAAATCTGACAGAACTACAATCCTTTTTGGGGTGTGTGAACTATTACCGGAAGTTTATACCAGATATGTCCACAGTGTGTGCACCATTAAATAAACTTCTGCAGAAAGGAACAAAGTTTCATTGGGACAGCTCGTGTGAGAAAGCCTTTCAGAAACTGTGTAAGCATTTGACTACATCTGATGTACTAGTGCATTATGACCCAAAACAGCTTCTGATCTTGGCGGCTGATGCATCTCAGCATGGTTTAGGTGCAGTCATTTCTCATGATACAAATTCTGGGGAACGACCTATAGCGTTTGCTTCACGAACTCTGACAGCCGCTGAGAAAAACTACTCTCAGATTGAGAAAGAGGCTTTGGCTATCATTTTTGGAATCCAGAAATTCCATAAGTACTTGTATGGGAGACATTTCACCCTGTTTACGGACCACAAGCCACTAACAAGTATTATTGGACCTAAAACAGGAATTCCTGTACTTGCTACATCAAGACTGCAGAGGTGGGCCATCCAGCTTTCAGCTTACACTTACGAGATCAAGTATAAATCCACGAAACAAAATGCTAATGCAGATTGCCTTTCCAGATTACCATTAGCAGATACCGATGGTCAGAAATCCACTTCACACACATTTTGGACACGAGAAGCTACTTCAGTGCATATTGCTCAGCTAGATAATCTGCCTGTTACATCCAGAGACATATCAGCTGCAACTGTACGAGACAAAGTGCTATCTCGAGTGAAACATTTCACTGTTTGTGGTTGGCCTTCAGTAGGAGATATTTCTCCTGAATTCCTTCCGTATTATAGAAGGGAGGACGAGTTGACATGTGAAGAGGGCTGCTTACTTTGGGGAGTGAGAGTAGTAGTACCCACTCAGTACCGAGTTGAGATTTTGGATAATCTTCATGACTCTCATCCGGGGATTGTTCGCATGAAATCTTGAGCAAGGATTCATGTGTGGTGGCCTAATTTGGATACGGACATAGAGCAGCTAGTTAGAAACTGTGCATCTTGTCAAAGTGTACAACCGGTCCCACCTACAACCAGACAGAATCCCTGGATCTGGCCTTCCCGTCCTTATCAACGGATTCACGTTGACTTTGCTGGCCCCTTTATGGGTGAGAACTTTCTTATTGTGGTGGATGCTATGTCCAAATGGCCTGAAGTAGTTCAGATGAAATCAACAACAACAATAAGTACCATAAATGTTTTGAGAAAGCTCTTTTCTTCTTATGGCCTTCCCAATCAGCTAATCTCTGACAATGGACCTCAGTTTACCTCTCACGAGTTCAAGACATTTCTGAAGAAAAATGGAGTAAAACATATTCTGTCCTCGACGTACCACCCAAGCTCTAATGGTGAGGCAGAACGATTCGTCAGAACGTTTAAGACTACTATGAAATCCATGAGGGCATCTACGTCTACTCTTCAACAGCAACTGTGCAGATTTATGCTGTCCTACCGAACCACACCTCACAGTACAACGAAAACGACCCCTGCAGAACTGTTCATGGGGAGGCGTATTCGTACTCGACTCGACTTGCTGAGACCAGATATTGCTTCTTCAGTTCAAAGAAAAGTGTCTCCGAAAGTGGATGCTGGGAGGCATTTCGAAGTTGGCGACCCAGTCCTGGTGAGGGACTACAGGGGACGTACCGAACAATGGCTCCAGGGGGTTGTACTTAAAGCATTAGGTCCTGTGACTTACAAGGTTCAGGTAGAGAACTTTGAGTGGAAGCGCCATGTTGATCAGCTAATAACTATGCCAGGTACGCCTGATCTATCAGTAACATCCACTACTGAGGACATAACAATCCCTGATAGGTCTGAAAGTGTGCAAATGTCTGGGGTAGAGAAGATTCCAGTTGAAAGTACCAAGGGGTCATTTCCTGGGGAAATCGGGGTGGAGAGTGTTCCACCTGGGACAAGGCCCCCAGAGGCTGAAATTGTACCTGTCACAGAAACAGCGACCCAAAGATATCCTGTTAGGGAGAGGAAGAAACCAGATAGACTGTCTTATTGAACTGTTAGTGTCACATTAACACTGCTGGCATCTTAAATACCTGAGTCACAGACCTTGTAACAATCCTGTCATAGTGACCTCGTATAGTGTATTCGTGTGTTGACACTGGATTGAGGTATTGACCTACTGACCGCATTTTAGGTCAGTGTGACATTTGTGTTTCAACGATAAACATTGATTTGGATACTTTGCTTATGAAACGGCAGTAAGATCGTACTATTATTTCAGGTTATGTTATGTTTGTATATTTTTCAGGGGGAAAAGTGTAAAATATTAGGGTTTTGTTTGATAAATTCTGATGGTAAACAGAAGTCGTTCATGTAATGTAATCAGTGGTTCGGAAAACGTTGTTACGTAACGCACGTGCAATGCGTGCTCGGGCTTGGCTACCGATTGTAACTTGTCGTCTGAGAAATAAACGAAGTGGGAAGTTGGCAGGTTGTCTCTTGGTTATTGAAAGAACACTACAGGTGGAATCTGTGAACCAAGAAACTAACATGTTTAGTCCACTAGTCCTCATAATGATAACATACAGCAACCCCCCCCCCCCCCCCCCCTATGGTAAAATTCAGCTTGTCCTTATGATATCTTAACTATTGAGCAGCTTGGCAAGGACTAGTGCCAATTTTGATCACTGAACCAATTTGTAAATGGTTTCACATAGTATTCCTAGATATAATGATACACCTTGAAACATTCGGGTACAGTACACAATATGCTTCGTTGTGTACATTGTACTAATGGACATTTTGGATGTGTAATATCAAGTCCATCGTTCAGTCTGATCAAGTATAGCTTCGTTGAGAGGCATTTAGAATGTAAAAAACAAGTTGTTCATCAATTTATCTTATCCTTACTTAAGTATTGGTTTTGTCTTCATCTAGTAAGGGGCGGTGGGGTAGCCTAGTGGTTAAAGCGTTCACGTTTGATGGAAAAAAAGGACTTTGTATAAGCATCAACTTGTAATTTTGTTTGATGTCTCTAAACCAGGGGTGTTCAATTTGTATGCCCCACTTACCTGACCTGTGAAAATAAAATTCTGGGGCAGTAGGAAAATTTTCATTTTCCTGTTCTGCACATCTCCCATCAGATGTTGCTTCCGTAAATAAAGCTTTGTTGTTAAAATAAAAGTTTTCTTCTTTCTCTGATTTATAAGGGCAAGTTCAATATCAGGCTGGGCAAGATGTTAGTTTATTTGCCCTTGTCTCATTATTGCTCTGTGAACGCATATATATGTATATATTTTGAGATATGCATTGCACAGTGACACTGATTTAAGTTTTACTTGATACCTCAATACATATTGGTTTTAATCTGCCCAACACATTCTGTTAAGTCGAACAATTAATATAATGCATTAGTGTAGTCTTGAGCTAAAATTTAAATGCAGAAGTTTTCATATATGAAAAGCTGGTTCAGCTGAGAAAACGTACATCCGCTATCTTACTATGTATCATACATATATCTTATGTGCATCATTTCAGCATTATACTTTGAATAATGTTGTATCCTGGTTGTGTGATAACTGCTGACATGATGAAGGTATTACCTTGGTCTGTCCCTGCATGGAAGCACACTTCACAGCCAAGTCCTGTTGTGCCCAGGAGACAAGTGTTGTTCGCCAGGCAGTGGTGGGGGAAGAAGCATGGTGCACACTGCGGTGACGACGACGACACATTGGAACTGTCTTCAGTGGAAAGCAAGCAAACATGTCTTCAATTAGTTCATTGTAGATTAGTTGAAGTCATTGAGACACACATCCCATCAAACAAAAGCAGAGCACCATAAGGCTTGCACTCATACATCCATGTTGGCATTCCAATGTTTTGTAATGGTCTAGTCACAGCTTTATTTCCGTCTCAGTGTGTCCAAGTTAAATGATGCAATTATTGAAATATTTTACACCGGTACACATGCATTATACCTGACACCAATCCGCCATGTTTCTTTTATGCTACAAATAAAGTATTTTGTATCTACTTTGGTAATTAAGCATTTCATTTTCTTATGAAAGCATTTAATTCAAGCCGTTGAACTGTTAGCCCCCCAAATCCCCTGTTGTTTTCGACAGGGTACAAAAATGGTGTCTGTGAAAATATAGAAACCTAAGGAATGAGCTTGTCCATATCCCTTACCAAAATTGCGGAAGGTGTCCAGTACATTGCATTCTTGCCTTTATACCCAGTTCAAGTACTGTGATTATATGTCACAAACTTCATCATAAAGAAGTCACTATATCTACAAGTGACTTTGAAGGAAGCTGACAGGAAGTCCACTGTCTTAGCTATTCTTTAACCAGAAAACAGACAGATAGATCTTGGTTTGGGCATTATGATACACCAGGATAATTAGGCCTTGATTCTGGTATGATGATACACTAACAGTGCTTAAAACTAAGGGCGGTCCAGGGCTCCTTGACATTTGCTGCTGTAGTATTTGAACCTTGGGACCATCCATGCTCAATTTAAAACACTGCACCAAGAGTGAGTGAGTGAGTATGGTTTTACGCCGCTTTTAGCAATATTCTAGCAATATCATAGCAGGGGACACCAGAAATTGGCTTAACACATTGTACCCATGTCGGGAATAGAACCCGGGTCTGCAGCGTGACGAGTGAACGCTTTAACCACTAGGTTACCCGACCACCCCCACTGCACCAAGAAAATGAGAACATGGTTAATGGTGACACATCAATGGTACACAAAGCTTTTCACCCCAGTCTGGAGAAGAACATAAAATGTTATAAAGCTTGCTGAATGCCCATGGTTAGTTTATATTTGGGGCATCCAACTCTTACCATCTACTTTAACCATTCATGATTCTCAATAAAATTTCTTTCTATCCAGTATCAGCTAATAATAGTTCATTTAGTAGGACAGAAATCTACAAAAATTGATGCCAAAAGATAAGATCAGGCTTGTAGAGTAAAATGGTTTTTTTAAAGAATGTGGCTAGAACATTGTCATGTATATAGTGAATAGTAGTAAATGTTTTAGACATTATAGAGTTACCTTATTCTCTATATAATACAGTTTTTATGTCTCAAAGACAAATGTGATTTTGATGCATCTTGTTATACATTTGTCCACACATCTTTTAAATGATGATGGTACTTGTTGTAACCCTGCCTGGTGCTTGGCATTAAGGGGATAAAAGAATTGGGTGGCTAGGAGTCAGTATACTGTGTCTGTATGGGGATGTGAAACTGCCTTATGGTATCTCAGTACTGACTAGGCTAGCACAATAAAACCGGCATTAGTTCAGGCTAGTCCAAGCAGCCACACAAGTACACCCGACTCACTATATAAGTGCAATAATCTTGAATGTGATGTTAAATCCCATTTCAAGTCACCCACCAACTCTAAATGATATACTTCATACAAGTACAAAGTAAGAGCAAGTACTGGCATGTTCCTTGTGTAGAATACTGATACCTCTCATATACTCTGCTGATGGATAAATGAAGCCTGACAATCCTTCCAAACACCGTTCCCCATTCATTGTCCAAGATCACGTAGAGTAACTTCCCTTCATTGCATTGTTTTTCTGAAAGTGGTATAAATAGTGTTAAAGTATTTGAGTGTTGAGCATTTGTATTAATTGAACTTAATGATAATCTTGTTTCATTTCTGATATCCTAAGGTTTTGTGTGTGTGTGTGTGTGTGTGTGTGTGTGTGTGGGGGGGGGGGGGGGGGGGGGGGGTGTTCTAGGCATAAAACTGGGGTCTAATGATGACCACTGTACCAAACTTATTTATTTGGGTGAATCACAGAAACTGCGCTCTGCCTTATTGTCTTCATATGTTTATCACTTTCAATGTGTGTTTGTTCAGTTTACTTGAGTTCCTGAAACTTTAGCACTGATTTCGTATAAAGTTCTACGAAACGAAAGTTTTGCCTCGGTTGATTTGAGAAAGTTGACACTTACTCTGCGTAGGTTGGTATATGAACCTTCATAAAGTGGAGGCCAAACTGCATGAACGTTCGAGGTTCACACTCCAATGAACTCGATGGCAAAGTGAAGGACAATATTATGTTTTATCAGAGAACATATATGCCTAGATAATGTCTATTATATGGTCTCTGGTTTTATTGACCAATATATTGCGATATTTACATCATGTCATACCGTACGTGTGATGCTGAGTCAGATATATCGCGGAAAGATACCTTGTAAGATACATGGGTTAAGAAAATGATTGTATACGTATGATACGATATATTTACGTGTGAATGGCAAGACGAAATATCGAAATAAATTTTATAAATATGGCGCCACAGCAACTGATTGAGAGATCGTCACTCATTGGTCAACAACAAAGCGCTGTTACCATTGGCTGGCTGAGAAAACGAAGCAGCCCGTGGCCGTCAGATACCCTACAACATTAGATCTATTAACATATTACAACTAAGTAATGGCATACCGGGGACCGTCGTATGGGCTAAGCCTAGATTGCCAAAAAAAGGTAATCGTATCTACATTTAACTAATTATAGTTTGCCAATACGATTAAACTTCTTATTTGATTTTGTTCACCTTACTATTGTTTTCTTACTCAGTTGTCAAAGTCACGTCAAATGTTATAGTTGGTATAGCATGTATTGGTAAGTATTGCTTATAGTTTTCATTTGGCTGTCAGTAGTTTTTCATTTCACAATTTGCTAAAGGATAGCAGCCTTGCAGTAGTGTTCAATATACAAGATACAGGAGTTTGTTCCCATTAATATTTTTAGTTTAGTTTCGACATGATAATTAAAATTCTGACACTAAGTATACTGTGTTTCCAATTGCCGAGACTGGCTGATAATGCAGGTGTTTTTTTACAGTACTTACAATACAATAGCTACAAACCCTTTAAAGTTGACTACGGTTGTGGAGGAGAAAAGTGTACTTTATAGTGGTGTATATAGTTTAGCGGGGAGCTGGTAGTCAAGCGAACACTGTAAACTGAGATTGCCTGTCCGATAGGCTTCTCACATGAATGACGGTGCATTGGCAGGTGAAACAGAGCTGGAGGAATAAATGAGCCCCTAGTCCGAGCGTTTTTGTAATGCGAGCTAATATATTGTGAACGAACGAGTGTCATCTACGGCACCATAAACGTTGCATACGTTTATACAGGTGACGATGTGCTCGTTAAGAAATGTATTTGTTAAATGTTGAACAACTCACGTGACTTGATCGGCTACTAAAGCATATTTATATGTTCTGCATCCCCACCTAAATTATACGTACACCGACATTTCACATGATGTTAGTATAATGTTGTATAGACATGGAGGGGCGACGTTGGCGTGGCCTTATGGTTACATGTTGTCGAGCCGTCAAGGTAGATGCTCACTGAAAACGGACTGTCACGAATTATTAATTCATCATCAACAGGATGTCTTTAGCCATTAACTTATTTTTTTGTCATGGAAACATTTTAAGTTAATTATACCTATTGATGACGAACTGATATAAGTGTTGTAATGGCTCAATGGTATACTCCATCGTGGCATGCCGCGGTTGTAGACAGTGAGAACTTTATAATTACACGCACTACATACTCTCTCCATTCACCCAATACATTCTTGAAGTTTCTGTCTTATTTCCTTTCCTCGGAGTATGCTCCCCTCTTCCACATCCCCTAGTTTCTTTTACACAAACAACAGGTGCGTGACTCGTAGTCCTCTCTGTAATCCTCAAATACCACTGACTGTTCCGTACCCTACCTGGCCTTTCTACCATCTTTCGCAATTAATCTACCTCTCTCTGCAAATTAGGATATACCTTACATAATTTGTCTATCGTATCTGCAACCTACGACGGATGTTTTTTCTCTTTCTTTTTTTCTGCATCCTACATACGAGAGTCCCTTTTCGTATACAGATCTCTCTTTCCTCTGCAATCTACGATAGTCCTTGTTTGTCTCTCTTTTCTCTGCAATCTATACATACCATTGAACATGCGGGTTATAGAATTGGTCTTCAGCAAACCCATGCTTGTCGTAAGAGGCGACAAACCGGATTGACTGGTCAGGCTCGTTGACTCGGTTGATGCATGTCATCGTATCCCAAATTTGTGGATCGATGCTCATGATATCAATCTCTGGATTGTCTAGTCCAGACTGTGAATTTACAGACCGCCGTCATATAGATGGAATATTGCTGAGTGCGCCGTAAAACAGCAAACAAACAAAGAAAAAGAAAAAATCTCCAATATACAATGGAAACTTCTTTGTCTTTCTTCTATATTCGCGTCCGTAAGCTAGTCGACAGTGCACGTCTGCCTGGAGAGCGGAAGGTCGGTGGTTCGATCCCCGGATACGTCATACCAAAAGACGTTAAAATATTATACTTCTGTCTATATCGTCTCTGCAACCCTCGACGTGGCCGTGTTTGTCTATATGGTCTCTGCAACCCTCGACGTGGCCGTGTTTGTCTATATGGTCTCTGCAACCCTCGACGTGGCCGTGTGTGTCTAGATCGTCTCTGCAACCCTCGACGTGGCCGTGTTTGTCTTTATCGTCTCTGCAACCCACGACGTGGCCGTGTTTGTCTTTATCGTCTCTGCAACCCACGACGTGGCCGTGTTTGTCTTTATCGTCTCTGCAACCCTCGACGTGGCCGTGTTTGTCTTTATCGTCTCTGCAACCCTCGACGTGGCCGTGTTTGTCTTTATCGTCTCTGCAGCCCACGACGTGGCCGTGTTTGTCTTTATCGTCTCTGCAACCCACGACGTGGCCGTGTTTGTCTTTATCGTCTCTGCAACCCTCGACGTGGCCGTGTTTGTCTTTATCGTCTCTGCAACCCTCGACGTGGCCGTGTTTGTCTTTATCGTCTCTGCAACCCACGACGTGGCCGTGTTTGTCTTTATCGTCTCTGCAACCCACGACGTGGCCGTGTGTGTCATTATCGTCTCTGCAACTCTCGACGTGGCCGTGTGTGTCTATATCGTCTCTGCAACCCCCGACGTGCCCGTGTGTGTCTTTATCGTCTCTGCAACCCACGACGTGGCCGTGTGTGTCTTTATCGTCTCTGCAACCCCCGACGTGGCCGTGTGTGTCTATATCGTCTCTGCAACCCTCGACGTGGCCGTGTGTGCCTATATCGCCTCTGCAACCCTCGACGCGGCCGCGTTTTGTCTATATCGCCTCTGCAACTCTCGACGTGGCCGTGTTTGTCTATATCGCCTTTGCAACCCTCGACGCGGCCGCGTTTGTCTATATCGCCTCTGCAACCCTCGACGGGGCCCTGTATGTCTATCGCCTCTGGTTGCACCGAGCCCACGTGTACCTTTCATCCTCTCCTGCGGTGACGTCCGATGGTATACTAGCTGCTACACGCCGTTGTCAGGGGCGCCCGGATGGCCCAGTCGTTGAAGGCATCGCAATTCGATATGCAGAGGTTCGATCCTTGGGCACGCCAGAAACCTATGATTGTGGGTTCGAATCCCGGTTCGCCCCGATTATGTTTCTAGGTTTGTCATCAACATACCCGTGCTCGTGGGTTTCACCAAAGTTGTAAACGTCTGACACCTGCATCACTTTGGGCTTTCCATCCTGCAATAAGCTGACACGCCATGATATAACTGGAATACTGTTCAAAGCGGCGTTAAACTACTTACTCGCTCATCCACTCCCTCTCGCTGAGTACGACCAAATCCATATTGAGGTCAACCCTCTGTGACTCACAGCTTATCTGATGGCTGGTCGGCAGCTTGACGGGTAATTCAATGAGCGTGATAAGAACAATATGGCCTGCGTTCCCCGGCAGTATAATCATGACATGTACATACTGGGTTACATGTAGACCAACGCCATTTGTTTAAACAGATTTCATATGTAAATGGCTGTATATAATTAAAGATGAACATTCATGAACGTTAACAGTAACCAAAGACGTATATATACGTCTTTGCAGTAACCAAGAACAGAGCCTGAACTGAAGGTATGTTTCACAACAGGCATGGAAGGAAGACTTCAGTATAATATCATCACAAACAATTATTTCAACGGTATTCTTCTAACATCACCGATGATAAAGTGAGGTAACCCAAATATTGTAAACTTATGTTGGTAAAATGTTAATGATGTTAGCCACATGTACATGTGTCGTACAATTTTGTGCGGACATGAGAGCAATCATTGCAGAAACATCATGCGTGTCATGACCAGACATGAGTGATTCCATCCATTTGTTTAAGAAACGTTCAATGTGACATGAAAGTGCACGCCAAACGAGACAGATTTGTTTATATATTCGCGATTTTATGTTCGGTAAATCACATAGATAATTACTTAGCTAATTCATAAATGCTTCCGTGACCTCAACTGACATATCGGCCTGTGTTCAAGTTAGTGGTATGTTAGACTAACATCTAGTCTCTGAAATGAACATATCGTACAGAAAAAACAGTTGCTCAGTTATCTTAATAAAAATATAATAAAAAGGGAGCCCAGTGATTCTCTTCATTTTCAGATACTGCAGTAATCTAGACTTGCATGGGCTGTATTTGATTTATATTTGTATCAGGGTCTGTAAGACAGACTAGTGGTATGTCACAGTCGAGGATACTCCTGAAGGGTCAGCTGATGCTCCAGATGGACAACACGACTACACCGGAAACGACTATATTTGCTGAGCCAAATGTTGTTGCAAAACAAGGGAAGTTGATTTCTAGAATGTTGACGAAATATGTCGATCTCCCTTTTTTACAATTTCTAGACCAGGGAAAAGTTTGACCTGGACAAGGCCAAGGAAGCGATATCGTGGATCGAGAAGGTGACGGGGAGAACTTTGCAGCCGGCATCAGGAGACTTCCGGAATGAGCGTGATGTCGCAGCCGTTCTCAAAGATGGTGTTGCCTTGTGTGAGTGAGTGGCTTCAGATTTTCATTATTCTGTCATAAAACTTTAGTCCACCAAACTTTTGCTCTTTGTCATTAAACTTGTATTTGTTAGATTTATGATATACTTATATTAAGGAGGTAAATATTCTGTGTTTCAATGTAGAGCTAATCTGGTGGGAAGATATTACACAGGAGGTTCATCACCATGGCAAAGCCAGGTTGGCATGATTTGCCACAGGGACTAGTTACCTGGTGTAATTTTTTTATCATTGACCATGTGTTGTTAGAAATACCATGAGTAAGTAGGAAAGTAAATAGTTGCCAGATATTTTAAAAAATAAGCAGAGTTGATTCTAAGGGCGAAACCTGATATGTAATAAAAATCCTGATCTCAATTACCTGTTAGCTTGTTTTCCTGGGCTTAACGCTGTTGTGTTTCATGTTTGTTTGTTTGTTGTTTAACACTGCACTCAGCAATATTCCAGCTATATGACGGTGGTCTGTAAGTGAGTTTGGGTCAGACAATCCAGTGATTGATGACATGAGCATCGATCAACGCAATTTGGATCAATGACATGCATCAACCAAGTCAGCGAACCTGACCACCCTATCCCGTTAGTCGCCTCTTACGACAAGCACAGTCGTGTTGTGTTTGAAACCTTATCAGCACTGCTAGGCAGATGTCTAACCACCTGTCTCTGGTGTATGATGATTTGAAACCCTTGCTTGACTAACTAGGTCATGGATGAATGAAAAGGGTGGGGCATACCATGGTGATGACTTGTTCCCACGATTTGAAAACCAGCACTTTCTTGTATATAACTTATATAAAATAATTGTCCAATAACCTCACCAAGCTCAGAAGTATGTCCAGAAGTGAGTGAACAATGCTGACCTTTTCAAACACGTGAGACTTCAATGACCACATCCAAGACCCAAGATGATTTTCAGCTTTGGGTAAAGATTTCCCTCAAAGTTGAAATATTAGTAAAAACTTTCTCAAAAGACACATTTTTAGTCTTTCTTCTGAATATGGAGTTGGATTTCTGCAAGTGGTGAAAATAAGAGAGGAAGTTGTCATAGCGACTGATTTACGACACCCATTGTCTGAAGAACATTTAATTGCAAAGGCTCATTACCCTGGAGCCATGACATCTATATGCCTTGAAACACTAAATCGCTGTTATTTATAAGATGCTAATCCTATTTGTTAATCCCCATTTTTGTGTAAATCGACCGTCTGCCATCCTGAACGAGATGTGCAAGTATGTCACTGATGATTTACTGTTTACATTTATATTTATTACTTACTAAATGTCAGGTGACCTTGGCTATATAAGCCTTGGTCCAGAGAGGTTGAGAGAAAGAAAGGCCTTACCCTTAGCCTAGCTAGGGTTAGGCTGGGTGCTCCGGGGCACCTAGACAACAACCACTACCACTATGTGCTGACCTGGCACATAGTGTCTTTTGTATGTATATATCTACATGTATAAAGTAAAACTGTATATACCGCAAGCCATCGTCTCCAAGTTGTCACTTCCTACTGAGAACCATACGTCGGCCCCTTGCGTATGCGAGTATGCAAATTGTTCATTAATCAACGTCAGACCGGCACGCGTTGTTAATATTCAGTGGGCCGAAAAGATCCCTGATCATACTGGGCTGAGGCATTCTATCCATCTTGTCTTTGCCTTTGTTACACAGGTGCAGTCTGTCCTCCAGCCCATGTCTTGACACAAGGAGTCTCTGTTTCAGATTAATGAACAAGATACAGCCAAAGTCTATACCGAAAATCCACAAATCAATGGCTCCATTTCAACAGGTAATACTGTGAATGTACATATATCCAATTGCCATCAGAACCTATTTCTTTGCCACTGAAATTAGTTGTACACAATTCGAAGAAAGAACTCCATATTTTTATTCCAGATGGAGAATCTGGATATGTTCACAGCAGCATGCAGCAGGTATGGCATGAACAACCTTGACATATTCCAGACTGGGGACCTGTACGAAGTGAAGGCCATGTACACAGTGAGTAGGCACTACGTCTCTTACCCCCATACCCCTACAGAGAGAGTGTGTTCTATGCCCTCTATACTGGCAAATCTGTAATTTTATGAGTATCCACGTGTCTGATGTTCTCAAACATATTAAGCAGAAAGACCTTTATCTGACAAAGACTGTTTCAAATTCAGATGATTTTACTTACTTTGGGCTACCATGCTATTAAGTTCATGTAATGTTTGTGTAGAAGGGAATCTATGGTTTTATATGATGGCCCAAATATGCCTTTGGTTCCAAGCTTAGCAGCATAGGGCATATCTGTTTCCATTGGTCCCAAGCATAGCAGCATATCAGTGTCCCTGGGTACCAAGCATAGCAGCATATCAGTGTCCCTAGATACCAAGCATAGCAGCATATCAGTGTCCCTGGGTACCAAGCATAGCAGCATATCAGTGTCCCTAGATACCAAGCATAGCAGCATATCAGTGTCCCTGGGTACGAAGCATAGCAGCATAGGGCATATCAGTGTCCCTAGGTACGAAGCATAGCCGCATAGGGCATATCAGTGTCCCTAGGTAACAAGCATAGCAGCATAGGGCATATCAGTGTCCCTTAGTTCCAAACATAGCCGCATAGGGCATATCACTGTCACTAAATACCAAGCTTAGCAGCATATCACTGTCCCTAAGTACCAAGCATAGCAGCATATCACTGTCCCTGGGTGCAAAGCATAGCAGCATATCAGTGTCCCTGGGTAACAAGTATAACAGTATACCAGTGTCCCTGGGTAACGAGCATAACAGCATAGGGCATATAAGTGTCCCTTAGTACCAAGCATAGCTGCATAGGGCATATCACTGTCCCCAGATACCAAGCTTAGCAGCATATCACTGTCCCTAGGTACCAAGCATAGCAGCATATCAGTGTCCCTGGGTGCCAAGCATAGCAGCATATCAGTGTCCCTGGGTAATGAACATAACAGTATATCAGTGTCCCTGAGGACCAAGCATAGCAGCATATCAGTGTCCCTAGGTACCAAGCATAGCAGCATATCACTGTCCCTAGGTACCAAGCATAGCAGCATAGGGCATATCCCTGTCCCTAGGTACCAAGCATAGCAGCATAGGGCATATCACTGTCGCTAGGTACCAAGCATAGCAGCATAGGGCATATCTCTGTCGCTAGGTAACAGGCATAGCAGCATATCACTGTCCCTAGATGGGTCATTCTAAAAAAATGTCAGAATTTCAACTAAGCAAAAACATCAAAATTGTCTTTTGTAAAATTCCTTTTTTATTGACTCAGTACACAAAGTAACTTCTGAATAATAATGTTAAGCAAAATGACACCTTAATAATCAATGATGTCCTAATTATGATAATTAATTAACACTGAATAGGAAATATATGTCTGTCCTGTTACCATGTTAACAATTATATTTTCTGTAACAATATTTTTCAAAGTTCAACACAAATCATGTCAGTTCTTGTTTTTAAATGTATTGTTTAATATTTCAATGAGTACAATTAAAAAGAGATTGGATACATTATTTAATGGACACATTTGTCCAGCATTTGAGTCAAATGAAAACATTTGAATTCATTCAAATCCAATATGACAAACATACCCTGATTATTGCATCATATATTTGACACATCTACTTCATTAGATGATAAATGTTTGAATTCAAATATGTTCTTCTGAAAAATTAAAAAGAATAATCAGTATATTTCTATTTTAAGTGCTGGTAACAGGACAGACAACGTAGTAACAGGACAGACAATTGAAAGTAACAGGACGGACAATCGGCTTTGATTGCAGATAACTATAACGTTCAGGAGTTTCAAGATTTTGAAATATCTGACAAATACGAAAAAAGTATGTGCAATTGATTACACCTGAACATATAAGGTGTAATTAACTGAATATTCTTGTATGTAATCTGAACTATAGAAACCGGTCGGTAACAGGACGGACAATTGAAAGTCACAGGACGGACAAACTTATGTTTGCAGTCAACTATCCTGTTCAAAAGTTCAAAGTTTTGAACTCTGACAAATAAGAAAATGTTTTGCTTAATTAACAGTATCTGATCATATGGATGTTATTAACTGAATGTTCTTCTATGTAATCTGAGTGTAGGATACTGGTAGGTAACAGCACAGACGGAAGTAATGCCAAAGACAATAACTTTTGCATTTTGGGTTAATCCCTAGAATTACAAAGAATTTAAATTGATTTAAACTTACACTAAATAGTCATGTGACAGTTTTTGTCATGAAGCAACAACATAATAACCAACTTTATCCATGTCAAACATCAACATAATCTGGAGAAAAAAACTTGTCAGAAGATTTCCTGTTGAAGCTGTATTCTTTTGCAATTGTATTCGCAAATACTCAAATAAACGGTCTGAATGGGTGAATTATAGTTTCCTTAAAAGTACAATTCACTTGTATCTATGATTATTTGATCAGTGCCAGAATTAAATGATGCCTTTCATTCACCCAGAAACCACAGGTTGTTTATTGTTTCTGTTTTATCTTATCTGTAATAGCTTCCCAGTAAATATTTTCAACACTGAAGTGGGAAGCAGTGCCTTCAATCTTCTTTCGTTCAGGAATGATGGTAATAATGTCCTCGTGCTTGTACCAGCATTTGTCCAGCAGGAGTCTTGGCCAGAAGAATCATTTTTGATCCCATTTTTTGCAAGGCTTGTGCATGCATTCCACATATATATCATAGGTAGAAACATCTATGTATCCAGGATATGGAAAACCATCATATAACACAACAACACATTTTCCAAGACACTCTTCTGTATCATCTGGAACTGATAGTAAAATGTCACTCTCACTTTTCTCAACCTCACCCTTCTCCACCACACCACCTGTCTTCTCAACACTTTTCTAAACCTCACCCTTTTCAACCACACCACCTGTCTTCTCCACACTTTTCACAACCTCACCCTTTTCCATCACACCACCTGTCTTCTCCACACTTTTCACAACCTCACCCTTCTCCACCACACCACCTGTCTTCTCCACTTTTCACAACCTCACCCTTTTCCACCACACCACCTGTCTTCTCCACACTTTTCACAACCTCACCCTTCTCCACCACACCACCTGTCTTCTCCACACTTTTCACAACCTCACCCTTCTCCACCACACCACCTGTCCTCTCCATACTTTTCACAACCTCACCCTTTTCCACCACACCACCTGTCCTCTCCATACTTTTCACAACCTCACCCTTTTCCACCACACCACCTGTCTTCTCCACCCTTCTGTTGTTTTTTCATCAGATATTAACTATCTTCAACAAAGTAGTCTATTTTTTTATGTATATATGTTTTCTTCTAAACTGTGATAAATTTGAAAACATATCTCTTAATGTTTCATAAAATAATTGGTTTGATAAGAAACGTTAGATAAAGATGACCAAATGTCTGTGCTGTTACTTTTAAGTCTTAACCGATTTTTTTTTATTTAGCTTGGAAGATTTGTACAGCCATAGCCTCTTGAATGCCTGTGTTATTTCAAAGGAATTATTTGTGTTAATATGGTAATTATATTATTGATTGGTTATACGAGTCGTACTAGGAAAGACAGTTAAGGTGATGATAAGTCTGTGCTGTTACCACGGAATGTCTGTGCTGTTACTTTTTCATCAGATAACTATCTTCAACAAAGTAGTCTATTTTTTATGTATATGTTTTCTTCTAAACTGTGATAAATTTGAAAACATTTGTCTTAATGTTTCATAAAATTTGAATATTGAGTGATTGGACAAGAATATTTAGATAAAGCTGACCAAATGTCTGTGCTGTTACCAATATTTGTCTCTGCTGTTACTTTTAAGTCTTGAGCAACTTGTTTTTATTCAGCTTGGAAGATTTGTACAACTATAGCCTCTTGAATGTCTGTGTTTTTTCAAAAGGAATTATTTGAGTTATTATGGTAATTATATTATTGATTGGTTAAACAAGGAAAGACAGTTAAGATGATGATAAGTCTGTACTGTTACCACGGAATGTCTGTCCTGTTACCTGTTTGAAGGTAACAGCACAGACAGTAACAGCATAGACAAATTGACATTAATTACAGTTTTTTTTAATGAGACATCCCTTGAAATGTTGAGACCACATGGCATTGTGAACAGTTCATATTTTCTAATATTCTGAAAAAAATGGTTTTAGAAAAAAATATTTGTTTTGGCAAAAATGAGCAGAAACAGCACAGACATAAGAAAAGGGTATTCATGATAGCACTAAACTTCCCTGTCAAGCAGAATTATCCAAGGTCTTCTCTCACTTGAAGGACACTGCTGCCATGATAGTACAGGAAGTAAACTGTATATCTGTTATTTTGAATTATGGGAATCTTGAAGGATTATTTATTTTTCAATTTTGATCCATCCTGGTAACAGGACAGACACTTTTTTATGTACAAGTGTTTCTTACCAAAAACCAATATAAATAAAAGTGTGTATCTTTAAAAGATAATTTTATTCCATGAGTTAGAAAGGTAATGTACAACATATAAACATTATTTACATAATATTTTTTATTTTTAGCAACATTAAACAATGTTGATGTGCAAACATAGGGTTACGGACACACCCTTCAGCTCAATTTAAGCGCAATTAAGCAGTTTTAATTAAAATAAATTACCTAATAAGAAATACTGAAATTTAACTTTCAGACACCATGGTATGTTCTATGAAAAACACTTGTGTTTAAACATTTTTAAAATAAATATTTTAATTGTTATTCAACTCGGACTAAAAATCTCACTTTTTTTTAGAATGACCCAGATACCAAGCTAGCAGCATATCAGTGCCCCTGGGTACCAAACATAGTAGCATAGGGCATATCTGTGTCCCTAGGTACGAAGCATAGCTGCATAGGGCATATCACTGTCCCTAGATACCAAGCTTAGCAGCATATCACTGTCCCTAAGTACCAAGCATAGCAGCATATCACTGTCCCAAGGTACCAAGCATAGCAGCATATCAGTGTCCCTAGATACCAAACGTAGCAGCATATAAGTGTCCCTGGGTACTGAACATAGCAGCATATCAGTGTCCCTAGGTACCAAGCATAGCAGCATATCAGTGTCCCTATACCACGCATAGCAGCATTTCAGTGTCCCTAGGTAACAAGCATAGCAGCATAGGGCATATCGCTGTCCTTAGGTCCCAAGCATAACAGCATAGGGCATATCACTGTCCCTAGATACCAAGCTAGCAGCAATCAGTGCCCCTGGGTACCAAACATAGTAGCATAGGGCATATCTGTGTCCATTGGTACCAAGCATAGCAGCATATCAGTGTCCCTGGGTACCAAGCATAGCAGCATAGACATATAAGTGTCCCTTAGTACCAAGCATAGCTGCATGGGGCATATCACTGTCCCTAGATACCAAGCTTAGCAGCATAGGGCATATCACTGTCCCTAGGTACCAAGGATAGCAGCATATCAGTGTCCCTGGGTACCAAGCATAGCAGCATATCAGTGTCCCTGGGTGCCAAGCATAGTAGCATAGGGCATATCATTGTCCCTAGATACCAAGCAAAGCAGCATATCACTGTCCCTAGAAACCAAGCATAGCAGCATATCACTGTCCCTAGATACCAAGCATAGCAGCATATCAGTGTCCCTTGGTACCAAGAGTAGCAGCATATCAGTGTCCCTGGGTACCAAGCATAGCAGCATATCAGTACCCCTGGGTACCAAGCATAGCAGCATATCACTGTTCCTAGAAACCAAGCATAGCAGCATATCAGTGTCCCTTGGTACCAAGAGTAGCAGCATATCAGTGTCCCTGGGTACCAAGCATAGCAGCATATCAGTACCCCTGGGTACCAAGCATAGCAGCATATCACTGTTCCTAGAAACCAAGCATAGCAGCATATCAGTGTCCCTTGGTACCAAGAGTAGCAGCATATCAGTGTCCCTGGGTACCAAGCATAGCAGCATATCAGTACCCCTGGGTACGAAGCATAGCAGCATATCAATGTCCCTAGAAACCAAGCACAGCAGCATATTAGTGTCTCTGGGTACGAAGCATAGCAGCATATCTGTGTCCCTGGGTAAAGAGCATAGCAGCATAGGGCATATCACTGTCCCTAGATACCAAGCATAGCAGCATATCACTGTCCCTAGATACCAAGCATAGCAGCATATCACTGTCCCTAGATACCAAGCATAGCAGCATATCACTGTCCCTAGATACCAAGCATAGCAGCATATCACTGTCCCTAGATACCAAGCATAGCAGCATATCACTGTCCCTGGGTACCAAGCATAGCAGCATATCATTGTCCCTAGATACCAAGCATAGCAGCATATCAGTGTCCCTTGGTACCAAGAGTAGCAGCATATCAGTGTCCCTGGGTACCAAGCATAGCAGCATATCAGTACCCCTGGGTACCAAGCATAGCAGCATATCACTGTTCCTAGAAACCAAGCATAGCAGCATATTAGTGTCTCTGGGTACGAAGCATAGCAGCATATCTGTGTCCCTGGGTAAAGAGCATAGCAGCATAGGGCATATCACTGTCCCTAGATACCAAGCATAGCAGCATATCACTGTCCCTAGATACCAAGCATAGCAGCATATCACTGTCCCTAGATACCAAGCATAGCAGCATATCACTGTCCCTAGATACCAAGCATAGCAGCATATCACTGTCCCTGGGTACCACAGCATAGGGCATATCACTGTCCCTGGGTACCAAGCATAGGAGGATGTGGAGGATGTTACACCGCCAATAAGCCTTCTACACCAGTGGAATTCAGGCAGCAGCATTGTATGTAGACCTCGGAGTGGATTATGTTGAAAAACTAATTAACAACCAACAAATGCACTTCATAGTGCATATCAGTGTCCCTCAACACCAAGCATAGTGCATATCAGTGTCTCTCGACACCAAGCATAGTGCACATCAGTGTCCCTCGACACCAAGCATAGTGCACATCAGTGTCCCTCGACACCAAGCATAGTGCACATCAGTGTCCCTCGACACCAAGCATAGTGCACATCAGTGTCCCTCCACACCAAGCATAGTGCACATCAGTGTCCCTCGACACCAAGCATAGTGCACATCAGTGTCCCTCGACACCAAGCATAGTGCATATCAGTGTCCCTCCACACCAAGCATAGTGCATATGGCAAGTATCAAAGTACTGGGCACACATTGTTTACATTGTTCAATCACTGAATCTACTTTTATAGCATGAGATGCATTAAAAAAGGCCAACACATCACCCCTATATTTGCCAGTGCACTAGACCGGCCAACATGGAAATGTAACCAATATTGTGGAAACTGTCCAGCATAGGACAGGTCTCTCTTAGGATGTGTTCTTTGACAGGATCTTGTGTTGTGTTCCAGGTTGTCAACTGTCTCCATGCCCTTGGGTCTCTGGTAAGTAGTATGTAATGTATGTGAGTAGTATAGGTAATGAGGGTTCTGCCGCAACTCCACTGGAGCCAGATTTATATACCTATACTGCTACTACAGGGGGAATTTTTTATGTCAAAACGCTGATGCGATTTAACGATAGTCATGAGTCACATTAAAAGAAACATCAATATTAATTAATAATTAATAAAATTTACTATAGCCCACGAGGATATTGGAAAGGTATAGGAGCAATAAAAAAATTAGCCACCACGGCTAAGGTATCTAAAGATGTGGCCAAGGATTGGTTAAAGAAACAAGCGATGTGGCAAATATACTTACCAGCACCGCTTTATATACCGAGGAAGAAGTTTGATATTTTTACAACGAATGAAGTTCATCAGGCTGACCTTTTGTTTCTTCCCCACGATAAGGTAAGACGCAAAACGTATAAATACGCTTTAACCATAGTGGATGTGGCTAGTCGCTACGAAGAGGCTGAGCCATTAACCTCGAAAGATTCAAAAGAAATAGCTAATGCACTGAGTCGCATAGGTATATAAACGCGGACCACTATAATGGCCTAAGCTGTTTCAAGTAGATCCCGGTCACGAGTTTATGGGATCAGTAACTAAACTGTTAACAAACCACGATGTCGAAATCAGGCATGGTGAAAAAGAGGCCCACCGTAGTCAAGCTATCGTTGAAAGATTTAACCAGACATTAGTGGAACGTTTGTTCGGATATCAGTATGGGATCGAAATGAAATCGGAACGATTAAGATCAACCGAAAGGTGACACGTTTATCAGCCGTTGTATCAGCGCTGAATAATGAAGTAACAAGATTAATCGGGAAGAAACCATCCAATGCTATTAAAATGAAATCCGTGACTTCCGAATCTTCAGCACCGAGGAGAGGCAAAGAACAAAAACTTCCGGATAGAGTAAGCGTAAGATATTTATACCAGCCCGGTGAACTCGAAGGAGGCCTACGTCGCGCAACCGATCCGATTTGGTCCCTTAAGATATATAACATTAGACGATTGGTTATGAAAGAAGGAGAGCCTCTTCTTTATTATCTTAAAGATGGACCAGGCAGGGCATTTGTACAAGAAGAGTTGCTCATAGTTCCCAACGATACAGTATTACCACCATAACCATAAGCATAGGTAGTTACACCATCCTTATCAATCCATCTCTTTGTATCTAAGGGGGATAATGATGTCTTGTTCATTCTTAATCCATATATCCTATGATTGACACTTCTTAAAGAGTTCATCTCGTGTTTGAATGTTCTACCGTTGAATAATGCTTCTTTATACTGTTCGTGTTGGATATGCATTTTTACCACATACTTCTTAACGCCTTTAGCTTTTCTTATCTCTCCATTATCGGACTTCTTTATAGAATACATCTTAGGTCTTAATCCGACATACTCCGCTATAGGAGTCCCAGCACATTCATCCTTCATCTTACCTAACACCTTTTTATTTACTACGCTGTGCAGTGGATTATCTTTTGGGTAATCGCTCGTGTCGTACATATCTATTTTTTCTGCCATATCTTTATACACATCCTCCGTTTGTATTTCCATCAACAAAGAATCTGTGTCGGTATATAACACCTCACATCTATCACCGTATTGCTTTTTAAGTTTGTTGTAATAAAAGTCATACATTAAGTGTTTTGACAAGTCAAGAATACTCATACCAACGTACACCGGTCTGTTGAATTTTATATTACTCTTCTGCATATGCAACGAGGCTAAGTCGTTATCAAATATCTTGCTTCTGTTAAAAGCCGGAGAGCTATAAGTTTCCTGAGTCTTTCTTCCTCATTAGATCTGACTAATTTAACAACAACACACTTCCTTAGATTCTCCATAGATTTACCAAATACTGAGTTATTCATGAGCTTATATAGGTTCTTTTCGAAATCGATGGTAGCTATCTTTCTTAAATCTGTGTTAAGCCTTATATAGGGCTCCATCCAAGGGCTTTGATTGAACTTTAGAACTCTGTGTATTTTCTTTAGTTTCATACCTAACGATAGATATAAGTCAACTTCTAGTATGTACCCTTTATTCACATTGATATTATGGATATCATTCACTTCGACCGGCTCAAAACCACCCGTGGGTAAAGGTTGACTCATAGCCCATCCGTACAAATTGTTGGCGTCGAGATATAATATATGCGTGTCGGGTTTACTCGGATCATATCCTTCCACTAATTTATTATTAGCCTTAGAATACCTTTTCGCAACCATCGATATACCACCTCTTAATCCTTTCTCAATAAACAAGTGCATATCGTAATTGGTGAGTAGTTTTAGTTCTTCAACAATGCATCCCATGATAGCCTGGGACTGGAATAGTACCATGCCGGGTCCAAGCCGTATTGTTTTAAACATGTCTTTCTAAATATCTCGAATATATCGGCGAGTAACAGTACATCGGTTTTTAAGTACAGATCGTGATAATCGCCTAAATTCTTACAACCTAATTTATCCCACACCGTCAGAGCGTGTTCATAATCGGCATCTGTTATTTTAGATTCTGTTAAGTTACTATAGAATGATTCAAGGGGTTTCGTTGAATTTAGACCAATCATCCATATATTCGTAAGGATATACACCTTTTCTCAGCAACAAATGACGACACCAATCGGTATATTGATATGTTATTGAAAAGTCATCGGGATTGTTCGCATTAGCTAAATTGTCCAGGGAAGATAACAGAAACTGTCTATGGATCTAAGTCCATTACTTTGCTTTATTCTGGCTTTCCCATCCTTGTCCGTATAATGTATAGTTTTAGTCAACGAGAACAATATGTATTTTCCCATATTATTAGGAATGCACGTTAAGCCACCGTCGGTCTTTGAGATAGCTTGCATAATGAGATGCGAATCGTATCCTCTAAGGTTATGAAACACAACAGGGATGGGTATTGTTTGAGAATTCATTTTTAGTTTCAAGTTACGATCGTTATGCGAGGCTCCCCGATAATTACCCGTGACGTGGCAATGATTTCTTACAGAATCCCCATTCAGGGGTTTATTACAAACATGACAACTCGTTGACTTCTTATAGGCCCTCCAATTATCCCTCGTCATACACATGGGTTTCTTACGCGATAAATTTTCCCTGATTATTCTCTCTTCGTTTTGTAGATATTCTAGGAACTTTCCTGCTGCATCAGGACCTCTGTAAATCACGGGCGGGTTTGTTTTCCCATCATACCTTACAACTTTATATCCAAACCCACAAGGAATATGTTCTTGAGTTTAATACGTAAAACTATCTTGATTGCTTCGGTCGGTATTTTCTATAGGTTTGATAAGCGCCTCAAAGTCGGCGTAAGTTACGTACGGTACTGGCATTTGATTACAATAATGTTCAAATTTTAATATATTTTTTCCCTCTTTAGGCATATCAATCCTGATAGGCATCTTTCACAGAAATATTTTCTTTATGGGTTGTTTGATCGTATAATAGCCTGTTTAAACTCTTTATCCATGTATAATGATATTTTCCATCTTTTTCGATCAGAAATGAATTGATTCTGGGAATATATTCTGGAGCGGAGCTTATCCTGTGTACAACAATTCCTTTAGAATGTCCGAAAACATTTATAGCTAAATTATTTTGCTTTTCCATCTTATCAATTTGTGATATTGGTGTAGGTTCGTCTATGCCATCAAAGTTGAGTCCATCGTTTTGAGGATAGCTAGAAGATCTATATGCAATTTTAGAATCTACGTGGAACAATGCAGATCTTATCATCATTCTTGAACAGTCATCGGATTTATTTTTTACATTAATTATGGCTTTTTTCTTTTTATAATACGGGGGTAAATCTATATAAGATCCACATTTGAAGGGCATATAATTTGCTGTATCTAAATATAAACTATCGATTTTATCCACACCCCAACCCGAACCTCTATTAGTCCAGCGTTCTAAAGTTTCTTGTATCCTCTGAATTGATGTATCTAATGATGCGTTTATAGTATCGGATTCAGTTATAACTTCTTGATTGCTCCGGAAATATGGTTCGGTATATTCAGTGCTATGGTCTGTGCTACTTTTACTCAATGACTATGTAAATCATCTAATTCCTTGTTAATTTTGCTTGATATGATGGGCTTAACATCATTAACATCCATGTTGGAATTAATATCCATCTTCCAACCTCTCAGATATTTATCAATGCCGGCGAATGTGGGTACAAATTTTAATTCTTGTTGTTTTTTATCAACATCGTCAACTGATTTATTATCATCGGATTGATTATTATCTAGTAAAGCAATCAATTCAGCTTTTCTCATTTGAGAATAACCTCTCAGCCCACTGTTTTTTGCTTGAGCTTTGAGTTATCTAACAGTCTGGGGTTTGTTGTATTCCAAACCAAGTAAATCGATCAATTCAGTTTTTCTCATTCGAGAATATCCATGTAGACCACGTTGCTTTGCCAAAGCCTTCAACTCTCTGACAAAAACCATTGTGAATTAATGCTATATACAAAATGAATCAATTGTCTAAATGGTTGTTTTTCATATACACTCTCTCAAAAAAGAAACACAACCCCAGTCTGAAAATGTTAGAAAGCCCCCAAAAGAAAAATGTTGATTGTAAATAGTTTTTCTGATATGCACGGATACCATGTACACTGTTTATTAACGTAAGCGCCCAAACACATTAATTTTCGTGCACAAGGGCATTTTATTGTTACTTTTATCATAGTGAGCAAAATTTTCACGTGGCCCATGCCAAAAGCCTCATGCACGTGCAATTCATGGAAAGAGCAGTAGAAGTATGGGTTTATAAAAGCACATGTTGATTAGCAATTCACTCTATCATTTTCACCGAAAGACAAGGTCGAATATGCCATGTTTGAGTGCTGCAGATCGAAATATCGCAATTTGTCGTATTGAGGCCGGACAAAGCTTTGGAAACATTGCCTGGCACCTCAATATTCATAAAACAACGATTCCCTACTTTGGAGCCAATACACCCAGTTTCATGCAACTGAAGATCGCCCCAGAAGTGGTAGGCCAAGTGTTACCACACCACCTCAGGATCTATTCATCCGGGTCACCCACCTACGTAATCGGCTAGCCACACCTACCGTCACTGCAACATAGGTGCCAGGTTTGAGAAGAGTGTCCGCACAAACAATTAGGAACCGTCTACAAGAGGCCGGTCTACGTGCAAGAAGACCACTTATTGGACCTGTTTTACGACATGAACATCGACGCCAACGACTCAGGTGGTGCACCAACGTTCGGATATGGACCCTCAGAAACTGGAGGCGCGTCTGGTTTAGTGACGAATCACGTTTTCGCTTACAACGCCGTGATGGAAGACAGCGTGTCTATAGAAGAGGAAACTAACGTTTTGCCCCGAAATGTGTTCGGCAGGTCAACAGTTTTGGTGGAGGGAGCGTCATGGTGTGGGGAGCCATGTCAACCAAAGATCAGACTTGGTGATCATTTGTGGCAATTTGACAGCCCAGCGCTATATCAATGACGTTTTACAGCCTCATCTTCTGCCGATTATCGACCAACAGAGGGAGCTCTATCAACACAACGCCCAGCCGCACACTGTTCATGCAACATTGAATTTTCTCCAGAATTCTAACGTCAACGTGTTACCATGGCCCTCCCGATCACCAGACATCAACCCAATCGAACATCTTTGGGATTATCTGGATCGACGAGTACGTGCACGTACACCGCCGCCCGAGACGTTGGATGCACTAGCCGTTGCACTGCAGGAGGAGTGGAGAGCAATCCCTCAGGAAAGAATCCGACGTCTAATCCGTTCTGTTCCATGGAGGTGCAATGCTGTGATCGCAGCTCGTGGCGCTCATACGAGGTACTGAGAAAGACGCCCCCTTGCGTCAAGTCAATCCTAGTGAGAGAACTGTCGAAGCCTGGACTTAAACTTGCATAACTGTACTGCCACCATGCCAAATTTCATGTTGTTGTCTTCAATAATAAATGTGTTATAATAACTTGAATATTGAGATAAACATCTTGAAAATATAGGGGTTGCGTTTCTTTTTTGAGAGAGTGTATAAACAGGGCGGTCGGGTAGCCTAGTGGTTAAAGCGTTCGCTTGTGACGCCGAAGACCCGGGTTCGATTCCCGACGTGGGTACATTGTGTGAAGCCCATTTCTGGTGTCCCCCTCCGTGATATTGCTGGAATATTGCTAAAAGCGGCGTAAAACCATACTCACTCACTCACTCATATATAAACACGTATTCTCCCCAACTTATTCCTCTCATTGATGTAATCTCTCTTCCTAGCATAAATAATCTGCTTCCTGACCTTATCAGCACCGTGACTCTTACATAAACAGTAACTACATTTGACCCCAATCCCACATACAGAACAAACGTAATTTTTAAAACCCTTTCTGATGTTATAAGAGTGGGTACCACAGTAAATACCCACAGATGGCTTCTGACATTGAATCGATTTCCCCATGAGTGTATATTTGCACAGATTCATGGTTATACACATATCATTTCATTCGTCTAAAAGGTAAATCACATCTCCACTGGTGAGTCATAGCTGTCATCGCTATTTATAGATTAACAGTCAGGGTTATTTACAGGTCATGGTTTATGCGTAGTTATTGTGTAACCTAAAATAGCCACACCAGTCAATCCCAAATTATGAATGTTATCTCGCGTTTTTTTTGTTCCTCTGACGGTGTATAAAACTGACTTATTGTTATTCTCGGCATTGGGTCAAGTTTTTTTCCATAAACGAGGAAGTTTTCATGCACGGCAGATTCAACATCCTTAAACATTTGAATTGAATGTCCTTGTTTACGCAGTTCTTCATTAATAAAATCTAATCTTAATATCTTATTCCTGGTCCACGGGACTGGGCTGCTTCGAGTTGTTCTAATGCTTTATTATGTTGTTTACTCTCCAAACCTCTCATACTAGAAAATAAAAAATTACTCCCCCAAAAAGCTAGAGCATTTAGAACAGCTCCACCGACCATCATCGCAATTGATGCCATGTTCGATAATATAAAATATTCAAATGTTTAATTACTTCATTATATCTTCCGGGATAAGCCCTTGTTTGATGAGCATGTCTTTTGTTGCCATTGCTAATCCAATATCAAGAATCATCATACCGATATCATAACCATTAAAATCTAGCTTGGGTGGTGTGGCTTTAGTAATCATTTTAGCTATACGGGCAAAGCCAATGGCCAAGCCGCTGACCACCGCTGAATGATAGGTTGCATTTACCAACATTTTACCGTCTGTAACTGGAGTAGTCATGCTTCTTATAGCATTATATGGGGGCTAACCTCTAATTGAACTTGTTGTGTAATCGGGGGTGACGTTTTCTCTTCTCCGGTCTTATAAAACAACCATACCACAGCTATAGCAACAACTCCTACTAGTGCCCAAGTTTTAATCGGACGACTATGTTCAATATTTGAATTATGCATTAGTTTCGCTTTCCTCGCCAACCCGCCCTTTCTACCTGCTGCGATTTTTGGGGGGTTCTTCTTCGTCACTCTGGCTTGTGGTATTTCCTCATTCACAATCTGTTGTGATTGTGCAATCGCTGGTATTCCCTCGTTCACTTGTTCCACAATCTGTGGTGTCACTTGAGTCGCCATTATTATTAAGTGGGCACTTATGTTTAAATTGACAATACCTACCCATTATTAAAGCGGTGGTTGCCGGAGCTAAGAACATTCCGTATCTATGATAAAACTCACAGCTTACCGAGCTTATAGCGTGTTCGATGAATGGGTCTTTCTCGAGAGATTCGCATAAATACGGGCGATGTTCTGCCGGGATAGGGAGAAACGTACTAGCTACGACTGTGTAAAGTTGTAACATAGCCGACCCTATTGTTTTAGTCATGGTAGCTCCCAGTCTAGACTCGTAACGAGCGTACAGTTTTTTAATTTCTTCGTCGGTCATGTTATCAATTTTTTCGATGGTATAATTTCCCCCCAAATATTCGGAACATTTTCCACCAGCTGCCAAAGCGGCGAGTCTTTCTCTATGTTTATCTAAAGATTTATCTGTCATAGGTTCTGGCTCATCTTTGAGCATTTGTTCGATGAGTTCGTGGCATTCCATAATGTAATACCTAAGGAGATATTTAAGTCTAACATAATATAATATGACATATCCAATACAGCCCGTAATAATAAACTGTTGCGAAAGAATGAGGATTTCAAGCCACATTATGTCATAATAACCGCTAATGTTCAATTTATCGTATTTTTGCTATATTTGCTATAATTTTGCTATTTTTGTCATATTTTGCTATAATTTTGCTACATTTTGCTGTATTTTTGCTATAATTTTGCTTTTTTTGCTAAAAGTTTGCTAAGCAATTGCATAAGCAGCTGGTTGATCGGTTTTTAATACAAGTTTACAGTGCTTCATTGAAGCTAACAGTTTTCTGACTTTATCTCGTTCGGACTTGGTATAAATAACATCATTTTCTGTCGTCTGCTTGTTTACGTTCATGGTGTAAATGTCACGTGATGAGACACGTGATGTGCTCGCCAAAATTTAAAACTATGGAAACAAATTAGGGTAATTTCTTATTGAAAATGTTATGCTTTTTGAGAACTTCTGTCTCTGGAGTTTTGGTGATATATAAAATAAACCTTTATTTTTACAGGTTTTGACCAATGGTGAACCAACCAGAAGAGGTCAATATAGGCAATATTTGTCTGCAGCCCTAGACAAGGCATATAATGCTGTTTTAGATGGAATGGCAATTAGGAAAGCTGCCACTACCTTTGCTGTTCCATTTGCTACACTGCATGACAGGATGAGTGGGAAGGTTTCTATTGAATGTAGTACCACTGGTAGAGAACCACTATTGTCCATGGAAGAAGAACAGGGACTTGTTTCACATATTGAAGCCATGGCAAATTTTGGGTATGGCTATACAAGGGCTGAAGTTACTACTATTGCCACAGACCTAGCAATATATGTTGGAAAGAAGTCAAAGGATGAACAACCCCTATCACTTCAGTGGTTTTATGGGTTTATGAAGCGATGGCCTGATCTGTCAGTGAAGAAGCCACGATCCCTTGAGATACAGAGAGCAAAAGCTACCTCAGAGGAGACGATCACTCATTATTTTCATGAGCTTGGGCACATCATGGATAAGTACAACCTGAAGACATGCCCTCATCGCATTTATAATGTTGACGAAAAGGGACTTATGGAGCATCATACCCCACCATCAGTTGTTACATCGAGTCAGAGTACTCCAGCTGCAGTCACAACATCAAGATCAAGTACTACAACGGTTATAGGTTGCGGCAATGCGTCTGGTAGTTCTATACCACCATATTTTGTATTCAAGGGCAAGAGGATGCGGGAAGAACTCCTTTCAGGAAGTACCCCTTGAGCAGCAGGCACTGTAAGCGACTCTGGCTGGTCAAACACGGAGATTTTTCAGCACTATCTGACAGAGCATTTCCTGAAGCATGCTGTCGCCGCGTCTGCAGATAGTCCACTTCTTATTGTGTATGATGGTCATAGATCCCACGTATCTATTCCACTCATCGAATGGGCACGTCAACATCACATTATTTTGTTTGTACTGCCTGCACACACGTCCCATGTTTTACAGCCAATGGATGTTGGTTGCTTTGGACCTTTTGCTAAAATTTACAACAACCTCCGTCATACGTATATGCGGGAAAATGCCACAAGTTCAGTTGATAAACATTCTGTTTGTGAACGTGGCTGTAGAGCTTATAACCTGTCGCTGACACCAACAAATCTGCAATCCTCTTTCAGGAAATGTGGAGTCTATCCATTTGACAAGTCTTCCGCCGCCAATATCAACTTTGCGCCATCAACAGTTTTTAAGTCGACTGAACCTTTGCTGCATCCTGATACTGGTGTTATTGATTCATGTGTGCCAGTTGGAGACAAGGTTGTCACTTCACCTACTGAGGGCAATGATGTAGCAGGATTCTTTAAAGACAAGACGACTGTACTTTTCAAGAAAGCTGTGCCTACTAAAAAGAGAAACATTCTGAGCGCTGTTGTCGGGGGCAAGGCCATCACTGAAGACTTCATTCTGAATAAAATTATTTCCCACCAGACTGTGAAGTCGGCACCCAAAAAAAGAAAGCAAGCACCTAAACCAAGTAAATCTTTAAAAAAAAAAAATACTGTCACTGCAACAAATGCAAGTACTGGAACTTCACGGTCCAACGCGCATCAGGACGATAGTTTTGATAGTGATGTGACAAGTGATGACGAACTGTGCTGCAAATGTAGCAAATTTGTACCTGATGAGGTTCGAGCTAATGTCTCCCTGATCATAACAACCTGGGCACAATGTACCCACCCTACATGTCAGCACTGGACACATTTACGTTTCTGCACGCCAGTTCGTGTTGTGCGTCGACATTCTGAGTTTTGGTGCCCCTGTCACGATGAGCCTGAAGAATAACTCCCTGCATCAACCTTGTAAATAATCTGGATATTTGTGACTTTTCATCGGTTTTTTTTCAATATTAAAACAAAATGAACGTTTGATGGACAAAGATGTAATACAACAACTGCGGACTGTTCTAATTCGAATTTTGACACAAGAGATCGTCCATACATGTCATCCCGGTTATGCGACAAGCCAACCAATCAAATGATCGAACTTGTGTGACGTAGCTTTCTGGGTCACTTCTGTTGACAGTGAGAGGGCGGCCATGCCGCGAGTGTAAATTTCAATGGAAATACGTGGATTTGGGAAATGTTTGTCATAAATAAACAAGTTCACAGGTAAGATATTTGAAAAAAAGATTATATGAATGTTACTATGAATATTCAGCGACTTTTCGTAAGTGATCGAACTTCCATGACACGAGGATATATATTTTATGACTCATGAACATTCATTCACTTTCATTCAATTTTTCATTTTAATAAACTAAGTTTAATTCATTTATCTCTTTTCTTCTCTTGTCACTATGTGTATCGTAGCGTATCGTAGCGTATCGAGATACGTATCGAATCGTAACGTAAGTATCGAGATACGTATCGTATCGTGACCTAGGTGTATCGTTGCAGCCCTAATAGAAAGACACTTCGTTCACAAATCAGCCGAATTCGAGAAACTATCGATCAAGTCCTCAACGATGACACTACACTGGCCGATAAAATTAAAACATTGTTCAGAGAACAGGGGATAACCATTGCCAGTATTTTAACTGCATTGGGATGTATTATATCGATTTGACTCTTGCGTTAACCGGTGGTACAGGCGGTACAGGAGGTGGCAAAAAGGTGGATAAAAAAGCATTTAAAGGCATTAGGAGAAGCACTGGAAAAGCTCGCTGGGAAAGTCGCATCTGCACTTCCCGGTATAATAGGGAGTATTGTTTCCTGGCTCTTGAATTTATTAGCTAAGACCACCACTTGGCTTAGTCAAAACTTGTGGGCACTGATCGTAGCAATTGCAGGGCTGTTGTACGTATCCGCTAAGAACTATTTAACCAAATCGTGAGTAAACCAGCCGCGACTCCACCTACTATAAGCGCTGTTTTTTCATCGATATGTTGTTGATTTTTAGCTGCAATATGTGGTGGCACTTGTGGTTGTGCGTTAGTAGATGTGTTAGTAGGAGTGTCAGTAGATATTTGTGGCTTGACTATTCCCGTTTCGCCTGTGTTTGTTTGCGTTATTAATTCGGTGTTAATATCTGAATTTATACCTGGTTTTTGTTGATCGGTAGCAATAACAATTTAATTATTATAGCCTATCACTTGACCGATCTTAAGTTCCATATTACTCGGAGACATGTATAGTCCCGGCGCAAAAACGTAGTCCACTTTTGATTGAGCGTACTGTAATACATCTTGATAACGCTTTATAGAAGATGGTATGTCAACTGGTGAATTAATAGCATACTCAACATTTGCAACAAACTGTTTTTGTGCATCGAACGCCGTCCCAGAACCAATAATGGACGTTCGTGTTTGCGATTGTGCACCGAGAATTGCCCATACATAAGTTCCTATTGATTCATTAACTCCTACAACTCCTGGGTTAGTAAAATTATTTTCTGTTTTATCATTAAGAAATTCATTCCAAGCGTTTGCGGTATCGTTCAGTTGCACAAATTTTGTAACAATATAAACCAAACCACCCTAAAAACTCATAAGATCTCCTCTCCAATTGTTACTCGAAAGTTCCCAGCCATGATTAAGATTATGTAATCTTACAAAAAGATTGTTTTTATGTAACAACTTAAATGGATTGAATGGTTGATTAGTTTTTTTAACTTAATCATCACTTTCTTCTTTAACAGTTTTTTGTCCGCTGTAAGGAACACCTAGACCATGGTTAATTCCTTTAATACGCCAATCTTTACTCGTAGCAATATTAAATTCCTGACAAATACGTTCATACGCGAACCTATCATACGGATTATTTGTGGAATTCCATGCTCGATCCTGCGGTAATGGAGCACTAATTTCTTTAAGTATACGTCTAATCTGATAGTACACGTGAAATGATAAAACAGACTTATTTAGTTCAAGTCCTGGGTCACAAAGAGATACACCACATCCTGTTGTGGCACACCATATGGCAAAGTTTAACTGATTCTGCCAAAATTGCATTGGATTGTGAAACCAATCGTGCACCATTTTAGTTGCCGCTAGTTGCCGTGAACCTGTATTTTTCAAAGATATCAGGGAATTCAACAAAAAAATTAGCACCAGAGGCACTAACTAAAATCGACTGATTAGTAATATAAGTTAATTTCATATTTAAGTTATGATATAGTATCATTGTATATTTAATATGTATGTTACACTACCGGGAATAACAAATGGTCAGTCTATTGAACTGCTTCATACTATCGATAACTCGGATGGGCAACTTGAAGTCGCTCTCTGTGATGTAATGTATTACCCGCAGTGGTCCAATATAAGTGCTGCGAGAAGAAATACTCAGACAATAATAAATAGAAAAAAACACATTATACCTGATGGGTATTACAGTGTATGCTCACTCAATGATGATTTTTTTAAGCCTTTCGGAGTTAGTCTCACACAAAATGAGTCGAATGGGATGTTGATTTTGAACTCTGGAGAAAAGCAAGTAATTTTTGCCTGGAACACTTGGACTTGCACGCGGAGTAGGATTAATACCACCCAACAAAACAGTGCATGGAGTTAAATTACCCTATTAAAAAGTTGTGCATCCATCTTGATCAGATCAGTACAATGGTTAATATTCAACTAGAAAGTCCTTCAACTCAGATCTGTTCCAGTCAAAGATGAAAAATACAATAGCGGTAGAACGGAATCTTTCTCATCATTACAATATAAAAAATTAAAGCGTGGTATTATTTAAGATCTCAAAATTTCTGTATTAGATGTAAAACATCAACCTGTACATATCGGATACTTGAGTGTAACACTCCATATTATAAATAATGGTTGATTCATCAGGCCCTGGAACGCTCAGACAATGTAATACAATTGTGCTTTCCAATCTAGGAGACACAGAAGGATTCGGTAAACCCCATACCGATGGTAAGTTATACGCTTTACACTTACAAGATAATGTATACAAGCGGAAAGAAGTTGCATTCACAGGTAATCTAGGAGATTTAAGCGATGTCGACCTTAGTAGACTCCATAAAAACACTTGGTATAATCTTACTCGCAACGATGATAATAAATGGACTATGATCGAAGCAAACATCGAGTGGCTACTGAATATCGTCATTACCCCACCGTATGTGATGATGGGTAAGGCACATAATTTAACTAAGATAATAAATAGTGGGGTCGTACTCAGGGCTTATATCCCATCAAAACGAAAAAGTCTGCCAGAAAACCCAGGTCATATGTTATATAGTCGTCCAGCAGTAAAAGAAGTTAGTTTAAATTTGGTTACTGAATTCAATGATATTAAAGATAACTTGAGTGCAATACCTAATCTTTGTACGCTTATTATTGAAGTCTTGTTCGGCGATGCACCGGAAGATGCCTTCGAAATATTACAAGGTCTATCGATTAAATGGCTCAAGAAACATGAGCGTCGACGTTGCAGTATTATTCATATTGGAGCATCACCCGTTGCAACCCTTGAGGGGGTCCAAATTATTAAAAGTGACAGCATTTCTCTTACTAAGATATTCATGCCGTATAATATACATTTGATAAGGTTGATGTATACTCTCAAAACATTTAAGCAAGACCAATTAAGGACTTTTATTTGATATAATAATATACACTATGGGTTTATATCCGGCGCTTGATGAAAAGATGGATACTGTTGATGGATTTCGATTACATCAAATAAGCGACATAAAACATGGAATAGAAAAGGAGAGTGAGTTTAGACTTGGATTGTATAAAAAGTATCGCAGAGCCGTGAATGCTCTCGACGGAGTTGACACTGCGCTTGTAACAGCTGGCATGGGACTCGGTGTAGCCGGTGTTGGTTTATTATCAACTATAATCGCCGCGCCTATCGTACTTGGCATGGAAATAGCTGCCGGAGTCTCAGGACTGGAAGGAATAACGATAAAATTCATTTCTCGTAAGTTGCAAACGAAAGCATTAAAAAATGATAATATTCGGGTACTCGCCAAAGCAAAGTTGAACAGCATTGAGGATCATATTTCAACGGCAATGGCTGATTGTAAGATATCCGAGGAGGAATTTTGTTTAGTTTTGTCAGAACTCACCAAAAACAACGTAATGAAGCAGGAGATTCGATCAAATTCTCGTAAGACCAGTGATATTAGCGAACATGAGAAAAAAAAGTTCATAGAACAGGGGAGACAAAAAGCGCATCAATTATTCCGTGCCAAAACCAAATAACTGGTTGGAGATTAAAAATAGATTGCTTACTATCATTAGATCACATTGAAACGATTGCTTACGTAAATATATAATAATGGAGAATTACAAACTAACAAAGGAAGAACTCGAAAAAGCTATCAAAGCATTTATGCTCAGGGACAAAATTATCAAATTGAGAGAATTACCACAAGGTATATATTATATCAGTGATGTCAAACCAATCAAATACGGTCATCAATTGTTTCTTTCCAATTACCAAGAAGAGTATATAGTCTGGTCTCCTAGTGAAATGACGAAGAACTTAGTAAAAATGTTGAGTATCACTTTGTTAAAAATAATGGTATACATATTAATAAAAATAATAGAGAATATTTTCATTACAATTTAGTTTAATCTCATGACTATCGTTAAATCGCATCAGCGTTTTGACATAAAAAATTCCCCCTGTAGTAGAGGTATAGGTATATAAATCTGGCTCCAGTGGAGTTGCGGCAGAACCCCCATTACCTATACTACTATGTGTAAACTGGTTGGTAATATAAGGGGGTTACCTATGTGTCCCAAATCCTGAAACCTTACAAGTATGTTATATCCTGGATATCATTAGGGTCCATGTTTCCATAGTAACAAGAACAGAATCCAAACTGGCTAGCTGGGCTGACTGGACACCAGTTTCTGTTTACACATACCACTGTCAAGGGCCCTATTTGGGTGCTCTGCCAGGACCTCCCAGTGGCAGGCTTTAGTAAATGTTAATATTTATCTCCCCTGGTTAAGGTATGTGTTGTCAGGTAGATTTTACTTATAAACCCTTCTCTGTTGAAGTTACACGGGATAGTGTTCGGGGATATCTCAAATATAATATATTATAACTTCAGGCACGGAAGAATGGTTTTGAATACTCTCAGTTTGGTGTGAAGTTGGCCGACAAGAATGAACGTAACTTCACAGAAGATCAGATAGCTGAATCAAACCGTGTCATCGGTCTCCAGTATGGCAGTAACAAGGTAGCCTCTCAAGCAGGCATGACACCTTATGGACAGGCCCGACAGATCCTGCAGTCTCCAAGCTCTCCTACAGACAGCCAGCCCACTCTGTGACAATCTACAATCAGCCTTATAATCTCTTGATAAATGTCCTTGTGTCTGCTTGTGTGTGACTGGGGGAGTGTTTAACCCTTATAGCAGCAAGTGTGACTATCCCCCAGCCCCTTCATAGGCAGTGTCTACAAGCTGCCCTGTACGTAACAAGACCCAATGTTCCTCTCCTGTAGGCAACCAGCAGGTGTGACTATCCCCAAGCCACCTTACAGGCATCCCACAGAGAGTTCCCCAAAACAGATGATAAAAGTGTGCATGGCATGGACCTAATGCTTTACAGCTTAGTTCATGGTTTAGTGGCAACGTCTTCCTTTACTAAATCAGCTCAGGCACCAAGCAGTAAGGTCAATATTTGTCCATATCGATATTTTTTAAATAAATTACTATACTGGTGTGTTTTTTGTTGAATATTTGAAGATGAAGGTTATTGACAAGAGATAAACATACTAAGTAGTTTGTGAGCATCTATAGCTTTCACATGTTAAATCAGGAGTCCCTGGAGTACATGTGACTGACCACCTTCATACTAAACATGTTGTCTTCATATCAGTCTCAAAAATTAAGATTGGTCTAAATCTAACAATTTGTTTAGAAACCAGTCATCCTCAGCTTGTCATAAGAGGTGACTAACGGGATTGGGAAGACCGATGTGATAACTTGGATTTTCTGGTTTCTCGATTATGTACAGACTGCTGTCATATGGCTGGAATATTGAGTGGGGTGCTAAACAAACACGCCAGCAGTGTCATGTAGGGGTGGACATGGTATGCCAGCAGTGTCATGCAGGGGTGGACATGGTATGCCAGCAGTCTGTGGTAGGGGTGGACGTGGTATGCCAGCAGTGTCAGGTAGTGGTTGCCATGGTATGCCAGCAGTCTGTGGTAGGGGTGGACGTGGTAAGCCAGCAGTCTGTGGTAGGGGTGGACATGGTATGCCAGCAGTGTCAGGTAGTGGTTGCCATGGTATGCCAGTAGTCTGTGGTAGGGGTGGACATGGTATGCCAGCAGTGTCAGGTAGTGGTTGACATGGTATGCCAGCAGTCTGTGGTAGGGGTGGACATGGTATGCCAGCAGTCTGTGGTAGGGGTGGACGTGGTATGCCAGCAGTGTCAGGTAGTGGTTGACATGGTATGCCAGCAGTCTGTGGTAGGGGTGGACATGGTATGCCAGCAGTCTGTGGTAGGGGTTGACATGGTATGCCAGCAGTGTCAGGTAGTGGTTGCCATGGTATGCCAGCAGTCTGGTAGGGGTGGACATGGTGTGGTAGGGGTGGACATTGTATGCCAGCAGTGTCAGGTAGGGGTGGACATGGTATGCCAGCAGTCTGTGGTAGGGGTGGACGTGGTATGCCAGCAGTGTCAGGTAGGGGTGGACATGGTATGCCAGCAGTCTGTGGTAGGGGTTGACATGGTATGCCAGCAGTGTCAGGTAGTGGTTGCCATGGTATGCCAGCAGTCTGGTAGGGATGGACATGGTGTGGTAGGGGTGGACTTGGTATGCCAGCAGTGTCAGGTAGGGGTGGACATGGTATGCCAGCAGTCTGTGGTAGGGGTGGACGTGGTATGCCAGCAGTGTCAGGTAGTGGTTGCCATGGTATGCCAGCAGTCTGTGGTAGGGGTGGACGTGGTATGCCAGCAGTGTCAGGTAGGGGTGGACATGGTATGCCAGCAGTGTCAGGTAGGGGTGGACATGGTATGCCAGCAGTGTCAGGTAGTGGTTGCCATGGTATGCCAGCAGTCTGTGGTAGGGGTGGACATGGTATGCCAGCAGTCTGTGGTAGGGGTGGACGTGGTATGCCAGCAGTGTCAGGTAGGGGTGGACATGGTATGCCAGCAGTGTCAGGTAGGGGTGGACATGGTATGCCAGCAGTCTGTGGTAGGGGTGGACATGGTATGCCAGCAGTGTCAGGTAGGGGTGGACATGGTATGCCAGCAGTGTCAGGTAGGGGTGGACATGGTATGCCAGCAGTGTCAGGTAGGGGTGGACATTGTATGCTAGCAGGCTGCATTACAGCATTCAATAAGCAGTAAGGCAGTATTCATCAAATTAACAGAACAAAAAATATGTTTGAACATTTATTTACTATTGCAAATGATGATGAAATGCATTGTCAATGATTGGACCAACCAATCCATATAGAGTGTGGATGTTTTTGATACAGATGAAATAAGACAGGATACAGAGCAGACTAAGAGGAAAACAGGCTACAGAACAGTAGAAGGAAGGTACTGTACAAATACTCTCACATACAGCTAATTACACATACAACACCATACTCATCAAATCATACAGCCAGTTGTCGGACCACTGCATAAAAATTGTTTTGTCACACAAAACAAAAATGAATTAAATATGTTAAACACATAAATGTAGAAAGATTTACTCGAGTATAAAACAATGGTGGCTACTGACAGTAAACAGTATTTTGGCAAGGGCAAAGAAAATAAACTCAATACAGGGAACTTATTCTGTGTTATTGCTTCAAAACCAAACCATGCATTGCCTGCACTCAAGGTGCACAGATCCTTCATGTTCCTCTATGTCTTGTGACAGCAGCAGCAGCTGCAGCTTGGTACATCATCCACACAGTAAGAGATGATTTTCAATGTGTACTTGAATGTAAAATCAATAAAAAGCATAAACAATTTAGAGCCTGCTTGCCACAATAAAACCAGGATCTTTGATGATGTTCAAATATCAACCCATGTTCTACCCTCATGAAAGTCTTATCATTGTAGGTTACCTACACAAAAGAAAGGCTTACAACATATTCTGCCTCTTGTTGTCTATGTACTGCTGTCCAAGTGATGGACTCACTGCACAGACCTAATGCCATTAGCAGAGATTAGAAAATGAACACTCACATGATGACACTACATACCGGGTATACATGATGAGTAACAGACGTCCTGATCATAAGAAAACTGTATGCCATACAATGATGTCAGGTAAGAAACACCCCCTGTGGTGCTACAGCCTATTGCCAACCAGCAGCAGCACACATCCTCCGGTCATCACAATATGTTAACCGTGACAAGTTCTTGGCATGAGTTATACAATACTGTAAATGTTTGTTGGTTCATGTCAGTAGTACAAATGAAGGCACTCACTTGATCACTATGTACTGTAGGGAAACACAGTAAACCCATGGAGCTGTCTTGCTTCTCCAAGTTAACTAGAAATATAGCAAATGTACATCTCATCTGAGTGAGTTAATAACTTGGCCTTCATATCAGTTACCGGTAATCTTCCATCAGCAACTTGGACCTTGCTGTGCGCCTAACCTGTACAAGTTTCCCAGGTGTATCTCTTGGGTGAATTAGCAGCTTCAGCAGCTCTCCTAAATGAGCCGTAAACCCTTGAACAAAATGTGTTTTGGGGAATGCATTAAATCAAAACCTGTTGCTTAAATATTATGAAAAACAAAGCATCTTGAAACACAGCAGTGCCTATAAACAAGTGATGATATTTTGTTCATTACAGACATTCAAACAATATGGACCACAGGTGTCAGTTCAGCTACATTATGAGATCACAGTAACACATTTATGTGTAGAACTTGGAACAAATGGTCCAGGATACATTGACTGCTTCATGCATGGAATGTGTGGTGAAAACAACTGAATCTCTTGTATCAGGTGGAGAGACTGGAGTTGGTTCAACTACTGTAGACGTGATAAACTATTCAATGAAGACCCATGCAAAACAGTTTGGACTTTTTATATCAATTTGAACATATTCATAAATACAGCAGAATCTGCCAACAGGTATGAGGGGGGTTCAATAAGTTTTGCAACTTCAATATAAGACCAAGTTGCAGAATATCTTTTGCATTTTTGTTTTTCAATATAATCTCCATTCACCTCAATACACTTATTCCATTTGTCCTTTAAGCTTTTAATATCACTTTTATAGAAATCCGCAGATTGGCCCTCTAACCAAGCCTCTGTGGCAGCCTTTATGTTCTCGTCATCCTCGAAGCGTCTTCCACGTAGGGCAGATATCATTTGTCGGAACAGGAAATAGTCACTGGGGGCTAAGTCTGGGCTGTAGGGTGGGTGATTTAACTGGGTGATTTAACTGTTTCGAGGTGAATGGAGATTATATTGAAACATGAAAGTGCTAAAGATATTCTGCGACTTGGTCTTATACTGAAGTTGCAAAACTTATTGAACTCCCCTCGTATCAGTGGAGGTATGAGACACATGCAGCAATGCAACACATCATATTCAGAATAATGGCCATAAACTTAATCAGGAAAACTTTTAATGGAACATTATTTATAAGCCATTGCCCCAAATTATGATTCAATACTCAAAGGGCAAGGTGATTGGCTTGGTCAATGAGAGTTAATTTATTTCCTTGAAATGCATATTACATCATCCCACAAGCATGTGAACTTGAACAAAAACTAACACAGACTGGTATTTGGATGTACCAACTTATACTGATAAGTCACACAAGGAAACAATTGGCCTCCTAATTGCGAGTGAGTGAGTGAGTGAGTTGAAGGGAGCATCAAGACAGTATTCCAGTTACATCATAGCAGACCAGCTTAATGTGGGAGGAAACACCAACCTGCTAAGGGACACAACTCCACACAGTTGCAATTCCTCCGACTATGTGGTCACCTTACAGAACTGCACTGTAATTACTCTATGGCACTCCATTTACGGTTCAGAAAATATCCTCTACAGGTTTAGTTTTCAATTAAATACAAACATTAGTATTATTTATTCCTGCACATAAAGTACATGTCGTGTGATAAAATCTGATGCTGGGTCCATATTAACCTATCAAATCTGTTTGGCAATAATGGAAATTATTTGGTGTTCAGTTTTTTAGCCAAGTTGTCATACATTTAAGCATTTGTAATATGACACAATACATTTAGATTTCATGCAGTCAAATTGATGGCCATTAACACAGACACTACAGATTATCGTGAATACTGCTGCCATGATTGACCATATTCAAGACATTTTGCTTCATATGTGTCTCCCAGCATCCTACTCAGGTCAGGGAGGCCAAGGAGAAGTGACAGTCCTCCTCAATTCACTTGTACATGTTCCTAGTGTGCCTGTCATCAAATGTGCTTGGACTCAGTAGCGCTGATCCAATTTCTGGCGTTTGCGATAGGAGTCAGCATAATGTCCCCCGATGCCTTGCGAATGTTGGCCTATGATATACTCGCCTTCAGGGCTGGGTTCTGGTTTTGGTAAGAGAGAACTATAGCTTCGTTTTTGACCAATTGGTGTGCTCTGAAAAACAGAATAATTAAATGTTTGTTATTGCCAAATCTTAAGCGTCATTTCAGGAATATTCAATCAGTTAACATATATATGAAATTAGTATAATTATCCTGATACAACATCATGACTAGCATTCTTATTATTACATAATGAGCAAGAGACAAACAAACCCACACAATATTATTGTTACACTGTATGAGCCATGAGCTGGAATATTCTCTGAAGTTGAAGTAAATAACAAAAACTCTGAATGTTTACAGTATATTTATTGTCACAAAACATTACATGAGGCAAATATCTGAACATACACAAAATCAGTTTGGCGTTGTGTGAGTGGAACAGTCAGTTGCTGTGCAAGCACAAGCGGACCAAACTGATTTTTCCAACTGACATATAGACCAGCAGCCCAGAGCACTTTGGTCAAACGAACAAGGTACCAATATCCGAACACAGGAACATTTACTGTGTAACCCAAAATATTCATATATGGATGTCTGCCGGGGACCCCGGGTAAAATTTGACATTCAAAGTACCAGATGAAAGTAAGTTAAGACACCCACAAAAAGTTGACCCTTCAGGTATACACGGGTAAAATTGGGCTGGAATATATATCGATTGTACCACATCAAGGTTAGTTTAAATGAACAGGTTCATATCACAGAGTACAGAATGGGCCACACCAGACAAATCTTCCTCTGCATAAGGCTTAAACATTGGAGGTATCACAGGGAACCAACATAAAATGAACTATTACACTCTACTTATTACAAAATTCCCATTGCCAGACAAATCATCTTCTGCATAAGGCCCGCCAGCCAGACACACCCTCACCCAACCCCACACAGTTGACCCTCTGTAATCCCAGTGTGCATAATGAAACATAGGAGGCAGAAGAGCATTGGACATCAGCTCTGAGAGTCAACAAATGGTCAAATTTATGTTTTGTTGTTAAAGATGGAAGGATTTTATTGAGATTAAAATCACGTATTTATAAAATTAGGTCTCTGAATACTAGTATTGATATCATAGATTAGGCCTATTGTTGAAATGTAATGAAAATGGCGTGAATCTGATTCTTGTGAATATATATCTGATCAGCTATGAAGTCCTCAAAGCCTGCTATAGCCTGATAACTTGGCTATGGATTCCTACAAGCCCAAACATGCTTTGGTAGTCCTCAAAGCCTGCTATAAGAATGGTTAATGATAGTCCCTAATACCATTTGGAAATCTCTTGGTGATAATTGTGTTTAAAAACCTATGATCTCCGTTTATTTAGCAAGTTTTATCATCTTAAAAGCTGAATTCCGGCCAAATATGCCCATAATTATCAATTTTCCATGGACGTCCTCTCTGCATTGACGAGATACTATTGCGTCAGGAAAATCAAGTCTAACTATTGCAATGTAAATGATTGGTTGCATAGTTCTCGCTCGATCGTAGGCCTACCTTGTCGCACAAATTTAAAAATGGCTTGAAAGTTTACAAATACGTTCGTACGAGTAAGCTTCAGAATAGGAGCGCAAATTAATAAGGTAAGGGTTTTAGAAAACGCTCTTTCTTTTTTATCGTGGCGAGAAGGTTTCTTTCAAAATATTCAAGCCAGATCTCCTTTGTGTTGACATTCCTACAGGTTATGTGTCATCAAGCATGGGTTTATCCATGCAGCATCCATTGATATAGTGAGCTAGTCTAATCTCGATATCTCGATAGGCCTAGCCTTTGATATAAGTCTAATGATACCATTGCATTGGGTTAGACTTGATTTTCCAGACGCAATAGTATCTCGTCAACGAAGAAAAGATGTCTATGTAAAATTGATAAATATGGAGATATATTAGTCCTGAATTCCGCTTTTTAGATGATAAAACTTGCTAAATAAATGGAGATCATAGGTTATTAAACACAATTATCACCCAGATTTTCCAGATTGTCGTCCTAAAACGTTTCCAAGTGGTATTAGGGGCTATCATTAACCATTCTGCAACACTCAACAACAAAAGTTCCTGTGACACCAATATTTTAGTGTATTTTTCAAACAAGTCAAGTTTGGTTTTCATTATTGTAGTACATGTATGGAATCAAGTCACAAAAACGCAACTGCTACAGAAAAGCATGCATTCCATGCAAAAGTTGACTTTTATGCAAGCCCCATGCATTTCACTACCCAAGAATGGGTATAAAAACATGTGCGTTAACGGGATTCCATATGCATTGTTAAGCATCGTGCTGACAACAACCACTGAGAAAAACAACAAAATTACGCAATTATTCAACATTATGAAATGCTACGCTTGTCCGAAAATGTGCGTCTGCGAGCCATTGGTATGCTTGAAGCTGGATCGAGTAAACGTGATGTTGCAAGACAATTTAACGTCCACAGAAACACCATTTGGTGTTTATGGCAACATTGGCAACAGACAAATGCAGTCAGAGGCCATCCTCGGAGTGGCAGGCCACACGTAACCAATTTTCGACAAGACAACTGGATTTGAACAACACACCTACGAAATCGATTCCAGCCAGCAACAGTGACTGCAAGAAGCATCCCTGGCCTTCGACGAATATCTTCACAAACCGTACGTCGTCGCCTCAGATGTGCATGGATTGTCGCCAGAAGACCCGCCAGACGTCCCATTTTGACAGGAAACCACCGTCAAGCACGTCTACAGTGGTGCAGACAGCGTCTTAGCTGAATGGTCATACAGTGGGGACAAGTTCTATTCACTGACGAGTCTCGTTTTCACCTCAGCCACAGCGATGGACGGATTCGAGTGTACCGACGTCGAGGTGAACGTTACATCAATCATTGTGTCATGGAAGAAGATCGGTTCTGGGGTGCCAGCGTTATGGTATCAGGTGGGATTACAGCAAGACAGAGGACCCGTTTGATAGTGGTAGAGGTAAATCTCAATTGACAGCGCTACCGCGACGAGATCATCGGCCCTGTTGTTCTACCGTTTTTGCGTCGTCATGGCCCATGCATTACCTTTCAACGCCCAGCCTCATATTGCTCGACTTGTTCAGGATTCTCTTCAACAAAACAACGTGAATGTCATCCCCTGGCCGGCTCGCTCCCCTGATCTCTCACCAATCGAGCACATGTGGGATGAGATGGATCGGCGCCTGTGACGTCAACCACGTGTTCCACAGACACTCCAGGAACTTCGAAACATGCTCCAGCAGATATCCCACAGGACTTTGTGTGACGCCTGGTCCATTCCATGAGACGAAGATGTGTTGCTTGCATCGCAACCAGAGGTTGACGCACACACTATTGATTTGTAAATTGACATTTTGGCATTTTCATGTTTGTTTTTTATGAAATCACGCATTTTCTGAAGTCAGTATGACAAATTAAACCATTTGAACACTTACAGGAGTCTTTTATCTGTTGCAAACCAAAATTGTTTCAGATTTGGTAAAAAACATAACTTTGCATTAATTCTTATTCAATGTCACAGGAACTTTTGTTGCTCAGAACATAAAAATCATGGCACATAGCCTCATATGCCTATCTGAGCATGTTTGGGCTTTTCAACGATAGGCCTAATCTATGATATCAATACTAGTATTCAGAGACCTAATTTTATAAATACGTGATTTTAATCTCATTGACTCTCAGAGCTGATGTCCAATGCTCTTCTGCCTCCTATGTTTCATTATGCACACTGGGATTACAGAGGGTCAACTGTGTGGGGTGGGGTGAGGGTGTGTCTGGCGGGCGGGCCTTATGCAGAAGATGATTTGTCTGGCAATGGGAATTTTGTAATAAGTAGAGTGTAATAGTTCATTTTATGTTGGTTCCCTGTGATACCTCCAATGTTTAAGCCTTATGCAGAGGAAGATTTGTCTGGTGTGGCCCATTCTGTACTCTGTGATATGAACCTGTTCATTTAAACTAACCTTGATGTGGTACAATCGATAAATATTCCAGCCCAATTTTACCCGTGTATACCTGAAGGGTCAACTTTTTGTGGGTGTCTGGCGGGCCTTATGCAGAAGATGATCTGTCTGGCAATGGGTATTGTGCAATAAGTAGAGTGCAATTCTTCATTTAATGTTGGTTTAATGTGGTACCTCCAATGTTTAACCCAGCCCAAATTTTGGGACCCTCTCTTGGGGGTATGGCGGACCTTATGCAGAGGAAAATTTGTCAGGTATGGGCCGTTTTGTACTTAGTACCATGTACGTGTTCATCTAAACTTACTTTCATCTGGTACTTTGAATGTCAAATTTTACCAGAGTGTCCACTTAGTGCATTAAGGGTCAACATTTGGGGGTGTCTGGCGGGCCTTATGCAGCAGACGATTTGTCTGGCAATGGTTATGTTATACTTAATAGAGTGTAATAGTTCATTTTATGTTGATTTCATGTGGTACCTCCAATGTTTAACCCAGTCCAAATTTTGGGACCCTCTCTGGGGGTGTCTGGCAGGCCTTATGCAGAGGAAGATTTGTCTGGTGTGGCCCATTCTGTACTCTGTGTACCAGTTCATTTACACTTACTTTCATGTGGTACCTCCAATGTTTGATCCAGCCCTTGAATGGTCCCTTCTTTTGGGGGGCCAGGGGCCACACGCAGCAGGGGGTCCCCGGCAGACATCCATATATGAATATGTTGGGTTCCACAGTAAATGTTCCTGTGTTCGGATATTGGTACCTTGTTCGTTTGACCAAAGTGCTCTGGGCTGCTGCTCTAATATCTCTTAGACAGTATTTTCTGTACTATCTGTTGTCTAGAAGCAACCTTTGATCTCTGATGGAACAGTTAGAATGCAGTGCTTAGTAGAAGCCATTGCTCTGATCTAGTGTGGATTGTGCACCTGCAGGGGATTTAATCCTGCATGCAGGTAGGCTTGAGAAATAAAGGTGGTAACCATATAAACCTCATTTTGCTATTAGGTGCCAAGGGGACAAACATTCGTTTCCTCCGTTGCCAGATAGACTTAGTGACTTTAATGTAACTGGGCACAGCGATAAGTTGGCTATATCTTGCTGACCTAAGACTGGAGGAGAAGTCAAATCATCCCACATTAGTCCTGAAGGCACTTTCCCATGCAGTCCCCCCATCACACTGCATTTGCGTAATGTCCAATGTCATGAATAAGGCCACCAATATACAATTTCCTGAGTGAGATACTACATTGATGCTTCTAATAATGGACATGTGTAGGGGCACACTGATGTAGCTGCAAAACCTGGTAGAAAGGGCACAAAATGGTAATATGAAGTTTGCAGTTTTAGGAAAAGTTAGAGCTAGGTGAGGTTTCTCTGGGGGAGGGCTGCTCCTGGAGGAAGGATATTTGCATTATATTGTATCAGGATATCTAAATATTTTTTACATTTTTACACTTATCCTATATTACTCCTTAATGCATTTACTGCTGTCTTTTGACAGAGAGGCAAAGCTGAGAAAGGTCCAGCTGCAGAAGAAGTTGTTCCAACTAGTTGTGTGGCAAATAACCGCACAGCACAGCTGCCACGTAACCCCAGAAGTGGAGATGTTTTGTATGAGCACATTACTGCTTGAACATAACATCTGAAGACTGACTGGGGAGGTAGCACTGCGATGGGAGGATACATAAATGAAGAAATGCAGGATAAGTATACAAATGTAAAAAAAATATTTAGATTTTACTAAAAAATTTAACTTATCCTGCATTACTCTTCATTAGAGGGGGGGGGGGGGGGGGGGGGGGGGGGCATACCTTCGGATGTGATCCTCAAGAGACCCTCATCAAAATGTCCCAGGAACCATCAAAGCATCCAGCAGTCTCCTAAGCCTGTAGAAAGAGAATCCTTGTAACCACAAGGAGATCGTGTTAACCGCTAACTTCTCCCTGCGAGGCTGTGGAAAACCGGGAGGAATAGTCGTCTCCTGGCATGTGTAGCCTTGGAGCTTCGGAAAAACCGAGCCGGGCATACGTGAACTTCCTGCTCATCTTTGGCACCCACTATCAAAGAGACAGGTGGGACAGTGAAGGATGGGTCTGGCTGCCCAGGAATTTGATTCTTGGCCATGAAATACCATCACAGCCTGAGATGAACGGCACTGTGCGCACTGCGCTCAATTCGGAAAAAGGCGATGTCAAATGCTTGTAGCTCGTTCACCCTTGCCACAGTAGCCAGAGCCAGGAGGAAGACCAACTTCTTGGTGAGGCTGTAATATGAAGCTGAGTGAAAATGATAAAAAAGTAAGAGCGAGGCCCTTGGTTGCCCTGACCTTCTGCATCACCTTGGGAAGAGGTACTGACGTCTAATGTAAGCTGCCAGGAACTGTTGGATCAGACCAAGGTGTAGACGACTTCTGGTCGTCAACTCCTGGGCTAACATGAGCAATCCCATGACGACTTGTCACTGATCACTGACAAAGTGTAAGCTGCCGTTGAAGAGCAGGTAGCAGATTTAAATTAGCCTGTCTACAAGAAAAGTTGAAAGGTCAACTTTAGGATGATTTCTGATTGTGTTGGGCCATGATGATTTGTGGAAAGTTGTGTTCGTTTGTGAACCAATGCCAGATCTTATGAAGACTAAATAAATGCGCTTCCCTACTAATCACTGAGGCATCAACATAATGGTTGTGGGAATTCAAAGCTGTTTTCAGTAGACAAAGCTCAACATAAACATAAAACTTTGGTCTGGAAGATTGTAATGTACGAAGTTGGGTGATCATTTCCATCCCCTGGGTGTCGTATAAGCGCTTACATTCTCATATTGAAGTGTCGACGAAGGGAGGTGTCTCGTTACTCCCCTGTGTTGTCATCGGCTGTCGACGTAACAGTCGTGGGAAGAATGATAAAATTGACGCTGTATCTAGTAGAAAAGGCTAAATATATCGAACAATAGTTATCGTTGTTAATAATTCTAAAGAAAACTATCTCTCTTACATCTTTGCCATAAATCCTGTATTTTGGCATCTGTCACACTAACTAAAATTTTCAGATTTTCAACAGATGTCCTCTTCACTGTCAATCACACAACTAGTTGTTCCCAAATAGCATCATAACCAATCAAGCTGTGACGTATGCAATGGCGGGAACTTCACTTCTTCCCACATCTAACCACTAGAGGTAGATGAATTTGGGAGGTGGGTGAGAGTACTTCCGAAGTAATAGAGGTAGTATTCTTAGAATTATTAATAATGATAACCATTGTTCAATAATTCTAACAAAACTACTACCTCTATTGCATCTTTGCCAGAATATATCAGAGGGACACGGTGGGATCTGCCTCTGATAAATGTTTGGTCTGAAAGATCCTGTCATACGAAGTAAGGTGATCGTTTCCATCCCCTTAGCGCCGCATAAGTGCTCCCGTTCTTGTATATCGAGGTGATGCTCAAGGGCGGTGTCTCATAACTCACAATGTAGGCATCAGAGATCTACTGAATTTGTACAAATACATTGCACGGCAAGCATTAGGTCAGTTGAGCTAATTCCGGATGTTTACAGTCAGAGAGTTCTTGACACATGACCTTTAAATCACCGTGCGCGGTAGCCTACAATCCCACATTTAGCCAGAGATGAGGTTCAAGCTCCACACACAGATAATCCCCTGTTAACTGTGTGGTAGACAGACACGGTAGACAGTGAACCATTCTATGGGCATACTATCGCTCTCTGTGTGGAATCATTCACCCAACATTGATTGTACACCAATGAGGCCAGGCTTAAAAAGGGCTTGAGGAATAAGACAGGGAAAGGTACAAAACCTTGAGGAAGAGCAATGTTGAAGCCGGCGCTGAAAGCAATGACATCAGGGAGGTCATCGACACGAGGGGAGGTGCAAGCGCTGGCGTGGTAATAGATGTGTAGATAGGCAGAGGCACCTGGGTAGTCATCGGCATCCGAGTCTTCATGTCTGAGGAGACATGAGAGTCTTCCCCGGGGACGAAATCTGGAGAATCTTATGTGAAGTCATGCCCGAAGACGAAGTGGAGGGTTGCTGCATCTCAGCCTCAGTAGCCTGCATATCGAAGATAGTAAGGGTAGAGGGTGTCTCTGCTGTGCCAGGCATCTTAGGGTGTCTGAGTGCCCGCTGCATCCGGCATTTCTTAGATACCCTTGGTAATTGTTGAAGGCTTGAGGGGCGAGATGGCAGAAACAGCACTGAGATGCCGTCAAACAGGGGTCCATGCAGTCAAACGCAACGGGTGGGGAACCCTGCTAGAATTGTTACCGTGGCAAGTAATACGAGGCATAAATCTGTAATTTAAGCAAAAGTCGTATTCATAATGCGTGCAACAGAACAATGAAAACAGGCAGGCAATTTATAACCCATTGATTGAATGAGAAAATTATGCAAAAGAAAGTGCAAACAAATACTTAATCGCCCGCAAAGAGTATAGGCAAAATACATGAAACAATTACCAAGCAATAAACAAGAAACAGTACTAGATCGACACCATGTGGAGAATTTTAAATGGCTAAATGGAACATCAATACGCCCGATATTACAGTGATTAAGTGGGCTATAGAGTGCCAAAGATTAATGCAACAAAATGGTGAGACATGAAGTCACAAACCATATGCAATATACAGGAAACTATGTTTATAACGAACAGGCTTATAACAAACTGACGAATATAATGTATTTGTTGTTTGGTCCTAGCCATTTGATGTCTGTATGCTGTATATATGCTTATAACAGGGTTAGAAACTAACAGTTTTTGTCCACTAGTCCATATAATGATAACATATAGCAAAACCCTTAAAATGGGCCAATGTCTACTAGTCCTTAGGATACCTTTACCATTGGGCAGTTTGGTAAGGACTACAGGACTAGTGCCAATTTCTAATGCTGTTATAACAAACTTTGGTTATAACAAACTACAATTAGTGGTCCCTTTGAGTTTGTTATAACCATAGTTTACTGTACAATCACAAGTATAACGTAGAGAAATAACAAGCAAAGGATGCTAGTAGATTCTGGAAGCTTTATTCTCAACCACATCTAGTCCATTTGAGTGACGAGCAGTATTGTGCTCATACAAGATGTCTCTAATTCCGGGGTCACGTGGCAGCTGTGCAGGTTATTTTCTACACAACTAGTTGGAACAACTTCTGCAGCTGGACCTCTCACAGCTTCGTTTTTTGGGGTAAAAAAACAGCAGCAAATGCATTAAGGAGTAACGCAGGATAAGTTAAAAAATAGAAATAACTAGATAATTTGAAAGAAATTTACACAGGAGAGTGGTTACCCCCATTTCATTTCCAGAAAGGCAGAAGCTCCATTCAATAAGTGGGGGAGTGTGTTTAACTAGTGATAAACACCATGACCTTTGAAACGATGAATCAAACTCCTTAGCCGCAGCATGTGTCATGTCACATTCACTTTGCTCTTAGTTTTGGTTAAACATTTATTATTTCAATCTTTCCCTCACACAGATCATGACTTACTTATTTTCATATTTCAAAGGAATTTTGACGGATAACGGTAATCCACTTTCAACAAACAGAAACAATCATCTAGTGAAATCTTAACCATTAAGCATGTCACATGAAGTGGTGAAATCTCAAAGTTTTTGAGATGTAAGATATTTTGTGTTTCCAAAATTCCTAACTTTAGTGCCTATTGTACTTCTACAATCCTAAATAAAACCGGCTCTAGGCTTTTCATTTTCATAGAGCATGCTGCTCAAACATTTGCACAATTGAAGAACAATATGTTTCATTCCATTCTAGGAACAAATTCTTATCACATTATGGGCCTACACATCTTGAAAAGTTTCTGCACTTTGGTCTTTGGCCTGGAGTTGTTTGTTTAGGTTTTTAAAGAGTTTCAAAGTTTGAATTCTTAAAAATATTTTAAGGACTTGTTTTTCACAATATTGTCATGAACAAATCATGGGTTGGGATACCAAGAACTAACTTAACACATCTGGTCTGCTGCCTGTATGAAGTCAAGGTGGAGACAGTCAAACAACAGAACTATCAGAAATAGAAAACGAAAGCTAGTAAATGATTAGTACAGCTGTACATACTGGCACTTTGATATGGTGAACAAGAGGAGCAGGGGGGCTGTATGCGGAGGATGTTCCTGCTGGTGTGGGGAGCAGGCCGCCGCCACCCGTGTAACTCATGGATGTGGGGTCACTGCTCTGTGCGCCAGTAGCAGCCTGAAAAGAACAAACCTCATTTACACCAGGCACTGCTAGACAAAACTGAAGGACGGACTTCAACTGCCAACAAAATCTTTGTTATATTCACTGCCACCCTTGTATGCTTGCAATTACATCAAAGGTTTTATGAATACATATATCAATATGGCATATATGAACAAATATATACTCACTGCCAAAAGGAACGGGAAACATAGAAACATATAGAGAAGTATGTACTTTAAGAAGAGATGTTTCCAATGTATACAGTATAATGACACAACTAACAATCAGTCAAGTGTCACCACAGTGGTTTTATTTTTATCATATGCTGCATGTGATTTCCAAACTTTACACAGTAATCCTGCATGAGACAAAAGGTGCATCTCAAATCATGGATCTATGACGTAACATGTGATGCGTTCATGAACGTCGGTTCCTGCAACATAACATTATGTTTGTTTGTGCATCAAACCAATCTAATCTCTTGAATATGAGTAATTCTTCATATATCAACCAACATATATGGTATTCCTGTTTCTTTTGTCAGAGAGTATAGATAACTTAGTCATGTTAGTTCAATGAACTGAAGTAAACTAAGTGTCAGGAACACATTCCTTCATGTACCAGACATCAGTCTGCACAATACAAACAGAAGGTCACATGACAGACAGGTAGGAAAACCAGAAAGCGATCATGGTAGATATGTACAGGATTGGGAAAATTCACTTTAATGAAAAAACAATATAGAGCTTTAGTTCTGTTCTTTTTTTCACAGCATAGCATGAATAATTCACAAGTGTTTGAGTGCGATGTCAGTCAACACGACCATGTTTACTAAATACAAGCAAACGGAACTATGCACATACAATGATACAGTGTTGAGCTCTTAACTTATTGTCTTGTACACAGATGAACTCATGTCAGTCACAGGCTGATTAACATTTTAAAAAATCAGTGAACACAGCGTGAAAGCACACCAAATGATCTCTTTCTGTGGTAAACTTTATTCATTGTTGATCATCAGACTGTACAGCCTACATAAATATCACCAAACATGTGTTACCGAATTGATTTAAAACAGATTTTACGATGACTACAAAAAGCAATAGAAGTAATATGTTCTTATGAAATCCTTTCCAACTGAAGTGTCTTGTCCATGTTTCGACATGATGCAGAACCATAAAATAACTTGGAACAGTATTGTACTGCTCTCTGTGTGTTGTGTTCACATCTCACTCCAGCAGTCAGCTAGTCAGTCAGTCAGTGCGTGTGGGTTAACACTGCTTTCAACAACACATTTATCATGGCCTGACAGCTAGAAATAGGAGGAAAGCCAGAAATGATGCAGGTATCAGAAGCTTCCAGCTTTGGTATAACCCACAAGCAAAAAAGTGTTTAAAGATGGTGCACACAAAATTGCAGCAACCAAGACAACTGGGACAGCCATGCCCCCAGCATGAAGAGGAAACAGATACCGTATATCGCTGTGTATAAGGCGACCCCACGTATAAGACGCCCCCCCTGTACACGCCTTCAAAATCAACCCAAAATCCTATACTCCGTGTATAAGGCGACCTGGAATGAAGCACATCACAAGTGTGCACACAAACCTTATATATGCAATAAAAATATGTTAATCTTGCATTGTTTTTCTACGATGATTGGTCGCGTGTGTAGCCCCAGCACATGTTGCCATTTTGTGTTTACACAGTACGACACCAAATTGGTGCCCGTAAAATAAAATTCATTTATGAAGTAATAACATATAAGAGACAATGGTGAGTAATTTAATCCACAATCTCTTATACCAGCGTCTCCAAAAGTTGTTAATACAACTGTAAAAACAGCGGGAATTGATTTCAGCTTCACCGGTTATCACATGTTAGGTCACATGTGCAATATGCAAATGCTTACCAGTACTTCCGGCTCTCTACTCACGGATGTTGATTGTTTTACCGTGTCAGCTGGTTTGACAATCTGCATCGAGGCGAGGGTCATTTCAACTTTATTTGCGGAAATTATTAAACTTTATTCAAGGAAAAGAGATACAAATCATGTTTATGTATGGAAATAGTTATCGGAACAGTTATTTAGGACGAAATGCAAAGTTTTATTGTCAAATGCTGGGCTGGCTATCACAGTACTGGTACACAGTTTGTGGAGGACTCACCTGGTAGTTGGCGAAGGCATTCACGAGGCTGGACCCATTGCTGGCATTACTGCCGTTGCTCTGATAGCCGGCAGACAGGGGCTGAATGAATAATGAAAGCTTTGATAATCACTAAGCAGATCCCTTGTTCACCATGTGTATGTCATATCAAAGAAAGATAGGGATAGATATTCTGCATTTACAATGAGCATTGAAAGAAAGGGTGAAGTTACCTGATGTAGGTAGTGTTCTGAGTACTGCTTCTGTTGGCCATATTCAGTAGGCTCCTGTAATGAACATCACATAAAGGAGTAGAAGCTAACTCAACTTGGGAACACACTAGGACAAGGAAATTCTCATAGCTGAGTAATAGTCAGTAAACTTAAGAAGATATCTGCTATTTCCAAAGGATTTCTAGGAAAAATAGTATAAATAAAATTCAAATGTGACAACTTTGTCCCTGTTCGTGTGAAGCTTCATGAAGAAATTGTTTATTGGTCTTTTCTGGGATCTACTCGGGAAGCAAAACATGACTGATGGGAACTCCGACAAGGCTTGTTTCTGCATCTCCCTCCAGTTAAGAATTCTAATCATCAACCTGTCAACTAGTTGCACTGTTCTCATAACATGATTCACACTCACCACATATCCTGAGTCATCAAAGTTGACACCATTTCCACTCCAGAAACCTGCATCCCCACCAAAACCCTTCGGCTGACTGAAGACAGACTTTGAGAGGCGCGTTCCCAGCATGTTACCATAATCTTTCAAACCAATCCCTTGTACACGAGAAGGCGGTTCCCCAAGCAGTGAGGCCTTGGCCCCAGCTTCATGGCTACTAGTCTTCAGCAATCCTGAGGCAAGTGCACTAGGCAGAGTTTGTGTGAAGCTGTTGCCATCAGCTCCATTACCCAATAATGACTTTCCCATGGGACCGTTTCTCCCACTGGAACTGGCCACTGGGTTTGGGTTTGGTAACAATCCTTCCTTCCCCTTATTGGAAGGCTGAGATGCTCCAGGAGCTGTTAGTGCTGGCTGATCAGCTCCTTCACTCTGTTTACTGTTCATTGAAAACATCACTTGACCAAGGCTCATCAGCAGATTCAGGTTAAGATTTTTGACATTCTGTAAATGTTTTTGGAAAAACTGGACATCTTTGGGATCTGAAGTTGACGTCATGTCTGTCTGAATGGACATGAGAGGTTTAGGCATGGTTTGATCTTGAGTGGTGGAGGCAAGCGGGGGTCTCAGCTGAACCCACAAACTCTGCAACAACATGTTAGCACGTGCAGTCATTGGGTCTCCGAGAAGTGATGGCTTGCTGCCTACAGAATTGTTCTGAAATTTCACAAGAAACAAATTGTAAATTTGATAATAAATTGTTTATTTATATACTTATCCCATCTTTTTTAAAGCATCTCTCTTCCTTCTTCAATCCTGGTGTTGAAATGCCTCAAACAAAATCCTCACCCCAACACATCCCTTTTCATCACCATGGTCACCAGCTGAGAGTCAACTCAGCATCCCTTTTAACACTTCGTTTAAAGCTATCAATCACACCTGCAGTGAGTGAACCATGCTAAAACGAGAAGGGGAACAATCAACAATACCCAGAAGGGTCTTAAAACAGATACTGAGACATAACTTGCTTAAGGCAGAGGTTAGTAGGTTAGTTTGGGTCACCATTCTTGGTTATGAAGTCCCAGCGCAACCCCAGGAAGACTTAGCCCTGTTGTTGCCTGTCAAAATGGACACTGGTAACATCAAGGGCATGCAGTTCACTCCTCCGTGCAGCAGTAGCCAATGCCAGCAGAAAAATTGTCGTGATCTGCTCAAAGTCTTTGTCTTCTAAAGGTTCATTGTCCTCCAAAGAAAAGTGAGGTAAGATGATGTTGAGATCCCATTTGGTTGGTCGAAATCATGCTGATTGATGATCACTGTGGAGATCTTGGAGCCCATAGTTGTGGCGCAATAACTGAATTAATAGCAGCGAGATGAGTGACCAGCGTCCAACCCTTGAGCTGATGTGGAGAACATAAATGCTGTAGATAGTCTGCCACTTGTTGCAGAGAAGCAGTAGTAGGAGTCATAATATCACGGGCTCGACAATATCCTTCAAATGCCTTACACTTGTGATCATATAGACAGACAGACAGACAGACAGACAAATTTATTCGGTACTTCAGGCCACCGGCCTATAATACAATGGAAATATACTGTATATATATATTTGCATACTGGGTAGATTTAATAATGATTTACCGTTCCACACTGTTTCCTTTCGATGTTCATGACTTAGGAGAGAAATTTACCTAAGCCTTTTATAATTTCTTCGTTTTCAGCTGACATAAGTCTTATAAAATTCTCAATAGAGGGAGGGGTAACGAGACGCTTGGGAAAAGAGTTTCTTCTTGCTCTAGAATACTGGTCACAAATCATAAGAACATGGAATTCATCTTCAACATGGTTATGTCCCTTTGAAAAACAGAAAGTGCAGACACGTTCATTATATGGGATGTTGTTGTGACGCCCAAGTTCGACAGCAAGTCTATAGGGATTTAGTGGAAGTGCAATGTGCCTCAGTAATAGCTTTTGTTACTCGCCTGGAATAACCCTTGGCTAAGAGAGATCTATGGAGATGAGCCAAATGCAAAGACAGAGTGTGTCAGGCGCTTGGTGCAGGCAGCTTGAGTGAGGTTGAAGGAGTAGGTCCCGTCATAGTGGTAGACGATGGTATTTTCGATCTGCAATGTCTACGAGGACAGAGAAACAGGAAACAGCCAGCCACAAGGCTGCGACCAAATGCAGTCGGAGGTGATTGGTGACCCCCCCTTTTGCAGAATTAGAGGTTGAAGAGAGCTCCTATGAACTGCAGTGTTGCGTGGGCTTGTCTCTGATTGAGACGTTGATCAACCAGCCCAACTGTCCCATCAACTTCTGAGTGAAATTGTGGTGTTTCATGAGAGTAACTTGATATGTGAGCGCCTGAATGCAGTTCATTATCTGGGTGAACAGAAGAGTCACGGGTACATAGAAATTCCAAACAGAAGCTCCCTCCACTGGAAGTCTAGGCCTTGGAATACAAACCATAGATATGGTCAGTGCTCCCGATTTGTATGTGCGCATCTTGCATATCCAGGCTGACAATGTAGTCCTCTGGCCGAATGATCATCCGCAACAGCGTAACAGAGATCATGCAGAAATGAGACGGCTGCATGAGGTACCGCGCATTGAAAATCTTAAGATTGAAAATCATAATCATCTTGACACTGTCTTTCTTTGGGACCAGGAAAGTCGGTGAGTAAAACCCCAGGGTGACGGGCTTGTGCCAAGACAAAGTATGGCCTGTTTGGTAATTAACATACCTATTGCTTTGTGTAGGACAGCATACTTTCTGTGCACGGGCGTCCTTGTGGTGGGAGGTGTCGCCAGCAACTGAATTTTTAAGCCTTCTGTGAGGAGCTGCGTGACGAAGGGGTCTTCCAGTAGAGTCCAATTCTTTGCAAAAAGTCTTCCACCTACTGGAGACTTGAATAGTTGTATGGCTGGAGGTGGAGGCCCCAGTCATACCGACGTTTCGTATGGAAAGTCATTTATTTAGTAGAGGATTGGTCTGGTAGACCTCAGGCATCGCTGGGTGGTGTGTACGATACTGCCTTGGTGGTTAAGGGTTTATGTCCTCTCTGTCCGTAACCTCGCCCTCTGCCACAAAAAGAGCCTCTTTTGGACTTGCGTCCACCGAGGACGATGGCTCTTTTTAGGCTGCCGTTGTTCTACCAATTGCTGGTGCTGGAGCTTAAGGTAATCAATCGATATTTGTAATTGCGTCTCATTAGTGACATCCTGGGCAATTGACTGGATGTTGTTAGTGAACAAAAAGGGCGCAGACAAAGGCTGTTGGTATAACCTTACTTTAAATGGTCCTCACAATGACAGGATGGTAGAATTCCCTGGCGATGCAAGGTTATGACAGATCCCAGATGATGTGACAATAAGTCCATGACTCCATGGAATTTGTGGTGGATAAGGGCTACTGCTCCCCTAACCTGGGCTTTCTCTGAAGAACTGGCATGTGCAACAGTGGTAGCTATTGCCTGTGTAGCTGACAAGATTGTAGACAGGAGAGGTAGCATCTAATAGTAGAGTCAAAGTCGGAAAGTTCACGATCCTCTATGATTGACGTGTGGGATGTCCTCTTAGGATTCAGTCTCCGTTCAATTCTGGTGACATAATCTGTAACCTGTCTTTAAACTTTCTGAATTGTGTGAAGGTGTTGTATATAGTACTTTTGCACTGTTGGAAATGTATTTGCTCAAGGCCCGGCCCCACCCCACATTCAAACTAATATTGGCATCTCATTGCTGGAAATCATTTGTCTCAGCAATGGCCAAAGGGGAATAACTCATTCTTCCAGGTTCAAGCAACTTAGTGTCACCTCATGACCAAATGCGTTTACCTCATTGGCTGTTGCAGCTTTGTCAGCCATGTTCTTACGAATACAAAGATACTGACCCAAATTCCTTTGTTGTTTTCAGGTTTGTTTTACAATTTATGGTCGAAATAAGGCCGCAATATAAGTAATAATGTACATAAGGTAACCTAGATTTGAAAATACTATATTTGTAAACACTGGCAAATGGTTAGATTGAGTAATTTCCTTATTTCATGTTCGCGCTACCAGCACGGTATGTCGGTGTTGTCAGACGACATGGTAGAGAAGGTCCTTCATGGTAAATACACTAGTTTTAGGGCTCCATATATGCATAATGATGATATTGGTTGTCTAATACGTATAAACTTTCTGTGAGGTGAGGCAATATATTCTAAGTTAGTGTAGGATGCAAACACTGCAGTTTGTGGTTACTGAAGTCATGTGACCTTCCACCATTTCATGTACACGCTGTGGGCATAGTACTAGATCTAGTAGATATTGAAGCTTGTAGAATCAAAATATAAACTACCTCCCTGGTTGTTGTACACATGTTGTTAGCTAGCCCTTCTATATCATTAGGTATATCAATTTAACTTTCCATAGTCATTGTAATGCAATCTGTCCTGGGGGTATGGGAGACAACTCTGATTGTCTTGTTTAAATAGTGATTTGCAGGGTGCTTCAATTGTACTGTAATTATATAAGGTAATACTTTTCACTCAAATTCCTTTACTAATAATTCATGTGTAATTTCTTTATATCCATAGTTGATCATAGTACATTTTGGAGTATTATTCTGTAGTATATTAACATGTAAAACACAGAAAGTAGAGTTTCGGTTAAACTCATTTCCAAGTACATGCTGCTTGAAGCATAGTTACTATTCTTGTACTGTAAATAATGGATAATATACTTTAATGATAGGATTTATGGTTCCCATGTTTATTGAAAGTTAATATTGATCCTGTTAACCATTCTGTTGATCAATAATTATTGTAGAAGGGGTTAATGTCATCTAGTCCAGTGTTGACAAAAATAACAGAGAGCACTAAGTAGGTACATAGATACTTTATTGTAACTATGCTTATTATAGACAATGAGTTGTATGTTGTATCCGTTGGGCCATGCCAAGTTGAAAACTTGATGACAATACAAGCATTGTCAGCCATGTTCTTATGAATACAAAGATACTGACCCAAATTCCTTTGTTGTTTTCAGTCAATCCGAGTTATTGTGAGCTGGCTAACAGGTCCAATTTCGTGGCAAGACCAGGGAAAATTATCTGGGCGGCAAGGTAATAGGCGCCGAAGGAGAGCATGTCACAATGAATCCACTTACACGGTCAGCGTCTGAATGACTCCTCCGTAATCCTAATTTGTTTGTTATCCAGGGATGTGTATCAGATGAATCCACCAAATGGAAACTTCCTGGCAAGGACGACGGGAAAGAGGACTCACTGTTAACAGTGAGGTCACCCGAGCGGAGTATCCGAGGTGAGTGATTGTCAAATATTGGACATATGTATGTATTGGCGACAATGAACTCCGTGGATAGCGAGGTACGGCAGAGGCAGAGTCCACCTGTTGGTGACTGTTGACGCTAGGGCATCGACGACAATCCAAATTGTGCTGTCGACTTGTGTCACGTGACTGGAATCTAGTGTCAGTCTGATGTGAATGTCGATCTAAGGCAGGTGATCTGGAATGCTGATGATCCGATAGTCGGTAGCAATCTGCTGAAGAAAGCTGATCCTTAATGTTAATCTGTTGGGCGTGAAAGGCGATCTTGTATACATGATCTAGAAGGACGACGATCCTAGATCCAATTGCGATCTGTCAAAGGTGAATCTGTGCTTCGATAGCGATCCGTGACAGGTGATCTGGAACAGTATTGATCCGAGAATTGGTTGTGATCTGCAGAGGAAGGTCGATCCAATAGCTGATTGCGATCTGCTGATTGTCAATCCAAGTGAGAATAGCGATCTATTTGTTGAGTACGATCTGCTAGGGCAAGGCGATCTGAAAGACGAAGTGGATCTTGGTCAGTAGGATTTCCTTTGATCCGAGCCGTCATGATGATCTGAGCCACAAATCACGTAGTTGATGCCGATCTCCATGTAGGAGAATGTCGACTGGATTCGCCAGATCGCGATCACTCCAGGTGATCCAAACTGTGCTGCCAATCTATGGAGTTTGTTCGCTGACTGTGAATTATGCTCCGAGGAAATCACTACAGAATCCTCCTTGGTTGGGTCTGGTAAGCTTGGGGGTTTCGTTTAGGTGAAGGATCAGATGACAGCACTGTGTGTCGATCAGCCATATCAAAACCCGGGCTATGGTCGTTGGCTTGAAATGGGCAGAAAACCGCGTGCTCATTTTGGCGGGGAATATCTTCAGTAAGATCCTGGATCTTCTAATAATGATCCAGCAGTAGATGGAGCGGACTTTGTAGCAGCGAGCACGGCTGATCTCACTGCTTTTTTTAACGTAACACTCACGTTTGGCTCACTTTGGACGCAAATTTGGAACAATCCAAATTACGTAAATAGACATGAAATCCTCCTAAAAAAGTTCTCCACACTGAGAACAGCGATCATTGTCCTTACATGGCCACGGCAGTCACAACACACATTGTGTAGATCAGACGACCAAAAAGTATGTTTGCACATCAAAGCAAAATACAACCAAAAAATCTTCAATTCTTAAAGGCAAGTCTTGACAAAATGGCTTGGGAAGGTATACTTAGTGGTCAAGTAAGCTAAGGTGGGGTCCCACGGGACAAGCGGTGACCATGGTAATGCTTTGTGTTGGGGTGTGGTGTTTTTTTATTTTGGAAACTTTGTTGTAAGGCGTTTCTACACCAGAATAGAAGAAGGAAGAGAAATGCATTATGTGAGATAGGATAAGTTGAAAAATAAGCATTTTTTCAGTCCCATGTCAATATTTACACTTTTTGTCTAAAAAAAAGCCACAATACATGTGTTAGAGAGAGTGAGTGAGTATGGTCATATGATGCTTTAAGCAATATTCCAGCATTATCATGGCAGGGGACACCAGAAACGGGCTTCACACATTGTACCCATGTGGGGAATAGATCCTGTGCTTAGGGCACTGCCCCACGTAAGATGTAGATTGGCACGAAGACATGCTGTGTTTTACTGTTAACCTACATAATTAGACAATGAATATACCTGAGAATCAGTTTGTTGACCAAGCAGATTCAGCTGTCTTGCCAGGGGACCTGTGAACTATTACAAAGACACATCAACTATCATTTTCAATCAACTGTTATACTAAAACAATAACATTCTAATATGGCTCCATGATAATGCATGTCATCATAAGCAACTGATAATAAGTTATAGTTTTTGTTTGTTTGTTGTTTAACGCTGCAGTCATCATGAGCATTGATCCATGCAATTGGGATACGATGACATGCATCAACCAAGTCAGCAAGTCTTACACCCGATCCCGTTAGTTACCTCTTACGACAAGCATAGTTGCCTTTTACGGCATGTCTATTCTACCCCGGATCTTCACAGGTTGATAATAAGTTATAAACCTCTTGTGACATCATTCCATTGTTCTCCAAGTTGGTTAAGTCTTATAATCAGGGGTGTATTTAATCACAGGGATTTCCTTTACTGTTCCTAAAATATTTTTTCAATGATTCTGTTCAAAACCTTACACACTGAATGACACTTAGCTGATAATTCTCAATTCGATACCATTTTGGCCGAAGGGGTCTTAAGAACCAAGAGAAAAAATAGTTTGAAGTCATACTATAGAGAGTTAGTAGTGTTGTGGCTGTTGTGCCTGCATAGGTAGGGCTATGAGGATGAGATCATACCTGCTGTGGCTGTTGTGCCTGCATGCGTAGGGCTATGAGGATGAGATCATACCTGCGGTGGCTGTTGTGCCTGCATACGTAGGGCTATAAGGATGAGATCATACCTGCTGTGGCTGTTGTGCCTGCATACGTAGGGCTATGAGGATGAGATCATACCTGCTGTGGCTGTTGTGCCTACATACGTAGGGCTATGAGGATGAGATCATACCTGCTGTGGCTGTTGTGCCTGCATACGTAGGGCTATGAGGATGAGATCATACCTGCTGTGGCTGTTGTTGTGCCTGCATACGTAGGGCTATGAGGATGAGATCATACCTGCTGTGGCTGTTGTGCCTGCATACGTAGGGCTATGAGGATGACATCATACCTGCTGTGGCTGTTGTGCCTGCAAACGTAGGGCTATGAGGATGAGATCATACCTGCTGTGGCTGTTGTTGTGCCTGCAAACGTAGGGCTATGAGGATGAGATCATACCTGCTGTGGCTGTTGTTGTGCCTGCATACGTAGGGCTATAAGGATGAGATCATACCTGCTGTGGCTGTTGTGCCTGCATACGTAGGGACATGAGGATGAGATCATACCTGCTTTGGCTGTTGTTGTGCCTGCATACGAAGGGCTATGAGGATGAGATCATACCTGCTGTGGCTGTTGTTGTGCCTGCATACGTAGGGCTATAAGGATGAGATCATACCTGCTGTGGCTGTTGTGCCTGCATACGTAGGGACATGAGGATGAGATCATACCTGCTTTGGCTGTTGTTGTGCCTGCATACGAAGGGCTATGAGGATGAGATCATACCTGATGTGGCTGTTGTGCCTGCATACGAAGGGCTATGAGGATGATGAGTCCCAGCTGCATATTGGGGTTCATGATTGGGCTCATCGGTGGGTATGGAGCAGGGCCAAGCAATCCTGCAACAAAGCTCAACATCCTGCCTAAAAATATCAAGCAATTAGGAGATAAGGCTACAATGTTTTGAAATTTGATGAAGTTCCACAGTAGAGTAGATAACATGACGACAAAAATGTTTTCAAAGCAGACGTCTTTTGGAATCTACTTAATGCATTTACTGCTGATTTTTGGCGATCTGTGAAAGGTCCAGCTGTCAAAGTTGTTCCAACCAGTTGTCTGGCAGTACCCTCACACAGTCGGCAGGTGACCTGGAAGTGGTGATGTAACATAAGAGCTCATTACCGCATAAAACTTTACACCTGAAGACTTCTTAGCACAGCGATGGGAGGGCACATTAGACGAAGTAATGAAGGACAAGTATACAAATGTAAAAAATATTTAGATTTAACTAAATGTTTTTACTTATCCTGCATTAATCCTTAATGCATCTTTAGGGAAGGTGAGCATATCTTCAGATGTGATCTACAATAAACTCTCCATAGGCACCAGCCAATCAGCAACAGCAATGTCCGGCATCGAGTGACCAATCCTGTTGGCAGGCAGCGGGAGTGAAGTATGCGGGAAGTCCAGGAATCAATGCAGTAATAAAATTTAAGCGAAGTAAAAAGACTAGAACTGACGTAGCAAGCCAATGCATGCACCAGAGTCTTCAAAAGGTCAGCTCCGGTCATAAGGAAGACTTAGAGGCACCTTGGGGTGGTGACTAGCTGGGCAACCACAAAATGGCCAAAGCTGTCTGAGCACTAGGCGCAGCTCGGATCTCATGTGGGTTGCTGGCTCTAGGAGAGTTCAGTCCACCTGCGATGTCCTAGATACAATGATGAAAAGGTGGCGGTTACGGCTTCGAGGTGTGCTAGGAGAGGACGAAGCACGAGACTATCTACCACGAGGGGAGAGAGTAGGGTCCTTAATAAGACGCACCAAAGGCACAGGTAAGGAAAAAGCGCTGCTGGCGCCACTGAAAAAAACATGCGTGGCACCACAGAGGTGAGAGGAGGCCACGGTGGCTCAGAACTGTTGGCGCTACCATCCACGTTGCGTCCATAAAGGAGGGCAGGAGGAATGAGGCACATACCGGAGATGTAGAACGGCGCTGGTGTCATTGTTGTAGGTTCCTGACATGGCATCACCGGAGGTTGGGACAAAATCATCGGCAAGGGTGACGGCAAGGTCGGAGTAGTAGGTGTGAAACTTGATGGGGGAAGGTGCCTACGTGGTGTCTGACATCCTTGGGGGTCTATGCACTACGACGATGAAGAACAGGGTCCAGTACAATCTTGGCAGAGAAGGTGAGGATCCCGCCACCACTTATTCTCGTGGCAAAGTAACCAACGAGGCATAAATTCTATAATTTAAGCAAAGTCATATTGAGATGGGAAAACACAACGGGAAAATGGGAGGTAACTTGTAACTCAAACCTCAAGAGTTTATAAGAGAAAACGATTTACACAAAGGTAGTGTAAAGCAACGCTAAAAACACAAAACATTAGGAAAAACAGAATAATGGAGTACCCATGTCAAGTGTCCAACCCAGGCCGCGCAATTGCGCGATTCACCCTTAAAAAATCAAATCGCCCCTCATAAAAAAAGTCAAAGCGCGATCTGTTGCGCACAGTAATTTCTTGTACAGTCACTTACTTTATCAGCTGTTTATCCCTACCTTTAGATTCAATACTCACTAAATCTTTAATCAATTAACGAAGAAAGACAGTTCACAGCAAACATTGTAAACAACTGTCTAAGCCCGATCGATAACAACCGGAAGTTCGAACATGAGTGAAAGCCCTTGGGTTGCTGAATATATTATCGATAGGATTGGCATAGGAAACGAAATTTGATTTACTTAAGTAGAAAACGAATCAAAACTTTGACCAAAATTATGTTGTATTTTGTTGTTTAGTGATCAAAAACCTTTGACAAGATGTTTAAAGACAATAAATATTCTATCTTGAATAGTTCTGAAAATATTTTTTAGCATTTAAGTTCGTTTTAGTTTCGTTTCAGAAATCACACAATATGAATCGCCGACTGTCATAGCAGACGATCTTTTGAATAGTGAATGACCATGTCGCGCAAAAACAAAAGAATAACAGACTTTTTTAATCAAAATAGAAAAAAGCACAAAGCATTGTTATTCATTTCAGTTCTTTATTCTGATCTGTTACACTTTTATATGATGATGTTCCAGTACATAATACAAAATAAGACATTTTTGAAAAAAGCAATTATCCCCCCTACTTTTTCAAAATCCGTCCTATTTTCTACATAATGGGGGGACAAGTCCCCCCTTGATTTTCAATTCTGGGTTGGACACTGCATGTCAAATAAAAGAATTCAGAAAGCAAGAATTCAAAATGGCGGATGGAACAACAATACGACCGTAGACTAGAGCCATAAAAGAGGAGAAAAACGTTATAATATAAATATGGGAAAATTATCTTCCTGAGGCAAGGGAGTTAACAAACCATAAAAGTCCAGTTTCCACTCTTGCCGAACTAGGCTGGTGTTATGGAGTTACATTTTGGCTGGACTAACGAGTTTATGCATAGTCCAATCAAAATTGAAATCCAGTTTTTAAACTGTCATGCAGATTTTGGTTGATTGCAGGATTTGCAAATCATGTGTATCCCAAACTCGTCAACAGATATTTTCCAAATCTTTTCATGTTCTTCATCAAGGTGCTCATGTGATTTGATGCATATCGCGATGTAAGACCCGTTTTATCACAATATGGATCTTGATTTTGTTTGAAACAAATGCAAGTGATACGAGAGGTGGAAATTGACTGTTTCATAGGAGAGGCTTAGAAGGGACATAACTGGTAATAGCCACTGGTAGCGCTATGATAGAGCCCAGTAATTCCAGCCTAGTTCGGCAAGGATGGAAACTGGACTTCTAAAGTTAACTCCCTTGCCTCGGGAAGATGGGGGAAAACCATAAAAGGCACAACCATAAACACAACACAATATTAGATGAAACAATGTTGAAATAAATAAGCAAAGGATGCTGGAAATCGGGAGAGCTTTTATCACAAAATATCCTCTCCCTTCGTGTAGGCTGACAAAGCAGTAATGTGCTCTTATGCAGAGCTACAGATAAGCCGCGTATTTGCGTAAAATACCCCCCAAAACTATTCAAAACCAAATTACTTTCAATTAACTTGCGTGAAGAAACGCATGCAATAAATAGAAAACACATTTTTTTTTAAACAGCATGCGTAAATAACCAATGAATCTTACAGAAGAGCTAATTTCCGAAACACAATTAGAGCTTAGTTACTTTCCGAGTCAAGCATATTTTTAGAACTGTTATATACATGTAAAACATTATTTCATTTTTTTTTAAATCTCAAAATGCTTACTCATTTGGGGAAAAAAAACAATAGAGTGATGAATGGATGAGTGACAAAATGTTGGTTGCCCAATGAAAAATGTAATAACCAAATTACAATAGAGACCTTTGAGTAAAAACTCAATTGCTCAAAAAGTTATCTGGAGCTCTGTCTTATGTGACATCACCACTTCCGGGTCACGTGCCGACTGTGTGAGGGTACTGTTAGACAACTGGTTGGAACAACTTCTTCTGCAGCTGCACCTCTCACAGATCATCTTTCTGTCAAAAATCAGGAGTAAATACATTAAGGGGTTTTGCAGGATAAGTTAAAAAAAATTATTACTTAAGTTCAAGATTGAAATACTCATAGCATTGACAAGTTCAAAATAACGATTTAAAAGAAATTCTCAATTAACCCTCCAAAGATATATGTTCTAATTTCATCACAACCTTTTGCATATTTGCATCTCGGAAATCAATGCAACAATTCATATTGTGGAAATCTCCCATTGGAGAGGTGGCAGTTTGTAGAATGTGAAATATCTCCCCAAAAGTAATACATATTTTGGATGACTATCTCTCCAATCTAAACTTCGATCTGGCTGAATTTTAGCAGCCGACATGAGAGAGAATGCTCAATTTTGTGACCAATGGTAAAGTGGCCCTTCACAGGGGTTAGTGTGTGTTTTACTTAATTGTTGGTGTTCTGAAATAAATTTCAGTTTTTAAAGTTTGATAAGCTGTGTGAAATAAGGCATCAATAGGCAAAAAGATACCTTTTTTTTACCAATCAGAATCAATCATTTTCAGTCATTCAAGAATGTTTATTATTGTTAATAATTCTAAGAATACTACCTCTATTCAGTCATTGCCATAAATCCTGTATATTTGCTTCCATTACACTCTTTATTGTCAACTATCCATAATCAGTTTCGCAAGTCATATCCTCATTATCTTGATGCCCATGCCTCCTGCACAGGTGCAAGGCAGGAAACGTCACTTTTTCCCAACATCAGCTATCTACATGCAGATAATTGGGGAGGTGAGTGAGATTACTCCTGAGAAGTTAAAACCTCTATTACATCACTGCCAGAATATACAAGAGGGAGCAGTGGGATCTGACATTTGTAATCCTTGGATAGTGAACATCTGTGTGGGTAATTATTATATCTAATTTATCCTTTAAACTGGCGATAGACCAAATTTAGGTAACATCATAACCAAATCACCTTACAAGGACAAATTAAGAAACATGTCAGGGACATAAGCAAATATGTGATAAACTTCCACTGCACTACTGTCATATTTGCATCCTGTTACCCACTTGAGACGGTTTTAGATGACCCTTTCAGATTGTAATCCAGACCTGACGTTACTTCTAGTTGCAGGATCTTCTGGTGGCCTCGACTTATTCCCAAGGCCTAAAAAGGTGATTCTAGCTGTTTACATATGATCTGTCCTACTCTCTGTAGACAATAGTGATCAAAAGGTTAACACACCTTCCAAAGCTGTAGCTGGTGGTTATGTCTTTGTCAGAGGCAGTCTTGCAGGATATGAAGAGCTGCTTCCTGTCTCCTGAGGGGCTCTGTTGCTGCCAAAGAAAACCTTTGCACTCGAATTGGACAGAGAAGACAATGTAGCTGCTCCTACATGGAGCAGGTATGGAAGAATGTCTGTGCCCAGTGGTCCTAGAGCTCTCTGAGTGAGATCTCATATCTACAACAATCTTCTGCATGAGTGAGGCCTGAATAAATGAAGCTATGATACACTAGCTGCTGTGGCCATGGTTAGTAGAAAAGCTTTTCTTCTTGGTCTTCTGAAGCAAAGAAAGACAAGCTAATGATTCATACGGCACCTCCAGCAGAGCAGACAGTACAACTGATAGATTCCACTTTCAAGAAAATTCGCTCAGTCCTAACATCTTACAGAAAAACCCATATCAACATCTGTTAAGATAGGTGATTTCTATAGTTGATCTGTAACCCTCTATGGTGCCATGATGAAACCTCTTATCCTGGTGGAGATGGAGTAAATGAAAACAGGCTGAGAAACCATTGCTGGCTCGGCCAAACAAGAGCTATTAGGATAATTACACAGTCCATGTCTTCCAGTTTCTGCAGGACTCTGTTTAGGAGAGACTTTGGAGGGAAAGCGTAGGCAAACATCCACATGGATAATTCATCTACTTGCAGAGCCTGTGGATCTGGCACTGGTCTGACATACACTGTGAGCTTGTTGAGACAAGTGGCAAATACATCTAGAGGAGTGTGCCAAATCAATGTTATTCACTTGAAGACCTCCAGAAGAAGAGACCATGCTGTCGCCACTATCCCGTCCCTCCGGGAAAGGCCTTCTCCCAAGATGTTGAATTTCCCAGGTCAGTCCTGCTCATCCAACCCACTGATCTGGTTCCCCTTTGTCACTGTGATGATGCTGTCTGAGGCCACAAAAACCGAAGAGATAAAAATATCAGGACTAGATAAAACAAGAGCAAAAGTGAGCGTGGCTCACTAATACCCCCGCCCCACCTATTGTGTCAGTAGTTTGAAATTAAATAGCTAGGATAGGGTTAGGGTTTGAAAAATTCATAAAAAAATGGAAAATTAATCAAAACAATTTTTTTCTTTTGACTGCACCCCTCCATATGACACAGATTATATGTACTAAGTTTGAGATGAATCAACTGAATAGTTTAAGAGAAATCGCGTGGACACAGTTTTCGGACGGATGCTAGGGTTTGAAAAATTCATAAAAAATGGAAAATTAATCAAAACAATTTTTTTCTTTTGACTGCACCCCTCCATATGACACAGATTATATGTACTAAGTTTGAGATGAATCAACTGAATAGTTTAAGAGAAATCGCGTGGACACAGTTTTCGGACGGATGCTAGGGTTTGAAAAATTCATAAAAAATGGAAAATTAATCAAAACAATTTTTTTCTTTTGACTGGACCCCTCCATATGACACAGATTATATGTACTAAGTTTGAGATGAATCCACTGAATAGTTTAAGAGAAATCGTGCGGACGGACAGACGGAACCTTGGTATAACTATATACCCCCGACATTTTAGGTCGGGGGTATAAAAATTTCAGTGTAAATGTTCCAAACCTGTAGTGAAAAGTTCTATTGACAGGAACAAACATTTGGTTTGTTTATGAGTGATGTTCCTGTACATTTATAATGTGCAACATGAATAATAAAGAAAATAAGATAAAATATGTTTGCCAAGTACACATAATGTGAAAGAAAAACAAAAGAATATAATGAAAAAGGAAAGCATGAAACAAACACCAGTAGTTATTTAATGATAAAGAAAAATGTGAAAATATGAACTTGAGTAGATAGAGGAGTACTGTGCTTCTGAGCAGAGGGGGCGTGCAAGGTCTGTCCTTACACCTGGAAGGAAAACAGTTTAACTTGGAGGATTCCAGAAGGGCATGATCACGAGGTCTCATGGCCTGGAACACTGAACCATGAGCGTTGAAACCTCTCAGTGGTATCTTGGCAAACTTCCTCAAGGATCTTGGATCATTGATCATATTGTTGAAGAATTTTTGTTGTTGATGTGTTGTGACAGGACATACTTCCTGGATTTTTCCGACACTGCTCTAGTCAGGACTTGTGAGAGAAGGTGTTGTCACTGTGACCAAAAGAGCTGGCTTTGACATCCAAACTTGGGAGGACAAGAGGTCTTCTTGCATCCTGACAATGCTTTCCAGCAGATTATGAATGAAGTCCCCTTGATCCGTCTGCATGGAGAAAACGCCTGTGATGCCCTTTTAAGATTCTTGAAGGTGTGGTATGATGTGGCGTACTCCAGCAACAAACAAGTTGTATCCTTGTCAAGATCCTTGATCCGAGACATAGGTAATGACATTCATGTGTTGGGAGACTTCAAAGTGTTTGAAGTTATCATCATAAACAGATGGAGGATCTGGTAAGGAACGTTTATGCATCTGGTAGATGCGCTGTTTTATTTGAGGGAAAGGTAACTTACCAATGCACTTCTTCTTCAGGTTATTATTGGCTTCATTTATCACTGACATGCATGACCCATGGCAGCGATAGAAACTAACAGTTTTAGTCCACTAGTCCTTATGATGATAACATATAGCATAACCCTTGAAAAGGGCAAATTTCTACTAGTCTTAATGATACCTTAGTTACCTTGGGTAGTTAAACAAGGACTTAAGGACCAGTGCTAATTTCTAAAGCTGAGGGCAGCAAGATACTATTACTTGCACAACCTATTATGGCCAGTTCATAGTGAAGAGGACTTCTCTTGAAAATCTGAAGATTTCTATAGTGTTGGGACAGCCAAATTACAGGATTTATGGCAATGGTGTAAAAGAGGTTTTGCATTTGCAGGACTTATATTTGTTAATTGAAATGAATAAAATCATCAACTAGAGTAAGCACCAGCCTCTTCTGAGTCTTCTTCTGATTGCCTCTTAGTGAAGAGTTACATTGATAATACATTTTGAGATTGCAAATTAGATATTTGTAATCCATTTATTATATACTAATTTTGTCTTTAACTCTTAAGATCTTAAACTCTAATATATTTATGAAGCTATCTTGCAAAATAAAACAACTTGAGAGTATCTGCCTATTTTCAAACATGACACATCACAGAGCTAATGAGATACGCCTTTCATTTTAGAGCATATAATATGTCACCTTATTAGTTCGAGCTTGGTGACAACACCAAAACGAAAAAGAGTGGAGTTGACAGCCCAAAATTTTTTACAAACCTGTAGAGGTTATGAATTCTCTGATGAAATCCTCCTTGGGGCACTTATTGCATTTTCCTTGCTCAAGAAAATCTATATGACATAGTTGTAACCATTTTCCTTAATAAAAAATGTTACCACACAAAAAACTCGTTTTTGTATGATATACGACCACCCTTACGGGGCCTCACCCCAACAGCGCCTCACGCCAGGGGGAGCAACTCTCACCCAAATCACTTTCCATATGTCAAATGCTGACTGAATGTGGGGAGGTGGGTGGCCGTGCCCCAAGGAGGATTTCATCAGAGAATTCATAACCTCTACAGGTTTGTAAAATTCTCTTTCTGATTAAATCCTCCTTGGGGCACTTATTGCATCAAGACAGACTCCCAAAGATAATCTAGGAAGTGGCATCCGTCAGCAACAGGCGTAAATAAATACATCGTATTTGATTATTCAACAGAATAAAATATTGAGTTCAATAAATGGAACCAACCTTATCGTGAGGCACCACCGTCGAAAGGCGGGGGCTAGAGACAGGGCGTGGTCGACCATATATTATGATAAAGCCTGTTTTTGCGGCTTGTCATAAGTTGAGAACTCGAAACACCTCCCACCCCCCCACACTTTTTTTGAACAAGTGATATAAGGGCGTAGATCACGAGAGACCATAACCAGCGCTGAGCTAGGCCAGAGGGTCCCCGAGGATCGAAGGAGTGCGTGCGCAAAATATGAGTATTATCGAGTAGTAAGGACTGATATTTATCGACCGCAGAAGATAAAATCCGGACCATTACTGAGCAGTATAACCGGAAGACTGTCTAAAATCTCGAATGCTCAATCAGCTAGAGATTAGAACTTTGCCCAGTTCGGAGAACTGACTGACCAAACTGAGTACGCTCGCTTGAGTGTTTGTCGAGTTGGTAAGGTTTGATGAATCGTGCTCGGCTGGCTCCAAATAGCCGCGGAGCAGATCTGCTCAATGGGCAGAGCCGCGGCGTACGCTTTTGACGCAGCCACTGCTCTAACCTAATGAGCCTTCAACCTGGTAGGGGGGTCCCTGCCTGTAAGCGTATACGCTGTACAAATGGTTGAAACTATCCACCTCGAGATAGATTGTTTACTCGCAGGTGAGCCAACCTTCCTCCGCAGTAACAGCAAAATAGTTGGTTATCCTTACGGACACCCATATTTCTGCTGATTTAGGCCTTGTGAGTCGTGCGGACATCCAAGACATGAGCATGTCTTGCAGTGGTCCCCGAGGAGGAAGGCTGTGAAAGACAGTTATTTTGGGATCGGCTGACATAACACGAATGTCGCCTACCCGTCTGCCGGACGATACCACCACAAGGAACGCCGTCTCCCAGCTCAACAGCTGAAGAGAGAGAGACGACAGATCCCGAAAGGAAGGACCGGACAGCCAATCGGGAATGATTGACAAGTCCCAAGGGGGACTGATCCGCCGGACTGGCGGTTGGATCCTGTCCACACCTGCTAAAAAGCGCTGCACTAATGGGTGTGCACCCAGAACTGCCCCGTCGACAGGGACGTGAAAAGCTGCGATAGCTGTAGAGTACCCTCGGACTGTTGATGCGGCCAGGCCGTCATCTAGTCGCGACAGGAGAAACTCAAGCACGGATACGAGATCTGCAGAAAAAAGATCTGCAATCCCTCTATCGACACACCAGGGCGCATAGCAGGCCTATCTATCGTACTGAACGTTTGTCGAATCCCTCCGCGAAGCCAGTATTGTGTCTGCAACTCATGCAGGAATACCGCTCTTCTGGAGGCGATTCCTGACAGTGGCCAAGCCACCCATTGAATCCTGAGATTCGGGTGGAGGGCCCCGTTCTGGGATAGGAGGTCCGGTCGTAAAGGTAATATAACAGGAGGCTGAGCCAGAAACCTGAGTATTACTGGAAACCCACTCTGCGCCGACTAAAGAGGTGCCAGGAGCACAATTAGTCGCTCAGGCTGAGTGCCTAGCTGAGACAGGACCTTGGAAATCAGAGGTACTGGGGAGAATGCCCACAGAACTGTCCGTCCAATCTAGCTGAAAGGCGTCCGGTGTCACCGACCTCGGGTCGTGGACTCGGGAGCAGAACGTTGGTGTCTGGTTATTTAACCCAGACACAAACAGATCCACCTGTAAGGACCTGTATAACAGGGAGAAAAATCCCGAATATCCCCGGGTCGAGCCTCCACTCGTGAGGAGCGAGGATCTGGCAAGACAGAGCGTCCGCACGGACGTTGTCCACCCCCGGGAGATAAACAGGTAGCACCCTGATATCGTGAGAGTCGCACTATAGTAGGAACTGCCACGTCTTTCGTCGAAGCGACGGAGACGCCGTTCCCCCCTGCTTCTGGATGTAAGTCATCGCCGTTTGGTTGTCCATCTCTAGACGAACCACTTGGCCACGAAGCAGATCCGGGAAGCGTTGGAACACCAACCTGACCGCTCTCAGTTCTAGCACATTGATATGCAGTTTGATCTCCTGCTGGGACCATAGTCCCGAGGCAGTGTGATAATTCAGAACGCCTCCCCAGCCGGAGAGTGACGCGTCTGTTTGAACTGTGAGAGACGGAACGGGAGTGATTCCCGACCTCGGTCCACCACTGGAGGTGTGTAATGAGCCACTACGGAGTCTCGAGCACAGTCTCGAGATCTTCCGAGTTCGCCCAAAGTCGACGGAGTGCTTGTTGAATGGGACTCATTCTCAAGCGTGCCCGCCAGACCAAATCCACTGTCGACTCGATGTTGTCCAGTAACTGGAGCCATGTACGAACAGTGTGACTTGCGCTTAAGGGACTTGATATCTTGTGACAGAGATACACGTCCTCTCACCGTGTTGAAATTAGCCACTAGGAAGACTAGATTCTGAGTGGGGCTCAGATCTGACTTCTTGAGATTGACCATCCACCCTAGAGTGATCAGAATATCTATCACTTGTTGTGTAGCTATCTGACTAAGGGATTGCAATAGAGCTCTTAGTAACCAGTCGTCGAGGTACGGATGGCAGAACCGACCTTTTGACCTGGCCAGGCCACTTGGGCGGGAATCAACAACAGCTTGGTGAACACCCTCGGGGCAGTGGAGATCCTGAATGGTAGAACCCTGAACTGATAACACCTCCCGTCGAAAGAAAACCTCAGGTATTTCTTGAACTTGGGGTGTATTGGTATGTGGAGATAGGCGTATTTTAAGTCTATTGACATTAGCCATTCTCCTGTCTCGACAGTTGAGATCACTGTTTGGTGACTAGGAAACAAGTCGAGAGCCCTCGCTTTTCTGTCCCTCGGGACCCGGTTCGATCGCTGCTTTCATAAGAAGTGCGTCGACCTCGGCACGGAGGAATTCCGCCTTCTCTCGGGTAGCAGGCACCGGAGTGTGCTTTATCCCGGAAAAGTGGAGGAGCGGATGAGTTTTCCCGATAACTTGCGACTGTGGGTTCACCCGGGGCTCTTCGGGCGCTAATGGGAACCCATCGTTCCCAGCCCCGCGAAAAAGCTGTTGGCCTCGACCAGCTGCCTTGCCCCGGCCCGTGCCTCTCTTGCTCCTCCCAGCGCCCTTGTACCTGAAGGAAGCGGCGGCTTCCAAGCAGGTGTGGACGTCTGACCCGTGCGTTAGCGTAGGAGGGGACAATTGGAGAGGCCCGCTTACGCGGTTTTAACGCTTGGTACCTCCAACAAGGCCTTATGAGTCTTTGATGGAAGTATACAATTGAGCAGCCTCTCGGACCACCTGCTGAGTCCCAGGGAAGAGGGTGGCACCCTCTTATACGGCAAAGCAAGTAGGTCTTGGCGTGTGTAAGTCGAGTATTTAGATACCGACATCCACCGCCTGCGCATGCACATAACAGCGCACATCATCTGCGAGGCACAGCTACGAATAGCGTCCCGCGCAAGATAACTGAACTTCCGTTAGTTGCGCGGCCAACTCTGAAGAGTCGGCCGGCCCCTCTCCCGCTAACTCCCTCTGTACAGCCGACAGATACGCGGAGTGTATGGACACACGGAGCTGTTGGCATGCATTATGATATTGCTCCTCGAAGCATATGTAAGCAGCCTTCAACTCCGCACCGCACACGGGAAAGGGGGGGCAACCGCCGGCCCTGCTTGACCTTAGTCAAGTTGGGTGTCTCCGACTCTGGCATGGGCGCAGCCACCTGAGGCAGTACCTGGACAATCCTGTCCCGCACGTGTCTCTGCACCCGGCCCGAGGCCGAGTCCCGGTGCCGAGGTGCCGGAGGTTCAAGGGAACCCACCTGGCACTGGGCTAGGTATCCACTAGTGAAAGCCTTGGCCTCGGAAGAGGCGTCTGGCTCCGCTAGGGAAAATTGTGCATCGGTAGTGCACGGGCCGGCGCCCGCCACCCCTTCGCTGGGGAGTGACCTCGAGCCAGAGCCGAAGCTCGGTCTCGGATCGTCCCCGAGACAAAGGGAACCAACCTGGCTCCGGGCTAGGTATCCACTAGTGGAAGCCTCGGCCTCGGAAGAGGCGTCTGGCTCCGCTAGGGAAAATTGTGCGTTGGTAGTGCACAGGGCGGTGCCCGCCACCACTACGCTGGGGAGCGACCTCGAGCCGGAGCCGGAGCTCGGTCTAGGATCGTCCCCGAGACCAAGGGATCCCCCCTGGCTCCGGGCTACGAATCCACTAGTGAAAGCCTCGGCCTCGGAAGAGGCGTCTGGCTCCGCTAGGGAAAAATTGTGCGTCGGTAGTGCACAGGCCGGCGCCCGCCACCCCTCCGCTGGGGAGCGACCTCGAGCCGGCGCCGAAGCCCGGTCTGAGATCATCCCTGAGACCAAGTAGCCTGCCTCGGCCGACGCCGGGCATATCACAAGGTCTCGAAGCCGCGTCCGGCGCCGACAACGGGGAAGGCTCGGTCCGCATCTCCTCTCGGAGCTGAGACTTTACCTCCTCCATCATCGACGCCATCTGCGACTTAAGTAACGCAGAAAAGTCTGCCAAAGACAGTGCAGGAGAGGGTGCAGTGCTTACTACGGGGACCCTCGAGCCTTCTCCCCAGGCCCCCGGAGAGGGAGCTCGGGGAGACAATCTCGGCAGCTTTTTTACCCTTTTTAGATGGGGAGGGGGGGGGGGGGGGGGGGGGATGTCTTAGTAGATCTGACATCTACCCCCGCCTTTAATAGACCTCTTTAAAGTGGAACAAGTCAACTTGTTCTTTTTGGGGGCCCCGGGGGGTAAAGGCAATGTCCTCCGCCAGACATATTAGGCAGCGTTCGTGCCTGTCTTAGAACAACCCGTACACAGTTTGAAGGTCTTGTAAACAAGACCGTAATTTCTGAGGTGGGCGGGAAGGGTATCAACGTGTATCAGTGCGATATAAAGATCGGAAAGATACTTGCATAAATTGTGAAAATAGAAGCAAAGGCGTAATGTAGAATGCGATTTGTAACGCGATACTAATAGCCAATGTCGTAGTATAATTATAACACTAAAGGGGCGTGTTACGCGCTAAGGTGTAAAACCCGTAAAATAGGTAAGTGTAGTTTATGAATTAACACACCACCTTGGGTTTTGTAAAGGAAAAAATTGTAGACCAATGCTGTATGATATAACAAAACCCCAAGCCGTTTCTTAATGGCCTTGGTGTTACATGTATCAGCCCGTGGAACTACAATATGGACGCCATTACGGCCATTTGAATTCAAAGGTACCGTGCACATGGCGTATTATTACAACTCTATCACTTAACAATGCGAGGTATTACGCCTTTGCAATGAAAGAAATGTACCATACATACAGTTTGGTCAGCCATGGTTCTTGTCGAACGATAGATTTCTCTTATTTTTGTCTTGTGTGAAAAATCAACACGTCTGTCTCTTACAGATGACATAAGGAAAGTGATTTGGGTGAGAGTTGCTCCCCCTGGCGTGAGGCGCCGTTGGGGGTGAGGCCCCATAAGGGTGGTCGTATATCATACAAAAACGAAGTTTTTTGTGTGGTAACATTTTTTATTAAGGAAAATGGTTACAACTATGTCATATAGATTTTCTTGAGCAAGGAAAATGCAATAAGTGCCCCAAGGAGGATTTAATCAGAAAGAGAATATTCCTGGCTACGATTCAAGTCAGACACAAACAATGTGTTTTTTTAGGTACAAAATCACATCAAACAGCACACAGTGAGGTTGGGAATGTTATGTTGCAATAATATTCCAGCTACATCACAGTGGCCTTTAAATCAAGTCTAGACAAGCCAAACAATGACTGACAGCATGAGCAACAATCCACATCATCAGGACACAATGACAGGCAAGTCACGAGGCAGCTTCATTAAGACCTGCGTAGCTCCAATAAAGACATAAGGGAGAAGAGTCAGGCACAGTGAAGTGAAACAAGTCCCACACCAGCTTGTTACAAAGACAAAAAACCTATCTACCCACACACCAGTAGATGCTGAGAATAAACACATACCTGGCTTGGTATTGCGGGACATCACAGAGTTGATGTATGTCTGGTGAAGCTGATGAAGAGACTTCATAAAGGTTGGGATCACTGTCATAAATAGAAGAAAGCATTAGACAGTCCTCTGGTGTGTTTACCTGGTTGAATAATATTTCATTCATTTCAACAGCTTCAAATATGAAAAATGCGGTTACCTTTTCATGCTTCATCACTGATTTCAAAATTGGCTCTGACTCCTGCTAATAATCATTCTTGAACAGATTATATACCGGTAATCAAACACCACTGAACTATGTTCAAATCTATTTTATACTAGCCACATGTCAAATATCCTCACATAATCTTAACAAATTGAAGATTAATGGACCAAAATAACTTTATTTAAAGGGTTCCCATTAGTTTAACCAAAGTATACTTTGCATTGACATTATCTGAATAAATTTGAGGGAGGCCTTCAACCATGTTAATTGGTGCACCCAGAGAAAATGCCCCATTACATATGCTGATATGGCCATGTAGGTAACAAGACTGTAGGTTGGTTTTTAGTTTAGGTTTGAGGACTTTGATCCATATGAGATAAACTCAGTGAGGAATTAGAGACTTGTGAAAGGAGCATAGAACCACAGTACATCTTCATGTCAGACGTGATTACACAAAGCATGTTGACAAGATCAACACTCTTTCCCAACACATAATAGGGAGATGAAATGTTGCCTGTCTGTAAATATAGCATCAGTAGTTAAACCACACAAAGATTTCCCTGTATAGCTCGTGCAGATGCAAAGTAAATAGCACCAAAATAATAGCCATATCTTGTCCATAAGTTGTGGGTTTTGCTGCCCACGAAAGAAGAAAGATCAGCTTTGAAAAATGTGAGTTAGAATGGTTTCGGAACCAAAACCTAAAGCCCAACACACCTGAAAGATTGCAGGTTGATTATGTAATTCCTTTGTGCACATAGGTAAGGTGTCATCCTTGATTTTGACACTACAGTGAAAGGTCATCAAATTTCGTTGATTTTCATTATCCACAGTAACAAATAAAGTCAGTAGAAACTATTCTTTTTTAATGCAGTATTTGTGAACAGATTGGGAATGCGTCATGATGAACACTGAAGAGCTACTGGCATGCTCCAAACTGGTAGAACTCGGCTGGGTAGCCAAATTGTTCAATGTATGTGATTTCCAGTACAGGGCACCCTAGATCAACAACACAAGTCCAGGATCAACTCATCAGAAACCAGGCTAAACAGCTACTGTAAAACGTGAAATTAATGCGTCTCCAAAAGAATGCGACCGCTTGGCCCTAGCCAAAAATGCAACTCAATATGAATGCGACACCCCCTCCTTACTTACTTACTTACTTATATTGGAGATTTTACGTGCGCTTTCCGACTGCAGCGTATTTCGCACACGGGCCCGGCCAAGCCATTTAATGTGTTTCCGAAAAGGGGAAAAAGTTGTTTGGCAATCCAGTAGGGGTGTTTTAGTGGTTGCTTATATAGAATTTTGGAAATTTTGAAATTTGGAAAAAATGCCAAGAGGGTTAAGGGGACGAACTAAGGACCAGAGTATCGAAGTTTGTTAGTTTGATTATGTGGTCTGGTTTTGGTAGTTTATTAGGGTTTTAAATGCCATTTATTAGTCCTGTTTTGATTAAGTATACACCGAAGGCTTTGAATTTTTCTATTTTATTTTGTGGGTTTAGGATTGCTTCTAGAGTAAGAGCCTTATTTAGATTTAGGGTGGTTTGTAGTGTAGTTCGGTGTGTTAGGTAGTGGCTGCAGAGTATGAGTGCGTGTTCTGGGGTTTCTTGTTGTTTGCAATGTGGGCAGGTTCCTGTTGAGTGTTTTCTTATTATTTTGAGGTGGTTATTTAGGTTGATATGTCCTGTTTGGAGTTTAGTAATTACTCTGTCGATTTTTTTGGACGGATGTAGAATTTTTGGTTTGGTTAGGTTTTTTTTGAGAACCTTTTTGATTTGGCTATTTGAGTTTTGATATAGGATATGCCATTTTTTGGTGATTTTTTGTTTGTTGACACTTTTAATTTCTGATTTGGAGATGAGTAGGTTTAAACTTATTTCTGGGATTTTAAGGAATAGTTTAGCTGCTTTATCAGCGTTTTCATTGCCGTATATTCCTACATGGGCGGGGATCCAAATGAATACTATTTGTTTGCCTGCCTTAGTTAAATCGTTTGAGCTTTTTAGTATCTGATTTATTAGTTCAGGGCGGTTTTTGGTGTTTTTATTTTGGAGGGCTTGTAGTCCACTGAGCGAGTCGGTAAGTATTAGGATTTTTGGTTGTTTTTTAGATTGTTGATTATGAAGGGCTGAGGCCATGCCCATTAGTTCAGCCATGAATTCTCAAGCATCATTAGTTAGGCCCCTCCCCTCAAGCATCAGTGGATTTATATCTAAACAAAATGTCCTTTGTCAGGTTTACAGGAGAATCCTCACCTGAATCCAACCTTACATTAATCCAATCACACACCAAATAGCACCGCTTATTAGCGCTGAGGAGAGTACTTCAGCTAAAACAATACGTGTGCGCTGTCTTGTGTCGGCCTTTGATGCAGTCGCAAAGAGCAAAGACACCATGTTGGGTGGCGTCTGTCTGGACTTGCAGGTGTGATCAGTGATGACATGAGTGAGTAGAACGCTTGTCTTGACCCCAGCGGTGACAATTCACAGGATGTAATTAGTGTTTGAATGACATTTTTTATATACTTGTTACAAGTTCTGCTCAATAAACATTGATGTGGAATACACAGTTGTTTGTTTTCAGCGTATGTCTACGTTGGTATTTCTGCTATCCAAAATGTCTTATTGTTGATATAAACGCGATGTTTAATAATGCGAACAAAGACCAATCGCATTTTTCGCATTTAATTCACGCTCGCGTTAATTTCACGTTTTACAGTAATCAAACTGCTGTTCACTTGCACCAGGGCACTGGAATTGAAGTTACTGACCAGATGATTAGAAATAGTCTGCATGCTTGGCAACCAAGTGTTTTACATTCACTGAACATCCTCTTGAAAACAAGGAAGAGCCGGCATTGCTGTGTACTTACACTGTGGGAACTGGTTGGTAAGTCCCTTCACTAGCGGGCTGCTCAGCAAGGCAGGACTCACAAACAGGGGGTCTGGTAGTAGGCTGCTCTTGCTGCTGGGCTCAAACTTCTTGTCCTGGAGCAGTTTGTACACATAGTTTACATCTACATATGAAAGTACATTCATATTTGCATACTTTTCAATAGGAGTGAATTAATTATACAAAACACTTCAGTGCAGTGCTGTATCCAGTATCGTCAGAGAATAAGCGTTAGTGTACATTCGATATATTTTGGATTTTGCAAAAGAATTTGTAGGGAACATGTTCTAATGGTGTCTTTTCTTTTACCCATGACACAATACTTGAAAGTTTTAATAACCTGGTACTAATAAATAATTTGATTTGCTGAGATAGTGAGTTTCAGTTACTTTTTCAAATGAAACATTTGTGCAATTGACATAGGTGCATCATGTTTGAAAAGCCTTGAAATGATTGACTGGAATGTAATTCTCCACTGCCTCTCACCTCACATAAAGAATCATTTGTGTCAAACCTTCATGCCTATGAAACATAAAGAGTACAAAGAAGCAGATACACCGCTGCTCAGTGACTGACTTGAGCAACCATACTTAGCTAGATCTACATACCATCTTCCACATGATTCTGTTGTAAATGACAACAGCTGGACGCCCGGGAAGACAGAAGGACAGTGAAATAGGGGCATCCTTGAGTACATGACCTTGTAGTTTAATCCAGGTAGCCTCAGCTTCACCTTCTTCACGGAATTCAATGATTCCAAAGCCAAGTGATTTCCCCTCTTTCACAGCTATCTGAATACAGTTTACAGTTAGGACTCAGACATGATAGAGGAAAGCTAACGTCCAACAACAGCCCATAACGAGGGCTCTGAGAGCACAACATCCCCCCATGAATTTTTTTAACGAGTTTATATTTTCTTTGTATTTTATGAAATAACAACAGTAGATGGCAATGCATTTGAAACAAATCGTGCAGAAAATTTTGTTGGGAGTAATCCAGTCTGAATGCTAATGCCATAAGGATGTAGCTCACCCACAAAAGCCTTATACAAGGAAACTAACTATAGTTATAGTTATAGTTAGATATTGTGATATTCTCTGGAAACTGGAGGAGGAGTAGATTTCATGAAGCTCCGTAAAACGGGCAGTAACTCTGTCAAAATTAGTAGAAATGAAACGGGACTGCGATATGCGTATCATCAACATGTCGACATCTTCTGTGTAGAGTTTCAGGGATATTCTCTGGAAACTGTAGGAGGAGTTGATTTCACAAGCTTAGTACCCTCTGTGGGACGGACGGACGGACAGACAGACGGACGGATGGACGGACAGACGGACTGCGCCACGACATAATCCCCCTTCGGCCATTCTGGACCGGCGGGGGATAAAAACAACAACAATACTGCAAATATTATGCATGTAGGATCAGTTCAAACATATGTTGGAGCTATCAGCTGCAGCACACATGCAGGAGTTATCACCCATGTTTCAAACTGATTTCAGAGCTGGTGCGAGTGCCGTTTATAGTTTCTTCCAATAGTTTGTAGCAATCAAGTTAGTAACGTTTCTACTAAGTGAGTGAGGGAGTATGGTTTAACGCTGCTTTTAACAGTATTCCAGTTATATGGCGGCGTGTCAGCTTAATGTGGGAGGAAAGCCCGAAGTGATGCAGGTCTCAGACGTTTACCACTTCGGTGAAACCCACGAGCACGGGTATGGTGCTGACAAACCTAGAAACATAATCGGGGAGAACAGGGATTCGAACCCACAATCATAGGTTTCTGGCGTGCCCAAGGGACGCAACTCTGCACAGCGAATCGCGGCACCTTAGACGACTGGGCCACCCGTGCCCCCTTTCTACTAAGACACAACAATCTAATATATCAACACAGCTTAACATCAAACAGTGATTACCTGACAGAAGACAGGGCTAGTGACACAGCTTAACATCAAAAGTGATTACCTGACAGTAGACAGGGCTAGTGACACAGCTGAATATTTCACGCATTTTTGAGACATCCACAAAGTCCCATGGCAAGTTGTCAATGAGGAGACACCGGGACTGTAGCTTGCTCCATGTTTGCAGATTCTCCTCCATCAGATCCACATGTAACTTTCTTCCTGCCACTTCACACCAGTCCAACTCAGCCATGATATCTCGGGTTCGCTCTGCACTCTCTTCATACTCAACAAAGCCATATGACTTGCTATTACCTGTAAACGAATAAAGGTGAAAGAAAGACTCATACAATCAAATGTTCAATTTAGTAGAGTGTTAAGTATCCGGGTCCCGTTCCATAGAGATCATAGCTCTTAGATTATCGTAATTACGATATGTTTTCATAGACTTGCCACAGTTGTATGCTACAACCGCTTTGTTGAAGGGGACCCTGTAGCCCTAGTTTGTATTGATGACAATACTAGTAAAATCTAGATATTTTTTTATTTGTATACTTATCCTGCATTACTACTTAATGCATTTACTGTTTGTTCTTGACAGAAAAAACTAGCTGTGAGAGGTCTTGCTGAAGAAGCTTACCCTATCATACAGCTCCCATGTGACATCTGGAAGACATCGTGGGGAGGCAGCTCTGCGACAGGAGGGCCACTTTAGATGAAGCAATGCAGGATAAGTTTACAAATATATAAAAAATATCTAGATTTAACTAGATTTCTTAACTTATCCTGCATTACTCCTTAAAGCATCTGCATCGGACGGTACGGAGGAGGGCATACCTTCAGATGTGATGTTCCAAAACTGTCCACAGATTCCACTAATCGGCAACATTGCTGTCCGGCATGGAGTGGCTCAAAGGGCGCTTCTCTAAGCAGAGTTAGAACCACATTCAGATCCCAGGCCGGGGGTCTGAATTTGGCCTTCCAGACAAAAGCAGAATATCAGAGCTTGGAGTTCCAGAATCTTAGTCATTTTCTGATCTTCCGGAACTGCCAAGACGGAGTTAAAGGCCACAAGGTAGGTCGCGATGGTGCTGCCCTTCAGATGACGCTTGTGGTGCAGGAACAGAAGAAATTCAGCCAAGAATTGGGGTGACGCAGAGGCAGGATCCTGGTGTTTCTCCTTGCAGAAACTCTCGAAGGAGCGCCACTTGTGGTCATAAATGCCCCTGTCTGCTGCGGGGGTAGATCAGCAGGTTTGTCCAGTTTGGAAGTTTGAGGGGATTGGTGGAGGACATTCCTCTGAGGTCAATGAACCAGCCTCTTGCTGGCCACTAAGTAAGAACAAGGTTCTGGGTCGATCCGGCACCGGAGAGATGAAGGTCCAGAGCTGGAAGTTCTGGCTGATGGCAAAACAGGTCAATGTTGGGATTGCCAAGGTGTTGACAGACAAAAGCGAAGGCATCCAGATGGAGTTTCCATTCTGTGGGGGCTACCCTGTCTGGTCTGGAGAGGGCGTCCAAAAGGATGTTGCAACAACCTGGGATGTGTAGGATCTGAAGCTGTAGGTCCAGTTGATTGATCAGATGGAAGAGCCTGAATGTCAGCTGTAACAGGGAGGAGGAGGAGGAGTAGTGAGTCATCCCATGGTTGCGGAGTCACCATACGACAGGGACGGTGACTGTGGATATGGTGAAGCGTCTGTTTCCATAGAGATAGAGACGGGATAAGCACCTCCAGTTCCAGGTTGTTGATATGCAATTGTTGTTATGTGGCAGACCACAGCCTGGAGGTGACTTGACCCTACAGATGAGCTCCCCAGTTATGGAGTGAGGCGGCGACGAAGAATAGGTGTTATGAGGTCGTGAGCTTTGTCAAGGAGATGCCGTCTAAGACGTTAGAATCCTCTGTCCACCAATGGAGATGTGGCTTTAGGTGGTCCGGGAGGATGATGAAGATGAACTGGTCTGTCACCTGATATAAGAAGCAAAGAACATTTGGACATGGCACAGCAGAAGCCTTCCTCTGGATGTCAGGTCCAGTGCAGAAAACCCAGGAGCGCCTGCCATTGGCTTAGAGAGCGGGATTGATGGAGAGCAGGGAGTAGGTGGTGTTGGACTAGGTACAGAGAGGTGGTCTCAGTCGGTCTGAAAGTGGCCTCCGATGAACTGGAGATCGTATAAGAAAGTGCACTCCGACTTCTGGATATTGATGATCCACCCCTACTGATGGAGGAGCCACTGTGTGAAGTCCCTGTAGTGGATTACCTTGGCCGTGTCCTCGATCTGAACACTCCTAAGATGGAGGTAGGTGGCCATCGGCTTGGTGATACGTGTAAATAGCCATGGGCCGAGGAAATTCCAATTGATAGTGGACTCCCTCGAAGTAGCGGAGGAACTTCCAGTCATTGGGATGGATCGAAACATGTAGGTTATGTGTCCTGGATATCTAGACTGATCAAGGCGTTGTGGACCTGGATCCTGGACCTGAGCAGCCCGAGTGTGGACATCCAAAAATATGGTTGATGCTTCAGGTAGCACTTGTTGAAAGTAGCCAGGTTGTGGGTCATTTGTTACTGGTCTGAGTTCTTCTTGGTGATGAGGAATATCGGCAAGTAGAAGCCTGATGTTAGAGCTGGGGACTGTACAATCTCTATGGCCTCTTTGGCCAGTAGTGTGTTGACGTTGGAGTGAAAGAGCAGCTGTTGTGCAGGGGGTATGTGTCTGCTATGGGTGCATCAGAGGCGGGTCATCTCTCAGAGTGAGTTGCTACCCTCGGCGCAGTATGTTGACGACGTATGGGTCCCCCAGGATGTCCCAGTTCTGCCAATAGCTTTCTATCTCCCACCTAGAGGAGTCTCGACGACATGAACGGCTGGGAGCCTTGCTCACTCCCACCATGGGAATGGTCACAGCATGGCTGGTAGGTGCAGCTGGAGTTGACTTTGCCTTAGTTTCTGCAACAAAAAGGACAAGGTGTCACATCCTTGAGGAGACACGAGTTTGGGTGGCTGAAACTTGGCGGTTGAAAAGGGAGGTAGATGACCAGAGTTGGCAGATGAGGTCCCTCTTTGACCATGACCGTAGCCAGGTGGTCGATTAGGTTAGGGTTGTCCTCCAACAGGACCTGCAAGATGGCTCTAGTTAATGGAGTGCGGGACCTGCCATGTGTCTGGGGCGTGGAAGTAGGTAGATTGGTAGGAACCTGTCATGCAGTGTAGGTTGTCATCCAGTGTGTGAGCCAAATCCACAATATCCAAGGAGTGGACTGGGAAGTCATCCTTCCTGTATTAAGGCGCCTTGAAGGAGGGCGTCAACGAGCAGTGGTAGGCTCAGCTGAGTCAGACATTTTCTGAAGGAGTTACTGTTTCAGTGCTTGCTGTGTAGGTATTTGGAGAAAGCTGTAGGGGCGAGTGGCAGACAATCTTTACGCCCAGAAGTGCGTGAGCAGATGATAGTGCAATTCAGGCATGATAGATGACGGTTCCACCCAGACTTATTTCCATGACACTTGCTACAACGGGACATGTATCTGCAATGATAGCAGAGTGTAATCAAGATGCGTTACCACCCGATTATGTATGCTATAATCATTTATCCCAGCCATGTGGGTTTATGAAGAACAAATGTACGTAAACAACACGAAAAGACACCAGTTTAGTAACGATAATATCGCTAGGAAACGACAATAAATTGAATTACCAAGCAATTCAGAGAATACAGAGTGCATGACATGAAAATATGTGACCACGAGGTGAATTCAAAATGGCTAATTGGGACAACAATACGCCTGGGTGATAAATATAAATGCTATTGCCTGAATCATATGAGAGATACGAAGACAAAAATGGTAAGCACAAATAACAATCACAGAGAAACAACAGGGAAATTAAAAAGTTCAGAATCTTCAAACTACCAAAAGGCACAAGTACTCATTGTGGTTAATGTGTGTAGAAAGTTTGGTGAAGCTAGGGTGCATGGTTAAAAAGATATGGGCGGTATAAAACACCCACCCTAAAAGTTTAAGTTTCTAATGTTTCCATAGAAACGGCAAAAATTAAAAACTTCAGAATCTTCAAACTAGCAAAAGGCACAAGTACTCATTGTGGTTAATGTGTGTAGAAAGTTTGGTGAAGCTAGGGTGCATAGTTAAAAAGTTATGGGCGGTATAAAACACCCACCCTAAAAGTTTAAGTTTCTAATGTTTCCATAGAAACGGCAAAAATTAAAAACTTCAGAATCTTCAAACTAGCAAAAGGCACAAGTACTCATTGTGGTTAATGTGTGTAGAAAGTTTGGTGAAGCTAGGGTGCATAGTTAAAAAGTTATGGGCCGTACAAAAGCTCAGACGGAAGGACGGACGAACGGAACGCTATATAAAAGTAAATCGGGGGTATAATAAGCCTAACATGGTGCGAAGATGACCGTAACAAGTAAATATTTAATTTGAAAGTAATAATCTAAGTAAGTAAGTATGTCCTATTTTTTTTTCATTTGGTGTTTGCAGAAAACCAGATACCAGAACATTCTGGCGCTGCAGCATCGAGAACAAGACAACAACCTGTCCGGCATTGGTGATACAGGTGGACGACACCTACAATGAAGGGAAACACCGCGCCACAGTTGACAGCAATTCAAGTCCGAGTTGAGGTATTAACATTGTTGTTATAACTGATTGGTGTAATTGTTCTCGGTAATTTACAATAAGCTGTCATTTACACGATATGGAGACCTCTCCCTGAGCCAAGTACCCTCACAATGTTCGATTGTACATGGGCCAAAATTGTGAACACGATGAAGAAGACGATGGACATGCCGACGATTAGAAGAAAACGGAAGAACTGTATATATATATGAACATATGTACTTATCTGTGAAAACAGGAAATACCATGTAAATACATCACATACATCCATTAACATGTAAATACATCAAATACCATGTAAATAAACCATATATATTACTACAAAAAACGTTAAAAATTAAAAATAGAGGTGCACATTGTAGCCGTTTTCGCCAAATGTGGTGCTGTTTCGCCAGAGAAATCGGTGCCATTTTAGCCTGCACCCGTTGGAACAAATGCAAATGCATTAAGGAGTTATGCAGGGTAAGTAAAAGAATCAATACAATATTCAGCAATCAGAGATAATATAAGTTAAAATATTGAATGGTCTGCAGGTCAATTTGGACTAAATTGGACACATTTTCAGAAGTCTTTGGACCAGTGGCCATTCATAATCCTGGATATGCACTAATATTTATATGCATTTATTTAGCAGTTGTATGAAGACACTGAGTTAATATTTTACTTGGCATGTTTCGCATGTTGAGGTTGAGGTTTGCTGAAGGCAACTGAGCAATGTATCGGCCCAAGTACGTATCATGCATACTTCATTGTGATGTTATCATGGTTATTTATCTTACCTCCATCTCAGAATATTGAGATCAGATTGGTTCGCATCACCTTGATTAAAACATTACGTATCCCACCTGGATGAGAAATAAATTTCTGTGCAACACAATAAATCCCTTACACCCCACAAGGAAGAAAACAGGCTGCGCATGAATTTCTGAGCAGGACAATAAATCACTTGAAACCCTGCAACGTTGCATACGAGTCAATGGAAGACACAGCAAAAGTTATTTTCTCACTGTTTTCAATATGTTTACCATATTCGACGTAATAAGCGCCCAGGGCGCTCTCAAAATTAGAAATAGGGGGCTCTTATTGGAATATTATTTTAGTGAAAACAAAATAGGTGATATAGCCACAACTTATAGTATCCTTGCAGTCTGAGTTTTTGCCAAGAACATCAAGTGTTGTTCCTGCTAACTGCCTGCAACGATCTTTACATTTGTCAGTGAATTTTTAACAACGATCTTCATACAAGAGTCATCAGAAAGATGACATATCCCCCCGGCAGCTGTCTGTAAAGTAACCACTAGTAAATGTGCAATTCTGTATGTAATAAGTCAACAGTTGAATGTTCTTTAAGAAGCATACATTGTTTACCCACTGAATGGTTTTCTAATTCTGGCCCTTAAACGAACCCCATCCCCAATTGAGTCTATGCCCAGCTTCATTCCATAAAAATTGAAAAAAAAAATCAAAATTAGAAAAATCCCAAAAAATCAAAAGGCACCACTTCAGTATGTGCCTGATAGCTTTGCCAAGTATCGATCAAATACACTGAATGGTTTTCGAATTCTGCCCCGGAAACGAACCCCATCCCCAATTGAGTCTAAGTCCAACTTCATTCCATAAAAATTTAAAAAAATAAAAATTAGAAAAATCCCAAAATATCAAAAGGTACCACTTCAGTATGTGCCTGATAGATTTGCAAAGTTTCGATCAAATACACTGATTGGTTTTGGAATTCTGCCCCGGAAAAGGAAATGATTACGGACGGACAGACAGACTGGCTGATTGCTATATCCTCCCGCATTATATGCCAGGGGGGGGGGGGGATAAAAATCCATTGTGTTGAGCACAGAATATACAACCCAATATCAATGTAAGGCAAAATGATTGGTAAATAAACAAGAGGCACATTTTTCAAACTTTTCAATCACTTTGCCTCATTGATTCTTGTGAAAATTGCATTAAAGAAGTATTTACACTAAAAATAAATGGTCAGGTCACATGATGACTTTCAGTTTCCTGTACAGAATAATTTTATTAACTTTATTATGCGGATAACTGACCTGACAGTTGACTTCTCATCAAGAAAGCCTTGAGTATTTTCCCATGAGTTGAGACTAGATGTGTGAACTGCTCATCAGTGTAATCCTGTGGGAGGTGTGCTACCCCCAGCAGCCTGTCACTGGGGCAGAGACACACTGACACCTCCACCCCCAGCAGCTCACCGTTGTCCAGTGCACCAACCACTGCCTCAGCTTCCTCCCCATGCTGTAATACCACCTCAGCTACAAGTACACAACACACAACATAGAATAGGGAACAAATGGATCAGTGAGTATGACGACAGCATTATCTCACATATAGTGGTGAGGGGAACAAATGTATCAGTGAGTATGACAACAGCATTATCTCACATCTAGTGGTGAGGGGAACAAATGAATCAGTGAGTATGACGACAGCATTATCTCACATATAGTGGTGAGGGGAACAAATGTATCAGTGAGTATGACAATAGCATTATCTCACATATAGTGGTGAGGGGAACAAATGTATCAGTGAGTATGACGAAAGCATTATCTCACATATAGTGGTGAGGGGAACAAATGTATCAGTGATTTTGACAACAGCATTATCTCACATCTAGTGGTAAGGGGAACAAATGTATCAGTGAGTATGACGAAAGCATTATCTCACATCTAGTGGTGAGGGGAACAAATGTATCAGTGAGTATGACGAAAGCATTAGCTCACATATAGCGGTGAGGGGAACAAATGTATCAGTGAGTATGACGAAAGCATTAGCTCACATATAGCGGTGAGGGGAACAAATGTATCAGTGAGTATGACAACAGCATTATCTCACATATAGTGGTGAGGGGAACAAATGTATCAGTGAGTATGACGACAGCATTATCTCACATATAGTGGTGAGGGGAACAAATGTATCAGTGAGTATGACGACAGCATTATCTCACATCTAGTGGTGAGGGGAACAAATGTATCAGTGAGTATGATAACAGCATTATCTCCCATATAGTGGTGAGGGGAACAAATGTATCAGTGAGTATGACGAAAGCATTATCTCACATATAGTGGTGAGGGGAACAAATGAATCAGTGATTTTGACAACAGCATTATCTCACATATAGTGGTAAGGGGAACAAATGTATCAGTGAGTATGACGACAGCATTAGCTCAAATATAGTGGTGAGGGGAACAAATGTATCAGTGAGTATGACGACAGCATTATCTCACATATAGTGGTGAGGGGAACAAATGTATCAGTGAGTATGACGACAGCATTATCTCACATATAGTGGTGAGGGGAACAAATGTATCAGTAAGTATGACAACAGCATTATCTCACATATAGTGGTGAGGGGAACAAATGTATCAGTAAGTATGACAACAGCATTATCTCACATCTAGTGGTGAGGGGAACAAATGTATCAGTAAGTATGACAACAGCATTATCTCACATCTAGTGGTGAGGGGAACAAATGTATCAGTGATTTTGACAACAGCATTATCTCACATCTAGTGGTGAGGGAAACAAATGTATCAGTGAGTATGACAACAGCATTATCTCACATATAGTGGTGAGGGAAACAAATGTATCAGTGAGTATGACAACAGCATTATCTCACATATAGTGGTGAGGGAAACAAATGTATCAGTGAGTATGACAACAGCATTATCTCACATATAGTGGTGAGGGAAACAAATGTATCAGTGAGTATGACGACAGCCTTATCTCCCATATAGTGGTGAGGGGAACAAATGTATCAGTGAGTATGACAACAGCATTATCTCCCATATAGTGGTGAGGGGAACAAATGTATCAGTGAGTATGACGACAGCATTATCTCCCATATAGTGGTGAGGGGAACAAATGTATCAGTGAGTATGACGAAAGCATTAGCTCACATATAGCAGTGAGGGAAAAAAATGTATCAGTGAGTATGACAACAGCATTATCTCACATATAGTGGTGAGGGGAACAAATGTATCAGTGAGTATGACAACAGCATTATCTCACATATAGTGGTGAGGGGAACAAATGTATCAGTGAGTATGACAACAGCATTAGCTCAAATATAGTGGTGAGGGGAACAAATGTATCAGTGAGTATGACAACAGCATTATCTCACATATCGTGGTGAGGGGAACAAATGTATCAGTGAGTATGACAACAGCATTAGCTCAAATATAGTGGTGAGGGGAACAAATGTATCAGTGAGTATGACGAAAGCATTAGCTCACATATAGTGGTGAGGGAAACAAATGTATCAGTGAGTATGACAACAGCATTATCTCACATATAGTGGTGAGGGGAACAAATGTATCAGTGAGTATGACAATAGCATTATCTCACATATAGTGGTGAGGGGAACAAATGTATCAGTGAGTATGACGAAAGCATTATCTCACATATAGTGGTGAGGGGAACAAATGTATCAGTGATTTTGACAACAGCATTATCTCACATCTAGTGGTAAGGGGAACAAATGTATCAGTGAGTATGACGACAGCATTATCTTACATCTAGTGGTGAGGGGAACAAATGTATCAGTGAGTATGACAACAGCATTATCTCACATATAGTGGTGAGGGGAACAAATGTATCAGTGAGTATGACAACAGCATTAGCTCAAATATAGTGGTGAGGGGAACAAATGTATCAGTGAGTATGACAACAGCATTATCTCACATATAGTGGTGAGGGAAACAAATGTATCAGTGAGTATGACAAAAGCATTATCTCACATATAGTGGTGAGGGAAACAAATGTATCAGTGAGTATGACGACAGCCTTATCTCCCATATAGTGGTGAGGGGAACAAATGTATCAGTGAGTATGACAACAGCATTAGCTCAAATATAGTGGTGAGGGGAACAAATGTATCAGTGAGTATGACGAAAGCATTAGCTCACATATAGTGGTGAGGGAAACAAATGTATCAGTGAGTATGACAACAGCATTATCTCACATATAGTGGTGAGGGGAACAAATGTATCAGTGAGTATGACAATAGCATTATCTCACATATAGTGGTGAGGGGAACAAATGTATCAGTGAGTATGACGAAAGCATTATCTCACATATAGTGGTGAGGGGAACAAATGTATCAGTGATTTTGACAACAGCATTATCTCACATCTAGTGGTAAGGGGAACAAATGTATCAGTGAGTATGACGACAGCATTATCTTACATCTAGTGGTGAGGGGAACAAATGTATCAGTGAGTATGACAACAGCATTATCTCACATATAGTGGTGAGGGGAACAAATGTATCAGTGAGTATGACAACAGCATTAGCTCAAATATAGTGGTGAGGGGAACAAATGTATCAGTGAGTATGACAACAGCATTATCTCACATATAGTGGTGAGGGAAACAAATGTATCAGTGAGTATGACAAAAGCATTATCTCACATATAGTGGTGAGGGAAACAAATGTATCAGTGAGTATGACGACAGCCTTATCTCCCATATAGTGGTGAGGGGAACAAATGTATCAGTGAGTATGACAACAGCATTATCTCCCATATAGTGGTGAGGGGAACAAATGTATCAGTGAGTATGACGACAGCATTATCTCCCATATAGTGGTGAGGGGAACAAATGTATCAGTGAGTATGACGAAAGCATTAGCTCACATATAGCGGTGAGGGAAACAAATGTATCGGTGAGTATGACAACAGCATTATCTCACATATAGTGGTGAGGGGAACAAATGTATCAGTGAGTATGACAACAGCATTATCTCACATATAGTGGTGAGGGGAACAAATGTATCAGTGAGTATGACAACAGCATTAGCTCAAATATAGTGGTGAGGGGAACAAATGTATCAGTGAGTATGACAACAGCATTATCTCACATATCGTGGTGAGGGGAACAAATGTATCAGTGAGTATGACAACAGCATTAGCTCAAATATAGTGGTGAGGGGAACAAATGTATCAGTGAGTATGACGAAAGCATTAGCTCACATATAGTGGTGAGGGAAACAAATGTATCAGTGAGTATGACAACAGCATTATCTCACATATAGTGGTGAGGGGAACAAATGTATCAGTGAGTATGACAATAGCATTATCTCACATATAGTGGTGAGGGGAACAAATGTATCAGTGAGTATGACGAAAGCATTATCTCACATATAGTGGTGAGGGGAACAAATGTATCAGTGATTTTGACAACAGCATTATCTCACATCTAGTGGTAAGGGGAACAAATGTATCAGTGAGTATGACGACAGCATTATCTTACATCTAGTGGTGAGGGGAACAAATGTATCAGTGAGTATGACAACAGCATTATCTCACATATAGTGGTGAGGGGAACAAATGTATCAGTGAGTATGACAACAGCATTAGCTCAAATATAGTGGTGAGGGGAACAAATGTATCAGTGAGTATGACAACAGCATTATCTCACATATCGTGGTGAGGGGAACAAATGTATCAGTGAGTATGACAACAGCATTAGCTCAAATATAGTGGTGAGGGGAACAAATGTATCAGTGAGTATGACGAAAGCATTAGCTCACATATAGTGGTGAGGGAAACAAATGTATCAGTGAGTATGACAACAGCATTATCTCACATATAGTGGTGAGGGGAACAAATGTATCAGTGAGTATGACAATAGCATTATCTCACATATAGTGGTGAGGGGAACAAATGTATCAGTGAGTATGACGAAAGCATTATCTCACATATAGTGGTGAGGGGAACAAATGTATCAGTGATTTTGACAACAGCATTATCTCACATCTAGTGGTAAGGGGAACAAATGTATCAGTGAGTATGACGACAGCATTATCTCACATCTAGTGGTGAGGGGAACAAATGTATCAGTGAGTATGACGAAAGCATTAGCTCACATATAGCGGTGAGGGGAACAAATGTATCAGTGAGTATGACGACAGCATTATCTCACATATAGTGGTGAGGGGAACAAATGTATCAGTGAGTATGACGACAGCATTATCTCACATCTAGTGGTGAGGGGAACAAATGCATTAGTGAGTATGACAACAGCATTATCTCCCATATAGTGGTGAGGGGAACAAATGTATCAGTGAGTATGACAACAGCATTATCTCACATATAGTGGTGAGGGGAACAAATGTATCAGTGAGTATGACGAAAGCATTATCTCACATATAGTGGTGAGGGGAACAAATGTATCAGTGAGTATGACGACAGCATTATCTCACATATAGTGGTGAGGGGAACAAATGTATCAGTGAGTATGATGACAGCATTATCTCACATATAGTGGTGAGGGGAACAAATGTATCAGTGAGTATGATGACAGCATTATCTTACATCTAGTGGTGAGGGGAACAAATGTATCAGTGACTTTGACAACAGCATTATCTCACATATAGTGGTGAGGGGAACAAATGTATCAGTGAGTATGACAACAGCATTATCTCACATATAGTGGTGAGGGGAACAAATGTATCAGTGACTTTGACAACAGCATTATCTCACATATAGTGGTGAGGGGAACAAATGTATCAGTGAGTATGATGACAGCATTATCTCACATATAGTGGTGAGGGGAACAAAAAAAAGGAGCACATGTGTTAGTCTTATCAGGGTTCTTGTTCCAAAGGAGATATTAGGATAATTTAGGAGCCACCTGAACAAGAAAAACATTTTTAAAAGTGTTAGTTCACTTTGTGTTTATTTTCCTCTATTCATTCCAAGCAACGAAACTAATTCTGGCGAGTGCTGTGTAGTGTGGTGTGTAGTGTTTGTAATCACATTCAGAGTTATATGTTATCTTCATGAGATACTAAAATACTCCATACTAGGGTTTCACATTTAACATGATCCATTAAATAAAGCAGTGGGTACTAACACAAATTGAACACGTATTTTTGTCAGCCAACTTGAGAACACTGTGTAGGACGCCACTGCTTGATGCTGCACATGAAAAGTGTTCCTTCAGCTTTTCACATGTGCATCTGCGTCGCAGATTGTAAAAATATCCCACGGCAAGTATACAATTCATGTAAGAAATAGTCTAACACTTTTACCAATCAACAAAATAGTACTTGCCCATGTTGATGGGCCTGATATCAGTAAACATAGCACTATCAAGAAAAGAGTAATTTTAATGAAAAGCTACCAAATCACACATACGTTCAATGTTTAGGAGAACGTACTGAATAAATCACAAATATCCCCATTAGTAAACAGATTAACTATTACTGTTGATGTCAGGAAATATGTCATTGTTAATTCTATATAATTTCTTACATGTTGTTGCCCTGGCTTCTGCATCAGACAGCCTTCTGTGCTAGTTTAGCGGGTTTCAATCTCACTGTCACAATATATTTTTCATCAAGGTAAATCATATGGTTCAATCATAGCCAAGTGCTGTCTAACTAACAACTCAGTTAAAGACAAAAGAGGCTTGATAAAAACTATTTCAGTTGCAAAAGTTATTTTTTCCGGAGACAACTGAGACAACAATTATTAAATTCCATGACAAAATGACATGCATTCATGCACTTAACAACGATCACTGTTGTTTACATAAAAGAGGCAAAAGAGCTTCAGCTTAATTTCTTTTCCAGGACTAAATACAAAATACTGTTGCTCACCAGGTACATTCAAAGCGAACTGAATGTTCTATGCAGTGAAACTTAAAGAACATGCTGTGTTAAAAACCTTCATGTAAAGTATCACCGTATTCAGTAAAGCAGTTCCTGAGAAGGAAGATAATCCATTTTTAAAAAACTGGTGATAAATATTCATAGATAGTAGATCTGAGCCATTAGTCCAGTATTATATAATGGACATTCTAAATGAGGCACTCATTTCTTATGATATAATACACTTAATGAATGACATAACTTGATAAACATATTAGACTTGATTTTACTTAGAACAAACACTGGTCACATGTACATGGACTTGCAAAGTATTTAGTAGTAGTATAGGTAAGGGGGGAAATATCATGAGACCATTACACCCATGATGGGGCCAGATTTATACCCGAATACTGCTACTACAAGAGAGGAATTTTTTCTCTCTTCCATTAAAATGATTATGCTATTCTACGACCGACATGACATTAAACTAAGATGAATGCCCCCAAATAGGTGTACTGCCAATTAAACATTTTAGGTAAAATAGGATATATAAAAATGCCAAGAGCATCCCTACCAAGAGAAAGCGTCTGGGCAACAAAAGAGCTACGACGTATTCTTTCTAGTATGGGCCGAATATTTGAAAAGGATGAGGACAAACGTGGTAGAAAGACTTGTGCACACAATGTTTACAAGTTTCTCGTACTACCTTCCAGACTAGTAGTGCGGCAATATCCCGCAGCCTCGTAGGCCTGGAGGATGATGTCTTGTAGCCAGAGGGCGATCATGTTGCGGCCGACTTCCGCTCGTGAGGTCGCAGATACTGGTACGAAGACGCGTCGTCGTTGTCTACGACGTTCCTTGGATCGTAGGATGTAGCAACGAAGCGCTCTAACCGGACATAGACGGAGCTCTAGTTCGTCTTACGCACCCACAATCGATGACAGGGGAGGGATGAGGAACGATCTATCTGGCTTGCCTGGGAGTTGATTCTTTGCAATGAAGTCCCAGCACAGGCCCAGATGCACAGCATGGTGTGCTCCCTGCTCAAAGCGGACCCGTGTGACGTCTAGGGCGTGCAGCTCACTGACACGGGCTGCTGTGGAAGAAAAGACCGTCTTTTTCGTCAGATTGTAGAATGACGACGTTTCGAGTGGCTCGAAAGGCGCGTCTCTCAGCAAGGGAATTCTCCCTGAGAATGATGTTCAAGTCCCAGGCTGGGGGATGGAACTTCACCTTTTGGTCTTCCAGTCTGAATGAGCGGAGCGGAGCAGTGCCTGGAGTTCCGGGATTTTCATCATGTGTCGATCTTTCGGAACTGCCAGGACGGAGTTGAGCACCACAAGGTAGGTCATGATGGTACTGCCCCTGAGCTTACGCTTGTGTTGCAGATGGAGCATAACATCGGCCAGGAATTGAGGCGAGGCAGATGCGGGGTCTTGGTGCTTACTCCTGCAAAAGCTCTTGAAGGATTGCCACTTGTCATCATAGAGGCTCCTGGTGGTTGGGCGATGTTCCATTGTGATGCCTTAGCCGCTCTGGCCGAGTAGCCCTTGGCATTCAATGCTCTCTGTAAATGGACTAGACGTAAAAACATAACCTGTCTGGTCCTGGGTGTGGCTGTCTGCTGTGAGGGTGGATCAGCAGATTTGGCCAATATGGGAGTGGCAGTGGGTTGACGTCGGACAGCTCTCTGAGGTCGACGAACGAAGCCCTCGCTGGCCACCAGGGCGCGACTAAAGTCAGATCGAGGTTCCGTGTCGATCTAATCTTCTGGACGACTTTGGGAAGGAGTACAGGTGGCGGATAAGCGTACGCCTTTATTCCTTCCCAGGGGACGTTGAAGCGTCGACTGCCCAAGCCAGTGGCTCCGGCACAGGAGATATCTAGGTCGGGATCTGGTAGTTCTGGCTTGTGGCAAATAGGTCTATGTTGGGGAGACAGACCGTGGTCTCAACAAGAGCGAAAGCCCCAACTGGTGTAGGAGCCAAAGGGTGAAGTCCCTGTGGTGGAGTACAGTGACCGGGTCCAGATGGTCCAGGAGGCAGTCGTCTATGTACACTTCGAACTGGATGTCCTGATGATGGAGGTACGAGGCTATTGGCTTGGTAAGCTGTCTGAATAGCCAAGGGGACGAAGAAATTCCAAATGGTAGGACAGCCCATTGAAAATTTACTCCCATGAAGATGAAGCGGAGGAATTTCCGGTCGTCGGGATGAATAGGGACATGTAGGTAGGCATCCTCGATATCCAGGCTGATGAGCGCCTCCTGTGCCTGGATCTGGGATCGCAGTAGCCTGAACGTGGTCATCCCAAAATAAGGTGGACGCGCCAGGTAGCGTTTGTTGAAAGCAGCGAGGTTGTGGATCATCCTGTGTTTGTCCGAGTCCTTCTTGGGGACCAGGAAGACAGGTGAATAGAAGCCCGATGTTATGGCTGGGGCGTGTACCACCTCTAAGACTATCTTGTCTAGCAGCACCCTGATGCTTCAGCTCAGTAGCTGCTGTTGGGTATGTGTCCACTATGGATGACGACGTCAGTGGCGGGTCGTCTATAAGCGTCAGCTTGTACCTGTGTCGGATGATGTTGGTGACGTATGGGTCCCCCAGGATCTCCCAATTCTGCCAGAAGTGAGTCAGTCTCCCACCTACTGGGGTGTTGACAACTTGGGCGCTAGGGATGGGAGGTCCCAATCGTGCCTGTCCGGTGGTTCACTGGGGTAGCCGTGACAGGACTGGTATGTGCCTGAGGACTTTCCTTTCCCCTTGCCTTGAGAGGTTGAGGTGGAGCCCAGCCCGAGAGTCCAGCCCAACTGGGACGCCTTAGCAAAGGCTGGCTGTGACACCCTGGCCAGGGCCTTGAGAGCCGTCTCATCACGGGCGAAGGCTGAGATATCTGTCCATTAAAAAGGTCAGAGCCGGACCAACATTGATGCAAAAGGTCTCTCTTGAACTCTGGGTCCCAACTGGACAAGGCAAGGTACCAAGGCGTCTAGTGGTAGTGAGTTCGATCAGAGCAGCGCGAATGTGGGAACATCTCTGTTCCACTTGACGTTGGAGGTTGGATACCACGGTAGTTTGATGGTCAATCCTATGGGGGTTGTCCTCGGATAAGTCCTGCAGTATAGCCCTGGAGGACGAGGCCATCAGTGAGAGAGGTTAGTGTGTGTCGAATCTCGGTCTCCACGAAGGCGAGTTTGCTTTCGAAGAATCGGACTGAGGTGGAGCGGTTCCATCCTGTCATGCAATGCATGTCCTCATCTAAGGAGTGAGCGTGGTCCGCAACTTGAAGGGAGTGGACTAGAAGTCATCTCGTCTATAACGTGAGGCCCTGAAGGACGGAGTCAGTGACAGCTTACTGAAGTCCTCATCCAAAGCTGAGATCATGTCTCTGATCAGTGTGTCAGAAGGGATCGAGGTGGGGTCCGTACGGATGGCCGTCTTGCTATCGACCTCTAGGTCAGGCAGGGGAGCGATAGCCTCCAATCTGTCTGCCAGCCAGTCTGCAACTTGGTCAGAGCCCAGGTGGGATTCGCTGTCCATAGGGGTGTCGTCATAGCAAGGGATCAAGGTGCCCTCCGAGGAGTCGGATTTGTAAGGTCAGCCGACGCGGCGGAGGCAAAGGCGCAGGCGTCTGTAAGGGCGCTGTGCAGATAGGCGCCATCTGAAGGGACGCTTGAGGAGGCGTCTGCAGAGGCGCTATGGGAGCCGCTTGTGGAGGCGTCTGTAAAGGCGCTGGCGTCGATGGCTGTCTGGCCTGTAAGTACTGAATGTACTGGAGGAGGGAGGTGTCTATCGTGGGCGTCTGTGCCGTAGGCGCCTGTGGGAGACCGAGCGTCTGTCCGGACAGTATAGGCGCCGTCTGGTACGTGAGCGCCACGCCGGGCGTCAAGATGGTCGCCGCCATAAAGATAGACGCTGTCGTGGTTGTCAAAGTGCTCTGGGTAGAGACTACAACCGTGGGGTCGGACATCAAGGTAGCAGTTGAGGTTGGGGGGTGGTCATCCGAGATGGCCGATCTGGAAGGGGAAACCTCAGTTTGGTCTGACATCGTGCGCTGGTGTTTCCTGGCCTGCTGTGTTCTGCTGTGTTCTGCGTTTTTCACACATGAAGGACTGTCTGAAAGCTGTTACAACGGTGACCCTGGAGGCATTGAGATGTACAATTAAGGCACAGGGGGTAGGGATCCCACGCCAACATATTACGCCGGCACTTTGAGCAGGAGGGCATGATATCTGTAACGAAGCAGTGTAAAATCACAATGCATCCCCACCCGATTATGTATGCTATCATTTGTTTATCCCACTGTGTGGGTTTATGAAACAAATATTACGACAAACATAAGACAACATACAACAAAAAAAACAACGTGGGGTACCAAGTAAAAGAATATAGAACGCAAACCAGTTCACTAACTGCTGGCTATGCAAAAATATTCAAGATGGCTACTTGGAGCAACAAGACACCTGGCCTTATGTTTTCTTTTGAGAAAACGCCAATAAGTGTCTAATAACATTATGCGCATGTTTATCAAACACAGAATGTACAAAATACAAACCATAGGCACAACACAAAGACAAAAATCATTAACTCAGATAGCACGTGAGGGTATGAATCAGTTTATGTTACAGCAAAAAACAGGTCTTCTCTAATCAAGTGACAAGAGTAATGTGAGGATCTGTGACGTCACTTCCTTTGGTCACGTGGGAGCTGCGTGATAGGTTTGGCCTCCCAGCTAGTTGGAGCAACTTCTTCAAGCAAAGACCCTCAAACAGCTCTTTTCTCTGTCAAGAACAAGCAGTGATATGCATTAAGGAGTAATGCAGGATAAGTAAAATTCCCCTCTTGTAGTAGCAGTGATGGGGTATAAATCTGGCCCCATCATGGGTGTAACGGTCTCATGCTATTTCCCCCCTTACCTATACTACTGTAGTTGATTACAATTTTCCTTAGTTTTATACTTTTATGTCCATGACGATTGGTGATGAAATGAATTTGGTGCTAAAATTTCTTGTTTTATATTCAATACTTGGTATGTTCCGCTATAGTTGACAACAATGAGATTGTTAATGAGACCAGCAGAGTATATAACATGCTAACACATAAAGCAGTAGCTATAACACCGGTACTTTAACATTCATCTCATTTGCAACATTCATCAGATAGGTTTAGTGCAACATTTACAGTGTCCATTATGGTAAAATATACACATGCACAAAAGTTAAGCGCCACCATATTCATAGTCTCTTGATTTCACGTGTGGGAATCAGAAATACGAAATATGATGATGTATGACTGAATTAGGCTTCCATAGTTTTATGAACCCAAATTTGTCCAGATACCACAAGGAAAGCGTGCTTTAAGTGTTGCTGCAGTTTCCCTACCCTATAAAAGTGAAATTCAAGTTTCAAACATGTGGTTGCATTTTGCTCCTGTGTGAGATTCCCCTTCCAATAGAGGTCGAAAATCAGCCATGGTGAGGAGAAAGATAACGAACGCTGAAAGATGGCAAGTGATAGGCATGAAAAATGCTGGCATGTCATGCAGGGCCATTGCAAGACAAATGGGTCGTCATCACAGTGTTTTCACTTGTTTGATTGTCAAACATGGTCAAACCAATGATGTCAATGACAGGCATAGGTCTGGTAGGCCAAGAAAGACCTCTAATAGAGAGGATAGACGTCTTTTCAGGATAGTCAGACGAAATCAATTTGCCACTTCAACAGATTTAAGACTGCAGTGGATTACCCATCAGAGACTCTCCACAATGACCATAAGGCGTCGCCTCGGAGCGGCTGGTTATAACGCCAGAAGACCAGTGAAACATCCTCAACTAACTGAGAGGCACATGCGGAATCGTCTGATATGGTGTTGTGCCCGTAGTCGATGGAACTTGGCCAACTGGAGAAGGATCCATTGGTCTGACGAGTGTCGAATGCTGCTACGAACTGTTGATGGTTTGGAGGCAACGTAACACACGTTTTGCACCAAGGAACATCCAGAAGACCTTAGCATGTGGCGGGGGGTCTGTCATGATATGGGGTTGTGTTTCCTTCGGCTGAAAACTTCCACTGGTGACAATTCGTGGAAACCTGAATGGCCAACAATACCATGATGCCGTTCTTCGTCCAGTGGTAGTCCCTCATTTTGACAACAATCCTCTTCAGACAAGACCTGTTTACATGGACGACAATGCTAGACCACACAGATCTCGGGCAGTTTTGGCTTATTTGCGTCAAGAAGCTATGAGGCGTAGGGTTGAAGCTGTGGTCAATGTCCGTGGATCATACACACGTTACTGACATTTCTGTCTTGCAATAGACTCTGCACTCCCAAGGGTGTCACACTGACACCTGATATGGTCTGCTGATATCATGATAGTAACATGATAAAAAACAAATTTCAATGTTTTCTAATCCTTCAATTTCTGGTCTTCGGTAAAATTCCATTCTGCTCATATTCGTTTGGGACACAAGATAAACTTGCTTTGGGACAACTTTTGCATCACATGAGGTTTACATATACAGCTTATAACAATCGTACATCTCGTTATAATAGTCATCATTAAGTGCCAAAAGTAACAGCTCTCCAATACGGTGGGTTTCGCTTAACTTTTGTGCATGTGTATATTTGAACAACTAGGACAAAACAAGACATTTCTTACCCTGCTGAGACTGGCAACAGTAAATAGTTTCTTTAACTTCAAAGTCTTTCAAAAACTCCTCTATATCCTGAAAATATAAAACACACACTGTATACAGTATGTTTATCACATGGAAACAGTCATTCATACCATAAGGCACAAAGTATACATGTGAAACATTTGTGGGAGACTGACTCACTTCTGGCAGAATTGGGAGATCCTGGGGGACCCATACGTCACCAACATCATCCGACACAGGTACAAGCTGACGCTTATAGACGACCCGCCACTGACGTCGTCATCCATAGTGGACACATACCCCTAACCCACGTTGAGACGCCCAACGCGAACTCTGTATTCGTGCGTGCGTGATTCCCATGCACCTTTTCGACTTGAGTTGATTGGTTCAACTGTGTCCTATGGCCCTGTGACGCAGGGGTAGCATTATGCAGATGGCTGTTTCAATGAATGCTCATTCCACCCATGACGAACAGGTCTGGTTGTTGATGAAATATAGTGATAGCTAAATAGACAGATTTTTTATTCATGCACCGATTGTCTTTAAATGTAATATCCAGTCATGTATGACTGCTTAATAATCTCATACCAACTTTGACTGGAGAAGGTCCGATAGTTTTTTGGATATTGTAGTAAACGTCTGTACCTTAAATTACCTTCCAGACTATAGATACTTAATAACAGCATGGTGGCCAATGTTGTCCATTTTTTATTAACAGAAAATACCTAGTCACTTTCAAACCTGCAGAAACGGAACGTATTGTACTCTATAAGTTAATAAATTAAGAGTGTATTATACATTCATCGCTGTCTGGCTAATAACTTTTCTGCCACCCTTGTATATAAAAAATGGGCATCAAAGCTCTGAAGCTCACCTGACTAATAAAGTTTTAATCTGGTGACACTTAAAGATTAATTTGGAACAAATATCTACAGTGAGTAGAAGGAAAAATAATACTCTGGGACAAAGAAAAATATATGTGTTTGCAACAGTGTTTAAGACAACGGTGTTGAATGAAAATAGTGATGCCATAAACTGAAATGGCTCCTCTTGTTTTTTATATCAAATGTTCCGCTTGAACCATCATTATTCCGATTTAACTGCCCAGAGACCTACACTTCGTACCTACTGTCAGCCTTGCTGATTGTACGTGCCTCTAAATCACACAATAAATACACTTTCAGGTTTGATTGATGTTTATTTATGTCAGTTTCTGACATGGAGAAGGTTTGGGAAGGAATATATCTACATAAACAGTTTAAAAACATCTATTATCCATAAACATTATAAAGTTCAAAGAAGTTATAAAAGACATTTGCTAACTCGACAAACATCAAAGCTTCTATTATTTTATCTTATTCAAAGTCCAATGGGTTGCAAAAAAGATTGGCTGTTAGAATCATTAAATCTAACTCAAATTGTAGACTGCTTGTTACATACAAATGACATTTCCATTCTTGTAAGAAATTACATTCATGAGTTCAGAGTGTCAAACAAATACTCTTACACGTTTGGATTAATACTTTTTCAGGGATTTATCTAGATCTGCTCAAAGGCCGATATCCAGCCTCAAGTCTGAAGTATAAAATATGTCAACAAAAATTCCAAAATTGGAATGAAAATTTGCCAAGTTATGTTATCATGGGAATAACTAATGTTATTTCTTTGCAGAGATGGCTTGCATTGCACTGAAAACCGGACCTTCAAGCAAGAGGTTGTAATGTTTAGCTTTACATTAAATACTAACATAGAGCACTTAGGGTGGGGAAACTATATTATCGAGGCATCGCTATTTTGTGGTTTGCTATTTTGTGGTTTGATATGTGTGGAATATTTGCTTTACATCACTTCCTGTTTTGAATTAAGCACAATTATTATACTTTTCTAACAAATTACTAATGGAGATAGGGGTACTGCCAATTTAAACATTAATGAACAAGTAAGCATGGTACGCTATATTATCGCTGTAGTGAATTAATAATGGATCATAATGACGAATACTTACTATAATATGTGCCTTACGAAAAATGTTTCTGTCCTTTGTTCAACTTTTATGACACATCAATTAGGTTTAATTGATGCTGATTCTTTACTGAATTCGGTAAACAAAGTACCTGTCATTAGCGACTCAAGGACGGGCAACTCAATATTATGGTGGCATGGCTATTTTGTGGTTCGATTAGTGTGGATTGTGAGGTTTACATAACTTCCTGTCTTGGATTATGCATAATCAGTATGCATTCGACCTGGGTTCGGTCAAGGGACATTGTCCAAACAAATGGATTCTTTTCTAAACGATTTCGAAAGGAGGTTGAAGTAACTCCACTTCAAAGACATTCCAGAAACTATTATAAAAAGGTAACGTGTATACTTACGAGTAGCCGTGACATAACGAAATGAGTCCTGTATTTGATAATGCAATGAAATATGTGCTTAGTTTTGCATAAGTAAACAAGCGACTGGGGTTGTGTATTACAAGATTTACCGAGTCTGCGATGATATGGAGTCATACCATAATGTTTACTCATGAGGTGATGAGTCGTCGTGACATTCCACAACGAGTCCTGTATTCGATCAAGCAATGAAATATCGTGCTTAGGTTTCCATAATAAACAGCCGTCAGTAGGTACTGTTGATAACGCTTTAACAAGAGCCAGCGACATCATGATATTAATTTATAGAGTCAGACTATAAACGGTAATGTTTATAATCTTACATAATGTGCCGCAACATACTGCTCTCGATATTTAAGTTTAGGTTTACCATTTCTTGTTAATATTTGAAAATAATATAACATCTAAATATTGAGTAGTTTGGCAACTGTCATTCACAAACCTGTGTACTTGTCTCAGTCGGCACGTTCTTAATCAAGATCTTTCTTTCCTTGTTGAATTCCGTTTGAGCATATTTGAAAAGACCTCGTAAGTTGTCATTATGTTCTGGTTGTTGAACAGCTGCATCTGGTTCATCAGCCGTTGTGCAAGACATTACCCCGCCTGTCTGAGGGATATTTGTATTGCACATCTGAGCAGAACCACCATTATCTTGGGACGCATTGCTTTCTCCCAAGGTGGCAGCCATTTTGAACGTGCGGAAGTTCCCGGCATGCGTGCGGTTTTTTCCGGAAGTAAATTATTCAACCTAAATGAACCAACAGAGAAGAGTTGTCTCCGTGTTATGGGTTTTTGGACGCTAAAGAAACATTCGTTGTTTACTCTCATATCACATGAACAACTGTAAAACATATCATTCACTTTTAAAAGACAGCTACTCTTAAAAACAAGCCATCTGAGTGTTTACAATTTCTGTGTGATTCTACACGTCCCCCCACCCCCAGTTATCATGGCCGTCCGAAACCCTATCCGACGATATATCAGAAAGTAGATGTTTCGCAAAGTTTTCAACTCGTTTTTACTTCTTAAAGCGACAAGTTTTTATTGGTGTCTATCACCACATGTATAAGAAATATCTGTTCAGTTTGATCAAGTTGGGAATATTTAAACTTGAACATTGAATGCAGACGAATTTATAGTCACCTGATAGCTTCTTGACAACTATGTTCATGAGCATTTGGGGGAAACTGGACGATCCTCAAATTGTATGTTTTGGCTGACTCGTACTAAAAGGTTGTATAACCCCTACCCACCCGTACCTAGTCAACTGAATGACTCGCACTCAAAAATGCACATTCGTACACAATGGAATTTATTTGATTTTTAACATTATTCGCTATATCTTTGTTTACATTATATTTTTTATACAATAAATTTTGCAGATTATTAAAATGGTTTTAAAAATGAAAAAATAATTTACCTTTGAAAGGCATATGCATCGTTCTACATATCGCAAACTTGTTAAAGAGGAAATCGAACTGGATTTCACTTGTAAGGCATTTCAACTTCACCTCCCCCATCAACTACAGGAGCTACCGAAGCTCTTTGTTTACATTTTATTTTTTATACAATAAATTTTGCAGTTTATTAAAATAGTTTTAAAATGAAAAAATAATTTACTTTTTAAAGGCATATGCATCGTTCTACATATCGCAAACTTGTTAAAGAGGAAATCGAACTGGATTTCACTTGTAAGGCATTTCAACTTCACCTCCCCCATCAACTACAGGAACTACCGAAGCCGGTGTGTGTACTGTTTCTGTGGGACACATTACTGAATGTCAGTTTTTAGTCTAAGATTGGATAAGATTATGCAATCAACATAGTGAGTGAAATGGGAACTGGACAATCGGTATACCTACGGGATACCCAAACGTTTTTGGTTTTGGCGGTGTCGCATTCAAATGTTGGACACCCGATATCCACTGGTACCTAATGAACTGGACGACTCGTACTCAAAAACGCGAATCCAATGAATATATATATATATATATAAGTAATTTCATGCAGTCGCTTCTGAAAAGTATCTGCTCTACCGCAACATATTAACACCTGATTAACACCTCTTTTCAATTTAGATATTGTTTTGTGTTTCATGTGACAGCACATGAGTACTAAATCAACAATATGCCATGATGGCCAATTAAGTTAACTCAATTCATTTAATCCTAATGTTACTAGCATATTATTGAGGGAATGGGTGTTTAACATTCTGGTCGAAAGACCAGCGAAGAGAGATACCATTTGATTTCTAGCGGTTTGCCCGGGTCTTTTTTAGCCAACAGCCTTCATCAGATTGACAAAAAACAACTCAGCCTCAAAAAAAAGTCTCGACCATAATATGGCCATCCTCATCAATACAGAATATTTCGCAGAGCCATAATCTTTGACAGAGAGACATGACCATGAGAGACAGTATGCCTGTAACACTTATTTATATACTGAACCAAATTAAAAACTTCACAATCCTAAATGTTTTACATTTTGACCAGTTATCATTGTGGGCCCTTATTGTGTATTTAAACAGTAATGGCCAAGTATTGTCTTCAGATAGCGTCCGTTTTTGTGCAGGTGAATCGATCAAAATCATGTGCACAGCACTATAGTGGCAAAAGTGGTTATTGACGTGCAACTGGTCACGTGGCCATAATACCGTGTTTTAAGCCATACTTGTTAGCAGTCATTAACAAAAAAAGAAAAACACAAGAAAACAAAAGTCTTTGCGGCCATTTGTCATGCCATGCCTTTCAAATGTGCAACGTGAACGTGCCATCGGCATGTTGCAGACGGGAACGTCCGTAGCTGAAATGGCAAGGACGATGGGTTGTAGTCGACGGACTGTTTATGATTTACAGACGCGTCTACAGCAAATGGGTACCTACCCTGCCCTCGGCCAGGTCGACCACGTGTGACGTCACATGCAGTGGATCGTCAGATTGTCTTACGTCACCTCCGTAACCGATTTTTGACGGCTTCATCAACCAGAAATGATCTGTTTAGGGGTACACTGAGCGCGCAAACTGTTCGAAACCGTCTAAGAACTGCTCACCTTCAAGCACGCTTCAAACATTTTTTGCACCTGTCTGGAACATTCTTTCCTAATGGGTGCGTTTTACCTATAAAAAGGGAGTCTTATGGGTCTGGGGTCACCTGTTTCTGTTTTGTGATGATGTAAGTGAGTGTGTCCTAATTCTGACCTATTTCTGAGGCAACCACTGATCTTTGTGATTGGAGAAATGCCACCGCCTCACCAACGATGTCCATGATGAAGTATCGTCTGTCTTCCGTCAATCAGGTGCGCCTATAACGCACCTTCAGCCTGGTGACTGTCATTCGCTTCAGCCAAATCTCATTGAAAGTGGTCATGCGTTGCTTCTTGATGTACCATACCAATAGCTTGTTCTTACAGTACCTTTAATCTTAGCATGTTATTTGTCACTGTCCAACGGTTTGGATGTGAATGACCTGTACATCGTTCCTTAAATACATATCTTTGTTGGCTGGCATGCTGCAAGTGCTGCATAAGTTTCACTTCAAACTCAAGTTATTGATAAATTACTGTGCATTACTCAAAAACTGTTGTGGTTGTGTTTGGGCGATTGATTGTCAACCATTTTGAATTACTACTTGCGGTGTCCAACTTTCAGTTTGGTAACGTTTCTTTTTTTTCGTCAGTTTACAACGAAACTTATGCTACTAATGTCCATCATCCACAATCTCAGTAATTGAAAATTACGATCCTCCAGTAGATGCGTACAAACATGTCAAGTAAGTTTGTTTTTGCTACACATGGTGTAAAAAATGGTCTTTTATTCTTTATTTTATAAACATGCTTTATTATACTGCTATTTTCATTGTTCTGTTTCAAAATCACCTACATATGCTCAGTTATTATGTTTTAGAGAACAGTGATTAAATTTTAACATTATTTCCATAGGTTGAATTTGAAACGTGCTGTAAAATGAATCTCAGCTCTCGTGAGAAGAAAAAAAATCTCAGCCCCTAAAAATGAAAAAAGCCCCCTATGTTTGAAACATTCAGTTTGAAATGTAAAATGAATGAATGTTGTGCTATTAATATATTCCAATTAAAGAATATATGAGAATAAAGTGCTGAATAAATGATTAGAAACATATATTTTCATTGTCTTGTTTAAGGTCTGTAACGGTTAATACAATCCTGTTTCGGACATCATTACTTCAAAAAATAAATGGGTACGGCTCCTCCAAATTTGGGTACGAGTCTGCAAAATAAAGTACGAATGCTCCAAAACAGGTACGAATCTGACGAGAATTTTAAGTACGTCTTAGCCATTTTCGGTGGGTACGAATCTCCGTGAGTACTGATAGTCTGATATCTAGTGAAATGTGAATTGAATGTTTGAATTGTATAATGAATAATTATATATGGGGTTTACTGAATTGAAAATGCGCAAAATGTCGAATGTCGGACAGATCGGACGGGCATGTGAGGTACGGGCTAGCCATTTTCAGTGGGTGCGCATCTGCATGTGTACGGATCGTCTAGTATCTATGTTTGACATTTCTTCGCATGCATTAGTTAACCAATTTGAAACACGATACGGTTATACCACTTTGAGGTATAAATTAGATAAGAAAAAGGAAGATATGTTTTGATGTATGTAATATGAGAAAGAAAATATGTCGGGCCTTTCATGCAAGCGGTTATATATAGCTGTTATATTGAAGATGAGCGTTTCTTTTAATGTCAATTGTGAATTACCAGAGAGCACATACAGTCAATTCTGAAAGTAGAATAACTATACCGGACTAGATTTGACACAGTAATGGGTCATGTGTTTCTTAGAAGCGGTTCGTTTCAAGAAGCACAATCCCACATTTCGACTTTGTTAACCGTATAATTTCTTTGATTAAATTTGAAAAATTACTTCATTTTTCTAATGTAATATGATGAAGTATTGAAGATGGTCCGTTTGGGTTATAGCTTGCCCGACGCTGCGTCAAATCCCTACCAAGCGAAAACGGCACCAAATAGGCGGAAAAGGTACCCTGATCTTGTGAAAACTGCACCTTTTTACCAGGCGACAACGGCACCGCACCTTCACGCTTTGTTTATATACTTTGTAGTAATCATTATAAAACCTTAACTAAGTACATAGTCGGGTGCGCCTTTCTTTATAAACAATATATCTAAGGTATTGTGGACTATTTGACAGGCTACATTGTTGGGCCAATGATAAATTGTATCGCTTTTCAATTTTACCTTTCAGTATATAGAGATTATTTATTCGACCATGTGAAACAGGAGTTTCGTACTGAATCATTAGGACACGCATGCGAGAGTAATAATTTCTTTATACCCAATATAAAGGAATTGGCTATTGGAGAAATACCGGGTACTAAAGTTTCCTGAAACAAACAACATTTTACGTTATATATCTATCTACAGCAACACATTTGTGGTAGAATCATTACCTATGGATATATATTATGTTTCATGTTGACATTTTATTGTTTTAAAGTGTGTCATAACAGTGTGAATATATTATAATATTGTAGTCATGTACATGATGTGATGTTAGACTGTAAATGTTTGTTTCCCTCGCGGTTGACCTACTTTTGTGCTTACAGAGAGAGAAATTCAGACAAGTGCTAAACTGGTGTCTTCGATATTCACCATATGTTTTATTTTTTAGATTTATTTATGCATTTAGGGTTTTAGGCACTGCGAGGCACTGCGAGGGTTATTAACCTACTGAAAAGTACAGTGTATTCCAAAATGAAAAGACTATTTCGATTCTTTTACTATGTTTGGAACACTTTTCAGGATCGTAAGTATACTGAAGTGCAGATGCGGCTACAGTTTGATGCTGTGGATCACCATTTTCTTGTAAGAAAGATAGTTGGAAGGATAGTAGCATTCTGGCAAAATATCCCATGTTGCACTGCGTCCGATTTGTTGATATTCATTGCAGTCATACCGAGGACAGAGAAGGGCACCTGTCATGTTTCTTGAAGATGACAGGCTAAGTTTTATGTTTTTTTTGTTTACTGATAGACCATTTGGACATATCCTACTGAAACACCAGGGTTTTTTTTAAAATTTGATTGGGCGCCACTATGTAATCACAGGGCTAAGATGTTGCCTTCCTCACACAGGCTTCGGTTGGAGGCATTCTCACGCCTACACTGAGGAGGCCCAGGGATTCAGAACCGGTTGGCAACATGCCATAGTCACCACAGATCCAACGAAATGTTACTCTTTGATAGATAAATACACAATGGACGTTAATACTTGATAGCTTGTGCTGTTGCATTTGGATATGGCCAGTGAGAGTAAAAGACCACCGAGTACCAAGAGGCAAGTTCTACGTCGGAGTCGGACCTGTGTTGTCAGTGCCTCACACAGAAATTCTCTCAATTTCGAGCCGAAGGCATTCGAACAAAGTGTTGCAAAATCGAGAGAAAATTCCCCTGAAAAGAGAAGCCCTCAATCCACATGTCAGGCCCTGAAACATGCAGTCTCGGCCTTGACTCGACTTGATGACTTTGTGTCGGAAAAACTGGGATTTGGATTTTTCTCCGATGTATACAAAGTAAGTAGTCACAACATTGAGGTAGATTTTTACACCAACTATTTCCATAATCAGTCTTAACAACACTAATGCAACACATTTCAGCTGTTTATAGAATCCTTGGTTATTCTTTTTTTTCATGTTGAGATGTTTAATAGCTAATTGTCACTAGATCTAGTTAATGGCACTATTCTTTTGAGAGGGAAACAAATATGTACTCAAAATGTATATATGTATATATGTATATATATATATGTATACACACTGCCAAAAGAAAGAGAAGTATGTACATTTAGAAGAGATGTTTACAATGTGTACCACTTGATGACAAAAACTAACGATCAGTCAAGTGTTTCTACGGAGTGTCTTTATTCTAATCATGATATTCACATGTTTTCCAAACTTGACACGGTTATCCTGCCACTGCAAATGGTGCAATTTTGGGGGTGCATTCTAAAACAGCACTGATTTCTTCGACGAAAACAGCTACTAATTGTCGGGTGAAAATGGCACGTCTATTTTTAATAACATAAGAACGGTATGTAGTAAATCCTCCGTCTTCAATGTTTCATGGCATTTCAGGACATTGTGAATAATTGTGACAGCACCCTGTTAGGCCTCTTAAATACAGTTTCAGCTTGACATTGAGTTAATTTCAGTTAGCATGGTAAAGGTACTTTTAAAGCTTCAAAGAATCTGATGTTTTCAGAATAAGTTTTGTTGCGCCTCCAAATCAGAATGGAGGCTAATTTCTAATATAATGTTTTAAGGCGATTAACATTTCACAATTATTTTGTGTTTGCAAGTGACCATGTGAGTTTCAGTACTCAGGTTAAAAAAACAAGGTGCCATTTCCGCCAGGCAATAGTAGCCTTTTTCGCTTTAGGCAATGTGCCGTTTTGCTGAGGTGCTGTTTTTGCTGTAACCCCATCTTGTGTCATGTATCTATGACGTCTAATGTGATGAGTTTTTGAGCGTTGGTTCACACAACATAACGGGTGCAGGCTAAAACGGCACCGATTTCTCTGGCGAAAACGGCACCGCATTTGGCGAAAACGGCTACTATGTGTCGGGCGAAAACGGCACCTCTATTTTTAATAATGATAAGAACATTTTTGTAGTAATACATATGGTTTATTTACATGGTCACAGTTATCACAGCATGTTGTTGTTTTCTGACATTCTTCTCTCATGCAACACATCGAAAGGCCATTGTGAATAATTGTGATCTGACAGCACCATGTTAGGCCTCTTAAATACAGTTTCAGTTTAAATTGAGTAAAGGTACTTAAAACTTCAAAGCGTATATTGTTTTCACATTAAGTTAATTGCGCCTCCCAATCAGTCTGCGAGTAAATTGGAGTAGGGGTCTAATTTCTTACTTGTTTTATTTCACAATTTCACAATTATTTGTGTTTGTAAGAGACGACGTTAGTTTAATTTCTATTATTTTTCTTCAAAGCATCTCATGATTTCACAATAAGTTGTGTTGCGTATAAGCTAAGTTGGATTATAGTTGAAGTAGAGGCTAATTTCTAATGTAAACTTGTTTTAGCATCTCACAATTATTGGTGTTTGCAAGTTACCATATAAGGTCAATAGCACATATTTGACCAAGGTAAAAAAAATAACAATGTGCCGTTTTCGCCAGGCAATAGTAGCCGTTTTCGCCAATCGGTGCCGTTTTCGCCCAGTAACGTTTTGCTGAGGTGCCGTTTTCGCTATAACCCCAACATAACAGTATGTTTGTTTGTGCATCGAACCAATCTAATGCCTCTTGAATATGAGTAACTCTTCATAGATTAACCAACATGTATGCTATTCATGTTTCTTTTGTCGGTGAGTATATGTATCTAACTACATGATCTCCACAGAATGTACTTGTTGCTAATCTGGGATAAGAACGGTGATACAGTTGTGTATCCCATTCTGTCTACCGTGGGACATCTTTTGCAATAAATCAATGTAGGTCTTTAATGCAGGTTTAAGGGGGTTGTAAACTTGTACCTTTCTGTCACAAAACCAGCCAATGAATTATTGAATACACTGTCCTTCATCATTTCATGCGTACTCATGACTTGAACATCTGATGCCCGGAGCTGTTTTCTGTTTGCGTAAATCGGCTCACTCCTCACCTATCATTCTATATCTAATACTTATATTCACTGTTCATTACACTGTTAATGTCTTTGTCTCCCCACTTCTACAATCACTGTCACCTGCAGTCTTCAATAGACAGGCAAACTGGTGGAGGCTTCACATATTGAGATGGTTTCTTGACGAACAATTTTGTAATCCGTTATGCGCCTAGCTCTAACTGACAAATGAAGTTCTATTTTAAATCTACTGCATACACACTTTGCATATGACTTAAGGTGTGGTCTTTGTCTTGCTTCAGATAGTCTGTTTTGACCAAAAGTGGTCCATTTTACATGTGTCAAAAATGTGTCACCATATTCAGCACCCAGCACCTGTAACAGTGTAAGCACACCTTAACCAACTTCTAGTTCTAGAAGAAACAGGAAATATTCTTTATCAACTCTCAAATTACACATGACAACCCATTTTGTACACATCTTTTTCACATGAAACAGCTGAGTAGATGAAGGTGCATTAAAGGGGCACTGATCTAACGGAATTCCCTGGACTGGTTGTTGCCTTTGTTATTGTTTTTTCCCTGTGAGTACCCGGATGATACGCAACGCAACTGAGCGTGACCAGAGACTGGGCTACCGTCTGCAAGGACAGCTAAATAAACTTGGAGGCTGGAGGCAATATTTGTTTTACGCATTTTTGCATAAACACTGATTGGTTAACCGTGATCTATAAAGATTTCGACAAAGGGCGCATGTTAATTAATTTCTTCAACCTAAACAAACAGACAAAAAGAACGGCGGAGCTCATCGGATGTCGTCATTTGGAAATACCCCAGATGGTCATAGTTTAATACTAAAAAAGGTATCCATGCAGTGAATGCATTTTCGGATTTCGGATTGCGTCGATAATACGATATCTACTCCCTTGTTGTCATCCACGTTTTCTCGTATAACCCTACACTTGTGTATTTGTCGTCATTCACTTGATGCTCAGTTAATGAATTTATTACAGGTACAATTAGTGGTAGAACCACTTAGATTACCTGACAAAGGTTTCCATTTGGCATTTATTGTGTCTGGGGTAATTATTCAATCTAAATCCAGGTTTGAAGTGAGGTGAAATGTGTGTTATGTAATATGCACGTGGCAGACCAGCAAGAGGTGAATGAACAGTTGATTTCCTTTTTTTGTGTAAATCAATGGATCGTTCCTAGTCATCAAAGGATTAACAGAAAATACGTTGATTGATTAATCACTGTTATCTTGCACAGTGGATATGTCAAAAGTGAGTGTTTACATGTCTAGGTTTACTAAAACAAAGGGAATACACTCATATCATGGCGTGAAGTGCCGATGTAAAAACAACATACTTTGTTCAAAGGGTTAACTGATTATACGTTGATTGATTGATCATTGTTATCTATCACTCAATGGATTTTTTAGGAACTGTGGACGTTATGAAAATAGTTGTCACGTGGGCTTTCTCAGCTGACCCTTGAGACTTGACACCTATGTGAAACACCTGAAACAATCCAAGTGATCAGTTGAGAAACGAACACTGGTTAAAATATCCCAAAACGATATATAGCTTTTAAAATATGTGATTGTTACAGAGACACGTGACATCGAATAAGTTTCTTTGTACAGCTGCAGACGAGTGGGATATTGTTCCTTTGTGTGGATATTCATGGATACATTCCTCAAACAAGGAAGCTGCCTAAAATTTATACACATAAATTTGGTAGGTTGTAATTATGGTATTTGCATTTTGTTTTCCTTCATTTGCTGTAGCATTGAACCGATTCGTCCTTGTTCCTCTACGTCTTGGTTGGGAAATTCTTCAATGCGCGATAGACGTTGTTTTCACAGTCCTTTTCCTTTGTAAGCATGTATATATTACCTTCAATTTGTAAAATGTGATTCTCTCAGGCAATTTATAAAATGTGTAAATATTTCAGTCATTTTGACTAAAAAATCTGTCCAGATTGATTAAGACGATCAAAAGGGCCTACAAACATCACAACTGATTATTATGTAGGATTAGAAGCCAAACAACATAGAAATGTACTTTTCAACGTAACATTTTCAGTTTCTTGGTGATGACATTAAACATCAAAATTTTTGGAATTCGTTATCATAATAATACAGATGGAAATGTTTTTCAGTCACTTTGTAAAATAACTGAATATTTAGGCGTTTAATAAATTTGAAAATGTTACACATTTTGACAGTAAAAAAATATACACACTATATAAAAGCAATGCTCACTTGAAATATTTTCTTTGTATTGCAAGTCAAAATAGTGTAAACGAAAATCGCAAAATTACCAAGCAAGTGTTTTATCAAAACTTAGTCACCATTACCGATGCTACCCATAAAGATACCTACATTTCCTTATCATCTCAAAAACTGTATTTCATTTTGTTGATCAATGTGACCATACGCCCTTATTACTACCCATACAAGTGACTAATGCGCTTACGAATGGCGCAGCAGAGGTCGCGAACTAGTCTAGATTTCTGCTATACATCCGGGTACTCACTGGGAAAAAACAATAACAAAGGCAACAACCAGTCCCGGGGAATTGCGTTAGATCAGTGCCCCTTTAAAGTCACAGGATCCATGTTAAAAGTAAGGAAATAGGGGGTCCCTAGATTTGAATTGTATGGGAACAAACCTCAAGGGCCACCCCTATAAATTTGAACAATGGAGATAGAATACACTGGATAATCAAGGATGCACACAGCTTTTGAATTGGATACTAAAAAATCTATTTACAAGAAGGTATAAACTTCTGTATGTAGGTTATTTTTGTATCTGTATTTTTGTGGTACATGTCATGCTGCCTACCCTTTGTATCATTACGCTATCATGCTAGGTGATCGACAATAAACTAACACTGTACATTTGTCATAGAGCAGCCCACAGATCCTGTTAACAATGCTGGCAACAGTTAGTGACTGATATTATTTAGTATATTCCTACTCAACAAGGAAGCGTTATGCTAAACTTGTCACTCTGACTGAGTATAGGGGAAGTGGAAGGTCTATGTTACTCATTGTGTTCATATGACATATTGTTACACTGTGCTGAAATACAGATACCTTTGAGGGGTTGTAATAACACATCAAGTTTTGCAACAACTTGGACATGTCAGTAGCACTGTCATTGATGTGTTCCAGTTGTGTGATGTGGAAGCCTGTCACATCAAAGAACTAACATATGTACAAGCAAGGCCTGGCAGTGATGATTCCATCTTCAATATTCTTGACAATGTTGCTATCAGGTCTTCTGTTTCATGCTTTGGACACTGTTACTGACCAATGGGATAGTTGAACAAGGCTATGTTAATTAGATATGGTCATCATCAAGTGCTGCAAGGATCATGATAAGCTTTATAGCCACTGTCATATAGCTTCAATTTTAGTGTCTCATTATATAACACACAATCAAATTATTCTCAGTTCAATCTTGCCTTTGTTGTTACGGGGTAGAATATGTCTTCAGCAACCCATGCTTGCCGTAAAAGGTAACTGTTTGTTGTGCGAGGCGACCCATAGGATCGGGTGGTCAGGTTCACTGACTTGGTTGAAGCATGTCATAGATCACAATTGTTTGGAATGATGCTCATGCTATCAATCACTGGATTGTCTGGTCCAGATTTGATTATTTACAGACCACCGTCATATAGCTGGAATATTGCTGAGTGCAGCGTAAAACAAGAAACCAATCACGGGCATCACCAGGGTATGAACCATGATTAAGGAATCAAGGTACACAACTGTGCACATGGAATTGTGGTACCTTCTTGGTGACCCATCTCACTGATTAAGAACACAAAGATTTTCAGCATATCTTAGCTCCGTCTTAACATATGAATGTGTCAACGGAGATAACACAGAATAGTTCATGGGCTCTTGGTGGACCTCATGGTGGGGAATTCTGTACTTCAGGATTAGTTGAAGTCTACATGGTGGTTGATAATTCACTATGTTTTAAGACCCTGAGAAAATAAGCATATGTTTCAGGTAACATCTCAGGTGTTCAGGTGTTGTTGTGTTCCCTGTGCAACTCCTAACAGTTGTGTATACAAAGTTGTACATGATGCAGAAATGTTCGTCCAGTACGATAAAAAAAAGCATAGCATCCCAAGTAAAGCACAATGCTATTCATCATACCAAATTCTTGATGTGAAATTTTAAAGTTCCTGTATATTAAACATAGTAATTAAATCTTACAGCATTGTACAGTGCAGTACACCGCACCATTTCAGTACTTTACCACTGTTTACAGGACCTCGTATTTCCTGTGACGTGTTTGGACCCTTGAAATGAGTATTTGGGGTACCCTGGACCCCTACTTTGCAGGTGAAGGTAAAACGCTGGTATATATAGGTGGTCCATATCGTTTTACAGCATAGTTGTAATCAATTCATGACCAAAACGTAGCAATGCAGCCAAGAAACATGAACTAGAAGTTACAGATAGAGCATTGAATAACAAACAAAAAATGTAACCTTACATCAGGTGGCCTATAGATGACTGCAAAAGAGCCACAATATGTTATATTATATAATGATGGAAATGAATTAGGGAAGAATGAAAAATAATGGAAATTAATCTCTCCTCTCAGTACATTTGAGTGCGCATACAAATTCAACATGTCAGAATCATATGTTGAGATGCATATTTGGTAGACAAGGCTAGGAACCCATGAAAGTATATCATTTTACTGTGTCTGAGACTAAGTGTTCCCGTATTCATCTCCATCAGTATATTTATGATATTTAATGAATATGTGGTAAAGATTCTTGAACGTTTTAAGTACTATTAATTATACTTTTATGCCAAACTTTTAACACAACAGATGATGATTTCAGTGTATGCAGTTGATATGCCTCATCAGTCAAGTGCGTATTGAATGCAGTAGTTAACATGATGGTTAGTGCTGATCTCAACAGAATATAACGATCCCCTTCATTTTAATTTAGGCAGTAAGATTAAATCAGCTAGATTATGTAAATACACATCTATTTCGTCAAGTTAAACACGCTTTATACAAACCAGAAAGCTTTCTTAACCATTAACAGATTTTGGTTGGTAGAGAGATAAATCTTTAAAGAATAACATGTATTACCATGACAGGGTTTGATGATGGTTACAGAAATGAGAAATATTTCAGAGTGGCAAGTGAAGTTAATGGTTAGTTGGGGTACCAGGAATACCATTATAGTTTTACAGCCTGAGCAATTATGTACCTAGGCTGTGGAGTCTCAGGTACCTCTTGTAGTTGTAGAAACAATGCCTTCCTACCTACAAGTAAGTGGATGCATGCGGGTATGACATGTTTGATCAACTGTACCATTCTGGAGAATTTAATGTTAATATATGATTGCAGTCTCAAGTCATCAAGTCTCAAGTGTGATTTGAGGGCTTGTGCCTCTTGCTAGTACCCCTTGCTTATGCATCTTACCGAGGCAAGAGAGTTAACTGACTTTAGTCCAGTTTCTACCCTCGCTGAACTAGGCTGGAATTACTGGGCTCGATCGTAGCGCCACCAGTGGCTATTACCAGTTATGTCCCTTCTGAGCCTCTCCTATGGACCAATCAGATTCCAACCCTCATATCACTTGCGTTTACTTCACACAAAATGGTGGCGCCAAGTCCGGACGATCTGATCGATAATCTGATCTATATTGTGATAAAACATGTCTTACATCACGAAATGCATCAAATCACGTGAGCACCTTGATTAAAAACGTGAAAAGATTTGGAAAATATCTGCTGACAATGAGTTGGCGGTGCACATGTTTTGCAAATCCTGCAATCGACCAAAACCTGCTATAGACTGTCTTCCATCCATGTTGTCTACTGTGGCCTCCCTTCTTCCCCACCTGCTGTAGACTCTCTTCTACCCATGTTGTCAACTGTGGCCTTCCTACTGCCCCACCTACTGTAGACTGCCTTCTACCCATGTTGTCTACTGTGGCCTGCTGTAGATTGCCTTCTACCCATGTTGTCTACTGTGGCCTTCCTTCTGCCCCCACCTGCTGTAGACTGTCTTCTACCCATGTTGTCTACTGTGGCCTTCCTTCTTCCCCACCTCCTGGAGACTGTCTTCTACCCATGTTGTCTTCTGTGGCCTTCCTTCTGCCCCCACCTCCTGGAGACTGTCTTCTACCCATGTTGTCTACTGTGGCCTTCCTTCTTCCCCACCTCCTGGAGACTGTCTTCTACCCATGTTGTCTTCTGTGGCCTTCCTTCTGCCCCCACCTGCTGGAGACTGTCTTCTACCCATGTTGTCTACTGTGGCCTTCCTTCTTCCCCACCTACTGTAGACTGTCTTCTACCCATGTTGTCTACTGTGGCCTTCCTTCTTCCCCACCTCCTGGAGACTGTCTTCTACCCACGTTGTCTACTGTGGCCTTCCTTCTTCCCCACCTGCTGTAGACTGTCTTCTACCCATGTTGTCTACTGTGGCCTTCCTTCTTCCCCACCTCCTGGAGACTGTCTTCTACCCATGTTGTCTACTGTGACCTTCCTTCTGCCCCCACCTCCTGGAGACTGTCTTCTACCCATGTTGTCTACTGTGGCCTTCCTTCTTCCCCACCTCCTGGAGACTGTCTTCTACCCACGTTGTCTACTGTGGCCTTCCTTCTTCCCCACCTGCTGTAGACTGTCTTCTACCCATGTTGTCTACTGTGGCCTTCCTTCTTCCCCACCTCCTGGAGACTGTCTTCTACCCATGTTGTTTTCTGTGGCCTTCCTTCTGCCCCCACCTACTGTAGACTGTCTTCTACCCATGTTGTCTACTGTGGCCTTCCTTCTGCCCCCACCTCCTGAAGACTGTCTTCTACCCATGTTGTCTACTGTGGCCTTCCTTCTTCCCCACCTACTGTAGACTGTCTTCTACCCATGTTGTCTACTGTGGCCTTCCTTCTGCCCCCACCTGCTGGAGACTGTCTTCTACCCATGTTGTCTACTGTGGCCTTCCTTCTTCCCCACCTCCTGGAGACTGTCTTCTACCCACGTTGTCTACTGTGGCCTTCCTTCTTCCCCACCTGCTGTAGACTGTCTTCTACCCATGTTGTCTACTGTGGCCTTCCTTCTTCCCCACCTCCTGGAGACTGTCTTCTACCCATGTTGTCTTCTGTGGCCTTCCTTCTGCCCCCACCTACTGTAGACTGTCTTCTACCCATGTTGTCTACTGTGGCCTTCCTTCTTCCCCACCTGCTGTAGACTGTCTTCTACCCATGTTGTCTTCTGTGGCCTTCCTTCTGCCCCCACCTGTTGGAGACTGTCTTCTACCCATGTTGTCTACTGTGGCCTTCCTTCTTCCCCACCTACTGTAGACTGTCTTCTACCCATGTTGTCTACTGTGGCCTTCCTTCTTCCCCACCTGCTGTAGACTGTCTTCTCCCCATGTTGTCTACTGTGGCCTTTCTTCTTCCCCACCTACTGTAGACTGTCTTCTCCCCATGTTGTCTACTGTGGCCTTCCTTCTTCCCCACCTGCTGTCAACTGTCTTCTACCCATGTTGTCTACTGTGGCCTTCCTTCTTCCCCACCTGCTGTCAACTGTCTTCTACCCATGTTGTCTACTGTGACCTTCCTTCTTCCCCACCTGCTGTCAACTGTTTTCTACCCATGTTGTCTACTGTGGCCTTCCTTCTTCCCCACCTGCTGTAGACTGTCTTCTCCCCATGTTGTCTACTGTGGCCTTCCTTCTTCCCCACCTGCTGTCAACTGTCTTCTACCCATGTTGTCTACTGTGGCCTTCCTTCTTCCCCACCTGCTGTCAACTGTCTTCTACCCATGTTGTCTACTGTGACCTTCCTTCTTCCCCACCTGCTGTCAACTGTTTTCTACCCATGTTGTCTACTGTGGCCTTCCTTCTTCCCCACCTGCTGTCAACTGTCTTCTACCCATGTTGTCTACTGTGGCCTTCCTTCTTCCCCACCTCCTGGAGACTGTCTTCTACCCATGTTGTCTACTGTGGCCTTCCTTCTTCCCCACCTGCTTTCAACTGTCTTCTACCCATGTTGTCTACTGTGGCCTTCCTTCTTCCCCACCTCCTGGAGACTGTCTTCACCCATGTTGTCTTCTGTGGCCTTCCTTCTGCCCCCACCTGCTGTAGACTGTCTTCTACCCATGTTGTCTACTGTGGCCTTCCTTCTTCCCCACCTGCTGTAGACTGTCTTCTCCCCATGTTGTCTACTGTGGCCTTCCTTCTTCCCCACCTGCTGTCAACTGTCTTCTACCCATGTTGTCTACTGTGGCCTTCCTTCTTCCCCACCTCCTGGAGACTGTCTTCTCCCCATGTTGTCTACTGTGGCCTTCCTTCTTCCCCACCTGCTGTAGACTGTCTTCTACCCATGTTGTCTACTGTGGCCTTCCTTCTTCCCCACCTACTGTAGACTGTCTTCTACCCATGTTGTCTTCTGTGGCCTTCCTTCTTCCCCACCTGCTGTAGACTGTCTTCTACCCATGTTGTCTACTGTGGCCTTCCTTCTTCCCCACCTGCTGTCAACTGTCTTCTACCCATGTTGTCTACTGTGACCTTCCTTCTTCCCCACCTGCTGTCAACTGTCTTCTACCCATGTTGTCTACTGTGGCCTCCCTTCTGCCCCTCCTGTCTTCTACAACGACTCCATTGTAAGTAGGACAAGGTCATATTCATAGCAGCTAACTAGTGCACTATATTTGATGTAAACACATTTCTGCTAACACTACTGCAAACAAGAACATGGAAGGAATTGAGATGCTGACAAGCTGTTAGGCTGTCCATGATATGCCTGACTTGAGATTGATTGTTACTTCATTATAATTCACCCTGGTGTCACATCATGTATTCATTGTATATTGCCAGGACCTGTAGAGCAAACTACCTGCAACACCCTGACATCAGGGCAGCATGTGGGGCAAACTACATGTAACACTCTGACATCAGGGCAGCATGTGGGGCAAACTACCTGTAACACTCTTATGTCAGGGCAGCATGTGGGGCAAACTACCTGTAACATCCTGACATCGGGGAATAATGTGGGGCAAACTACCTGTAACACTCTTATGTCAGGGCAACATGTGGGGCAAACTACCTGTAACACTCTGACATCAGGGCAGCATGTGGGGCAAACTACATGTAACACTCTGACATCAGGGCAACATGTGGGGCAAACTACCTCTAACAGTGACGTTAGGGCAACATGTAGGGAAAACTACATGTAACACTCTTATGCCAGGGCAGCATGTGGGGCAAACTACCTGTCACATCAGGGCAGCATGTGGGGCAAACTACATGTTACACTCTGACATCAGGGCAACATGTGGGGCAAACTACATGTAACTCTCTTTTGCCAGGGCAACATGTGGGGCAAACTACATGTAACACTCTGACATCAGGGCAACATGTGGGGCAAACTACCTGTAACACTCTTATGTCAGGGCAGCATGTGGGGCAAACTACCTGTAACACCCTGACATCAGGGCAGCATGTGGGGCAAACTACATGTAACACTCTTATGCCAGGGCAACATGTGGGGCAAACTACATGTAACACCCTGACATCAGGGCAGCATGTGGGGCAAACTACATGTAACACCCTGACATCAGGGCAGCATGTGGGGCAAACTACATGTAACACTCTGACATCAGGGCAGCATGTGGGGCAAACTACCTGTAACATCAGGGCAGCATGTGGGGCAAACTACATGTTACACTCTGACATCAGGGCAACATGTGGGGCAAACTACATGTAACTCTCTGACATCGGGGCAGCATGTGGGGCAAACTACATGTAACACTCTTATGCCAGGGCAGCATGTGCTGTGTACACCTCAAACGTCTCACATAGATAGTGTTGCTGTGTACACCTCAAAGGTCTCACGTAGATAGTGTTGCTGTGTACACCTCAAATGTCTCACGTAAATAGTGTTGCTGTGTACACCTCAAATGTCTAACAAAGTTAGTGTTGCTGTGTACACCTCAAAGGTCTCGCATAGTGTTGCTGTGTACACCTCAAAGGTCTCACGTAGATAGTGTTGCTGTGTACACCTTAAATATCTCACGTAGATAGTGTTGCTGTGTACACCTTAAATATCTCACATAGATAGTGTTGCTGTGTACACCTCAAAGGTCTCGCATAGTGTAGCTGTGTACACCTCTAAGGTCTCACATAGATAGTGTTGCTGTGTACACCTCAAAGGTCTCGCATAGTGTAGCTGTGTGCACCTCTAAGGTCTCACATAGATTGTGTTGCTGTGTACACCTCAAATGTCTCACATAGATAGCAGTGTTTGCGTTTACAGCGTCCCATATACAAAAATGCGCACTGAAAAAATAGTACCAAAAAACGAACCTCCACACGTCCCCTTATGCGTTTTTTCATTTTGAGAAAAGTTCACTTCACGCATAACTTATTGTTTTGTTTCGTGTTTCTCTCGCTCCCAAAACCAATGTGATAATGTGTATCCAATTTTCACTGGGTTCCGGTGCTAGCCAGATTTCGGTGTGAACGCAGGAAACTGAGAGGTATCTGATGACGTTTCTCTTCCATGTCGTGTCCGTAATGTCATCGCTGATAGGTTTACAAAACGGAAATAGAAACCTAAGCCAATCGCAGACCTTGTTAACAGTATTTTGTCAATGTCAAGGACTAAGGTCGAAATGGCATTGCCGAAACTTTGTCGAAAGAAAAAATAGGTTTCAAGAAAGTTTGCTTGAAGAGCCAATATACTCTTTCAACACTGTAGGCCAGTACACTGGCCAAGAAGCCTCGAGTCCCCAGACACCGCAGGCTGGTAGACCGGCCAAGTCGTAGTCACATCAAAATAAAGGGTAGATCTATATAATTTTTTTAACCTACCTGTCATATCATTCATTTATTAAATCTATCACATTTCACAATGTCTGAAATACGTATTCCATTTCACTTTATCATTTTTTATCAATAGATTAAATGATTCCCTATTTCCCGCGATGTTATTGAAAACAAAATTCTCGGACACACACTTCGACAACGGGTCCACATCGAACATGTCAAAGAGCAAAATAAAGACGTTCCAATGAATTTTTTAAACCTAGTATACAAAGTAATACATAAAATCAACCAAAATATATCTAAAAGTTGTCAAACTTACAGCTAAGTTATTATTTCAATCTTTTCATGCTATCGCGTGTAGTGTAAATCAAATGACATCTCGGCTTTCGTCGCCTCGATTTCTTGGCTCCAATATGCCTGAAAAAGCTTTGTCACAGCTCCTAACCTAGCACGATACATACACGAAGTTCCATGTTTTTAATATAGATCGCAAATTTCCTGCTTGAAACGTTCAGAATATAAAAAAAACTTTTGTCAAAATCTTTCATTACACATGTGCCAATGCTGTAATTTGATTGACAGCCTTAGGTCATGTACTCTAGTTTGACCAATCACCACCCTCGTAGCAGATATCGGCAAGAAAGCACGTTACAGCTACGAAAAGACTGGGCGAGGTTAGTAGATGAAAAAATAAACTTTCTAATACGAAGCTTCGAAAACGGACGTATTTCTTCATGTTACTGACAGCCGCTGGTATCAAGAAATTGGTGATGATAGATACTATTTACAATTATTTATAAAATACTTTTCCGATGAGGTAAACAATGAAAATAAAAATGAAATATGTAAGTGGATTTTATGTTTGTTTATATTTGACAAAAATCGTCAAATTTTCCCTTCCTTGGTCCTCAATCTGGTCGTTTGAATGTGTAAGCTTACATTTATTTTTATTTACAACTTACTTAAGTTGTAAATGCTTTATTTAAATATTTGATGAACATATGTATAAACAGTAGGATTAGACCTTTCAAATGGTGTATAACATGTAGTTGCAAAGATGTTTTACTAGACTAACATTTACTGACACTTAAAGATTTTAACCACACACTTATTCATGCTCAGAATGGCCTAAAGTTCACCATTTCAGGTCCATATTTATCAAAATTATCAACACTGGATTGTGTTGCTGTGTACACCTCAAAGGTCTCGCATAGAGTTGCTGTGTACACCTCAAAGGTCTCACGTAGATAGTGTTGCTGTGTACACCTCAAATGTCTCACATAGATAGTGTTGCTGTGTACACCTTAAAATGTCCCACATAGATAGTGTTGCTGTGTGCACTTCAAAGGTCTCACATAGTTTTACAATGTACACCTCAAATGTCTCGCATAGATAGTGTTGCTGTGTACACCTCAAATGTCTCACATAGATAGTGTTGCTGTGTACACCTCAAAGGTCTCGCATAGTTTTACAATGTACACCTCAAAGGTCTCACATAGACAGTGTTACAATGTACACCTCAATGTCTCACATAGATAGTTAGGCTGTGTACACCTCTGTGCCTAACTGCCCTGTGTCACATAGACAGTGTAGCTGTGTACACTCATCGCCACCTTTTTACTGTCTACATCTCACTATTGTATCCAAATAATCTATTGCACTTCTGTTTTTGTTTGTAGGAATCAAGTGAGAAAGTGAGAAACTACTCTATACTCAGGCACATTGAAACCTTTAGTTGCTTCACTTCCATATTGACATGTTAATTCATCAGTAAACAAAGAGTTTGGATATATAACTAAGGAGTCCTATTCATAAAGTAGCTGAAACCAAAATCCCTTGCTTTTATTTTTTGTGTCATGTCTGTGACAAGTGGGATGATTGTATGGAGATGTTGGGAGATGTGATTGGAGTGAATGTCAATATTGTGTGAACACCACACAAGCTCACACACACCACAGCGTTACAAACACGATATCATTGTTCATGTTGGCATTGACTAGATTCTCACTTGGTCGTTGGGATTGTTTCTCCTGACATCATTCATATATACTACTCAAAAGAAGTTAAGGATCACCTGATTCTTTCATATTACAATAGTTAATCTCTCATGCCATGACAGATTAACATTACCAATATGAAAGAATCGGGTGATCCTTAACTTCTTTTGAGTAGTATATATATGCTGAAAGCTGTGTTGAAAGTTGATGAACAAAGTTCCAACATGTTCAATAAGTGTCATGAAAGTTTTCTTCGCATGATATGCATAGTTATAGGAACATTATCTTTGTTACTAGAAAACACGCATGATTTGTTGTTTCTTTCAGAATTTGGGCCCCAAATACAAACCTGTATGGCTTATGCTTGCCTAGCATGTGGAGGAATTATGTGTCCATGTTATGTGTGTTACCTGGGGGGCAGTCGTGTTTGTGGGGTGGGCAAGTAGGTGGCACTGTCAGGCCAAGCTGTGTACTTTAACAAACAGACACAATGCAGTTTTCATTCTCCATTGGAACAGGTAGAGCAAGCAAACATTGACAAATGACTCAATTACACAGTTCTTTTGTCCCATAATGATACAGGGGATTCCATGTTTGTCAAATTTAAACTAAAGGATATCGTCTTCCTTTGAGCGTGTTGCCAAACGTTGGTTACTCATGAATGCGTGTAGAGGGTCAACAGGATTAAGGGATGTGGGGTCGTGCTTCAAGCTACAGGTCTTGGCTAACTGAAATTGTGCACTAGTCCTGCTTCAAGCTGGGGGACTGGGCTACCTGAAATTGTGCACTAGTCCTGCTTCAAGCTGGGGGACTGGGCGACCTGAAATTGTGCACTAGTCCTGCTTCAAACTTTGGGACTGGGCTACCTGAAATTGTGCACATGTTCTGCTTCAAGCAGGGGGACTGGGCTACCTAGAGTTGTACACTAGTCCTGCTTCAAGCTGGGAGACTGGGCTACCTGAAATTGTGCACTAGTCCTGCTTCAAACTGGGGGACTTGGCTACCTGGAGTTGTGCACATGTCCTGCTTGAAGCTGGGGGACTGGGCTACCTGGAGTTCAGCACATGTCCTGCTTGAAGCTGGGGGACTGGTCTACCTAGAGTTGTGCACTAGTCCTGCTTCAAGCTAGGGGACAGGGCTACCTGGAGTTGTGCACTAGTCCTGCTTCAATCTGGGGGACTGGGCTACCTGAAATTGTGCACATGTCCTGCTTCAAGCAGGGGGACTGGGCTACCTGGAGTTGTGCACTAGTCCTGCTTCAAGCTGGGGGACTGGGCTACCTAGAGTTGTTCACATATCCTGCTTGAAGCTGGGGGACTGGGCTACCTAGAGTTGTGCACATGTCCTGCTTGAAGCTGGGGGACTTGTCTACCTGAAATTGTGCACATGTTCTGCTTCAAACTGGGGGACTTGGCTACCTGGAGTTGTGCACATGTCCTGCTTGAAGCTGGGGGACTGGGCTACCTGAAATTGTGCACTAGTCCTGCTTCAAGCCTGGGGACTGGGCTACCTGAAATTGTGCACTAGTCCTGCTTCAAGCTGGGGGACTGGGCTACCTGAAATTGTGCACTAGTCCTGCTTGAAGCTGGGGGACTGGGCGACCTGGAGTTGTGCACATGTCCTGCTTGAAGCTGGGGGACTGGGCTACCTGGAGTTGTGCACATGTCCTGCTTGAAGCTGGGGGACTGGTCTACCTGGAGGTGTGCACTAGTCCTGCTTCAAGCTGGGGGACTGGGCTACCTGAAATTGTGCACTAGTCCTGCTTGAAGCTGGGGGACTGGGCGACCTGGAGTTGTGCACATGTCCTGCTTGAAGCTGGGGGACTGGGCTACCTGGAGTTGTGCACTAGTCCTGCTTCAAGCTAGGGGACAGGGCTACCTGGAGTTGTGCACTAGTCCTGCTTCAATCTGGGGGACTGGGCTACCTGAAATTGTGCACTAGTCCTGCTTCAATCTGGGGGACTGGGCTACCTAAAGTTGTGCACTAGTCCTGCTTGAAGCTGGGGGACTGGGCTACCTAGAGTTGTTCACATGTCCTGCTTGAAGCTGGGGGACTGGGCTACCTAGAGTTGTTCACATGTCCTGCTTGAAGCTGGGGGACTGGGCTACCTAGAGTTGTTCACATGTCCTGCTTGAAGCTGGGGGACTTGGCTACCTAGAGTTGTGCACATGTCCTGCTTGAAGCTGGGGGACTGGGCTACCTAGAGTTGTGCACATGTCCTGCTTGAAGCTGGGGGACTGGGCTACCTAGAGTTGTTCACATGTCCTGCTTGAAGCTGGGTGACTTGTCTACCTGAAATTTTGCACTAGTCCTGCTTGAAGCTGGGGGACTGGTCTACCTGGAGTTGTGCACTAGTCCTGCTTGAAGCTGGGGGACTGGTCTACCTGGAGTTGTGCACTAGTCCTGCTTGAAGCTGGGGGACTGGGCTACCTGAAATTGTGCACATGTCCTGCTTCAAACTGGGGGACTTGGCTACCTGGAGTTGTGCACATGTCCTGCTTCAAGCTGGGGGACTGGGCTACCTGGAGTTGTGCACATGTCCTGCATCAAGCAGGGAGACTGGGCTACCTAAAGTTGTGCACTAGTCCTGCTTGAAGCTGGGGGACTTGGCTACCTAGAGTTGTTCACATGTCCTGCTTGAAGCTGGGGGACTGGGCTACCTAGAGTTGTGCACATGTCCTGCTTGAAGCTGGGGGACTTGGCTACCTAGAGTTGTGCACATGTCCTGCTTGAAGCTGGGGGACTTGTCTACCTGAAATTGTGCACTAGTCCTGCTTGAAGCTGGGGGACTGGGCTACCTGGAGTTGTGCACTAGTCCTGCTTCAAACTGGGGGACTGGGCTACCTGAAATTGTACACATGTCCTGCTTGAAGCTTCGGGGACTGGGCTACGTAGAGTTGTGCACATGTCCTGCTTGAAGCTGGGGGACTGGTAAACCTGGAGGTGTGCACATGTCCTGCTTGAAGCTGGGGGACTGGGCTACCTGGAGTTGTGCACATGTCCTGCTTCAAGCTGGGGGACTGGGCTACATGAAATTGTGCCCTAGTCCTGCTTCAAGCTGGGGGACTTGTCTACCTGAAATTGTGCACACGTCCTGCTTGAAGCTGGGGGACTGGTCTACCTGGAGTTGTGCACATGTCCTGCTTCAACTGGGGGACTGGGCTACCAGGAGTTGTGCACATGTCCTGCTTCAAGCTGGGGGACCTGGCTACCTGAAATTGTGCCCTAGCCCTGCTTCAAACTGGGGGACTTGGCTACCTGGAGTTGTGCACATGTCCTGCTTCAAGCTGGGGGACTGGTCTACCTGGAGGTGTGCACATGTCCTGCTTGAAGCTGGGGGACTGGGCTACCTGGAGTTGTGCACGAGTGCTGCTTGAAGCTGGGGGACTGGGCTACCTGGAGTTGTGCACTAGTCCTGCTTCAAGCTAGGGAACAGGGCTACCTGGAGTTGTGCACGTCCTGCTTCAAGCTGGGGGACTGGGCTACCTGGAGTGGTGCACCAGTCCTGCTTCAAGCTGGGGAACCGGGCTACCTGGAGTTGTGCACTAGTCCTGCTTCAAGCTTGGGGACTGGGCTACCTGGAGTTGGGCACATGTCCTGCTTCAAACTGGGGGACTTGGCTACCTGGAGTTGTGCACATGTTCTGCTTGAAGCTGGGGGACTGGTCTACCCGGAGTTGTGCACATGTCCTGCTTGAAGCTGGGGGACTGGGCTACCTGGAGTTGTGCACTAGTCCTGCTTCAAGCTGGGGGACTTGGCTACCTGGAGTTGTGCACTAGTCCTGCTTCAATCTCAGGGACTGGGCTACCTGAAATTGTTCACATGTCCTGCTTGAAGCTTCGGGGACTGGGCTACGTAGAGTTGTGCACATGTCCTGCTTGAAGCTGGGGGACTGGTAAACCTGGAGTTGTGCACATGTCCTGCTTGAAGCTGGGGGACTGGGCTACCTGGAGTTGTGCACTAGTCCTGCTTCAAGCTGGGGGACTTGGCTACCTGGAGTTGTGCACTAGTCCTGCTTCAATCTCGGGGACTGGGCTACCTGAAATTGTTCACATGTCCTGCTTGAAGCTGGGGGACTGGGCTACATGAAATTGTGCCCTATACCTGCTTCAAACTGGAGGACTTGGCTACCTGAAATTGTGCACATGTCCTGCTTGAGGCTGGGGGACTGGGCTACCTGGAGTTGTGCACATGTCCTGCTTGAAGCTGGGTGACCGTTCTACCTGGAGGTGTGCACATGTCCTGCTTGAAGCTGGGGGACTGGGCTACCTGGAGTTGTGCACATGTCCTGCTTCAAGCTGGGGAACCGGGCTACCTGGAGTTGTGCACATGTCCTGCTTCAAGCTGGGGGACTGGGCTACCAGGAGTTGTGCACATGTCCTGCTTCAAGCTGGGGGACTGGTCTACCTGGAGTTGTTCACATGTCCTGCTTCAAGCTGGGGGACTGGGCTACCAGGAGTTGTGCACATGTCCTGCTTCAAGCTGGGGGACTGGTCTACCTGGAGTTGTGCACATGTCCTGCTTTAAGCTGGGGGACTGGTCTACCAGGAGTTGTGCACATGTCTTGCTTGAAGCTGGGGGACTGGGCTACCAGGAGTTGTTCACTAGTCCTGCTTCCACCTGGGGACATGGGGTTCAATGTGTTGCTATGATGTTACAAGACCTCCCTCACTGTTTCCAGAAAGATTAGCCTAGCAGAAGTCTACTATTGGGGTGATCGGGATAAGGAATATCACATGTCAGAGCAGGACTGGATACACATGAATCATTGAAGAACTGTGGGGGACTGGATACACATGAAACATTGAAGCACTATGGGGGACTGGATACACATGAATCATTAAAGCACTATGGGGACTAGATACACATGAATCATTGAAGCACTATGGGAGACTAGATACACATGAATCATTGAAGAACTGTGGGGGACTAGATACACATGAATCATTGAAGAACTGTGGGGGACTAGATACACATGAATTATTAAAGCACTGTGGGGACTGGATACACATGATTTATTGAAGCACTATGGGGGACTGGATACACATGAATCATTGAAGAACTGTGGGGGACTGGATACACATGAATCATTGAAGAACTGTGGGGGGACTGGATACACATGAATCATTGAAGCACTATGGGGACTACATACAAGTGAATCATTGAAGCACTTTTTGGGACTAGATACACATGAATCATTGAAGCACTATTTGGGACTAGATACACATGAATCATTGAAGAACTGTGGGGGACTGGATACACATGAATCATTGAAGAACTGTGGGGGACTAGATACACATGAATCATTAAAGCACTATGGGGGACTAGATACACATGTGAAGCACTATGGGGACTAGATACACATGAAACATTGAAGCACTTTTGGGGACTGGATACACATGAATCATTAAAGCACTATTGGGACTGGATACAAATGAATCATTAAAGCACTGGGGGGACTGGATACACATGAATCATTGAAGCAGCGCAGGACTTGATACACATGAATCATTGAAGCACTGTGGGGGACTGGATATAGATAGATCATAGTAGCAGCGCAGGACTGGATACACATGAATCATTGAAGCACTGCAGGACTCGGTACACCTAAATCATTGAATGAGTGTGAGACCTTATACACTTTAAGCAGTGCATGACTGGTTACAGACTAATCATTGAACCACTGCAGGACTCTGTACACCTCAAATCACCTGAGTGTGGGACCTTATATGCATATGAATCATTGTAGCACTGTGGGACTGGATACACATGAATCTTTGAAGCACTGAAAGACTTATTACTTTTACTCTTATTACTTTTGTTCTTCCAGGTACATATATATGTTTTCTGCCGCATAGCATTTTGTTCACCTGATGAAGGAGTATGTATATACTCCGAAATGTAGTGTTCTTCATAATAAAAAAGGTTGACATCCACAAAATTCTCTTCCTTACATGTATCACTTCTAAATGCCTTTCAAACACTTGAATACATAGGAATCATTAAAGCACTGTGGGAGACTGGATACACCTGAATTTTTGAAGCAGTGTGATGGGATATACATGAATCTTTGAAGTAGTGCAGGACGGGGTACACATGGATCATTAAGCACTGCATCTTTGAAGCAGGACACATTAGGAATCATTGTCCTGAAACATAATCCAGAAGCAGTAACTGACATTGCTCTGTGGCATAGTATTGCCCATTGGTAGTCTAACTTCAATGCAGATACTATATCATGATTATCCCCTTAGCATGCTTACTGCTTTGGTTGGGGTGAGCCAAAATGTTTTCACTATTAAACTTTGAGTAAAAAATTGTCAGTATTCATTAGGTCCCTTTATATCTTCAGACGCATCAAATTCTGATCTGTTGTCACTGTTCTGGGTACCCATCTTGCGGCCATCTTTCTCATGTGGAATGTGTCAGTTAAGATGGTCTGTACTGAGCCCATACTGTCAGTGGTATGCTAATTGTCAGTCAGCAATAACCATGAGGTAGACAGCCTCAACTTTGGGTATCTCTCAGATGACCAGTCCAAGGTTCATCTTCTGTGCTACATTGGCCTTAAATATCGAGAGCAGTCATCCCAAAGCATGCTTTTTATATCTTTGTGTTTTCTTTGGTGACATGCAATTTTTATGAAGCTCATTTATGAGTTTTCTCTATTTTTGCATATTTTCATATACTTTCTTCAAGACAACTATACATGTTTTATGCAGACTTGACATGACAAATATGTGAATTTACTACAATTGAACAATAATTGTAAAGAATACTATCATTTGTTAGATTAGATACATGAAAAGCTAGTGATATTTTGTAAATAAACATGGCACAGAAAATGTATAACATAAAAAATCAAATAATTTTTCAAAATTTAAATAGTATAATAGCAACCCTGACTTTTGTGTTGTAGGCTTGAAATTTAGGGCAGCTTGTGTTTGCGGTGTAGGTTCTAACACCGTTATAAAGCAAGTGATATTACTTGATAACGGTGTTAGAACCTACACCGAAACGTCGTTCTTAATGGTAATAAAGAAGTTGTTCATCCATAAATTCTTATCCTTACTTACTTACTGCAGTATGCATGTTGGAGAAAAATGTGTTCATTAATCTCCAGACTAGGAGATCTCAACAGTAGACTTGTCCATTGAAGATATAGATGTCAGATTTTCTTGTACAGTACGTGTTTGTTTTGTTTATCAGGTGACCCATCGCATGACAGGCCAGGTGATGGTCCTCAAGATGAACAAGCAAGAGAGCAATCGGGCCAACGTCCTGCGAGAGGTCCAGCTGATGAACCGTCTCGCTCATCGTAACATACTCAGGTAAGCCACACTCAACCCCCAGTCCTTCCAAGCCTTTCTCTCCAACCAATGTACATCAGTAAGCCTTTCTGTCCAACCAATGTACACAGATAAGTCTCTCTCACCAACCAATGTACATCAGTAAGCCTTTCTCTCCAACCAATGTACATCAGTAAGCCTTTCTCTCCAACCAATGTACACAGATAAGTCTCTCTCACAAACCAATGTGCATCAGTAAGCCTTTCTCTCCAACCAATGTGCATCACTCAGCCTTTCTCTCCAACCAATGTACATCAGTAAGCCTTTCTCTCCAACCAATGTCCATCACTCAGCCTTTCTCCCCAACCAATGTGCATCAGTAAGCCTTTCTCTCCAACCAATGTACATCACTCAGCCTTTCTCCCCAACCAATGTGCATCAGTATGCCTTTCTCACCAACCAATGTACATCAGTAAGCCTCTCTCACCAACCAATGTACATCAGTAAGCCTTTCTCTCCAACCAATGTACACAGATAAGTCTCTCTCACAAACCAATGTGCATCACTCAGCCTTTCTCACCAACCAATGTACATCAGTAAGCCTCTCTCACCAACCAATGTACATCAGTAAGCCTTTCTCTCCAACCAATGTACATCAGTAAGCCTTTCTCTCCAACCAATGTGCATCACTCAGCCTTTCTCTCCAACCAATGTACATCAGTAAGCCTTTCTCTCCAACCAATGTCCATCACTCAGCCTTTCTCCCCAACCAATGTGCATCAGTAAGCCTTTCTCTCCAACCAATGTACATCACTCAGCCTTTCTCCCAAACCAATGTACACAGATAAGTCTCTCTCACTAACCAATGTACATCAGTAAGTCTCTCTCACCAACCAATGTGCATCAGTAAGCCTTTCTCACCAATCAATGTACATCAGTAAGCTTTTCTCACTAACCAATGTACATCAGTAAGCCTTTCTCTCCAACCAATGTACATCAGTAAGCCTTTCTCACCAACCAATGTCCATCAGTTAGCCTTTCTCTCCAACTAATGTGCATCAGTAAGCCTTTCTCATCAACCAATGTTCACAGATAAGTCTCTCTCACCAACCAATGTACATCAGTAAGCCTTTCTCTCCAACCAGTGTACATCAGTAAGTCTTTCTTACCAACCAATGTACATCAGTAAGCCTTTCTCTCCAACCAATGTACATCAGTAAGTCTTTCTCTCCAACCAATGTACATCAGTAAGCCTTTATCTCCAACCAATGTACATCAGTAAGCCTTTCTCACCAACCAATGTCCATCAGTAAGCCTTTCTCCCCAACCAATGTACATCACTCAGCCTTTCTCTCCAACCAATGTACATCAGTAAGCCTTTCTCACCAACCAATGTACATCAGTAAGTCTTTCTCTCCAACCAATGTACATCAGTAAGCCTTTCTCTCCAACCAATGCGCATCAGTAAGCCTTTCTCTCCAACCAATGCGCATCAGTAAGCCTTTCTCTCCAACCAATGTACACAGATAAGTCTCTCTCACCAACCAATGTACATCAGTAAGCCTTTCTCTCCAACCAATGTACATCAGTAAGCCTTTCTCACCAACCAATGTCCATCAGTAAGCCTTTCTCCCCAACCAATGTACATCACTCAGCCTTTCTCTCCAACCAATGTACATCACTCAGCCTTTCTCTCCAACCAATGTACATCAGTAAGCCTTTCTCACCAACCAAAGTCCATCAGTAAGCCTTTCTCCCCAACCAATGTTCACAGATAAGTCTCTCTCACCAACCATATACAACAGTAAGCCTTTCTCCCCAACCAATGTCCATCACTCAGCCTTTCTCTCCAACCAAAGTCCATCAGTAAGCCTTTCTCTCGAACCAATGTCCATCACTCAGCCTTTCTCTCCAACCAATGTACATCAGTAAGCCTTTCTCTCCACCCAATGTACATCAGTAAGCCTTTCTCTCCAACCAATGTCGACACTCAGCCTTTCTCTCACCAACCAATGTACATCAGTAAGCCTTTCTCTCCAACCAATGTACATCACTCAGCCTTTCTCACCAACCAATGTACATCAGTAAGCCTTTCTCCCCAACCAATGTCCATCACTCAGCCTTTCTCTCCAGCCAAAGTCCATCAGTAAGCCTTTCTCTCCAACCAATGTCCATCACTCAGCCTTTCTCTCCAACCAATGTACATCACTCAGCCTTTCTCTCCCCAACCAATGTACATCAGTAAGCCTTTCTCTCCAACCAATGTACATCACTCAGCCTTTCTCACCAACCAGTGTGCATCAGTAAGCCTTTCTCTCCAACCAATGTACATCACTCAGCCTTTCTCTCCAACCAATGTACATCAGTAAGCCTTTCTCTCCAACCAATGTACATCACTCAGCCTTTCTCTCCAACCAATGTGCATCAGTAAGCCTTTCTCAACAACCAATGTTCACAGATAAGTCTCTCTCACCAACCAATGTACATCAGTAAGTCTTTCTCTCCAACTAATGTACACAGATTAGTCTCTCTCACCAACCAATGTACATCAGTAAGCCTTTCTCACCAACCAATGTCCATCAGTAAGCCTTTCTCTCCAACTTATGTGCATCAGTAAGCCTTTCTCACCAACCAATGTTCACAGGTAAGTCTCTCTCACCAACCAATGTACATCAGTAAGCCTTTCTCCCCAACCAATGTCCATCAGTAAGCCTTTCTTACCAACCAATGTACATCAGTAAGCCTTTCTCTCCAACCAATGTACATCAGTAAGCCTTTCTCTCCAACCAATGTACATCAGTAAGCCTTTCTCTCCAACCAATGTACATCACTCAGCCTTTCTCTCACCAACCAATGTACATCAGTAAGCTTTTCTCTCCAACCAATGTACATCACTCAGCCTTTCTCACCAACCAATGTACAGTAAACTACAGTTATAACGAACACGCTTATATCGAACTTACTTTTTGGTCCCGACTACTTGCTGTAGTCAAGCTGTATATGTACTTATAACGAACTACGGTTATAACGAACTAAAATTAGTAGTCCCTTTGAGTTCGTTATAACCGTAGTTTACTGTACATCAGTAAGCCTTTCTCACCAACCAATGTACACAGATAAGTCTCTCTCACCAACCAGTGTACATCAGTAAGTCTTTCTCTCCAACCAATGTACACAGATAAGTCTCTCTCACCAACCAATGTACATCAGTAAGCCTTTCTCTCCAACCAATGTACACAGATAAGTGTCTCTCACGAACCAATGTACATCAGTAAGTCTTTCTCTCCAACCAATGTACACAGATAAGTCTCTCTCACCAACCAATGTACATCAGTAAGCCTTTCTCTCCAACCAATGTACACAGATAAGTGTCTCTCACCAACCAATGTACATCAGTAAGCCTTTCTCTCCAACCAATGTACATCACTCAGCCTTTCTCTCCAACCAATGTACATCAGTAAACCTTTCTCTCCAACCAATGTACATCAGTAAGCCTTTCTCACCAACCAATGTACACAGATAAGTCTCTCTCACCAACCAATGTACATCATGAAGTCTTTCTCTCCAACCAATGTACAGAGATAAGTCTCTCTCACCAACCAATGTACATCAGTAAGCCTTTCTCTCCAACCAATGTACACAGATAAGTCTCTCTCACCAACCAATGTACATCAGTAAGCCTTTCTCTCCAACCAATGTACACAGATAAGTCTCTCTCTCCAACCAATGTACATCACTCAGCCTTTCTCTCCAACCAATGTACATCAGTAAGCCTTTCTCTCCATCCAATGTACATCAGTAAGCCTTTCTCACCAACCAATGTACACAGATAAGTCACTTATAAGCCACAGGTACAGTGGGTGTCGGGTATTACTGAACAGCTACCACTATATCTTAATTTGTGGCAGTTGTGCATGAAGTTTTTCATACTAGCCACAAAGAGAAACACAAATACAGATGAAAAACACAGTAATTAGTAAAATGAATTGTGTGTGCTGTGTTTTTTTACGTCATTGGTTTCGGCATGGCCAGGTGCAACATGTTTGTGCATGTCACCTCAATACACTACGTGAAGCACATGAATGTCAAAAACTGCAGTCGTTGTGGGAAGCTTACTGTAAAACGTGAAAATTAATGCGTCTCCAAAAGAATGCGACCGCTGGCCCCTAGCCAAAAATGCGACTCAATATGAATGCGACACCCCCTCCTCTCAAGCATCAGTGGATTTCTATCTAAACAAAATGTCCTCTGTCAGGTTTACAGGAGAAACCTCACCTTAATCCAACCTTACATTAATCCAATCACACACCACATAGCACCGCTTATTAGCGCTGGGTAGAGTACTTCAGCTTAAAGAATCGTGTTGGGTGGCGTCTGTCTGGACTTGCAGGTGTGATCAGTGATGACGCTTGTACTTGTAACAAGTGCTGCTCAATAAATAGTGATGTGGAATACATAGTTGTTTGTTTTCAGCATATGTCTAAGTTGGTATTTTTGCTATCCAAAATGTCTTATTGTTGATATAAATGCGATGTTTAATAATGCGAGGAAAGACCACACGCATTTTTTGCATTTAATTCACGCTCGCGTTAATTTCAAGATTTACAGTATTTGTTTGACGTTTAATTGTTCAACGTCATGGTGGCTGCACATTTCCATTGCCACCAAAACATCATTTAAGCACTGTTGAGACGTTATCAGAACAATAATGAAGTTGCCCACGTGCAGGACGTCCACACATCACAACCAAGACAGGACAGATGGATACAGGTGATCCATCTACAGAACAGGTTCCAGACTGCAGTGACCACTGCTCAGGCCATTCCAGGAATTTGGCGTATCCACCCCAACACAGTCAGGAACCACTTACATCATGATGGGATACAGCCGCATCGTCCTGCCATATGACCTATCCTGAACAAAACAGATTTAACATTTAAATTGCGAGGGAGGTCAGGGTATCGACAGACATCTTGGGAAGCATTATGCTCAAGCCTGTGTCATGGAGAGGGATCGCTTTGGGGGTGGTTCCGTGATGATTTGGGGTGGGATAAGTGTGCGTCAAAAAACCCTTGTAGTTGTTGTTCAGGGCAATCTGACATGTGTGGGCTACAGAGATCAGATTCTCAGACCAGTGGCCCTTCTGTTTCTTCAACGTCACTGCCCAGGTTTGACGTTCAAACAGGATAATGCCCGTCCTTAGGACGGCTAAGGTTGCTATGGCTCTTCTTCAACAGCATAATGTTCAAGTACTGGCTTGGCCTGCAAATTCCCCAGATGTCTCCCCTATTGAGCATGTGTGGGATTAAAATGGAGCGACGTCTACGGCATGAACCAAATCTACCAGATAACGTTTGTGAATTGGCAGCAGAGTTGCAGAGAATATGGCAAGCGATTCCACAAACCTTCCATGCCCATTTCATAGATTCTCTGTGCGGCGATGCAAAACTGTTATGGCTGCTCACAGTGGGCATACCTGTAACATTGTTGCTTGACACCTGCCTTGCATTTGGACCCGTAACAGTAATGTCATGAACATTAAACATGCTGTTCTGCCGTCTCCTAATGATCTCAATATCCACCTAGTAAAGTTTACATGGAATCTTTTCATTTTAACAATGCAGGGTGCATAGAAGAACAGACTTTTTTAGTGTTAAAACTTTGTACAATGTAGATATAGCATAAATTAATAATGATAAAATTGTTTATTAAAATGTAGGTAGGACCCATTTTGCCTACAAAGAATGAATGAATGAATGAGTTTCTTTATTTCCTCCAGAGTTGAATCCGAAGATTTTACATGGGCAAATACATTATTTACAATACATCAATGAAATTACTTGACTATATACAATGAAATCATGTTTTACACTGCTATGAATAAATAATTTACAATGTACATTTTGAGAGCAGTAAGGTGTCTAGTAGATATACATAAGGTGTTTCTTTAAATTCCATATGAAGTGGCAGAAAGACATTATGATGCTTTGCCAAGTATCGTAATCAAGTTCGTTAGTCAAGTCATGGACATCTGCACCAAGAAAGAATGAAAGCATATCATCATCTTCAAGCACATCTATTTTCACGTATACATCTACATCAAGTTTATCAATCAGGCATGAGAAGAAATTTTTTCTGTCAGGCATAAACATTTCACAGTGTAAAATAATATGGCAATTATAGTCATAGCAATGTCTATTACAATGGTTACATTCTTTCGACACTTTTGCTCTTGATCCGATTTTAATACAAAGTTGCAGGGGTTGTCTTAGATGTGGATAGAGATACATTACATTATAAAGAACATGCATTTGTAAACGTTTATGAATTTTATGGTATCGTGAAAGAAAGTCTCTCTCTCCAGATGTACTGTTCATTCTCTGATAGACGTCTGATTACAAGAGCTCGCCAAGCCGATTTAGTTGGGAATGAACCGCTATCAGTATATCCCTTTATATAGTTATCCAAATGGTATTTTTTACAGTGTATAGAAGGATGTTGCATATGCTTACTGGACAGCTAATATTGACAATAGCGTTGATAGCAATGTGAGCACAAGATAGGTCTTTTGTTATTGAGTTACAATCGTTCTTGCAGAGCCTTCCTAATAATTGTAGTCTACATTTATCAATGTAGCCATTCATTGACCACATTCCCAAGTTAGAAATAGACGAATCAGTTGGATGTCTTTTACCAAATCCTTGTATATGACAGGCAAAGGAACGTTGTGTACATTCAATCATTTCAAGTTCTTTACCGTATAAGGCTGGTAACAATTCACATCCATAATAGCTTGTAGATAAAATCATTCTTTTCCATATATTGACACATGCAACTGGGTGGAGGTCGGAATCGTTGAGGCCGAGTGATCGTAGTGAATTAACACATTTTCTTGCTTTTGAGCAACATGTCATGATTCTTTCTTTACAGGATAAATTACTGTTTAGTCGGAAGTGTCAATTATTGCATCGCCAAACTTGTAGGTTACTTTATTATGACGCTGGCGTGTTTTGCAGAATACAAGTGAATTACTCTTGGAGGCATTATAGGTGAGTCTCCATTTGTTGGCATAATAACGTCTGTACATCCGTATGTCTGTCCGTACGTCCCACCTGTTTGTTGCCGCGATATCTCAAGAACTAAACACTGGATTGTCTTCATATTTGGAACTACGGTGTATATACAGACTCTGCAGACACCAGTTGGTTTTGGTGACCTTGACCCCATTTTCAAGGTCACAGCAGGCAAATCTGCTTTTGGAGTTGGAAAACAGTGTTGCAGCGATATCTCAAGAACTAATTGCTGGATTGTTTTCATATTTGGAACTATGGTGCATATACAGACTCCGCAGACACCAGTCGGTTTTGGTGACCTTGACCTCATTTTCAAGGTCACAGCAGGCAAATCTTCTTTTGGAGTTAGAAAATAGTGTTGCTGAGATATCTCAAGAACTAATCGCTGGATTGTCTTCATATTTGGAACTATAGTGTATATACAGACACCGCATACACCAGTCGGTTTTGGTGACCTTGACCCCATTTTCAAGGTCACAGCAGGCAAATCTGCTTTTGGAGTTGGAAAACGGTGTTGCCGCAATATCTCAAGAACTAATTGCTGGATTGTCTTCATATTTGGTACTATGGTGTATATACAGGCGGGGGACATTTCGTCACTTTGTGACAAATACTTGTTCACATATAAGGTCATTTATGAAAACAAGAAAGAACCATGCTGACATAACTCGACCTTGCCCAACACCTTGTTTAATGGGTAACTCATCACATCTTTCTCCGTTGAAGGATATAAAAGCACAGCTATCTGTATAGCCCATTTTGCCTACAAAGTCATTCCATTGCTATTTTAAGTGTCTGTGTGTGAAACAATACAGGATTAAAATATGAATTCATATGTGTAGGTGTGCATCGCATATCTGAGAATATTTTCAATGCACCAATGTATTGGTGAATTGTGACAACACTACTATGTATGATCTACAGGAGTGAAATGCCATCTCGCACCCTTCTACTATTTTATTCATGCTGGCTTTCTCTCTCTCTCTCTCTCTCACACACACACACACACACACACACACACACCACACACACACTAAAAGATAATACTTTTTGTTATCTTGCCTGGTGTGCTCAGCATTAAGGGGTTATTAAAACAAGAACTGGTCAGCTCAGAGTCAGTATACTATAAGTTGTAGCAGGATCACAAGGGGAACATGGAGTTTAATGCGTCCCGCGTTAGGTTTTTTAGGGACACATATATCCCAATGTACCTCTTGTGATCCTGCTACAATGAACATTCTTATTGACATGTTTTAATATGACATTGTAAAATAATTCAAACAAATTCATAATTGATAGAAAACAGCTGTTCGATTGAGCGGAAGTTAGCATGTGCTATGCCACTTGAACTTTCACGTTCCCTCGCTATTGCGTCCCTCAATATAGCGCTAACTCGGTTACAGTGCACGGTAACGCATGGCTCCCAAAATTTACTTACATATTTAATAAACTCAAGTGACACAATGTTTTTCCCCTCAGCTGATGTTTCCACAATCGTGAGTGTGTGAACCTCGACGGTGACTGGTGCACTCCAATAAAATAATTCATCAAAGCTAGGCCTAACAAAGCTTAAAAAAGTATGCACTAGGCCTACCTCGAAATTCAAAGAAATGTAGTCAACTGTCCGTCATTCCATTTCCAAGAAGCATGTGGGGGCACGGGTGGCCCAGTGGTCTAAGGCGCCGCGATTCGCTGTGCAGAGTTGCGTCCCTTGGGCACTCCAGAAACCTATGATTGTGGGTTTGAATCCCGGTTTGCCCCAATTATGTTTCTAGGTTTGTCAGCACCATACCTGTGCTCGTGGGTTTCACCGAAGTGGTAAACGTCTGAGACCTGCATCACTTCGGGCTTTCCTCCCACATTTAGCTGACACGCCGTGATATGACTGGAATACTGTTAAAAGCGGCGTTAAACCCAACTCACTCACTCACTCCAAGAAGCATGTGCCATATATGGGAGTGATACTGCGATTTATCAATGAAACAAGCCAGGTTCTCATTGTTGACCTGCCTGACATCGAAGTGTATTAATCCCATTGGTGTAACTGTATGCAAATTATATTGCCAGTCTGGGACACTAGCAAAATATTACCCAATGAAATATCGTAACATGATCACATGATTACATTCTCGTGAAACTTGACCCAGTTCATTTTGTGTGCTCTACATGTCCATAGAAAACGTATATTACTCAGCTGACATCTAAACCTTACTTGGCATGGGCGTCGCGCAATGTATTTGCAAACCCCTGAATGCAACTGCAGCCTGTAGTGCTCATGGCGGGGTATAAGAGATTTATTCCCCCTCTGAGAAATTAATCACCCTCCAGGGCAGGTTATGCAGTATTTTATCAGATCTCATCATTCTGACATGGAGGTATGATAATGACAGATTGAAAAGAAAACAAGCAATAAGAATACATGATAATAAAAAAACATATTTACTGTAAAATGCTCTTTAAAGAAGTGAAATCACAGGCAGATCAATTATTGTAAGTACAAATAGAGGTCTTTACAGTCCGAAGAAGCCTTCTGAAATCAATATATGATCGGACTCATTGCAAGAAATTTGGCAGGCAATTCCAGACTCTGGAGGCCTCATAAATAAATGTATTTCTCTGAAATGTTGATGTTTTTACTGGGGTGATGTTTGCTGTAAACTCCTGCCTGAGGGAGCAGGTAGATTGCCTTAAATTATCAAATTGGGAATTTACATGGGTGACATATTGTTAACAGTTCCTGTGCCATATTCATTAGGTGATTTACATAGTGATAGTGCAAGCTAAAGACATGTACTAGGGCCTACCACAAACTTTTCAAACATGTGACAATACCCTATGAAGTAATTTGTTGTATTTTTTTGCAAGTCACAATGCCCTGTGATGTCAGGGGTCATCGAGTCAATCTCATTAAAATCAGATCTTAGTTCTCGCTACCGCTAAACAAAGATTTGAGGACATCCCATTACAGGTCACGTCAGCATGACCTTTCATCCAACCAATCAGAGCGTCGCTTACCAGATCCTGAAAGTGACAGTCGGAATGTGTTTTCTAATCATGCAACCTCGAAATATTTAACACGGGCTATTCCGAACGACAGTTACAGGTTTTATGATTATATCCATACATTCAAGGCCATCTATGAGCCATTCCAGAATGTTGTTTTGGTCAGTTTTAAATTTTTTAATCGAGAATATGTCAAAATAAGCGTCGTTGCCAGTTTGAAACTAGTGCCGTAAAGCTCGAGATAGCTGCCTTCTGATTGGCTAATGTCTATTTCATGTCAGTCATTTCATTGGTCGGTCAATGTTTGCGAAAGATCGTTCTGATGTGACCCGTAATGGGATGTCCTCAGATCTTTTGTTAGCTGTAGCGAAAACTAAGATCTGATTTTAATGAGATTGTCATCGAGTGTGCATAAGCTCCTCCCAGTGATCTATCATTATCCCCCGCCGCGCGAAAGCGCGAAGCGGGGGATATAGTATTCACGACTGTCCGTACGTCCGTCCGTACGTCCCACCTGTTTGTTGCCGCGATATCTCAAGAACTAAACACTGGATTGTCTTCATATTTGGAACTATGGTGTATATACAGACTCCGCAGACACCAGTCGGTTTTGGTGACCTTGATCCCATTTTCAAGGTCACAGCAGACAAATCTGCTTTTAGAGTTGGAAAACGGTGTTGCCGCGATATCTCAAGAACTAAACACTGGATTGTCTTCATATTTGGAACTATGGTGTATATACAGACTCCGCAGACACCAGTCGGTTTTGGTGACCTTGATCCCATTTTCAAGGTCACAGCAGACAAATCTGCTTTTAGAGTTGGAAAACGGTGTTGCCGCGATATCTCAAGAACTAAACACTGGATTGTCTTCATATTTGGAACTATGGTGTATATACAGACTCCGCAGACACCAGTCGGTTTTGGTGACCTTGATCCCATTTTCAAGGTCACAGCAGACAAATCTGCTTTTAGAGTTGGAAAACGGTGTTGCCGCGATATCTCAAGAACTAAACACTGGATTGTCTTCATATTTGGAACTATGGTGTATATACAGACTCCGCAGACACCAGTCGGTTTTGGTGACCTTGATCCCATTTTCAAGGTCACAGCAGACAAATCTGCTTTTAGAGTTGGAAAACGGTGTTGCCGCGATATCTCAAGAACTAAACACTGGATTGTCTTCATATTTGGAACTATAGTGTATATACAGACACCGCAGACACCGCAGACACCAGTCGGTTTTGGTGACCTTGACCCCATTTTCAAGGTCACAGCAGGCAAATCTGCTTTTGGAGTTGGAAAACGGTGTTGCCGCGATATCTCAAGAACTAAACACTGGATTGTCTTCATATTTGGAACTATAGTGTATATACAGACTCCGCAGACACCAGTCGGTTTTGGTGACCTTGATCCCATTTTCAAGGTCACAGCAGGCAAATCTGCTTTTGGAGTTGGAAAACGGTGTTGCCGCGATATCTCAAGAACTAAACACTGGATTGTCTTCATATTTGGAACTATAGTGTATATACAGACTCCGCAGACACCAGTCGGTTTTGGTGACCTTGATCCCATTTTCAAGGTCACAGCAGGCAAATCTGCTTTTGGAGTTGGAAAACGGTGTTGCCGCGATATCTCAAGAACTAAACCTCTCGATTGTCTTCATATTTGGAACTATGGTGTATATACAGACACCGCAGACACCAGTCGGTTTTGGTGACCTTGACCCCATTTTCAAGGTCACAGCAGGCAAATCTGCTTTTGGAGTTAGAAAACGGTGTTGCCGCGATATCTCAAGAACTAATCGCTGGATTGTCTTCATATTTGGAACTATAGTGTATATACAGACACCGCATACACCTGTCAGATTTGGTGACCTTGACCCCATTTTCAAGGTCACAGCAGGCAAATCTGTTTTTGGAGTTGGAAAACGGTGTTGCCACAATATCTCAAGAACTAATCGCTGGATTGTCTTCATATTTGGTACTATGGTGTATATGGCGGGGGATATTTCGTCACTCTGTGACAAATACTTGTCTCTACACGCAACGTCATTGAATACGCCCAGTGGTGTTGAGAGTTTTGAATATTTGTTTACTAAAAGTAGCCTGCGGTGGCGCATTTATAGCAAGCACTAGTTTACCAAAGCACTTTATTTTTATACATTTTTTTTTTCGTTTTTCTGGTAATTCAAGTGGCTAAATTGTTTTAAATGAGAACTAATATACATATGTTATTGTTTCGGTTCATTAATTTTCATTATTACGCACAAGAATGCAGTTTATTAAGGATATTATATTGGCCCTGAACACATCCAATTGTCACCAGTGTTAGGGTAGGTTACCCCGAACTCTATCCTTAGCCCTTGGTTCCCCTTTACGATCAATCACCCCTTTCCGATCATTAGGGTGAGGTACCCCTTTAGAGGCTATGAGATTACCCGAACTCTATCCTTCGCCCTTGGATCCCCTTTACGATCAATCACCCCTTTACGATCATTAGGGTGAGGTACCCGTTTAGAGGCTATGAGATAATCCGAACTCTATCCTTAGCCCTTGGATCCCCTTTACGATCAATCACCCCTTTACGATCATTAGGGTCAGGTACCAGTTTAGAGGCTATGAGATTATCCGAACTCTATCCTTAGCCCTTGGATCCCCTTTACGATCAATCACCCCTTTACGATCATTAGGGTCAGGTACCTGTTTATTGGCTATTATAGATTCTATAGTGGCTCCTAATATTCTTCACACAAAAACGTCAAATAAAAAGGATAAAATGGTTTTGTGTCGAATAGTTTGGTTACTGGAAACTGTCCTGGAACATTCACACAAGACACTTTCACTGGTTACATTTTTTCAGTACTGATTCAAAAGTGAACTCACCGTTGTGTCGTCACTAGCCATGCTCATGCTTCCCTCGTTCCTTACTCTTATCCACATCATCTTACAGTGTTCCCTACCACACCTTTCTGTCACAAAATCCACACGACATATTATTATATACCATGTCATCCATGCATACTCCCGAGTTTGATGTCTGACGTCTGACACCTGGAGCTGTTTTCATATCGGATCATTCCTCGACACACGGTATCTTGTAGATTACGGAATGGGACGAGTGTGCCAAATGGCATTGGGATCATTCGTAAGTGTCCGTAGACTAAAGTCAAGAGACACCATGCCTACCCGTAACCTTTGTAAGTGTCCGTCACCTATTCGACCCTTTTTGTCCAGTTCTATAACATTGTGGGCATGACTAGGTAAATTTGCACTTTGTTTCACCGTGTGGACGTAGCTCAGTCGGTTAGCTGTCGGGCTAACAATCCAAGGTCGCGAGTTCACGTCCAACGGATTCTCACAAAAACTGATTGCTTGTCTTTGAGACATGTGACCTATGACAGAGATCGTCCTAACAAGAAGTTGCAGTACTGTATTCTAAAGGTACTCCTGTACTAGATATATATTTATTCATTCTCAGACAATGGAGGTTCGTTTCATGGTATCTGTAAGTAACTTCATCATGGTTACTGTAAATAGTTGGTGTGATCTGCATGTCATTCAACACTCTATATCACAACAGTTCACTGATGTAACAATATTGAATGATTCTTTAGTAAAATAACCAGATTGTGTATTAGCATGACTAGCTAGCATACTTCGGTACAGATCTTGTTGATATGCTTTTTCTTCTGTTACATGCCAGCAGTAATGTCTTTGCTTTGTCACTGTTAACCTCTTCGTCATAAATCAGTCCTTGTATTCAACCAAAGACTTGTCAGAATTTGTCATCATCGATTGCTTGGTATTTCCGACATACAAAACAATTCTGCCATTTAAACTTGTAGTTTGTATGTTGTGTTGCAGGTTTCTGGGTGTGTGTGTTCATGAAGGCCAGCTGCATGCACTGACTGAGGTAGGAACCACGCAATGTACTTTAGTCACCAGTGTTCTCTGTAATAGGATTGTGGAGTATAGCATTTGAATCAATAGTTAAATAAACAGAATCTGCATCTCTTAACCAATATTAATGAAAGCAAAAAGGCTCATTTCTTGTGATGCTTCAGCCCAAAGGGCTTTGTGTGATCATGCTACGTTTTTAGGTGTTGTGTTTTTTCAATCTGTAGAATCTAAGTCCTTTCGCAAAATATTAAGAAAACACATGGGACAGAAAAAGTAACAGTAGAAAGTAGCAGGGCTCCAGATAAGACGTATGTGCGGATGAAAATATGCACGATACGGTGGGGGATAATTTAGAAAACGTATCAGATACGCATCGCAGAATACATGTACGGTCTAACATTCATGTATGGATATATTTAAAAAAAATATATCCTTGATTTCAAGCAGCATATTTTATTGAGTATAGTGTGCATGTTTTCCAGAAAACACTGTTGTGTAAAGGGGGTGCGCATTATACACATCCCCAAAGCAAAGATATTACTGTGAGCACATAACACCGGAAATACCATGACAAGAAATCGGTACTGAAATACGCAAATTAATCAGGTAATAACACTGTCTGGTTACAAAAAGTGTTCATTGTTTATTTGGACTTATGTTTGTAACCCATTTTATTTTTATTCAAATTTTATTTCAATATTGTTTACATTAATTTCGGCGAAATCATGTCGGTACAAGCGCAGGAGCCTTGACGGTGACTGGTTATATTGTTCCATACATAAAAAACTATCCGGTAATAGCGATCAGCTGCACCTATAGTCTGGAAGGTAATTTAAGGTATCGACGTTTACTACAATATCTGAAAAACTATCGGACCTACTCCAGTCAAAGTTGGTATGAGATTATTAAACAGTCATACATAACTGGATATTACATTTAAAGACAATCGGTGCATGAATGAAAAATCTGTCTATTTAGCTATCACTATATTTCATCAACAACCAGACCTGTTCGTCACAGGTGGAACGAGCATTCATTGAAACAGCCATCTGCATAATGCTACCCATGCGTCACAGGGCCATATGACACAGTTGAACCAATCAACTCAACTCGAAAGGGTGCACGGGAATCACGCACGCACGAATACAGTGTTAGGGTTGGGCGTCTCAAAAAAAAGATACTGAATACCTTAGGGTGGGGTGCGCATAATACAACAGACATACATGTTAACGAAAGAATGTATTATTCATTGTTTATTGACTTATTTAAACGAGATCGACAATGCTGTGGTGCATATCTAAAATGAAATACAAGATTAATCCATTAAATTGCATTCAGTACTCTGAGTGTACTCTTTAGTTTTGCCAGTACTCCTATATTGAAAAAAAAAGAGGAGTACGTACTCCTGATACTGAAAAATTATCTTGAACCCTGAAGAGCACATGGTCTCTTTACAACATACCTTCAATGTACATACATTTATTACAGTGCAGAAAGGGATTCTATTGTGATGTTGTGTTATGTTTCTATGTTTCTCCAGTTATTTGATGTCATCTGTCACTTCAAGACTGGAATAAATAGAGGATATTTCATGTTTTGAGTGAAATATCATGTTTCTCACATAGAGTGAGGGGGATCAAGGAGATAAAACCTCCTCCTCTCTCTCTCTCTCTCTCTCTCTCTCTCTCTCTCTCTCTCTCTCTCTCTCTCTCTCTCTCAAGAAGTGACATTAACTCCATTGATGACTATCCGTCATTATTTTGCTTTGTCAATGTGGAACTAACGTAAAAAGGACATCAACCATCTGTGTACGGGCTTCACTCTTTTAGGGGACAATTTAAGGGGATGTAACTCTTGTATGACAATAGTTCCGTCAAGTGTTATGTTCATTCCAGTGAAATATCAAGTGTTATGTTCTCTGCAATGAAAATATCACTTTTCTCAACTTCAGAAACCTCAGTCTTTCACACTGAAGTATATAATAAAGGATATGGAAATGTTAAAAAATGATATGAAAGCAGTCCATATGCTTTGTCTTGAATTGAAACAGCTGAGTGGGTGTCCCCTCTGTGTAATATCATCTATCTACACATATTGTGAACCTCTTGTGTAAATAGTACAATATATACCTGGACCTCTTGCAGACTGGGCTTCCAGGGTTACTGAAGTATCTCATGCAAGGGGTGTCTTAAAATGTATATATTTTGTCTCTGTTGTGGCTGACATACTACTTTTGAAAGCTGTAATTGGTATAGGCACCTCCTCCCATCATAAAATGGCTGACAAGCTAATATTTGATAGACTACTAACTACACTTCAGTACAACAAGGTCATACAATTGAGAAAATATTATCAATCTGTCATTTTGTCTGTCATAAATTACATGTTCATAAAACAAAAATCATTATGAGATCATTCTCTGAGTGCACAGAAACATTTTGTCACTGATGTTGATTGTTAGCTTTCTAAATATACCTGACTGTGCACCACTTGCTACAGAATGTGGAGGCTAATCCATGAGTAGAGCCACGTGGTCATGCTGACCCAGTTGGTAGTAGGGGTTGTAGTGTGCGATGAGGAAGCAAGTCAGGTGTTCCCAGTGCTTGTATCAGCAGCTGTACCTGCCTTCTCCTCCTCCTCACACCTACACAGAATGCCAGCCAGAGGAATAACCTCAACAGCAAAGTAAATATATTTACAGCATTCCACCGCCCATCAGTTAACTGCTGTCTTTATCACAGATGTTCTACTACTAATTCAGCATTGTTAGAACTGTATACGTTTAGGAATATATTCATAATTTCTCTGCCTCTATCATCCTTCATTCCTCAGTTCTGGGAAGAGACAAAATGAAAATGTCTTTAATAATGTATGTCTGGAAATGAGGCTGGATATTGATGGGAGTGGAAGCTGGGCCAGGAGTTAGGACTAGAAGGACAACTTCTGGACAATGAGGTATACATTGCTCACCTACGTAATCTGATGGGGATGAAGGTCATGGAATATTAAGCCTTACCTTGATGTGGGCCTCACAAAAACCAGCTTGAGACAAACAGGTGTTGGTTGATACGTCAGCAGACATGTGCATGTAAGACTGAACCTGACTGTCATCTAGGACTCTTTATTTGACCAGATATAGAAGAAAATCTTGATATTTGCTTTAGTGCCAAGGCAATCCCTATCATTATGTGTGAAGTAACTGGTGAATTGATTGGTATTGCTTTGTTAATGTACTTCATTTTTCTGCCTCCGATATACTAGGTCCTTCCTCATTCCTTGTAAAAGTAGCTATGCCAACTTGGCATGTTTACTGATAGTGTTACGTCTTGTTTACTCAAATGTAAAAATATTTTGCAAACATTCTTATAGCAGTCTGATGAGGTACAGAGCCTAATAGTTCTAAGATTGTAATTGATGTTAACAAGTAATACTCTAAGATGTAGAGGAGGTAGCATTTCCACAAACTGATGTCAACAATAAACTGAAATTTTGTCATGACAAGTTAATAATCTTGATTATTGTTCAAATAGTGATGTGAACAAGTGTAGGTTACCAAATGTATGTAAACTAAAAGTATGTGGTAAATAGATTTGGGGAGTGTATAACATTTTTCAGACACAAGAGAGAACTTGAAATCTCTGACTGACACCACATCTGTTGCATCACAACGGGTATTGTGATATAATCATTGATACAATTTGTGTTGTTTAGAACAAGGGGTTTTCCTTTAGGGGTGCCCACTTGAGGTTTGGTTATGCTGTAGCTGTGCTGCACACATTCAATGCCTCCTCACATCTGTATGAGAAAGTATGTTGTTTGAGTATATACCGTGACTTACGTTGTTCTGAGGGATTATTATGGATTCACTAATTGCTAACATCACTTCATTCTCATTCTCTTCACCTACGCCAAAGAGTTCACATTTAATTTGTCATGACAGAATGGATATAGACATCCTGTAGTTTCAGTGTAGAGCTATAGTACATGTAGATTTGATCATGACTGAGGAATTGGCTTCAAGTTTAGATCCAATACATTACAGAAAGTGCCATTAACACATCTCTACAATATCTCTGACTACCCCCTAATTGACATTTGGTGGGCCACAATTATTCTTTCATGAAACTCATGTATACATACATAAGGCATGTACTGAACTGGTGCCTCTTGCTATTCCGGAATTTTTGAATTTTATGAAAAATTATCCTTCCAAGGCAACGAATTTGGCTTATGTTCAAGTCAATAAAGTCTTCATTTCCAGGGCATAACTTGTAAACCATTTGTATTTCCACACTTTGCAATCAAGTGGTCAACAGAAAACAAAAATACTTTTATGTTTTTTTCTATTTCCATTAAAATAATTATTACTTCATCTCATTTAGGGGATAAGATTTCTGTAGTATCATGCAGAATGTCTTCAGGAATCTCCTCACATATTGAACTAGTGGTATCTTTTGCTACTAATGAATTGAAAACATCCTATTTCATTTGGAAACCATTTTTACTTAGTCTCAGTTGCAGATGGATATTTTAGTTGAGATATCTCAAAACAATATATTGAGCATAGATGTTTTTTGTATTCAGAATCACCCCTATACCAATGTATTTTCATGAAACTATGTATCATTGTAGTATTACACAGGTGGCAAGTCTTACACTCAGCAATGTTCAGTAGAACAATCATTTGCAGGCATGTGAGTATTTCATGCTTGTGTGTTGTAAGTATTTTCATTCAGGAGAACAACTTCCCTTTTTCTCATCATGGAAGATTTATGTGTAGTGTATATGATACACTATATGGGTTGTTTATATAGAGAGTGCTTGTTCCTGTATGTAAGTTGTTGACTTCCCACTGCACATGATGGGTGAGACAGCAGACAGACCGCAGGAAGTGCTCACTTGACTGTGCTAGGTCCAACACCACATCGAGTTGTACACAGGACACAGCTTGCTTAACTTGACTCAGCTCACTCTGTACCCTGACTGTTGATCATGATGACCCCTGATGCAGACAGACTCTCAGCTCACTCTGTACCCAGACAGCTGATCATGATGACCCCTGATGCAGACAGACACTTAGCTCACTCTGTACCCAGACAGCTGATCATGATGACCCCTGATGCAGACAGACTCTCAGCTCACTCTGTACCCAGACAGCTGATCATGATGACCCCTGATGCAGACAGACTCTCAGCTCACTCTGTACCCAGACAGCTGATCATGATGACCCCTGATGCAGACAGACACTTAGCTCACTCTGTACCCAGACAGCTGATCATGATGACCCCTGATGCAGACAGACTCTCAGCTCACTCTGTACCCAGACAGCTGATCATGATAACCCCTGATGCAGACAGACACTTAGCTCACTCTGTACCCAGACAGCTGATCATGATAACCCCTGATGCAGACAGACACTCAGCTCACTCTGTACCCAGACAGCAGATCATGATGACCTCTGATGCAGACGGACACTCGGCTCACTCTGTACCCAGACAGCTGATCATGATGACCCCTGATGCAGACAGATGCTCGGCTCACTCTGTACCCAGACAGCTGATCATGATGACCCCTGATGCAGACAGACTCTCGGCTCACTCTGTACCCAGACAGCAGATCATGATAACCCTGATGCAGCCAGACGCTCGGCTCACTCTGTACCCAGACAGCTGATCATGATGACCCCTGATGCAGACAGACACTTAGCTCACTCTGTACCCAGACAGCTGATCATGATGACCCCTGATGCAGACAGACTATCAGCTCACTCAATACCCAGACAGCAGATCATGATAACACCTGATGCAGACAGACACTCGGCTCACTCTGTACCCAGACAGCAGATCATGATGACCTCTGATGCAGACGGACACTCGACTCACTCTGTACCTAGACAGCTGATCATGATGACCCCTGATGCAGACAGACACTCGGTTCACTCTGTACCAAGACAGCTGATCATGATGACCCCTGATGCAGACAGACTCTCAGCTCACTCTGTACCCAGACAGCTGATCATGATAACCCCTGATGCAGACAGACTCTCAGCTCACTCTGTACCCAGACAGCTGATCATGATGACCCCTGATGCAGACAGACACTCGACTCACTCTGTACCCAGACAGCTGATCATGATGACCCCTGATGCAGACAGACACTCAGCTCACTCTGTACCCAGACAGCTGATCATGATGACCTCTGATGCAGACAGACACTTAGCTCACTCTGTACCCAGACAGCAGATCATGATAACCCTGATGCAGACAGACGCTCGGCTCACTCTGTACCCAGACAGCTGATCATGATGACCCCTGATGCAGACAGACACTCGGCTCACTCTGTACCCAGACAGCTGATCATGATGACCCCTGATGCAGACAGACTCTCCGCTCACTCTGTACCCAGACAGCTGATCATGATGACCCCTGATGCAGACAGACACTCGGCTCACTCTGTACCCAGACAGCTGATCATGATGACCCCTGATGCAGACAGACTCTCAGCTCACTCTGTACCCAGACAGCTGATCATGATGACCTCTGATGCAGACAGACACTCGGCTCACTCTGTACCCAGACAGCTGATCATGCTGACCCCTGATGCAGACAGACTCTCAGCTCACTCTGTACCCAGACAGCTGATCATGATGACCCCTGATGCAGACAGACACTCGGCTCACTCTGTACCAAGACAGCTGATCATGATGACCCCTGATGCAGACAGACTCTCAGCTCACTCTGTACCCAGACAGCTGATCATGATAACCCCTGATGCAGACAGACACTTAGCTCACTCTTTACCCAGACAGCTGATCATGATAACCCCTGATGCAGACAGACTCTCAGCTCACTCTGTATATGACAGCTGATTATGGTGACCCCTGATGCAGACAGACACTCAGCTCACTCTGTACCCAGACAGCTGATCATGCTGACCCCTGATGCAGACAGACTCTCAGCTCACTCTGTACCCAGACAGCTGATCATGATGACCCCTGATGCAGACAGCCACTCGGATCACTCTGTACCCAGACAGCTGATCATGATGACCCCTGATGCAGACAGACACTCGGCTCACTCTGTACTCAGACAGCTGATCATGATGACCCCTGATGCAGACGGACTCTCAGATCACACTCGGCTCACACTGTACCCAGACAGCTGATCATGATACTCGACGCAGATGGACTCTCGGCTCACACTCGGCTCACACTGTACCCAGACAGCTGATCATGATACTCGACGCAGATGGACTCTCGGCTCACACTGTACCCAGACAGCTGATCATGATACTCGACGCAGATGGACTCTCGGCTCACACTCGGCTCATACTGTACCCAGACAGACTGTTCTGTAAATGATCTCGTGATCAGCTGTCTGGTTCAAGACGAACCACAGGAAGAGTGCGGCCTCTTCTGGGTGATTTATGTGAATTTGCTGTTTTTACTAACAGATGTATGGCCCATACAAGGCCCATATATGGAGGCTGCAGTGTCTTCTTTTCAGATTTTATTGTTGGAGACCAATGGCTATTCAATAAACTTACCAGCCCATGTTTGTCCCGCATATGACTGTTAATGCCATGGAATGGCAGACATATAATGATGTTTAACAAACACCTTCAGCAGAACTAAATATCCTGGATGCAGGTCATAGCGAGCGTGGTGTGTGTGGTCTCAGCAGCAGTCTTCTTTACTATAACTGGCAGGGCTGGGTGCATTGCATCACACACAATAATACAAGGGAATGCTTCTAACTATTTGCTTACCTAAAGACATGTAAGGAAATGCTGATTGAGTCAAGCCATGTAGCTACCATGTTGGTACGTTGAACTGGATCATCAGATGTAATTGACTTGGTTCCAGAAAAATAATATCTTTATGATATCTGTATCATATTATCATAATATCATTCTTAAAATAATCAAAGTTTAAGATGTATTTTTCATGTTTTTACTAACTGAATTTTCTTTGCAAACCATGTATTACCGGTAATATACTGCAAGAGTTAGGAAAAGTCATGGTCGCATTCCTTCCTGTCTCACTACAGTGTACTATTATCATATTGTGCCAACGCCTTGAACACATTTTGATTATTGTGAATCTCAAGGAAAAATTATAAACATGTGATGATCAACAATCACAGTTTCATTCAGTACTGGAACAGTCTACAACACAGCTGCTTCCGATGCCAATAGGTCACACGACCGTCATAGCGAGGGAAACTCAACTGGTGAATGTCAACAGCGTGAAAGTCGTGAAATTCTTGACTGCTGTCTGACTCAATGAAAGCTATATGCCTGTAGTTGCGAAGGAGGTGTAGTCCCTTCAACTGTGTTGATATTTATGGTGATATTCCCACCATGAACGGGAACTGCAAACTGTATTCACTCATGATGCAGAGACTGTCATTTCATACAGTGGCACGAGACATGTGGGGCATCGATGGATGGATACCCTAAACTGGCAATCTGTATGTTCTGTCATATCAGATAGGACAATATTTATTGTGTTTGTTGCAATGTAAAAGGGGTTATCTATACCACAATAATCAAAGGGTCGTATAGACTGGTACACATTGTAGACACCTGTTCAGATTTTCAAGATTGGCCCACATTTTCGGCTCTATATTCCTCTTAATGCCTAGACGTATTTTGGATTGTTTCTCATTGAATCTTGTGTATTCGCCACCATTTAAATCCGTTCCTAAGGAAATATTTCCCAAATGCATTTTCCTGTGTTTGTCACTACCATGGAGATCACATTGTATCATTGAATTGTATTATGTTGAAAAATGAGGCTTTTTGGATCGATGTTGTTTGTTTTCCTACAGGATATGTACAGTATGAGCAGTGATGAGTGTTATCAACGTTTCAGTTCATCAATGGTGGGAACTTGGAGCAGCTGTTGGCGAAGTGGGAGGAGGAGCTGCCGTGGACTCAGCGGATCAGCCTGGCGCTGGACATGGCACGAGGTGTCGACTATCTCCACTCACGGGGCTTCTTCCACAGGGATCTCACCTCCAAGGTAACTTCACCTGACCCCCAAAGCATGGGCAGTTGTATCGTTTACCCAACTGCTCACCTTTTGGTCAATAGCCTAGCCAAGCTTATCTGATTGTTTAGTATATCTTGCCTAGAAAAGAATACCATTTGAGCAAGAGTTAACATTTTGATTTGATAAACTATCAAGGTCGTACTTCAGAGAATATTCAGGAAATAAGATAAAGATAGTGTTTGGAGGTTGTTTGAAATCGAGGCCTTCTTATAGTAAGTGAATAGAATTGTTAATTTATTGAAACTGTATGCTTAGATTATTAAATGAATCCAGGATTCATATATGTTACTGTACAGTAATACTGATGTGGAAATAAGGTATTTGCTTGCCTGAGGACAATTTTCCTTGGTTAGCTGTTGACCACTAGCTTTAAGTTGCAGCATTCAACTGGGATGTTGTTTTGAAAGAAATCTGTATTTTCTTGACACAGAATGTCCTGTTGCGGAAACATGATAATGGCCGCTACACAGCGCTGATTGCTGACTTTGGTTTATCCATCAAGATCCCAGACCCACTGTAGGTAGACCTTCCTTGCCTTGCATGGTTTATTTGTTTGTTTGTTGTTTAATGCCTCACTCAGCAATATTCCAGCTATATGATGGCGGTCTGTAAATAATCAAGTCTAAACCAGATAATTCAGTGATTGCCACCATGAGCATTGATCTACTTAATTGAGATGCGATGATATGCATTAACCAGGTCAGTGAGCCTGACCACCCGATTAAAGGGAAAGTGTACATGAAAATTGTAACATTTTCTCTCGAAGTCATTGGTGCCAACCTTGGCAGACCTTTACCTGTCTGTACAGATGCTACAGTAGTGAGTTTATGTTTTAAAAATGCCAATGACCCCTACAACATGAGCATGTGCATTACCATATCAAGACTCAGATGTATCAAGTTTTCTATATGAATGTCTTTTGGGATACCACAATTCCTTGATATTTTGAGTCATCACTTGTTTCTGTAAAATATCAACACTGTTCAATTATCTTTTTTGTCAGATTGTGTTTGTGTAATTCTTGGAACATTATATCAAGGAATACAATATTATCATTTGATGGAGTTAAAAAGGTAATCAAATGTTGTCTTAGTCTCACCTGAGAGCATGTCTACCACCCTGTCGTACAACCAGGATGAAGGCCATGTAAATATATTTAGTAACAAGCAGCAGAATTAAGACTGCATATTTGTCACTGAAGTAGAGAGATCCATGCCTCAGGTGCACTTGCATCAACGTTTTGATCACACTGATGGCCAGATCAGTTGTCTTTTGTTTACAAACTCAAAATGATCTGAGAGTCCTGTCCCTTTTACAGTTGGCACTAATCACTTCATAATCAAAGGAAAGTGGTACTTCTCAATTTTACATCAAATTCTTGTAAAACTTATGATCTTAAAAATCAATTTGTGTGTAATTTATGAATTTAAGTTTTGTTCATACAAGTTAGTTTAATATATTTTACTGTTGAAAAGTGAAAGAAAATTAGTTCAGTTAATGTGTGAACTACCATTTTGAGAGTATACATGTTTTCTTAATCTGACGAACCCTAGTAATTTGTTATGACATACACTGAGACACAGACAGGGGTGTGACATACAGTGTGAGACAGACGTGTGTGTGACATACAGTGTGAAACACAGACAGGGGTGTGACATACAGTGTGAGACAGACGTGTGTGACATGTGACATACAGTGTGAAACACAGACAGGGGTGTGACATACAGTGTGAGACAGACGTGTGTGACATACAGTGTGAAACACGGCCAGGGGTGTGACATACAGTGTGAGACAGACGTGTGTGACATACCGTGTGAAACACAGACAGGGGTGTGACATACAGTGTGAGACACACGGGTGTGACACAGTGTGAGACACAGGTGTGACATACAGTGTGAGACACACACGGGTGTGACATAAAAAGTGTGAGACACACAGGAGTGTGACATACAATGTGAGACGCACAGGGGTGTGACATGAAGTGTGAGACAGGACAGGGGTGTGACATACAATGAAGCACACACAAGGGTGTGACATGAAGTGTGAGACACAAGGGTGTGACATGAAGTGTGAGACAGACGAGTTGATGTACTGTAGGAGGCACACACAGGGGTGTGACATGAAGTGTGAGACAGACACGTTGATGTACTGTAGGAGGCACAGACAGGGGTGTGACATGAAGTGTGAGACAGACGCGTTGATGTACAGTAGGAGACACAGACAGGGGTGTGACATGAAGTGTGAGACAGACACGTTGATGTACTGTAGGAGACACAGACAGGGGTGTGACATGAAGTGTGAGACAGACACGTTGATGTACAGTAGGAGACAGACAGGGGTGTGACATGAAGTGTGAGACAGACACGTTGATGGCCAGTAGGAGACACAGACAGGGGTGTGACATGAAGTGTGAGACAGACGCATTGATGTACTGTAGGAGACACAGAGAGGGGTGTGACATGAAGTGTGAGACAGACGCATTGATGTACTGTAGGAGGCACAGACAGGGGTGTGACATGAAGTGTGAGACAGACGCATTGATGTACAGTAGGAGAAACAGATAGGGGTGTGACATGAAGTGTGAGACAGACACGTTGATGTACAGAAGGAAACACAGACAGGGGTGTGACATGAAGTGTGAGACAGACACGTTGATTGACTGTAGGAGACACAGACAGGGGTGTGACATGAAGTGTGAGACAGACGCGTTGATGTACTGTAGGAGACACAGACAGGGGTGTGACATGAAGTGTGAGACAGACATGTTGATGTTCTGTAGGAGACACAGACAGGGGTGTGACATGAAGTGTGAGACAGACGCGTTGATGTACTGAAGGAGACACAGACAGGGGTGTGACATGAAGTGTAAGACAGACACGTTGATGTACAGTAGGAGACACAGACAGGGGTGAGACATGAAGTGTGAGACAGACACGTTGATGTACAGTAGGAGGCACACACGGGTGTGACATGAAGTGTGAGACAGACACGTTGATTTACTGTAGGAGGCACAGACAGGGGTGTGACATGAAGTGTGAGACAGACGAGTTGATGTACAGTAGGAGACACAGACAGGGGTGTGACATGTAGTGTGAGACAGACACGTTGATGTACTGTAGGAGACACAGACAGGGGTGTGACATGAAGTGTGAGACAGACACGTTGATGTACAGTAGGAGACAGACAGGGGTGTGACATGAAGTGTGAGACAGACACGTTGATGGCCAGTAGGAGACACAGACAGGGGTGTGACATGAAGTGTGAGACAGACGCATTGATGTACTGTAGGAGACACAGAGAGGGGTGTGACATGAAGTGTGAGACAGACGCATTGATGTACTGTAGGAGGCACACACAGGGGTGTGACATGAAGTGTGAGACAGACACGTTGATGCACAGTAGGAGGCACAGAGAGGGGTGTGACATGAAGTGTGAGACAGACGCGTTGATGTACAGTAGGAGGCACACACAGGGTTGTGACATGAAGTGTGAGACAGACACGTTGATGTACTGTAGGAGGCACAGACAGGGGTGTGACATGAAGTGTGAGACAGACGCGTTGATGTACAGTAGGAGACACAGACAGGGGTGTGACATGTAGTGTGAGACAGACACGTTGATGTACTGTAGGAGACACAGACAGGGGTGTGACATGAAGTGTGAGACAGACACGTTGATGTACAGTAGGAGACAGACAGGGGTGTGACATGAAGTGTGAGACAGACACGTTGATGGCCAGTAGGAGACACAGACAGGGGTGTGACATGAAGTGTGAGACAGACGCATTGATGTACTGTAGGAGACACAGAGAGGGGTGTGACATGAAGTGTGAGACAGACGCATTGATGTACTGTAGGAGGCACAGACAGGGGTGTGACATGAAGTGTGAGACAGACGCATTGATGTACAGTAGGAGAAACAGATAGGGGTGTGACATGAAGTGTGAGACAGACACGTTGATGTACAGTAGGAGACACAGACAGGGGTGTGACATGAAGTGTGAGACAGACACGTTGATTTACTGTAGGAGACACAGACAGGGGTGTGACATGAAGTGTGAGACAGACGCGTTGATGTACTGTAGGAGACACAGAGGTGTGCTAGATCATGTGTTAAACAGATCAAAATGTATGGTGAGGGAGGGATTAGCATTTTTGTGTCTTTTAAAACTGACATATAGTGTGTGTTCTTTCAGGAATGATAACCAACGACTACCGGTGGTGGGTTCCCCTTTTTGGATGGCGCCTGAGGCTCTTAATGGTCTCTATTACAATGAAAGGGTAAAATGCTTTGTAACATGTTTTCACAGATATGCATGTTATGATGGAATGAGGGGCTGTCGGGTAGCCTAGTGTTTAAAGCGTTCGCTCGTCACGCCGAAGACCCGGGTTCGATTCCCGACATGGGTACAATGTGTGAAGCCCATTTCTGGTGTCCCCCACCGTGATATTGCTGGAATATTGCTAAAAGCGGCGTAAAACCATACTCACTCACTCACTCACTATGATGGAATGATGATGGGTGATATATTCAGATATACTTCAAGTTTTATGGATGTGTAAAATCTGTTTGGTTAAGATTCATGATCACTCAAAGTAAAGGTGATGCTGTTTGTCATTGTTTGCAGTGTTTGAGTTTCTTGTATTGTATGCATATATATATACATGTATATCTATAGTTATAGTAGTGATAATGAATTTATGAGGAATACAACAATATGCTATGTTATGTTCTAATTTCAGGCTGATGTATTTTCTTATGGTATTATCCTGTGTGAGATTACTGCACGTATAGACTCTGATCCGGACAACCTTCCACGCACTAAGGTATGCAGAGTTATTCCCCTTTAAGACAAGTAGTACGAACCCTGCATGTGCTCACTGTCCCACATGATGAAGAACTTAACATCACATCTTGCACATGTTTTAATAATCATTGATCTTGAGCTAGATGCCAGCTAGAAAACATGTACTAACAATAGGAAAAGAAACAAATTAATCACAAATTGAAATTGTTTTCTTTCCAGAACTTTGGAGTGGACTATGTTGCATTCAGTGAGAAGGTTGTCTACTGCCCTCTGGACTTCCTACAGTTTGCCTTCAAGTGCTGCCAGGTAGTCCTCCCGTCCTGTAGTTTACTGTTGAATTATCCCGTAGTTTACAGTTGTGTCCTCCTGTAGTTAACAGTTGTGTTCTCCTGTAGCTTACAGTAGTGTTCTCCTGTAGTTTACAGTTGTGTCCTCCTGTAGTTAACAGTTGTGTCCTCCTGTAGTTAACAGTTGTGTCCTCCTGTAGTTAACAGTTGTGTCCTCCTGTAGTTAACAGTTGTGTCCTCCTGTAGTTAACAGTTGTGTCCTCAGGTAGTTAACAGTTGTGTCCTCCTGTACTTAACAGTTGTGTCCTCCTGTAGTTTACAGTTGTGTCCTCTTGTAGTTAACAGTTGTGTTCTCCTGTAGTTTACAGTTGTGTCCTCAGGTAGTTTACAGTTGTGTCCTCCTGTAGTTTACAGTTGTATCCTTCTGTAGTTAACAGTTGTGTCCTCCTGTAGTTTACAGTTGTGTCCTGTAGTTAACAGTTGTGTCCCCCTGTACTTAACAGTTGTGTCCTTCTGTAGTTAACAGTTGTGTCCTTCTGTATTTAACAGTTGTGTCCTCCTGTACTTAACAGTTGTGTCCTCCTGTACTTAACAGTTGTGTCCTCCTGTAGTTAACAGTTGTGTCCTCCTGTAGTTAACAGTTGTGTCCTCCTGTAGTTTACAGTTGTGTCCTTCTGTAGTTAACAGTTGTGTCCTTCTGTATTTAACAGTTGTGTCCTCCTGTACTTAACAGTTGTGTCCTCCTGTAGTTAACAGTTGTGTCCTCCTGTAGTTAACAGTTGTGTCCTCCTGTAGTTAACAGTTGTGTCCTCCTGTAGTTAACATGTTGTGTCTTCCTGTAGTAAACAGTTGTGTCCTCCTGTAGTAAACAGTTGTGTCCTCCTGTACTTAACAGTTGTGTCCTTCTGTAGTTAACAGTTGTGTCCTCCTGTAGTTAACAGTTGTGTCCTCCTGTACTTAACAGTTGTGTCCTCCTTAGTTAACAGTTGTGTCCTCCTGTAGTTTACAGTTGTGTCCTCCTGTAGTTAACAGTTGTGTCCTCCTGTAGTTAACAGTTGTGTCCTCATGTAGTTAACAGTTGTGTCCTCCTGTAGTTAACAGTTGTGTCCTCCTGTATTTAACAGTTGTGTCCTCCTGTAGTTAACAGTTGTGTCCTCATGTAGTTGACAGTTGTGTCCTGTATTTAACAGTTGTGTCCTCCTGTAGTTTACTGTTGAATTCTCCTGTAGTTTACTGTTGTGTTCTGTAGTTTACAGTTGTGTTCCGTAGTTTACAGTTGTGTTCTGTAGTTTACAGTTGTGTTCTCCTGTAGTTTACTGTTGTTTTGTGTTCTGTAGCTTACAGCTGTGTTCTACTCTGGTAAAATGCATTTTATCAAATTCGGAGAGGAAAGAAGGTCACTACGGGAAAGCTGTTTCTATTACATTCAAAACTGAAGTCTTTGTTTGTTTGTTTGTTGACCGCCTCTGTGGTCTAGTGGTAGAGCAGAAGGTCCGGGGTTCGATCCCCGGCCATGTGATACCAAAAACGTTAAAAGATGGTACTTGTTGTTACCCTGTCTGGCGCTCGGAATTAAGGGGCTAAAACAAGGACTGGCTGGCTCGTAGTCAGTATACTGTGTCTGAGTGGGATATTCATGTTAAACTGCGGCATGGTATCTCAGTGAGCTAGCACTTTAAATCGGCATCAGACTATCCACTGATCATGAGCTTCATTCTACGAAATTGGGATATGATGAACTGCATCAACCAATCCGATCCTGACCATCCGATTATGTTTAGCAATGGGTTGGTGAAGAGCAATTCTAACCAGGTTCTTCATGGGGACAAAACAGAACTGACCCCATCCCAACCTTTTCCTGAAGCCCCAAAACTTTCCCAACAGAAACATGAAACGTTTGACTTTACTAAGTCACAGGGATATGAGCAGGTTTTGCCCCCAAAATAGGGAAACTCTAAAAAAAATTAAACATTTGATTGCATTTTAAGCAATTTCATGCAGTTTGGACAACATTCACACCAAGAAATTTAATAAGTCAATCGCAAAAGTCAAGTCAATAAACGAAAATGGCGGATGCAGTAAAACTTCAAAGTAAAATCAGTACTTTTTAAAAATCGGGCATAGCTTCCGTGCACAAGGCTACCCACAGGGTCTGGGAGCAGTACTGCCATAAACTTCACCTCACATCCCCCAGACACAAGGACAACTGTCACAAGCGTGCAATGTCTGACCCTTTCCCCATGTTGAAGCAGATTGAAAAAAAATTACCTTGTATTAACTTACCTTTTGTTGAAAAAAACAAAACAACATTGCAAACATAAGACATTGATAAAACATATATCCCTGTGTTATGGGTTTTCAGAGGCTGAAGAAATATTCATAGTTTTCTTGCTAATCACATGAACAACTGTAAAAGATCTCATTCACTTATAGGATTTGTTTGTTTGTTTGTTGTTTAACGCCACACTCAGCAATATTCCAGCTAGATGATGGCAGTCTGTAAATAATCGAGTCTGGACCAGACAATCCAGTGATTGACATCATGAGCATCGATCCACTCAATTGGGATCAATGACATGCATCAACCAAGTCAGCAAGCCTGACCACCCGATCCCGTTAGTCAACTCTTACGACAAGCATAGTCACCTTTTACGGCAAGCATGGGTTGCTGAAGACCTATTCTACCCCGGATCTTCACAGGCTCACTGATAGGATAAAAGACTTTATCTTTTAAACACGAGTATTGACAAGTTCTGTGTGACGCCACACCCCACGTTGTAGTGCAAGTATTTGTGATAGAAAACGTATAATGTCCGAAAACCTATGATCCGACGAAAATAGTATTGTCATGATTAATAGTAAAGGCATGTACATGATGCTGAAAGATCTGATCGAAAACAGGACAATCAGTGACGGTTGTCAGGAAACACGATAATAATACGATAGTATTTTTTTTAAAATCTTTGATTATATTTTTACGAGGAAGATGACTACTGTGTTAAAAAATGCGATTTTCCGCATTTCCCCAGAGATTTCATATGCCTGAAGTCAGGTGACAGCTGACCCTACCCATATCTATCTATATTCATCTTTGAACCCTAAGTTATTCCTATGACTAGTTTGACTAATCACAAAGTAAGAAGCACTTCCAGATTGAGAATAAACAGATACCAAATGCAGTTCAACTTATTTACAGAAAGCTCCATGCCTCTAGCTACCCTGATAACAAAGTGTTACCAAGTGAAATTCTGAATTGAAGTGTGAATGTACAAAACTAAACATCAGTAAAGAACCACACAAGATCAATGCATAATTAACAAATTATATTGAAACACACACAGTTATGTTAACAAATCACAAGAGGCAATACAAGTAATACAGGTCAAATATATGTATGGCAGCAGCAATAAGCAACAGGCCCAATGTAGGTGGCATGTGCTCATTCTGCAACCCAGAAAACCGTGTTGGAAGCAGACAGGAAGTCAGTGTTTTCAGACAGGTATCCCGTCTGCACTCGGCATGTAGATAACATGCAAGGCAGGTCATAGAAGGCCTCTCGTCAGCCAGCCTTCCAGAAATTGTCACCTCGTAAAACTTGTATGATGTCGTCTGTCCTTAAGTTGACACAAAGACTCTAAACTCTAACGCCAAAGTGTTCTATTCATTTTACGGGTGCTGCTGCGAACAATAATCACTACCTACAACAATATACCCTGCCACAAGACAAAAGTCAAAGCCCAATCAAAGATAGCATGACACTGACGTTATTTGGAAGTTCGCCAAGACACCAAGCCCTAGAGATCATGCAGGAGAAGGTTCTCACTTAGTTGACGTTTGAAACATTGACTACATACATATTCAGGAGTGCTGCGGCACTATTTTTACATAAAATACAAATACCTGGTTGCTTAATGGTCTTGAAGCAGCAAGATACTAGCCATGTCAGATATCTATCCTGCTGTAATGTGTCTTCCCTGTTCCAGATTGAGGCAAAGAAGCGACCCTCCTTCCCAGAAATTGTGGAATCAATGGAGAAGATTCAGAGGAACTTAAATAATGAACTACTAAGTCAAAAGGAACGAGAAAAGAAAGGTGTTTATATGTCAACAATGCTCTCTAAAATATATATAAACAGTTGTTTTAGGTCTTTGAACAATTTCAAACAAACATCTTTGCTATCAAAGCTCATCTGGTCAAAGCCTCATTCCTCAGTAGAGCTCATACAATGGCATGTTATCCACCAATGTTTTGATTTAAAAAAGGTAACTTTGGGTGTCAGTGGATTTTGGTCATATTTGATGTTTAGATAGTCCCTTGTAACAGATTGGTCAAGTTATATAACCATATGTCAGTATGGGTGATCATTTTGTCCCAAAGGGCGATAGATCTCCTTTTCAAATGATATAAGTGATGGTCTAACCAGTCGCTTCCGGTCTGGTTCTCGGCTCAATGTAAACTGCAACAACTTGGGACATTGAAAATTGAAAATGAGCTTTATCTGTTGTAATCATCTGTTCATTGTCAAAGCAAACTGGATGTAGACACTGCAAGTCGCTAAAATGTAAATAATTTGAGGTTTACAACACTGTTAATACAATCATCATTATAGAGATTGAAAACTAATATGAATATATTGTTTTTAATTTCTGAGATGAAATCATATAATTGGTAATTAAACTTGAATATGTATTTAAACTATGTGTAGGCTTTATGAAAAAATATGGTTTTCCAATATTCATAATAGAAACATTGCCATCATAATACATGTACATGTATCTATCTTTTACTGATCCTAATTGAGATGTAATCATAGCAGTACCTGGCTACAAACAGCCACCAATCATCCATACAAACTTTTTATACACCATGCACCAACCCTTACAAATACCAAAAATGAATTTCAGTAATTTCCATTTCTTTTATTTTGAACATTGTATTGTGATATGTAGTTTGATGACATAATTTGTCGGTGCCTGTTTCTTTCACAATTTCTTGAACTTGTGTTACCTCTCTTACTTATATACCTAATAGATACATATACTTGTGTTGCTGTCAAAATTCACAATACTTATTGACAAACTTTACTTGTTGCTTAAGACCTTCACATTTCGTGTACCACATCACCTTGCCTTTTTATTGAAGTGCATATATATGTAAACTGTCTGTAGATGTGATAGTTACATATACTACTTGCATGTCACATACCATATGTGTTGTCAGTTACAGGGACAGTATGTTAACCGTTCTGAATTATGTTTGTAAACAGTAGCTGATAGCCCCCGAGCTCACTGGGCTCTGCTTCTACTTACTCTGCAGGCGACATTTTTGCTCCAGTGACCACACCACAAGTGTAGGCTTTTCTTGTGACAGGACTTTTCTCTTGTTTATAAACAAACACACACTTATTCTGAAATAACAACAGATGGGCCTAATGCAAGCCTTTCGTTGCGCTTTACGTATTGTTTTGCATAATTGTATAGATGTTCTACTACAACTGCGACAGTGAGGTGCATGACAATATGGCTTTGCACATCAAAGTGACCATATTGCTAGCTCCTTAGGACTTTGCTGACAGCAGATAGAAAGTGCCCACGAATGTTCGGTTACATGTTTTCTTTAAGTATTAATGTTTTATTCACTAAGCTTGGTATATGACTTCACATTGGAATTCGATAACTTCCTACACGAAAGTGCTTTGGTCAAAAATAGAGGAAATTCTAGTTTCTTAATTTCTCATTGCAGACTGGAATAGTTTAGTACTTTATCTTGAAGTTTGTCACCATTCTTGGGTTTTGTTCTATGAAATAAAAATAAAAAATGGAAAGTTAATCATTTTATTAAATGTTGGAAAAAAATGTTCAGCAAAAGAAAACTACATCTCCTGAGAAGGTATCAAAGTGTTGAAACTTTGTGATGTATAATTTGAACTGTTCTTTATTGCAACAGTGTTATACAATATTACATATAGCCTTCATTGTTGCAGATTAAAAATGATTGTTTAAATTTGATACTTGTGACGTATTTGTCAATACTTTCATACCCAGTATTAACAGAAAATAGTTGAATATCAATGCTGACAGAATATTTATTTAAAGTGTCTGTCTTTGGTGACATTTTAAACTGTTTATTACTAATAGCCAGGTGAGCTACAGTGCCATGGCACTTTGTTTTAGTATTTATATGAAGCTCACTAATTCCTAATGTTAATAATGATCGCAAAGAATGGAACAGTTATTGAAAGAGTGTTGTGATAAGACGTCTAGTTGCAGCTTTAATGGCTATGAGCAAATGACATTCACAAACATATGGCACACCACTTTGTCTGTACTTCGAGAAAAGAAACTTTGTTTTTATTTTTTTGTCCTATTCTATGAAAGTATTATGCATCCTAGGAAAACAGTAAACTTTCACCTAATGTATGGAAAATATTATGAATGGTTAACAACATAGGTAATTAAAATAATGTCTGGTAAAAACATATAGTACTTGTGTGTTTGGCTCACAGTAACAGCGAATGAAACCCATGAGTCTCAAACCCGTGGCTATGGGCTTCACCACTCACTCACCCTAAGCTACTGCAGAGATCACTTATAACTGGAACATCACCAGTGTTAACATTAGAAGAACATACTTATACATTTCTTTTACAAAACTTTCAGAAAGGAAGAAGGGCTGCAAGAGATCAAAATCTGAAGACAACATTCTGCAGGCCAATGACAGTTCGAGTGACATTGAAAACATGGAGGAGTCTTATCTTACACCACGTCTGATTGGTCAAGTGATGAGTCGAGATGATCCATACTACCAACCTTCACAGTCCAATCCCTTTGCATCCCATAAACGTTACAAGGATGGACACAAATTATTGGGAACATCCCGTGATGCAGCTGCCACCTATGACTTGCCTTCTCCCACGTACCCCTTCACCCCTCCCTGCACTCCCCAAACACCAGGGTCAACTCGCCCCAGAGCAATGTGGGGCCGCAACTGTCACTCACTCCCCTCATCTCCAGTGCTGCTACGCAAAGCTGCGGAGAGGCTTCACATGGAGTCCCTTCATGGCAGTGCCAAGTGGAACTCCACTCAACTCAACACAAGAACACGATCCAAAAGTGCAATTTTATCTGAGAGTGTGGCCATGAAACTTCAGTATGAGTGGAATGACTGCCCTGATCCCATCAGTGAGAGTAGTGATGAGTCTGACACTTTCCATAGTGAATGTGCAATAGAGTCCCAGTCGTCTCACACAGACTCTAGTCAGCAATCCAACACTGCGGCCCGCAGGCACCGCATGTTGTCTGGCAGGCAGCAAAGTCTAGACTCATCTTTTCTGTCCTCATATACAAAAACAAGCAACCTACTAGCTGTGGGGAACAAGCCACAACCCCAGCATTCTTCTCGGGACTTCAGCCCGACGCCTAGTGTACGCAGCTCATGTGAATCTTTTATGTCTATTGATGAACAATTTGTGTCTCCTGCCAGTTCCCTCTCCAGCTACAGTGAAACAAATGATTAGCTTCCCTTCCCTCAAATACATAGTCCATTTCTCCTCCACTCCAGTACTCCTGTATCAATCAAAATACCTGGAATGCGTGCTGTATCTGAAAGAAAGTGTTTTTTAGACTACCACTTTTGCAGTTACTGTTAGAATCGGGATGTGTGGATGCTGTATCGGTATGTGTTATTGTCTGGCATCCAGTCAGCTGAAGATGTAGGGGATCACTTCAAACATGTACAGGTCCACTGTATGTCTGTGGAGAAGGTGATACAAATTTAGTTATGTGCTTAGAATGAATGGTGAAATCATCTTTGTTGTTTTTGGTGTGTGTGAGGATGTCCAGGAACTGCTTTGTATATAATGGTTTTGTTGAAAGAAATGATCCTGCATCCAGTCATCACTGGGTGCCAGGGAGCTTCAGTTTCCCCATCCACCTGGTCTTCATCATCTCCAGCTTACCTCCTGGGCTGTCATGGAAACTACCCTGTCACCATCAGGGGGTGACAGTTGATTCTGTGAACACATGTAGATGCCCAGATTCGGTACAGCCGAGGTGTACAGTAGGATGTACAGCATGATTTCGTTCTACATAGGAACATAAACCTCTTTGTGAATGATATGCCATTTTAGAGCCATTTTACTGTTAACATATGAAGATATTAATCTGTTCATATCTATAATGCATATTTTTTTATATCCCTTTTCCCTTTATATATTGCATCAATCAAATTGCTAAAAGTATTCCAAATGGATGAACATATTTATAGCACATAGCCAGTATTATTTTATGTACAGATATATTTCAGAGTTCACTTCTTATATTTACATAGTAGCCAATGTAAAACTTATGGTTCATTAATATACATTTCCACACATGTTAAGAAGATTACTTACATTATGTCTTTCATAGAATATTAACAAATTTAATTAACAAGTTTTATGTTTTATAGACCGAACTGTTATCTTGTTCCTGTGGCTATTGAGATTTAGCTATTCAGTTTGATCATTGTTCAGGACTGGCTGATAAAAATGCTGTACGCCATGTGTTACCTTCTGTGGAAAGGAAGGGGTGTATCTGCAATAATGACAGTGAAATATGGGGGGAAGAAGACACAGTGCAAGCTGCTACAAATTCCTGACACTTGCTGTTCACTGATGTGTCCTCCACCTACATGGTATCTGTTCCCTCTGTAACATTGACTGTATATTGTTGGTGTTTACATGTTATCATCGCCATTCATTCCATTTGTGTATGACAGCTCTTACTGTCCTTGTTTACAATGTATCACTCCCTGGCCACTCTTACTGTCCTTGTTTACAATGTATCACTCCATGGCTACACTTACTGTCCTTGTTTACAATGTATCACTCCATGGCCACTCTTACTGTCCTTGTTTACAATGTATCACTCCCTGGCCACTCTTACTGTCCTTGTTTACAATGTATCACTCCCTGGTCACTCTTACTGTCCTTGTTTACAATGTATCACTCCCTGGTCACTCTTACTGTCCTTGTTTACAATGTATCACTCCATGGCTACACTTACTGTCCTTGTTTACAATGTATCACTCCCTGGCCACTCTTACTGTCCTTGTTTACAATGTATCACTCCATGGCTACTCTTACTGTCCTTGTTTACAATGTATCACTCCATGGCCACTCTTACTGTCCTTGTTTACAATGTATCACTCCCTGGCCTCTCTTACTGTCCTTGTTTACAATGTATCACTCCCTGGCCACTCTTACTGTCCTTGTTTACAATGTATCACTCCCTGGCCACTCTTACTGTCCTTGTTTACAATGTATCACTCCATGGCTACACTTACTGTCCTTGTTTACAATGTATCACTCCATGGCCACTCTTACTGTCCTTGTTTACAATGTATCACTTCCTGGCCACTCTTACTGTCCTTGTTTACAATGTATCACTCCATGGCTACTCTTACTGTCCTTGTTTACAATGTATCACTCCCTGGTCACTCTTACTGTCCTTGTTTACAATGTATCACTCCATGGCTACACTTACTGTCCTTGTTTACAATGTATCACTCCCTGGCCACTCTTACTGTCCTTGTTTACAATGTATCACTCCCTGGCTACTCTTACTGTCCTTGTTTACAATGTATCACTCCATGGCCACTCTTACTGTCCTTGTTTACAATGTATCACTCCCTGGCCTCTCTTACTGTCCTTGTTTACAATGTATCACTCCCTGGCCTCTCTTACTGTCCTTGTTTACAATGTATCACTCCCTGGTCACTCTTACTGTCCTTGTTTACAATGTATCACTCCCTGGCCACTCTTACTGTCCTTGTTTACAATGTATCACTCCCTGGCCTCTCTTACTGTCCTTGTTTACAATGTATCACTCCCTGGTCACTCTTACTGTCCTTGTTTACAATGTATCACTCCCTGGCCACTCTTACTGTCCTTGTTTACAATGTATCACTCCATGGCCACTCTTACTGTCCTTGTTTACAATGTATCACTCCCTGGCCACTCTTACTGTCCTTGTTTACAATGTATCACTCCCTGGCCTCTCTTACTGTCCTTGTTTACAATGTATCACTCCCTGGCCTCTCTTACTGTCCTTGTTTACAATGTATCACTCCCTGGCCTCTCTTACTGTCCTTGTTTACAATGTATCACTCCCTGGTCACTCTTACTGTCCTTGTTTACAATGTATCACTCCCTGGCCACTCTTACTGTCCTTGTTTACAATGTATCACTCCCTGGCCTCTCTTACTGTCCTTGTTTACAATGTATCACTCCCTGGTCACTCTTACTGTCCTTGTTTACAATGTATCACTCCCTGGCCACTCTTACTGTCCTTGTTTACAATGTATCACTCCATGGCCACTCTTACTTGATCTTGTCTTTTAGCACATTTATACAAGAAACAGGTCTATGTGTCTTGACAGGTCCAGAAAGGACAAGCAAGTCTGAAACACATTGACATAGAGATAGGAAAATGTGGCTTGTGAGAACAGATTACAAATGTTCAGAAGAAAATCAGGGGAGACCTACCTGCAACAACTGATGGAAAAAGACATTGTATTCAGCATTATGCATTAGGGAATTTATAAGGCTTTCTCAGAGGCTGAGGTCTACTGCAAATTTCAGTAAAATTTCCCAAATGTTAAACCAAAAATTTCCAAATGCAAACTAATGTTTTTGCTATGCAAAGGTGATTTCAATTATGATGGAATCAATGGAGAGAAAAAGACTTTTATTGTTGATTTTCCATTATTCTTAGGAACCTTGGACATCAACAAAATAAGGACTGGGAAAGATAAATCCCAGGACATTAGCACACTGTTATTGGTGCAGGGGTCAAGGGTTGTACCTCAGATCTGATTTGGCACATGTTGGTTTAACTTGAAGAAGCTCATCACTACTACATGTATATATATTAATATTTAGTGTGGCATTTTGGAGGATCATAAGACATCTTGCATTGACAATATTTGGAATGGTATTCAAGAAGAAATCTCATAAACAATGAAATAGGCAAACATTTCCAAGGAAAGGTAACCACAGACCACTGGTTACATCTGGTCCAGAACTAAAGTCAATTGTCAGTGTCAATCTTCCAGGATATATTGATTACATCCAATAAAGAGGAGGCATATCAACTGTGTGTCTTCATGGATAAACTAATATCAACTCTAAGCATTTATTGAGTTTGTCAAAGTATATCTGAGTTTAGTATGTAAAATTGAGCCATGTATTTGTGATCTGTGAGATGTTTGAGATACAAGTTTCCTTGTGTGATGAGTTTAATAGACCAGGGCCATTTGCACAACACAGACATATAGCTGCTATGGTTTTAAACATTTTAGAAAGTTTGGCCTTGGATAAGATTTTACTATTCTTTTGCACAAAGTAATTGTTGACTTAGATCATTGTAGGCTAACATCAAAATGTTGCAAGTGGTTTAGACCAGCAGATGGGCTTGGATAGTTGAAAGTATCATTTTCATACTACTCCTTGAAGAAAGAAGTCAAATACAATATGTTCTTTTTCTGTATATTTAAGAGTCAGCAGTAACAAGTTAGCAAGATTATCCTAGGAGATAACACTCCATAACTGAACCTTTCAACCATAATCTCTGGGAGTGCTTTTCCTTTCATCTTCCACAGCTAGGCTCTTTTGTTTTATAGTGTTTATGAAAATAATCTTTTAATTCTTCCTTGTCATCTTTTATCCTGAAGTTTGTTATGTTTGATCTCTTCTACAATATTCTTTTTTATGCACAATTATGTGTATTTCTAATTTCTCCCTGTCAAATATGTTGTGCGCTTTTACTTACTTTCTGCAACACTAAGGTTCCCATGTGAAACAATGGAAAAGTGGCAACCACTGTTTGCATCTCATTTTAAATTTGGGTCTAAAACTAAGGCTTTCCTTCACATTATTTCAAATTTGATTTCTTTGACAGCAAATAAATTGTGATGAGTGTGATGAAGGTTTTCCCTTTTGCCCCTGTGGGTACACATTCATCTGTTACAGTGGGTACACATTCATCTGTTACAGTGGGTACACATTCATCTGTTACAGTGGGTACACATTCATCTGTTACAGTGGGTACACATTCATCTGTTACAGTGGGTACACATTCATCTGTTAGAGTGCGTACACATTCATCTGTTACACAGGAGTCCAATCAACAACTTTGTCACAAACTGATTCCTGTTCAAGTCATCTGCTGATTGAGCTAATGTTTTTTTGTGCAAGCAGAATAAGGGTGAGCTGTAGTAATTTTTGAGTCGCAGTGCCTAAGCCTGAGAGTAACAAAAACTACTTTGGGCAAGAAGGTGGTGCTGTGTTGACAGGACAAGTATGATGTGTATTTCTGTGTCGGGAGGATCACAGTGAACATGGTTGCAGCAACAGATGAGTGCAGGGAGATTGCTTATTTATTTTATAATGATTAGCCATCTTATCATGTTATATCCATTATTTTAAAACTATATACAGTTTCTGGTTTTAGTCTCTGCGAACCTTGCATGCCCCCTGTAGGAATGTTGTGGCAGTACCTGCTTGTTCCACACCCACTGTATAGCACACAGGTTACACGATACACTGCTCCATGTATTGATCAGCATGCCTTTCACCTTCACAGATAATATCACAGTTGATGTAATGATGTACTGGTATGGCCAATGACAGCAAGTTTCATCAACTGGCTGCTGTATTTTTAGTTCCACTTATCAACAAAGTAAAATGGAACTCGTATTTTATAACAGGGCTGTTTAGTGCATGTCTTTAGTCTAGAGTTTGTTTCATTTTCACCATTTGGGTTTCTGACTTTACAAACCCAGTAACATTCTAGAAAGCAAGACGCAACTCATGTCAATCTTTCCTCTTGATACATATCCTCTTTATGCTCAGTTCAATTATATCATTGCACTGTCAACAATTATACACAATCACATTTTTGCCTCATGCCTCATTCTATGTAGTTTTTAGGGCTGGGACGGGTAACTCGGGTACCCGGGTCGGGTGGGTACTGAGTAGGACCCGGGTACCCACAGGACTACTCGGACCCGTGGTTAGTCATGTGATATATAGTTTAATGACAAAAACTATCTAGAACTATATGGTTACACTACAAATCACCAATGTTCGCATTTCTTTCTGACTATGCAACCATTCCTTCTGACTTTTCATGTGGTTAAATAAAGATATAACTTAAGTCAACTTCAGTATGATCAGATTGTTTAAAACATTATCTAAATACGTTTTGCAAGTGCTGTGGTAAAAAAAATCCCAATCGGACATTTTGTATCTCTTGAGACCTACAGTGGGTACCCGGATAGGGTCAGGTAATAGGGGGATGGGTACCCGGGTAGTAAATTTGGACTCGTCCCAGCCCTAGTAGTTTACATTTGAAAAATACATTGAACTTTCAACAGAGTTGCAAAGGGCAAACTACCTGTTTGCTTATTTGGTTCAGGATTGTTTATGATCCAACACCCAAGCTTGATCCGAATTATGGTTGGAATCTAGGTTCGCTCCCATTCTGTTTCTTGGTTTGTCAGGGTCATAACTGTGATTGTGAGTTTCACCTAAGGGGTAAACGTCCAAGACCTGCATCACTTTGGGCTTTCCTCCTACATTAAGCTGACATGACATTATATATCTTGAATGCTGTTTAAAGCGACATTAACCCAAGCACATTCTCTCTCTCTCTCTCACTCACTCACTCACTCACTCACTCACTCACTAACTTGATCCTGACAGTGAAATAGTGGGCACATACTGCACATCAGTGTTCAGTGAAGTCCCTTAGTAGACAATTGTAGTCCCAGCATTTGTCACATGTCACTTATAGGGAAATTGCTTTGATACATACTCCCCCAAGCTCAGTTGCTCTACTGCATGAGCAGCCTATGTCTTTTTTTGTGTAGCCTATTAATGCAACTACCATACCTCATGCAGGTCTCAAATACTAGGTCTTGGCTGGCCTGTACAGATCAGTGTTCAATATTATATAGTTTTCACTTTGTACACTTTACAGGTGAGCCCCCAAACCTGCCTCTCTTTCTCAATATTACAAGATCTGTCATTTGTAAAGGCCATACAATCTGTGTTATATAATTCAAGACAATATCTCCCATAAACATATTTCTTTGAGAGGTTATTCAACACTCCAATAAACAATTTTAGACTGTGTTCACAGAAACCCATGAAGTTCATTACCCCAACATTGTTGACGTTGAGGGCAAACTGTGTCTGACTGTTGGGAGGGAGTTGCCCTTACACTGCACACATTGTATAACATGTTACAGGAATGTTTTTCATACATCACCACTCGCATGTTTCTGTAACCTACAACAAAGCTTGTCCCCCCTCTCGAAGGCCACCATGCATAGAAACGTCGTAAGCCAATCAGAATACGCATCAGGATATGGTTCTTCGATCAATATAATCCTGAGTATTTAAATTATTATCTTCACAACTAAATATTCTCAACTATGTCATGGCTTGTATACCACAAATCATAAATGCAAAGGTATATGAGATTTGAACTAATTATTTAGAAATTTGTACAAGAAAGCACTCGATGAAAGGAAGCTATCGTAAAAGAAATCTGAAATTGTTAATGAAAACTTAAAGTAATCATGGGTTATGAATGACTCTCATGCCGTACATATATTCTGGTTGATTAAACCTGTAAGAGACTAGTATCATACTCACACACGACTTAATTAGTTAAATACCAACTTTACCAAAGCCGTTTGTTATATCCAGCACATATCTTGTACTCACTTACACACTTTTACATAAGTAAATGTAAGATTGTAATTCTTCCTTTTCTCTAAACACCTAAACTTGAATGAGTTTTGAATATTGAAGTTTCTTGTTGTTTAATGTCACACTAAGCAATATTCCACCTATATGATGTCTGCTCATACATAATCTAAACTTCACCAGGCAAACCAGTCATTCGTATTGTAAGCAACGATCCATGGGGTTGGGGTACGATGGTACCCAATCAAGTTGCTGAGCCTGGCCTCATATGACGAGCATAGGCTACATGGGAATCTCCGCTGGGTTTACATATTAACATGGTCTCACTATGTTGTTGTATATGTTGAGAAATACTTCTAAATATCTCTAGACATGGTGGATATGAAATTCCTTCATAAATTTATTGTAATTAATTCATATAAAATATGTGTACTATTTCTAAAGGCTGTCCATGAAAGGAGAGGGTGTCATGAAATAAAGTATGAAGAAATGTCATTTCAAGCATTGAAAAGACAATGTCAAATTTGCTACACTTAACTGAACATGTCTGAGAAATTCTTTGTGGAAATTACTTAAACCACCTTCGTCTAGTCAGTTTTTTTCATTTAATTTTAATATCTTATTTATAAAATAATAATTTGCTGATAAAAGATACACAGCTGAGAAAGAATGAGTTGGATTGCTTGCCAAATATACTTTTGTACAAAAGAATATATTAGTACCAGGCAGGTACAACAGGAATAAGCGAGCACTGTTGTAATACCTACTTTAATTTTCCTATAAAAGGGTGCAGGTAGAATAAGAGCTATCGTTTTTGTGTGAAGTAGTTCTCGTGTCCAATATGGAAACCTTCGAGAGGGGCTCGAGTCCACATTCGGCTTGTCCCGGGATGGGACAAGTTGGTCACGAATGGAATGTTTAAAATTGCAGTTTGTCACTATGTTCCTGCACAGAATGAACTGGCTAATAAATTGTTCTTGTTGGATCCTGCTTTTTGTTATTCTGTTGGGACAACAATATATCTTGAGTGATGCAGTGTGGGGATCTCCTATGAATATGAGTGTATGCTGAAGCCTTAAGGGGAAGTTGTTCTGACAAAAAATAGTCCAGCCCGTTTTGCTGAGAAAAAATACATGTGCCCAGCATTGTTGGAAAGTAAGTTATATGCTCTCTGCAGTTGAGTAAGACATGACTGCATACTTACCTTCACCCTCTTTGTCAATCTAATGCACGCCTTTGAACCATCAGCTGATGGTAATATTTGGTGAGATATTGCGTGATCTCATCAAAGCGATATCTTTTTGGAAGCCAGTTAAAGAACACACAATGCCTTTTAGAAAGTGGTCAAATATAAGAAATGTTACATTTGGGAGAACACTTTCTTAGTTAAATACAGATTTTAGTTTGAGTCCTATTCAGGATTCAAACACAAACTGCCAGAGTGAGGCACCTAATTGCCAGCACACAAAGTCAGCGATTTGACCCACTCAGCCACCGAGGCTTACACGAAAAAGAAAGTCCGACAACTGGTAGTCCAGATCACGTACTTTGTGTTCCCCTCTGACAAGCCTTGGCGGCTGATGGGGGTTAGATCGCTGACTTTGTGTGCTGGCAATTAGGTGCCTCACTCTGGCAGTGTGGTATGAGAATCCTTTTACATTGCTAAAAGCAGAGTAAAACCATACTTGCTTACCCACTGTAATGCAGAGACATAGCATTCCAGAGTGATGATATATCTCTCAATTGTAAGAGTTCATGTAAAATTACTGATAACTTTTGTATGCTATTGTCTATAATGCTTGTTTTTGTCATTCGATAAACACAAACAACAGAATGAGTAATAGTCCTTTATTTTGATATAAAACCCTTCAGCTCCTGCTGAAAGTACCTTCAATGAAAGGCTTTTCCTTGACCTGGCTGTGAAGTGTAACCCTTGAGTATTGTACAAGAGTTCTACTTCCTGGAAACATGTTCATCATGCTCCACAACTTGTGTAACAAAAAAAATAACACCATAGCACTGTAACTCATTTGGATATGTAATTAACAGTTAAACATAAATATTTAGGACTAACTGACAAATAAGAGTAAAACAAATAACTGTGATAATCTGCAACATTCAATGTAATATTATGAATCAGTAATGCAAGTCTCAGCCCATGGTAGAGAAGTTAAAAACTACTTTAGGTGATGAAACTGCTTTTTGAGAATGTGCGACTATACAGTAATGTACTTCAGTCAGCATCTCTTATCTAGTGACCTTGTCCCCTGACATTCTCATGACCTGACACAGCCAAGTGGGTTGAAAGTTCAGGATAAGTAGTTCCATAAGCATGAGTTGTCTTGAATTACTTTTTCTTTAAAAAAAACAACTTCTCTAACTTTGATGACATTATAACACTTTGACCTGTTCATGCTCATGGTGATGATGGATAACCTTGCCATGACAAACGCTTTTGACAAACTTATCTGGACAAAGACTCTGTAGCTCACTTAATCTTTCTGGAATATTGGCACTATTGTAAATACGATGGAACTTCTGTCCGGTGAGCCAATAATACCACATGAATAACTGACATATATATAGTTCATATAGTTGCCATGGTGGTCACACAAAATTGTGTCAAAATCCTTTTACGGGGTCCATTTAACTGCTGGCCCATTAACCCGTTTTCAGTTAAAATTACAAAGGGCTTAATGGTTAACTCAAAGAAACGATAGAATGACAACTGGCTGCCATTTTGTAATGTTGTGTAACATTTGCTTATAAATCACCATGGGTGGAGGCAAATGGAAGTTTCAGGGCCCCACTAGGTAGCTACGTGACCTCGGGTTTGGCCGCTTTGTAGCCTCTACCAGTTAGTTATTGGCCAGTTTGTTTGACGAAGGGTAAGTAACTTTTAAAAGGTACAAGCCCTGCTGGCTACACAAAAATTTGTTAAGTCTACCCCTGTTTTAGCAAATCTTAAAGATCGATTGACCACTGAAACAAATTCACAAATTGATATCACACACTGAAACATGTATCAATAAATTCAAGGACTGAGCAAGGGTCATAATGGGAAAAGGTAAGTAATGCTTGTACATACATTTCTTCTCAATAAAGGGCCCAAATAAGATAATTTTCGTGTTTGAAATCAGACCAAAATTACTAAGATAATGAACTTGTATAGGGATTTGTCATGTACGTGTCCACTTGACAGCCAAGGATATTCATAAGCATTTCGACCCGTGAAGATTCCGGGATAGAATAGGTCTATAGCAACACATGCTTGTTGTAAAAGGCGACTAATGGGATCGGGTGGTCAGGCTTGCTGACTTGGTTGATGCATGTCATTGATCCCAATTGAGTGGATCGATGCTCATGATATTAATCACTAGACTCGATTATTTACAGACCGTCGTCATATAGCTGGAATATTGCTGAGTGCGGCATTAAACAACCAACCAACCAACCAATCATAAGCATTTCAATAATACAAAGGTATTTTGGGGGTCCAGACTATTTCTTAAAAGAGACAATGTCACATGTCAATATCCAGCCAAATAATACAGTTAAGTGTAACCCTCAAGTGTTGTACCAGAGTTCTGCTTCTCATTCCAACTCAACAAAAACCCTTTCATACATCATGCTCCACAAATTATGATCTCTCAGACAAATATAACAGTGCCAAGTCACTGCACCTCACCAGGATATCTAGTCAATTGTTTTAGATGTCAACATATTCAGTATATATAATAAAAAAGTGGTAAGCATTGATATTCAAATATTTTAAGCTTAAAATACTGAGGACCTACAACACTAATGATTTGAACAAAATATGTCATCATAAAAGAAACCTACAAGCCAATGTTCAGTTAAAGTGCAAAGCTCTTCCATTGTCACCATTTAAGTAGTCTGTCCCAAGAAAGAATCCCCTCTTTAAAGTGCCCTTACCCTTTTCCTCAATGGCCGACACAGAGAATGTTTTGTTCTGACCAGTCCAGGATTAACTGGTTGTGCAGTTTTGGCCTGCTTGGACTTTTGCTATTTTCTCTACTACCACAAGGCATAGGATGGTGAAACTACAACCTCTCCTAACGTTGCTAAAACCATTTCTGTTTGATATATCTTTTTGTAAACTTATATTTCTTTTATGTTGTGCTATGTATTTATGTTTATGACAGTACTAACAACAAAATGACAATGATTTGATCAAATTATGATATCATTAGAAGTACCAAGCATGCCTAATAGTAGTCAGTCCCACAGTTTCACAGGAGAAGATGTTTACAGAGCTGAGAATGCCTTTTTAAGAGGCTGTGGTGAAACATGTAAAGGTCGAATAGAGGTAAAAATTCATACCATTGCAAAATACTGAACGAACCAGTTGATATTCTTGGGGTGGGGTTGGGGAGCCTGGGATCTTATCGAAAATAATATACTGTCCCCCAAAATTCTTGAAAAAAAATAATTCTGCTTCAGACTGTTGAAAAAAAGAAAAGATTGCCCGCTAAAAGAATGACATTGTTGCAAAGTGTTTTTCATGAAACAATATTCAGGCTCATAGTTTTAAATAAAAATAAATATAGTCTTGTAGCTGTAGCTGTAGCTGTAGCTGAAAAAATATCTAATCTCGATACAAAATCCCAGATATATAAGTTTTTAGCCGGAATAAAGGAAAACAATGAAACTAGAAAAAATGCAGTTCAAATAAAACCAATTAGAACTTGGGAATTAGCAAACTAACCTTCCACATTTACCCTGGGAAACATACAAGATAGCTGCTTAGGAACTTTCAGTCATGGCATGTGACTTTGTTAAACAAGGAGAGTGAGAACACTGCATGCTGTCTTCCATACTGAAAATGACAAATGTAACTAGACACATGGCTTACAACATGTAGTAGAATGTAACGGACTTGGGCTATATCACCACCTTAAACTAAACTACAATTCCTCACATATGTTAAAGGCTAATATTAATAAATTTACTAAATCATGTTTAATACTATGAAATGGAAAATAAATATCCCCATGAACAGGATTGGAATGTTTGATATGAGCTAATATCATGAAGGCACGATGGCTGGATAAAATCATTGCAAAATTCTAATATTCCTCTTTTTACTGATGACTCCGCCATAAACCGGCTAAGCCACGTTTGACCTGGCACCCTAGACACCAGGTGTTAACCTGCACCAGACTCACTCACCAGACATCCATACAACAGAGGACAACTAGAATAACTGCAGGCATATATCGTATTATTATTGGTTATCTGATGAACCTGTCAGTATTGAGTATTCTGGTTTCTCAAAACATATTGCAGTTACACACACTACCATTGCAAAACTTAGCAATAGTATGCATTGTGTAGAGATATAACTCCTCTTGGTTACTAAAATGGACAAACATTTCATAAATTCCTAAACACCATGAGAGTTATTTCTTATGAGAGATGAAGATGAGACAATGGGGTACAAGAATGAATGTAAGTGTAATGTCACCGGGCTGCCTCCCTCCCTCACACAGAGGCCACTTGAATGTACAACACTGGACTGGGTGCTCAGTTACTGGGCTACAAATGTAGACACACTTGCAACTATCCGATTGTCAGTACTGGTAGTTCTGATGCAGCATTCAGTTGTAATACCATGCCTCCATAACACACCAATGCAATTATCATGTATCGGTAATATAGCAATGGGAAAAAAACAAACAAAAATGTTCACAAAGTCTTCACAACAATCTTACATGTTAGGTTAGTATGAAAAAAACAACACACTTTGTATTGTGCACGTTAACACTGTAACAAACTCAACATATGTCCGCGTACTTGACACATCTCCCTCTGCGGAAACCACTGTCCTGCTGCCACACCCACATATGATCTCCCTTTGTGGCAACCACATTATAATAGGAATATTTAGTTTTGGGATTGAATTAACTAAAGTTTTTTCCTTACTGAGATAGTCAAACTACCATCATCACTACTGACAAGACTGGAACAAAATGAATGCCCTTGACTTGGCACATGGTGGTGGTGGGCAGAACAAACGTACTAGTCTGTTTTGCTAACAGAGGTAGGAAACACTACATGGGTGTATTATTGCAGGGACTAAACAACACCTGGCAATTTTAGTACTTTTCAACATTCACTTCTAATATATTACAGTTGAATCTAGGAACATTCAACTTAACACACAAACAAGCTCTATGGGATTCACAATTGATTTCCAAACACACAATCTTTAGTAGATTGATTCACAGACTCTAGTGCCACGTACCTTCAATATCCACACACACAGACAGATTATAGTCACCTTCAATATCCACCCACACAGACAGACTATAGTTACAGGTACCTTCAATATCCACCCACACAGACAGATTATAGTTACACGTACCTTCAATATCCACCCACACAAACAGACTATAGTCACCTTCAATATCCACCCACACAGACAGATTATAGTCACCTTCAATATCCACCCACACAGACAGACTATAGTCACTTTCAATATCCACCCACACAGACAGACTCTAGTTACACGTACGTTCAATATCCACCCACCCACACAGACTATAGTTACACATACCTTCAATATCCACCCACACAGACAGATTATAGTTACACGTACCTTCAATATCCACCCACACAGACAGATTATAGTCACCTTCAATATCCACCCACACAGACAGACTCTAGTTACACGTACCTTCAATATCCACCCACACAGCCAGATTATAGTCACCTTCAATATCCACCCACACAGACAGACTATAGTTACACGTACCTTCAATATCCACCCACACAGACAGATTATAGTTACCTTCAATATCCAACCACACAGACAGACTCTAGTTACCTTCAATATCCACCCACACAAACAGATTATAGTCACCTTCAATATCCACCCACACAGACAGACTCTAGTTACCTTCAATATCCACCCACACAGACAGACTCTAGTTACCTTCAATATCCACCCACACAGACAGACTCTAGTTACAGGTACCTTCAATATCCACCCATACAGACAGATTATAGTCACCTTCATACGGTGGCCCATAAGGGACATGGAGTCTGTTTTTCCATATTTTGATATTTCACTTACATTTATCGTAACCTTTTGCAAATTAACACGATTTGTCCTACAAAAATATGTGATAAATCATGTGTAAAGAAGATATTGAATCGCTGAAAAACGAAACGAAAATGTCAAAAACTAAAATGAAAATGTCAAAAACACAAAACGAAAATGTCAAAAACGAAAATGAAAATACAGAAAACTATTTACACCGCGGTGATAACATTCCCACTGCGGTAATAATATTTACACCGAGGTGAAAACTATGTCCACCGCGGTAATAATATTCCTACCGCGGTGATAATATTTACACCGAGGTGAAAACTATTTCCACCGCGGTAATAATATTCCTACCGCGGTGATAATATTTACACCGAGGTGAAAACTATTTCCACCGCGGTGATAATATTTACACCGCGGTGATAATATTTACACTGAGGTGATAATATTTACACCGAGGTGAAAACTATTTCCACCGCGGTGATAATATTTCCACCGAGGTGAAAACTATTTCCACCGAGGTGAAAACTATTTCCACCGCGGTGATAATATTTACACCGAGGTGAAAACTATTTCCACCGCGGTAATAATATTCCTACCGCGGTGACAATATTTACACCGAGGTGAAAACTATTTCCACCATGGTGATAATATTTACACCGCGGTGATAATATTTACACCGAGGTGAAAACTATTTCCACCGCGGTGATAATATTCCTACTGCGGTTATAATACTTACACTGCGGTGAAAACTATTTCCACCGCAGTGATAATATTTACACCGAGGTGAAAACTATTTACACCGCGGTGATAATATTTACACCGCATCTCAAAAGCTACTTAAAAGTACTTTTTCTATGTTTTCGGATGTTTTTATACATGATTTATCACATATTTGTATGGCAGATTGTGTTAATTTGCAAAAGGTTAAGATAAAAGTAAGTTAACATCAAAATATTGAAAAACAGACTCCATGTCCCTTATGGGCCACAGTACCTTCAATATCCACCCACACAGACAGACTATAGTCACCTTCAATATCCACCCACACAGACAGATTATAGTTACCTTCAATATCCACCCACACAGACAGACTATAGTTACACGTACCTTCAATATCCACCCACACAGCCAGATTATAGTCACCTTCAATATCCACTCACACAGACAGACTCTAGTTACACGTACCTTCAATATCCACCCACACAGACAGATTATAGTTACCTTCAATATCCACCCACACAGACAGACTATAGTCACCTTCAATATCCACCCACACAGACAGACTCTAGTTACACGTACCTTCAATATCCACCCACACAGACAGATTATAGTTACACGTACCTTTAATATCCACCCACACAGACAGATTATAGTCACCTTCAATATCCACCCACACAGACAGACTATAGTCACTTTCAATATCCACCCACACAGACAGACTCTAGTTACACGTACCTTCAATATCCACCCACACAGACAGATTATAGTGACACGTACCTTCAATATCCAAGACTGACAAGACTGGAACAAAATGAATGCCCTTGACTTGGCACATGGTGGTGGTGGGCAGAACAAACGTACTAGTCTGTTTTGCTAACAGAGGTAGGAAACACTACATGGGTGTATTATTGCAGGGACTAAACAACACCTGGCAATTTTAGTACTTTTCAACATTCACTTCTAATATATTACAGTTGAATCTAGGAACATTCAACTTAACACACAAACAAGCTCTATGGGATTCACAATTGATTTCCAAACACACAATCTTTAGTAGATTGATTCACCATTAATTTCCACCCACACAAACAGACTCTAGTGCCACGTACCTTCAATATCCACCCACACAGACAGATTATAGTCACCTTCAATATCCACCCACACAGACAGACTCTAGTTACAGGTACCTTCAATATCCACCCACACAGACAGATTATAGTTACACGTACCTTCAATATCCACCCACACAAACAGACTATAGTCACCTTCAATATCCACCCACACAGACAGACTATAGTCACCTTCAATATCCACCCACACAGACTCTAGTTACCTTCAATATCCACCCACACAGACAGACTCTAGTTACACGTACCTTCAATATCCACCCACACAAACAGACTATAGTCACCTTCAATATCCACCCACACAGACAGACTATAGTCACCTTCAATATCCACCCACACAGACAGATTATAGTTACACGTACCTTCAATATCCACCCACACAAACAGACTATAGTCACCTTCAATATCCACCCACACAGACAGATTATAGTTACACGTACCTTCAATATCCACCCACACAAACAGACTATAGTCACCTTCAATATCCACCCACACAGACAGACTATAGTCACCTTCAATATCCACCCACACAGATTATAGTCACCTTCAATATCCACCCACACAGACAGACTCTAGTTACACGTACCTTCAATATCCACCCACACAAACAGACTATAGTCACCTTCAATATCCACCCACACAGACAGACTATAGTCACCTTCAATATCCACCCACACAGACTCTAGTTACCTTCAATATCCAACCACACAAACAGACTATAGTCACCTTCAATATCCACCCACACAAACAGACTCTAGTTACCTTCAATATCCACCCACACAGACAGACTCTAGTTACAAGTACCTTCAATATCCACCCACACAAACAGACTATAGTCACCTTCAATATCCACTCACACAGACAGACTCTAGTTACACGTACCTTCAATATCCACCCACACAGACAGATTATAGGCACCTTCAATATCCACCCACACAGACAGACTATAGTCACTTTCAATATCCACCCACACAGACAGACTCTAGTTACACGTACCTTCAATATCCACCCACACAAACAGACTATAGTCACCTTCAATATCCACCCAAACAGACAGATTATAGTTACACGTACCTTCAATATCCACCCACACAGACAGATTTTAGTCACCTTCAATATCCACCCACACAGACAGACTATAGTCACCTTCAATATCCACCCACACAGACTCTAGTTACCTTCAATATCCACCCACACAAACAGACTATAGTCACCTTCAATATCCACCCACACAAACAGACTCTAGTTACCTTCAATATCCACCCACACGGACAGACTCTAGTTACACGTACCTTCAATATCCACCCACACAGCCAGATTATAGTCACCTTCAATATCCACTCACACAGACAGACTCTAGTTACACGTACCTTCAATATCCACCCACACAGACAGATTATAGTTACCTTCAATATCCACCCACACAGACAGACTATAGTCACCTTCAATATCCACCCACACAGACAGACTCTAGTTACACGTACCTTCAATATCCACCCACACAGACAGATTATAGTTACACGTACCTTTAATATCCACCCACACAGACAGATTATAGTCACCTTCAATATCCACCCACACAGACAGACTATAGTCACTTTCAATATCCACCCACACAGACAGACTCTAGTTTCACGTACCTTCAATATCCACCCACACAGACAGATTATAGTGACACGTACCTTCAATATCCAAGACTGACAAGACTGGAACAAAGTGAATGCCCTTGACTTGGCACATGGTGGTGGTGGGCAGAACAAACGTACTAGTCTGTTTTGCTAACAGAGGTAGGAAACACTACATGGGTGTATTATTGCAGGGACTAAACAACACCTGGCAATTTTAGTACTTTTCAACATTCACTTCTAATATATTACAGTTGAATCTAGGAACATTCAACTTAACACACAAACAAGCTCTATGGGATTCACAATTGATTTCCAAACACACAATCTTTAGTAGATTGATTCACCATTAATTTCCACCCACACAAACAGACTCTAGTGCCACGTACCTTCAATATCCACCCACACAGACAGATTATAGTCACCTTCAATATCCACCCACACAAACAGACTATAGTCACCTTCAATATCCACCCACACAGACAGACTCTAGTTACAGGTACCTTCAATATCCACCCACACAGACAGATTATAGTTACACGTACCTTCAATATCCACCCACACAAACAGACTATAGTCACCTTCAATATCCACCCACACAGACAGACTATAGTCACCTTCAATATCCACCCACACAGACTCTAGTTACCTTCAATATCCACCCACACAGACAGACTCTAGTTACACATACCTTCAATATCCACCCACACAAACAGACTATAGTCACCTTCAATATCCACCCACACAGACAGACTATAGTCACCTTCAATATCCACCCACACAGATTATAGTCACCTTCAATATCCACCCACACAGACAGACTCTAGTTACACGTACCTTCAATATCCACCCACACAAACAGACTATAGTCACCTTCAATATCCACCCACACAGACAGACTATAGTCACCTTCAATATCCACCCACACAGACTCTAGTTACCTTCAATATCCAACCACACAAACAGACTATAGTCACCTTCAATATCCACCCACACAAACAGACTCTAGTTACCTTCAATATCCACCCACACAGACAGACTCTAGTTACAAGTACCTTCAATATCCACCCACACAAACAGACTATAGTCACCTTCAATATCCACTCACACAGACAGACTCTAGTTACACTTACCTTCAATATCCACCCACACAGACAGATTATAGTCACCTTCAATATCCACCCACACAGACAGACTATAGTCACTTTCAATATCCACCCACACAGACAGACTCTAGTTACACGTACCTTCAATATCCACCCACACAAACAGACTATAGTCACCTTCAATATCCACCCAAACAGACAGATTATAGTTACACGTACCTTCAATATCCACCCACACAGACAGATTTTAGTCACCTTCAATATCCACCCACACAGACAGACTATAGTCACCTTCAATATCCACCCACACAGACTCTAGTTACCTTCAATATCCACCCACACAATCAGACTATAGTCACCTTCAATATCCACCCACACAAACAGACTCTAGTTACCTTCAATATCCACCCACACGGACAGACTCTAGTTACACGTACCTTCAATATCCACCCACACAAACAGACTATAGTCACCTTCAATATCCACCCACACAGACAGACTCTAGTTACACGTACCTTCAATATCCACCCACACAGACAGATTATAGTCACCTTCAATATCCACCCACACAGACAGACTATAGTCACTTTCAATATCCACCCACACAGACAGACTCTAGTTACATGTACCTTCAATATCCACCCACACAAGCAGACTATAGTCACCTTCAATATCCACCCACACAGACAGACTCTAGTTACACGTACCTTCAATATCTACCCACACAGACAGATTATAGTCACCTTCAATATCCACCCACACAGATAGACTATAGTCACTTTCAATATCAACCCACACAGACAGACTATAGTCACTTTCAATATCCACCCACACAGACAGACTCTAGTTACACGTACCTTCAATATCCCACCCACACAAACAGACTATAGTTACACGTACCTTCAATATCCACCCACACAGACAGATTATAGTGACACGTACCTTCAATATCCACACACACAAACAGACTATAGTCACCTTCAATATCCACCCACACAGACAGATTATAGTTACACGTACCTTCAATATCCACCCACACAGACAGATTATAGTCACCTTCAATATCCACCCACACAGACAGACTCTAGTTACACGTACCTTCAATATCCACCCACACAGCCAGATTATAGTTACCTTCAATATCCACCCACACAGACAGACTATAGTTACACGTACCTTAAATATCCACCCACTCAGACAGATTATAGTTACCTTCAATATCCAACCACACAGACAGACTCTAGTTACCTTCAATATCCACCCACACAAACAGATTATAGTCACCTTCAATATCCACCCACACAGACAGACTATAGTCACCTTCAATATCCACCAGCACAGATTATAGTCACCTTCAATATCCACCCACACAGACAGACTCTAGTTACACGTACCTTCAATATCCACCCACACAAACAGACTATAGTCACCTTCAATATCCACCCACACAGACAGACTATAGTCACCTTCAATATCCACCCACACAGACAGACTATAGTCACCTTCAATATCCACCCACACAGACTCTAGTTACCTTCAATATCCACCCACACAGACAGACTCTAGTTACACATACCTTCAATATCCACCCACACAAACAGACTATAGTCACCTTCAATATCCACCCACACAGACAGATTATAGTCACCTTCAATATCCACCCACACAGACTCTAGTTACCTTCAATATCCACCCACACAGACAGACTCTAGTTACACATACCTTCAATATCCACCCACACAAACAGACTATAGTCACCTTCAATATCCACCCACACAGACAGACTATAGTCACCTTCAATATCCACCCACACAGATTATAGTCACCTTCAATATCCACCCACACAGACAGACTCTAGTTACACGTACCTTCAATATCCACCCACACAAACAGACTATAGTCACCTTCAATATCCACCCACACAGACAGACTATAGTCACCTTCAATATCCACCCACACAGACTCTAGTTACCTTCAATATCCAACCACACAAACAGACTATAGTCACCTTCAATATCCACCCACACAAACAGACTCTAGTTACCTTCAATATCCACCCACACAGACAGACTCTAGTTACAAGTACCTTCAATATCCACCCACACAAACAGACTATAGTCACCTTCAATATCCACTCACACAGACAGACTCTAGTTACACTTACCTTCAATATCCACCCACACAGACAGATTATAGTCACCTTCAATATCCACCCACACAGACAGACTATAGTCACTTTCAATATCCACCCACACAGACAGACTCTAGTTACACGTACCTTCAATATCCACCCACACAAACAGACTATAGTCACCTTCAATATCCACCCAAACAGACAGATTATAGTTACACGTACCTTCAATATCCACCCACACAGACAGATTTTAGTCACCTTCAATATCCACCCACACAGACAGACTATAGTCACCTTCAATATCCACCCACACAGACTCTAGTTACCTTCAATATCCACCCACACAATCAGACTATAGTCACCTTCAATATCCACCCACACAAACAGACTCTAGTTACCTTCAATATCCACCCACACGGACAGACTCTAGTTACACGTACCTTCAATATCCACCCACACAAACAGACTATAGTCACCTTCAATATCCACCCACACAGACAGACTCTAGTTACACGTACCTTCAATATCCACCCACACAGACAGATTATAGTCACCTTCAATATCCACCCACACAGACAGACTATAGTCACTTTCAATATCCACCCACACAGACAGACTCTAGTTACATGTACCTTCAATATCCACCCACACAAGCAGACTATAGTCACCTTCAATATCCACCCACACAGACAGACTCTAGTTACACGTACCTTCAATATCTACCCACACAGACAGATTATAGTCACCTTCAATATCCACCCACACAGATAGACTATAGTCACTTTCAATATCAACCCACACAGACAGACTATAGTCACTTTCAATATCCACCCACACAGACAGACTCTAGTTACACGTACCTTCAATATCCCACCCACACAAACAGACTATAGTTACACGTACCTTCAATATCCACCCACACAGACAGATTATAGTGACACGTACCTTCAATATCCACACACACAAACAGACTATAGTCACCTTCAATATCCACCCACACAGACAGATTATAGTTACACGTACCTTCAATATCCACCCACACAGACAGATTATAGTCACCTTCAATATCCACCCACACAGACAGACTCTAGTTACACGTACCTTCAATATCCACCCACACAGCCAGATTATAGTTACCTTCAATATCCACCCACACAGACAGACTATAGTTACACGTACCTTAAATATCCACCCACTCAGACAGATTATAGTTACCTTCAATATCCAACCACACAGACAGACTCTAGTTACCTTCAATATCCACCCACACAAACAGATTATAGTCACCTTCAATATCCACCCACACAGACAGACTATAGTCACCTTCAATATCCACCAGCACAGATTATAGTCACCTTCAATATCCACCCACACAGACAGACTCTAGTTACACGTACCTTCAATATCCACCCACACAAACAGACTATAGTCACCTTCAATATCCACCCACACAGACAGACTATAGTCACCTTCAATATCCACCCACACAGACTCTAGTTACCTTCAATATCCAACCACACAAACAGACTATAGTCACCTTCAATATCCACCCACACAAACAGACTCTAGTTACCTTCAATATCCACCCACACAGACAGACTCTAGTTACAAGTACCTTCAATATCCACCCACACAAACAGACTATAGTCACCTTCAATATCCACTCACACAGACAGACTCTAGTTACACGTACCTTCAATATCCACCCACACAGACAGATTATAGTCACCTTCAATATCCACCCACACAGACAGACTATAGTCACTTTCAATATCCACCCACACAGACAGACTCTAGTTACACGTACCTTCAATATCCACCCACACAAACAGACTATAGTCACCTTCAATATCCACCCAAACAGACAGATTATAGTTACACGTACCTTCAATATCCACCCACACAGACAGATTTTAGTCACCTTCAATATCCACCCACACAGACAGACTATAGTCACCTTCAATATCCACCCACACAGACAGACTCTAGTTACACGTACCTTCAATATCCACCCACACAGACAGATTATAGTCACCTTCAATATCCACCCACACAGACAGACTCTAGTTACACGTACCTTCAATATCCACCCACAAAGACAGATTATAGTCACCTTCAATATCCACCCACACAGACAGACTATAGTCACCTTCAATATCCATCCACACAGACAGACTCTAGTTACACGTACCTTCAATATCCACCCACACAGACAGATTATAGTTACCTTCAATATCCACCCACACAGACAGACTCTAGTTACCTTCAATATCCACCCACACAGACAGATTATAGTCACCTTCAATATCCAACCACACAGACAGACTCTAGTTACCTTCAATATCCACCCACACAGACAGACTCTAGTTACACGTACCTTCAATATCCACCCACAAAAACAGACTATAGTCACCTTCAATATCCACCCACACAGACAGATTCAAGTTACAGGTACCTTCAATATCCACCCACACAGACAGATTATAGTCACCTTCAATATCCACCCACACAGACAGACTATAGTCACCTTCAATATCCACCCACACAGACAGACTCTAGTTACAAGTACCTTCAATATCCACCCACACAGACAGATTATAGTTACCTTCAATATCCACCCACACAGACAGACTCTAGTTACCTTCAATATCCACCCACACAAACAGATAATAGTCACCTTCAATATCCACCCACACAGACAGACTCTAGTTACCTTCAATATCCACCCACACAGACAGACTCTAGTTACACGTACCTTCAATATCCACCCACACAAACAGACTATAGTCACCTTCAATATCCACCCACACAGACAGATTATAGTTACACGTACCTTCAATATCCACCCACACAGACAGATTAAAGTCACCTTCAATATCCACCCACACAGACAGACTCTAGTTACACGTACCTTCAATATCCACCCACACAGACAGACTCTAGTTACCTTCAATATCCACCCACACAGAAAGACTCTAGTTACCTTCAATATCCACCCACACAGACAGACTATAGTCACCTTCAATATCCACCCACACAGACAGATTATAGTCACCTTCAATATCCACACACACAAACAGACTCTAGTTACCTTCAATATCCACCCACACAAACAGACTCTAGTTACCTTCAATATCCACCCACACAGAAAGACTCTAGTTACCTTCAATATCCACCCACACAAACAGACTCTAGTTACCTTCAATATCCACCCACACAAACAGACTCTAGTTACCTTCAATATCCACCCACACAAACAGACTCTAGTTACCTTCAATATCCACACATACAGACAGACTCTAGTTACCTTCAATATCCACCCACACAAACAGACTCTAGTTACCTTCAATATCCACCCACACAGAAAGACTCTAGTTACCTTCAATATCCACCCACACAAACAGACTCTAGTTACCTTCAATATCCACCCACACAAACAGACTCTAGTTACCTTCAATATCCACCCACACAAACAGACTCTAGTTACCTTCAATATCCACACATACAGACAGACTCTAGTTACCTTCAGTATCCACACATACAGACAGACTATAGTTACCTTCAGTATCCACCCACACAGACAGACTCTAGTCACCTTCAGTATCCACACATACAGACAGACTATAGTTACCTTCAGTATCCACCCACACAGACAGACTAAAGTTACCTTCAGTATCCACACATACAGACAGACTCTAGTCACCTTCAATATCCACACATACAGACAGACTCTAGTTACACGTACCTTCAATATCCACCCACACAGACAGATTATAGTCACCTTCAATATCCACCCACACAGACAGACTCTAGTTACCTTTCAGTATCCACACATACAGACAGACTCTAGTCACCTTCAATATCCACACATACAGACAGACTCTAGTTACCTTCAGTATCCACACATACAGACAGACTATAGTTACCTTCAGTATCCACCCACACAGACAGACTATAGTTACCTTCAGTATTCACACATACAGACAGACTATAGTTACCTTCAGTATCCACACATACAGACAGACTATAGTTACCTTCAGTATCCACACATACAGACTCTACGAGATTCACCTTCAATACCTATACACACAAACTCTAAGAGATTCAGCTATAATTTCTTCTCATACAAAAAGACTCTGGGCGATTCATCTTCATCTTCATCGCATGCACCAACGCACGCACACACGCATGCACCAACGCACGCACACACGCATGCACGCTCACACAAACTCTATGAGATTCACCTTCAAGACCCATCCACGTCCAACTTAGATCAGTACCATTCCATAATACAAGGGCGGTCGGGTAGTTTAGTGGTTGAAGTGTTCGCTCGTCACGCCGAAGACCCGGGTTCAATTCCCGACATGGGTACAATGTGTGAAGTCCATTTCTGGTGTCCACCGTCGTGATATTGCTGGAATATTGCCAAAAGCTGCGTTTAACCTCACTCACTCACTATAATACAACAAAACTATTGATTAAATTTGACTCCAATATGCTAAATTACAACCTTCAGAATCTGAAATGTTCACCGATCAAAATTCTCACAACCACAGATTTTACAATTAATTCTCATATACCATAATTGCATGTTTATACTGCCATTAACAACCATTGTACCACAATCGCCTATCACAGCAAACACATGCCTATTGTACAGCTGTACAGAGAAAAGTCTGCCCAAACACACAAATGTTCTAAAGTTTTACTGCATACAAATCTCTTGCAGTAAGTCGTGATTAAGAGTGTAACTGATGTCACTGATCAATGTTGATCACAAAAATCATGACACGAAGTCCATGAATGTTGAGTGCAACACACAAAAGCATAAAAGTTGTAAATAACCTTTGTGACAATATTTTTCTTGTCACCAAATCTGTTGACAAAACATGAACACTAACCAGCTTTAACGAAAAGAACAACTTCATAAGTGTTCAAAACACATAAAATAAATGAGTTGTGTTATTCACCATGTCTGTGGCCAATTCGTGCACTACAGCAACAGGCTGGAGGAACTGCCAAAGACTAAACCATGTGTGTACATGTCTATATACTTTCTAAGGGTTGTAATTGCTTGCCATTGCAGCATTTGACATTGTCACCCAAAACATATCAGTAATTATAATGTAGAGTACAGAAACACCAATAACTGCTTCTCATAATCAACATTCCTTATTTACCGGGTACACGTATTTCAGCGAAATAACATTAAGTTGTTTTGAGTTTTTCTATATGTTGCTTAAACTCTCAACTTCACTTACTAAAAAATCAAAACACAAAGTTAACTTAACATGCTTATGTGTATGTTGTATCAACCCAAATGAAATAGAAGTGAAGACTGTTTGGACATCAGAAGCAAGTGCTAGGTAGCAGTAGGGGTATGCAAACATGAAGAAACACGATACCTATCCTGCACAAGTACCTATCTGTGCCTACTACCTACACAAAGCAACTTTCGTAAGTCTGTATTCAACAATGGGAGTTACACTATTGCAGCGCTAAGATCGCTTCAAGTGACCAAAACACTTGGACATTGCTGTCCTACATGTCTCCACTGTCTGTTAATCTACAGGTATTATAACCAAAATAACCAGCATTCTCATACTATCAATTTGACATTTATCTTTGTCCTTCAGGAACTTGATCAAGCCAGATTAATTTAAATGTTTTATGTTTCATTTCAAGAAGTTTTGTTACACAATTTCTGAATGTAACTTGTGAAGTAGCATGGATAAAAGAGAGTGATGATCGTGGACCAGTCTGCGACAGCCACTCACAGCAAGCGGTGCCACATATTATTGCCAGTTAGACATTCTATTTATTTGAACTTTTTTCAAACCCTTCACTGAATTATTTTCATTTTCATGATCATGTTCACTTGGCCTTAAACATGTTAAGACTTAATTTGAAACACGATCATGCTTAGCACTGGCAATAGAACTAAATCTAATAATTAGTAAATTCCCACAACATGTGTCTGTTGTATGCCCACAGACTGTGAAATAATTCCTGTACACCCCTTGACTATCTTCAGTATGAAACAATGGCTGGCCAACATAACAATGTTTCCTAAAGTAAATGCTGTATGAATACAGAGGACATTTCAGGCAGTATGAGGAATGTCGTAAGTAGAATGCACTAATCATGGCACCACCTTCATGACCGGTGTACCACACAAGCACATGCAGCAGCAATATCTCACACGAGAAATCTCATGGCACTTCATCCCATCCAGACATTTCAAACGCAACATCATTTTTAACAAACTAAAAACATCGATCCAATAGTTTCAAAGAACTAGACAAATATGGGAAATATTAAAAGAAAACTCAAAAACTGCATTTCATACATTGCATTTTCAAACATATACACTTGCATTGGGATATGTGCAATTGGCGTTGTGCTAGAGCAACAACCATATACACAAATGAGGTTATACATCTGCATGTTCAAATCTAAACTTGTTTTACATATGAACAAAACTTTGTATACCTAACAAAATAAATGTATACCCTACCACAGGGTTAACTCTTACAATTTTCTGACATGGGCCTTTTATGTGAACATTTCAAATATTCCAAGGGTACACCCACACATGCCCATACCATGCATACAGCACAATGTTGAAATGCTTATTGTATTGAAAAATGTGGGCCTTTTTTCAAATTTAGGGGCTAAAAGCACAAGGCTCCATGATAGAATCATCCCTGCTACCATTATGTAATAAATACTGTAAGCAGTGATTAGTGATTAGATAGTGATGTCAAAACATGTCAGACATTATTCAGTGTGAAAATGTTTCACAAACATATTTCTAAAGACGTTTCTTTAAGTTCAACAACTAAATTGCTTAAAACAAACAATGGTATCAACAAATGATATTTATGGACTTCAACTTTAGTCAGAGACACTACTTCAGCCTTGGCAAATCTGTCTTTATGAAGAATTGATAGAAACTGGAGGTAAACAAAACCAATAATATAATGCAAATACAAATGTTGGCTTTGAGTTTTAGAACTGCTGCCACCATCACACAGACTTAACAACAGCATGCCGGGTATAAGGCGAAACACTCTTCCTTCTGCAAAATATCCTGGAACAAAAACAAAAACCATTACATGTACAAGTAGTCAGCATGTCCATTACCAGGTAGTCAGTATGTCCATTCCCAGGTAGTATGCCCATTACCAAGTAGTCAGAATGTCCATTCCCAGATAGTATGCCCATTACCAAGTAGTCAGAATGTCCATTCCCAGGTAGTATGCCCATTACCAGGTAGACAGAATGTCCATTCCCAGGTAGAATGTCCATTACCAGGTAGTCAGAATGTCCATTCCCAGGTAGTATGCCCATTACCAGGTAGTCAGAATGTCCATTCCCAGATAGTATGCCCATTACCAAGTAGTCAGAATGTCCATTCCCAGGTAGTATGCCCATTACCAGGTAGACAGAATGTCCATTCCCAGGTAAAATGTCCATTAACAGGTAGTCAGAATGTCCATTACCAGGTAGTCAGTATGTCCATTACCAGGTAGTATGCCCATTACCAAGTAGTCAGAATGTCCATTACCAGGTAGTCAGTATGTCCATTACCAGGTAGTCAGTATGTCCATTACCAGGTAGTCAGTATGTCCATTACCAGGTAGTCAGAATGTCCAGTACCAGGTAGTCAGAATGTCCATTACCAGGTAGTCAGTATGTCCATTACCAGGTAGTCAGAATGTCCATTACCAGGTAGTCAGAATGTCCATTACCAGGTAGTATGCCCATTACCAGGTAGTCAGAATGTCCATTACAAGGTAGTATGCCCATTACCAGGTAGTCAGAATGTCCATTATAAGGTAGTATGTCCATTACAAGGTAGTCAGTATGCTCATTACTAGGTCGATAGTATGTCCATTACCAGGTAGTATATCCATTACCAGGTAGTTAGTATGCCCATTACCAGGTAGTCAGTCTGTCCATTACTAGGTAGTCACCATGTCCATTACTAGGTAGTCACCATGTCCATTACTAGGTAGTCAGTATGTCCATTACCAGGTAGTATATCCATTACCAGGTAGTTAGTATGCCCATTACCAGGTAGTATATCCATTACCAGGTAGTATATCCATTACCAGGTCGATAGTATGTCCATTACCAGGTCGATAGTATGTCCATTACCAGGTAGTTAGTATGTCCATTACCAGGTCGTCAGTATGCCCATTACCAGGTCGATAGTATGTCCATTACCAGGTAGTATATCCATTACCAGGTAGTCAGTATGTCCATTACCAGGTAGTCAGAATGTCCATTACCAGGTAGTATGCCCATTACCAGGTAGTTAGCATGTCCATTACCAGGTAGTATGCCCATTACCAGGTAGTCGGAATGTCCATTACCAGGTAGTATATCCATTACCAGGTAGTTAGTATGCCCATTACCAGGTAGTCAGTATGTCCATTACTAGGTAGTCAGTATGTCCATTACCAGGTAGTCAGTATGTCCATTACCAGGTAGTATATCCATTACCAGGTAGTTAGTATGTCCATTACCAGGTAGTATATCCATTACCAGGTAGTATATCCATTACCAGGTCGATAGTTATCCATTACCAGGTCGATAGTATGTCCATTTCCAGGTAGCTAGTATGTCCATTACCAGGTAGTATATCCATTACCAGGTCGATAGTTATCCATAACCAGGTCGATAGTATGTCCATTTCCAGGGAGTTAGTATGTCCATTACCAGGTAGTATATCCATTATCAGGTAGTTAGCATGTCCATTACCCGGTAGTTAGCATGTCCATTACTAGGTAGTCAGTATGTCCATTACCAGGTAGTATATCCATTACCAGGTAGTTAGTATATCCATTACCAGGTAGTTAGTATATCCATTACCAGGTAGTATATCCATTACCAGGTAGTTAGTATATCCATGACCAGGTAGTTAGTATGCCCATTACCAGGTAGTATATCCATTACCAGGTAGATTATCCATTACCAGGTAGTATATCCATTACCAGGTCAATAGTATGCCCATTACCACGTAGTCAGTATGCCCATTACCAGGTAGTCAGTATGTCCATTCCCAGGTAGTATGCCCATTACTAGGTCGTCAGTATGTCCATTACCAGGTAGTATGCCCATTACCAGGAAGTCAGAATGTCCATTACCAGGTCGTCAGTATGCCCATTACCAGGTCGATAGTATGTCCATTACCAGGTAGTATATCCATTACCAGGTAGTTAGTATGCCAATAACCAGGTAGTTAGCATGTCCATTACCCGATAGTTAGCATGTCCATTACTAGGTAGTCAGTATGTCCATTACCCGGTAGTTAGTATGTCCATTACCAGGTAGTATATTCATTACCAGGTAGTTAGCATGTCCATTATTAGGTAGTCAGTATGTCCATTACCAGGTAGTCAGTATGTCCTTTACCAGGTAGTATATTCATTACCAGGGAGTTAGCATGTCCATTACCTGATAGTTAGCATGTCCATTACCAGGTAGTTAGCACGTCCATTACCAGGTAGTCAGTATGTCCATTACTAGGTAGTCAGTATGTCCATTACCAGGTAGTATATCCATTACCAGGTAGTCAGTATGTCCATTACCAGGTCGTCAGTATGTCCATTACCAGGTAGTATATTCTTTACCAGGTAGTTAGCATGTCCATTACCAGGTAGTCAGTATGTCCATTACCAGGTAGTATATTCATTACCAGGTAGTTAGTATGCCAATAACCAGGTAGTTAGCATGTCCATTACCCGATAGTTAGCATGTCCATTACTAGGTAGTCAGTATGTCCATTACCCGGTAGTTAGTATGTCCATTACCAGGTAGTATATTCATTACCAGGTAGTTAGCATGTCCATTACCAGGTAGTCAGTATGTCCATTACCAGGTAGTCAGTATGTCCATTACCAGGTAGTATATTCATTACCAGGTAGTTAGCATGTCCATTACCTGATAGTTAGCATGTCCATTACCAGGTAGTTACCATGTCCATTACCAGGTAGTCAGTATGTCCATTACCAGGTAGTCAGTATGTCCATTACCAGGTAGTATATTCATTACCAGGTAGTTAGCATGTCCATTACCAGGTAGTCAGTATGTCCATTACCAGGTAGTATTTTCATTACCAGGTAGTTAGCATGTCTATTACCAGGTAATTAGCATGTCCATTACCAGGTCGTCAGTATGCCCATTACCAGGTCGATAGTATGTCCATTACCAGGTAGTATATCCATTACCAGGTAGTTAGTATGCCAATAACCAGGTAGTTAGCATGTCCATTACCCGATAGTTAGCATGTCCATTTCTAGGTAGTCAGTATGTCCATTACCAGGTAGTATTTTCATTACCAGGTAGTTAGCATGTCTATTACCAGGTAATTAGCATGTCCATTACCAGGTCGTCAGTATGCCCATTACCAGGTCGATAGTATGTCCATTACCAGGTAGTATATTCATTACCAGGTCATCAGTATGCCCATTACCAGGTAGTTAGCATGTCCATTACCAGGTAGTCAGTTTATCCATTACCAGGTAGTATATTCATTACCAGGTAGTTAGCATGTCTATTACCAGGTAGTTAGCATGTCCATTACCAGGTCGTCAGTATGCCCATTACCAGGTTGTATATCAATTACCAGGTAGTCAGTATGTCCATTACCAGGTTGTCAGTATGTATACAATGAACATATGAGCACAGTAACAAAAAGATTTACAAGACAAAGTGTTTGCAAACAATACATTGAAAAACATGGTTGAAAAGACTGCAACTTGTGTTGAACATGTTGAAAGCCCTAATCATGTTACTAATTTCTTAGAGAGCAGATATATAATAATAAATGTAGAATTCAGATTGCCATATTTGTTAGAATGGTGTTGCAGGGACAGGGAGTTAGTACTTACCCTTGCACTTTATTGTATGTCATGACCATGAGTGAAGATCCCCGGTGTCCCCCCGACATGCCTGTGGGGCCTGCATCATGCCAGCATGCAACATGTGCTGCTGCTCTGGCTGCACACGGTGCACCACCAATACATACAGGTAGTTACACAATCTCAGTCCTTCACTGAACAGAGTAAAACGGAAGCTTGATGTAGGTTTCACGCCCAACGAATTAACCACAATACCTATGTAAGCATCCTCATTAGGAATGGCTTTGATGTACTGACTCTCCACAACAATTTTGTCCACCACATCCTGAGTGAACACATACCCTGTCCCACTGGCATAAGGGGGATAATGGTCTGGAGCATAGTCAGACTTGGCAACGGACCACTTGCTGCTTAGGCTCCGTACCACCTTCCTCTTTTCGAGTTTATGAAAAACATTGCCTACATACAGGTTTGTTTTGATAGTATTACTATGCAGAAGGAAGTTATACATCTGCAGTGTGTTAACAAAACAGTCATCATCTGTCTTTAGTGTGTACTGTGTAGGACATAACTGGCTAACCCAGTTCAGTCCATGAAGTACCTTCAATGTCAAATTGCGATATGAATCTACATATGTTCCCCTGAGAATGTCCTGGAAGTTGTCAGCCTCTTCTTCTACTGCAGAATCAATGTAAGAGAGGGATGTCTGGCCGATCAGAAACACACACTGCCATGCCCCCTTCTGATGTCTGGTTGCTGATGCATTACACCATGTCTGGCGAATCTGACTCCTCTGGTCCAAGTGATCTGGTGATGATGTGATGATGATTGTCAATAGTGATGTGTTCCTGTGACACTGTGGACGGGTACTGAACACATCGTAGTAATTTGTTGAATTCCACAACACTTTTCTGTGAGAGATACTACCTGTATGGAAATGAAGAGTATTTTCATTCCCACCACCTTCTTCCATATTATGTAGTCTATAGTTTCCTGAGGATTTGGACTGAAATTTCACTCTATGATTGTTATGAGTATTTTTCTGAGGAATCTCTAGTGGCAGATGAGCCTGAGCCTGAGTCATCTTCAAATGTCTGTCCACATAGGTAAGAAGAAACGTGTACAGCAGAATAAAGGCAAGCACAATGATTATAACTGTGTAAACACTGGCCTGCAAAATAACCCGTGCAGACAGGCGACGAGGCTTCATTGCATTCAAAACAACCACTTGGATGAGGACTTGTGAGCTGGACCTCTCATCCACCTTCTTCACAAAGTTATGGTACCACTCTCGCGCCCCTTCCAGGACCATGCTGGCAACATCTAGGGCTCAGCTAGTATCTGAAATAACATAGTAGTAATCTTTTAACATCATCTGGTAAGCAGAACAGAAAAAAATGCATCTATATCATGGCAGCCTGCACTAGGAATTCCAGTGATTGATAGTATGAGCAACAATATTTGTTGCCACACGTTGACAACCAGATCCCCATTTAATTCACTCTCACAACATGCCTGTTTGTTGTCATTATTTGTAATGGTTAAACAAACAATGGAAAACGGAAAACAGGAAAATAAGGAGGAACAAGCATTCCAAGTTTCAGCTGCAATGGCCCAGTAACATCCTATTCATATAAGATATCTACATGATCTAAACATCATTCTAAATGGGCAAAATTGGTTTTACAGTGTTAACAAGCAATCTTACGAGATGTCAAATACCAATTTTGTCTTGCTCTAACTGCCAGCAGTTGTTACAGAAAATGATATTTTACTTGGCTATAGCCCCTGAGACTCCTTGCTCCTCTACCTCACCAACTTACTTACAATATGTACAAAGTTCAAACATGTTGTAAACTATTTAACCAAAGTTTTTGATAGGCATTTATATTAGAAGTTGGGAGAACATGAATGAACACGACACTTCAGACCATGACCAGACATTCCAGTGATTGACATCATGAGCATCAATCTAAGCAGTTGGGATACAGTGATTAGCACCAACCAAGTTAGTGACCATGACCACCTGAAGACCAATTCTAACCTGGATCTTTTCATGGAGGGACCAGATATGAAGTTGAAACATGGTGAGTATACACTTAAAATAATGTTCTTAGATATTAATTATCCAAATATATTCCAAAGTATAGGTGCAAGATGGAAATTAATCACTTCAAAGTTACGTGTGCTTTTATTCTTGAGGTACATAATGTCATACACTGTGTGAAGCATCAAGTTACTAGCATGAGTCTCATTAAGGGCGCTATGCTAGCTTAAATTTTGTTCATGACACATCAATGCTGATCAAATCATTAGATTAAAAACCTGTGCAAAATTTGCAGATGTCATGATCATGTGTGCATGTATATGCCTGAATAATGACACATATGTTGTTAAATCCATTTACAATTCTGAAAAATATGTGTACAGGAGAAATTCACTGTACATTATCAGCTAATCAAGCTCTAATTTCTCACAATTCTCTCGTTTGAACATGTTAAAGGTTTATTTTTTTATGTTTCCATTTTTTTTCAATGTGATTCGATAATTGGTATAATTATCAATAACTGCACCTAATTTTGTCTTATTATTTTGATAAATAACACTTTTCTTTGTTACATGATTTGTTTCTTTGTTGTTAACACTGCACTCAGCAATATTCCATCTATATTGAAGGCTATCTGTGTCTAATCAAGTCTGGACCATACAATCCAGTGATTGTTAATGATAATGACAATGACAATGATTGACAATCATCATCATCGATCCATGCAGTTGGGATACAATGTGACATATCAACTAAGTCAGCGAGCCTGACCACCCAAGCCCACTGACTTCTTATGACAAGCATGGGTTGCTAAAGGCCTATCCTAACTCGGATCTTCATGGATCCGTGCTACATGCAGAAATAAATATGTAGTCCATTGACAGGCATACAAGTGACCCCTGGTAGTCAGTTGTACGAGGGACATGTTTCATTTACATGTTACGTCCTCTACCATGTCTACTGATGATACATCAAATACTTCATAATAAATAGATGACATAACAAGGGCTACTGGCAGTCCCAGCTAATTTCATGGATGTGAAATCTCTGCGGAAACATGGAAAATCATGTTTTTTTAAAACAGTAGTCTTAGGAAAAATCATCTTCCGCATAAAGATGTAATTAAAGATTTAAAAGAAATACTCCAAAAAATATTATCGTGGTTCAGGACAACAATTGCAGATTGTCCTGTTTTTGATCAGAGCTTTCAGCATCATATATGCCTTTATTATTATTCATGACACAATACTATTATTGTTGGATCATAGGTTTTCGGACATCATAGTGAGTGAGTGAGTGAGTATGGTTTTACGCCGCTTTTAGCAATATTCCAGCAATATCACGGCGGGGGTCACCAGAAATGGGCTTCACACATTGTACCCATGTCGGGAATCGAACCCGGGTCTTCGGCGTGACGAGCGAACGCTTTAACCACTAGGCTACCCGACAGCCCTCGGACATCATAGGTTTTCGGACATCATGTGTTTTCTATCACGAATATTTGCACTATAACATTGGGTGTGGCGTCACACAGATATTGTAAGTACTCTGATGACCGCTTCTTTTTAAGATAAAGTTGTCTTTTAGCTTTCAAGTAAATGAGATGTTTTACAGTTGTTCATGTGATTAGTAAGAAAACTATGAATGTTTCTTCAGCCTCTGAAACCCATAACACAGGGATATATGTTTTATTAATGTCTTATGTTTGCAATGTTGTTTTGTTTTTTTCAACAAAAGGTAAGTTAGTACAAGGTAAGTTTTTTTCAATCTGCTTCAACATGGGGAAAGGGTCAGACATTGCACGCTTGTGACAGCTGTCCTTGTGTCTGGGGGATGGGGGGTTGGACATAAGGACATTGTCATCACAGATGTGAGTATGCCATGTTTCCGAACAGGTCGTTCCTGTGTGTAAGCAGTTCGCGCACACACTGCTTTACTTCGCGGAAATAGATCTAAAAAGCATGAAAAAAGCATGCATGTGTGCCACGTGTCGACAACCATGTCATTGTAATTCAGTTTGGCATTAGGATTAGGATAGGCAACATCGTTAGACAGAGTAGTCATTTAGTGATCGGGATAATAATAGAAATTTGGAAAAGAAAAGAAACTTTGTAAATGTAAATTGAAGTACAACAGTAATTCTTGTCTGTAATAAAACCATCGTAAATAAATTAGTGTCTTTGCCTGTCTATTGCACTTCTTCTATTTCTGCTGACCAAAAATGGTAGCAGAGCGTGGTTAATTCGTTGTTACTCATGGTTACTGCCTGTTAGTGGATCATGGTGTTATTGGTGCAAGTTAGATTAGTTTGGATGCAGGAATAGTTCCAGTGCGAGACAGGTGAGTTAGTTGTTAGAAACAAATGTGTTTATAAGACTTAGGTTCATACTACCAAACAGGAATAGTGTAAGGAAGAAAATGGCTGAACCTCAAAAAGCAACCTCAGACACTGTGCTTATGTTAAAATCTGAAACTATAATGTCGGACTTTGGTAAAAGTAATGAGTCAAAGCCAGCTGTGGAAGAGGTTTTGTTAAAACTCAAAAAACAAAAAGCCAGTGCAAAGACTGCATTTACGAAGGCGAAAAATAAACTCTACAATATGACAGAAGGTAAGGATGTCCCAACTCGAAGGTCTGTTCGAGATCAGATGGATCAGTTGTGCATTGTCCAAGAACAAGCAATGGAAGTAATGCTGATGTTGTCTGAAGAATACTCCAAAAACAATGATGTAGCAAATTCTAAAAAACTTAGCATTGAAATAACTAGACTTGAAGATGAGACTGAAAGTGCACAGCAACATGCTCAACAGTACTTAGACTGTAGATCAGATGCTAGCTCTGTACTAAGTTTACGAACAGGGATGTCAATGTTGTTCAACCAGAAACAAGAACACGGTAAAAGTCAGAAACAAGAATGTCCCGGAGAAAAAGGGAAGGACGTTGAACAGGCTCAGAATGAGTCCATAAAGACTTTTGTAAGAAGTGAACATGAATTAGGTCAACCAAAGGACATGTTCACGGTTGGTAGGTCACATGTTGAACCCAGTTCTCTTTCGAATAAACCAGACAAAAGCGCGATTGGACATGACATGTGGAAGTAGCTGCAGAGAGTTTCTATTCCAGTGTTTGCAGGTGATGTCAGGTCTTATCAGAGCTGGAAGGCAGCATTCATTGCATGTATTGATAACTCACCAGCAACACCAGAATACAAGCTATTGCAATTGCGGCAGTATTTAGCAGGTGAAGCTCTTAGAGTGATTAGGGATTTGGGGCATAATGCAGTTGCTTATCAAGTAGCTCTTGAGAGATTAGAGAGGAAGTTTGGTGGCATGAGGCGCCAGATTGCTTTACATCTTGAAGAGTTAGACAATTTCAAACCCATTTGCCCAGGTCATGCAAAAGATTTAGATAGATTTGCTGACATGCTGGATGTTGCTGTAGTTAACCTCCGTGAATCTGACAGAGTAGAAGAATTAGGAAATGGTCTTCTTTATATGAAGTTGCTAAAAAAGATGACTGAAGCCATGGTTACAGAGTATCAACGTTGGGTATTTGATAGACAAAGACAAGAGTCAGTTGAAACTCTGAGAGAATGGGTGCTCCAAGAAGCAGAATTTCAAACAATTGCAGCTGAAACCATTCATGGTGTCTGTGATAAGTCATTAAAATCTGAACATAAAAGAACTCCTCGTACATTCCTTGGGCATGACAGTAACCAGAAACCTGGTGGGCATTATGCTGGAGTAAAGAGTTTGTGCATAGTATGCAAAGAGCCACATGATGTTTGGAATTGTAGAAAGTTCACAGCTTTAAAAGTGCAGGACAGATGGAACAAAGCAAAGGAGTTAAATCTTTGCTTTCGTTGCTTAGGAAGCAACCATCGTGGTAAACACTGTTGGCGAACAAGATTATGTGGCATGAATGGATGCAGAAGCAACCATAACAGGCTGCTACATGTGGATAGGGATAGGGTTGATTCAACTGCTGATGTTGAAAAAGCTTCAGTTCCATTAAACAAAATAGAACATACAGACAATAGTTCAAAAGAACAAGCAGAACGATCACATGCAACTAACATGGCATCGAACGTTGCTTCAAAATCTTCATTCATTGGGCTTAGAACAGTGCCAGTAATCCTCAAACATGGGAATCGCAGAGTTACTGTTAATGCTTTGCTAGATGACGCCAGCACAAGGTCCTATATTAATGCAGACGTTGCTGCAGAGCTAGGACTGCAAGGTAAAACTAAACAAGTCACTGTGAATGTGTTGAATGATGAGAAAGCCACATTTGAAACAATGCCAGTAGAATTTGGACTGGAAAGTAAAGGTGGTGAGGTTGATGTTAATATTTCTGCTTTCACAACAACTAAGGTTACAGGTGATTTGCAGGTTGTTGACTGGCAGAAATATGGCAAACTATGGACACATCTGCAAGATATAGACTTTTCTAAAATTGCATCCCCTCCTATTGTCGATGTCCTGATAGGCATGGATAATTCAGAACTTCACTATTCCTACTCAGAGGTACGTGGGAATCCAGGTGAACCTCTTGCACGGTTAACGCCCCTTGGCTGGACTTGTATAGGGAACATTGCAGGGACAGGCTCTGATAATCAGACTCACTTTTCTAGTACATTCTCCTCTCATTCAAATGCTGATGATCAAGATTTGAATATGTTGTTGCATAGGTTTTGGGAAGTTGAGAAATTCCAGTCTAAAGAGACTGAAAACATAAGCCCTGAAGACAAGAATGTATACAACAGGGTGAAAGATGCCTTGACGTATGAGGATGGTCACTATCAAATAGGCATACCATGGAAGAAAGAGGTACATGCCTTACCATCAGATAACTATCAGATGGCTCTAAGTCGTCTTGAGAGTACAGAGAAGAAATTAGAAAAGGATGAGACTATAGCTGCTGCATATGATACTGTCATTTCACAGTATCACACAAACGGATATATCAGGAAAGTACCTACTGAAGAAATGACAAATACAGGAAAGTGGTATTTGCCTCATTTCCCGGTTGTACGTTTGGATCGTCTCACAACAAAAGTGAGAATTGTATTTGATGCCTCAGCCAAATACAAGGGTATTTCTTTGAATGAAGTTATCCACCAAGGTCCCAAACTGCAGAGGGAACTTTTTGATGTATTGTTACGATTTAGACGCAACCCAGTAGCACTGATGAGTGATATTGCCGAGATGTACCTACAGGTCAAAATCTCTCCCGATGATCGGCCCTATCACAGATTCTTATGGAGGTCCATGAAACGAGATGAGCAACCCACAGAGTATGAGTTTAGTCGAGTGGTATTTGGGGTGAATGCATCTCCTTTCTTAGCACAGTTTGTAAGTCAGGAAAATGCCAAGAAGCATCAGGGTGATCTCCCATTAGCAGCAGAAACTGTGCAAAAAGCAACATATATGGACGATAGCATGGACTCTGTGGAGGATGACAATACAGCTATTGAGTTGTATAGACAGTTGGTAGATCTTTGGAGTAGAGCTGGGATGCGCCCTAGAAAGTGGCTTTCAAATTCCCACCAAGTACTCAATCAGATACCTGTTGAAGACAGATTGTCAGAAGTTCAGTTGAACAGTAGCTACTTACCTTCAGCAAAGACGCTCGGTCTCATGTGGATAGCTGAAAGAGATGTCTTTACTTTCACTTCCCACATACCTGAAATGAACTCCACGATATCTAAAAGAATCTTTCTTCGTCAAATAGCAAAGCTATTTGATCCTTTAGGATTTCTTGCACCCTTTACTGTGAGGGCAAAGATCATTTTGCAAGAAATGTGGACAGCAGGGTTAGATTGGGATGAAGAACTAGACAATAATCTGAAAAGGAAAGCATGTCAGTGGTTCATGGAACTGGAAGATCTTGCACTTATCCAGGTACCAAGATGTTTGCGCTGTGGTCACGAGGTCAAAGAAACTACACTCCACAGCTTTGTAGATGCATCTGAGGATGCATATGGTGCTGTAGTGTATGCTGTGAATGCTTACCAGAATGATGAAATCTCGAGTGTCATAATTGCTGCAAAAGGACGAGTAGCACCACTGAAAGCCATTAGCATTCCACGCATGGAATTAATGGCAGCTGTTACTGGACTCAGATTATCTGTTGCAATAACAAAGGCATTGGAAGTGTCAATAGATATTGTAACATTTTGGACAGACAGTTCAAATGTGTTGTCATGGATAAAGAACCATAGCCGAACATTCAAACCCTTTGTTGCAAACAGAGTCAGTGAAATTCAAGAGATTACGAATCCATATCAATGGCGGTATGTACCAACTGCTAAAAATCCAGCAGATATGTTGACCAGAGGAATAGCTGCATCAAAGTTGATTGATAATCAAAGTTGGTGGTCAGGACCCCCTTTCTTGACTAGAGATGAAGGTGAATGGCCCCAAAGACTATCTGAAATAGAAAGTAAAAAGACATGTAAGCTAGAAAATGAAACTCTGAAAGAAAACAAGATCATTACAATGGTAGTGAACAAATCATCATGTGATGAATGGAGACTAAAAGCTACAAGATACTCAGATTGGAAAAGACTGGCAAGAATCCAAGCTTGGGTATACAGATTCTTGAACAACTGTGTTGCACAAAATCATCAAAGGATCTCCGGGGAACTAACAGCAGAAGAAATTGAAACTGCACAGTTCAAAATCATAGCACAAATGCAGAGAGAAGAATTTCCAGCTGAATACTCCTGCCTTGAGAAGAGAAAACCATTGCCAACCAACAGTAAACTCTTGGGATTACAACCGAAGTTGGATGAATCTGGAGTGATGAGATCTGATGGACGATTGGCTTATGCTGAGCATCTATCTCCAGAGTCAAGGTTTCCAATCATCTTGCCACGCAGAAACTGGATCACAAGATTGATTGTGAAATCTTATCATGAGGAAGGACAGCATGTTACCGGAACTAATCAGACATTAGCGGCACTCTCAGCGAAGTTTTGGATCCTCTCTGGTAGAGAGGAAATTCGAGAATGCGAGCGGGTATGTTCACAATGTCGAAAACAGAAAGCAAAAGTGGCGCACCAGATCATGGCTCCTCTCCCAGAAATGAGACTAACACCTTCTCTACGTGCTTTCACACAGGCTGGACTTGACTTTGCTGGACCCTTCTTTACAGTACAGGCGAGAGGAAAAGCAAGGCAGAAGCGCTATCTTTGCCTCTTCACGTGTCTAGCTTCAAGAGCTGTGCATCTTGAGATCGCACATGGAATGGACACAAATTCATTTCTTAATGCCTTTTATCGCATGGCCAGTCGCAGAGGACTTCCAGAGGACATTGTGTGTGATAATGGGACAAACTTTGTTGCAGCAAAAAAGGAGCTCAAAGAACTGGTCTCATGTCTGGACAATGATGCTGTTAAACGAACATTAGCGAATCGTGGTACCAAGTGGAAGTTTAATCCTCCCTGTGCGCCCCATTTCGGAGGTGTGTTCGAGACCATGATCAAGGCAGCCAAGAAAGCTATCTCTGCTATATTAGGTCAAAGTGACGTAAATGATGAAGAGCTCATGACAGCGTTTATTGGAGCAGAAGCCTTGATCAATTCACGTCCACTCACCTATCAGACGTCACATCCTCAGGATGATGTACCCCTGACACCGAACCACTTCCTCCATGGACAGGTTGGAGGTTCTTTTGCTCCAGAATCAGTGGATACAACACCCTTTAACCCAAGGAAACGCTGGAGACGGATACAGGATCTAATACGACACTTCTGGAGCCGATGGATGAAGGAGTGGATACCCAGCCTCAACCGAAGAAGGAAGTGGCTCACTCACCAACCGGACATCAACGTGAATGACATCGTTTTGGTAATATCGCCAAACACTCCACGTGGACATTGGCCCATGGGAAAAGTTATCAAGACTCATCCAGGGAAAGATGGTTACACCAGAGTGGTTGACATACAGATTGGTCAATCTGTACTTACTAGACCAGTGACGAATGTGTGCCCTCTTGAAACGGACAGCATTAGCTGCTAAAGTACCAGATGTCACTGAACAAGACAATACAGGATTCTATGGATTCTATTGTGACATTCGAAAGATGAAAATGTGTGAAATTGATGGATTTAACATGAGAAACTATCCAATGTGAGATATTCAATTTTGTGACACAACCTTGACCAAAAGAGTGTGTAATATGCACATATTGTGGTGGTGTACTGTGAACTAAAAATGTGAATACTGTTTCATAAAAATGGATATATTGTGACATTGGATGTATTCCGTGCATTATTTGTTGAACTTTTCGATACGTTTGTGGATGTGATCGAGGATATTATTTCGATTCTGGAAAGTTGGTTACTATTTTGTGTTGATAGACTCCGTTCTATCAAGGAGGGGAAATATGGACATAAGGAAATTGTCATCACAGATGTGAGTATGCCATGTTTCCGAACAGGTCGTTCCTGTGTGTAAGCAGTTCGCGCACACACTGCTTTACTTCGCGGAAATAGATCTAAAAAGCATGAAAAAAGCATGCATGTGTGCCACGTGTCGACAACCATGTCATTGTAATTCAGTTTGGCATTAGGATTAGGATAGGCAACATCGTTAGACAGAGTAGTCATTTAGTGATCGGGATAATAATAGAAATTTGGAAAAGAAAAGAAACTTTGTAAATGTAAATTGAAGTACAACAGTAATTCTTGTCTGTAATAAAACCATCGTAAATAAATTAGTGTCTTTGCCTGTCTATTGCACTTCTTCTATTTCTGCTGACCAGGGGTGCTCATATCCTTGTAATTTGATTCGTTTCGTAACATTTGACTATTATATTGCATACTTTTGACCTTTACTTCAACTACTTATTTTTTAACCATCATCTGTTTATTTTGTATGTTGACCTTAATAAGTAACATTTAGTACACTTTTGTCCCTTATTTCAACTTTGTATTTTTTGACCGAATGGCCACCAATACACGTGCAATGCAGCAGAGGAAGAATGTACATTTGAGTTGCAATTGGTTTACTTAACCCTCTGGATGCCGTTTTCTTTCTGACGCACATTTTCTTGATATCGGAAAAGTGAAGGTTTGAGCGAGAATTGGATCTATCTCTGGCTATAAAATTACGCAGAGGTGGGGAATATCAAATTTCCTATTGGACGGTGTAAATTTAACTGCAATTATTAAACCGGTTTAAAAAAAAGACACTTCTAAGTGTTGTCCGAGAATTTATTCTGTGTTGAAAAACAGTAAAATTCTCCGCTTTTTATCGTACACCGATAAAAGTACTGTGCGACGTTTTTATTTATTTAGAATCTTTACGTAAACTGTGAGCGAACAAAATACTGCCTAATATCAGAACAACATAACTACATACCAAATTGAGTTATATGCGTATGTATAATGACATACATTCAATGCCAAAAATAGCTCGCCGTAAATGACGAAAACTGATTTTTCTCTATGGCGTCAAAAGGCGACAGAGAGGTTACACACGTACAAAGACAAGGGGGCATAACTCCGCTATGCTTAGCACTAATTTATTGTAACTCAGGTCACTTGGTGAGAATTAGCTGTGGGTAAGGATAATATATTTTCGTGGTGTTTTGTTCACGAGGAACCAAACTATTCCAACAGAAATATTGATAAAGAAACTGTTTACGTTTAGTTATAAAATAAACCCTGGCTGGTTTTATGTCTTTGATAACGTTGGAGAAAGACGACACTGGTATTTTGATTAATATATATCTCCCCTAATTTTCTTTATGGTATGGAAAATCTCGATGTGTAAAACGGAATTTGACGCTTTTTCGACACAACATAAAATGACTGCTTTCAGAAACCAAGTAAATAATGTCTTGAATATGTAAACAATTTGATAGTTTATCGTGTATCTTAATTGGACAAGACACGTACCTGTTTGGCATCAATGTACGTAATGAAATAACCAAAAGAATATTTCAAAATAACCAAAATTATATTCAATATTGGACATATATTTGTTCATTACTATGTTATTATTTCTCTTCATCTCGTCTCGGAATTATACAATAAAAGATGCGAAGAAAGCTCTATTGGTATAGAATTATCAGGATAATCGTATAAGGCTGAACCAACGGGGTACCTTGCATAGATTTTATTTTTATACATTTTACAATTCCTGGAGAAATAAAGTAAACAGTTGAAACAGTTTAATATCCTGTGATCACAATATTGAAAAAAACCATTGATTATATAATGCAAAACGAGAGGAATAATTCGTAAATTGTTCGTGACTAACACGCATCTGGCGAATCATTAGATACCACTGTTCTGTGTATCAAACGACATAAAAAACAATTCAAAGACCAAGACAATTCTTTCAGAAATGTGTGAATATATTTTAACGAAAAATATTATCCATTTTGTAATATATTCAGTTTTAGTTATAAAATAAAAATGAAATGGCTATTCATGGACATTGGTTAAATGAACTTTTAATATTGACTATTACACATCCCAAGAAATATGTATGTGCTGCAGTTACATTTACACTTCATCTTGTAACACTTGTCCAAAGGATAGAAATATCGTATTCGACACTAAAAAGCTATCAATTCTTATGTACATTGAACATTGACAAATATCCAAAGTGAAATTAATTGTGTGAAAAAATGTATAAAATATATGCAAAATCTACATCATAACTGAAACTGTAAACAGCATGGTACAATGATTGTGTGCACTCTCATTCAAGGACCTTCACCTCGAAGAAATTACTAAATATGTACAACAATGTTGATGTATGACATCACTACCGGTGACCGACTTTTACAAAATGGTGTGTTCACTGTCAACAGTACGCGGGATTTTACGAGGGAACTTTCGTTGATTCAGGGATCGTATATACATAAATGTGACATGTAAGTAATCAAAAACCATCGACAATCTATGTATTGTTATTTGTTGTTATAATTCTCATTGAAACAAACTGAAATAGTCAGAAATTCTGATAAATACTGTTGTCGTTGTGCGTGATTTTGCGTCAGTCATGGCGTCACACAGGACGGTAACTTTGACAATTTCTGTTGAAAATATCAAATCATTGCAATGTATCTATTTTAAATTCCCTAATTCTTCCTACGATTCTCTTCCCATGCATATTCTGAAAATGTTGAGCCAATATCTTGAACAAATAGACCAATGGATAGTTCATAATAGGAGAAAATGCTACACTGTATTTTGCTTTGTTTACATTTCAAACAAGTGCAGTTTTTCGAGCACAGCGTTGGTTTTCACACCTAACTTATTTTGCTTGATTTCATCCAGCCACTTTGTATTGGTGACAAAAACCATTGGTCATTTGATTCTAAGATGTATGAGGAATTCAAGGATGTGTGTATCACAGATAAGTTTGAAATATATGTGATGTTACAGGCGTCTCATAACCGGTGTACCTGAAATGTTATTCTGTAAACACTATCCAATATGGCGGAAAGTTCACTTCGGTGTTCGTGTTTGTGTATTTTCCAAAACATTCTAAACGATTCTAGGGTTATCGGAGACGTTTTGGAATGATCATTGGTGATTTCATAAAAGACAGATACGCCTGATCACTAATATGCTTTTTTAAGAATTCATTTCTCTGAGTAAATATCCGAAATTTAGATCTCAAAACATGCTGTAAATAAGGCTGTGAGTGGTGATTTAGTCATGTGTAAAAAATGGCGATATTTACGAGGTACCTAATTTTCAGAGGTCATTTTCAGTACTTTCGCTTGGCCTAAAATGCCAGTGGATGATATCATAGAACAGGGAATTTCCCACCTTTTTCAAAACTGTGAACTGTATTTGTGTGGGTGGTGTATTTTGAATTTCTTTCGACTTCAAAGTGAGGGTTGTAGAGGAGGGACATATATGTCCCTGTGGCATCCAGGGGGTTAATATCCTACACAGGTTGAAATGACATTTTGACAAAATTAAAATTATTTCTCACTTTTGCACATGTATATTTTAATGAAACTACTGTTGTTGTGGAGAAAAAATAATAAAAACAAAACAAACATTGTTTCGGTTCATGTAACATGAACATTTTGCACAAACGCCAAATGCTTCCCGGAAATCAGATCGTGACATTCGTTTCACTTGCAGAAAATGAATGCTGACAAGTGATGCATTGCAATCGTCAGTGCAGGCTTTTCCGCCACATGCTTCGCGGAAATCAGATCGTGACATTCGTTTCACGTGCAGAAAATGAATGCTGACACGTGATGCATTGCAATCGTCAGTGCAGGCTTTTCGTTCGTTGGAGAAAGACATACTTTACGGTCGCTGACCAATATTCGTGGTCTTTATAGGAACTAGTTATCGTTGGACCAATATTCGTGGTCTTGGTATAAACTAGATGGGACAATATTCGTGGCCTTTAGAAACGTAAAGTTTGTACTTGCTCCTATAGTCAATTATTCATTCCTGCATTCGTGGTCATGGACCTTGCATAGTTTCTTTATTTTTCATGAAGAAGAGAGTCACGTTTAGTTCCCCACACGTCATATAAAGAGAATCACGTTTAGTCCCCCACACGTCATATAAAGAGAATCACGTTTAGTTCCCCACATGTCATATAAAGGGAATCACGTTTAGTCCCCCACATGTCATATAAAGGGAATCACGTTTAGTTCCCCACATGTCATATAAAGGGAATCACGTTAAGTTCCCCACATGTCATATAAAGAGAATCACGTTTAGTTCCCCACATGTCATATAAAGGGAATCACGTTTAGTTCCCCACATGTCATATAAAGGGAATCACGTTTAGTCCCCCACATGTCATATAAAGGGAATCATGTTTAGTTCCCCACATCTCATAAAAAGAGAATCACGTTTAGTTCCCCACATGTCATATAAAGAGAATCACGTTTAGTCCCCCACATGTCATATAAAGGGAATCACGTTTAGTTCCCCACATGTCATATATAAAGGGAATCACGTTTAGTTCCCCACATGTCATAGAAAGAGAATCATGTTTAGTTCCCCATTAATCGTATAATTTCCAGTGGAGTAGAAAAGACGAATGGTAGACACTTGAACGTCGTCGCCTTCCACTGTGCAACAACTGATGTCAGAAAACTGCATAGAAACAGTTAAAACAGCTGGCCATACCCTTATTCACAGCTAACCCTATGGATCATAAAGATTGTTTGATTGACCCCCTTAGGGTCATGAAGGTGTTTCATCTGAAAGGGGGGATACCTAACCCGAATAACCATTGGGGGTGCTTGAAATTCATCGTCGCAGGATAGAGTTAGTGTAGCCTACCCTGACCCTAAGGGTCAAAGTGGCAGGCAAGACTCATGAAGTGTAAGCCATAGCTAATTAGAGCCATAAGTTGCGCCCGGGGAAAATGCAATCTAGAAAGTAGGCTAGGCGCCTATAAGTTCAAAGACAGTCTAAACCTGGACTTATGCTACGACAGTCACAATTTGTCAGGTGGGCTTTCAGTTATGAAATGATGTCATTGAGGAATTATGTTTTTCAACGTTTTTTTAAATTTACTTCAAATTAAAAGCAATGGAATGTGAACAAACCATAGTCCATATGACAACACAAGAGAAGAAATTCGAAGTTCACAGAAACCCATATGATATTTTGCAAACCACAAACGTGACCTACTTACACTGTCGTTAATCCAAATCATCACTGGTCATCTAGGGGCGTGTTGGTATGAGCTTCGTCTGGCTGTGAATAACTCTCGCGTTATCCACAGCCAGTAAAAGGAATCCACATTTTGTTTTACAGCATCCAACTATGACCACATAACAATACGCCACATAAACATCCAGTCACCTTTACATCAATCCCACAATTCCGTGTGGAGGTGTGTGTCGAGGTCAAGGACGATTGAGGTCAAACGAGAATGTAAAATCCGATGCTGGTCGCAGCTGGTTATTATTATCCGTTAATGAAAAAAACCCGGTTAGGAATTACGAAGGATTATAGCTGAATATGGGATTTATTACGTCATACAAGTATATTGGATATTACCCGAATTAGCTTATATATGCCTATTATCCCCCATTTACGTAATAACACTTTACAGCGTTAGATGTGAGGTGAGGTGAAATTGGGTTTACGTCGCGTCCAAGATTATTGCACTTATATAGCGACGTGCATGCACGTGTATGTGTGTGTGTGGCTGCTTGTACTAGTCCGGACTGATGCCGATTGATAGTGCTAGCTCACTGAGATACCATGCCGCAGTTTAACATGAATACCCCACTCAGACACAGTATACTGACTCCGAGCCGACCAGTCCTTGTTTTAGCCCCTAATGCCGAGCGCCAGACAGGGTAACAACAAGTACAATCTTTTAACGTCTTTTTGTATGACGCGGCCCGGGATCGAACCCTGGACCTTCCGCTCTCCGGGCGGACTACAGCGTTAGAAATTGGCATTAGTCCTGTATGCCTATCCTGAGGACTAGTAGAAATTTGCCTGTTTCAAGGGTTTTACTATATGTTATCATTGTAAGGACTAGTCGACTAAAACTGTTAGTTTTTATCGCTGTTCTATGGGTGGACAAAACGGATTAGGCATATTCCCTAGCAAAATAAGCACGACTCGGGCCTATACTTGTTTGCGTCATGATGGAGTTACGTTACAAGCATGATATAAGGCCTATTAGTCGGACCAACTGAAACATCCCTTCTCTGACACGTGATGCGACGAGGCCAGTGCTCATATGACAGCTAGGCATTTTAGTGCAGACGAAATCCTTGGTTCAGTAGTCCACATCCTCGGTTATTCATCTAGTGCGATGTCCGGTTTACTTTTACCACCATAGAATGGATATAGGCCTAAATACACCGTGTAGTTGTGGGTGATGTTTATTGACTGCTTTGTGCCGAGAGATGGCCTTAGGGACTGGTAACTCGTGACCCCTCCCTCATTTTAAAATTTAAGTAAAAGTAATAGCACTGAGAATGAAATTCACTTTTTTACGGTGGCCCATAAGGGACATATATATGGAGTCTGTTTTTCCATATTTTGATATTTCACTTACTTTTGTCGTTACCTTTTGCAAATTAACACGATTTGTCTTACAAATATGTGATATATCATGTGTAAAGAAGATATTGAATCGCTAAAAAGTGAAACTAAAATGTCAAAAACCAAAACGAAAATGTCAAAAACAAAAGCGAAAATGTCAAAAACTAAAATGAAACCACAGAAAACTATTTCCACCGCAGTGGAAATATTATCGCCGCGGTGGAAATGGTTTTCTGTATTTTCACTTCGTTTTTGACATTTTCGCTTTTGTTTTTGACATTTTCATTTTAGTTTTTGACATTTTCTTTTTGGTTTTTGACATTTCCATTCTAGTTTTGACATTTTCGCTTCACATTTCAGCGACTCAATAGCTACTTGAAAGTACATTTTCCATGTTTTCGGTTGTTTTTATACATGATTTATCACATATTTGTATGACAAATTGTGTTAATTTGCAAAAGGTTACGATAAAAGTAAGTGAAACATCAAAATATTGAAAAACAGACTCCATATATCCCTTATGGGCCACCGTACTTTTTAACTTGTACTTTATATTCAGATTTTGGTACGCCCTTTGGAACAATGTAATTGTCCATCATCTTTTCTCTCCAGTATTTACAATGTTTGTGTGGTGCAACAACCCCTGGAGTAGTCGCGGCGATAAAACTATGGCCGTCCGAAAACGTATGATGTCCGAATACCTATCATCCGACGATATATCTGAAAAGTTAAGACTTCGTCAGTCATTTAAGTACTTTAATATGTTTAAATGTTGTAGCAGGATCACTCGGAGTACATGGGGTTTTATGCACGCGTGCCTCCGTGCGTGCGTGTGTGTGTGTGTGTGAGTGAGTGGATGGAGGTGTGTGAGTGGATGGAAGGATGTGTGAGTGGATGGAGGTGAGTGTGGATGGATGGAGGTGTGTGGGGGTGAATGGAGGTGTGTGTGTGTGTGTGGATGGAGGTGTTTGTGTGTGGATGGAGGTGTGTGTGTGTGGATGGAGGTGTGAGAGTGGATGGAGGTGTGAGAGTGGATGGAGGTGTGTGAGTGGATGGAGGTGTGAGAGTGGATGGAGGTGTGTGAGTGGATGGAGGTGTGTGAGTGGATGGAGGTGTGAGAGAGGATAGAGGTGTGTGAGTGGATGGAGGTGTGTGGGGGTGGATGGAGGTGTGTGTGGGTGGATGGAGGTGAGTGGATGGAGGCGTGTGGGGGTGAATGGAGGTGTGTGGATGGAGATGTGTGTGGGTGGATGGAGGTGTGTGTGGATGAGGGATGTGTAAGTGGATGGAAGGGTGTGTACGGGTGTGGATGGAGGTGTGTGTGTGGATGGAAGGGTGTGTGGGTGTGGATGGAGGTATGTGTGGATGAGGGGTGTGTGAGTGGATGGAAGGTTGTGTGTGTGTGTGGATGGAGATGTGTGTGGGTGGATGGAGGTGTGTGTGGATGAGGGATGTGTAAGTGGATGGAAGGGTGTGTACGGGTGTGGATGGAGGTGTGTGGTGTGGATGGAAGGGTGTGTGGGTGTGGATGGAGGTATGTGTGGATGAGGGGTGTGTGAGTGGATGGAAGGGTGTGTACGGGTGTGGATGGAGGTGTGTGTGGATGAGGGATGTGTAAGTGGATGGAAGGGTGTGTACGGGTGTGGATGGAGGTGTGTGTGTGGATGGAAGGGTGTGTGGGTGTGGATGGAGGTATGTGTGGATGAGGGGTGTGTGAGTGGATGGAAGGGTGTGTGTGTGTGGATGGAAGGGTGTGTGTGGATGAGGGGTGTGTGAGTGGATGGAGGTGTGTGTGAGTGGATGGAGGTATGTGTGGGTGGATGGAGGGGTGTGTGGGTGAATGTAGGTGTATGGGTGGATGGAGGTGTGTGTGGTTGGATGGAGGTGTGTATGTGTGTGTGCGTGTGTGTGTAGATGTATGTGAGTGGGTGGAGGTGTCTGTGTGTGTGTGTGGATGAGGGGTGCATGGGTGGATGGTGGTGTGCGTGCGTGTGTGTGTGTTGATGAGGTGTGTGTGAGTGGATGGATGTGTGTGTGTGGGTGGATGAGGTGTCAGTGGATGGAGGGGTGGGTGGGTGGGTGGATGGAGGCGTGTGTTTGGGTGTGTGTAGATGAGGTGTGTGTGTGTGTGTGTGTGTGTGTGTGTGTGTGTGTGTGTGTGTGTGTGTGTGTGTGTGTGTGTGTGTGTGTGTGTGTGTGTGTGTGTGTGTGTGTGTGTGTGTGTCGGTGTGTGTGTCGGTGTGTGAGTGGATGGGTGAGTGGATGGGTGAATGTAGGTGTATGGGTGGATGGAGGTGTTTGAGTGGATGGAGGTGTGTGTATGTGTGTGGGTGTGGGTGTATGGAGGTGTGTGTGTGAGTGGATGGAGATGTGTGGGGGTGGATGGAGGTGTGTGTGGATGAGGGATGTGTAAGTGGAAGGAAGGATGTGTACAGGTGTGGATGGAGGTGTGTGTGTGAATGGAAGGGTGTGTGGGTGTGGATGGAAGGGTGTGTGTGGATGAGGGGTGTGTGAGTGGATTGAGGTGTGAGTGAGTGAGTGAGTGAGTATGGTTTTACGTCGCTTTTAGCAATATCACGGCGGGGGACACCAGAAATGGGCTTCACACATTGTACCCATGTCTGGAATTGATGGAGGTGTCTGTGAGTGGATGGAGGGGTGTGTGGGTGAATGTATGTGTATGGATGGATGGAGGTGTGTGTGTGTGGATGGTGGTGTGTATGTGTGGATGAGGGGTGTGTGAGTGGATGGAGGTGTGTGTGAGTGGATGGAGGTATGTGTGGGTGGATGGAGGGGTGTGTGGGTGAATGTAGGTGTATGGGTGGATGGAGGTGTGTGTGGTTGGATGGAGGTGTGTATGTGTGTGTGCGTGTGTGTGTAGATGTATGTGAGTGGGTGGAGGTGTCTGTGTGTGTCTGTGGATGAGGGGTGCATGGGTGGATGGTGGTGTGCGTGCGTGTGTGTGTGTTGATGAGGTGTGTGTGAGTGGATGGATGTGTGTGTGTGGGTGGATGAGGTGTCAGTGGATGGAGGGGTGGGTGGGTGGGTGGATGGAGGCGTGTGTAGATGAGGTGTGTGTGTGAGTGGATGGAGGTGTGTGTGTGTGTGTGTGTGTGTGTGTGTGTGTGTGTGTGTGGGTGGATGAGGTGTCAGTGGATGGAGGGGTGGGTGGGTGGGTGGATGGAGGCGTGTGTAGATGAGGTGTGTGTGTGAGTGGATGGAGGTGTGTGTGTGTGTGTGTGTGTGTGTGTGTGTGTGTGTGTGTGTGTGTGTGTGTGTGTGTGTGTGTGTGTGTGTGTGTGTGTGGATGGAGGTGTGTGTGTGTGTGTGTGTGTGTGTGTCGGTGTGTGAGTGGATGGGTGAATGTAGGTGTATGGGTGGATGGAGGTGTTTGAGTGGATGGAGGTGTGTGTATGTGTGTGGGTGTGGGTGTATTGAGGTGTGTGTGTGAGTGGATGGAGATGTGTGGGGGTGGATGGAGGTGTGTGTGTAGGTGGATGGAGGGTTGTGTGGGTGTGGGTGGATGGAGGTTTGTGTGGGTGGATGGAAGGGTGTGTGTGCGTGGATGGAGGTGTGTGTGGGTGTGGGTGGATGGAGGTGTGTAGTGGGTGGATGGAGGGTTGTGTAGTTGGATGGAGGGTTGTGTGGGTACTGGTGGATGGAGGGTTCTGTGGGTGTGGGTGGATGGAGGGTTGTGTAGGTGGATGGAGGGTTGTGTGGATGTGTGTGGATGGAGGTGTGTAGGTGGATGGAGGGTTGTGTAGGTGGATGGAGGGTTGTGTAGGTGGATGGAGGTGTGTAGTTGGATGGAGGGTTGTGTGGGTGTTAGTGGATGGAGGGTTGTGTGGGTGTAGGTGGATGGAGGTGTGTAGGTGGATGGAGGGATGTGTAGGTGGATGGAGGGTTGTGTGGGTGTTAGTGGATGGAGGGTTGTGTGGGTGTAGGTGGATGGAGGTGTGTAGATGGATGGAGGGATGTGTAGGTGGATGGTGGGTTGTGTGGGTGTGGGTGGATTGAGCTGTGTAGGTGGATGGAGGGATTTGTAGGTGGATGGAGGGTTGTGTGGGTGGATGGAGGGTTGTGTGGGTGTGGGTGGATGGAGCTGTGTAGGTGGATGGAGGGTTGTGTAGGTGGATGGAGGTGTGTAGTTGGATGGAGGGTTGTGTGGGTGTAGGTGGATGGAGGTGTGTAGGTGGATGGAGGTTTGTGTGGGTGTGGGTGGATGGAGCTGTGTAGGTGGATGGAGCTGTGTAGTTGGATCGAGGGTTGTGTGGGTGTACGTGGATGGAGGTGTGTAGGTGGATGGAGGGCTGTGTGGGTGTAGGTGGATGGAGGTGTGTAGGTGGATTGAGGTGTGTGTGTGTTGATGGAGGTGTGTGTGTGGATGGATGGAGGTGTGTGTGTGTGGATGGAGGTTTGGGTGTGGGTGGATGGAGATATGGAGGTGGATGGAGGGTTGTGTGGGTGGATGGAGGGTTGTCTGTGTGAATGGAGGTGTGTGTGTAGGTGGATGGAGGTGTGTAGGTGGATGGAGGGTTGTGTAGGTGGATGGAGGGTTGTGTGGGTGGGTGTGGATGGAGGTGTGTAGGTGGATGGAGGGTTGTGTGGTGTGGGTGGATGGAGGTGTTTAGGTGGATGGAGGGTTGTGTAGGTGGATGGAGGGTTGTGTGGGTGTAGATGGATGGAGGTGTGTAGGTGGATGGAGGGATGTGTAGTTGGATGGAGGGTTGTGTGGGTGTAGGTTGATGGAGGGTTGTGTGGGTGTGGGTGGATTGAGGTGTGTAGGTGGATGGAGGGATGTGTAGGTGGATGGAGGGTTGTCTGGGTGTAGGTGGATGGAGGTGTGTAGGTGGATGGAGGGTTGTGTGGGTGGGTGTGGATGGAGTGATGTGTAGGTGGATGGAGGGTGGTGTGGTGTGGATGGAGGTGTGTAGGTGCATGGAGGTTTGTCTGGGTGTAGGTGGATAGAGGTGTGTAGGTTGATGGAGGGATGTGTAGGTGGATGGAGGTGTGTAGGTTGGTGGAGGGATGTGTAGGTGGATGGAGGGTTGTGTGTGTGGATTGAGGGTTGTGTTGGTGTGGGTGGATGGAGGGTTGTGTGGGTAGATGGACGTGTGTGTGTGTGTGTGGGTGGATGGAGGTGTGTAGGTGGATTGAGGTGTGTGTGTGTGGATGGAGGTGTATGTGTGGGTGGATGGAGGTGTATGTGTGTGGACGGAGGTTTGGGTGTGGGTGGATGGAGATGTGGAGGTGGATGGAGGGTTGTGTGGGTGGATGGAGGGTTGTGTGGGTGGATGGAGGTGTGTGTGTGTGAATGGAGGTGTGTGTGTAGGTGGATGGAGGTGTGGGTGTGTGGATTGAGGTGTGGGTGTGGGTGGATTGAGGTGTGTGTTGGTGGATGGAGGTGTGGGTGTGGGTGGATGGAGGTGTGTAGATGGATGGAGGGTTGTGTGGGTGGATGGAGGTGTGTAGGTGGATGGAGGTGTGTGTGGGTGGATGGAGGTGTGGGTGTGGGTGGATGGAGGTGTGTAGGTGGATGGAGGGTTGTATGGGTGAATGGAGGTGTGTAGGTGGATGGAGGGTTGTGTGGGTGGATGGAGGTGTGTAGGTGGATGGAGGGTTGTGTAGGTGGATGGAGGGTTGTGTAGGTGGATGGAGGTGTGTAGTTGGATGGAGGGTTGTGTGGGTGTTAGTGGATGGAGGGTTGTGTGGGTGTAGGTGGATGGAGGTGTGTAGGTGGATGGGGGGTTGTGTGGGTGTTAGTGGATGGAGGGTTGTGTGGGTGTAGGTGGATGGAGGTGTGTAGGTGGATGGAGGGATGTGTAGGTGGATGGAGGGTTGTGTGGGTGTGGGTGGATTGAGCTGTGTAGGTGGATGGAGGGATGTGTAGGTGGATGGAGGGTTGTGTGGGTGGATGGAGGTGTGTAGGTGGATGGAGGTTTGTCTGGGTGTAGGTGGATGGAGGTGTGTAGGTGGATGGAGGGTTGTGTGGGCGGGTGTGGATGGAGGTGTGTAGGTGGATGGAGGGTTGTGTGGTGTGGGTGGATGGAGGTGTTTAGCTGGATGGAGGGTTGTGTAGGTGGATGGAGGGTTGTGTGGGTGTAGGTGGATGGAGGTGTGTAGGTGGATGGAGGGATGTGTAGTTGGATGGAGGGTTGTGTGGGTGTAGGTTGATGGAGGGTTGTGTGGGTGTGGGTGGATTGAAGTGTGTAGGTGGATGGAGGGATGTGTAGGTGGATGGAGGGTTGTGTGGGCGTGGGTGGATAGAGGTGTGTAGGTTGATGGAGGGATGTGTAGGTGGATGGAGGTGTGTAGGTTGATGGAGGGATGTGTAGGTGGATGGAGGGTTGTGTGTGTGGATTAAGGGTTGTGTCGGTGTGGGTGGATGGAGGGTTGTGTGGGTAGATGGAGGTGTGTGTGGGTGTGGGTGGATGGAGGTGTGTAGGTGGATGGAGGGTTGTGTGGGTGTAAGTGGATGGAGGTGTGTGTGTGGATGGAGGGTTGTGTGGGTGTGTGTGGATGGAGGTGTGTAGGTGGATGGAGGGTTGTGTAGGTGGATGGAGGGTTGTGTAGGTGGATGGAGGTGTGTAGTTGGATGGAGGGTTGTGTGGGTGTTAGTGGTTGGAGGGTTGTGTGGGTGTAGGTGGATGGAGGTGTGTAGGTGGATGGAGGGATGTGTAGGTGGATGGAGGGTTGTGTGGGTGTGGGTGGATGGAGCTGTGTAGGTGGATGGAGGGATGTGTAGGTGGATGGAGGGTTGTGTGGGTGTGGGTGGATTGAGCTGTGTTGGTGGATGGAGGGATGTGAGGATGGATGGAGGGTTGTGTGGGTGTGGGTGGATGGAGCTGTGTAGGTGGATGGAGGGATGTGTAAGTGGATGGAGGGTTGTGTGGGTGTAGGTGGATGGAGGTGTGTAGGTGGATGGAGCTGTGTAGGTGGATGGAGGGTTGTGTGGGTGTAGGTGGATGGAGCTGTGTAGGTGGAAGGAGCTGTGTAGGTGGATGGAGGTGTGTAGGTGGATGGAGGGTTGTGTTGGTGGATGGAGGTGTGTAGGTGGATGGAGCTGTGTAGGTGGATGGAGGGATGTGTAGGTGGATGGAGGGTTGTGTGGGTGGATGGAGGTGTGTAGGTGGATGGAGCTGTGTAGGTGGATGGAGGGATGTGTAGGTGGATGGAGGGTTGTGTGGGTGGATGGAGGTGTGTAGGTGGATGGAGGGTTTTGTGGGTGTAGGTGGATGGAGCTGTGTAGGTGGATGGAGCTGTGTAGGTGGATGGAGGGATGTGTAGGTGGATGGAGGGTTGTGTGGGTGGATGGAGGTGTGTAGGTGGATGGAGGTTTGTCTGGGTGTAGGTGGATGGAGGTGTGTAGGTGGATGGAGGGTTGTGTGGGTGGGTGTGGATGGAGGTGTGTAGGTGGATCGAGGGTTGTGTAGGTGGATGGAGGGTTGTGTGGGTGTGGGTGGATGGAGCTGTGTAGGTGGATGGAGGTGTGTAGGTGGATGGAGGGATGTGTAGGTGGATGGAGGGTTGTGTGGGTGGATGGAGGTGTGTAGGTGGATGGAGGGTTTGTCTGGGTGTAGGTGGATGGAGGTGTGTAGGTGGATGGAGTGTTTTGTGGGTGGGTGTGGATGGAGGTGTGTAGGTGGATGGAGGGTTGTGTGGTGTGGATGGAGGTGTGTAGGTGGATGGAGGTTTGTGTGGTGTGGATGGAGGTGTGTAGGTGCATGGAGGTTTGTCTGGGTGTAGGTGGATGGAGGTGTGTAGATGGATGGAGGGTTGTGTGGGTGTGGGTGGATGGAGGTGTGTAGTTTGATGGAGGGTTGTGTAGGTGGATGGAGGGTTGTGTGGGTGTAGGTGGATGGAGGTGTGTAGGTGGATGGAGGGTTGTGTGGGTGTGGGTGGATTGAGGTGTGTAGGTGGATGGAGGGTTGTCTGGGTGTAGGTGGATGGAGGTGTGTAGGTGGATGGAGGGTTGTGTGGGTGGGTGTGGATGGAGGTGTGTAGGTGGATGGAGGGTTGTGTGGGTGGGTGTGTATGGAGGTGTGTAGGTGGATGGAGGGTTGTGTGGTGTGGATGGAGGTGTGTAGGTGCATGGAGGTTTGTCTGGGTGTAGGTGGATGGAGGTGTGTAGGTGGATGGAGGGTTGTGTGGGTGTGGGTGGATGGAGGTGTGTAGTTTGATGGAGGGTTGTGTAGGTGGATGGAGGGTTGTGTGGGTGTAGGTGGATGGAGGTGTGTAGGTGGATGGAGGGTTGTGTGGGTGTGGGTGGATGGAGGTGTGTAGTTGGATGGAGGGTTGTGTAGGTGGATGGAGGGTTGTGTGGGTGTAGGTGGATGGAGGTGTGTAGGTGGATGGAGGGATGTGTAGTTGGATGGAGGGTTGTGTGGGTGCTGGCGGATGGAGGGTTGTTTGGGTGTGGGTGGATGGAGGGTTGTGTAGGTGGATGGAGGGTTGTGTGGATGTGTGTGGATGGAGGTGTGTAGGTGGATGGAGGTTTGTGTGGGTGTGGGTGGATGGAGCTGTGTAGGTGGATGGAGGTGTGCAGGTGGATGGAGGTTTGTGTGGGTGTGGGTGGATGGAGGTGTGTAGGTGGATGGAGGTTTGTGTGGGTGTTGGTGGATGGAGGTGTGTAGGTGGATGGAGGTGTGCAGGTGGATGGAGGGTTGTGTGGGTGTAGGTTCATGGAGGTGTGTAGGTGGATGGAGGGTTGTGTGGGTGTGGGTGGATGGAGGTGTGTAGTTTGATGGAGGGTTGTGTAGGTGGATGGAGGGTTGTGTGGGTGTAGGTGGATGGAGGTGTGTAGGTGGATGGAGGGTTGTGTGGGTGTGGGTGGATGGAGGTGTGTAGTTGGATGGAGGGTTGTGTAGGTGGATGGAGGGTTGTGTGGGTGTAGGTGGATGGAGGTGTGTAGGTGGATGGAGGGATGTGTAGTTGGATGGAGGGTTGTGTGGGTGCTGGTGGATGGAGGGTTGTTTGGGTGTGGGTGGATGGAGGGTTGTGTAGGTGGATGGAGGGTTGTGTGGATGTGTGTGGATGGAGGTGTGTAGGTGGATGGAGGTTTGTGTGGGTGTGGGTGGATGGAGCTGTGTAGGTGGATGGAGGTGTGCAGGTGGATGGAGGTTTGTGTGGGTGTGGGTGGATGGAGGTGTGTAGGTGGATGTAGGTTTGTGTGGGTGTGGGTGGATGGAGGTGTGTAGGTGGATGGAGGTGTGCAGGTGGATGGAGGGTTGTGTGGGTGTAGGTTCATGGAGGTGTGTAGGTGGATGGAGGGTTGTGTGGGTGGATTGAGGGTTGTGTAGGTGGATGGAGGTGTGTAGTTGGATGGAGGGTTGTGTGGGTGGATTGAGGGTTGTGTAGGTGGATGGAGGTGTGTAGTTGGATGGAGGGTTGTGTGGGTGTAGGTGGATGGAGGTGTGTAGGTGGATGGAGGTTTGTGTGGGTGTGGGTGGATGGAGCTGTGTAGGTGGATGGAGGTGTGTAGTTGGATGGAGGGTTGTGTGGGTGTAGGTGGATGGAGGTGTGTAGGTGGATGGAGGGCTGTGTGGGTGTAGGTGGATGGAGGTGTGTAGGTGGATTGAGGTGTGTGTGTGTGGATGGAGGTGTGTGTGTGGGTGGATGGAGGTGTGTGTGTGTGGATGGAGGTTTGGGTGTAGGTGGATGGAGATGTGGAGGTCGATGGAGGGTTGTGTGGATGGATGGAGGGTTGTGTGGGTGGATGGAGGTGTGTGTGTGTGAATGGAGGTGTGTGTGTAGGTGGATGGAGGTGTGTGTGTGTGGATTGAGGTGTGGGTGTGGGTGGATTGAGGTGTGTGTTGGTGGATGGAGGTGTTGGTGTGGGTGGATGGAGGTGTGTAGGTGGATGGAGGGTTGTGTGGGTGGATGGAGGTGTGTAGGTGGATGGAGGGATGTGTAGGTGGATGGAGGTGTGTGTGGGTGGATGGAGGTGTGGGTGTGGGTGGATGGAGGTGTGTAGGTGGATGGAGGGTTGTATGGGTGGATGGAGGTGTGTAGGTGGATGGAGGGTTGTGTGGGTGGATGGAGGTGTGTAGGTGGATGGAGGGTTGTGTAGGTGGATTGAGGTGTGGTTGGATGGAGGGTTGTGTGGGTGCTGGTGGATGGAGGGTTGTGTGGGTGTGGGTGGATGGAGGGTTGTGTAGGTGGATGGAAGGTTGTGTGGATGTGTGTGGATGGAGGTGTGTAGGTGGATGGAGGGTTGTGTAGGTGGATGGAGGGTTGTGTGGGTGTTAGTGGATGGAGGGTTGTGTGGGTGTAGGTGGATCGAGGTGTGTGGGTGGATGGAGTGATGTGTAGGTGGATGGAGGGTTGTGTGGGTGTGGGTGGATTGAGCTGTGTAGGTGGATGGAGAGATGTGTAAGTGGATGGAGGGTTGTGGGGGTGGATGGAGGGTTGTGTGGGTGTGGGTGGATGGAGCTGTGTAGGTGGATGGAGGGATGTTTAGGTGGATGGAGGGTGGTGTGGATGGATGGAGGTGTGTAGGTGGATGGAGGTTTGTCTGGGTGTAGGTTGATGGAGGTGTGTAGGTGGATGGAGGGTTGTGTGGGTGGGTGTGGATGGAGGTGTGTAGGTGGATGGAGGGTTGTGTGGTGTGGGTGGATGGAGGTGTTTAGGTGGATGGAGGGTTGTGTAGGTGGATGGAGGGTTGTGTGGGTGTAGGTGGATGGAGGTGTGTAGGTGGATGGAGGGATGTGTAGTTGGATGGAGGGTTGTGTGGGTGTAGGTTGATGGAGGGTTGTGTGGGTGTGGGTGGATTGAGGTGTGTAGGTGGATGGAGGGATGTGTAGGTGGATGGAGGGTTGTCTGGGTGTAGGTGGATGGAGGTGTGTAGGTGGATGGAGGGTTGTCTGGGTGGGTGTGGATGGAGGTGTGAAGGTGGATGGAGGGTTGTGTGGTGTGGATGGAGGTGTGTAGGTGCATGGAGGTTTGTCTGGGTGTAGGTGGATGGAGGTGTGTAGGTGGATGGAGGGTTGTGTGGGTGTGGGTGGATGGAGGTATGTAGTTGGATGGAGGGTTGTGTAGGTGGATGGAGGGTTGTGTGGGTGTAGGTGGATGGAGGTGTGTAGGTGGATGGAGGGTTGTGTGGGTGTGGGTGGATGGAGGTGTGTAGTTGGATGAAGGGTTGTGTAGGTGGATGGAGGGTTGTGTGGGTGTAGGTGGATGGAGGTGTGTAGGTGGATGGAGGGATGTGTAGTTGGATGGAGGGTTGTGTGGGTGCTGGTGGATGGAGGGTTGTTTGGGTGTGGGTGGATGGAGGGTTGTGTAGGTGGATGGAGGGTTGTGTGGATGTGTGTGGATGGAGGTGTGTAGGTGGATGGAGGTTTGTGTGGGTGTGGGTGGTTGGAGCTGTGTAGGTGGATGGAGGTGTGCAGGTGGATGGAGGGTTGTGTGGGTGTAGGTTCATCGAGGTGTGTAGGTGGATGGAGGGTTGTGTGGGTGGATTGAGGGTTGTGTAGGTGGATGGAGGTGTGTAGTTGGATGGAGGGTTGTGTGGGTGTAGGTGGATGGAGCTGTGTAGGTGGATGGAGGTGTGCAGGTGGATGGAGGTTTGTGTGGGTGTGGGTGGATGGAGGTGTGTAGGTGGATGGAGGTTTGTGTGGGTGTTGGTGGATGGAGGTGTGTAGGTGGATGGAGGTGTGCAGGTGGATGGAGGGTTGTGTGGGTGTAGGTTCATGGAGGTGTGTAGGTGGATGGAGGGTTGTGTGGGTGTGGGTGGATGGAGGTGTGTAGTTTGATGGAGGGTTGTGTAGGTGGATGGAGGGTTGTGTGGGTGTAGGTGGATGGAGGTGTGTAGGTGGATGGAGGGTTGTGTGGGTGTGGGTGGATGGAGGTGTGTAGTTGGATGGAGGGTTGTGTAGGTGGATGGAGGGTTGTGTGGGTGTAGGTGGATGGAGGTGTGTAGGTGGATGGAGGGATGTGTAGTTGGATGGAGGGTTGTGTGGGTGCTGGTGGATGGAGGGTTGTTTGGGTGTGGGTGGATGGAGGGTTGTGTAGGTGGATGGAGGGTTGTGTGGATGTGTGTGGATGGAGGTGTGTAGGTGGATGGAGGTTTGTGTGGGTGTGGGTGGATGGAGCTGTGTAGGTGGATGGAGGTGTGCAGGTGGATGGAGGTTTGTGTGGGTGTGGGTGGATGGAGGTGTGTAGGTGGATGTAGGTTTGTGTGGGTGTGGGTGGATGGAGGTGTGTAGGTGGATGGAGGTGTGCAGGTGGATGGAGGGTTGTGTGGGTGTAGGTTCATGGAGGTGTGTAGGTGGATGGAGGGTTGTGTGGGTGGATTGAGGGTTGTGTAGGTGGATGGAGGTGTGTAGTTGGATGGAGGGTTGTGTGGGTGGATTGAGGGTTGTGTAGGTGGATGGAGGTGTGTAGTTGGATGGAGGGTTGTGTGGGTGTAGGTGGATGGAGGTGTGTAGGTGGATGGAGGTTTGTGTGGGTGTGGGTGGATGGAGCTGTGTAGGTGGATGGAGGTGTGTAGTTGGATGGAGGGTTGTGTGGGTGTAGGTGGATGGAGGTGTGTAGGTGGATGGAGGGCTGTGTGGGTGTAGGTGGATGGAGGTGTGTAGGTGGATTGAGGTGTGTGTGTGTGGATGGAGGTGTGTGTGTGGGTGGATGGAGGTGTGTGTGTGTGGATGGAGGTTTGGGTGTAGGTGGATGGAGATGTGGAGGTCGATGGAGGGTTGTGTGGATGGATGGAGGGTTGTGTGGGTGGATGGAGGTGTGTGTGTGTGAATGGAGGTGTGTGTGTAGGTGGATGGAGGTGTGTGTGTGTGGATTGAGGTGTGGGTGTGGGTGGATTGAGGTGTGTGTTGGTGGATGGAGGTGTTGGTGTGGGTGGATGGAGGTGTGTAGGTGGATGGAGGGTTGTGTGGGTGGATGGAGGTGTGTAGGTGGATGGAGGGATGTGTAGGTGGATGGAGGTGTGTGTGGGTGGATGGAGGTGTGGGTGTGGGTGGATGGAGGTGTGTAGGTGGATGGAGGGTTGTATGGGTGGATGGAGGTGTGTAGGTGGATGGAGGGTTGTGTGGGTGGATGGAGGTGTGTAGGTGGATGGAGGGTTGTGTAGGTGGATTGAGGTGTGTAGTTGGATGGAGGGTTGTGTGGGTGCTGGTGGATGGAGGGTTGTGTGGGTGTGGGTGGATGGAGGGTTGTGTAGGTGGATGGAAGGTTGTGTGGATGTGTGTGGATGGAGGTGTGTAGGTGGATGGAGGGTTGTGTAGGTGGATGGAGGGTTGTGTGGGTGTTAGTGGATGGAGGGTTGTGTGGGTGTAGGTGGATCGAGGTGTGTGGGTGGATGGAGTGATGTGTAGGTGGATGGAGGGTTGTGTGGGTGTGGGTGGATTGAGCTGTGTAGGTGGATGGAGAGATGTGTAAGTGGATGGAGGGTTGTGGGGGTGGATGGAGGGTTGTGTGGGTGTGGGTGGATGGAGCTGTGTAGGTGGATGGAGGGATGTTTAGGTGGATGGAGGGTGGTGTGGATGGATGGAGGTGTGTAGGTGGATGGAGGTTTGTCTGGGTGTAGGTTGATGGAGGTGTGTAGGTGGATGGAGGGTTGTGTGGGTGGGTGTGGATGGAGGTGTGTAGGTGGATGGAGGGTTGTGTGGTGTGGGTGGATGGAGGTGTTTAGGTGGATGGAGGGTTGTGTAGGTGGATGGAGGGTTGTGTGGGTGTAGGTGGATGGAGGTGTGTAGGTGGATGGAGGGATGTGTAGTTGGATGGAGGGTTGTGTGGGTGTAGGTTGATGGAGGGTTGTGTGGGTGTGGGTGGATTGAGGTGTGTAGGTGGATGGAGGGATGTGTAGGTGGATGGAGGGTTGTCTGGGTGTAGGTGGATGGAGGTGTGTAGGTGGATGGAGGGTTGTCTGGGTGGGTGTGGATGGAGGTGTGAAGGTGGATGGAGGGTTGTGTGGTGTGGATGGAGGTGTGTAGGTGCATGGAGGTTTGTCTGGGTGTAGGTGGATGGAGGTGTGTAGGTGGATGGAGGGTTGTGTGGGTGTGGGTGGATGGAGGTATGTAGTTGGATGGAGGGTTGTGTAGGTGGATGGAGGGTTGTGTGGGTGTAGGTGGATGGAGGTGTGTAGGTGGATGGAGGGTTGTGTGGGTGTGGGTGGATGGAGGTGTGTAGTTGGATGAAGGGTTGTGTAGGTGGATGGAGGGTTGTGTGGGTGTAGGTGGATGGAGGTGTGTAGGTGGATGGAGGGATGTGTAGTTGGATGGAGGGTTGTGTGGGTGCTGGTGGATGGAGGGTTGTTTGGGTGTGGGTGGATGGAGGGTTGTGTAGGTGGATGGAGGGTTGTGTGGATGTGTGTGGATGGAGGTGTGTAGGTGGATGGAGGTTTGTGTGGGTGTGGGTGGTTGGAGCTGTGTAGGTGGATGGAGGTGTGCAGGTGGATGGAGGGTTGTGTGGGTGTAGGTTCATCGAGGTGTGTAGGTGGATGGAGGGTTGTGTGGGTGGATTGAGGGTTGTGTAGGTGGATGGAGGTGTGTAGTTGGATGGAGGGTTGTGTGGGTGTAGGTGGATGGAGGTGTGTAGGTGGATGGAGGTTTGTGTGGGTGTGGGTGGATGGAGTTGTGTAGGTGGATGGAGGTGTGTAGTTGGATGAAGGGTTGTGTGGGTGTAGGTGGATGGAGGTGTGTAGGTGGATGGAGGGTTGTGTGGGTGTAGGTGGATGGAGGTGTGTAGGTGGATTGAAGTGTGTGTGTGTGGATGGAGGTGTGTGTGTGGGTGGATGGAGGTGTGTGTGTGTGGATGGAGGTTTGGGTGTGGGTGGATGGAGATGTGGAGGTGGATGGAGGGTTGTGTGGATGGATGGAGGGTTGTGTGGGTGGATGGAGGTGTGTGTGTGTGAATGGAGGTGTGTGTGTAGGTGGATGGAGGTGTGTGTGTGTGGATTGAGGTGTGGGTGTGGGTGGATTGAGGTGTGTGTTGGTGGATGGAGGTGTGGGTGTGGTTGGATGGAGGTGTGTAGGTGGATGGAGGGTTGTGTGGGTGGATGGAGGTGTGTAGGTGGATGGAGGGATGTGTAGGTGGATGGAGGTGTGTGTGGGTGGATTGAGGTGTGGGTGTGGGTGGATGGAGGTGTGTAGGTGGATGGAGGGTTGTATGGGTGGATGGAGATGTGTAGGTGGATGGAGGGTTGTGTGGGTGGATGGAGGTGTGTAGGTGGATGGAGGGTTGTGTAGGTGGATGGAGGTGTGTAGTTGGATGGAGGGTTGTGTGGGTGCTGGTGGATGGAGGGTTGTGTGGGTGTGAGTGGATGGAGGGTTGTGTAGGTGGATGGAGGGTTGTGTGGATGTGTGTGGATGGAGGTGTGTAGGTGGATGGAGGGTTGTGTAGGTGGATGGAGGGTTGTGTAGGTGGATGGAGGTGTGTAGTTTGATGGAGGGTTGTGTGGGTGTTAGTGGATGGAGGGTTGTGTGGGTGTAGGTGGATGGAGGTGTGTAGGTGGATGGAGTGATGTGTAGGTGGATGGAGGGTTGTGTGGGTGTGGGTGGATGGAGGTTTGTGTGGGTGGATGGAAGGGTGTGTGTGCGTGGATGGAGGTGTGTGTGGGTGTGGGTGGATGGAGGTGTGTAGTGGGTGGATGGAGGGTTGTGTGGGTGGATGGAAGGGTGTGTGTGTGTGTGGGTGGATGGAGGTGTGTAGGGGGATGAAGGGTTGTGTGGGTGGATGGAGGGTTGTGTCGGTGGATGGAAGGGTGTGTTTGTGTGGGTGGATGGAGGTGTGTAGGTGGATGGAGGGTTGTGTGGGTGTGGGTGGATGGAGGGTTGTGTGGGTGGATGGAGGGTTGTTTGGGTGGATGGAGGGTTGTGTGGGTGGATGAAAGGTTGTGTGGGTGGATGGAGGGTTGTGTGGGTCGATGGAAGGTTGTGTAGGTGGATGGAGGGTTGTGTGGGTGGATGGAGGGTTGTGTGGGTGGATGGAAGGGTGTGTGGGTATGGGTGGATGGAGGGTTGTGTAGGTGGATGGAGGGTTGTGTGGGTGGATGGAGGTGTGTAGTTGGATGGAGGGTTGTGTGGGTGTGGGTGGATGGAGGTGTGTAGGTGGATGGAGGTGGGTGGGTGGATGGAGGCGTGTGTTTGGGGGGGGTGTAGATGAGGTGTGTGTGTGTGTGTGGATGGAGGTGTGTGTGTGTGTGGATGGAGTTGTGTAGGTGGACGGAGGGTTGTGTTTGGATGAGGGTTGTGTAGGTGGATGGAAGTGTGTGAGGATGAGGGGTGTATGGGTGGATGGAAGTGTGTGTGTGTGGATGGAGGGTTGTGTGGGTGTGGGTGGATGGAGGGTTGTGTGTGTGGATAGAGGTGTGTGAGGGTGTAGGTGGATGGAGGTGTGTAGGTGGATGGAGGTTTGTGTGGGTGTGGGTGGATGGAGCTGTGTAGGTGGATGGAGGTGTGCAGGTGGATGGAGGGTTGTGTGGGTGTAGGTTCATGGAGGTGTGTAGGTGGTTGGAGGGTTGTGTGGGTGGATTGAGGGTTGTGTAGGTGGATGGAGGTGTGTAGTTGGATGGAGGGTTGTGTCGGTGTAGTTGAATGGAGGTGTGTAGGTGGATGGAGGTTTGTGTGGGTGTGGGTGGATGGAGCTGTGTAGGTGGATGGAGCTGTGTAGTTGGATCGAGGGTTGTGTGGGTGTAGGTGGATGGAGGTGTGTAGGTGGATGTAGGGCTGTGTGGGTGTAGGTGGATGGAGGTGTGTAGGTGGATTGAGGTGTGTGTGTGTTGATGGAGGTGTGTGTGTGGATGGATGGAGGTGTGTGTGTGTGGATGGAGGTTTGGGTGTGGGTGGATGGAGATGTGGAGGTGGATGGAGGGTTGTGTGGGTGGATGGAGGGTTGTGTGGGTGGATGGAGGTGTGTCTGTGTGAATGGAGGTGTGTGTGTAGGTGGATGGAGGTGTGTGTGTGTGGATTGAGGTGTGGGTGTGGGTGGATTGAGGTGTGTAGTGGTGGATGGAGGTGTGGGTGTGGGTGGATGGAGGTGTGTAGGTGGATGGAGGGTTGTGTGGGTGGATGGAGGTGTGTAAGTGGATGGAGGGATGTGTAGGTGGATGGAGGTGTGTGTGGGTGGATGGAGGTGTGGGTGTGGGTGGATGGAGGTGTGTAGGTGGATGGAGAGTTGTATGGGTGGATGGAGGTGTGTAGGTGGATGGAGGGTTGTGTGGGTGGATGGAGGTGTGTAGGTGGATGGAGGGTTGTGTAGGTGGATAGAGGTGTGTAGTTGGATGGAGGGTTGTGTGGGTACTGGTGGATGGAGGGTTGTGTGGGTGTGGGTGGATGGAGGGTTGTGTAGGTGGATGGAGGGTTGTGTGGATGTGTGTGGATGGAGGTGTGTAGGTGGATGGAGGGTTGTGTAGGTGGATGGAGGGTTGTGTAGGTGGATGGAGGTGTGTGGTTGGATGGAGGGTTGTGTGGGTGTTAGTGGATGGAGGGTTGTGTGGGTGTAGGTGGATGGAGGTGTGTAGGTGGATGGAGGGATGTGTAGTTGGATGGAGGGTTGTAGGTGGATGGAGGTGGGTGGGTGGATGGAGGCGTGTGTTTGGGGGGGTGTAGATGAGGTGTGTGTGTGTGTGTGGATGGAGGTGTGTGTGTGTGTGGATGGAGTTGTGTAGGTGGACGGAGGGTTGTGTGGGTGGATGGAAGGGTGTGTGGGTGTAGATGGAGGTGTGTGTTTGGATGAGGGTTGTGTAGGTGGATGGAAGTGTGTGAGGATGAGGGGTGTATGGGTGGATGGAAGTGTGTGTGTGTGGATGGAGGGTTGTGTGGGTGTGGGTGGATGGAGGGTTGTGTGTGTGGATAGAGGTGTGTGAGGGTGTAGGTGGATGGAGGTGTGTAGGTGGATGGAGGTTTGTGTGGGTGTGGGTGGATGGAGCTGTGTAGGTGGATGGAGGTGTGCAGGTGGATGGAGGGTTGTGTGGGTGTAGGTTCATGGAGGTGTGTAGGTGGTTGGAGGGTTGTGTGGGTGGATTGAGGGTTGTGTAGGTGGATGGAGGTGTGTAGTTGGATGGAGGGTTGTGTGGGTGTAGGTGGATGGAGGTGTGTAGGTGGATGGAGGTTTGTGTGGGTGTGGGTGGATGGAGCTGTGTAGGTGGATGGAGCTGTGTAGTTGGATCGAGGGTTGTGTGGGTGTAGGTGGATGGAGGTGTGTAGGTGGATGTAGGGCTGTGTGGGTGTAGGTGGATGGAGGTGTGTAGGTGGATTGAGGTGTGTGTGTGTTGATGGAGGTGTGTGTGTGGATGGATGGAGGTGTGTGTGTGTGGATGGAGGTTTGGGTGTGGGTTGATGGAGATGTGGAGGTGGATGGAGGGTTGTGTGGGTGGATGGAGGGTTGTGTGGGTGGATGGAGGTGTGTCTGTGTGAATGGAGGTGTGTGTGTAGGTGGATGGAGGTGTGTGTGTGTGGATTGAGGTGTGGGTGTGGGTGGATTGAGCTGTGTAGGTGGATGGAGGGATGTGTAGGTGGATGGAGGTGTGTAGGTTGGTGTAGGGATGTGTAGGTGGATGGAGGGTTGTGTGTGTGGATTGAGGGTTGTGTTGGTGTGGGTGGATAGAGGGTTGTTTGGGTAGATGGACGTGTGTGTGTGTGTGTGGGTGGATGGAGGTGTGTAGGTGGATTGAGGTGTGTGTGTGTGGATGGAGGTGTGTGTGTGGGTGGATAGAGGTGTGTGTGTGTGGACGGAGGTTTGGGTGTGGGTGGATGGAGATGTGGAGGTGGATGGAGGGTTGTGTGGGTGGATGGAGGTGTGTGTGTGTGAATGGAGGTGTGTGTGTAGGTGGATGGAGGTGTGTGTGTGTGGATTGAGGTGTGGGTGTGGGTGGATTGACGTGTGTGTTGGTGGATGGAGGTGTGGGTGTGGGTGGATGGAGGTGTGTAGATGGATGGAGGGTTGTGTGGGTGGATGGAGGTGTGTAGGTGGATGGAGGGGTGTGTAGGTGGATGGAGGTGTGTGTGGGTGGATGGAGGTGTTGGTGTGGGTGGATGGAGGTGTGTAGGTGGATGGAGGGTTGTATGGGTGGATGGAGGTGTGTAGGTGGATGGAGGGTTGTGTGGGTGGATGGAGGTGTGTAGGTGGATGGAGGGTTGTGTAGGTGGATGGAGGTGTGTAGTTGGATGGAGGGTTGTGTGGGTGCTGGTGGATGGAGGGTTGTGTGGGTGTGGGTGGATGGAGGGTTGTGTAGGTGGATGGAGGGTTGTGTGGATGTGTGTGGATGGAGGTGTGTAGGTGGATGGAGGGTTGTGTGGATGTGTGTGGATGGAGGTGTGTAGGTGGATGGAGGGTTGTGTAGGTGGATGGAGGGTTGTGTAGGTGGATGGAGGTGTGTAGTTGGATGGAGGGTTGTGTGGGTGTTAGTGGATGGAGGGTTGTGTGGGTGTAGGTGGATGGAGGTGTGTAGGTGGATGGAGGGATGTGTAGGTGGATGGGGGGTTGTGTGGGTGTTAGTGGATGGAGGGTTGTGTGGGTGTAGGTGGATGGAGGTGTGTAGGTGGATGGAGGGATATGTAGGTGGATGGAGGGTTGTGTGGGTGTGGGTGGATTGAGCTGTGTAGGTGGATGGAGGGATGTGTAGGTGGATGGAGGGTTGTGTGGATGGATGGAGGGTTGTGTGGGTATGGGTGGATGGAGCTGTGTAGGTGGATGGAGAGATGTGTAAGTGGATGGAGGGTTGTGTGGGTGGATGGAGGGTTGTGTGGGTGTGGGTGGATGGAGCTGTGTAGGTGGATGGAGGGATGTGTAGGTGGATGGAGGGTTGTGTGGGTGGATGGAGGTGTGTAGGTGGATGGAGGTTTGTCTGGGTGTAGGTGGATGGAGGTGTGTAGGTGGATGGAGGGTTGTGTGGGTGGGTGTGGATGGAGGTGTGTAAGTGGATGGAGGGTTGTGTGGTGTGGGTGGATGGAGGTGTTTAGGTGGATGGAGGGTTGTGTAGGTTGATGGAGGGTTGTGTGGGTGTAGGTGGATTGAGCTGTGTTGGTGGATGGAGGGATGTGTGGATGGATGGAGGGTTGTGTGGGTGTGGGTGGATGGAGCTGTGTAGGTGGATGGAGGGATGTGTAAGTGGATGGAGGGTTGTGTGGGTGTAGGTGGATTGAGGTGTGTAGGTGGATGGAGGGTTGTGTAGGTGGATGGAGGGTTGTGTGGGTGTAGGTGGATGGAGCTGTGTAGGTGGATGGAGCTGTGTAGGTGGATGGAGGGTTGTGTGGGTGTAGGTGGATGGAGCTGTGTAAGTGGAAGGAGCTGTGTAGGTGGATGGAGGTGTGTAGGTGGATGGAGGGTTGTGTGGGTGGATGGAGGTGTGTAGGTGGATGGAGCTGTGTAGGTGGATGGAGGGATGTGTAGGTGGATGGAGGGTTTTGTGGGTGTAGGTGGATGGAGCTGTGTAGGTGGATGGAGCTGTGTAGGTGGATGGAGGGATGTGTAGGTGGATGGAGGTGTGTAGGTGGATGGAGGTGTGTAGGTGGATGGAGGGTTGTGTGGGTGTAGGTGGATGGAGCTGTGTAGGTGGATGGAGCTGTGTAGGTGGATGGAGGGATGTGTAGGTGGATGGAGGGTTGTGTGGGTGGATGGAGGTGTGAAGGTGGATGGAGGTTTGTCTGGGTGTAGGTGGATGGAGGGTTGTGTGGGTGGGTGTGGATGGAGGTGTGTAGGTGGATGGAGGGTTGTGTAGGTGGATGGAGGGTTGTGTGGGTGTGGGTGGATGGAGGTGTATAGGTGGATGGAGGTTTGTGTAGTTGGATGGAGGGTTGTGTGGGATCTGGTGGATGGAGGGTTGTTTGGGTGTTGGTGGATGGAGGGTTGTGTAGGTGGATGGAGGGTTGTGTGGATGTGTGTTGATGGAGGTGTGTAGGTGGATGGAGGTTTGTGTGGGTGTGGGTGGATGGAGCTGTGTAGGTGGATGGAGGTGTGCAGGTGTATGGAGGGTTGTGTGGGTGTAGGTTCATCGAGGTGTGTAGGTGGATGGAGGGTTGTGTGGGTTGATTGAGGGTTGTGTAGGTGGATGGAGGTGTGTAGTTGGATGGAGGGTTGTGTGGGTGTAGGTGGATGGAGGTGTGTAGGTGGATGGAGGTTTGTGTGGGTGTGGGTGGAAGAAGCTGTGTAGGTGGATGGAGGTGTGTAGTTGGATGAAGGGTTGTCTGGGTGTAGGTGGATGGAGGTGTGTAGGTGGATGGAGGGCTGTGTGGGTGTAGGTGGATGGAGGTGTGTAGGTGGATTGAAGTGTGTGTGTGTGGATGGAGGTGTGTGTGTGGGTGGATGGAGGTGTGTGTGTGTGGATGGAGGTTCGGGTGTGGGTGGATGGAGATGTGGAGGTGGATGGAGGGTTGTGTGGATGGATGGAGGGTTGTGTGGGTGGATGGAGGTGTGTGTGTGTGAATGGAGGTGTGTGTGTAGGTGGATGGAGGTGTGTGTGTGTGGATTGAGGTGTGGGTGTGGGTGGATTGAGGTGTGTGTTGGTGGATGGAGGTGTGGGTGTGGTTGGATGGAGGTGTGTAGGTGGATGGAGGGTTGTGTGGGTGGATGGAGGTGTGTAGGTGGATGGAGGGATGTGTAGGTGGATGGAGGTGTGTGTGGGTGGATTGAGGTGTGGGTGTGGGTGGATGGAGGTGTGTAGGTGGATGGAGGGTTGTATGGGTGGATGGAGGTGTGTAGGTGGATGGAGGGTTGTGTGGGTGGATGGAGGTGTGTAGGTGGATGGAGGGTTGTGTAGGTGGATGGAGGTGTGTAGTTGGATGGAGGGTTGTGTGGGTGCTGGTGGATGGAGGGTTGTGTGGGTGTGAGTGGATGGAGGGTTGTGTAGGTGGATGGAGGGTTGTGTGGATGTGTGTGGATGGAGGTGTGTAGGTGGATGGAGGGTTGTGTAGGTGGATGGAGGGTTGTGTAGGTGGATGGAGGTGTGTAGTTGGATGGAGGGTTGTGTGGGTGTTAGTGGATGGAGGGTTGTGTGGGTGTAGGTGGATGGAGGTGTGTAGGTGGATGGAGTGATGTGTAGGTGGATGGAGGGTTGTGTGGGTGTGGGTGGATGGAGGTTTGTGTGGGTGGATGGAAGGGTGTGTGTGCGTGGATGGAGGTGTGTGTGGGTGTGGGTGGATGGAGGTGTGTAGTGGGTTGATGGAGGGTTGTGTGGGTGGATGGAAGGGTGTGTGTGTGTGTGGATGGATGGAGGTGTGTAGGTGGATGGAGGGTTGTGTGGGTGTGGGTGGATGGAGGGTTGTGTGGGTGGATGGAGGGGTGTGTGTGTGGGTGGATGGAGGTGTGTAGGTGGATGGAGGGTTGTTTGGGTGGATGGAGGGTTGTGTGGGTGGATGAAAGGTTGTGTGGGTGGATGGAGGGTTGTGTGGGTCGATGGAAGGTTGTGTAGGTGGATGGAGGGTTGTGTGGGTGGATGGAGGGTTGTGTGGGTGGATGGAAGGGTGTGTGGGTATGGGTGGATGGAGGGTTGTGTAGGTGGATGGAGGGTTGTGTGGGTGGATGGAGGTGTGTAGTTGGATGGAGGGTTGTGTGGGTGTGGGTGGATGGAGGTGTGTAGGTGGATGGAGGTGGGTGGGTGGATGGAGGCGTGTGTTTGGGGGGGTGTAGATGAGGTGTGTGTGTGTGTGTGGATGGAGGTGTGTGTGTGTGTGGATGGAGTTGTGTAGGTGGACGGAGGGTTGTGTGGGTGGATGGAAGGGTGTGTGGGTGTAGATGGAGGTGTGTGTTTGGATGAGGGTTGTGTAGGTGGATGGAAGTGTGTGAGGATGAGGGGTGTATGGGTGGATAGAAGTGTGTGTGTGTGGATGGAGGGTTGTGTGGGTGTGGGTGGATGGAGGGTTGTGTGTGTGGATAGAGGTGTGTGAGGGTGTAGGTGGATGGAGGTGTGTAGGTGGATGGAGGTTTGTGTGGGTGTGGGTGGATGGAGCTGTGTAGGTGGATGGAGGTGTGCAGGTGGATGGAGGGTTGTGTGGGTGTAGGTTCATGGAGGTGTGTAGGTGGTTGGAGGGTTGTGTGGGTGGATTGAGGGTTGTGTAGGTGGATGGAGGTGTGTAGTTGGATGGAGGGTTGTGTGGGTGTAGGTGGATGGAGGTGTGTAGGTGGATGGAGGTTTGTGTGGGTGTGGGTGGATGGAGCTGTGTAGGTGGATGGAGCTGTGTAGTTGGATCGAGGGTTGTGTGGGTGTAGGTGGATGGAGGTGTGTAGGTGGATTCAGGTGTGTGTGTGTTCATGGAGGTGTGTGTGTGGATGGATGGAGGTGTGTGTGTGTGGATGGAGGTTTGGGTGTGGGTGGATGGAGATGTGGAGGTGGATGGAGGGTTGTGTGGGTGGATGGAGGGTTGTGTGGGTGGATGGAGGTGTGTCTGTGTGAATGGAGGTGTGTGTGTAGGTGGATGGAGGTGTGTGTGTGTGGATTGAGGTGTGGGTGTGGGTGGATTGAGGTGTGTGTAGGTGGATGGAGGGTTGTGTGGGTGGATGGAGGTGTGTAAGTGGATGGAGGCATGTGTAGGTGGATGGAGGTGTGTGTGGGTGGATGGAGGTGTGGGTGTGGGTGGATGGAGGTGTGTAGGTGGATGGAGGGTTGTATGGGTGGATGGAGGTGTGTAGGTGGATGGAGGGTTGTGTGGGTGGATGGAGGTGTGTAGGTGGATGGAGGGTTGTGTAGGTGGATGGAGGTGTGTAGTTGGATGGAGGGTTGTGTGGGTACTGGTGGATGGAGGGTTGTGTGGGTGTGGGTGGATGGAGGGTTGTGTAGGTGGATGGAGGGTTGTGTGGATGTGTGTGGATGGAGGTGTGTAGGTGGATGGAGGGTTGTGTAGGTGGATGGAGGGTTGGGTAGGTGGATGGAGGTGTGTAGTTGGATGGAGGGTTGTGTGGGTGTTAGTGGATGGAGGGTTGTGTGGGTGTAGGTGGATGGAGGTGTGTAGGTGGATGGAGTGATGTGTAGGTGGATGGAGGGTTGTGTGGGTGTGGGTGGATGGAGCTGTGTAGGTGGATGGAGGGATGTGTGGGTGGATGGAGGGTTGTGTGGGTGTGGGGGGATGGAGCTGTGTAGGTGGATGGAGCTGTGTAGGTGGATGGAGGGATGTGTAGGTGGATGGAGGGTTGTGTGGGTGGATGGAGGTGTGTAGGTGGATGGAGGTTTGTCTGGGTGTAGGTGGATGGAGGTGTGTAGGTGGATGGAGGGTTGTGTGGGTGGGTGTGGATGGAGGTGTGTAGGTGGATGGAGGGTTGTGTAGGTGGATGGAGGGTTGTGTGGATGTGGGTGGATGGAGCTGTGTAGGTGGATGGAGGTGTGTAGGTGGATGGAGGGATGTGTAGGTGGATGGAGGGTTGTGTGGGTGGATGGAGGTGTGTAGGTGGATGGAGGGTTTGTCTGGGTGTAGGTGGATGGAGGTGTGTAGGTGGATGGAGGGTTGTGTGGGTGGGTGTGGATGGAGGTGTGTAGGTGGATGGAGGGTTGTGTGGTGTGGATGGAGGTGTGTAGGTGCATGGAGGTTTGTCTGGGTGTAGGTGGATGGAGGTGTGTAGGTGGATGGAGGGTTGTGTGGGTGTGGGTGGATGGAGGTGTGTAGTTTGATGGAGGGTTGTGTAGGTGGATGGAGGGTTGTGTGGGTGTAGGTGGATGGAGGTGTGTAGGTGGATGGAGGGTTGTGTGGGTGTGGGTGGATGGAGGTGTGTAGTTGGATGGAGGGTTGTGTAGATGGATGGAGGGTTGTGTGGATGTGTGTGGATGGAGGTGTGTAGGTGGATGGAGGTTTGTGTGGGTGTGGGTGGATGGAGCTGTGTAGGTGGATGGAGGTGTGCAGGTGGATGGAGGTTTGTGTGGGTGTGGGTGGATGGAGGTGTGTAGGTGGATGGAGGTTTGTGTGGGTGTGGGTGGATGGAGGTGTGCAGGTGGATGGAGGGTTGTGTGGGTGTAGGTTCATGGAGGTGTGTAGGTGGATGGAGGGTTGTGTGGGTGGATTGAGGGTTGTGTAGGTGGATGGAGGTGTGTAGTTGGATGGAGGTTTGTGTGGGTGTGGGTGGATGGAGCTGTGTAGGTGGATGGAGGTGTGCAGGTGGATGGAGGGTTGTGTGGGTGTAGGTTCATCGAGGTGTGTAGGTGGATGGAGGGTTGTGTGGGTGGATTGAGGGTTGTGTAGGTGGATGGAGGTGTGTAGTTGGATGGAGGGTTGTGTGGGTGTAGGTGGATGGAGGTGTGTAGGTGGATGGAGGTTTGTGTGGGTGTGGGTGGATGGAGTTGTGTAGGTGGATGGAGGTGTGTAGTTGGATGAAGGGTTGCGTGGGTGTAGGTGGATGGAGGTGTGTAGGTGGATGGAGGGCTGTGTGGGTGTAGGTGGATGGAGGTGTGTAGGTGGATTGAAGTATGTGTGTGTGGATGGAGGTGTGTGTGTGGGTGGATGGAGGTGTGTGTGTGTGGATGGAGGTTTGGGTGTGGGTGGATGGAGATGTGGAGGTGGATGGAGGGTTGTGTGGATGGATGAAGGGTTGTGTGGGTGGATGGAGGTGTGTGTGTGTGAATGGAGGTGTGTGTGTAGGTGGATGGAGGTGTGTGTGTGTGGATTGAGGTGTGGGTGTGGGTGGATTGAGGTGTGTGTTGGTGGATGGAGGTGTGGGTGTGGTTGGATGGAGATGTGTAGGTGGATGGAGGGTTGTGTGGGTGGATGGAGGTGTGTAGGTGGATGGAGGGATGTGTAGGTGGATGGAGGTGTGTGTGGGTGGATTGAGGTGTGGGTGTGGGTGGATGGAGGTGTGTAGGTGGATGGAGGGTTGTATGGGTGGATGGAGATGTGTAGGTGGATGGAGGGTTGTGTGGGTGGATGGAGGTGTGTAGGTGGATGGAGGGTTGTGTAGGTGGATGGAGGTGTGTAGTTGGATGGAGGGTTGTGTGGGTGCTGGTGGATGGAGGGTTGTGTGGGTGTGAGTGGATGGAGGGTTGTGTAGGTGGATGGAGGGTTGTGTGGATGTGTGTGGATGGAGGTGTGTAGGTGGATGGAGGGTTGTGTAGGTGGATGGAGGGTTGTGTAGGTGGATGGAGGTGTGTAGTTGGATGGAGGGTTGTGTGGGTGTTAGTGGATGGAGGGTTGTGTGGGTGTAGGTGGATGGAGGTGTGTAGGTGGATGGAGTGATGTGTAGGTGGATGGAGGGTTGTGTGGGTGTGGGTGGATGGAGGTTTGTGTGGGTGGATGGAAGGGTGTGTGTGCGTGGATGGAGGTGTGTGTGGGTGTGGGTGGATGGAGGTGTGTAGTGGGTGGATGGAGGGTTGTGTGGGTGGATGGAAGGGTGTGTGTGTGTGTGGGTGGATGGAGGTGTGTAGGGGGATGAAGGGTTGTGTGGGTGGATGGAGGGTTGTGTGGGTGGATGGAAGGGTGTGTTTGTGTGGGTGGATGGAGGTGTGTAGGTGGATGGAGGGTTGTGTGGGTGTGGGTGGATGGAGGGTTGTGTGGGTGGATGGAGGGGTGTGTGTGTGTGGGTTGATGGAGGTGTGTAGGTGGATGGAGGGTTGTTTGGGTGGATGGAGGGTTGTGTGGGTGGATGAAAGGTTGTGTGGGTGGATGGAGGGTTGTGTGGGTCGATGGAAGGTTGTGTAGGTGGATGGAGGGTTGTGTGGGTGGATGGAGGGTTGTGTGGGTGGATGGAAGGGTGTGTGGGTATGGGTGGATGGAGGGTTGTGTAGGTGGATGGAGGGTTGTGTGGGTGGATGGAGGTGTGTAGTTGGATGGAGGGTTGTGTGGGTGTGGGTGGATGGAGGTGTGTAGGTGGATGGAGGTGGGTGGGTGGATGGAGGCGTGTGTTTGGGGGGGTGTAGATGAGGTGTGTGTGTGTGTGTGGATGGAGGTGTGTGTGTGTGTGGATGGAGTTGTGTAGGTGGACGGAGGGTTGTGTTTGGATGAGGGTTGTGTAGGTGGATGGAAGTGTGTGAGGATGAGGGGTGTATGGGTGGATGGAAGTGTGTGTGTGTGGATGGAGGGTTGTGTGGGTGTGGGTGGATGGAGGGTTGTGTGTGTGGATAGAGGTGTGTGAGGGTGTAGGTGGATGGAGGTGTGTAGGTGGATGGAGGTTTGTGTGGGTGTGGGTGGATGGAGCTGTGTAGGTGGATGGAGGTGTGCAGGTGGATGGAGGGTTGTGTGGGTGTAGGTTCATGGAGGTGTGTAGGTGGTTGGAGGGTTGTGTGGGTGGATTGAGGGTTGTGTAGGTGGATGGAGGTGTGTAGTTGGATGGAGGGTTGTGTCGGTGTAGTTGAATGGAGGTGTGTAGGTGGATGGAGGTTTGTGTGGGTGTGGGTGGATGGAGCTGTGTAGGTGGATGGAGCTGTGTAGTTGGATCGAGGGTTGTGTGGGTGTAGGTGGATGGAGGTGTGTAGGTGGATGTAGGGCTGTGTGGGTGTAGGTGGATGGAGGTGTGTAGGTGGATTGAGGTGTGTGTGTGTTGATGGAGGTGTGTGTGTGGATGGATGGAGGTGTGTGTGTGTGGATGGAGGTTTGGGTGTGGGTGGATGGAGATGTGGAGGTGGATGGAGGGTTGTGTGGGTGGATGGAGGGTTGTGTGGGTGGATGGAGGTGTGTCTGTGTGAATGGAGGTGTGTGTGTAGGTGGATGGAGGTGTGTGTGTGTGGATTGAGGTGTGGGTGTGGGTGGATTGAGGTGTGTAGTGGTGGATGGAGGTGTGGGTGTGGGTGGATGGAGGTGTGTAGGTGGATGGAGGGTTGTGTGGGTGGATGGAGGTGTGTAAGTGGTTGGAGGGATGTGTAGGTGGATGGAGGTGTGTGTGGGTGGATGGAGGTGTGGGTGTGGGTGGATGGAGGTGTGTAGGTGGATGGAGAGTTGTATGGGTGGATGGAGGTGTGTAGGTGGATGGAGGGTTGTGTGGGTGGATGGAGGTGTGTAGGTGGATGGAGGGTTGCGTAGGTGGATAGAGGTGTGTAGTTGGATGGAGGGTTGTGTGGGTACTGGTGGATGGAGGGTTGTGTGGGTGTGGGTGGATGGAGGGTTGTGTAGGTGGATGGAGGGTTGTGTGGATGTGTGTGGATGGAGGTGTGTAGGTGGATGGAGGGTTGTGTAGGTGGATGGAGGGTTGTGTAGGTGGATGGAGGTGTGTGGTTGGATGGAGGGTTGTGTGGGTGTTAGTGGATGGAGGGTTGTGTGGGTGTAGGTGGATGGAGGTGTGTAGGTGGATGGAGGGATGTGTAGTTGGATGGAGGGTTGTAGGTGGATGGAGGTGGGTGGGTGGATGGAGGCGTGTGTTTGGGGGGGTGTAGATGAGGTGTGTGTGTGTGTGTGGATGGAGGTGTGTGTGTGTGTGGATGGAGTTGTGTAGGTGGACGGAGGGTTGTGTGGGTGGATGGAAGGGTGTGTGGGTGTAGATGGAGGTGTGTGTTTGGATGAGGGTTGTGTAGGTGGATGGAAGTGAGTGAGGATGAGGGGTGTATGGGTGGATGGAAGTGTGTGTGTGTGGATGGAGGGTTGTGTGGGTGTGGGTGGATGGAGGGTTGTGTGTGTGGATAGAGGTGTGTGAGGGTGTAGGTGGATGGAGGTGTGTAGGTGGATGGAGGTTTGTGTGGGTGTGGGTGGATGGAGCTGTGTAGGTGGATGGAGGTGTGCAGGTGGATGGAGGGTTGTGTGGGTGTAGGTTCATGGAGGTGTGTAGGTGGTTGGAGGGTTGTGTGGGTGGATTGAGGGTTGTGTAGGTGGATGGAGGTGTGTAGTTGGATGGAGGGTTGTGTGGGTGTAGGTGGATGGAGGTGTGTAGGTGGATGGAGGTTTGTGTGGGTGTGGGTGGATGGAGCTGTGTAGGTGGATGGAGCTGTGTAGTTGGATCGAGGGTTGTGTGGGTGTAGGTGGATGGAGGTGTGTAGGTGGATGTAGGGCTGTGTGGGTGTAGGTGGATGGAGGTGTGTAGGTGGATTGAGGTGTGTGTGTGTTGATGGAGGTGTGTGTGTGGATGGATGGAGGTGTGTGTGTGTGGATGGAGGTTTGGGTGTGGGTGGATGGAGATGTGGAGGTGGATGGAGGGTTGTGTGGGTGGATGGAGGGTTGTGTGGGTGGATGGAGGTGTGTCTGTGTGAATGGAGGTGTGTGTGTAGGTGGATGGAGGTGTGTGTGTGTGGATTGAGGTGTGGGTGTGGGTGGATTGAGCTGTGTAGGTGGATGGAGGGATGTGTAGGTGGATGGAGGTGTGTAGGTTGGTGTAGGGATGTGTAGGTGGATGGAGGGTTGTGTGTGTGGATTGAGGGTTGTGTTGGTGTGGGTGGATAGAGGGTTGTTTGGGTAGATGGACTTGTGTGTGTGTGTGTGGGTGGATGGAGGTGTGTAGGTGGATTGAGGTGTGTGTGTGTGGATGGAGGTGTGTGTGTGGGTGGATAGAGGTGTGTGTGTGTGGACGGAGGTTTGGGTGTGGGTGGATGGAGATGTGGAGGTGGATGGAGGGTTGTGTGGGTGGATGGAGGTGTGTGTGTGTGAATGGAGGTGTGTGTGTAGGTGGATGGAGGTGTGTGTGTGTGGATGGAGGTGTGGGTGTGGGTGGATTGAGGTGTGTGTTGGTGGATGGAGGTGTGGGTGTGGGTGGATGGAGGTGTGTAGATGGATGGAGGGTTGTGTGGGTGGATGGAGGTGTGTAGGTGGATGGAGGGGTGTGTAGGTGGATGGAGGTGTGTGTGGGTGGATGGAGGTGTTGGTGTGGGTGGATGGAGGTGTGTAGGTGGATGGAGGGTTGTATGGGTGGATGGAGGTGTGTAGGTGGATGGAGGGTTGTGTGGGTGGATGGAGGTGTGTAGGTGGATGGAGGGTTGTGTAGGTGGATGGAGGTGTGTAGTTGGATGGAGGGTTGTGTGGGTGCTGGTGGATGGAGGGTTGTGTGGGTGTGGGTGGATGGAGGGTTGTGTAGGTGGATGGAGGGTTGTGTGGATGTGTGTGGATGGAGGTGTGTAGGTGGATGGAGGGTTGTGTGGATGTGTGTGGATGGAGGTGTGTAGGTGGATGGAGGGTTGTGTAGGTGGATGGAGGGTTGTGTAGGTGGATGGAGGTGTGTAGTTGGATGGAGGGTTGTGTGGGTGTTAGTGGATGGAGGGTTGTGTGGGTGTAGGTGGATGGAGGTGTGTAGGTGGATGGAGGGATGTGTAGGTGGATGGGGGGTTGTGTGGGTGTTAGTGGATGGAGGGTTGTGTGGGTGTAGGTGGATGGAGGTGTGTAGGTGGATGGAGGGATATGTAGGTGGATAGAGGGTTGTGTGGGTGTGGGTGGATTGAGCTGTGTAGGTGGATGGAGGGATGTGTAGGTGGATGGAGGGTTGTGTGGATGGATGGAGGGTTGTGTGGGTATGGGTGGATGGAGCTGTGTAGGTGGATGGAGAGATGTGTAAGTGGATGGAGGGTTGTGTGGGTGGATGGAGGGTTGTGTGGGTGTGGGTGGATGGAGCTGTGTAGGTGGATGGAGGGATGTGTAGGTGGATGGAGGGTTGTGTGGGTGGATGGAGGTGTGTAAGTGGATGGAGGGTTGTGTGGTGTGGGTGGATGGAGGTGTTTAGGTGGATGGAGGGTTGTGTAGGTTGATGGAGGGTTGTGTGGGTGTAGGTGGATGGAGGTGTGTAGGTGGATGGAGGGATGTGTAGTTGGATGGAGGGTTGTGTGGGTGTAGGTTGATGGAGGGTTGTGTGGGTGTGGGTGGATTGAGGTGTGTAGGTGGATGGAGGGATGTGTAGGTGGATGGAGGGTTGTGTGGGCGTGGGTGGATGGAGGTGTGTAGGTTGATGGAGGGATGTGTAGGTGGATGGAGGTGTGTAGGTTGATGGAGGGATGTGTAGGTGGATGGAGGGTTGTGTGTGTGGATTAAGGGTTGTGTCGGTGTTGGTGGATGGAGGGTTGTGTGGGTAGATGGAGGTGTGTGTGGGTGTGGGTGGATGGAGGTGTGTAGGTGGATGGAGGGTTGTGTGGGTGTAAGTGGATGGAGGTGTGTGTGTGGATGGAGGGTTGTGTGGGTGTGTGTGGATGGAGGTGTGTAGGTGGATGGAGGGTTGTGTAGGTGGATGGAGGGTTGTGTAGGTGGATGGAGGTGTGTAGTTGGATGGAGGGTTGTGTGGGTGTTAGTGGATGGAGGGTTGTGTGGGTGAAGGTGGATGGAGGTGTGTAGGTGGATGGAGGGATGTGTAGGTGGATGGAGGGTTGTGTGGGTGTGGGTGGATTTAGCTGTGTAGGTGGATGGAGGGATGTGTAGGTGGATGGAGGGTTGTGTGGGTGTGGGTGGATGGAGCTGTGTAGGTGGATGGAGGGATGTGTAGGTGGATGGAGGGTTGTGTGGGTGGATGGAGGTGTGTAGGTGGATGGAGGTTTGTCTGGGTGTAGGTGGATGGAGGTGTGTAGGTGGATGGAGGGTTGTGTGGGTGGGTGTGGATGGAGGTGTGTAAGTGGATGGAGGGTTGTGTGGTGTGGGTGGATGGAGGTGTTTAGGTGGATGGAGGGTTGTGTAGGTTGATGGAGGGTTGTGTGGGTGTAGGTGGATGGAGGTGTGTAGGTGGATGGAGGGATGTGTAGTTGGATGGAGGGTTGTGTGGGTGTAGGTTGATGGAGGGTTGTGTGGGTGTGGGTGGATTGAGGTGTGTAGGTGGATGGAGGGATGTGTAGGTGGATGGAGGGTTGTGTGGGCGTGGGTGGATGGAGGTGTGTAGGTTGATGGAGGGATGTGTAGGTGGATGGAGGTGTGTAGGTTGATGGAGGGATGTGTAGGTGGATGGAGGGTTGTGTGTGTGGATTAAGGGTTGTGTCGGTGTTGGTGGATGGAGGGTTGTGTGGGTAGATGGAGGTGTGTGTGGGTGTGGGTGGATGGAGGTGTGTAGGTGGATGGAGGGTTGTGTGGGTGTAAGTGGATGGAGGTGTGTGTGTGGATGGAGGGTTGTGTGGGTGTGTGTGGATGGAGGTGTGTAGGTGGATGGAGGGTTGTGTAGGTGGATGGAGGGTTGTGTAGGTGGATGGAGGTGTGTAGTTGGATGGAGGGTTGTGTGGGTGTTAGTGGATGGAGGGTTGTGTGGGTGAAGGTGGATGGAGGTGTGTAGGTGGATGGAGGGATGTGTAGGTGGATGGAGGGTTGTGTGGGTGTGGGTGGATTTAGCTGTGTAGGTGGATGGAGGGATGTGTAGGTGGATGGAGGGTTGTGTGGGTGTGGGTGGATTGAGCTGTGTTGGTGGATGGAGGGATGTGTGGATGGATGGAGGGTTGTGTGGGTGTGGGTGGATGGAGCTGTGTAGGTGGATGGAGGGATGTGTAAGTGGATGGAGGGTTGTGTGGGTGTAGGTGGATGGAGGTGTGTAGGTGGATGGAGGGTTGTGTAGGTGGATGGAGGGTTGTGTGGGTGTAGGTGGATGGAGCTGTGTAGGTGGATGGAGCTGTGTAGGTGGATGGAGGGTTGTGTGGGTGTAGGTGGATGGAGCTGTGTAGGTGGAAGGAACTGTGTAGGTGGATGGAGGTGTGTAGGTGGATGGAGGGTTGTGTGGGTGGATGGAGGTGTGTAGGTGGATGGAGCTGTGTAGGTGGATGGAGGGATGTGTAGGTGGATGGAGGGTTTTGTGGGTGTAGGTGGATGGAGCTGTGTAGGTGGATGGAGCTGTGTAGGTGGATGGAGGGATGTGTAGGTGGATGGAGGTGTGTAGGTGGATGGAGGGTTGTGTGGGTGTAGGTGGATGGAGCTGTGTAGGTGGATGGAGCTGTGTAGGTGGATGGAGGGATGTGTAGGTGGATGGAGGGATGTGTAAGTGGATGGAGGGTTGTGTGGGTGTAGGTGGATGGAGGTGTGTAGGTGGATGGAGGGTTGTGTAGGTGGATGGAGGGTTGTGTGGGTGTAGGTGGATGGAGCTGTGTAGGTGGATGGAGCTGTGTAGGTGGATGGAGGGTTGTGTGGGTGTAGGTGGATGGAGCTGTGTAGGTGGAAGGAACTGTGTAGGTGGATGGAGGTGTGTAGGTGGATGGAGGGTTGTGTGGGTGGATGGAGGTGTGTAGGTGGATGGAGCTGTGTAGGTGGATGGAGGGATGTGTAGGTGGATGGAGGGTTTTTTGGGTGTAGGTGGATGGAGCTGTGTAGGTGGATGGAGCTGTGTAGGTGGATGGAGGGATGTGTAGGTGGATGGAGGTGTGTAGGTGGATGGAGGGTTGTGTGGGTGTAGGTGGATGGAGCTGTGTAGGTGGATGGAGCTGTGTAGGTGGATGGAGGGATGTGTAGGTGGATGGAGGGTTGTGTGGGTGTATGGAGGTTTGTAGGTGGATGGAGGTTTGTCTGGGTGTAGGTGGATGGAGGTGTGTAGGTGGATGGAGGGTTGTGTGGGTGGGTGTGGATGGAGGTGTGTAGGTGGATTGAGGGTTGTGTAGGTGGATGGAGGGTTGTGTGGGTGTGGGTGGATCGAGCTGTGTAGGTGGATGGAGGTGTGTAGGTGGATGGAGGGATGTGTAGGTGGATGGAGGGTTGTGTGGGTGGATGGAGGTGTGTAGGTGGATGGAGGGTTTGTCTGGGTGTAGGTGGATGGAGGTGTGTAGGTGGATGGAGGGTTGTGTGGGTGGGTGTGGATGGAGGTGTGTAGGTGGATGGAGGGTTGTGTGGTGTGGATGGAGGTGTGTAGGTGGATGGAGGTTTGTCTGGGTGTAGGTGGATGGAGGTATGAAGGTGGATGGAGGGTTGTGTGGGTGGGTGTGTATGGAGGTGTGTAGGTGGATGGAGGGTTGTGTGGTGTGGATGGAGGTGTGTAGGTGCATGGAGGTTTGTCTGGGTGTAGGTGGATGGAGGTGTGTAGGTGGATGGAGGGTTGTGTGGGTGTGGTTGGATGGAGGTGTGTAGTTTGATGGAGGGTTGTGTAGGTGGATGGAGGGTTGTGTGCGTGTAGGTGGATGAGGTGTGTAGGTGGATGGAGGGTTGTGTGGGTGTGGGTGGATGGAGGTGTGTAGTTGGATGGAGGGTTGTGTAGGTGGATGGAGGGTTGTGTGGATGTGTGTGGATGGAGGTGTGTAGGTGGATGGAGGTTTGTGTGGGTGTGGGTGGATGGAGCTGTGTAGGTGGATGGAGGTGTGCAGGTGGATGGAGGTTTGTGTGGGTGTGGGTGGATGGAGGTGTGTAGGTGGATGGAGGTTTGTGTGGGTGTGGGTGGATGGAGGTGTGTAGGTGGATGGAGGTGTGCAGGTGGATGGAGGGTTGTGTGGGTGTAGGTTCATGGAGGTGTGTAGGTGGATGGAGGGTTGTGTGGGTGGATTGAGGGTTGTGTAGGTGGATGGAGGTGTGTAGTTGGATGGAGGGTTGTGTGGGTGTAGGTGGATGGAGGTGTGTAGGTGGATGGAGGTTTGTGTGGGTGTGGGTGGATGGAGCTGTGTAGGTGGATGGAGGTGTGTAGTTGGATGGAGGGTTGTGTGGGTGTAGGTGGATGGAGGTGTGTAGGTGGATTGAGGTGTGTGTGTGTGGATGGAGGTGTGTGTGTGGGTGGATGGAGGTGTGTGTGTGTGGATGGAGGTTTAGGTGTGGGTGGATGGAGATGTGGAGGTCGATGGACGGTTGTGTGGATGGATGGAGGGTTGTGTGGGTGGATGGAGGTGTGTGTGTGTGTGTGAATGGAGGTGTGTGTGTAGGTGGATGGAGGTGTGTGTGTGTGGATTGAGGTGTGGGTGTGGGTGGATTGAGGTGTGTGTTGGTGGATGGAGGTGTGGGTGTGGGTGGATGGAGGTGTTTAGGTGGATGGAGGGTTGTGTGGGTGGATGGAGGTGTGTAGGTGGATGGAGGGATGTGTAGGTGGATGGAGGTGTGTGTGGGTGGATGGAGGTGTGGGTGTGGGTGGATGGAGGTGTGTAGGTGGATGGAGGGTTGTATGGGTGGATGGAGGTGTGTAGGTGGATGGAGGGTTGTGTGGGTGGATGGAGGTGTGTAGGTGGATGGAGGGTTGTGTAGGTGGATTGAGGTGTGCAGTTGGATGGAGGGTTGTGTGGGTGCTGGTGGATGGAGGGTTGTGTGGGTGTGGGTGGATGGAGGGTTGTGTAGGTGGATGGAAGGTTGTGTGGATGTGTGTGGATGGAGGTGTGTAGGTGGATGGAGGGTTGTGTAGGTGGATGGAGGGTTGTGTGGGTGTTAGTGGATGGAGGGTTGTGTGGGTGTAGGTGGATGGAGGTGTGTGGGTGGATGGAGTGATGTGTAGGTGGATGGAGGGTTGTGTGGGTGTGGGTGGTTTGAGCTGTGTAGGTGGATGGAGAGATGTGTAAGTGGATGGAGGGTTGTGTGGGTGGATGGAGGGTTGTGTGGGTGTGGGTGGATGGAGCTGTGTAGGTGGATGGAGGGATGTGTAGGTGGATGGAGGGTTGTGTGGATGGATGGAGGTGTGTAGGTGGATGGAGGTTTGTCTGGGTGTAGGTGGATGGAGGTGTGTAGGTGGATGGAGGGTTGTGTGGGTGGGTGTGGATGGAGGTGTGTAGTTGGATGGATGATTGTGTGGTGTGGGTGGATGGAGGTGTTTAGGTGGATGGAGGGTTGTGTAGGTGGATGGAGGGTTGTGTTGGTGTAGGTGGATGGAGGTGTGTAGGTGGATGGAGGGATGTGTAGTTGGATGGAGGGTTGTGTGGGTGTAGGTTGATGGAGGGTTGTGTGGGTGTGGGTGGATTGAGGTGTGTAGGTGGATGGAGGGATGTGTAGGTGGATGGAGGGTTGTGTGGGCGTGGGTGGATGGAGGTGTGTAGGTTGATGGAGGGATGTGTAGGTGGATGGAGGTGTGTAGGTTGATGGAGGGATGTGTAGGTGGATGGAGGGTTGTGTGTGTGGATTGAGGGTTGTGTCGGTGTGGGTGGATGGAGGTGTGTAGGTGGATGGAGGGTTGTGTGGGTGTAAGTGGATGGAGGTGTGTGTGTGGATGGAGGGTTGTGTGGGTGTGTGTGGATGGAGGTGTGTAGGTGGATGGAGGGTTGTGTAGGTGGATGGAGGGTTGTGTAGGTGGATGGAGGTGTGTAGTTGGATGGAGGGTTGTGTGGGTGTTAGTGGATGGAGGGTTGTGTGGGTGTAGGTGGATGGAGGTGTGTAGGTGGATGGAGGGATGTGTAGGTGGATGGAGGGTTGTGTGGGTGTGGGTGGATTGAGCTGTGTAGGTGGATGGAGGGATGTGTAGGTGGATGGAGGGTTGAGTGGGTGTGGGTGGATTGAGCTGTGTTGGTGGATGGAGGGATGTGTGGATGGATGGAGGGTTGTGTGGGTGTGGGTGGATGGAGCTGTGTAGGTGGATGGAGGGATGTGTAAGTGGATGGAGGGTTGTGTGGGTGTAGGTGGATTGAGGTGTGTAGGTGGATGGAGGGTTGTGTAGGTGGATGGAGGGTTGTGTGGGTGTAGGTGGATGGAGCTGTGTAGGTGGATGGAGCTGTGTAGGTGGATGGAGGGTTGTGTGGGTGTAGGTGGATGGAGCTGTGTAAGTGGAAGGAGCTGTGTAGGTGGATGGAGGTGTGTAGGTGGATGGAGGGTTGTGTGGGTGGATGGAGGTGTGTAGGTGGATGGAGCTGTGTAGGTGGATGGAGGGATGTGTAGGTGGATGGAGGGTTTTGTGGGTGTAGGTGGATGGAGCTGTGTAGGTGGATGGAGCTGTGTAGGTGGATGGAGCTGTGTAGGTGGATGGAGGGATGTGTAGGTGGATGGAGGTGTGTAGGTGGATGGAGGTGTGTAGGTGGATGGAGGGTTGTGTGGGTGTAGGTGGATGGAGCTGTGTAGGTGGATGGAGCTGTGTAGGTGGATGGAGGGATGTGTAGGTGGATGGAGGGTTGTGTGGGTGGATGGAGGTGTGTAGGTGGATGGAGGTTTGTCTGGGTGTAGGTGGATGGAGATGTGTAGGTGGATGGAGGGTTGTGTGGGTGGGTGTGGATGGAGGTGTGTAGGTGGATGGAGGGTTGTGTAGGTGGATGGAGGGTTGTGTGGGTGTGGGTGGATGGAGGTGTATAGGTGGATGGAGGTTTGTGTAGTTGGATGGAGGGTTGTGTGGGATCTGGTGGATGGAGGGTTGTTTGGGTGTTGGTGGATGGAGGGTTGTGTAGGTGGATGGAGGGTTGTGTGGATGTGTGTTGATGGAGGTGTGTAGGTGGATGGAGGTTTGTTCGGGTGTGGGTGGATGGAGCTGTGTAGGTGGATGGAGGTGTGCAGGTGTATGGAGGGTTGTGTGGGTGTAGGTTCATCGAGGTGTGTAGGTGGATGGAGGGTTGTGTGGGTTGATTGAGGGTTGTGTAGGTGGATGGAGGTGTGTAGTTGGATGGAGGGTTGTGTGGGTGTAGGTGGATGGAGGTGTGTAGGTGGATGGAGGTTTGTGTGGGTGTGGGTGGAAGAAGCTGTGTAGGTGGATGGAGGTGTGTAGTTGGATGAAGGGTTGTGTGGGTGTAGGTGGATGGAGGTGTGTAGGTGGATGGAGGGCTGTGTGGGTGTAGGTGGATGGAGGTGTGTAGGTGGATTGAAGTGTGTGTGTGTGGATGGAGGTGTGTGTGTTGGTGGATGGAGGTGTGTGTGTGTGGATGGAGGTTTGGGTGTGGGTGGATGGAGATGTGGAGGTGGATGGAGGGTTGTGTGGATGGATGGAGGGTTGTGTGGGTGGATGGAGGTGTGTGTGTGTGAATGGAGGTGTGTGTGTAGGTGGATGGAGGTGTGTGTGTGTGGATTGAGGTGTGGGTGTGGGTGGATTGAGGTGTGTGTTGGTGGATGGAGGTGTGGGTGTGGTTGGATGGAGGTGTGTAGGTGGATGGAGGGTTGTGTGGGTGGATGGAGGTGTGTAGGTGGGTGGAGGGATGTGTAGGTGGATGGAGGTGTGTGTGGGTGGATTGAGGTGTGGGTGTGGGTGGATGGAGGTGTGTAGGTGGATGGAGGGTTGTATGGGTGGATGGAGGTGTGTAGGTGGATGGAGGGTTGTGTGGGTGGATGGAGGTGTGTAGGTGGATGGAGGGTTGTGTAGGTGGATGGAGGTGTGTAGTTGGATGGAGGGTTGTGTGGGTGTTAGTTGATGGAGGGTTGTGTGGGTGTAGGTGGATGGAGGTGTGTAGGTGGATGGAGTGATGTGTAGGTGGATGGAGGGTTGTGTGGGTGTGGGTGGATGGAGGTTTGTGTGGGTGGATGGAAGGGTGTGTGTGCGTGGATGGAGGTGTGTGTGGGTGTGGGTGGATGGAGGTGTGTAGTGGGTTGATGTAGGGTTGTGTAGTTGGATGAAGGGTTGTGTGGGTGTAGGTGGATGGAGGTGTGTAGGTGGATGGAGGGCTGTGTGGGTGTAGGTGGATGGAGGTGTGTAGGTGGATTGAAGTGTGTGTGTGTGGATGGAGGTGTGTGTGTGGGTGGATGGAGGTGTGTGTGTGTGGATGGAGGTTTGGGTGTGGGTGGATGGAGATGTGGAGGTGGATGGAGGGTTGTGTGGATGGATGGAGGGTTGTGTGGGTGGATGGAGGTGTGTGTGTGTGAATGGAGGTGTGTGTGTAGGTGGATGGAGGTGTGTGTGTGTGGATTGAGGTGTGGGTGTGGGTGGATTGAGGTGTGTGTTGGTGGATGGAGGTGTGGGTGTGGTTGGATGGAGGTGTGTAGGTGGATGGAGGGTTGTGTGGGTGGATGGAGGTGTGTAGGTGGGTGGAGGGATGTGTAGGTGGATGGAGGTGTGTGTGGGTGGATTGAGGTGTGGGTGTGGGTGGATGGAGGTGTGTAGGTGGATGGAGGGTTGTATGGGTGGATGGAGGTGTGTAGGTGGATGGAGGGTTGTGTGGGTGGATGGAGGTGTGTAGGTGGATGGAGGGTTGTGTAGGTGGATGGAGGTGTGTAGTTGGATGGAGGGTTGTGTGGGTGCTGGTGGATGGAGGGTTGTGTGGGTGTGAGTGGATGGAGGGTTGTGTAGGTGGATGGAGGGTTGTGTGGATGTGTGTGGATGGAGGTGTGTAGGTGGATGGAGGGTTGTGTAGGTGGATGGAGGGTTGTGTAGGTGGATGGAGGTGTGTAGTTGGATGGAGGGTTGTGTGGGTGTTAGTTGATGGAGGGTTGTGTGGGTGTAGGTGGATGGAGGTGTGTAGGTGGATGGAGTGATGTGTAGGTGGATGGAGGGTTGTGTGGGTGTGGGTGGATGGAGGTTTGTGTGGGTGGATGGAAGGGTGTGTGTGCGTGGATGGAGGTGTGTGTGGGTGTGGGTGGATGGAGGTGTGTAGTGGGTTGATGTAGGGTTGTGTGGGTGGATGGAGGGTTGTGTGGGTGTAGGTGGATGGAGGTGTGTAGGTGGATGCAGGGTTGTGTGGGTGTGGGTGGATGGAGGTGTGTAGTTGGATGGAGCGTTGTGTAGATGGATGGAGGGTTGTGTGGGTGTGGGTGGATGGAGGTGTGTAGGTGGATGGAGGTGTGCAGGTGGATGGAGGGTTGTGTGGGTGTAGGTTCATGGAGGTGTGTAGGTGGATGGAGGGTTGTGTGGGTGGATTGAGGGTTGTGTAGGTGGATGGAGGTGTGTAGTTGGATGGAGGGTTGTGTGGGTGTAGGTGGATGGAGGTGTGTAGGTGGATGGAGGTTTGTGTGGGTGTGGGTGGATGGAGCTGTGTAGGTGGATGGAGGTGTGTAGTTGGATGGAGGGTTGTGTGGGTGTAGGTGGATGGAGGTATGTAGGTGGATTGAGGTGTGTGTGTGTGGATGGAGGTGTGTGTGTGGGTGGATGGAGGTGTGTGTGTGTGGATGGAGGTTTAGGTGTGGGTGGATGGAGATGTGGAGGTCGATGGACGGTTGTGTGGATGGATGGAGGGTTGTGTGGGTGGATGGAGGTGTGTGTGTGTGTGTGAATGGAGGTGTGTGTGTAGGTGGATGGAGGTGTGTGTGTGTGGATTGAGGTGTGGGTGTGGGTGGATTGAGGTGTGTGTTGGTGGATGGAGGTGTGGGTGTGGGTGGATGGAGGTGTTTAGGTGGATGGAGGGTTGTGTGGGTGGATGGAGGTGTGTAGGTGGATGGAGGGATGTGTAGGTGGATGGAGGTGTGTGTGGGTGGATGGAGGTGTGGGTGTGGGTGGATGGAGGTGTGTAGGTGGATGGAGGGTTGTATGGGTGGATGGAGGTGTGTAGGTGGATGGAGGGTTGTGTGGGTGGATGGAGGTGTGTAGGTGGATGGAGGGTTGTGTAGGTGGATTGAGGTGTGCAGTTGGATGGAGGGTTGTGTGGGTGCTGGTGGATGGAGGGTTGTGTGGGTGTGGGTGGATGGAGGGTTGTGTAGGTGGATGGAAGGTTGTGTGGATGTGTGTGGATGGAGGTGTGTAGGTGGATGGAGGGTTGTGTAGGTGGATGGAGGGTTGTGTGGGTGTTAGTGGATGGAGGGTTGTGTGGGTGTAGGTGGATGGAGGTGTGTGGGTGGATGGAGTGATGTGTAGGTGGATGGAGGGTTGTGTGGGTGTGGGTGGATTGAGCTGTGTAGGTGGATGGAGAGATGTGTAAGTGGATGGAGGGTTGTGTGGGTGGATGGAGGGTTGTGTGGGTGTGGGTGGATGGAGCTGTGTAGGTGGATGGAGGGATGTGTAGGTGGATGGAGGGTTGTGTGGATGGATGGAGGTGTGTAGGTGGATGGAGGTTTGTCTGGGTGTAGGTGGATGGAGGTGTGTAGGTGGATGGAGGGTTGTGTGGGTGGGTGTGGATGGAGGTGTGTAGGTGGATGGATGATTGTGTGGTGTGGGTGGATGGAGGTGTTTAGGTGTATGGAGGGTTGTGTAGGTGGATGGAGGGTTGTGTTGGTGTAGGTGGATGGAGGTGTGTAGGTGGATGGAGGGATGTGTAGTTGGATGGAGGGTTGTGTGGGTGTAGGTTGATGGAGGGTTGTGTGGGTGTGGGTGGATTGAGGTGTGTAGGTGGATGGAGGGATGTGTAGGTGGATGGAGGGTTGTGTGGGCGTGGGTGGATGGAGGTGTGTAGGTTGATGGAGGGATGTGTAGGTGGATGGAGGTGTGTAGGTTGATGGAGGGATGTGTAGGTGGATGGAGGGTTGTGTGTGTGGATTGAGGGTTGTGTCGGTGTGGGTGGATGGAGTGTTGTGTGGGTAGATCGAGGTGTGTGTGGGTGTGGGTGGATGGAGGTGTGTAGGTGGATGGAGGGTTGTGTGGGTGTAAGTGGATGGAGGTGTGTGTGTGGATGGAGGGTTGTGTGGGTGTGTGTGGATGGAGGTGTGTAGGTGGATGGAGGGTTGTGTAGGTGGATGGAGGGTTGTGTAGGTGGATGGAGGTGTGTAGTTGGATGGAGGGTTGTGTGGGTGTTAGTGGATGGAGGGTTGTGTGGGTGTAGGTGGATGGAGGTGTGTAGGTGGATGGAGGGATGTGTAGGTGGATGGAGGGTTGTGTGGGTGTGGGTGGATTGAGCTGTGTAGGTGGATGGAGGGATGTGTAGGTGGATGGAGGGTTGTGTGGGTGTGGGTGGATTGAGCTGTGTTGGTGGATGGAGGGATGTGTGGATGGATGGAGGGTTGTGTGGGTGTGGGTGGATGGAGCTGTGTAGGTGGATGGAGGGATGTGTAAGTGGATGGAGGGTTGTGTGGGTGTAGGTGGATTGAGGTGTGTAGGTGGATGGAGGGTTGTGTAGGTGGATGGAGGGTTGTGTGGGTGTAGGTGGATGGAGCTGTGTAGGTGGATGGAGCTGTGTAGGTGGATGGAGGGTTGTGTGGGTGTAGGTGGATGGAGCTGTGTAAGTGGAAGGAGCTGTGTAGGTGGATGGAGGTGTGTAGGTGGATGGAGGGTTGTGTGGGTGGATGGAGGTGTGTAGGTGGATGGAGCTGTGTAGGTGGATGGAGGGATGTGTAGGTGGATGGAGGGTTTTGTGGGTGTAGGTGGATGGAGCTGTGTAGGTGGATGGAGCTGTGTAGGTTGATGGAGGGATGTGTAGGTGGATGGAGGTGTGTAGGTGGATGGAGGTGTGTAGGTGGATGGAGGGTTGTGTGGGTGTAGGTGGATGGAGCTGTGTAGGTGGATGGAGCTGTGTAGGTGGATGGAGGGATGTGTAGGTGGATGGAGGGTTGTGTGGGTGGATGGAGGTGTGTAGGTGGATGGAGGTTTGTCTGGGTGTAGGTGGATGGAGATGTGTAGGTGGATGGAGGGTTGTGTGGGTGGGTGTGGATGGAGGTGTGTAGGTGGATGGAGGGTTGTGTAGGTGGATGGAGGGTTGTGTGGGTGTGGGTGGATGGAGGTGTATAGGTGGATGGAGGTTTGTGTAGTTGGATGGAGGGTTGTGTGTGATCTGGTGGATGGAGGGTTGTTTGGGTGTTGGTGGATGGAGGGTTGTGTAGGTGGATGGAGGGTTGTGTGGATGTGTGTTGATGGAGGTGTGTAGGTGGATGGAGGTTTGTGTGGGTGTGGGTGGATGGAGCTGTGTAGGTGGATGGAGGTGTGCAGGTGTATGGAGGGTTGTGTGGGTGTAGGTTCATCGAGGTGTGTAGGTGGATGGAGGGTTGTGTGGGTTGATTGAGGGTTGTGTAGGTGGATGGAGGTGTGTAGTTGGATGGAGGGTTGTGTGGGTGTAGGTGGATGGAGGTGTGTAGGTGGATGGAGGTTTGTGTGGGTGTGGGTGGAAGAAGCTGTGTAGGTGGATGGAGGTGTGTAGTTGGATGAAGGGTTGTCTGGGTGTAGGTGGATGGAGGTGTGTAGGTGGATGGAGGGCTGTGTGGGTGTAGGTGGATGGAGGTGTGTAGGTGGATTGAAGTGTGTGTGTGTGGATGGAGGTGTGTGTGTGGGTGGATGGAGGTGTGTGTGTGTGGATGGAGGTTTGGGTGTGGGTGGATGGAGATGTGGAGGTGGATGGAGGGTTGTGTGGATGGATGGAGGGTTGTGTGGGTGGATGGAGGTGTGTGTGTGTGAATGGAGGTGTGTGTGTAGGTGGATGGAGGTGTGTGTGTGTGGATTGAGGTGTGGGTGTGGGTGGATTGAGGTGTGTGTTGGTGGATGGAGGTGTGGGTGTGGTTGGATGGAGGTGTGTAGGTGGATGGAGGGTTGTGTGGGTGGATGGAGGTGTGTAGGTGGATGGAGGGATGTGTAGGTGGATGGAGGTGTGTGTGGGTGGATTGAGGTGTGGGTGTGGGTGGATGGAGGTGTGTAGGTGGATGGAGGGTTGTATGGGTGGATGGAGGTGTGTAGGTGGATGGAGGGTTGTGTGGGTGGATGGAGGTGTGTAGGTGGATGGAGGGTTGTGTAGGTGGATGGAGGTGTGTAGTTGGATGGAGGGTTGTGTGGGTGCTGGTGGATGGAGGGTTGTGTGGGTGTGAGTGGATGGAGGGTTGTGTAGGTGGATGGAGGGTTGTGTGGATGTGTGTGGATGGAGGTGTGTAGGTGCATGGAGGGTTGTGTAGGTGGATGGAGGGTTGTGTAGGTGGATGGAGGTGTGTAGTTGGATGGAGGGTTGTGTGGGTGTTAGTGGATGGAGGGTTGTGTGGGTGTAGGTGGATGGAGGTGTGTAGGTGGATGGAGTGATGTGTAGGTGGATGGAGGGTTGTGTGGGTGTGGGTGGATGGAGGTTTGTGTGGGTGGATGGAAGGGTGTGTGTGCGTGGATGGAGGTGTGTGTGGGTGTGGGTGGATGGAGGTGTGTAGTGGGTTGATGGAGGGTTGTGTGGGTGGATGGAAGGGTGTGTGTGTGTGTGGATGGATGGAGGTGTGTAGGTGGATGGAGGGTTGTGTGGGTGTGGGTGGATGGAGGGTTGTGTGGGTGGATGGAGGGGTGTGTGTGTGGGTGGATGGAGGTGTGTAGGTGGATGGAGGGTTGTTTGGGTGGATGGAGGGTTGTGTGGGTGGATGAAAGGTTGTGTGGGTGGATGGAGGGTTGTGTGGGTCGATGGAAGGTTGTGTAGGTGGATGGAGGGTTGTGTGGGTGGATGGAGGGTTGTGTGGGTGGATGGAAGGGTGTGTGGGTATGGGTGGATGGAGGGTTGTGTAGGTGGATGGAGGGTTGTGTGGGTGGATGGAGGTGTGTAGTTGGATGGAGGGTTGTGTGGGTGTGGGTGGATGGAGGTGTGTAGGTGGATGGAGGTGGGTGGGTGGATGGAGGCGTGTGTTTGGGGGGGTGTAGATGAGGTGTGTGTGTGTGTGTGGATGGAGGTGTGTGTGTGTGGATGGAGTTGTGTAGGTGGACGGAGGGTTGTGTGGGTGGATGGAAGGGTGTGTGGGTGTAGATGGAGGTGTGTGTTTGGATGAGGGTTGTGTAGGTGGATGGAAGTGTGTGAGGATGAGGGGTGTATGGGTGGATAGAAGTGTGTGTGTGTGGATGGAGGGTTGTGTGGGTGTGGGTGGATGGAGGGTTGTGTGTGTGGATAGAGGTGTGTGAGGGTGTAGGTGGATGGAGGTGTGTAGGTGGATGGAGGTTTGTGTGGGTGTGGGTGGATGGAGCTGTGTAGGTGGATGGAGGTGTGCAGGTGGATGGAGGGTTGTGTGGGTGTAGGTTCATGGAGGTGTGTAGGTGGTTGGAGGGTTGTGTGGGTGGATTGAGGGTTGTGTAGGTGGATGGAGGTGTGTAGTTGGATGGAGGGTTGTGTGGGTGTAGGTGGATGGAGGTGTGTAGGTTGATGGAGGTTTGTGTGGGTGTGGGTGGATGGAGCTGTGTAGGTGGATGGAGCTGTGTAGTTGGATCGAGGTTTGTGTGGGTGTAGGTGGATGGAGGTGTGTAGGTGGATTCAGGTGTGTGTGTGTTCATGGAGGTGTGTGTGTGGATGGATGGAGGTGTGTGTGTGTGGATGGAGGTTTGGGTGTGGGTGGATGGAGATGTGGAGGTGGATGGAGGGTTGTGTGGGTGGATGGAGGGTTGTGTGGGTGGATGGAGGTGTGTCTGTGTGAATGGAGGTGTGTGTGTAGGTGGATGGAGGTGTGTGTGTGTGGATTGAGGTGTGGGTGTGGGTGGATTGAGGTGTGTGTAGGTGGATGGAGGGTTGTGTGGGTGGATGGAGGTGTGTAAGTGGATGGAGGCATGTGTAGGTGGATGGAGGTGTGTGTGGGTGGATGGAGGTGTGGGTGTGGGTGGATGGAGGTGTGTAGGTGGATGGAGGGTTGTATGGGTGGATGGAGGTGTGTAGGTGGATGGAGGGTTGTGTGGGTGGATGGAGGTGTGTAGGTGGATGGAGGGTTGTGTAGGTGGATGGAGGTGTGTAGTTGGATGGAGGGTTGTGTGGGTACTGGTGGATGGAGGGTTGTGTGGGTGTGGGTGGATGGAGGGTTGTGTAGGTGGATGGAGGGTTGTGTGGATGTGTGTGGATGGAGGTGTGTAGGTGGATGGAGGGTTGTGTAGGTGGATGGAGGGTTGGGTAGGTGGATGGAGGTGTGTAGTTGGATGGAGGGTTGTGTGGGTGTAGGTGGATGGAGGGTTGTGTGGGTGTAGGTGGATGGAGGTGTGTAGGTGGATGGAGTGATGTGTAGGTGGATGGAGGGTTGTGTGGGTGTGGGTGGATGGAGCTGTGTAGGTGGATGGAGGGATGTGTGGGTGGATGGAGGGTTGTGTGGGTGTGGGGGGATGGAGCTGTGTAGGTGGATGGAGCTGTGTAGGTGGATGGAGGGATGTGTAGGTGGATGGAGGGTTGTGTGGGTGGATGGAGGTGTGTAGGTGGATGGAGGTTTGTCTGGGTGTAGGTGGATGGAGGTGTGTAGGTGGATGGAGGGTTGTGTGGGTGGGTGTGGATGGAGGTGTGTAGGTGGATGGAGGGTTGTGTAGGTGGATGGAGGGTTGTGTGGATGTGGGTGGATGGAGCTGTGTAGGTGGATGGAGGTGTGTAGGTGGATGGAGGGATGTGTAGGTGGATGGAGGGTTGTGTGGGTGGATGGAGGTGTGTAGGTGGATGGAGGGTTTATCTGGGTGTAGGTGGATGGAGGTGTGTAGGTGGATGGAGGGTTGTGTGGGTGGGTGTGGATGGAGGTGTGTAGGTGGATGGAGGGTTGTGTGGTGTGGATGGAGGTGTGTAGGTGCATGGAGGTTTGTCTGGGTGTAGGTGGATGGAGGTGTGTAGGTGGATGGAGGGTTGTGTGGGTGTGGGTGGATGGAGGTGTGTAGTTTGATGGAGGGTTGTGTAGGTGGATGGAGGGTTGTGTGGGTGTAGGTGGATGGAGGTGTGTAGGTGGATGGAGGGTTGTGTGGGTGTGGGTGGATGGAGGTGTGTAGTTGGATGGAGGGTTGTGTAGATGGATGGAGGGTTGTGTGGATGTGTGTGGATGGAGGTGTGTAGGTGGATGGAGGTTTGTGTGGGTGTGGGTGGATGGAGCTGTGTAGGTGGATGGAGGTGTGCAGGTGGATGGAGGTTTGTGTGGGTGTGGGTGGATGGAGGTGTGTAGGTGGATGGAGGTTTGTGTGGGTGTGGGTGGATGGAGGTGTGCAGGTGGATGGAGGGTTGTGTGGGTGTAGGTTCATGGAGGTGTGTAGGTGGATGGAGGGTTGTGTGGGTGGATTGAGGGTTGTGTAGGTGGATGGAGGTGTGTAGTTGGATGGAGGTTTGTGTGGGTGTGGGTGGATGGAGCTGTGTAGGTGGATTGAGGTGTGTGTGTGTGGATGGAGGTGTGTGTGTGGGTGGATGGAGGTGTGTGTGTGTGGATGGAGGTTTGGGTGTGGGTGGATGGAGATGTGGAGGTCGATGGACGGTTGTGTGCATGGATGGAGGGTTGTGTGGGTGGATGGAGGTGTGTGTGTGTGAATGGAGGTGTGTGTGTAGGTGGATGGAGGTGTGTGTGTGTGGATTGAGGTGTGGGTGTGGGTGGATTGAGGTGTGTGTTGGTGGATGGAGGTGTGGGTGTGGGTGGATGGAGGTGTGTAGGTGGATGGAGGGTTGTGTGGGTGGATGGAGGTGTGTAGGTGGATGGAGGGATGTGTAGGTGGATGGAGGTGTGTGTGGGTGGATTGAGGTGTGGGTGTGGGTGGATGGAGGTGTGTAGGTGGATGGAGGGTTGTATGGGTGGATGGAGGTGTGTAGGTGGATGGAGGGTTGTGTGGGTGGATGGAGGTGTGTAGGTGGATGGAGGGTTGTGTAGGTGGATTGAGGTTTGTAGTTGGATGGAGGGTTGTGTGGGTGCTGGTGGATGGAGGGTTGTGTGGGTGTGGGTGGATGGAGGGTTGTGTAGGTGGATGGAAGGTTGTGTGGATGTGTGTGGATGGAGGTGTGTAGGTGGATGGAGGGATGTGTAGTTGGATGGAGGGTTGTGTGGGTGCTGGTGGATGGAGGGTTGTGTGGGTGCTGGTGGATGGAGGGTTGTGTGGGTGTGGGTGGATGGAGGGTTGTGTAGGTGGATGGAGGGTTGTGTGGGTGTTAGTGGATGGAGGGTTGTGTGGGTGTAGGTGGATGGAGGTGTGTGGGTGGATGGAGTGATGTGTAGGTGGATGGAGGGTTGTGTGGGTGTGGGTGGATTGAGCTGTGTAGGTGGATGGAGAGATGTGTAAGTGGATGGAGGGTTGTGTGGGTGGATGGAGGGTTGTGTGGGTGTGGGTGGATGGAGCTGTGTAGGTGGATGGAGGGATGTGTAGGTGGATGGAGGGTTGTGTGGATGGATGGAGGTGTGTAGGTGGATGGAGGTTTGTCTGGGTGTAGGTGGATGGAGGTGTGTAGGTGGATGGAGGGTTGTGTGGGTGGGTGTGGATGGAGGTGTGTAGGTGGATGGAGGGTTGTGTGGTGTGGGTGGATGGAGGTGTTTAGGTGGATGGAGGGTTGTGTAGGTGGATGGAGGGTTGTGTGGGTGAAGGTGGATGGAGGTGTGTAGGTGGATGGAGGGATGTGTAGTTGGGTGGAGGGTTGTGTGGGTGTAGGTTGATGGAGGGTTGTGTGGGTGTGGGTGGATTGAGGTGTGTAGGTGGATGGAGGGTTGTGTGTGTGGATTGAGGGTTGTGTCGGTGTGGGTGGATGGAGTGTTGTGTGGGTAGATCGAGGTGTGTGTGGGTGTGGGTGGATGGAGGTGTGTAGGTGGATGGAGGGTTGTGTGGGTGTAAGTGGATGGAGATGTGTGTGTGGATGGAGGGTTGTGTGGGTGTGTGTGGATGGAGGTGTGTAGATTGATGGAGGGTTGTGTAGGTGGATGGAGGGTTGTGTAGGTGGATGGAGGTGTGTAGTTGGATGGAGGGTTGTGTGGGTGTTAGTGGATGGAGGGTTGTGTGGGTGTAGGTGGATGGAGGTGTGTAGGTGGATGGAGGGATGTGTAGGTGGATGGAGGGTTGTGTGGGTGTGGGTGGATTGAGCTGTGTAGGTGGATGGAGGGATGTGTAGGTGGATGGAGGGTTGTGTGGGTGTGGGTGGATTGAGCTGTGTTGGTGGATGGAGGGATGTGTGGATGGATGGAGGGTTGTGTGGGTGTGGGTGGATGGAGCTGTGTAGGTGGATGGAGGGATGTGTAAGTGGATGGAGGGTTGTGTGGGTGTAGGTGGATTGAGGTGTGTAGGTGGATGGAGGGTTGTGTAGGTGGATGGAGGTTTGTGTGGGTGTAGGTGGATGGAGCTGTGTAGGTGGATGGAGCTGTGTAGGTGGATGGAGGGTTGTGTGGGTGTAGGTGGATGGAGCTGTGTAGGTGGAAGGAGCTGTGTAGGTGGATGGAGGTGTGTAGGTGGATGGAGGTTTGTGTGGGTGTAGGTGGATGGAGCTGTGTAGGTGGATGGAGCTGTGTAGGTGGATGGAGGGTTGTGTGGGTGTAGGTGGATGGAGCTGTGTAGGTGGAAGGAGCTGTGTAGGTGGATGGAGGTGTGTAGGTGGATGGAGGGTTGTGTGGGTGGATGGAGGTGTGTAGGTGGATGGAGCTGTGTAGGTGGATGGAGGGATGTGTAGGTGGATGGAGGGTTTTGTGGGTGTAGGTGGATGGAGCTGTGTAGGTGGATGGAGCTGTGTAGGTGGATGGAGGGATGTGTAGGTGGATGGAGGTGTGTAGGTGGATGGAGGTGTGTAGGTGGATGGAGGGTTGTGTGGGTGTAGGTGGATGGAGCTGTGTAGGTGGATGGAGCTGTGTAGGTGGATGGAGGGATGTGTAGGTGGATGGAGGGTTGTGTGGGTGGATGGAGGTGTGTAGGTGGATGGAGGTTTGTCTGGGTGTAGGTGGATGGAGATGTGTAGGTGGATGGAGGGATGTGTGGGTGAGTGTGGATGGAGGTGTGTAGGTGGATGGAGGGTTGTGTAGGTGGATGGAGGGTTGTGTGGGTGTGGGTGGATGGAGGTGTGTAGGTGGATGGAGGTTTGTGTAGTTGGATGGAGGGTTGTGTGGGTGCTGGTGGATGGAGGGTTGTTTGGGTGTGGGTGGATGGAGGGTTGTGTAGGTGGATGGAGGGTTGTGTGGGTGGATGGAGGTGTGTGTGTGTGAATGGAGGTGTGTGTGTAGGTGGATGGAGGTGTGTGTGTGTGGATTGAGGTGTGGGTGTGGGTGGATTGAGGTGTGTGTTGGTGGATGGAGGTGTGGGTGTGGTTGGATGGAGGTGTGTAGGTGGATGGAGGGTTGTGTGGGTGGATGGAGGTGTGTAGGTGGATGGAGGTGTTTAGGTGGATGGAGGGTTGTGTAGGTGGATGGAGGGTTGTGTGGGTGAAGGTGGATGGAGGTGTGTAGGTGGATGGAGGGATGTGTAGTTGGGTGGAGGGTTGTGTGGGTGTAGGTTGATGGAGGGTTGTGTGGGTGTGGGTGGATTGAGGTGTGTAGGTGGATGGAGGGTTGTGTGTGTGGATTGAGGGTTGTGTCGGTGTGGGTGGATGGAGTGTTGTGTGGGTAGATCGAGGTGTGTGTGGGTGTGGGTGGATGGAGGTGTGTAGGTGGATGGAGGGTTGTGTGGGTGTAAGTGGATGGACATGTGTGTGTGGATGGAGGGTTGTGTGGGTGTGTGTGGATGGAGGTGTGTAGGTGGATGGAGGGTTGTGTAGGTGGATGGAGGGTTGTGTAGGTGGATGGAGGTGTGTAGTTGGATGGAGGGTTGTGTGGGTGTTAGTGGATGGAGGGTTGTGTGGGTGTAGGTGGATGGAGGTGTGTAGGTGGATGGAGGGATGTGTAGGTGGATGGAGGGTTGTGTGGGTGTGGGTGGATTGAGCTGTGTAGGTGGATGGAGGGATGTGTAGGTGGATGGAGGGTTGTGTGGGTGTGGGTGGATTGAGCTGTGTTGGTGGATGGAGGGATGTGTGGATGGATGGAGGGTTGTGTGGGTGTGGGTGGATGGAGCTGTGTAGGTGGATGGAGGGATGTGTAAGTGGATGGAGGGTTGTGTGGGTGTAGGTGGATTGAGGTGTGTAGGTGGATGGAGGGTTGTGTAGGTGGATGGAGGTTTGTGTGGGTGTAGGTGGATGGAGCTGTGTAGGTGGATGGAGCTGTGTAGGTGGATGGAGGGTTGTGTGGGTGTAGGTGGATGGAGCTGTGTAGGTGGAAGGAGCTGTGTAGGTGGATGGAGGTGTGTAGGTGGATGGAGGTTTGTGTGGGTGTAGGTGGATGGAGCTGTGTAGGTGGATGGAGCTGTGTAGGTGGATGGAGGGTTGTGTGGGTGTAGGTGGATGGAGCTGTGTAGGTGGAAGGAGCTGTGTAGGTGGATGGAGGTGTGTAGGTGGATGGAGGGTTGTGTGGGTGGATGGAGGTGTGTAGGTGGATGGAGCTGTGTAGGTGGATGGAGGGATGTGTAGGTGGATGGAGGGTTTTGTGGGTGTAGGTGGATGGAGCTGTGTAGGTGGATGGAGCTGTGTAGGTGGATGGAGGGATGTGTAGGTGGATGGAGGTGTGTAGGTGGATGGAGGTGTGTAGGTGGATGGAGGGTTGTGTGGGTGTAGGTGGATGGAGCTGTGTAGGTGGATGGAGCTGTGTAGGTGGATGGAGGGATGTGTAGGTGGATGGAGGGTTGTGTGGGTGGATGGAGGTGTGTAGGTGGATGGAGGTTTGTCTGGGTGTAGGTGGATGGAGATGTGTAGGTGGATGGAGGGATGTGTGGGTGAGTGTGGATGGAGGTGTGTAGGTGGATGGAGGGTTGTGTAGGTGGATGGAGGGTTGTGTGGGTGTGGGTGGATGGAGGTGTGTAGGTGGATGGAGGTTTGTGTAGTTGGATGGAGGGTTGTGTGGGTGCTGGTGGATGGAGGGTTGTTTGGGTGTGGGTGGATGGAGGGTTGTGTAGGTGGATGGAGGGTTGTGTGGGTGGATGGAGGTGTGTGTGTGTGAATGGAGGTGTGTGTGTAGGTGGATGGAGGTGTGTGTGTGTGGATTGAGGTGTGGGTGTGGGTGGATTGAGGTGTGTGTTGGTGGATGGAGGTGTGGGTGTGGTTGGATGGAGGTGTGTAGGTGGATGGAGGGTTGTGTGGGTGGATGGAGGTGTGTAGGTGGATGGAGGGATGTGTAGGTGGATGGAGGTGTGTGTGGGTGGATTGAGGTGTGGGTGTGGGTGGATGGAGGTGTGTAGGTGGATGGAGGGTTGTATGGGTGGATGGAGGTGTGTAGGTGGATGGAGGGTTGTGTGGGTGGATGGAGGTGTGAAGGTGGATGGAGGGTTGTGTAGGTGGATGGAGGTGTGTAGTTGGATGGAGGGTTGTGTGGGTGCTGGTGGATGGAGGGTTGTGTGGGTGTGAGTGGATGGAGGGTTGTGTAGGTGGATGGAGGGTTGTGTGGATGTGTGTGGATGGAGGTGTGTAGGTGGATGGAGGGTTGTGTAGGTGGATGGAGGGTTGTGTAGGTGGATGGAGGTGTGTAGTTGGATGGAGGGTTGTGTGGGTGTTAGTGGATGGAGGGTTGTGTGGGTGTAGGTGGATGGAGGTGTGTAGGTGGATGGAGTGATGTGTAGGTGGATGGAGGGTTGTGTGGGTGTGGGTGGATGGAGGTTTGTGTGGGTGGATGGAAGGGTGTGTGTGCGTGGATGGAGGGGTGTGTGGGTGTGGGTGGATGGAGGTGTGTAGTGGGTGGATGGAGGGTTGTGTGGGTGGATGGAAGGGTGTGTGTGTGTGTGGGTGGATGGAGGTGTGTAGGTGGATGGAGGGTTGTGTGGGTGTGGGTGGATGGAGGGTTGTGTGGGTGGATGGAGGGGTGTGTGTGTGTGGGTGGATGGAGGTGTGTAGGTGGATGGAGGGTTGTTTGGGTGGATGGAGGGTTGTGTGGGTGGATGAAAGGTTGTGTGGGTGGATGGAGGGTTGTGTGGGTCGATGGAAGGTTGTGTAGGTGGATGGAGGGTTGTGTGGGTGGATGGAGGGTTGTGTGGGTGGATGGAAGGGTGTGTGGGTATGGGTGGATGGAGGGTTGTGTAGGTGGATGGAGGGTTGTGTGGGTGGATGGAGGTGTGTAGTTGGATGGAGGTTTGTGTGGGTGTGGGTGGATGGAGGTGTGTAGGTGGATGGAGTTGGTGGGTGGATGGAGGCGTGTGTTTGGGGGGGTGTAGATGAGGTGTGTGTGTGTGTGTGGATGGAGGTGTGTGTGTGTGTGGATGGAGTTGTGTAGGTGGACGGAGGGTTGTGTGGGTGGATGGAAGGGTGTGTGGGTGTAGATGGAGGTGTGTGTTTGGATGAGGGTTGTGTAGGTGGATGGAAGTGTGTGAGGATGAGGGGTGTATGGGTGGATGGAAGTGTGTGTGTGTGGATGGAGGGTTGTGTGGGTGTGGGTGGATGGAGGGTTGTGTGGGTGGATGAAAGGTTGTGTGGGTGGATGGAGGGTTGTGTGGGTCGATGGAAGGTTGTGTAGGTGGATGGAGGGTTGTGTGGGTGGATGGAGGGTTGTGTGGGTGGATGGAAGGGTGTGTGGGTATGGGTGGATGGAGGGTTGTGTAGGTGGATGGAGGGTTGTGTGGGTGGATGGAGGTGTGTAGTTGGATGGAGGTTTGTGTGGGTGTGGGTGGATGGAGGTGTGTAGGTGGATGGAGTTGGTGGGTGGATGGAGGCGTGTGTTTGGGGGGGTGTAGATGAGGTGTGTGTGTGTGTGTGGATGGAGGTGTGTGTGTGTGTGGATGGAGTTGTGTAGGTGGACGGAGGGTTGTGTGGGTGGATGGAAGGGTGTGTGGGTGTAGATGGAGGTGTGTGTTTGGATGAGGGTTGTGTAGGTGGATGGAAGTGTGTGAGGATGAGGGGTGTATGGGTGGATGGAAGTGTGTGTGTGTGGATGGAGGGTTGTGTGGGTGTGGGTGGATGGAGGGTTGTGTGTGTGGATAGAGGTGTGTGAGGGTGTAGGTGGATGGAGGTGTGTAGGTGGATGGAGGTTTGTGTGGGTGTGGGTGGATGGAGCTGTGTAGGTGGATGGAGGTGTGCAGGTGGATGGAGGGTTGTGTGGGTGTAGGTTCATGGAGGTGTGTAGGTGGTTGGAGGGTTGTGTGGGTGGATTGAGGGTTGTGTAGGTGGATGGAGGTGTGTAGTTGGATGGAGGGTTGTGTGGGTGTAGGTGGATGGAGGTGTGTAGGTGGATGGAGGTTTGTGTGGGTGTGGGTGGATGGAGCTGTGTAGGTGGATGGAGCTGTGTAGTTGGATCGAGGGTTGTGTGGGTGTAGGTGGATGGAGGTGTGTAGGTGGATGGAGGGCTGTGTGGGTGTAGGTGGATGGAGGTGTGTAGGTGGATTGAGGTGTGTGTGTGTTGATGGAGGTGTGTGTGTGGATGGATGGAGGTGTGTGTGTGTGGATGGAGGTTTGGGTGTGGATGGATGGAGATGTGGAGGTGGATGGAGGGTTGTGTGGGTGGATGGAGGGTTGTGTGGGTGGATGGAGGTGTGTCTGTGTGAATGGAGGTGTGTGTGTAGGTGGATGGAGGTGTGTGTGTGTGGATTGAGGTGTGGGTGTGGGTGGATTGAGGTGTGTGTTGGTGGATGGAGGTGTGAGTGTGGGTGGATGGAGGTGTGTAGGTGGATGGAGGGTTGTGTGGGTGGATGGAGGTGTGGGTGTGGGTGGATGGAGGTGTGTAGGTGGATGGAGGGTTGTATGGGTGGATGGAGGTGTGTAGGTGGATGGACGGTTGTGTGGGTGGATTGAGGTGTGTAGGTGGATGGAGGGTTGTGTAGGTGGATGGAGGTGTGTAGTTGGATGGAGGGTTGTGTGGGTACTGATGGATGGAGGGTTGTGTTGGTGTGGGTGGATGGAGGGTTGTGTAGGTGGATGGAGGGTTGTGTGGATGTGTGTGTATGGAGGTGTGTAGGTGGATGGAGGGTTGTGTAGGTGGATGGAGGGTTGTGTAGGTGGATGGAGGTGTGTAGTTGGATGGAGGGTTGTGTGGGTGTTAGTGGATGGAGGGTTGTGTGGTTGTAGGTGGATGGAGGTGTGTAGGTGGATGGAGGGATGTGTAGGTGGATGGAGGGTTGTGTGGGTGTGGGTGGATTGAGCTGTGTAGGTGGATGGAGGGATGTGTGGGTGGATGGAGGGTTGTGTGGGTGTGGGGGGATGGAGCTGTGTAGGTGGATGGAGCTGTGTAGGTGGATGGAGGGATGTGTAGGTGGATGGAGGGTTGTATGGGTGGATGGAGGTGTGTAGGTGGATGGAGGGATGTGTGGGTGGATGGAGGGTTGTGTGGGTGGATGGAGGATTGTGTGGGTGGATGGAGGGTTGTGTAGGTGGATGGAGGGTTGTGTGGGTAGATGGAGCTGTGTAGGTGGATGGAGGGATGTGTGGGTGGATGGAGGGTTGTGTGGGTGGATGGAGAGTTGTGTGGGTGTGGGTGGATGGAGCTGTGTAGGTGGATGGAGCTGTGTAGGTGGATGGAGGGATGTGTAGGTGGATGGAGGGTTGTGTGGGTGGATGGAGGTGTGTAGGTGGATGGAGGTTTGTCTGGATGTAGGTGGATGGAGGTGTGTAGGTGGATGGAGGGTTGTGTGGGTGGGTGTGGATGGAGGTGTGTAGGTGGATGGAGGGTTGTGTAGGTGGATGGAGGGTTGTGTAGGTGGATGGAGGGTTGTGTGGTGTGGGTGGATGGATGTGTGTAGGTTGATGGAGGGTTGTGTAGGTGGATGGAGGGTTGTGTGGGTGTAGGTGGATGGAGGTGTGTAGTTGGATGGAGGGATGTGTAGTTGGATGGAGGGTTGTGTGGGTGTAGCTGGATGGAGGGTTGTGTGGGTGTGGGTGGATTGAGCTGTGTAGGTGGATGGAGGGATGTGTAGGTGGATGGAGGTGTGTAGGTTGGTGGAGGGATGTGTAGGTGGATGGAGGGTTGTGTGTGTGGATTGAGGGTTGTGTTGGTGTGGGTGGATGGAGGGTTGTGTGGGTAGATGGACGTGTGTGTGTGTGTGTGGGTGGATGGAGGTGTGTAGGTGGATTGAGGTGTGTGTGTGTGTGGATGGAGGTGTGTGTGTGTGGACGGAGGTTTGGGTGTGGGTGGATGGAGATGTGGAGGTGGATGGAGGGTTGTGTGGGTGGATGGAGGGTTGTGTGGGTGGATGGAGGTGTGTGTGGGTGGATTGAGGTGTGTGTTGGTGGATGGAGGTGTGGGTGTGGGTGAATGGAGGTGTGTAGATGGATGGAGGGTTGTGTGGGTGGATGGAGGTGTGTAGGTGGATGGAGGGGTGTTTAGGTGGATGGAGGTGTGTGTGGTTGGATGGAGGTGTGGGTGTGGGTGGATGGAGGTGTGTAGGTGGATGGAGGGTTGTATGGGTGGATGGAGGTGTGTAGGTGGATGGAGGGTTGTGTGGGTGGATTGAGGTGTGTAGGTGGATGGAGGGTTGTGTAGGTGGATGGAGGTGTGTAGTTGGATGGAGGGTTGTGTGGGTGCTGGTGGATGGAGGGTTGTGTGGGTGTGGGTGGATGGAGGGTTGTGTAGGTGGATGGAGGGTTGTGTGGATGTGTGTGGATGGAGGTGTGTAGGTGGATGGAGGGTTGTGTGGATGTGTGTGGATGGAGGTGTGTAGGTGGATGGAGGGTTGTGTAGGTGCATGGAGGGTTGTGTAGGTGGATGGAGGTGTGTAGTTGGATGGAGGGTTGTGTGGGTGTTAGTGGATGGAGGGTTGTGTGGGTGTAGGTGGATAGAGGTGTGTAGGTGGATGGAGGGATGTGTAGGTGGATGGGGGGTTGTGTGGGTGTTAGTGGATGGAGGGTTGTGTGGGTGTAGGTGGATGGAGGTGTGTAGGTGGATGGAGGGATGTGTAGGTGGATTGAGGGTTGTGTGGGTGTGGGTGGATTGAGCTGTGTAGGTGGATGGAGGGATGTGTAGGTGGATGGAGGGTTGTGTGGATGGATGGAGGCTTGTGTGGGTGTGGGTGGATGGAGCTGTGTAGGTTGATGGAGGGATGTGTAGGTGGATGGAGGGTTGTGTGGATGGATGGAGGTGTGTAGGTGGATGGAGGTTTGTCTGGGTGTAGGTGGATGGAGGTGTGTAGGTGGATGGAGGGTTGTGTGGGTGGGTGTGGATGGAGGTGTGTAGGTGGATGGAGGGTTGTGTGGTGTGGGTGGATGGAGGTGTTTAGGTGGATGGAGGGTTGTGTAGGTGGATGGAGGGTTGTGTGGGTGTAGGTGGATGGAGGTGTGTAGGTGGATGGAGGGATGTGTAGTTGGATGGAGGGTTGTGTGGGTGTAGGTTGATGGAGGGTTGTGTGGGTGTGGGTGGATTGAGGTGTGTAGGTGGATGGAGGGATGTGTAGGTGGATGGAGGGTTGTGTGGGCGTGGGTGGATGGAGGTGTGTAGGTTGATGGAGGGATGTGTAGGTGGATGGAGGTGTGTAGGTTGATGGAGGGATGTGTAGGTGGATGGAGGGTTGTGTGTGTGGATTGAGGGTTGTGTCGGTGTGGGTGGATGGAGTGTTGTGTGGGTAGATCGAGGTGTGTGTGGGTGTGGGTGGATGGAGGTGTGTAGGTGGATGGAGGGTTGTGTGGGTGTAAGTGGATGGAGGTGTGTGTGTGGATGGAGGGTTGTGTGGGTGTGTGTGGATGGAGGTGTGTAGGTGGATGGAGGGTTGTGTAGGTGGATGGAGGGTTGTGTAGGTGGATGGAGGTGTGTAGTTGGATGGAGGGTTGTGTGGGTGTTAGTGGATGGAGCGTTGTGTGGGTGTAGGTGGATTGAGCTGTGTAGGTGGATGGAGGGATGTGTAGGTGGATGGAGGGTTGTGTGGGTGTAGGTGGATGGAGCTGTGTAGGTGGAAGGAGCTGTGTAGGTGGATGGAGGTGTGTAGGTGGATGGAGGGTTGTGTGGGTGGATGGAGGTGTGTAGGTGGATGGAGCTGTGTAGGTGGATGGAGGGATGTGTAGGTGGATGGAGGGTTTTGTGCGTGTAGGTGGATGGAGCTGTGTAGGTGGATGGAGCTGTGTAGGTGGATGGAGGGATGTGTAGGTGGATGGAGGTGTGTAGGTGGATGGAGGTGTGTAGGTGGATGGAGGGTTGTGTGGGTGTAGGTGGATGGAGCTGTGTAGGTGGATGGAGCTGTGTAGGTGGATGGAGGGATGTGTAGGTGGATGGAGGGTTGTGTGGGTGGATGGAGGTGTGTAGGTGGATGGAGGTTTGTCTGGGTGTAGGTGGATGGAGATGTGTAGGTGGATGGAGGGTTGTGTGGGTGGGTGTGGATGGAGGTGTGTAGGTGGATGGAGGGTTGTGTAGGTGGATGGAGGGTTGTGTGGGTGTGGGTGGATGGAGCTGTGTAGGTGGATGGAGGTGTGTAGGTGGATGGAGGGAAGTGTAGGTGGATGGAGGGTTGTGTGGGTGGATGGAGGTGTGTAGGTGGATGGAGGTTTGTCTGGGTGTAGGTGGATGGAGGTGTGTAGGTGGATGGAGGGTTGTGTGGGTGGGTGTGGATGGAGGTGTGTAGGTGGATGGAGGGTTGTGTGGTGTGGATGGAGGTGTGTAGGTGGATGGAGGTTTGTCTGGGTGTTGGTGGATGGAGGTATGTAGGTGGATGGAGGGTTGTGTGGGTGGGTGTGGATGAAGGTGTGTAGGTGGATGGAGGGTTGTGTGGTGTGGATGGAGGTGTGTAGGTGCATGGAGGTTTGTCTTGGTGTAGGTGGATGGAGGTGTGTAGGTGGATGGAGGGTTGTGTGGGTGTGGGTGGATGGAGGTGTGTAGTTTGATGGAGGGTTGTGTAGGTGGATGGAGGGTTGTGTGGGTGTAGGTGGATGGAGGTGTGTAGGTGGATGCAGGGTTGTGTGGGTGTGGGTGGATGGAGGTGTGTAGTTGGATGGAGCGTTGTGTAGATGGATGGAGGGTTGTGTGGGTGTAGGTTGATGGAGGTGTGTAGGTGGATGGAGGGATGTGTAGTTGGATGGAGGGTTGTGTGGGTGCTGTTGGATTGAGGGTTGTTTGGGTGTGGGTGGATGGAGGGTTGTGTAGGTGGATGGAGGGTTGTGTGGATGTGTGTGGATGGAGGTGTGTAGGTGGATGGAGGTTTGTGTGGGTGTGGGTGGATGGAGCTGTGTAGGTGGATGGAGGTGTGCAGGTGGATGGAGGGTTGTGTGGGTGTAGGTTCATGGAGGTGTGTAGGTGGATGGAGGGTTGTGTGGGTTGATTGAGGGTTGTGTAGGTGGATGGAGGTGTGTAGTTGGATGGAGGGTTGTGTGGGTGGATTGAGGGTTGTGTAGGTGGATGGAGGTGTGTAGTTGGATGGAGGGTTGTGTGGGTGTAGGTGGATGGAGGTGTGTAGGTGGATGGAGGTTTGTGTGGGTGTGGGTGGATGGAGCTGTGTAGGTGGATGGAGGTGTGTAGTTGGATGGAGGGTTGTGTGGGTGTAGGTGGATGGAGGTGTGTAGGTGGATGGAGGGCTGTGCGGGTGTAGGTGGATGGAGGTGTGTAGGTGGATTGAGGTGTGTGTATGTGGATGGAGGTGTGTGTGTGGGTGGATGGAGGTGTGTGTGTTTGGATGGAGGTTTGGGTGTGGGTGGATGGAGATGTGGAGGTGGATGGAGGGTTGTGTGGATGGATGGAGGGTTGTGTGGGTGGATGGAGGTGTGTGTGTGTGAATGGAGGTGTGTGTGTAGGTGGATGGAGCTGTGTGTGTGTGGATTGAGGTGTGGGTGTGGGTGGATTGAGGTGTGTGTTGGTGGATGGAGGTGTGGGTGTGGGTGGATGGAGGTGTGTAGGTGGATGGAGGGTTGTGTGGGTGTAGGTGGATGGAGGGATGTGTAGGTGGATGGAGGTGTGTGTGGGTGGATGGAGGTGTGGGTTTGTGTGGATGAAGGTGTGTAGGTGGATGGAGGGTTGTATGGGTGGATGGAGGTGTGTAGGTGGATGGAGGGTTGTGTGGGTGGATGGAGGTGTGTAGGTGGATGGAGGGTTGTGTAGGTGGATGGAGTAGTGTAGGTGGATGGAGGGTTGTGTGGGTGTGGGTGGATGGAGGTGTGTAGGTGGATGGAGGGTTGTGTAGGTGGATGGAGGGTTGTGTGGATGTGTGTGGATGGAGGTGTGTAGGTGGATGGAGGGTTGTGTAGGTGGATGGAGGGTTGTGTAGGTGGATGGAGGTGTGTAGTTGGATGGAGGGTTGTGTGTGTGCTGGTGGATGGAGGGTTTTGTGGGTGTGGGTGGATAGAGGTGTGTAGGTGGATGGAGCTGTGAAGGTGGATGGAGGGTTGTGTGGGTGGATGGAGGTGTGTAGGTGGATGGAGGTTTGTCTGGGTGTAGGTGGATGGAGGTGTGTAGGTGGATGGAGGGTTGTGTGGGTGGGTGTGGATGGAGGTGTGTAGGTGGATGGAGGGTTGTGTGGTGTGGGTGGATGAAGGTGTGTAGGTGGATGGAGGTGTGTAGGTGGATGGAGGGTTGTGTGGGTGGATGGAGGTGTGTAGGTGGATGGAGGGTTGTGTAGGTGGATGGAGGGATGTGTAGGTGGATGGAGGGTTGTGTGGATGTGTGTGGATGGAGGTGTGTAGGTGGATGGAGGGTTGTGTAGGTGGATGGAGGGTTGTGTGGATGTGTGTGGATGGAGGTGTGTAGGTGGATGGAGGGTTGTGTAGGTGGATGGAGGGTTGTGTAGGTGGATGGAGGTGTGTAGTTGGATGGAGGGTTGTGTGTGTGCTGGTGGATGGAGGGTTTTGTGGGTGTGGGTGGATAGAGGTGTGTAGGTGGATGGAGGGTTGTGTAGGTGGATGGAGGGTTGTGTGGGTGTTAGTGGATGGAGGTGTGTAGGTGGATGGAGTGATGTGTAGGTGGATGGAGGGTTGTGTGGGTGTGGGTGGATTGAGCTGTGTAGGTGGATGGAGGGATGTGTAGGTGGATGGAGGGTTGTGTGGATGTGTGTGGATGGAGGTGTGTAGGTGGATGGAGGGTTGTGTAGGTGGATGGAGGGTTGTGTGGATGTGTGTGGATGGAGGTGTGTAGGTGGATGGAGGGTTGTGTAGGTGGATGGAGGGTTGTGTAGGTGGATGGAGGTGTGTAGTTGGATGGAGGGTTGTGTGGGTGCTGGTGGATGGAGGGTTGTGTGGGTGTGGGTGGATAGAGGTGTGTAGGTGGATGGAGGGTTGTGTAGGTGGATGGAGGGTTGTGTGGATGTGTGTGGATGGAGGTGTGTAGGTGGATGGAGGGTTGTGTAGGTGGATGGAGGGTTGTGTAGGTGGATGGAGGTGTGTAGTTGGATGGAGGGTTGTGTGGGTGTTAGTGGATGGAGGGTTGTGTGGGTGTAGGTGGATGGAGGTGTGTAGGTGGATGAAGTGATGTGTAGGTGGATGGAGGGTTGTGTGGGTGTGGGTGGATTGAGCTGTGTAGGTGGATTGAGGGATGTGTGGGTGGATGGAGGGTTGTGTGGGTGGATGGAGGGTTGTGTGGGTGTGGGTTGATGGAGCTGTGTAGGTGGATGGAGCTGTGAAGGTGGATGGAGGGTTGTGTGGGTGGATGGAGGTGTGTAGGTGGATGGAGGTTTGTCTGGGTGTAGGTGGATGGAGGTGTGTAGGTGGATGGAGGGTTGTGTGGGTGGGTGTGGATGGAGGTGTGTAGGTGGATGGAGGGTTGTGTGGTGTGGGTGGATGAAGGTGTGTAGGTGGATGGAGGGTTGTTTAGGTGGATGGGGGGTTGTGTGGGTGTAGGTGGATGGAGGTGTGTAGGTGGATGGAGGGATGTGTAGTTGGATGGAGGGTTGTGTGGGTATAGGTGGATGGAGGGTTGTGTGGGTGTGGGTTGATTGAAGTGTGTAGGTGGATGGAGGGATGTGTAGGTGGATGGAGGGTTGTGTGGGCGTGGGTGGATGGAGCTGTGTAGGTGGATGGAGGGATGTGTAGGTGGATGGAGGTGTGTAGGTTGATGGAGGGATGTGTAGGTGGATGGAGGGTTCTGTGTGTGGATTGAGGGTTGTGTCGGTGTGGGTGGATGGAGGGTTGTGTGGGTAGATGGAGGTGTGTGTGGGTGTGGGTAGATGGAGGTGTGTAGGTGGATGGATGGTTGTGTGGGTGTAAGTGGATGGAGGTGTGTGTGTGGATAGAGGGTTGTGTGGGTGTGTGTGGATGGAGGTGTGTAGGTGGATGGAGGGTTGTGTAGGTGGATGGAGGGTTGTGTAGGTGGATGGAGGTGTGTAGTTGGATGGAGGGTTGTGTGGGTGTTAGTGGATGGAGGGTTGTGTGGGTGTAGGTAGATGGAGGTGTGTAGGTGGATGGAGGGATGTGTAGGTGGATGGAGGGTTGTGTGGGTGTGGGTGGATGGAACTGTGTAGGGGGATGGAGGGATGTGTAGGTGGATGGAGGGTTGTGTGGATGGATGGAGGGTTGTGTGGGTGTGGGTGGATGGAGCTGTGTAGGTGGATGGAGGGATGTGTAAGTGGATGGAGGGTTGTTTGGGTGGATGGAGGGATGTGTAAGTGGATGGAGGGTTGTGTGGGTGTTAGTGGATGGAGGGTTGTGTGGGTGTAGGTGGATGGAGGGATGTGTAAGTGGATGGAGGGTTGTGTGGGTGGATGGAGGGTTGTGTGGGTGTGGGTGGATGGAGCTGTGTAGGTGGATTGAGCTGTGTAGGTGGAAGGAGGGATGTGTAGGTGGATGGAGGGTTGTGTGGGTGGATGGAGGTGTGTAGGTGGATGGAGGTTTGTCTGGGTGTAGGTTGATGGAGGTGTGTAGGTGGATGGAGGGTTGTGTGGGTGGGTGTGGATGGAGGTGTGTAGGTGGATGGAGGGTTGTGTGGTGTGGATGGAGGTGTGTAGGTGGATGGAGGTTTGTCTGGTTTTAGGTGGATTGAGGTGTGTAGGTGGATGGAGGGTTGTGTGGGTGGGTGTGGATGGAGGTGTGTAGGTGGATGGAGGGTTGTGTGGTGTGGATGGAGGTGTGTAGGTGCATGGAGGTTTGTCTGGGTGTAGGTGGATGGAGGTGTGTAGGTGGATGGAGGGTTGTGTGGGTGTGGGTGGATGGAGGTGTGTAGTTGGATGGAGGGTTGTGTAGGTGGATGGAGGGTTGTGTGGGTGTAGGTGGATGGAGGTGTGTAGGTGGATGGAGGGATGTGTCGTTGGATGGAGGGTTGTGTGGGTGCTGGTGGATGGAGGGTTGTGTTGGTGTGGGTGGATGGAGGGTTGTGTAGGTGGATGGAGGGTTTTGTGGATGTGTGTGGATGGAGGTGTGTAGGTGGATGGAGGTTTGTGTGGGTGTGGGTGGATGGAGCTGTGTAGGTGGATGGAGGTGTGCAGGTGAATGGAGGGTTGTGTGGGTGTAGGTTCATGGAGGTGTGTAGGTGGATGGAGGGTTTTGTGGGTGGATTGAGGGTTGTGTAGGTGGATGGAGGTGTGTAGTTGGATGGAGGGTTGTGTGGGTGTAGGTGGATGGAGGTGTGTAGGTGGATGGAGGTTTGTGTGGGTGTGGGTGGATGGAGCTGTGTAGGTGGATGGAGGTGTGTAGTTGGATGGAGGGTTGTGTGGGTGTAGGTGGATGGAGGTGTTTAGGTGGATGGAGGGCTGTGTGGGTGTAGATGGATGGAGGTGTGTAGGTGGATTGAAGTGTGTGTGTGTGGATGGAGGTGTGTGTGTGGCTGGATGGAGGTTTGTGTGTGTGGATGGAGGTTTAGGTGTGGGTGGATGGAGATGTGGAGGTGGATGGAGGGTTGTGTGGGTGGATGGAGGGTTGTGTGGGTGGATGGAGGTGTGTGTGTGTGAATGGAGGTGTGTGTGTAGGTGGATGGAGGTGTGTGTATGTGGATTGAGGTATGGGTGTGGGTGGATTCAGGTGTGTGTTGGTGGATGGAGGTGTGGGTGTGGGTGGATGGAGGTGTGTAGGTGGATGGAGGGTTGTGTGGGTGGATGGAGGTGTGTAGGTGGATGGAGGGATGTGTAGGTGGATGGAGGTGTGTGTGGGTGGATGGAGGTGTGGGTGTGGGTGGAGGGTTGTATGGGTGTTAGTGGATGGAGGGTTTTGTGTGGGTGTAGGTGGATGGAGGTGTGTAGTTGGATGGAGGGTTGTGTGTGTGGATGGAGGGTTGTGTGGGTGTGTGTGGATGGAGGTGTGTAGGTGGATGGAGGGTTGTGTAGGTGGATGGAGGGTTGTGTAGGTGGATGGAGGTGTGTAGTTGGATGGAGGGTTGTGTGGGTGTTAGTGGATGGAGGGTTGTGTGGGTGTAGGTGGATGGAGGTGTGTAGGTGGATGGAGGGATGTGTAGGTGGATGGAGGGTTGTGTGGGTGTGGGTGGATTGAGCTGTGTAGGTGGATGGAGGGATGTGTAGGTGGATGGAGGGTTGTGTGGGTGTGGGTGGATTGAGCTGTGTTGGTGGATGGAGGGATGTGTGGATGGATGGAGGGTTGTGTGGGTGTGGGTGGATGGAGCTGTGTAGGTGGATGGAGGGATGTGTAAGTGGATGGAGGGTTGTGTGGGTGTAGGTGGATTGAGGTGTGTAGGTGGATGGAGGGTTGTGTAGGTGGATGGAGGGTTGTGTGGGTGTAGGTGGATGGAGCTGTGTAGGTGGATGGAGCTGTGTTAGTGGATGGAGGGTTGTGTTGGTGTAGGTGGATGGAGCTGTGTAGGTGGAAGGAGTTGTGTAGGTGGATGGAGGTGTGTAGGTGGATGGAGGGTTGTGTGGGTGGATGGAGGTGTGTAGGTGGATGGAGGGATGTGTAGGTGGATGGAGGGTTTTGTGGGTGTAGGTGGATGGAGCTGTGTAGGTGGATGGAGCTGTGTAGGTGGATGGAGGGATGTGTAGGTGGATGGAGGTGTGTAGGTGGATGGAGGTGTGTAGGTGGATGGAGGGTTGTGTGGGTGTAGGTGGATGGAGCTGTGTAGGTGGATGGAGCTGTGTAGGTGGATGGAGGGATGTGTAGGTGGATGGAGGGTTGTGTGGGTGGATGGAGGTGTGTAGGTGGATGGAGGTTTGTCTGGGTGTAGGTGGATGGAGATGTGTAGGTGGATGGAGGGTTGTGTGGGTGGGTGTGGATGGAGGTGTGTAGGTGGATGGAGGGTTGTGTAGGTGGATGGAGGGTTGTGTGGGTGTGGGTGGATGGAGCTGTGTAGGTGGATGGAGGTGTGTAGGTGGATGGAGGGATGTGTAGGTGGATGGAGGGTTGTGTGGGTGGATGGAGGTGTGTAGGTGGATGGAGGTTTGTCTGGGTGTAGGTGGATGGAGGTGTGTAGGTGGATGGAGGGTTGTGTGGGTGGGTGTGGATGGAGGTGTGTAGGTGGATGGAGGGTTGTGTGGTGTGGATGGAGGTGTGTAGGTGGATGGAGGTTTGTCTGGGTGTAGGTGGATGGAGGTATGTAGGTGGATGGAGGGTTGTGTGGGTGGGTGTGGATGAAGGTGTGTAGGTGGATGGAGGGTTGTGTGGTGTGGATGGAGGTGTGTAGGTGCATGGAGGTTTGTCTGGGTGTAGGTGGATGGAGGTGTGTAGGTGGATCGAGGGTTGTGTGGGTGTGGGTGGATGGAGGTGTGTAGTTTGATGGAGGGTTGTGTAGGTGGATGGAGGGTTGTGTGGGTGTAGGTGGATGGAGGTGTGTAGGTGGATGCAGGGTTGTGTGGGTGTGGGTGGATGGAGGTGTGTAGTTGGATGGAGGGTTGTGTAGGTGGATGGAGGGTTGTGTGGGTGTAGGTTGATGGAGGTGTGTAGGTGGATGGAGGGATGTGTAGTTGGATGGAGGGTTGTGTGGGTGCTGGTGGATTGAGGGTTGTTTGGGTGTGGGTGGATGGAGGGTTGTGTAGGTGGATGGAGGGTTGTGTGGATGTGTGTGGATGGAGGTGTGTAGGTGGATGGAGGTTTGTGTGGGTGTGGGTGGATGGAGCTGTGTAGGTGGATGGAGGTGTGCAGGTGGATGGAGGGTTGTGTGGGTGTAGGTTCATGGAGGTGTGTATGTGGATGGAGGGTTGTGTGGGTGGATTGAGGGTTGTGTAGGTGGATGGAGGTGTGTAGTTGGATGGAGGGTTGTGTGGGTGGATTGAGGGTTGTGTAGGTGGACGGAGGTGTGTAGTTGGATGGAGGGTTGTGTGGGTGTAGGTGGATGGAGGTGTGTAGGTGGATGGAGGTTTGTGTGGGTGTGGGTGGATGGAGCTGTGTAGGTGGATGGAGGTGTGTAGTTGGATGGAGGGTTGTGTGGGTGTAGGTGGATGGAGGTGTGTAGGTGGATGGAGGGCTGTGTGGGTGTAGGTGGATGGAGGTGTGTAGGTGGATTGAGGTGTGTGTGTGTGGATGGAGGTGTGTGTGTGGGTGGATGGAGGTGTGTGTGTTTGGATGGAGGTTTGGGTGTGGGTGGATGGAGATGTGGAGGTGGATGGAGGGTTGTGTGGATGGATGGAGGGTTGTGTGGGTGGATGGAGGTGTGTGTGTGTGAATGGAGGTGTGTGTGTAGGTGGATGGAGGTGTGTGTGTGTGGATTGAGGTGTGGGTGTGGGTGGATTGAGGTGTGTGTTGGTGGATGGAGGTGTGGGTGTGGGTGGATGGAGGTGTGTAGGTGGATGGAGGGTTGTGTGGGTGGATGGAGGTGTGTAGGTGGATGGAGGGATGTGTAGGTGGATGGAGGTGTGTGTGGGTGGATGGAGGTGTGGGTGTGTGTGGATGGAGGTGTGTAGGTGGATGGAGGGTTGTATGGGTGGATGGAGGTGTGTAGGTGGATGGAGGGTTGTGTGGGTGGATGGAGGTGTGTAGGTGGATGGAGGGTTGTGTAGGTGGATGGAGGGTTGTGTGGATGTGTGTGGATGGAGGTGTGTAGGTGGATGGAGGGTTGTGTAGGTGGATGGAGGGTTGTGTAGGTGGATGGAGGTGTGTAGTTGGATGGAGGGTTGTGTGGGTGTTAGTGGATGGAGGGTTGTGTGGGTGTAGGTGGATGGAGGTGTGTAGGTGGATGGAGTGATGTGTAGGTGGATGGAGGGTTGTGTGGGTGTGGGTGGATTGAGCTGTGTAGGTGGATGGAGGGATGTGTAGGTGGATGGAGGGTTGTGTGGGTGGATGGAGGGTTGTGTGGGTGTGGGTGGATGGAGCTGTGTAGGTGGATTGAGGGATGTGTGGGTGGATGGAGGGTTGTGTGGGTGGATGGAGGGTTGTGTGGGTGTGGGTTGATGGAGCTGTGTAGGTGGATGGAGCTGTGAAGGTGGATGGAGGGTTGTGTGGGTGCTGGTGGATGGAGGGTTGTGTGGGTGTGGGTGGATGGAGGGTTGTGTAGGTGGATGGAGGGTTGTGTGGATGTGTGTGGATGGAGGTGTGTAGGTGGATGGAGGGTTGTGTAGGTGGATGGAGGGTTGTGTAGGTGGATGGAGGTGTGTAGTTGGATGGAGGGTTGTGTGGGTGTTAGTGGATGGAGGGTTGTGTGGGTGTAGGTGGATGGAGGTGTGTAGGTGGATGGAGTGATGTGTAGGTGGATGGAGGGTTGTGTGGGTGTGGGTGGATTGAGCTGTGTAGGTGGATGGAGGGATGTGTAGGTGGATGGAGGGTTGTGTGGGTGGATGGAGGGTTGTGTGGGTGTGGGTGGATGGAGCTGTGTAGGTGGATTGAGGGATGTGTGGGTGGATGGAGGGTTGTGTGGGTGGATGGAGGGTTGTGTGGGTGTGGGTTGATGGAGCTGTGTAGGTGGATGGAGCTGTGAAGGTGGATGGAGGGTTGTGTGGGTGGATGGAGGTGTGTAGGTGGATGGAGGTTTGTCTGGGTGTAGGTGGATGGAGGTGTGTAGGTGGATGGAGGGTTGTGTGGGTGGGTGTGGATGGAGGTGTGTAGGTGGATGGAGGGTTGTGTGGTGTGGGTGGATGAAGGTGTGTAGGTGGATGGAGGGTTGTGTAGGTGGATGGGGGGTTGTGTGGGTGTAGGTGGATGGAGGTGTGTAGGTGGATGGAGGGATGTGTAGTTGGATGGAGGGTTGTGTGGGTGTAGGTGGATGGAGGGTTGTGTGGGTGTGGGTTGATTGAAGTGTGTAGGTGGATGGAGGGATGTGTAGGTGGATGGAGGGTTGTGTGGGCGTGGGTGGATGGAGCTGTGTAGGTGGATGGAGGGATGTGTAGGTGGATGGAGGTGTGTAGGTTGATGGAGGGATGTGTAGGTGGATGGAGGGTTCTGTGTGTGGATTGAGGGTTGTGTCGGTGTGGGTGGATGGAGGGTTGTGTGGGTAGATGGAGGTGTGTGTGGGTGTGGGTAGATGGAGGTGTGTAGGTGGATGGATGGTTGTGTGGGTGTAAGTGGATGGAGGTGTGTGTGTGGATAGAGGGTTGTGTGGGTGTGTGTGGATGGAGGTGTGTAGGTGGATGGAGGGTTGTGTAGGTGGATGGAGGGTTGTGTAGGTGGATGGAGGTGTGTAGTTGGATGGAGGGTTGTGTGGGTGTTAGTGGATGGAGGGTTGTGTGGGTGTAGGTGGATGGAGGTGTGTAGGTGGATGGAGGGTTGTGTGGATGGATGGAGGGTTGTGTGGGTGTGGGTGGATGGAGCTGTGTAGGTGGATGGAGGGATGTGTAAGTGGATGGAGGGTTGTTTGGGTGGATGGAGGGATGTGTAAGTGGATGGAGGGTTGTGTGGGTGTTAGTGGATGGAGGGTTGTGTGGGTGTAGGTGGATGGAGGGATGTGTAAGTGGATGGAGGGTTGTGTGGGTGGATGGAGGTGTGTAGGTGGATGGAGGGATGTGTAGGTGGATGGAGGGTTGTGTGGGTGGATGGAGGTGTGTAGGTGGATGGAGGTTTGTCTGGGTGTAGGTTGATGGAGGTGTGTAGGTGGATGGAGGGTTGTGTGGGTGGGTGTGGATGGAGGTGTGTAGGTGGATGGAGGGTTGTGTGGTGTGGATGGAGGTGTGTAGGTGGATGGAGGTTTGTCTGGTTTTAGGTGGATTGAGGTGTGTAGGTGGATGGAGGGTTGTGTGGGTGTGTGTGGATGGAGGTGTGTAGGTGGATGGAGGGTTGTGTGGTGTGGATGGAGGTGTGTAGGTGCATGGAGGTTTGTCTGGGTGTAGGTGGATGGAGGTGTGTAGGTGGATGGAGGGTTGTGTGGGTGTGGGTGGATGGAGGTGTGTAGTTGGATGGAGGGTTGTGTAGGTGGATGGAGGGTTGTGTGGGTGTAGGTGGATGGAGGTGTGTAGGTGGATGGAGGGATGTGTCGTTGGATGGAGGGTTGTGTGGGTGCTGGTGGATGGAGGGTTGTGTGGATGTGTGTGGATGGAGGTGTGTAGGTGGATGGAGGTTTGTGTGGGTGTGGGTGGATGGAGCTGTGTAGGTGGATGGAGGTGTGCAGGTGAATGGAGGGTTGTGTGGGTGTAGGTTCATGGAGGTGTGTAGGTGGATGGAGGGTTTTGTGGGTGGATTGAGGGTTGTGTAGGTGGATGGAGGTGTGTAGTTGGATGGAGGGTTGTGTGGGTGTAGGTGGATGGAGGTGTGTAGGTGGATGGAGGTTTGTGTGGGTGTGGGTGGATGGAGCTGTGTAGGTGGATGGAGGTGTGTAGTTGGATGGAGGGTTGTGTGGGTGTAGGTGGATGGAGGTGTTTAGGTGGATGGAGGGCTGTGTGGGTGTAGATGGATGGAGGTGTGTAGGTGGATTGAGGTGTGTGTGTGTGGATGGAGGTGTGTGTGTGGCTGGATGGAGGTTTGTGTGTGTGGATGGAGGTTTAGGTGTGGGTGGATGGAGATGTGGAGGTGGATGGAGGGTTGTGTGGGTGTGTGTGGATGGAGGTGTGTAGGTGGATGGAGGGTTGTGTGGTGTGGATGGAGGTGTGTAGGTGCATGGAGGTTTGTCTGGGTGTAGGTGGATGGAGGTGTGTAGGTGGATGGAGGGTTGTGTGGGTGTGGGTGGATGGAGGTGTGTAGTTGGATGGAGGGTTGTGTAGGTGGATGGAGGGTTGTGTGGGTGTAGGTGGATGGAGGTGTGTAGGTGGATGGAGGGATGTGTCGTTGGATGGAGGGTTGTGTGGGTGCTGGTGGATGGAGGGTTGTGTGGATGTGTGTGGATGGAGGTGTGTAGGTGGATGGAGGTTTGTGTGGGTGTGGGTGGATGGAGCTCTGTAGGTGGATGGAGGTGTGCAGGTGAATGGAGGGTTGTGTGGGTGTAGGTTCATGGAGGTGTGTAGGTGGATGGAGGGTTTTGTGGGTGGATTGAGGGTTGTGTAGGTGGATGGAGGTGTGTAGTTGGATGGAGGGTTGTGTGGGTGTAGGTGGATGGAGGTGTGTAGGTGGATGGAGGTTTGTGTGGGTGTGGGTGGATGGAGCTGTGTAGGTGGATGGAGGTGTGTAGTTGGATGGAGGGTTGTGTGGGTGTAGGTGGATGGAGGTGTTTAGGTGGATGGAGGGCTGTGTGGGTGTAGATGGATGGAGGTGTGTAGGTGGATTGAGGTGTGTGTGTGTGGATGGAGGTGTGTGTGTGGCTGGATGGAGGTTTGTGTGTGTGGATGGAGGTTTAGGCGTGGGTGGATGGAGATGTGGAGGTGGATGGAGGGTTGTGTGGGTGGATGGAGGGTTGTGTGGGTGGATGGAGGTGTGTGTGTGTGAATGGAGGTGTGTGTGTAGGTGGATGGAGGTGTGTGTATGTGGATTGAGGTATGGGTGTGGGTGGATTGAGGTGTGTGTTGGTGGATGGAGGTGTGGGTGTGGGTGGATGGAGGTGTGTAGGTGGATGGAGGGTTGTGTGGGTGGATGGAGGTGTGTAGGTGGATGGAGGGATGTGTAGGTGGATGGAGGTGTGTGTGGGTGGATGGAGGTGTGGGTGTGGGTGGAGGGTTGTATGGGTGTTAGTGGATGGAGGGTTTTGTGTGGGTGTAGGTGGATGGAGGTGTGTAGGTGGATGGAGGGTTGTGTAGGTGGATGGAGGGTTGTGTAGGTGGATGGAGGTGTGTAGTTGGATCGAGGGTTGTGTGGGTGTTAGTGGATGGAGGGTTTTGTGTGGGTGTAGGTGGATGGAGATGTGTAGGTGGATGGAGGGATGTGTAGGTGGATGGAGGGTTGTCTGGGTGTGGGTGGATTGAGCTGTGTAGGTGGATGGAGGGATGTGTAGGTGGATGGAGGGTTGTGTGGATGGATGGAGGGTTGTGTGGGTGTAGGTGGATGGAGGTGTGTATGTGGATGGAGGGATGTGTAGTTGGATGGAGGGTTGTGTGGGTGTAGGTGGATGGATGGTTGTGTGGGTGTGGGTGGATTGAGGTGTGTAGGTGGATGGAGGGATGTGTAGGTGGATGGAGGGTTGTGTGGGCGTGGGTGGATGGAGCTGTGTAGGTGGATGGAGGGATGTGTAGGTGGATGGAGGTGTGTAGGTTGATGGAGGGATGTGTAGGTGGATGGAGGGTTGTGTGGGTGTGGGTGGATGGAGGTGTGTAGGTGGATGGAGGGTTGTGTGGGTGTGTGTGGATGGAGGTGTGTGGGTGGATGGAGGGTTGTGTAGGTGGATGGAGGGTTGTGTAGGTGTAGGTGGATGGAGGTGTGTAGGTGGATGGAGGGTTGTGTGGGTGTGGGTGGATGGATGGTTTTGTTTGTGGATTGAGGGTTGTGTGGGTGTGGGTGGATGGAGGGTTGTGTAGGTGGATGGAGGGTTGTGTAGGTTGATGGAGGTGTGTAGTTGGATGGAGGGTTGTGTGGGTGTAGGTGGATGGAGGGTTTTGTGTGTGGATTTAGGGTTGTGTGGGTGTGGGTGGATGGAGGGTTGTGTAGGTGGATGGAGGGTTGTGTAGGTGGATGGAGGTGTGTAGTTGGATGGAGGGTTGTGTGGGTGTAGGTGGATGGAGGTGTGTAGGTGGATGGAGGGTTGTGTGGGTGTGGGTGGATGGAGGGTTGTGTGTTTGGATTGAGGGTTGGGTGGGTGTGGGTGGATGGAGGGTTGTGTGGGTGGATGGAGGTGTGTGTGGGTGTGGGTGGATGGAGGGTTGTGTGGGTGTGGGTGGATGGAGGGTTGTGTAGGTGGATGGAGGGTTGTGTGGGTGTAGGTGGATGGAGGTGTGTAGGTGGATGCAGGGTTGTGTGGGTGTGGGTGGATGGAGGTGTGTAGTTGGATGGAGGGTTGTGTAGGTGGATGGAGGGTTGTGTGGGTGTAGGTTGATGGAGGTGTGTAGGTGGATGGAGGGATGTGTAGTTGGATGGAGGGTTGTGTGGGTGCTGGTGGATTGAGGGTTGTTTGGGTGTGGGTGGATGGAGGGTTGTGTAGGTGGATGGAGGGTTGTGTGGATGTGTGTGGATGGAGGTGTGTAGGTGGATGGAGGTTTGTGTGGGTGTGGGTGGATGGAGCTGTGTAGGTGGATGGAGGTGTGCAGGTGGATGGAGGGTTGTGTGGGTGTAGGTTCATGGAGGTGTGTATGTGGATGGAGGGTTGTGTGGGTGGATTGAGGGTTGTGTAGGTGGATGGAGGTGTGTAGTTGGATGGAGGGTTGTGTGGGTGGATTGAGGGTTGTGTAGGTGGACGGAGGTGTGTAGTTGGATGGAGGGTTGTGTGGGTGTAGGTGGATGGAGGTGTGTAGGTGGATGGAGGTTTGTGTGGGTGTGGGTGGATGGAGCTGTGTAGGTGGATGGAGGTGTGTAGTTGGATGGAGGGTTGTGTGGGTGTAGGTGGATGGAGGTGTGTAGGTGGATGGAGGGCTGTGTGGGTGTAGGTGGATGGAGGTGTGTAGGTGGATTGAGGTGTGTGTGTGTGGATGGAGGTGTGTGTGTGGGTGGATGGAGGTGTGTGTGTTTGGATGGAGGTTTGGGTGTGGGTGGATGGAGATGTGGAGGTGGATGGAGGGTTGTGTGGATGGATGGAGGGTTGTGTGGGTGGATGGAGGTGTGTGTGTGTGAATGGAGGTGTGTGTGTAGGTGGATGGAGGTGTGTGTGTGTGGATTGAGGTGTGGGTGTGGGTGGATTGAGGTGTGTGTTGGTGGATGGAGGTGTGGGTGTGGGTGGATGGAGGTGTGTAGGTGGATGGAGGGTTGTGTGGGTGGATGGAGGTGTGTAGGTGGATGGAGGGATGTGTAGGTGGATGGAGGTGTGTGTGGGTGGATGGAGGTGTGGGTGTGTGTGGATGGAGGTGTGTAGGTGGATGGAGGGTTGTATGGGTGGATGGAGGTGTGTAGGTGGATGGAGGGTTGTGTGGGTGGATGGAGGTGTGTAGGTGGATGGAGGGTTGTGTAGGTGGATGGAGGGTTGTGTGGATGTGTGTGGATGGAGGTGTGTAGGTGGATGGAGGGTTGTGTAGGTGGATGGAGGGTTGTGTAGGTGGATGGAGGTGTGTAGTTGGATGGAGGGTTGTGTGGGTGTTAGTGGATGGAGGGTTGTGTGGGTGTAGGTGGATGGAGGTGTGTAGGTGGATGGAGTGATGTGTAGGTGGATGGAGGGTTGTGTGGGTGTGGGTGGATTGAGCTGTGTAGGTGGATGGAGGGATGTGTAGGTGGATGGAGGGTTGTGTGGGTGGATGGAGGGTTGTGTGGGTGTGGGTGGATGGAGCTGTGTAGGTGGATTGAGGGATGTGTGGGTGGATGGAGGGTTGTGTGGGTGGATGGAGGGTTGTGTGGGTGTGGGTTGATGGAGCTGTGTAGGTGGATGGAGCTGTGAAGGTGGATGGAGGGTTGTGTGGGTGGATGGAGGTGTGTAGGTGGATGGAGGTTTGTCTGGGTGTAGGTGGATGGAGGTGTGTAGGTGGATGGAGGGTTGTGTGGGTGGGTGTGGATGGAGGTGTGTAGGTGGATGGAGGGTTGTGTGGTGTGGGTGGATGAAGGTGTGTAGGTGGATGGAGGGTTGTGTAGGTGGATGGGGGGTTGTGTGGGTGTAGGTGGATGGAGGTGTGTAGGTGGATGGAGGGATGTGTAGTTGGATGGAGGGTTGTGTGGGTGTAGGTGGATGGAGGGTTGTGTGGGTGTGGGTTGATTGAAGTGTGTAGGTGGATGGAGGGATGTGTAGGTGGATGGAGGGTTGTGTGGGCGTGGGTGGATGGAGCTGTGTAGGTGGATGGAGGGATGTGTAGGTGGATGGAGGTGTGTAGGTTGATGGAGGGATGTGTAGGTGGATGGAGGGTTCTGTGTGTGGATTGAGGGTTGTGTCGGTGTGGGTGGATGGAGGGTTGTGTGGGTAGATGGAGGTGTGTGTGGGTGTGGGTAGATGGAGGTGTGTAGGTGGATGGATGGTTGTGTGGGTGTAAGTGGATGGAGGTGTGTGTGTGGATAGAGGGTTGTGTGGGTGTGTGTGGATGGAGGTGTGTAGGTGGATGGAGGGTTGTGTAGGTGGATGGAGGGTTGTGTAGGTGGATGGAGGTGTGTAGTTGGATGGAGGGTTGTGTGGGTGTTAGTGGATGGAGGGTTGTGTGGGTGTAGGTGGATGGAGGTGTGTAGGTGGATGGAGGGTTGTGTGGATGGATGGAGGGTTGTGTGGGTGTGGGTGGATGGAGCTGTGTAGGTGGATGGAGGGATGTGTAAGTGGATGGAGGGTTGTTTGGGTGGATGGAGGGATGTGTAAGTGGATGGAGGGTTGTGTGGGTGTTAGTGGATGGAGGGTTGTGTGGGTGTAGGTGGATGGAGGGATGTGTAAGTGGATGGAGGGTTGTGTGGGTGGATGGAGGTGTGTAGGTGGATGGAGGGATGTGTAGGTGGATGGAGGGTTGTGTGGGTGGATGGAGGTGTGTAGGTGGATGGAGGTTTGTCTGGGTGTAGGTTGATGGAGGTGTGTAGGTGGATGGAGGGTTGTGTGGGTGGGTGTGGATGGAGGTGTGTAGGTGGATGGAGGGTTGTGTGGTGTGGATGGAGGTGTGTAGGTGGATGGAGGTTTGTCTGGTTTTAGGTGGATTGAGGTGTGTAGGTGGATGGAGGGTTGTGTGGGTGTGTGTGGATGGAGGTGTGTAGGTGGATGGAGGGTTGTGTGGTGTGGATGGAGGTGTGTAGGTGCATGGAGGTTTGTCTGGGTGTAGGTGGATGGAGGTGTGTAGGTGGATGGAGGGTTGTGTGGGTGTGGGTGGATGGAGGTGTGTAGTTGGATGGAGGGTTGTGTAGGTGGATGGAGGGTTGTGTGGGTGTAGGTGGATGGAGGTGTGTAGGTGGATGGAGGGATGTGTCGTTGGATGGAGGGTTGTGTGGGTGCTGGTGGATGGAGGGTTGTGTGGATGTGTGTGGATGGAGGTGTGTAGGTGGATGGAGGTTTGTGTGGGTGTGGGTGGATGGAGCTGTGTAGGTGGATGGAGGTGTGCAGGTGAATGGAGGGTTGTGTGGGTGTAGGTTCATGGAGGTGTGTAGGTGGATGGAGGGTTTTGTGGGTGGATTGAGGGTTGTGTAGGTGGATGGAGGTGTGTAGTTGGATGGAGGGTTGTGTGGGTGTAGGTGGATGGAGGTGTGTAGGTGGATGGAGGTTTGTGTGGGTGTGGGTGGATGGAGCTGTGTAGGTGGATGGAGGTGTGTAGTTGGATGGAGGGTTGTGTGGGTGTAGGTGGATGGAGGTGTTTAGGTGGATGGAGGGCTGTGTGGGTGTAGATGGATGGAGGTGTGTAGGTGGATTGAGGTGTGTGTGTGTGGATGGAGGTGTGTGTGTGGCTGGATGGAGGTTTGTGTGTGTGGATGGAGGTTTAGGTGTGGGTGGATGGAGATGTGGAGGTGGATGGAGGGTTGTGTGGGTGTGTGTGGATGGAGGTGTGTAGGTGGATGGAGGGTTGTGTGGTGTGGATGGAGGTGTGTAGGTGCATGGAGGTTTGTCTGGGTGTAGGTGGATGGAGGTGTGTAGGTGGATGGAGGGTTGTGTGGGTGTGGGTGGATGGAGGTGTGTAGTTGGATGGAGGGTTGTGTAGGTGGATGGAGGGTTGTGTGGGTGTAGGTGGATGGAGGTGTGTAGGTGGATGGAGGGATGTGTCGTTGGATGGAGGGTTGTGTGGGTGCTGGTGGATGGAGGGTTGTGTGGATGTGTGTGGATGGAGGTGTGTAGGTGGATGGAGGTTTGTGTGGGTGTGGGTGGATGGAGCTCTGTAGGTGGATGGAGGTGTGCAGGTGAATGGAGGGTTGTGTGGGTGTAGGTTCATGGAGGTGTGTAGGTGGATGGAGGGTTTTGTGGGTGGATTGAGGGTTGTGTAGGTGGATGGAGGTGTGTAGTTGGATGGAGGGTTGTGTGGGTGTAGGTGGATGGAGGTGTGTAGGTGGATGGAGGTTTGTGTGGGTGTGGGTGGATGGAGCTGTGTAGGTGGATGGAGGTGTGTAGTTGGATGGAGGGTTGTGTGGGTGTAGGTGGATGGAGGTGTTTAGGTGGATGGAGGGCTGTGTGGGTGTAGATGGATGGAGGTGTGTAGGTGGATTGAGGTGTGTGTGTGTGGATGGAGGTGTGTGTGTGGCTGGATGGAGGTTTGTGTGTGTGGATGGAGGTTTAGGCGTGGGTGGATGGAGATGTGGAGGTGGATGGAGGGTTGTGTGGGTGGATGGAGGGTTGTGTGGGTGGATGGAGGTGTGTGTGTGTGAATGGAGGTGTGTGTGTAGGTGGATGGAGGTGTGTGTATGTGGATTGAGGTATGGGTGTGGGTGGATTGAGGTGTGTGTTGGTGGATGGAGGTGTGGGTGTGGGTGGATGGAGGTGTGTAGGTGGATGGAGGGTTGTGTGGGTGGATGGAGGTGTGTAGGTGGATGGAGGGATGTGTAGGTGGATGGAGGTGTGTGTGGGTGGATGGAGGTGTGGGTGTGGGTGGAGGGTTGTATGGGTGTTAGTGGATGGAGGGTTTTGTGTGGGTGTAGGTGGATGGAGGTGTGTAGGTGGATGGAGGGTTGTGTAGGTGGATGGAGGGTTGTGTAGGTGGATGGAGGTGTGTAGTTGGATCGAGGGTTGTGTGGGTGTTAGTGGATGGAGGGTTTTGTGTGGGTGTAGGTGGATGGAGATGTGTAGGTGGATGGAGGGATGTGTAGGTGGATGGAGGGTTGTCTGGGTGTGGGTGGATTGAGCTGTGTAGGTGGATGGAGGGATGTGTAGGTGGATGGAGGGTTGTGTGGATGGATGGAGGGTTGTGTGGGTGTAGGTGGATGGAGGTGTGTATGTGGATGGAGGGATGTGTAGTTGGATGGAGGGTTGTGTGGGTGTAGGTGGATGGATGGTTGTGTGGGTGTGGGTGGATTGAGGTGTGTAGGTGGATGGAGGGATGTGTAGGTGGATGGAGGGTTGTGTGGGCGTGGGTGGATGGAGCTGTGTAGGTGGATGGAGGGATGTGTAGGTGGATGGAGGTGTGTAGGTTGATGGAGGGATGTGTAGGTGGATGGAGGGTTGTGTGGGTGTGGGTGGATGGAGGTGTGTAGGTGGATGGAGGGTTGTGTGGGTGTGTGTGGATGGAGGTGTGTGGGTGGATGGAGGGTTGTGTAGGTGGATGGAGGGTTGTGTAGGTGTAGGTGGATGGAGGTGTGTAGGTGGATGGAGGGTTGTGTGGGTGTGGGTGGATGGAGGGTTTTGTTTGTGGATTGAGGGTTGTGTGGGTGTGGGTGGATGGAGGGTTGTGTAGGTGGATGGAGGGTTGTGTAGGTTGATGGAGGTGTGTAGTTGGATGGAGGGTTGTGTGGGTGTAGGTGGATGGAGGGTTTTGTGTGTGGATTTAGGGTTGTGTGGGTGTGGGTGGATGGAGGGTTGTGTAGGTGGATGGAGGGTTGTGTAGGTGGATGGAGGTGTGTAGTTGGATGGAGGGTTGTGTGGGTGTAGGTGGATGGAGGTGTGTAGGTGGATGGAGGGTTGTGTGGGTGTGGGTGGATGGAGGGTTGTGTGTTTGGATTGAGGGTTGGGTGGGTGTGGGTGGATGGAGGGTTGTGTGGGTGGATGGAGGTGTGTGTGGGTGTGGGTGGATGGAGGGTTGTGTGGGTGTGGGTGGATGGAGGGTTGTGTGGGTGGATGGAGGTGTGTGTGGGTGTAGGTGGATGGAGGTGTGTAGGTGGATGGAGGGTTGTGTGAGTGTAAGTGGATGGAGGTGTGTGTGTGGATGGAGGGTTGTGTGTGTGGATGGAGGGTTGTGTGGGTGTGGGTGGATGAAGGGTTGTGTGGGTGGATGGACGTGTGTGTATGTGGATGGAGGTGTGTGTGGGTGTGGGTGGATGGAAGTGTGTAGGTGGATGGAGGGTTGTGTGGATGGAAGGAAGGGTGTGTGGGTGTTGATGGAGGGATGTGTGTGGATGAGTGATGTGTGGGTTGATGGAGGTGTGTAGTTGGATGGAGGGTTGTGTGTGTGGATTGAGGGTTGTGTCGGTGTGGGTGGATTGAGGGTTGTGTGGGTGTAGGTGGATGAAGGGTTGTGTGGGTGGATGGACGTGTGTGTATGTGGATGGAGGTGTGTGTGGGTGTGGGTGGATGGAAGTGTGTAGGTGGATGGAGGGTTGTGTGGGTGGAAGGAAAGGTGTGTGGGTGTTGATGGAGGGATGTGTGTGGATGAGTGATGTGTGGGTTGATGGAGGTGTGTAGTTGGATGGAGGGTTGTGTGTGTGGATTGAGGGTTGTGTCGGTGTGGGTGGATGGAGGGTTGTGTGGGTAGATGGAGGTGTGTGTGGGTGTGGGTGGATGGAGGTGTGTAGGTGGATGGAGGGTTGTGTGGGTGTGGGTGGATGGAGCTGTGTAGGTGGATGGAGGGTTGTGTGTGTGGATGGAGGGTTGTGTGGGTGTTGGTGGATGAAGGGTTGTGTGGGTGGATGGACATGTGTGTATGTGGATGGAGGTGTGTGTGGGTGTGGGTGGATAGAAGTGTGTAGGTGGATGGAGGGTTGTGTGGGTGGATGGAAGGGTGTGTGGGTGTTGATGGAGGGATGTGTGTGGATGAGTGATGTGTGGGTTGATGGAGGTGTGTAGTTGGATGGAGGGTTGTGTGTGTGGATTGAGGGTTGTGTCGGTGTGGGTGGATGGAGGGTTGTGTGGGTAGATGGAGGTGTGTGTGGGTGTGGGTGGATGGAGGTGTGTAGGTGGATGGAGGGTTGTGTGGGTGTAAGTGGATGGAGGTGTGTGTGGGTGTAGGTGGATGAAGGGTTGTGTGGGTGGATGGACGTGTGTGTATGTGGATGGAGGTGTGTGTGGGTGTGGGTCGATAGAAGTGTGTAGGTGGATGGAGGGTTGTGTGGGTGTAAGTGGATGGAGGTGTGTGTGTGGATGGAGGGTTGTGTGGGTGTAAGTGGATGAAAGGTTGTGTGGGTGGATGGACGTGTGTGTATGTGGATGGAGGTGTGTGTGGGTGTGGGTGGATAGAAGTGTGTAGGTGGATGGAGGGTTGTGTGGGTGGATGGAAGGGTGTGTGGGTGTTGATGGAGGGATTTGTGTGGATGAGTGATGTGTGGGTTGATGGAGGTGTGTAGTTGGATGGAGGGTTGTGTGGATGGATTGAAGGGTGTGTGGGTGTAGATGGAGGAGTGTGTTTGGATGAGGGGTGTGTGGGTGGATGAAAGTGTGTGTGGATGAGGGGTGTGTGTGTGGATGGAGGGTTGTGTGGGTGTGTGTGGATGGAGGGTTGTGTGTGTGGATGGAGGGTTGTGTGGGTGTGGGTGGATGAAGGGTTGTGTGGGTGGATGGACGTGTGTGTATGTGGATGGAGGTGTGTGTGGGTGTGGGTGGATGGAAGTGTGTAGGTGGATGGAGGGTTGTGTGGATGGAAGGAAGGGTGTGTGGGTGTTGATGGAGGGATGTGTGTGGATGAGTGATGTGTGGGTTGATGGAGGTGTGTAGTTGGATGGAGGGTTGTGTGTGTGGATTGAGGGTTGTGTCGGTGTGGGTGGATTGAGGGTTGTGTGGGTGTAGGTGGATGAAGGGTTGTGTGGGTGGATGGACGTGTGTGTATGTGGATGGAGGTGTGTGTGGGTGTGGGTGGATGGAAGTGTGTAGGTGGATGGAGGGTTGTGTGGGTGGAAGGAAAGGTGTGTGGGTGTTGATGGAGGGATGTGTGTGGATGAGTGATGTGTGGGTTGATGGAGGTGTGTAGTTGGATGGAGGGTTGTGTGTGTGGATTGAGGGTTGTGTCGGTGTGGGTGGATGGAGGGTTGTGTGGGTAGATGGAGGTGTGTGTGGGTGTGGGTGGATGGAGGTGTGTAGGTGGATGGAGGGTTGTGTGGGTGTGGGTGGATGGAGCTGTGTAGGTGGATGGAGGGTTGTGTGTGTGGATGGAGGGTTGTGTGGGTGTTGGTGGATGAAGGGTTGTGTGGGTGGATGGACATGTGTGTATGTGGATGGAGGTGTGTGTGGGTGTGGGTGGATAGAAGTGTGTAGGTGGATGGAGGGTTGTGTGGGTGGATGGAAGGGTGTGTGGGTGTTGATGGAGGGATGTGTGTGGATGAGTGATGTGTGGGTTGATGGAGGTGTGTAGTTGGATGGAGGGTTGTGTGTGTGGATTGAGGGTTGTGTCGGTGTGGGTGGATGGAGGGTTGTGTGGGTAGATGGAGGTGTGTGTGGGTGTGGGTGGATGGAGGTGTGTAGGTGGATGGAGGGTTGTGTGGGTGTAAGTGGATGGAGGTGTGTGTGGGTGTAGGTGGATGAAGGGTTGTGTGGGTGGATGGACGTGTGTGTATGTGGATGGAGGTGTGTGTGGGTGTGGGTCGATAGAAGTGTGTAGGTGGATGGAGGGTTGTGTGGGTGTAAGTGGATGGAGGTGTGTGTGTGGATGGAGGGTTGTGTGGGTGTAAGTGGATGAAAGGTTGTGTGGGTGGATGGACGTGTGTGTATGTGGATGGAGGTGTGTGTGGGTGTGGGTGGATAGAAGTGTGTAGGTGGATGGAGGGTTGTGTGGGTGGATGGAAGGGTGTGTGGGTGTTGATGGAGGGATTTGTGTGGATGAGTGATGTGTGGGTTGATGGAGGTGTGTAGTTGGATGGAGGGTTGTGTGGATGGATTGAAGGGTGTGTGGGTGTAGATGGAGGAGTGTGTTTGGATGAGGGGTGTGTGGGTGGATGAAAGTGTGTGTGGATGAGGGGTGTGTGGGTGGATGGAAGTGTGTGTGGATGAGGGGTGTGTGGGTGGATGGATGGATGTGTGTGGATGAGGGGTGTATGGGTGGATGGAAGTGTGTGTGGATGAGGGGTGTGTGGGTGGATGGAAGTGTTTGTGGATGAGGTGTGTTAGGGAGGATGGATGTGTGTGGATGAGGGGTGTGTGGGAGGATGGATGTGTGTGGATGAGGGGTGTGTGGGAGGATGGATGTGTGTGTGGATGAGGTGTGTTAGGGAGGATGGATGTGTTTGGATGAGGGGTGTGTGGGTGGATGGAAGTGTGTGTGGATGAGGGGTGTGTGGGTGGATGGATGGATGTGTGTGGATGAGGGGTGTATGGGTGGATGGAAGTGTGTGTGGATGAGGTGTGTTAGGGAGGATGGATGTGTGTGGATGAGGGGTGTGTGGGTGGATGGATGTGTGTGGATGAGGGGTGTGTGGGTGGATGGAAGTGTGTGTGGATGAGGTGTGTTAGGGAGGATGGATGTGTGTGGATGAGGGGTGTGTGGGTGGATGGAAGTGTGTGTGCATGAGGGGTGTGTGGGAGGATGGATGTGTGTGGATGAGGGGTGTGTGGGTGGATGGATGGATGTGTGTGGATGAGGGGTGTGTGGGTGGATGGAAGTGTGTGTGGATGAGGTGTGTGTTAGGGAGGATGGATGTGTGTGGATGAGGGGTGTGTGGGTGGATGGAAGTGTGTGTGGATGAGGGGTGTGTGGATGGATGGATGTGTGTGGATGAGGGGTGTGTGGGTGGATGGAAGTGTGTGTGGATGAGGGGTGTGTGGGAGGATGGAAGTGTGTGTGGATGAAGGATGTGTGGGTGGATGGAAGTGTGTGTGGATGAGGTGTGTTAGGGAGGATGGATGTGTGTGGATGACGGGTGTGTGGGTGAATGGAGGTCGATGGAGAGGTGTGTAGGTGGATGGACGTGTGTGTGGATGAGGGGTGTGTGGGTGGATGGAAGTGTGTGTGGATGAAGTGTGTTAGGGAGGATGGATGTGTGTCGATGAGGGGTGTGTGGGTGGATGGAAGTGTGTGTGGATGAGGGTTGTGTTGGTGGATGGAAGTGTGCGTGGATGAGGGGTGTGTGGGTGGATGGAGGTCGATCGAGGGGTGTGTGGATGAGGGGTGTGTGGGTGGATGGAAGTGTGTGTGGATGAAGTGTGTTAGGGAGGATGGATGTGTGTCGATGAGGGGTGTGTGGGTGGATGGAAGTGTGTGTGGATGAGGGTTGTGTTGGTGGATGGAAGTGTGCGTGGATGAGGGGTGTGTGAGTGGATGGAGGTCGATGGAGGGGTGTGTGGATGAGGGGTGTGTGGGTGGATGGATGGATGTGTGTGGATGAGGGGTGTGTGGGAGGATGGAGGTGTGTGTCGGTGGATGGAGGTGCGTGTGTGTGAGTGGATGGAGGGGTGTGTGAGTGGATGGAAGTGTGTGAGTGGATGGAAGGGTGTGTTTCTGACGACCAAAAGAAACTTTACCATAGTTTTGAATTACTCTAGTTTAAAAGTCACAAAAGATAGATGCATGAAGGAAAATGTATTGAAAAGCGCCACTATGTTCATTTTCTATTTTTTTTCTTCATCGTATTTGAATCGCATTTCGTTTGTATTCTTTTCGCGTAATTCGCATTTCGTTTCTACTGTAATCCCTGTTTGGTATTTTTGTCCCTCATCTGAGTAAACACGTGTGAATTGGAGAGTCGGGTTTTTGATATATTGGCGTGGTGGCAGCGGTTAATCCACCCAAAACGCCTTCGACACACAGAAGGATTTAACCCATAACTACCTCCAAGTAAGAATACACACAATAAGCCAGTTTACCTTCTGACAAGGCATTTTCACTCGCCGTGAAACGATCGACGAAACACTTTCGGTCGTAACTTGAATCCGCTACCTGTGAAAAACACCGTTCCTGTTCAGTGAAAATCAATCAACTTGGTACCCAAACGTTTCTTTTGCATTGACTGTAATCATGGCTACTCCTCGCGCTCCCAAACAATGGCAATTAACAAAAAATGAGACCATCACATCTTTTGAAAACTGGCGTCAAAATCTGGTATATATTCTCTCACTTGATGTCAATTTTGCTCCATTTTTGGCTGATGGTTTTTTTATGGGAGAAGAAAACAACTACCCATCCAAATAGGGGCCTACACGACGATGGCGAAGCTATACCCGAAGCCAGACGCAAAACAGCAGCCCAGAAAAATGTTCATCTTGATCTAATGTTGGGTCAAATATGCAACTTTTGCAATGTGATCAGCCGCAACACCATCATCAAGAATTGAACATCAGTGAGAGACATTTGGCAGAAAACCCGCCAACATTATGGCTTCCAGTCAACCGGTGCTAATTTCCTAAACCTCTCTAACATTAAATTCATGCCTGGAGAACGCCATGAGGACCTTTTCCAGCGTCTCACAGCTTTTTCGAGGACAATCTTCTCACCACTCAAGGCGGTATAACACATCACGGCCTTGTTCCAGATGTAGATGAAGATTTGACCCCAACACTTGAAAATACCATTGTTATGCTTTGGCTTTCTCTCATCCATCCACAATTGCCCAATCTTGTAAAACAAAAGTATGGTGCCGAATTGCGTAACCAAACTATATCATCAATCAAGCCAGAAATATCTCAGGCTTTGCTCTCTCCTGGATGAACTGAAAAGCATTGAAGACTCAAAGGTTCTGCGTTCAGCTGCTTATTCCTCTTTTCAGAAGCAGAACTTTTCAAAGAACAAAGCAGTTGTCAAAAGTTGCAGCCTATGCAAGACTGCAGGTAGGCCAGCCTACAATACCCACTGCCTGAAAACATGCCGTTATCTTCCTGACACTGATAAACGCCAACTGTTTAGCAACTCAAGATTGGCCAATGCTGAGGAAGAACCTGACTTGCAAGTGGATGATGAGATTGCAGCTAAATCTGACAGTGACTTTACTCTAAACCCATTACTTGATACACCAACCGTCAGCCGTGTTGATGTTATTCAGTCTCCTTTCCTCAATGCTTATTATGAACAACATCCAGTAAGGTTAACCCTTGATACTGGAGCATCTTCAAACATGGTACAAGCATCATTTGCCAAGGCTATTAACTTACCCATAACACCTGCATCTCAGATGGCTCGTCAGGCTGATGGAATAACACCCCTTGATGTCATTGGGGAAGTCCATTGTACCCTTACCAGAGAGAATGACACCTTCACACTTGATGCCCTCGTTGTTAAACAATTGGATGTCGATGTACTTGCTGGTAATCCTTTCCATGTCACAAACGACATCGCAACTCGTCCTGCTAAACGACAAATTGTCATCAGAGGTCACAAGGTCATCCATTATGGTCCACAACCAAATCGTCATGCTACCATACGTCGCACTCAGGCACACCTTCTCAGAGGTCCTCCAGTTCAAACTGCCAGTTCATCGATCTCCATACACCTGAGTGTGCAGATCCCGATACCAGTTGGGCTTTAGAGCCCAGATTTGACTGTCCTAGTAATCAAGACAAAAAACCTGAACAAGCTTGGCCAGAGGTACAAGAGGTAGATTCTGTCGGTCACACTATCAGACTTTGTAACTCAACAGATGAACCTATTGTTCTCAAACGCAATGAACACCTTTGTCAAATTCGTTCTATTGTATGTCCAGAAACACCACAAGACACTCCACGTCCAGCTGTGACTCACCATCAAGCTGCTGGTCCACACTCTGCTGCTGTGTGTCTCAATCCTGATGGGTGTCTATCTTCTGACATATGTGATAAGTTTGCTGCTCTGCACCGAGAGTTTGATGATGTTTTTAACCCAAAGGTGTCGAAGTACAACGGTGCAAGTGGAAAGCTAGAGGCTGTTGTCAACATGGGCCCCTCTCTCCCACCACAACGTAAGGGAAGGCTTCCTCACTATAACAAAGATATGCTCAATGCCCTCCAAGACAAGTTTGATGAACTTGAAGACATGGGTGTGTTTGCCAAACCAGAACAAGTTAATATCAACGTTGAGTATCTCAACTTATCCTTCCTGGTAAAAAAACCTAATGGCAGCTACAGATTGGTTACGTCATTTGATGAAGTTGCTAAGTACAGCAAACCTCAGCCAGCGCTTATGCCCAATGTTGACAATGTCCTACGCGAGATAGGAAAATGGAAATATCTCATCAAAACTGACCTGTTGCAAGCCTTTTATCAGATTCCACTATCTCACTCTTCTATGCGCTTTTGTGGTATCGTCACTCCCTATAAGGGCGTTAGAGTCTACACTCGAAGTGCAATGGGAATGCCAGGATCGGAAACCTGTCTGGAAGAATTGATGTGTCGAGTTCTAGGCCACCTTGTTCAGGATGGACTCGTAGTTAAACTGGCAGATGACTTGTTTTGTGGAGGGAATACACCTGAAGAAGTTCTCTCAAATTGGAGGCTTGTTCTTGATGCTCTCCGCCGAAACAACTTGCGCATATCTGCTCCAAAAACAGTCATTTGTCCACTGTCTACCACAATACTTGGTTGGATGTGGAAAAATGGTACATTGACAGCAAGTAGCCACAGAATAGCTGCCCTTGCTTCGATTGAACCACCTACAACCATCCAGGGGTTACGTTCATTTGTAGGTGCCTACAAGGCTATGAGCAGAGTATTACCAGGCTATGCAGATCTTCTCCATCCTCTTGACTTGATGACTGCTGGACGACCATCGGCTGAAAAAATAAGATGGTCTGATACTTCACTAACATCCTTCAAAAAGGCTCAAGACTCTTTACAAAATCACAAATGCATCACGATACCCAGACCTAGTGATAGCCTCACTATTGTCACTGATGCATCCGTGAAATCTCATGGAATCGCATCTACATTGTATACTACAAGAGATGACAAGGTCATGCTGGCTGGATTTTATAATGCAAAACTAAAACATTATCAGGTAACATGGCTACCCTGTGAAGTTGAAGCATTAGCAATAGGAGCTTCAGTGAAACACTTTGCCCCGTACATCATGACCTCCTCTCAGAAAACTCAAATCCTCACTGATAGTCGGCCCTGTGTTCAAGCACACGAGAAACTTCAACGGGGAGAGTTCTCAAACAGTTCACGAGTGACCACATTCCTGTCGACCATCAGCCGCTACAATGTACTGATTACACACATCGCTGGAGCTACTAACATCCCCTCAGACTACAGTAGCAGGAATCCCATAGAATGCAATGATCAACGATGTCAGGTGTGCAAGTTTGTGAACGAATTTTCAGACTCTGTCATTCGAGAGTTAACGGTCAAGGACGTTATTGAAGGAGGAATACGCATGCCTTTTACAAGCAGAACTGCCTGGCATGTCACACAACATGAGTGTCCAGATTTACGTCGAACTCATTCTCACTTAACTCAAGGCACGAGACCCGGTAAAAAGGCTACAAATATCCCAGATGTTAAGCGATATCTCAATGAAGTGTGCATTGCTTCAGATGGCCTTTTGGTGGTGCGTGACACTTTGCCTTTCAACAAAGTACGAGAACGTGTGGTTGTCCCAAGAGCAGTTCTTCATGGTCTGCTGACTGCTATACACATCCGCTTCAGCCACCCAAGTGTCTACCAAACAAAACAGCTTTTTCGTAGATACTTTCATGCCTTGGACCTCGACAAAGCATTACAAGAAGTATCTTCCTCCTGTCATCATTTTGCGTCCCTCAAAACCATTCCAGCACAGTTGTTTCCGCAAAGCTCAACCACCCCACCTCCATCCATTGGGTCATCCTTCGCAGCTGATATCATGAAAAGATATGGCCAACTTATCTGTGTCTTACGAGAAACAGTATCCTCTTTCACTCTCACATGTTTTGTAGAAAATGAGCGACATATCGAACTACGTGACGCCCTTCTGTGTCTCTGTGCAGATATTCGCAATCTCGGTGAAAGTGGAGTCATCATACGAGTTGATCCAGCACCTGGGTTTCAGGCTCTGGTCAGAGATCCTGTTCTGTCAAAACATGGGATAACTCTTGATATTGGCTCCTGCAAAAACCCCAACAAGAATCCTGTTGCAGAAAAGGCAATCTCTGAACTTGGCTTAGAGTGCTTAAACCTCTCACCCGAGGGAGGTCCTTTGTCTCGATCCACTCTCGCACTTGCAACAGCTAATCTCAACAGCAGACTAAGGCAGAGTGGAATGTCCGCCCGAGAAGTATTCACTCAGCGAGACCAACTAACTGGCGCACAGCTACCAATGGATGATCGTGACATCATCATGAAACAGCATCTTACCCGCCTTAACAACCATCCGTATAGCAGTAAGTCAAAGGCTCATGGCAAAACTCTGTTTGATCGATCAGACATACAAATTGGCGATCTCGTATATATAAAGGGGGAGAAGGAGAAAACAAATGCCAGAGACAAATACATGGTTGTCAACATTACAAAAGACAAATGCCAACTTCGTAAGTTCACAAAGACTCAATTCCGATCAAAAACTTACGATGTTCCCATTGTCTGCTGTTACCCGATCAAACCGTCAACACAATCTGTGGTAACTAATGAGCCAATAAGAGGCTTAACTGAAAAGGACAATCCTCACAGCACTGATGAGGATAGTGATGAGGACAAAGACATCGTCCAACATGAGATTCAGAACAACCCAAGACAGGTTCCAGTGCAGCCGCTCAGACAATCCACAAGGACACGACACCCACCAGCATGGCAAAGTTCTGGAGAGTGGCTGATGCAATAAGACACTTCTAGTGATCACCATTGACATTAAAGAAAGAGGAGAAAGTGGTCGCACCACTATGTTCATTTTCTATTTTTTCTTCATCGTATTTGAATCGCATTTCGTTTGTATTCTTTTCGCGTAATTCGCATTTCGTTTCTACTGTAATCCCTGTTTGGTATTTTTGTCCCTCATCTGAGTAAACACGTGTGAATTGGAGAGTCGGGTTTTTGATATATTGGCGAAGATTAAAGCTCAACAAAATCAACAGTAAAAATGACATTCACACAGCATCCGATATTGGCATGACAGTTGAATTGAGGTGTGGTAGCAAACACAAGCTTTCAACGTTATTGGGGTTGATCTATGCTTATGACGTAAATCACTGGATTGTCTGGTCCGACGTGATATAGCTGGAATATTGCTGAATGCGGCCTAAATAACAAACAAACAAACGTAATTGGCGAAGGGCACACATATCTAAAAAAAATCGATCAAGTTCAATGACATGTCACATTAATAGTATGAATGGCCCACCCCCTTCTGCAAGACACGTAAACACATCGGCCCACAGAAAATGTTAGTCGTCAGGTCACGACGCCATTATTCTCGGAGGGCCAGGATCAGTTCTTGTCGTTTGGCTGGTGGATGTGGTCGCTGTCGAACAGAAAGATCCATGACATCCCAGAGGTTGTCTATGGTGGACATGTCTGGGGACCGTGCAGGCCACGGCAACACGTTGACGTTGTTGGCTGCAAGGAAGTTCTGTACGATGCGGGCTGTATGGGGTCTGGCGTTCACTGATAAAGGACTCCACGTGGCAGCTGTTGTAGAAATGGAAGGACAATCGGACGGAGAATGTTAACCATGTAACGCTGAGCTGTCAAATTTCTGTTAACGATGACCAGTGGTGTTCTCTCCTGACCACAAATCCCCCCAAGACAACTTTAGCACATTTCCAAATCGGTGTAAGAAATTATGTGTACCCCATAATAGAAGTAACCAGGATCCATTTTCTGTGTGTAGAAAATGGACCAACCCTAAATCGGTGACGAATACCTCAGTTTCATCCGATATATACCCATGCAAGAACAAATATGGGAAAGTCAGACTGTACTTCTTTTCAAATGACTTTTGTCTTTTATGATTTAAGAATGTTGTTGCTGTACTGGCACTTATCTTTTAGGATAAAGTACGAATGAACCTGAGCGACTGTTAGAAATCGGTTTCACTTACTCATGCATGTAAAAAGTCTTGTTTTATATGCTTTGATAATTGTTGTTGTTTTTTCTTAATGACACTTATGAAACAAAATATACGAAATAAATAGAAGCAACGGACGACATTTATTTATGTGCATTTATGTCGGTCAAAGTATATCTGACTTTTTTTTAAAAACAACCCCACCAATATATATAATCGATGAGGATACCAAATGTGATCAAATTATTAGAAAAAAAGCAACTGATAATATAATTGGAATTATGAGTAGCAACTGATAATATAATTTGAATTATGAGTAGCAACTGATAATATAATTTGAATTATGAGAAATTGAGTTGAATCATGACCTTATAAAGTTTTTTTAGGCCTGATGTTACGCCACGCTAGTGTCAACAAAAGCAGAATGCAGTTTGAGGTTTCGGTCTTAATATCCTACACAGGTTGAAATGACATTTTACCAAAATTCAAATTATTTCTCACATTTGCACAAACAATTTACGAATTATTCCTCCCGTTTTGCATTATATAATCGTTGGGTTCATTCTTTTTTTCAATATTGTGATTGTGATATTAAACTGTTTATTTTATTTCTCCAGGAATTGTAAAAAGTATGAAAATAAAACCCATGCCAGGTACCCCTTTGGTTCAACCGTATACGATTATCCTGATAATTCTATACCAATAGAGCTTTCTTCGCATCATTGTATTGTGTAATTCTGAGACGAGGTGAAGAGAAATAGTCACATGACATTGAACAAATATATGTCCAATATTGAATATAATTTTGGTTGTTTTGAAATATTCTTTTGGGTATTTCATTACGTACATTGATGCCAAACAGGTACGTGTCTTGTCCAATTAAGATACATGATAAACTATCTAATTGTTTACATATTCAAAACATTATTTACTTGGTTTCTGAAGCATTCATTTTATGTTGTGTCGAAAAAGCGTCAAATTCCGTTTTACACATCGAGATTTTCCATACCATGAACGAAAAGTAGGGGAGATATATATTAATCAAAATACCAGTGTCGTCTTTCTCCAACGTTATCAAAGAAATATAACCAGCCATGACGTCATATAGAATGGTGTTATTATGTCTCCCCCAGAATGGAGGGAGACATATTGTTTTTGGCACGGTTCCCGTCGGCGTCGGCGTCGGCGTTCCCACCGTTTCCGGACCATAACTCAGAAACCGTTTAATATTTTTTCGCGAAACTTTGTATACACATTAACCCAGCACTGAAGTGGTGCCTTTTGCTATTTAGAGATTTTTGACATTTTTATTTTTTCTCGTTTCCATGGAGATAACTTGAACATAGACTCTGAATGGGGGTAAGCTTGGTTTCCGGACCATAACTCGGAAACCGTTTAATATTTTTTCGCGAAACTTTGTATACACATTAACCCAGCACTGAAGTGGTGCCCATTAGTTGTTTGAAATTTCTAGGAGTTCTATTTTTGTCTCTGTTATTTAGTAATGGAGGGTGGGAATGAAGAGATGGGGTTTAACGTGAAGTAAACGAATGAATGGGGGTTAGGGGAGTGGGGGGAGACATATGTTTTTACGAGTAAAAACACTTTCTAGTTTTTTTTGTATTTCATTACATTTGATGATACGGCTAGTGCCCCATTAATAATGGTGCAACATTAGTCAAATTACACTTACACAATCAGGAGAATGTTGGAATCTAAGGACTAAGTTATAGGTTAGATAGGGCCATCCATTTCTCTATTACCTCTTTTTTATGAAGTACGATTTCATCATTTCTTATGGGTATATTTTATATGGATATTTGTGTTGGAATAGTTTGGTTCCTCGTGAACGAAACACCACGAAAATATATTATCCTTACCCACAGCTAATTCTTAACAAGTGACCTGAGTTACAATAAACTAGTGCTTAGTATAGTGGAGTTATGCCCCCTTGTCTTTGTACGTGTGTAACCTCTCTGTCGCCTATTGACGTCATAGAGAAAAATCAGTTTTCGTCATGCTATTTTTGGCATTGAATTTATGTCGTTATACATACGCATATATGTTGTTATGTCGTTCAGATATTAGGCAGTATTTTGTTCGCTCAGAGTTTCCGTAAAGCTTCTAAATAAAAAAATCGTCGCACAGTTCTTTTATCGGTGTACGATAAAAAGCGGAGATATTTACTGTTTTTCAACGCAGAATAAATTCTCGGACAACACTTGGAAGTGTCTTTTTTTTTAAACCGGTTAAATATTTGCAGTTAAATTTACCCCGTCCAATACGAAATTTAATATTCTCCACCTCTGCGTAAATATATAGCGCAATTCTCGCACAACCTTCACTTTTCCGATCTTAGGAAAATGTGCGTCAGAAAAAAACTCGGCATCCAGAGGGTTAATTAATTCCTATTCTGTTGTCAAGCAAGAGAGAGCATGGTACAGAACGTGTCCCAGAGACACTGCCCAGCACCTCACTAGAACCCTTGCTCCCTTAGGTAAAGCCACCAGATGACGCCTTCGTCTCAGACTCCATACAGGGCCGTGACGAGCTATCGATTCCCATCAAACCTTGTTTCCTCTTCTGGAATATTCGCGGTAAGCTCCATGATAACGACTTTTGTACTTTCATTAGCAGGTATGACATTATAGGATTGTATGACACATGGACACCTGAGACTGATTTTCTCAATCAATTTCAACAATATAAAACGTTTTGTATACCTGCAAACAAGAGTTTGGTCGTTATTCCAGGGGTAGTTTAATTCTAGTTAAATTAGATTGCTAAAATATATAAGTGATGTTGTTTCTGTGTTGTTTGACAAGGAAATGTTTGGTTATGATAGCCACATATTATGTGTATTTAGCTATGTTCAACCGGAGGGCTAGGCATGGTACAACAAACAAGATAGTACCTAATGGTGTGGAGCAACTATTGCACACCCTGCTTAGTGTGTTGGAGAAACACTCTGATGCCTCTACCCTTGTGTTCGGCGATCTGAATAGTAGAACAGGTAGAAATCGAGATTACCTCACAGACTATATTATCTGTTTCGTTGAAGGAGATGATAATTTGAGGGATTTTTTATCAAGATTTGATGAGCCAAGACTCTCCTGTGACTTAAAGTTAACTGTTTTGGCAAAACCCTCTTAGAAATGTGTACAATTCTTGACATTCATATACTTAATGGCAGATTCGGACGAGAGTCCGGCGATTTCGCGTTTATTGGCACTAAGGGATATAGTGTTACTGATATGTTGGACAATGCAGCACGGATGGCTTTATCGGATGTCTGAAGCAGTGGGTTTGGTTACCGATGCTATACTCTCTTCTGCCAGTTTGTTTGGGCGAGAGATCAAAATGGAAACAAGAAGCACACGTAACTACCCGTGGCATGACGATACGTGTCTTGTTGAAAAGCAGGAACGTTGTCATGCCTCAATACTTTCCGAAATACTAAGACACCTAAACACTAAGCCATGTACAACAGAGTTCGTAATGAATGTAGATCTAGTTGTAGAAAAAAAATCGGAGCTACACCAGCAACGTACCAGAGAGGAATTAATTGAATAAACTACTATAATTCGAATCGATTTGGGGACATGGTCAGACGTCTGTCTGGTCGTACCCCCAGTCATAATCCTATCGCTCCGGGTAAATGGACTGTATATTTCACTACACTGTTCTCCGGTCTCTTCGGACTCGTTCCAGTCAGATTCATGGGTTATTGGGAATAGCAATGAATAAACCAAAGACGAACAAGACATCTCAAATGATAGTATAGCTTTACAAGCTAAACGGGTTTGGGTACCTTCTTTGAGCAATGTAAATTCCCTACGTCCTTTTTCCTATGATTTCTACTTTAAAATATTCGATGCAAAAGTTCTGCCTATACTGCTCTACAGTGCTGAATTTTGAGGGTTTGAAAACGTTAAAACGTTCTTGTTGAAGACACGTCAGCATCAAACAATGGAGTGTTTGGGGAATGTGGTAAATATCCGATTCATGCCATTTATAAATATGTTAAATATTGGCTAAATATCCCACAATGTCTGAATGTCGCATACCAATCAAATGTTATAATATGATGTGTATCTATGATGAACAAGGTAAGATAGATTGGGTTTACAAAGTTAAGAAATTGTATGTGTAAACTAGTATTTGGCGATGTGTGTTTTTTTCCCAAACGTATGGAAACAAAACAATATTTCTAAAAATATTTCAACAACGTGTGAGAGACAACTTTCAACACACATGGCATAGTGAACTACTTTCCTCATAAAAAATGCATTATTATGCACAATTCAGACCTTTGGTAAATTCTGAAACCTACCTGAAACTCATGCCGTCAGTTAAGCTAAAACCTGCTCTTTCTACATTTCGATTAAGCTGAAATCTACGTAAATGTAAGTAATGCAGCTTAAACTGTGTTGAAACGGAATACCACTTTATATTTATCTGCCACGTGTTTGATAACTTAAGACAAACTTATATTCAAACCAAAATCTATCTCCATCCAAACTATCACAAATTCAACCTCCATTTATCATCGCAAGTTCCCAACACTGTAGTTAATTTAGCTAAAGACATTAGGAATGCTCATGTTGAAAGAAACTTATTATCCAATGTTTAAAAGAATGTCTAGTAGTATAGGTAATAGGGGTTCTGCCGCAACTCCACTGGAGTCGGATTTATATACCTATACCACCACTACAGATGGATTTTTTTATGCCAAAATGATGATGCGATTCAACGATAGTCATGAGTTTAAGTTAAATTGACTCTAGCTCACCACCACCTGGAGTCAATCAATGCTTCTATGATATAAATTTTTATAGGTAATGGGGGTCTGGACCACTTCCACTGGAGCAAGATTTATATTCCAATACCACCACTACAGAGGGAATTTTTTATGCAAAAATGATGATGCAATTCAACGATAGTCATAAGTCGTATTAAAAGAAACATCAATATTAATTAATAATGAATAAACTTTAATATAGCCCACGAGGATATTGGAAAGGTATAGGAGAGCCTATTCTTTATTGACTTAAAGATGGACCGGGCAGGGCATTTGTACGAGAAGAGTTGCTCATAGTTCCTAACGATACGGTATTACAGCCCTAAATAACCATAAGCATAGGTAGTTACACCATCCTTATCAATCCATCTCTTTGTATCTAAGGGGGATAATGATGTCTTGTTCATTCTTAATCCATATATCCTGTGATTGTAACTTCTTAAAGAGTTCATCTCGTGTTTGAATGTTCTACCGTTGAATAATGCTTCTTTATACTGTTCGTGTTTGATATGCTTTTTTACCACATACTTCTTAACACCCTTAGCTTTTCTTATCTCTCCATTATCAGACTTCTTTATAGAATACATCTTAGGTCTTAATCCGACATACTCCGCTATAGGAGTCCCAGCACATTCATCCTTCATCTTACCTAACACTTTTTTATTTACTACGCTGTGCAGTGGATTATCTTTTGGGTAATCGCTTGTGTCGTACATATCTATTTTTTCTGCCATATCTTTATACACATCCTCGGTTTGTATTTCCATCAACAAAGAATCTGTGTCGGTATATAACACCTCGCATCTATCGCTGTATTGCTTCTTAAGTTCGTTGTAATAAAAGTCATACATTAAGTATTTTGACAAGTCAAGAATACTCATACCGACGTACACCGGTCTGTTGAATTTTATGTTACTCTTTTGCACATACAACTCGGCTAAGTCGTTATTATCGAATATCTTGCTTCTGTTAAAAGCCGGACTGGCGATAAGTTTCCTGAGTCTTTCTTCCTCATTAGATCTGACTAATTTAACATCAACACGCTTCCTTAGATTCTCCATAGTTTTACCAAATACTGAGTTATTCATGAGCTTATATAGATTCTTTTCGAAATTGCTGGTGGCTATCTTTCTTAAATCTGTGTTCAGCTTTATATAGGGCTCCATCCAAGGGCTTTGATCAAACTTTAGAACCCTGTGTATTTTCTTTAGTTTCATACCTAACGATAGATATAAATGGAGATTTCTGTAGTGAACTATATATTTTGTCTTATCCATCAAATTTGATACGAGTTTTTCTACTACAGCTAACTAGTTTTACCCATCAAGGAGTGTTGATATTCCGACATCCAATCTTTATTCACAATTAATCTTTCCGGAGCTAGCAGATAACTGTTATGGTCTTTATGTAACGAATTTGGATATTCCAAGTCAACTTCTAGAATGCACCCTTTATCGGAATCTGAGGGGATATCATCCACTTTGATATCATCGACCCACTCAAAACCACTCGTGGGTAAAGGTTGACTCATAGCCCATCCGTACAAATTATTGGCGTCGAGATATAATATGTGCGTGTCGGGTTTACTCGGATCATATCCTTCCACTAATTTATTATTAGCCTTAGAATACCTTTTCGCTACCATCGATATACTACCTCTTAATCGTTTCTCAATAAACAAGTGCATATCGTAATCGGTGAGTAATTTTAGTTCTACACTGGTCTTCTTCAACAATGCATCCCACGATAGTCCGGGACTGGAATAGTACCATGCTGGGTCCAAGCCGTATTGTTTTAAACATGTCTTTCTAAATATCTCGAATATATCGGTGAGTAACAGTACATCGGTTTTTAAGTACAGATCGTGATAATCACCTAAATTCTTACAACCTAATTTATCCCACACCGTCAGAGCGTGTTCATAATAGGAATCGGTTATTTTAGATTCTGTTAAGTTACTATAGAATGATTCAAGGGGTGGTAATTTAGTTTCGTCGAATCTAGACCAATCATCCATATATTCGTAAGGATATACACCTTTTCTCAGCAAAGTCACCGGGATTGTTAGCATTAGCTAAATTGTCCAGGGAAGATAACAGAAACTGTATGGAGTCTATGAATCTAAGCCCATTACTTTGCTTTATTCTGGCTTTCCCATCCTTGTCCGTATAATATATAGTTTTAGTCAACGAGAATGATATGTATTTTTCCATATTATTAGGAATGCACGTTAAGCCACCGTCGGTCTTTGAGATAGCTTGCATAATGAGATGAGAATCGTATCCTCTAAGGTTATGAAACACAACGGGAGTGGGTATTGTTTGAGAATTCATTTTTAGTTTCAAGTTACACTCATTATGCGCGGCTCCCCGATAATTACCCGTGACGTGGCAATGATCTCTTACGGAATCCCCATTCAGGGGTTTATTACAAACATGACAACTAGTTGACCTCTTATAGGCCCTCCAATCATCCCTCATCATACACATGGGTTTCTTACGCGATAAATTTGTCCTGATTGTTTTCTCTTCATTTTGTAGATATTCTAGGAACTTTCCCGCTGCATCGGGACCTCTGTAAATCACGGGCGGGTTTGTTTTCCCATCATACCTTACAACTATATATCCAAACCCACAAGGAATATGTTCTTGAGTTTTGTACGTAAAACTACTATCTTGATTATTGTGTTCAGTATTTTCTATAGGTTTGATAAGCACTTCGAAGTCGGCGTAAATTACGTACGGTACTTGCATTTGATTACAATAATGGTCAAATTTTAATATATTTTTCCCCTCTTTAGGCATATCGATCCTGATAGCATTCTGTCCAATACATCTGCAGTCTTCTTTATGCGCTTCTAATAGATCTTGTCTGCTGTACCCATGCAGGCATCTTTCACAGAAATATTTCTTTCCCTTATATTTAGTTTGATCGTATAATACCCTGTTTAAACTCTTTATCCATGTATAATGATATTTTCCATCTTTTACGATCAGAAATGAATTGATTCTGGGAATATGTTCTGAAGCGGAACTTATCCTGTGTACAACAATTCCTTTAGTAGAATGTCCGAAAACATTTATAGCTAAATTATTTTGCTTTTCCACCTTATCAATTTGTGATATTGGTGTAGGTTCGTCTATACCATTGAAGTTAAGCCCATCGTTTTGGGGATAGCTAGAAGGTCTATTTGCAATTTTAGAATCTACGGGGAACAATGCAGATCTTATCATCATTCTTAAACAGTCATCGGATTTATTTTTTACATTAATTATGGCTTTTTTCTTCTTATAATACAGGGGTAAATCTATATAAGATCCAACTTTGAAGGGCACATAATTTGCTATATCTAAATATAAACTATCGATTTTATCCACCCCCCAACCCGAACCTCTATTAGTCCAGCGTTCTAAAGTTTCCTGTATATGCTCTGAAATGATGTATCTATTGATGTGTTGATAGTATCGGATTCGGTTATAACTTCTTGATTGCTTCAGAAATATGGTTCCGTATATTCAGTGCTATCGTCTGTGTTACTTTTACTCAATGACATTTTAATCGTCATTTTAATCGTTCTCGTTAATTTTGCTCAATATAATGGGCTTAACATAATTAACATCCATGTTGGAATTAATATCCATCTTCCAACCTCTTAGATATTTACCAACGCCGGCGGATGTGGGTACAAATTTTAATTCAACATCATCTTGTTGTTTATTATCAACATCGTCATGTTGTTTATTATCATTATCTAGTAAAGCGATCAATTCAGCTTTTTCTCATTCGAGAATAACCTCTCAGCCCACTGTTTTTTGCTTGAGCTTTGAGTTCTCTAACAGTCTGGGGTTTGTTGTACCGGGTATTCCAAACCGAGTACATCGATCAATTCAGCTTTTCTCATTCGAGAATATCCATGTAGACCACGTTGTTTTGCAATAGCCTTCAACTCTCTGACAAAAACCATTGTGACCATGGTATATACAAAATGATCATTTGTCTAAATGGTTCTTTTTCATATATAAATACGTATTCTCCTATGCCTATTCCTCTCATTGATGTAATCTCTCTTCCTAGCGTAAATAATCTGCTTCCTGACCCTATCAGCACCGTGACTCTTACATAAACTGTAACTACATTTGACTCCAATCCCACATACAGAACAAACGTAATTTTTAAAACCCTTTCTGATGTTATAAGCGTGGGTACCACAGTAAATACCCACAGATGGCTTCTGACATTGAATCGATTTCCCCATGAGTGTATATTTGCACAGATTCATGGTTATACACATATCGTATCATTTGTCTAAAAGGTATATCACATCTCCACTGGTGATTTATTGATTAGCAGTCAGAGTGACTTGCTCGCCCGCCCTAACTAGGTCATGGTTTATGCGTAGTTATTGTGTAACCTAAAATCATCACACCAGTCAACCCAAATATTATGAATATGACCTCGCTGTTTTTCTGAGCCTCTGATGGTGTATAAAACTGACTCATTGTTGGTTTTGGCATTGGGTCAAGTTTTTTCCCATAAACAAAGAAGTATTCGTGCATGGCAGATTCGACATCCTTAAACGTTTGAATTGAATGTCCCTGTCTACACAGTTCTTCATGAATAAAATCTAATCTCTCTATTCTCCGTCTGGTCAATTGTGACTGGGCTGCTTTGAGTTGTTCTAATGCTTTATTATGTCGTTTACGCTCCTCTTCAACTTCTTTAGCGTTTGATTCCCTCATACTAGAAAATAAAAAATTACTCCCCGAAAAAAGCTAGAGCATTAACAATAGCTCCACCGACCATCTTCGCAATTGTTGCCATGTTTATATGAATATAAAATATTCAAATGTTCAATAATTTAAAATATTCAAATGTTTAATTACTTCATTATATCTTCCGGGATAAGCCCTTGTTTGATGAGCATATCTTTTGTTGCCATTGCTAATCCAATATCGAGAATCGTCATACCGATATCATAACCATTAAAATCTAGCTTTGGTGGTGTGGCTTTAGTAATCATTTTAGCTATACGGGCATAGCCAATGGCCAAGCCGCTGACCACCGCTGAATGATAGGTTGCGTTTACCAACATTTTACCGTCTGTAACTGGAGTAGTCATGCTTCTTATAGCATTATATGGGGGCTAACCTCTAATTGAACTTGTTGTGACATCGGGGGTGATGTTTTCTCTTCTCCGGTCTTATAAAACAACCATACCGCCACTATAGCAACAACTCCTACTAGTGCCCAAGTTTTAATCGGATCAATATTTGAATTATTCATTAGTTTCGCTTTCCACGCCAGTCCAGCCTTTCTACCAGCCGCGATTTTTTTTGGGTTCTTCCTCGTCACTCTGGCTTCCTCATTCACACGTTGTGATTGTGGTTCCACAATCTGTTGTGCAAACGGGGTTATTATTTCCTCGTTCACAATCTGTGGTGATTGTGTTTCCGCAATCTGTTGGGGTGTCACTTGTTGAGTCTCCATTATTATTAAGTGGGCACGTATGTTTAAATTGACAATACCTAGCCATTATTAAAGCTGTGGTGAGTGGAGCTAAGAACGTTCCGTATCTATGATAAAACTCACAGCTCACTGAGCTTATAGTGTGTTCGATGAATGGGTCTTTCTCGAAAGATTCGCATAAATACATGCAATGTTTTGCCGGGATAGGAAGAAACGTACTAACTAGGACTGTGTATAGTTCTAATATAGCCGACCCTATTGTTTTAGTCATGGTAGCTCCCAGTCTATACTTGTAACGCGCATACAGTTTTTTAATTTCTTCGTCGGTCATGTTATCAATTTTATCGATGGTATAATTCTCCCCCAAATATTGGGAACATTTTCCACCGGCTACCAAAGCCGCAAGTCTTTCTCTATGTTTATCTAAAGATATATCTGTATGTTCTTCTGCATGTTGATCAGGTTCTTTGAGCATTTGTTGGATGAGTTCATCGCATTCCATAATGTAATACCTAAGGAGATATTTAAGTCTAACATAATAAAATATGACATATCAAATACAGTCCGTAATAATAAACTGTTACGAAAGAATGAGGATTTCAAGCCACATTATGTCATAATAACCGCTAATGTTCAATTTATCGTATTTTTGCTATATTTGCTATAATTTTGCCATATTTTTGCTATAATTTGCTATAATTTTGCCATATTTTTGCTATAATTTTGCCATATTTTTGCTATAATTTTGCTACATTTGCTAAGCAATTGCATAAGCAGCTGGTTGATCGGTTTTTAATACGAGTTTACAGTGCTTCGTTGCTGCTAACAGTTTTCTGGCTTTATCTCGTTCGAGCTTGGTATAAATAACATCATTTTGGCGTAGACATTCCTCGAATGAATCTCGGTCTTTGCAATGAAACAGGGCTACCCATTTGGTCTTCTCTCTGAGATCTTTCAGGACAGAGTTGTATTTTTGAGTAAGTACCCAAATGCTATGCTGAGTATGCGGGAGAATGCTAAATATGAAAGCATATCTTTCTTTTTGGTGATTTCTTTACTCGCGCTGCAGTCGTCTATTATGAAAAGAGTTGATTCTCCTTTTCGTGACATACTCGTAAACAGTCTTGTAAACGATCACCCGGATTGACTCTGTGTACCCCGTCGTCATTCATTACCCAATCTCTCGATAGGTATGTTTTATTATAGTCGGGCACAGAATAATAATGGTGTGTTTTATTATAGTCGGGCACAGAATAATAATATGATCGAAAACGTCCCGATAATGACTTTCTAAAATATCTAGAATAAAAGCTGTTTTTCCACAACCCCTTTGCCCGCATATGATAGTGCAGTGCGGTTCTTTAGGTAAAACATTAATAATAAATTGCTTGCACAAATCTTCCATTCTGTATATTAAGTTGCGCATCCATAATCACGTACAAATATATGTTTAATTTACCAGCTGATTCCTGGAGCTTCGTTATCTGTATAGTGACACCCTCGCCGGCATTTTCTATTCTCCTACCACTGCCGTGTAGTTGGTCATTGTCTGTTGTTCGCATGTCGAGCCATAGTGCGTACTTCGTGGTGAGGTATTCACCCATCGATATACCCCCGAGAGACAGATCTTTCATGACCGCGTTAACTTCTTGGCTTCGTTTTATAGAAGGGAGTTTTTTGTAATCTCATCCCATTGTTGATACGCTAGCATTCCTTGACTATATAGTTGATTAGGAACACCCTCGAAAGTCAATTCTACTTTTGTAATCTTGGGATTGTAGAACTTCTCGGTATTTCTTTAAATGCATCGGAGGGGTCCTCGAACAACATTAAAATATCCCTCATCGACCTCGTGGGGATGTTTAGATTGATATTCCACGTCGTATCTTTTTTTGTTCCTTGTGATCTTTCGATGTCGAAGCATGCGATCGTACAAAATGGGTAAACTTCCGGTATATTGGTTACGATTTTTTTTTTTTTAAAATAATTTTTATTCCACTTTCAGTGGTTACATACACAGTGATATATACATATATAGCATTATTAACATTTTGACACCGCATATTTGGAGGATAGGCCTTGATCATGAAGGATCAAGCAAGATGTTCTGGCATGAAAGTAGTTAATACCATATTTATGAGCAATCGTAGAAAGATAAGCTAATAATAAAAAAATAAACAGTACTGAAATATAGTTTTGTAATCATTATCTTGGAGAAACATTGCAGTTTTTCTTTGGCAATAGAGTCAAAGTGATTGGAAACAATCAATAATAACACACAGTCAGCAATCTATGCAAGATTCAAGGCATCATGTAAACCACAATACAATATCCACTTTCTGTTATAAGTGCTAAGCTTATTATTAGTTTTTGCTGACAGATATTCCAAATAGATAGCATCTTTTAATACTTGTTTAAAAACATCCATTGAGGGTTTCCTTTTCTTTAAACTAGAAATAAAAATGTGTCTCTTAGCTAACATAATAATATGATTATTTGCAGGTTTTGCACTTATTTCACCAAAACATACATTAAATCTTGTAAAAAGTACATGATTATTTCAACAGAATTAAAAGAAGACTCCAAGTTTTGCCAGAATTCGAACACATATTCACAGTCATAAAATACATGCATCAAGTTTTCTTTCTCTATCTTGCAAAATTCACATAAATCATCATCGACAAGTTTCATTTTATAAAGTTCTTTTTTGGTATATATCATTCTATGCAGAAATCTAAATTGAAAATCTATCGATTTTACGTCTCTAATGTCTTTTCTAAAAGAGACAAAAAAATTAGCCCATTCTAAGCATTCACCAAATTCAATTTCCCATTTCTTACATATTTTAGGTTGTGAGTCAGAAAAAATAAGTTTATCATAAAAGAGTCTTGAACCTTTTTTACAACTCAGTAAGTCCTGATAACATGGAAGAATATACATGTAAAAGTATAAATCTACATCAAATTGTTTTTTAATTGCTGTTTTCCATGCTTGGGGAATAATTGAAATAAGTTAACCATAATGCAAAAAATTCTGGCTAATTCAGGATCTGTTATCATATCATAGTCCAACGAGATATTGTCAATGGAATAGCTAGCATCTTCAGCAGCTTTGATTACTCTACCTAGTCATTAAAAGTGAGTTCTTGTTCTAACCTATCGCCTAGGGATGCTTGATAAAAGGGCATGTGGGAAACTAGTAATTCAAAGTCTAGCGGAATATAGAATCGGTTACCTAATGCGTTGGCAACAGTGAGATCTTTAACGATGGTATTATCACCATTTTCAGCACCTACGCGCAGTTTCAATGTGTTTTCCGATTACAAATACATTGGAACTGTAAGTTTTCCCGCTCTTTATCCGTTCTCCAGAGATCCATGTAACAATAGTATACATCGCTATCGTCGATACTCAAAACCTCATTACCGCTAATTTTAATCGCGATTTTCTTAACGATAGCACGACCTATGTTCTGAACAGGCTCCCTGTTAACGTCGATAGAAGTCAAATTAATCGTAAATGCTAGTCGGACAGTTCCCGGAACTAATACATCGTGTGCGCCGAGATTAGGAAAGCGAACCAGAAGCGTTTGATTCTGATCAATGGTACTCAGGTTATTAGTTATAGTTACAGACTGACGAATTCCTTTGACCCCTAATGGATCTCGAAGCCTAGTTGTGGGTTTAACTTGCGTCCGTATTGCGAAGACATTGTTATATTGAAATTATGTAACCTTATGTTTAATATAAAAATGGATGATTTTAATCTAGATGATTTTGATAACCCTAGTACAATCGAAGAGGGTACTGATGAAACCAGCTTTGGTGGCATGAATCTTAACAATGAACTTTTACAATCAACCGTTAATGATTATTACGATACCTTTAAAGATGTTAGTCCTACTGTTCGTGACTATTCAAAGTATACGATAGATAGTAAAGGAATATTGCGACTGAGTGGCTCTCCGGCTATTGATCTTATGAATTCTCCTACTCGTAAGCCACTAGCTTTGTCTACGATAGCCAGTAAACACGGCTTCAACATTGTTCGTAATGAATTAGGTTTTGTAGACTACTCATTAGGAGCAAAACTTTCCGAAAAGACTACTGTGCGTGATGAAATAGGTACCATAGATAATTTGGAAGAAAGCTCGAAGATGGCCTCGGACGGACTCGGAGAAATCTTGGATACCTACAACGATAATTCCACATTACAGGTACTATCCTTGGAGTTCAGTATTAGGGAATTACGAGGCCTTGACAAGGCAATGCGAACAATGCGGGGAGAACTCATCAATAATATAGCCAAACTATCCGAACTCGACAAGCATATAGCTTATGAGAAGACAAAACTTGAACAGGCGGGCGATGAATTCAGTAGACGCCGCGTTGCAGAAAGATTGCGTTACTTAGAAGATGAAAGATCGGCCTGTCTCGAGGCTGCTTCGAGTAATAGAAAGGCACTTCGTTCACAAACCAGTGGAATTCGAGAAACTATCGATCAAGTCCTCAACGATGATACTACACTGGCCGATAAAACCAAAACATTGTTCAGAGAACAGGGGATAACCATTGCCAGTATTTTAACCCATTGGGATTTATTATATCGACTTTGACTCTCACGTTAACCGGTGGTGGTACAGGAGGTGACACCCCCCCGAGGTCAGATGGTATAAAAGAGTGGATAAAAAAGCATTTAAAAGCATTAGGTTCAGCACTGGGAAAGCTCGCTGGGAAAACCGCGTCTGCACTTCCTGGTATAATAGGGAGTATTGTTTCCTGGCTCTTGAATTTATTAGCTAAGACCACCACTTGGCTTAGTCAAAACTTGTGGGCAATGATCGTAGCAATTGCAGGGGTGTTGTACGTATCCGCTAAAGACTATTTATCCAAATCATTTCGCTAAGAACTATTTAACCAAATCATGAGTAAACCAGCCGCGACTCCACCTACTATAAGCGCTGTTTTTTCATCGATATGTTGTTGATTTTTAGCTACAATATGCGGTGGCACTTGTGGTTGTGCGTTAGTAGATGTATTAGTAGATATTTGTGGCTTGACTATTCCCGTTTCGCCTGTGTTTGTTTGCGTTATTAATTTGGTGTTAATATCTGAATTTATACCTGGTTTTTGTTGATCGGTAGCAATAACAATTTTATTATTATAGCCTATCACTTGACCGATCTTAAGTTCCATATTACTCGGAGACATGTATAGTCCCGGCGCATAAACGTAGTCTACTTTGGATTGAGCGTACTGTAATACATCTTGATAACGCTTTATAGAAGATGGTATGTCAATTGGTGAATTAATAGCATCCTCCACATTTGCAACAAACTGTTTTTGCGCATCCAACGCTGTTCCAGAACCGATTATTCCCGTTCGTGTTTGCGATTGTGCACCGAGAATTGCCCATACATAATTTCTTATTGATTCATTCACCTCCCGGGTTAGTAAAATTATTTTCTGTTTTATCATTAAGAAATTCATTCCAAGCGTTTGCAGTATCGTTCAGTTGTACAAATTTTGTAACAATATAAATTAAACCACTCTTAAAACTCATAATATCCCCTCTCCAATCGTTACTCGAAAGTTCCCAGTCTTTATACCAATGATGGGTTTTTAGAAAATAATCATACATTCTTATGTAAAGTTTGCTGGTATGCAACAACTTAAACGCATTAAATGGACCTTTGTTAACTTCTTTAAATAAATCATCGCTTTCTTCTTTGATGGTTATTTCCCTGTGTAAGGAACGTCTAAACCATGGTTAATTCCTTTAATAGGCCAATCTTTACTCGTAGAAACATTAAAATCATTACAAATACGTTCATACGCGAACCTATCATACGGATTATTTGTGGAATTCCATGCTCGATCCAGCGGTAATGAAGCACTAATTTCTTTAAGTATACGTCTTATCTGATAGTACATGTGAAATGATAAAACAGACTTATTTAGTTCAAATCCTGGGGCATAAAGAGATACACCACATCCTGTTGTGGCACACCATATGGCAAAATTGCATTGGATTGTGAAACCAATCGTGCACCATTTTATCACTAGTTGCCGTGAACCTGTACTTTTCAAAGATATCAGGGAATTTAATGAAAAACTTAGCACCAGAGGCACTTACTAAAATCGACTGATTAGTAATGTAAGTTGATTTCATATTTAAGTTATGATATAGTATCATTGTATATTTAATATGTATGTTACACTCCCGGGAATAACAAATGGTCAGTCTATTCAACTGCTTCATACTATCGATAACTCGGCTGGTCAACTTGAAGTCGCCCTATGGAACGTATTACCCGCGGTGGATCAATATAAATGCTGCTAGAAGAAATAATCAGATAATGATAAATAGAAAAGGACACATTATACCTGATGGGTATTACAGCATATGCCCACTCGATGATTAATTTTTTAAGCCTTTGGGAGTTAGTCTCACACAAAATGAGTCAAATGGGATGCTGATTTTAAAAGCTGGAGAAAAGGATGTAAAGCTTTTCATGAACTTGGCAGTTACACTTGGATTTGCACTCGTAGATATAACAGTAATCAAGACATCAGCACAGGGAGTTAAATTACCCGATTTAGTTCCCTATAAAGAGTTGTGCATCCATCTTGATCAGATAAGCAGGACGGATAATATTCAACTTGAAAGTCCTTCAACTCTACTCAGATCTATTCCAGTCAAAGAAGAAAAATATAATAGTGGTAGAACGGACTCTTTCTCATTATTACAATATAAAAAATTAAAGCGTTGTATTATTTCAGACCTCAAAATTTCTGTATTAGATGTAAAACACCAACCTCTACATATCGGATACTTAAGTGTAACACTCCATATTATAAATAATGGTTGATTCCATATTTGAGTTATAATATAGTATCTTTGTATATTTAATATGTTTGTCACACTCCCCGGAATAACAAATGGTCAGTCTGTTCAACTGCTTCATACTATGGATAACTCGGATGGACAACTTGAAGTCGCCCTATGTGATGTAACGTAGAGGTGGACCAATATATGTTTTGCGAGAAGAAATACTCAGTTATGGATAAGTGGAGACGGGCACCCTATACCTGATGGGTATTACAGCGTATGCTCACTCAATGATGATTTTTTTAAGCCTTTGGGAGTTAGTCTCACACAAAATGAGTCGAATGGGATGCTGATTTTAAGCGCTGGAGAAAATCAAGTAGTTCTTGTCGAGTGCTTAGCAGATACACTTGGATTTGTAATAGGAGACGAAAAAGTAGCAATAATAATACCACCCAACAAAACAGTGCATGGAGATAAATTGTCCGATTTAGTTCCCTATAAAGAGTTGTGCATCCATCTTGATCAGATAAGCAGGACGGATAATATTCAACTTGAAAGTCCTTCAACTCTGCTCAGAGCTATTCCAGTGAAAGATGAAAAATATAATAGCGGTAGAACGGACTCTTTCTCATCATTACATTATAAAAAATTAAAGCGTGGTATTATTTCAGACCTCAAAATTTCTGTATTAGATGTAAAACACCAACCTGTACATATAGGATACTTAAGTGTAACACTCCATATTATAAATAACCGTTGATTCATCAGGCCCTGGAACGCTCAGACAATGTAATACAATTGCGCTTTCCGATCTCGGAGACACAGAAGGATTCGGTACACCCCGTACCGATGGCAAGTTATACCTTTACACTTACAAGATAATGTATACAAGTGGAAAGAAGTTACATTCACAGGTAATCTAGGAGATTTAAGCAATGTCGACGTTAGTAGACTCCATAAAAACACTTCGTACAATCTTATTCTCAACGATGATAATAAATGGACTATGGTTGAAGCAAACATCGAGTGGCTACTGAATATCGTCATTACCCCACCGTATGTGATGACGGGTAAGGCACATAATATAACTAAGATAATAAATAGTGGGATCATACTCGCGGCTTATATCCCATCAAAACGAAAAAGTGTGTTAGTCACCCCCCTGCCAGAAAACCCAGGTCATATGTTATATAGTCGTCCGGCAGTAAAAAATGTTAGTTTAAATTTGGTTACTGAATTCAATGATATTAAACAGAACTTGAGTGCAATACCTAATATTTCTACGCTTAATATTGAAGTCTTGTTCGGAGATGCATCGGTAGATGCCTTCGAAATATTACCAGGTCTATCGATTAAATGGCTCAAGAAACACAAGGGTCAACGTTGCAGTATTATTCATATTGGAGCATCACCCGTTGCAACCCTTGAGGGGGTCCAAATTATTAAAAGTGGTAGTATTTCTCTTACTAAGATATTCATGCCGTATAATTTTCATTTGATAAGGTTGATGTATACTCTCAAAACATTTAAGCAAGACCAATTAAAGACTATTGTATGATCGTAATATACACTATGAGTTTATATCCGGCACTAGACGAGGCATCTGAAAAGATGGATACTGTTGATGGATTTAGATTACATCAATAAGCGACATAAAACATCGAATAGAAAAGGAGAGGGAGTTTAGACTTGGATTGTATAAAAAGTATCGCAGAGCCGTGAATGCTCTCGACGGAGTTGACACCGCGCTTGTAACAGCTGGCATGGGACTCGGTGTAGCCGGTGTTGGTTTATTATCAACTATAATCGCTGCGCCTATGGTACTTGGCATGGAAATAGCGGCTGGAGTCTCAGGACTGGCAGGAATAGCGATAAAATTCATTTCTGGTAGGTTGCAAAAGAAAGCATTAAAACAAAATAATATTCGGATACTCACCGAAGCAAAGTTGAACAGCATTGAGGATCATATTTCAACAGCAATCATTATGGCTGATTGTAAGATATCCGAGGAGGAGTTTCGTTTAGTTTTGTCAGAACTCGCCAAATACAACGCAATGAAGCAGGAGATTCGATCTAATTCTCATAAGACCAGTGGTATTAGCGAAGACGAGAAAAAAATGTTCATAGAACAGGGGAGACAACAAGCGCGTCAATTATTCCGTGCCAAAACCAAAGAACTGGTTGGAGATTAAAAATAGATTGCTTACTATCATTAGATCACATTTAGAAGAATGCTTACAAAAATATATAATAATGGAATTTATGCTCAAGGACAAAATTATCAAATGTAGAGAATTACCACAAGGTATATATTATATCAGTGATGTCAAACCAACCAAATACGGTCACCAATTGTTTCTTACCAATTACCAAGAAGAATATACAGTCTGGTCTCCTAGTAAAATGAACGAAGAACTTAGTAAAAATGTTGAATATCACTTCGTTAGAAATAATGGTATACGTATGAATAAATATAATAGAGAATATTTTCATTACAATTTAGCTTAGTCTCATCATCGTTTTTGTACTAATGGTAGCATTGATTGACTCAAGGTAGTGGTGAGCTAGAGTCAATTTAACTTAATCTTATGACTATCGTTGAATCGCATCAGCGTTTTGGCATAAAAAATTCCATCTGTAGTGGTGGTATAGGTATATAAATCTGGCTCCAGTGGAGTTGCGGCAGAACCCCTATTACCTATGCTACTCGTCTACACTCACCAAATAAACCATCAACCTTTCCTCTGCTGACCAACCTCGCTCTTGACTCATCTCAACAATTATCCACCCAAACCTGTCAAGTCATTTCCACTACACTCTACGACCATTAAACCTGCGCTTTTCCGCATCATCAGCCGCCCCCTCAAACTGCAAACAAACAGAGACACACACTTCACCAGTCCAAACCTCACTCAATACCGTATTAAGAGCCGACATCAGAAACACCACCAAACCCCAAGAACCTACCTGAATGTGCAGTTCATGAAATTGAAGGTAACTGTGGAAAATCCTATGTAGGTGAAACATTCCGTCCCATCAACATCAGCATCAATGAGCACAAAACTTCAACCGTCAAATCAGACAATACCATCGCCTCTAGAAGCCATCAATCAACAGATTTCAACTATTTCATCCCACCCGCCTACTTTGAACTCATTAAGCAATAGCTCCATCTCCTTTATCCATAATTACAACCATGCCTACTTAAACCTGTGTAATTGGCTTCCTCATCATGTGAAGATACCAGACTCAAAAGGTACTGAAGTCAGACAGAAAAACATAAGTCCTTTCCGTCCATACTCTCAGAAAATAAGATGTGAAATATTTCATGCCTAAATGAAAAAAAAAGGCTTGAAAATTATTATGCCAAATTTGGCTTCTTCTTTCTTTGTTATTAAATAAAATAAAATCTTCTAATGTAAAAGGGGCCAAAGTGGGACTATGGTATTTTTGACTCTCGCATGTTGAAGCACATAAATATGTTTGATAAGTACTAAATAGTTTTACGGGTTCGTAAAAAAACTGCATGCGTACCAACAACAGGCTGGCTTTATTATAATGTGTGTAAGTGCCATAATCCTATGCATAAAACACTCTCAGTAAATCTATCTTATACATTATGATAACTTTTATGTTGATGAATACAATGGATAAAGTTATTTTCGCCAATAACCAATGTCAAACAAATCAGGGTTATACAGCAAGAATCTTTCGGGATTACTCTGTCTATACTTTTGACTTTGGTCCTTATGGAATTAGACATTGGCCCTTTGTCAAAATTTTAATTAACAATAACATTGAAAATGTGCGTTGAAACATCACCATAAATATATAGGATATTGGGCCATGCTAAAGCTTTCAAAACATAACAAAAAAGGTTTCTGGTGTCTTATTGTGTTCTCTGTCCATTAATGTTGTTACAATATTATCCGTCTGGTGTTACTGTTAACCCTAATCTTTTTGAAGTATGTAAATTGTTGTTAGTGTTAACCCTACACTTACCATATATAATTCTGTACCATGCTCAGTCTCACGTGACAACGGTATGAGGATTTACACCGAAACGTTATAATAGTAAATTAAAGAAGTTGTTATCCATAAATTGTGTCTTCTTTGTGACCACTGACATTAGGTTGCTTGCTAAAATACAAAGTTTGCGTTAGGTTGGGGGCAGATGAATTCTGGAGTGTGGCAGCAGTAAGACCTGACTAGCAAGTCATCATCTGCAACTACCACTCACTGCACTACAGGTTCTAAGTGTACGATTATTGTGTTTTCTGAGTTCATTGCGGATTTTGGTAAAGGTGCAAGTGACGATGTTGTCGAGTACATTTCAACGTGTGATGCGTGTCAGGATATACGTACCTTTGCAGCATCCAGTCAAACTAAATGACACAGCCTCCTCCCATAGCAGCATGGGTCTGTCGTCGGGCCTCTCACTGTCACAACATGGGTAATTGGAAAGTGCAACATCAGATGCAGTTCTGCAATGCCGGTGTTTGTACCGACTGTACACCGTGTGGATAATAAGTCAAGGTTAACGATGGACGGTGGAACCCCGTTTATCCAGACGGATTTGTAACAGTCGTGCAGATTACTGAATTTTGACCAGTCGGGTACGAAACCAACCATGTTGGAAAATACAACATACACTAGTATACATATGAATTTATATGACCTTTCTGCTATCCTTTCTAGTGAACAAAACGGGTTATATGGTGTTTCTGTGGTCTGTTGTTGAGTCTAACATGGAACTTTTTAAAACCACCTGTGACCCCAAAACCAGTGGTCCAACTTTGTCCAGATTTATTATATACTATGTTGAACACTCACAACTCCCAAGACTTAGGGGAAACAATTACAACATGGTTCCTGACAACGACATTATTTTAACCTATTGCTCCTCAATCGCTCATCCGTCAAAATTAGCAGATTGTAGTATCGTCACGTGCCAGTCACGTTTTTCTTTGACTAAGGTCATAGGTCAGGTACTATGGCAGAAAATTTGGATTAAAGATAATCAGTGTATTATTCACATAACGTCGTTGGCAATGTTCTCTTCTGAACCTCCCTGTTGAAAGGCATCTAAATTTCCCCTATATGGTTTCCATACCTGCTACATCAAACAATGGTCCGACGTAAATTCACCTATGATATGCATACAAACATTGAAAGTTTGCAGTATGTATAAACATTGTACTGTGCACATTTTCTTTTGTCAGAAGTAACGCCACTTGGCGAGTATATTCGTTTTTCAGTTTTTCTTTATCTGACTCTTGATTAAATACAGTTGTCAACATACTGAAAGAAGTTGTTGTTTTGGTTTGTTGTTGTTGTTTTTTTTGTTTTTTTGTTGTTTTTTTTTGGGGGGGGGGGGGGGGGGGGGGGGGCTCAAATGGAGTTTTATCGTCACTTGTCATTCAAGAGCTTGTGGTCTGATTGTGTCCAAATGTTTGTTGTGTATGTCCGCTGTGAATACCAAGTGTATAGAAAACTTCCAGACTTTCATTTTTCCGACATAAATTTTCTTGCAGATAACTTAGATTCAGTATCTGCAAGAAAATTCAAGAACTACTATATAAGTATAAAGGTATATAAGTGAAAAGATTTCTTCTTGTGTGTCCCCGATCCCCCGTTAGCGGAGGCAGTGGAGACTGTTTTGTAATGCATTTTATTGACACTGTTTATTGCCCTGCCAATAACGGAGGGCCAGGTTTAAAATAAAGCAATAACCTTTGTAGTTTATTTTTGAAAGCCGATTACAATAAATGTATGAGTTTTGTTGCGAAAGGGGAAGTGACAAGTAAAGCCATAAACTGGAGTACCATTAACTTTGGAACTTAGCTGGAGCCACGGAATTTTTAATCTTGATGACTGTTGCTTGAGGGACGAGTTCTTTGTGATGAGTTCCTTTTTACTGCAAACTACAAGCATACGTTTACAAATAAAGCTTCAAACAAACAGTTACATATGTATTTGTTTGACTTTACACCAGATCCTTCGTCCCAGTGAACGGTGTTTTGTAACGTATTTTATCGACGCTTCTTCTGCATTACACTGGTGGAGGATCAGGTGTTGAAGAAAGTAAAAACCTTGAGGTTTTCTCAATTTTATTTTTGAGAATCTATAATTGTAAACGTATGTTGTTTATTGGTATATTGGATGTTTATAACGTCACTCTAAACATTGTTCTAGTCATTTGACGGCATGTCAGCATAATGTTGGAGGTAAACCCTAAGTGATGCATATCTCTAGAGTTTACTACCTTGGTGAAACCCTTGAGCACCGGTATGGTGCTGGCAAACATAGAAACATAGGGACGAACCGGGATTCGAACACAATCATAGGTATTTGGTGTGCCCAATGGACGTTACTATGGGAAGCGAATTGCTGCGCCTTAGACCACTGGGCTACCCGTTCCCCCTTGTTGGTAAAGAGGAAGTGACAATTTACACCTCATAACGGGAATTACTTTTAACTTTGTACTTTACCCACCTACAGTCTTGGAATTTTCAAGTTTGCTGACTGGGCTTGATGGGTGGGTTCTTTTGGCTTGAGGTTCACACGCTATTTATAAACAGGAAGTGAGACACTTAAAGCCAGAAGTACAAATAGCTTTGCCATATACTAGTTACAGAGACGGGACTTTCATTTGGCAGACATCCATTTTCGGGTACTTGAAGTGACCTCATTCAAACAGGAAGTACTAATCACTAAGTGACAAAGTAGGCTACAGTCACAATACTTTCTCGTTTGAAGTTCTAATGTTTTCCAAAACCACAAGTGAGCGGAAGTATTACCTTTGTAATAAACTGAGCTAGAAACAATGGGAATTCTTTTGATTTACTACTACTACTACTACTACCATTAGAGTAAAAAACTGATTGGCATCGTCGTCCCTTGAAAGCAATCAAATCCCTAATTGTGGCGAGGGGAATGTTCACCAACTCTGCCTGCAGTGCTTGTGCCAACTGTCTGAGGTTCTGTGGTTGTTGTTGACGTGCTCGCAGTCGTTGATCCAGTGCATCCCATAAATCTGGAGACCTTTAGGTCCATGGCAGGACCTGGATGTTGTGATTCCTGAAAGAGGTTGTTGTCAGGCGGTATGGGGTCGGGCGATTTCTGGTTGGAAAGTGATGTTCGCTTGTTGCATAATGGGAAGGTCTTGTGGACGAATAATGTCATCCATGTAAAGTTGTGCTGTTAAATTCCCTAGAACTTTCACCAAGTCTGTTCTACCAGTGTAGGAGATAGCAGCCCACATAATAACACTATCACCACCAAATCTGTCCACTTCCTGTATGCAGTTTCGTGCATAACGTTCCCGCGACACCTGTAAACACGACCTCTATCATAAAACGTGGTAAAATCTTATAAAAAAACCGTGACCCATCACTAAATCAAACTTGTCTCCATCACAGTTGTGGCCATACTCTGCGACTGACATCACTGCAGACGATGCAGGTCTGTCAAAATGACACCTCAAACAGGTCGTCCGTCAGCCGAAAGCCTTCAGCCCGTAAACAGTTCCACATGGACTGGGCTGACATCCTACGCAATCCAGGTGTTGCCGTACTGGTTGACTGTGGCCGTGGTGGTTCTTTCACGTATGTGAGTGAGTGAGTGAGTGAGTATGGTTTTACGCCGCTTTTAGCAATATTCCAGCAATATCAGGGCGGGGGACACCAGAAATGGGCTTCACACATTGTACCCATGTCGGGAATCGAACCCGGGTCTTCGGCGTGACGAGCGAACGCTTTAACCACTAGGCTACCCGACCGCCCCTTTTCACGTAAGTGAATCTGTCCTGTGCTCATGTAGTGATACATGGTCCATGGGATCTTGGAAGGTCCTGTGTGTCTGTAAACGTTTCCAGTCTTGTAATGGTGCTTGGTGCAACCTGGAAAAACCTGGCTACAGCTGAAGACGATTCTCCTGTTGCAGTCGGCCGATGGCATTGTGATTCCATCAGATATGGCATTTTTTTGCAGTTCACTTGTAAGATTGTGATGGCATGAAAATGAAAACCCAATGTTTTTAGAGCCCAATAAGTGGTGTTGCATGTGCGTGTTTTGGCACCAGGCTCTCACATGGTTGTTTTGAATCGTTTCACAAATTCTGCTGTACCACATTCTTTCATCACAAATCAATCCCAATCCATGTAGAAATGCCCAATTCATTTTTGGTATTAATTTTGTAAGGATGTTGGCAACATTCTGTCAGATATTTACGATTTTACTACTTTAGCGTTTCCTTTTCTTGCTGAGTATATTGTTATTGTAAAAGTATGTTTTTGTTGCTGAGTGACAAAGCCTTAACCATTGACGTGGTACCATGGTCAAGTACCATGGTCGGTATGGCTATGGACACTCATGTCTTCAGGGTATATTTATGGTTTTCTTAAACTTGAAATGATTTACTTAAAACAGAATCATCAGTCTTGTACTTTCTGATTTGAATTATGATCAGTTCTGTGTCAGTTTGAATACTAGTGATGATGCCAGTTGCAAATGTGGAAAAAACTCAAAGGACATTCTATTTTGTCATTCATTGTAATTTGTATGAAAAACATAAGTGTTTTGTTAAACCATTTTTTAATGTGATGTTTACACAATATACAGATTTCCCATTGAATGAGAGACAAGTTGCATTACCAAGAAACGGATGTTCATAAGGAATATGAATAACTCATTTCAACACATTATTTATGAGACTGTATCATAGGAAACCCAGAGGGACTAATTCCACATTACTTGGGAAACCCCTGGGAATTCTCAAGCATGAATAAATACAGAACCATTGTAATGATCACTGACACTAAAATCATTTTTACTTGCACTGAGTTTTTGACTGCATGTCTGTGATAGAATATCCTCTCTACTTCACATCCTTGTGAACAAAATGAAGGAGTCGACTAATCCCTGCATAGATTGATAGACAACAGTATTCAATTAATGAATTCACTTCTGCACCTATCCGACACATATTTATAATCACCTTTAAATGATAGGTTTATTCAGACAATGAGAACCAACACCTTATGGTCCCCCTATCAGTGAAAACACTTGGGAAATCTCTCTTGTTGCATTGATTTGACCTTTGCACTTAACTTTGCTCCTACATTTTCTCAAATGCATTTCCTCACACTGTAAACATCACCTGAGGAACCACTGGACCAATGTAGCTGAAACCTCACATGCGTGTTCCTACCAATGAAGCTGAAACCTCACATGCGTGTTCCTACCAATGTAGGTGAAACCTCACATGCGTGTTCCTACCAATGAAGCTGAAACCTCACATGCGTGTTCCTACCAATGTAGGTGAAACCTCACATGCGTGTTCCTACCAATGTAGCTGAAACCTCACATGCGTGTTCCTACCAATGTAGCTGAAACCTCACATGCGTGTTCCTACCAATGAAGCTGAAACCTCACATGCGTGTTCCTACCAATGTAGGTGAAACCTCACATGCGTGTTCCTACCAATGAAGCTGAAACCTCACATGCGTGTTCCTACCAATGAAGCTGAAATCTCACATGCTTGTTCCTTCCAATGTAGCTGAAATCTCACATGCGTGTTCCTACCAATGTAGCTGAAACCTCACATGCTTGTTCCTACCAATGTAGCTGAAACCTCACATGCGTGTTCCTACCAATGAAGCTGAAACCTCACATGCGTGTTCCTACCAATGTAGCTGAAACCTCACATGCGTGTTCCTACCAATGAAGCTGAAACCTCACATGCTTGTTCCTACCAATGAAGCTGAAACCTGACATGCTTGTTCCTTCCAATGTAGCTGAAACCTCGCATGCGTGTTCCTACCAATGTAGCTGAAACCTCACATGCTGATTCCTTCCAATGTAGCTGAAACCTCACATGCTTGTTCCTACCAATGAAGCTGAAACCTCACATGCTTGTTCCTTCCAATGTAGCTGAAATCTCACATGCTTGTTCCTTCCAATGTAGCTGAAACCTCACATGCTTGTTCCTACCAATGAAGCTGAAACCTCACATGCTTGTTCCTTCCAATGTAGCTGAAACCTCACATGCTTGTTCCTACCAATGTAGCTGAAACCTCACATGCTTGTTCCTACCAATGAAGCTGAAACCTCACATGCGTGTTCCTACCAATGTAGCTGAAACCTCACATGCGTGTTCCTACCAATGTAGCTGAAACCTCACATGCTTGTTCCTTCCAATGTAGCTGAAACCTCACATGCGTGTTCCTACCAATGTAGCTGAAACCTCACATGCTTGTTCCTACCAATGTAGCTGAAACCTCACATGCTTGTTCCTACCAATGTAGCTGAAACCTCACATGCGTGTTCCTACCAATGAAGCTGAAACCTCACATGCTTGTTCCTTCCAATGTAGCTGAAACCTCACATGCGTGTTCCTACCAATGTAGCTGAAACCTCACATGCTTGTTCCTACCAATGTAGCTGAAACCTCACATGCTTGTTCCTACCAATGTAGCTGAAACCTCACATGCGTGTTCCTACCAATGAAGCTGAAACCTCACATGCGTGGTCCTACCAATGAAGCTGAAACCTCACATGCTTGTTCCTTCCAATGTAGCTGAAACCTCACATGCTTGTTCCTACCAATGTAGCTGAAACCTCACATGCGTGTTCCTACCAATGTAGCTGAAACCTCACATGCGTGTTCCTACCAATGTAGCTGAAACCTCACATGCTTGTTCCTACCAATGTAGCTGAAACCTCACATGCGTGTTCCTACCAATGTAGCTGAAACCTCACATGCTTGTTCCTACCAATGTAGCTGAAACCTCACATGCTTGTTCCTACCAATGTAGCTGAAACCTCACATGCTTGTTCCTACCAATGTAGCTGAAACCTCACATGCTTGTTCCTACCAATGTAGCTGAAACCTCACATGCGTGTTCCTACCAATGTAGCTGAAACCTCACATGCGTGTTCCTACCAATGTAGCTGAAACCTCACATGCTTGTTCCTACCAATGTAGCTGAAACCTCACATGCTTGTTCCTACCAATGTAGCTGAAACCTCACATGCGTGTTCCTACCAATGAAGCTGAAACCTCACATGCGTGTTCCTACCAATGAAGCTGAAACCTCACATGCGTGTTCCTACCAATGAAGCTGAAACCTCACATGCTTGTTCCTACCAATGTAGCTGAAACCTCACATGCTTGTTCCTATCAATGTAGCTGAAACCTCACATGCGTGTTCCTACCAATGTAGCTGAAACCTCACATGCTTGTTCCTACCAATGTAGCTGAAACCTCACATGCTTGTTCCTACCAATGTAGCTGAAACCTCACATGCTTGTTCCTACCAATGTAGCTGAAACCTCACATGCTTGTTCCTACTAATGTAGCTGAAACCTCACATGCGTGTTCCTACCAATGTAGCTGAAACCTCACATGCTTGTTCCTACCAATGAAGCTGAAACCTCACATGCTTGTTCCTACCAATGTAGCTGAAACCTCACATGCTTGTTCCTTCCAATGTAGCTGAAACCTCACATGCTTGTTCCTTCCAATGTAGGTGAAACCTCACATGGGTGTTCCTACAAATGTAGGTGAAACCTCACATGCTTGTTCCTACCAATGTAGCTGAAACCTCACATGCGTGTTCCTTCCAATGAAGCTGAAACCTCACATGCGTGTTCCTTCCAATGAAGCTGAAACCTCACATGCTTGTTCCTTCCAATGTAGCTGAAACCTCACATGGGTGTTCCTACAAATGTAGGTGAAACCTCACATGCTTGTTCCTACCAATGTAGCTGAAACCTCACATGCGTGTTCCTTCCAATGTAGCTGAAACCTCACATGCGTGTTCCTACCAATGAAGCTGAAACCTCACATGCTTGTTCCTTCCAATGTAGCTGAAACCTCACATGCGTGTTCCTACAAATGTAGATGAAACCTCACATGCGTGTTCCTACCAATGTAGCTGAAACCTCACATGCTTTTTCCTACAAATGTAGGTGAAACCTCACATGCTTGTTCCTACCAATGTAGCTGAAACCTCACATGCGTGTTCCTACCAATGATGTTTACAGTGCAAGGAAACCTCACATGCGTGTTCCTACCAATGTAGCTGAAACCTCACATGCTTGTTCCTACCAATGTAGCTGAAACCTCACATGCTTGTTCCTACCAATGTAGCTGAAACCTCACATGGGTGTTCCTACCAATGTAGCTGAAACCTCACATGCGTGTTCCTTCCAATGTAGCTGAAACCTCACATGCGTGTTCCTACCAATGTAGGTGAAACCTCACATGGGTGTTCCTACCAATGTAGCTGAAACCTCACATGCTTGTTCCTACCAATGTAGCTGAAACCTCACATGGGTGTTCCTACCAATGTAGATGAAACCTCACATGGGTGTTCCTACCAATGATGTTTACAGTGCAAGGAAACACATTTTGAGAACATGTAGGAGCAAAGTTCAAAGGTCAAAACATAAAACATTGCAAAAATCTGACATGTATGTTGAGGCCCACTTCTAACTACACTCATACCAAATTTCATTACATTTAGAACAAAAATTACTGAGTAATCGCATAAAAAGTTGTTGATTCACACCTCTTGAACAAACTGGCCTGTCATTATTGGTGGGAACATGTGCAGTTTGTTACATTGGTCAAGGGATTTCTGAGAAGGACAAGTAAGCCATGAAATAAGCTCACTTGACTTTCAGTCAGGTGTGCCTAAAATGTGGGAAAATTTATACATTGGATGACAATCATTATCATATGAGGAGAAATGGGCACAATGAATGTGTGGATCAGACCAGTCCCTGCTACCAGTGTTAAGCTACAGAAAACATGATCTTCTTTATAAATTTTCCTTGGCTTTGTAAATTTATATTTTTGGTGATATTTTCTAGTGGCCTACAGTCAGCACAGTCAGCACAGTCTTCCTTTCTGTTTTTAGGCCTGAGTAGTATCCTTGTTCCTATCCCTGGATGCCTTATGTTCCTTGTGTACGTATATAGATTCTATGAGATTGTCATTATGTGACGTAGTTGGGCAGTTAAGTTTTGGATAACAGGTGCGAGAGGGATGGTGTGTTCCAAAAGGCCGAGTCCATTGTATCTCTGTTTCTTATTGTCAGTTGGACCTGTTGATTGAAATGTACAGAAGTGGAATAAATGTACAGACAATTGTATCCTATGTTCCAGGATAATTTCTACAGCTTTTTCTACCAACATCAAGAGTTATTTGGATAACAATAGCCAAGCAGGAAATCACAGTCCATTAATTAGTAAGAGCAAAGACATTCATTAAACACACAAAAATGTTGACTTTATACACCTAAAAATATAAATATTCCTTTTGAAGGGTCAACTCTTTTTTATCTTCCATGGCATTCTGTCTAAAAGTGCTTTGACAACACTTCCAGGCACCTGCTGATGACGTTTGATCAGTGCCTCTACAGCCCTCTGGACCTGCAACACGTACAACAGGGGGCTAGCATCTCACAACACCGTCATTCACTAATAATAACATATTACCTTGTCAATATCCACCAATTTGGAGGACTGTATATAATTTACATGTATTTACACATTTGAAATCCATACACAAGGCAAGATGGACAGAGCCTGGTTTAGAAGGGGATTGAAAACAGAACATATGTGCTGGACACCACAACAAAGTTTTAAGACTTGCACACAGAGAACAAAAATATTCTTGTGAGCTTTAATTATTTGTTGACATCGTCTATGGGTGGCCATTCGGCCATTAGTAACATTTAATACTTTATTTGTAACATTTGACCATTATTGCATACTTTTGTCCTTTATTTCAACTTTTTATTTTTGGACCGCGGGCCACCCATAATCGTCGCCTTGCAGTTCAATATACTTGTTCAATTTTACCTTTAGGGCAGTTATCCCAGTGTTTTTTGGAGGGTTAAATCCTGGTGAGATTGGTAAGATTCCTAAAATTAGTTACATCTCTAGCCACACAAGTGTTTTTTTCACATTTGAGTGAGTGAGTGAGTGAGTGAGTGAGTGAGTATGGTTTTACGCTGCTTTTAGCAATATTCCAGCAATATCATGGCGGGGGACACCAGAAATGGGCTTTACACATTGTACATTGACGAGCAAACGCTTTAAACCACTAGGCTACCCGACCGCCCTTTTCACATATGAAACAACAGATGGTAGTTACAAGGATTCTGGTTTACTCTTCGGATCCAGTGATCCAGGTCTCATCACTTGTCACTAGCCTTGAATGAAATGGGTTGCATTTATCTCTCTCTCTCTCCAAGTTGAAATTCTCTATTTAACTGTAGTATATGATGGGGCAGCCTCCTTAAATACAGCATTCAACTGTTCATTAATATTCTTTGGCAATTGACCCTCTAGGTAAACATTTGGATGACTGCACTGGATACCTCCAAGTTAAGGTCAATTAACAGTTATAAACCCTTAGTGACGCCATCCTGAAATATTTATGGGACCTTGTTTTCACAGAATAGCCTCTTTGCAGGGTTTTTCTACAGAATATCCTTCTGTTCAGGGCTATTCTACAGGGAATCCCCCTTGGCCTTCCAGAGGGAACACCTGTAAAGTGGGTTTGACATATTTTGAATGTTCTTAGTTAGACATATATTTTACTATTGAACACAATCTATAGAACACACATTACCATGCTAACTTACGGAAATGTGCAGACTGATGCAAACTCATACAACATGCACTAAGTCATTGCCTATATTTCAATGGGATCAAACTTTGAAACTTTGATTATAGCCGAGTAGGGCTGCAACGATACAGGAAGGACACGATACGATACGCATCTCGATATTCTGGTCACGATGCGATACGTATCTCGATACGCAAAAAAACACCAAAAAAACAAGACTTAATGCATGTCAAGATTGAACCTTTCATGATTTTGGAACAGTCAAAATTATTTTATAATAACAAGACTACTGAAGTTGTTCAGCTTCAAAGTGGAACTTTCTCTAACTTTCCTTCAATTCAAAGTTCAAACACCAGAAAATAATTAATGTACTCCACCAGTGATACAACTTCAAAGAATTTTGATGCAATGGTCGAAGAAATTGTATCTGAAATTATTGTTTTATCAGGAATAATATATTCCAATATCGTGTTACCTTAGTTGCAGCTTTTACTATATATATATTAAAAATTATAGAACCACAAGTGTAGCATTTTGTTACTGGTGATTGCTGTTGCAGGATATTTTTACGTATGGAACAATTTGACCAGTCACCCTAGGGATTTCCCGGGCTACAGGTATTTTGATTGCGAAAAACGTTATGTTGACATATATTAGCCAAAGTATGGCATTTGTAATATATGTATCCGTTCTCTAGCAACTAAAGTTCGTTTCAATGCGGCAAAAGCGGTAATCTGACCGTGGTTGCTGTATCTCTTCACACACGATTTCACCTAACTTAATGAAAACAATATGAAATGAAATTTTGAATAAAATTAATAAAATATATTACAAACACAAGACCAGATATACAATGAACACATTTTAATAACAAGATACTATAATAATTGTATTGAATTGCGTACTTCAGTTCGGATTTGCTGACTGGTATTTTCGGTGTTATGTGCTTGCGGTGATCAGCTGATAATGTTTTTTGAGATGGGGAAAAACATCTGTCGGTGTAAAACCTGAGCTTATTAAAAATGTAAGTACGTTTTTTGGGAGCCATGCATTACCGCGGGCTATAACCAAGTTAGCGGTTTATTGAAAGGCACAATAGTGAGGAAACGCTGTATTTGAGATTTGCGTTCCGTATCGTGGCGTATCGATAAATGGGCCCACGTTTATCGTATATCGTATCGTGGGTCAAGTATCGCGATGCATCGGAATGTCGGTGTATCGTTTCACCCTCACAGCCGAGTGAGTGAACCACTAGTCTACAGAGGTGCTGATAAAATCACAACGCTTTGAAGAGCCTATATCACGAACATGAATGCCAGCAAGATATATATTACACACGTTTCCTAAGGTTCGAAGATGTGTTGGAAACATAAAATTGTTGATAAGAAACACTCTGGCACAGGAAAAACTCACTGGACTGAGGCATGCCAAAATGTGAAAAATTCCGCAATGAGTTAGCAGAACCAAACGGGCTCAAAATTCTTTGATATGACCCTGAGTGACTTACGAGGAAGGTCATCGTCACAGTGAGGGTTATTAGTAAAGTAGAATTTCCATTTTCACTAACATGCCTTTTTTGCTGATAATTATTAGTCTTTTGCATGTAGTGATAATATTTGAATATTTGGAGTGTATGGCAAGTAATGACAATCCCATGATATCAGTGGTAGGTCACTCTGACCTACTTGCAATCAGTATGCTTTTATTTTGCCTAGGGCATATTTTGTTTATATACTGGATAGCCCTTTGCATAGTACTTGTCATGGATATTAAAGGTCAAATACACTCTCAAGGTCATACACTCCAACTGGTTTACGAGATCCGCCGACCATGAAAATCAAGAAAGTAGAACAAAAAACGGGGAAAATATCCGAATTTGTTCCTCCTACCTTTGAAGCAAATGTCTCAGGTGTGTCATCTGATGATGGGTAGAGAGGTTTCCCCAAGTAGGTTCTGCAGGCAATGGAAATACACATATGAACATATTGACACATAAACATACAAACAGAATGCACCTCTGCGGAATAGTTCTTTAATACAATGAACTATGTTTATACCGAACATGCATTTATCGAAATGACGGATATAATGAACATACTTTTTGGTCCCGGACATTTGCTATATATATATACTTATAAAAAAAACTACGGCCCACTAACCAAACCAAAAATTCTCCATCCATCCAAAAAAATCGACAGAGTAATCACTAAACTCCAAACAGGACACACCAACCTAAATAACCACCTAAAAAAATTTAAAAAACACACTACAGGTAACTGCCCACACTGCAAACAACCAGAAACCCCAGAACACGCACTCATCCACTGCACACACTACCTAACACATCGAACCGCATTACAAACCACCCTCAATCTAAACAAGGCTCTAACTCTAGAAGCAATACTAAACCCACAAAATAAACTAGAAAAACTTCAAGGCCTTAGGCGTATTCTTAATAAAAACGGAACTAATAAAACGCATCTAAAAACACAATAACCTACAAAATCAAAATCACATAAACAAACAAACATCCACCATACCCAGCTCCCTTAGTTCTCCTCCCCAATCCCATCGGCATCTATTCCAAATCTCAAAATTCCCAAATTCTATATAAGCAACCCCTAAAACCCCCCCTCTTGGGTTGCACAGACCACTTTTGCCCCTTTCGGAAACACATTAAATGGCCTGGCCGGGCCCGTGTGCGAAATACGCATCAGTCGGAAAGCGCATGTTAAATCTCCAAAGTAAGTAAGTAAGTAAGTAACAACTACGGTTATAACAAATGAACTTAGTGGTCCCTTTGAGTTTGTATTTACCGTAGTTTATTGTATTTGTACTATTATCATAAAGGTAGTCATCATAAACAAGAATATGCAAAATTAAATGACAAAAGTGTCGGCACAACTAAACAGCATGATCATTATGACATAATGATGGGCAACAGAAGATACAAAATCAAGATATGCCCAAGATCCAAGTTGGAAACACTTCAATTTGGCAATTACAGACAGACTTCAAGACAGAATGTTTCACTTCAAGGTGATGTTTACCGTATCTTATCTGTCCTAATAGATAGGAAAAAGCAAACAAGAAACTCTTGTCTTTGTATTACATGCAAAAACAGAAGTGGCCCCATCCATTCTCCAGAAAACCCCAACCATTTTCCGCCAGAATTATGTGCTATGAACTATTTTTACTTTACCATATTGGGCGACAGCTGACCAACTGAGCAGTATGTATCTATCACCTTGGATTCCTAATAGTGTCTAAAGCAGTCCTTTGACTCCAGCTACCAGAAACACAAGTCAAAAGCATTGCTGGTTCCATGACATGATATCGGGTTTGGGAAAACACATGCGTAATGCAGGATAACTTTGAAACAAAGAAATACAGTAATCTACGGTTATAACGAACACACTTATAACAAACTGAGGGATATAACAAACTTACTTTTTTGTCCCGACTATTTGCTGTAGTTATGCTGTATATATGCATAAATAAGTGGTCCCTTTGAGTTTGTTATAACCATAGTTTACTGTATCCATTTTGTTAGCGATAAACATCATCAAGTTTTGATCACATAGTTACAGTTCAGCTATGGTTATTTGGTTATATGAGGCAATGCATGCATCTCAACAACGACAACAACGATTTAAATACATATATATTTCTGTACATTTTCTTCTTTCATTTCTTGCTGGTAATGTATGTACACTGAACACACTGATAAATATAGTCTTTATCAGTCACTTGACTGCCGATCCCAACCCGGACTGTAACCCACGTGATTATAACTCAATGATCATGTTTATCACCAGCAAAATGGCTGTTTCTTGAAAAGTGCACTTTGCAATTTTTGTCATTACTATAAATCACATTCCTTAGAGCTGGCATGGCTTGTTTCCATTGTATAAGTATTAGTACACACGAAGCTAACTTCGTTAATTGATAATCACAATATTTTCTGATTCGATTCAAATGGCGAGGATTATAGCACCAAAATGTAATGACTTTATCTGGAGAGAAGATTGGAATACTTATGACATGTCATCAAGACAAGATGGACAAAAAGCCTACACTACAGATTGCCCACAGCTGGCTTGAGACTGAATGCCAGGTCCTGATCAGGTCACTCCACTTGGGACAGGTGAACATTGCAGGACAGGAGAGGATCAGCTTCAACTTACCTCAGTTTTACTGGAAAAAATCCATAAATAGGAACAAGTGGCAATCTTGTAATCTCATAAAATTTTCTCAAGAGAGCTGAAATAGGAAAACATAGCATTAGGTAGGGCTGTGAAGGAGATGAGATCAAGCAAGGCGGTTTTGGCAAGGGTCACTATTGACCAGTTTGCAGGTTCTTACACAACTTCTCCAATGAATTTGGAAAAATATTTTACTCCTGTTGGTCAATCAGAAGTGGGAAATACCATAGCCAATACTGATTGAAACAGCTGACTTGACGTCCGCCTCACTGCCAAAACTAGTATTTTTTGGAATGTACTCATTCTCAGTCATTGTTAAAAGGGGTTTCGAAAAACAAGAAAGGTGTTTGCAAGAACACTTTTCTGAGTTTGTGTTGCTTTTTTTATTGACAAGTTTTATCTTATGAATCATTATTATCATCTAGTAAAGACTATTTGTTGAAGGAATCCATGTTGGAATTCAAGCTCCTTATTATCTCTTGTTCATTTTTAATATTGTATAAAGATTCTTTCCATGGACTATTTATGTCGGTATTATTTTTCCAGTTGTCAACTGCACTTTTTGTAAAATAGTGTAGACTCTTTCTCTGAACAGAGGATACAAGCCAAAGTATTGCTTATACCTAGATAAAAGGGATGACTGTATGGACAGTTTCAATCAGTGTTATGCCAAGCTGAAGGAATATAATACAGTTGGTTATAACATCTAAGGGTATGATGATGTCCTAACTTAGACATCTTTGTTTGCAAGTCAGTAGTAACAGGTTTTGAATAGGTGAGTTTTCAGAAGACATCTAACAGTTTCTAACTTCTGTGAACCTTGGATTTCATTTAGGAGTGAGTTTCTTACTTAGCACCGGGTCTGTCTTCCCAAAGCATCTGTCAAGTGATGCATGTGATGAGGGTACTGTCAGTAAATGCTTCCTTATTCTCTTGAAGGGTTCTATTCCTGGAAAAGCTCGGTGAGATATGCAGATGCTTGAGAATGGAGTGCTCAGAAAGTAAGAGTCAGTACTTAAAACTTGATTCTGTCCTAAATTTTATGCCAGTGGAGATCCTTCAAAACTGAAGTGATATGTTCTTAATTACAAGTTAAGAAGAATTTTGCATTTTGGAGTTTGAAAATCTGGTGTTTTGGAAGGCTGAGAAGAAGAGAATTACTATTGTTAAGATGAGAAATAGGACAGGCTTGGACAAGCACAGGCAAAGTTTTGGCATTGATGAATTGTCTTATTTGATGTTCCTTATGTTCATAAAGGCACATTTGCAGACATTGCTAACATGCGATTCAACACTGAGTGTAGAATCAAAGATCACTCGAAGGTTTCTTGCTTTCATACTTAAGGAGCATTCTGTGGAATCATCAATGTCCAGAACTTGTCGAAGGTCTTGAATGAGGCAAGTTCTCAATTCTTGAAGCCAGAAAACAGTTTTGAAAGCAGGCAATGAGTCAACGTTTTTCGATAAGTATCCTGTCTGCTCTGGGTAATTTGATAAATCGCAAGTCAGGTCATAGGAGCTCTCAAATCGTCTATATCTTGCTTTTATATAGGCATAGCCCTGGAAACTAACCATGAGAAATGCCTCAAATGAGGTAGTCTGTCCTGGAAGTGAATGAATGTCTGTAGACAAACTCCTCACAGCAGAGCTCTCATAACACTGGGAGAGTAATCAAGGTGTCCAGCGCAGGGACAGAGCTTGCAACCACAACAGCCAAGGGAGATCACTCCATGTATATGAGCTGGCCTGAGCCACTTCCAAAGCTTAAGATTTTACAAGAGTCTAATATTTGCTTCAATCATCCGAAATAAAAACTTACAATATAAACTGCCACATAACACTATGTTTTGTATTAAATAGAGTATCATTTTACAATGTTCTAAATCACCAACATATAAAACATTACAACAAAAGGGCCAGTACAACCACAGTTAAGGGTGTTTTTATATAATGCATGAAATAATTTCTGTGTGTGATTTCACACTTATAGTTCAGGCATGATTCAATTCTCAAACCAAAACAACAGAGCTCCGCACACAGAAGCAGACATCCCATGTGCTGTGCAGAATAACTGGCTTTGGTCATGTTCTTATTAGAGGCACATTGAAGAGAGTAATCGAGCTAAAATTAAAGGGATAGTATACCGATGATTCTTAGTTTTAAATCATGCATGAAATAATTTCTGAGTGTGACACAGTGAAGCTGACAATGCAAGTGATGTGCAGAGTAGGCTGGCTTCAGTCTTGTTTTCTTAATGGAGACAAATTGGAGAGAAAGAGCATGTGTTTTTCTTATGGATGAGTAACAATGAACTAATCTCCAGCTTAATTGGATTGGAAGTCAGTGTCTATCAAAGCCTTGATTACCAAAAAAATGGCTTGGTTATCCCCATGGATGCCACAGGGACATATATGTCCCTCCTCTACAAACCTCACTTTGAAGTCAAATAAAATTCAAAATAAATCACCCACACAAATACACTTCACAGTTTTGAATAAGGTGGGAAATTCCCTGTTCTGTGATATCATCCACTGGCATTTTAGGCCAAGCAAAAGTACTGAAAATGACCTCTGAAAATTAGGTACATTGTAACTGTCTCCATTTTTTACACATTACTAAATCACCACTCACTGCATTATTTACAGCATGTTTTGAGATCTAAATTTCGGATATTTACTCGCGGAAATGAATTTCTAAAATAGCATATTAGTGATCACGGGTATCTGTCTTTTATGAAACACCAATGATCATTCCAAAACGTCTCCAATAACCCTAGAATCGTTTAGAATGTTTTGGAAAATACGCAAAGACAAATGCCGAAGTGAACTTTCTGCCATATTGGATAGTGTTTACAAAATCACGTTTCAGGTACACCGGTTATGAGGCGCCTGTAACATCAGGTATATTTCAACCTTAGCTGCGATACACACATCCTTGAATTCCTCATACATTTTAGAATCAAATGACTAATGGTCTTTGTCACCAATACAAAGTGGCTGGGTGAAATCAAGCAAAATAAGTTAGGTGTGAAAACGAACGCTGTGCTCGAAAAACTGCACTTGTTTGAAATGTAAACAACGCAAAATACAGATTTTACACAGTGTAGCATTTTCTCCTATTTTGAGCTATCCATTCGTCTATTCATCACATTTATGTATATACGATCCCTGAATCAAGGAAAGGTCCCTCGTAAAATCCCACGTACTGTTGACAGTGAACACGCCATTTTGTAAAAGTCGGTCACAGGTAGTGATGTCATATGTCAACATTGTTGTACAAATTTGGTAATTTCTTTGAGGTGAAGGTCCTTGAATGAGAGTGCACACGATCATTGTATCATGCTGTTTACAGTTTCAGTTATGATGTAGATTTTGCATACACAATTAATTTCACTTTGGTTATTTGTCAATGTTCAAAATGATATCATACATAATATAGGCCACAACATGTATGAATGAACCTTTGCTAATCTCCTATTTGTTTGAACATTGTTTACATAACAATTGATAATTGATAGGTTTTTAGTGTCGATTACGATATTTCTTTCCTGGACAAGTGTTACAAGATGAAGTGTAAATGTAACTGCAGCATGTTCATATTTTTAGGGATGTGCAATAGTCAATATTATAAGTTCATATAACCAATGTCCATGAATAGCCATTTCATTACTTTAACAAAATGGATAATATTTTTCATTAAAATATATGCACACATTTCTGAAAGAATTGTCTTGGTCTTGGAATTGTTTTTTATGTCCTTTGATACACAGAACAGCGATATCTAATGCGTTAGTCACAAACAATTTTCGAATTATTCCTCTCATTTTGCATTATATAATCAATGGGTTCATCCTATTTTCAATACTGTGATCACAGGATATTAAACTGTTTACTTTATTTCTCCAGGAATTGTAAAATGTATAAAAATAAAATCCATGCCAGGTACCCCGTTGGTTCAACCTTATATGATTATCCTGATAATTCTATACCAATAAAGCTTTCTTCGCATCTTTTATTGTATAATTCTGAGACGAGATGAAGAGAAATAATAACATAGTAATGAACAAATATAAGTCCAATATTGAATATAATTTTGGTTATTTTGAAATATTCTTTTGGGTATTTCATTATGTACATTGATGCCAAACAGGTGCGTGTCTTGTCCAATTAAGATACATGATAAACTATCTAATTGTTTACATATTCAAGACATTATTTATTTGGTGAAAGCAGTCATTTTATGTTGTGTCGAAAAAGCGTCAAATTCCGTTTTACACATCGAGATTTTCCATACCATGAACGAAAATTAGGGGAGATATATATTAATCAAAATACCAGTGTCGTCTTTCTCCGATGTTATCAAAGAAATATAACCAGCCATGACGTCATATAGAATGGTGTTATTTTTTTTGTATTTCATTACGTTTGATGACAAGGCTAGTGCCCCATTAATAATGGTGCAACATTAGTCAAATTACACTTACACAATCAGGGGAATGTTGGAATCTAAGGACTAAGTTATAGGTTAGATAGGGCCATCCATTTCTCTATTACCTCTTTTTTATGAAGTACGATTTCATCATTTCTTATGGGTTTTTTTAATAACTAAATGTATACACATCCTTTGAAATTTGTAGTAACCGTTACTTTGCATTTTGTAACCTATAATTGTAGGTATAATTATATAAATACGCCTACCGACAATGATTGAAAAAAGTACTATTCTATGAATATTAGCTTCTGTGGTGATGCGGCCGTCAAACCAGCTGTTTCAATCAGAGGGGGATTATTTTGATCTAATAGCCTCTGACTGACCAATCAGAATTGAGTAATTTCCAAATTCATGGTGGAATTTAACATGACTGCCAGGTTAGTTATTAGGGTGTGTAAGTATCAATGTAAACAAGCTTTAGTCCTCATGATCCACCATAAAAACATTTCCAAAATAACACTGTCAACATAGTAGGCCTAGAGAGCACCCTAATTACCTAGGGCTAATTTTCTAAAACAATAGGTATCAAATATTTAAAATTGTGCAAATCAATGGTATACCATGAACATATGTAAGATAGTATATATATTGGTGCACAAGAAGTGTCTACACAAAGACTGCGCTAAGCATCAGCATGCATAGATGTGTATCAGCATTGCCTCTCATGAGACTACTGACTCTTACCAGCTGATGACCGTGCAGTGTCACACAGCAGAGAAGAAGCCTTGTGCTTCATTGATATGATATGCATTTAATGTAGCAACAACTCAGAGAGGCAGTTGGAAAATTCCAGCAAATTTCCAGTGTAAATTGGAATCAACATACTTACATCTTCCCCAGCCAGGGGTGCGGAAGGCTTCCCGAGAATTCATAGTAAACATTGGAATGACAGGCTGGCAAGAAACAAAAATAATTATTTAGCATTGTCAGTTTCCAGAAAACATCAGTCGAATTCATATTTGAAATTGTTTGGATGAATGGCAACTTTTGTCTAAGTGAGCTTGCATCTATGATTACCGTTACCAAGGATACTGTTTGCAAGTTTTTAAAAAGAAGCAGCTCCTTCATCGTCATGTCCTGAAAGCTCCAGAAATCATTACAAGCAACTGTGCACTTCAAGTCTGATGCTATTAGCAAGTCCCAATCTCAACAAGTAGTATTTGATAGGCATTTAGAAGTTGGAATAGCATGAATACATGACATTCTTATAGATAGCAACTTCTTTTATTCTGTGTCAAGGTGATTGATTAGCTTTGCCACTGTGATGAATCGGTGCGCTGGCCCCTGTGATGGGTCGGTGTGCTGGCCACTGTGATGGGTCGGTGTGCTGGCCGCTGTCCACTGTGATGGGTCGGTGTGCTGGCCACTGTGATGGGTTGGTGCGCTGGCCACTGTGATGGGTCGGTGTGCTGTCCACTGTGATGGTTTGGTGCGCTGGCCACTGTGATGGGTCGGTGCGCTGGCCACTGTGATGGGTCGGTGGGCTGGCCGCTGTCCACTGTGATGGGTCGGTGTGCTGGCCGCTGTCCACTGTGATGGGTCGGTGTGCTGGCCACTGTGATGGGTTGGTGCGCTGGCCACTGTGATGGGTCGGTGTGCTGTCCACTGTGATGGTTTGGTGCGCTGGCCACTGTGATGGGTCGGTGCGCTGGCCACTGTGATGGGTCGGTGGGCTGGCCGCTGTCCACTGTGATGGGTCGGTGGGCTGGCCACTGTGATGGGTCGGTGCGCTGTCCACTGTGATGGGTCGTTGCGCTGGCCACTGTGATGGGTCGGTGTGCTGTCCACTGTGATGGGTCGGTGGGCTGGCCACTGTGATGGGTCGGTGTGCTGTCCACTGTGATGGTTTGGTGCGCTGGCCACTGTGATGGGTCGGTGTGCTGGCCACTGTGATGGGTCGGTGCGCTGGCGACTGTGATGGGTCGGTGCGCTGGCCACTGTTATGGGTCGGTGCGCTGGCCACTGTGATGGGTCGGTGTGCTGGCCACTGTGATGGGTCGGTGCGCTGGCCACTGTGATGGGTCGGTGCGCTGGCCACTGTGATGGGTCGGTGTGCTGGCCACTGTGATGGGTCGGTGCGCTGGCCACTGTGATGGGTCGGTGTGCTGGCCACTGTGATGGGTCGGTGCGCTGTCCACTGTGATGGGTCGGTGCGCTGTCCACTGTGATGGGTCGTTGCGCTGGCCACTGTGATGGGTCAGTGTGCTGTCCACTGTGATGGGTCGGTGTGCTCGCCACTGTGATGGGTCGGTGTGCTGGCCACTGTGATGGGTCGGTGTGCTGGCCGCTGGACACTGTGATGGGTCGGTGTGCTGGACACTGTGATGGGTCGGTGTGCTCGCCACTGTGATGGGTCGGTGCGCTGGACACTGTGATGGGTCGGTGGGCTGGCCACTGTTATGGGTCGGTGTGCTGGCCACTGTGATGGGTCGGTGCGCTGGCCACTGTGATGGGTCGGTGTGCTGGCCGCTGTCCACTGTGATGGGTCGGTGCGCTGGCCACTGTGATGGGTCGGTGTGCTGTCCACTGTGATGGGTCGGTGTGCTGGCCACTGTGATGGGTCGGTGCGCTGGCGACTGTGATGGGTCGGTGCGCTGGCCACTGTGATGGGTCGGTGTGCTGGCCACTGTGATGGGTCGGTGCGCTGGCCACTGTGATGGGTCGGTGTGCTGGCCGCTGTCCACTGTGATGGGTCGGTGCGCTGGCCACTGTGATGGGTCGGTGTGCTGTCCACTGTGATGGGTCGGTGTGCTGGCCGCTGTGATGGGTCGGTGTGCTGGCCACTGTGATGGGTTGGTGCGCTGGCCACTGTGATGGGTCGGTGCGCTGGCCACTGTGATGGGTCGGTGCGCTGGCCACTGTGATGGGTCGGTGTGCTGGCCGCTGTCCACTGTGATGGGTCGGTGCGCTGGCCACTGTACCCCTGTACCCCTGTATTGACCATGTCGCTCTGTGACATTCCTCCCTTTCGAATCTTGTGATGTGTGAAACGCACGCACGCACGCACGCACGCACGCACGCACGCACGCACACAGTGTCATTATACAGAGTCCAGATATTCATGCTTGTCAAAACTCCTTTATCTACACAAGATAAACGTTCAAAAACTCTTCAGGTGTAATGAAAACTTTAACTTACACTGTAGTCCTAGGCGACGCATAACAGTAGTCTTTGTGGCGTCTTAATACCTATGATGTAACTGTGACAATAGAGGGAGAAGTAAATAGTCCTAGGTGACAGTCAATGTTATGCTTTGGACGTCATAAAGCATATGACGTCATAGCTGGTGATAAAAGTGGGAGTGCACAAATACACATTGAGCTACATTGGGAAGTTTTGAAAATTATACTTTTAAATGTTGTATCTGACAAGCAATCTGAAGTAGCCGACCGTGAACATTTGGTCTCTGAAGGACACAATCATGGTCAGAAGGATGAGCTAGCATTGCTTGTTGGTATAACAAAATGCCCTGGTAAGTATATCCAGGGTATTTTGGGAAAAAGTGTTTTTTACTATTAATTTAAAATGAGGTTTATGAAATTCTATCAGGCTTAGGTTAAAGTACAAAAGGGACATGTGAGAGGTGACTGTACTGGGTGAGGTTTCAACCAAGAGGTCAAAAGCGTATCGATTCTATTGCTCTAAGGAACAACTTCTCATCAGTAAAAGGGAATTAGCAGGATCTGGTCTTGTAACATAAGTACAAGAGAGGAAATGAAAAGATGGTACAGACAATCAGTCTTGAAGTGACCCAATATTGTATGAATTATTGCATGATTGGCATCTGATTAAGGATGTCTTGGTAAATTAGTAAATACCACTTTGACATAGTATAGGGCTTTCATCCTAGGTTCATGAACTATGTTCGATTGACTGATGAATTTATAAAGTTAACTGAGTTATTTTAGACAAGAGGAGTTTGATAGCACAAACTGAATCTGCCATTTGGAGATTGGAAATAAGCTTCTGTTGAAATGGGCATATGAGTCATTTCGGTATGACTTGAAACATTATTTCGGTGGGGAGAGATAAAATCATCATCGAGGGTATTTTATGAGTTGTCCGGGAGTGGTGCTGGGATTCGGAAACTCGCGGCTGAACGGAGAGGTTCTCTCTATAGATTGGAATTCCGGGTCAGAAAAATATTAGAGTTAACAGTAGATCAGAAAGGCTATCAGGCTCTTCAATGCATCCTTTAGGTATGTGTTGTATTTAAGTTATACAGGCCATGAGGACCACGTGTGTATATTTATGATTAATTCTATCATAAATAAAAAGGACTTGAGCAAACAAGCTGACTTGTGATTTTGAGAGCTACATCATCCCCAGAAACAAGGAGTGGTTGATAAGTACAAGTGACCAAAGGTAGAAGGGTAAAGTACCCGAAACCTAAGGTTACATAAGTCTGATAATAAGGCCATAGTGAACGACATGTGGAAACAGTTGAAACGTGTGTCGATACCTGCATTCTCAGATGATATAAATAAACATATCAAAGTTGGAAGGCTGCCTTTATGACTTGCATTGATCAGTCCCCAGCCACACCTGAGTACAAGTAGTTGCAATTACACCAATATCTCTTTGCGTTGAAAGCAATTCAGTCTTTAGGCCACATTTCAGTAGCTTATGATGTTGCACTAGAACGTCTTGGTCCGAACCGACCAGTCCTTGTTTTAGCCCCTTAATGCCGAGCACCAGACAGGGTAACAACAAGTACCATCTTTTAACGTCTTTAGGTATGACGCTGCTGGGGATCGAGCCCTGGACCTTCCGCTCTCCGGGCAGACGCTTTACCACTAGACCACGGAGGCGGTCATAAAGTTGAAGGAGAATTATCACCAGATGAGATAAGTGACGCTGAAAACAGAATCATCATGGATGTGCAGAGGGAATCTTATCCAAAGGACTATTCATCATTGATGTCCAGAAAGCTATTACCATCAAGGTAACCTTCATCCTCAACTGGATGACAATGGGCTCATGAGGTTGAAGGGATGTTTGGAGTATGCTGAATACTTACCTCTAGATACAAAATTCCCAATCATTCTGCCCCCAAACAGCTGGGTTACAACGCTTAATGTCAAGCATTATCATGAGGAAGGTAAGCATGTTGCTGGAACGAACCAAACATTAGCTTCACTTTCAACGAGATACTGGATTATCTCTGGTAGAGAAGCAATTCGGTCATTGGAAATGAAATGTTCACGGTGCCTATTGAATAAGGCAAGGCCAGTTCAACCAGTTATGGCTCCTTTGCCCAAAATGAGAATGGCAGTTTCACTTCGAGCCTTTACACAAACTGGGGTAGATTATGCTGGGCCATTCATGACCATTCAAGGTCGAGGTATACAAAGACATGTTACCTCTGTCTGTTTACATGCTTGTTGACCAGAGCCGTTCATTTGGAAATGGCCTATGGATTGGATATGGACTCTTTTCTAAATGCCTTTTATCGGATGGTTAACAGAAGAGGTCTCCCTGAGTTGGTAGTATCTAATAATGGTGCCAACTTCGTTGGTTCAGTCAAGGAATTGAAGAAGCCATTCCGGCTCCTTGATGAGGATGCAGTCAGACGTTCACTTGCCAACAAAAGGATCAAATGGCATTTCAATCCTCCTCATTCATCACATTTTGGAGGGGTGTTTGAATCCATAGTGCCAGTGATGTCACAGTTGAAAAGCTTTCACTGGAGCAGAGGCTCTTATCAACTCTCGTCCGTTGACGTACCAATCTGCTCATCCACAAGACAGTACACCTCTCATGCCAAATCACTTCTTACATGGCCAGATTGGTGGCGTGTTCGCACCTGACACAGTTGACACAACAGAATTCTATCCACGAAAGCAGTGGAGAAGATTTCAAGAATTGGTTCGTCCCTTTGGTGCTGGTGGATAAGAGAATGGTTACTAAGCCTCAACACCAGAAGAAAATGGCACACTCCTCAGAGGGATTTACAAGTTGGAGATGTTGTCTTAGTAATATCTCCCAACACGCCTCGTGGAAACAGGCAACTTGGCAAAATATTGAAGGTCTATCCAGGAAAAGATGGCCATGTTCCTGTTGTTGATGTTAAGACAAGACAGTCAGTAGTGAAAAGACCAGCAAACAAAGTATGTTCAATGGACATCTTCAAGTGAAACAAATGGTCTTGATTAGATTTCAGGATGATAGTTTACAATCTATGATTGACAGAAGTCAATCATGGAAGGGGGTATGGTGTGAAGACATATTAAGCTGGAACAGGTAGCGGGAAAGCATCTTGCTTCTCGGATAAAACAAAAGTATGACATGGCACATGCTGTCCAAGCACGTGCAAAACGAGGTAAATCAGACTTACTTCAGTTAAGTTCACTTTGGTTTGATAGCTCGGCTCGATAGAACGTTCATTCGTCAGATTGGTTTGATATGTCATTGCGATAGGACGTACATTGAACAATTTCGTTTTATAGCTTGTCAAGGTAGGACATAGTAGAACATGTTATTTAAGATAGGATGTCGCAATAGGACAAAACAATGCTAGCCAAAATAGGGCTAATAGGTTGATAGCAAAAGATTGTGAGAATCATATTTAGTTAATTTTGTCACATTTATATTTCTTCATCTTTTTTTAGAAGAGATCCACGTTTTGTTCCCCGAAATTTATTATTTGAATTATTTCTTCATATCAAGATAGGCACGTTTAGTTCCCCGCATACAATAGTAAGGGAATTCGCATTCTCAATATGATGTTAGTTATTCAGTTATAATACTTTTTCATCAGAAGCAACATGCGTCTTGACCAAGTGGAAAGACATAGTTTACCAAATTCAGTATGTAAGGGAGGTAATCGCATAGTAGTCCAAAACATGGTTCAAGATGTAAAACAGGAAATGAATTGAAACCAATATTAATCATGTTGATTAAATATATTTGGGAAATTATTTTACTGCATATAAATGATTTGATGAACGAAGAGTTTGCTGTTGTGTTGATCGGTGAGTGAGTGAGTGAGTTGGGTTTAACGCCGCTTTTAACAGTATTCCAGTTATATCATGGCATGTCAGCTTAACGTGGGAGGAAAGCCCGAAGTGATGCAGGTCCCATACGTTTATCACTTCGGTGAAACCCACGACCCCGGGTATGGTGCTGACAAACCGAGAAACATATCGGGGCGAACCGGAATTCGAACCCACAATCATCGAACAATAGTTATCATTGTTAATAATTTTAAGAATACTACCATACCGTATTTTCTTGAGTATAGTGCGCACCCGTGTATAATGCGCACCCCCCTCTAGCGGGTTCAATATTTTGAAAAAAAAGAAATTTGAATATTATGCGCAGAAAAAAATTACACCGTACCCTTTCAGCGAAGTCCGGCAAACGAACGGGTGATGAGAAACTTCGTCAGTACAAATTCGAAATTTGAGATAAAAAAATTACCAAACATGTTTATTTACCGATTAAATAGTATTTATTGTTCTGCTAGGCATTGTTTTATATTTAGGGATTAAGATTACCTTGCGTATTTTCTCGTAAACTAAGCTGGAAACAGCAATCAGCTGTACACACGTTTTCTTGGAATCGACCGGTGATTCGGTCAAGACCCACCAAATGATATAACTTTATAAGATTTTTAATGCAAGGATCGGCAACATTTGTATCTGAAACTATTTTATTTATCAGGAATAATATATTCCATTATTTTCTTAGTTATATGCAACCTTTACTAAACATATTTAAAATAATAATAACCCTAAGCGAAGCAGCTGATCGCTATTCCCGGGTATTATTTTTTACATGGAACATGTCTGACCAGTCACCGTCAAGGCTCACGCGCACGTAATCACGTGATAGCGAGAATTTCATGTTGACATAGAATCGTCGAACAAAAACAAATATGACTTTTAACGAGTCAAAGTATGTCATTTATGATATATGTGTCCATTCTCTGTCAACTAAAGTTTGTTTCAAGGCGTCAATAGCGATATTCTGACCGTGGTTGCTGTTAATAACGGTGAGTTGTGCGATCTTCCGATCGCTTCACACACGATTTCGCAGAAATTAATAAAAACAATATTATAAGGAATTTTGAATAAAATCAATGAAATAAGTTACAAACATAAGTCCAGATATACAAAGAACACTTTTTATAGCCAGACAGTGTAATTACATGATTATTTTGTGTACTTCAGTATGGATTTGTTGACATGGTATTTCCGGTGTTTCGTGCTCACGGTAATGTCTTTCCATGGGGGAAAAAAACATCCAAACTCATAATTCGTGTATAATGCGCACCCCCTCCTACACAGCTGTGTTTTTTCGAAAAAAAGTGCGCACTATACTCAAGAAAATACGGTAAATCCTTTATTTTGGCTTCAATCACACTAATTAAAATTTTCAGATTTTCAACAGACGTCCTTTTCACTGTCAATTACACACAACTAGTTGTCGCCAAGTAGTCTCGCAACGACCCAGGCCATGATGTCATAATGGCGGCAGCCTCACTTTTTTCCCTCATCTCCTACTAAAAGCAGATGAATTGGGGAGGTGGGAGGGAGTAATAGAGGTAGTATTCTTAGAATTATAAGCAATGATAACTATTGTTCGATAATTCTTACAGAACTTCTACCTCGATTACATCTCTGCCAGAATATACCAAAGGGACCCCGGTGGGATCCGCCTCTAGTAACTCCCTGTGTAATTGACAGCAATCCTCTTCTGGAAACTATATTGTACTGATTCTAATCCTACTGAGATAATTTCCTCTGAAATTCCCCTTGATGACTTAAAAATCAGAAACTAAGTCGATAATCAGTCAAATATGCGATATTATCACTAGATTTACCGTTATATTTGCTGATTTTGACCATAATGAACCTGGATATATACCCCCGGTAAGTTATAATACCGATTACCTGTTCTGACGTCACTTCCTCTTTTTGGTAATGACGTCTCTTTAGGTCTATTTCTACCCCAAAGACATCATTTACCTGCCCTTTAATACATAAAATAGCATCCCAATGTTCTAAGTCAATTCAGCATAAAACCAAAATTACTTTGTATGAGCCAAAAAATTGCAATAAATATTTCTATTGAAAAAGCAGTTAATATATTAATGTCAAGTAAGCTGGGACTTTTAATATAGGGTGTCAAAGGAAATGAACCTTAAAGTAATTATTGTCAATCCAACTATGAAAAACAATCTCTTAAATAACATTGTCTACATTGTTTAACTACTAAAGTACTGAATCATCCTAAGCAGCACACAAATACCAAGTTATTGCAAACAATAAGTATTGCTTGCCAGTTTGCTTGTATAATCTGTCAAAGGCTAGTTCCCTGCTGAAGGCATTATGTACAGATTAGAATGACAACAACCAAAAGAGGCCTGTGTAGAATCCCGTGTATAGTCTGGTTGTAAAATAAGACAGCTATTTCAATGGGCAGAGGAAAGGAAACTATGAAAATGTGTCTAAATAATTGAATTAAAGGAAACACATGTCACTGAGCACACCACCTATTTACTGCATATCTCAATTCACAATGATACATGAATGTTTGCTACTGATTAAAATGACATTATTAAGATTGAAAGAGATGAGAAGGTTAACTGTAGTTCAATGTAGTCTATCACTTGAACTCCAAAATACAACCGACATAGACAAGTCAAACAGCCCAGCAACTTACCCTTGTACAACTGACATAGACAAGTCAAACATCACAGCAACTTACCCTACTACAACTGACATAGACAAGTCAAACATCACAGCAACTTACCCTTGTACAACTGACACAGACAGGTCAAACATCCCAGCAACTTACCCTTGTACAACTGACACAGACAAGTCAAACATCCCAGCAACTTACCCTTGTACAACTGACACAGACAAGTCAAACATCCTAGCAACTTACCCTTGTACAACTGACATAGACAAGTCAAACATCACAGCAACTTACCCTTGTACAACTGACACAGACAAGTCAAACAGCCCAGCAACTTACCCTTGTACAACTGACACAGACAAGTCAAACATCCCAGCAACTTACCCTTGTACAACTGACACAGACAAGTCAAACATCCTAGCAACTTACCCTTGTACAACTGACATAGACAAGTCAAACATCACAGCAACTTACCCTTGTACAACTGACACAGACAAGTCAAACATCCTAGCAACTTACCCTTGTACAACTGACATAGACAAGTCAAACATCACAGCAACTTACCCTTGTACAACTGACACAGACAAGTCAAACAGCCCAGCAACTTACCCTTGTACAACTAACACAGACAAGTCAAACATCACAGCAACTTACCCTTGTACAACTGACACAGACAAGTCAAACATCCCAGCAACCTACCCTTGTACAACTGACACAGACAAGTCAAACATCCCAGCAACCTACCCCTGTCCCCTTTTATTGTGATGAAGTTTCCATGTGATTTGATGTAAATATGCACATCGCAATATGTATTGTATCGTGACTTAGTTATATCATATCACTCCTTGTCACTACACTTGGTACAGGTGAGAAGATAATCCTTGGTAGACATGTACACATAGAACACCCTGTCATGTCTTGGTGTAGTAGCCTTACTCAAATATCAAAATAAACAAATTAAGATAGGGGAGTAACCCAGTGAACAAAACACAGACTCCTGTAAGTCTCCTTGACATGAGAATAAGGCTTTTGTATTCTAGAGGTGGAGTTACAATTAATGTATTTCAAAATGCCTGATGAAGGAAGAACAATATGGCCTTTTGGCCAGGAGCAGGTGCATGAACATATTGTTGTCATTGCAGGATTAGTTCATGAGAGGATGGAGTGGCAATGTACAAATGTACAACTGTACAAATGTCCAAATGTACAATGTACAATGTACAAATACATGTTTGATAACAAAATATGTTGTCCAAAGTTGTGTCAATTTGATATTTTTTCTCCAATGAGACCTTCCTCACAGACTGCAGACTTATACTCACTCTGAAGTTTCCAAGTATCATATCTGCTATCAAAAATACTTACTACGTTAGCTTGCAAAGCAACTTTGGCAAATCCAGTTCTTTTTGCCCACATGACGTGATAATATTCATCTCCAAAAAGAGCCTCTCGCACACCACCTGTATAAGAAGAACAGTGATGCTTCATCAAATTAATTTTTTTTTAAATTATGCAATTTTGCTGACCTGTCCAAAATGAATGTTGAAATTTGTGTTTACCCTGAGCTTCAGATTGACAGGGAGTTCACCTTGCTGAAGAAGAAGTTGTTCCAACTAGTTGTGTGGCTAATCCCATCACACAGCTACATGTATAACATGACCACGGAAGTGATGACGTAAATGAACAGCACATAACTACTAATACGGAACATCTCAACGCATCGTGGGGAGGCAGCTCTGCGATGGGTGGGCCACTTTAGACCAAGCAATGCAGGATAAGTATACAAATATAAAAAATATCTAGATTTTACTAGATTTTTAAAACTTATCCTGCATTACTCCTTAATGCCTCTTTATTGGACAGTACGGTGGAGGGCATACCTTTAGGTGTGATTTTCAATAAATTCTCAACAAAGTCCAGTGTTTCTGTTAGCTTTTTTGTCCGCCAGTCATCTGACCGGCCGACTAAACATATACCAGTCCTTATCATTTTCGGACGGTCCCCAATCTTACAGTGTAAAAACATACCTTTTGATCAGAGTTTTCTCTTTTTTATTTCTGAACTGTAGATTTGCTGCAGGAAGGTGTTTTTTCACCAGAATGCATGTTCAAGATCATTTAATCTTCGCTGGCAAAGTCGGTTACGACTTGCAGTATGAATGCGGTTTTGTAGACTGAAGCCTCGTTCGGTTGGTACGTTGCTGACAGGTATCGTCATGGCTACAGCTGCGATAACAGCAAAATCTGGATAAATATCCTCATAATCAGCCATGATAACTCGACAATTCTGTTGAAGTGTGTGTGTACCAAGTCCCACAACTGTAGTTTTGTAGCTGGCGAAATCACGATTGGCCCGGTCGCCATCTATGATATATGTGACGTCATTATCTATTGGACCAATCACAGGACTGAAATGGGTAATCAGCTTATTTTGGGAATCTATTCTATAGTTATTCAATTCTTCGCGTAAATCTGGGAAGTGAGATTGGTTTTTTTGTCAAGACAAGTAAGGGTAGACAGACTGTCTTCAGGAAATCTGGCATGTTGTGTACTGCAAAATATATCGATGAAGTCTGCACGTGAATTTTGAAAAGCCTGCACCGAACGTGCATCTGCAACTTTCACACCACGAAATACGCCGTTTGTGATGTTGTCAATAAACGATTGCTCAGTTTCTCCTGGTGTTTTTAGCAATCTTTGCAATGAGTCGCAGGTTGACTTATCATGCCGAGATTCAGATTGTCTTTCTGAAATATTGTGTATTTTATCTATTTCATTTTTGACGAGCCTATCTATTTAGATAAACATATGTCTTAGATTGTGTAAGTAAGTTTCATTGAGAAAATATCATGAAACATGAAAAACTATTACTATTTGCATATTTATTCTTTGTTCACATTGGATCCCACTCCGGCGCAGTGGTGACTTAGCATAGCTCCACTGCCACAGGCTAATTTGCATATCACGTCACTGGACTTTTCTCTTGTTTGTAAACCAACATGCTTTTTCAGAAATGGAAAGGAACAGACTAATGCAAGTATTTGGGGGCGCTTTACATATTGTTTTGCATAATTATATACATACTACAACTGCGACAGTGAGTTGCATGACAATACATATTTACACATTAAAGTGACCGCATTGCAATAGCTCTCCGTAGGTGTCGATGACAGCACATAGAGCCCAAAAATGTTTTGTCATGCACTTTTCGCTTTTGTGGTAGCATATCTAGATCTATATTATTTTTAAAAAAACAATATCTAAAGCTAACCAAAGGCTTGCATAAGGCCAGTCTGTTCTGTTTCCAGAATAAGCGTGTTTGTTAACAAATACACAAAAAAAGTTCAGTCACGTGATAGTGATATGCAAATATGGCAATGGCAATGGTGCAATGTGAAGTCATCACTGCGCATGTGTGTGCATATGGTTCTGAAATCATTCGGAAAATATCGATTAAATCTGTTACTTGATTACTATAGCTTTGTTGTGTCTAGATACCAAAGTTATAAAGATGCAATCTGAATGAAATGAAACGAGTCGAGTCCAGTTTATTTTTAGAAAACTGGGAATTCCTTTCTGTGTGGAAGAGAAACACGGACTGATTTTAGAGTTGAGTGAACAAAGTTTTAACACCTTGTTGAAGACAGAGACTCAGTTGAAGTTATTTTTTTCTTACATTCTTTCTACCGGACACTGGGACCGTCACACTAAACATTTACCGGTCTTTGCCTTTTTTTACCGGCCAAAAGCCGGCATATACCGGAGAACGGAAACACTGTTTATGTCATCAGAAACAAGAGTCATCAGAAAGATGACATGTCCCCCCGGTAGCTGTCTGTAAAGTAGCAACAAGTAAATGTGCAATTCTGTATGTAATGAGTCAAGAGTTGAATGTTCTTGAAGAAGCATACATTGTTTACCCACAAAAGATCCACCATGGTCTCATCCATATGAAATGGAAAGTAAAACAAGTGTGTTTCTGTGTTGTTTTTTTATGCAAACAAATGACAAGTTACAAGGAACAATAACTAAACAAGCGTAAAGTCAACAAAGTCATCTATATCCCCCACCCATTTTAACACATTATGGTCCCAAACCAGGTTTGACCAAACATTTCTCTTAGCCAATGTCAAAATAGCTGCAATGGAAATTCTAAAATAAACATTTCTAAAACTCCTGAATATCAAATGGCACCAGTTCAGTATGTGCTTTATATATATATATATATAGACATGCAATGTTTGGCAAGGAAATATTTAACAGTTTATTTGTTATACTCCATAAGTGAACCCACCCTATATTAAAACTTAAATCCAACTTGTTGCCATGGAAACATAAAAAATAACAGCAAAAGGCACCAGTTCAGTATGTGCCTGGTAGACATGCAAAGTTTTGTAAGACAGTATTTAACGGTTTTTGAGTTACGCTCCAGAAATGAACACCACCCTTTATAGAACCTAAGTCCAACTTGTTGCCATGGAAACGTAAAAAATAGAAATTTCTAAAATTCCAAAATAGCAAAAGGAACAACTTCACCACTTAAGTGATATCAATGCAAAGTTTGATGAAGAAATTTTTAACAGTTTCGGATTTCTGCTCCGGAAACAAACATCACTCACAAAGTTAGCCCGTGTCCAGCATGCTTTTATGAAAATTGGAAAATAGAAAAATTGGAAAAATTCCAAAATAGCAAAAGGCACAACTTCACCACTTAAGTGATATAACTGCAAAGTTTGATGAAGAAATATTTAACGGTTTTCGAGTTCTGCTCCGGAAACGATTCAGACAGACAGACAGACGGACGGACTGCGCCATGACATAATCCCCCTTCGGCCATTCTGGCCCGGCGGGGTATAAAAACTGTACGCGCGTTAGGAGTCTAGACTGGGAGCTACCATGACTAAAACAATAGGTTCGGCTATGTTACAACTATACACAGTCGTAGCTAGTACGTTTCTCCGTATCCCGACAAAACATCGCCCGTATTTATGCGAATCTCTCGAGAAAGACCCATTCATCGAACACACTATAAGCGCAGTGAGCTGTGAGTTTTATCATAGATACGGAATGTTCTTAGCTCCGGTGACAACCGCTTTAATAACGGCTAGGTATTGTCAATTTAAACATAAGTGCCCACTTACTAATAATTGAGACTCAAGTGACACCACAGATTGTGGAGACGCAACAAGTACAAACCCCGATTGTATCACAGATTGTGGAATCACAATCACAACAAGTGAACGAGGTAATAACCCCGATTTTGAAATCATAACAAGTGAATGAGGAAATACCAGCGATTGCAAAATCACAAGCCAGAGTGACAAAGAATCCTTTGAAAATCGCAGCTGGGAGAAAGGGTGGGCTAGCGAGGAAGGCGAAACTAATGCATAATTCAAATATTGAACATAGTCGTCCGATTAAAACTTGGGCTCCCTATGCACTAGGAGTTGTTGCTATAGCGGTGGTAAGGTTGTTTTATAAGACCGGAGAAGAGAAAACGTCCCCCTCGATTACACAAGAAGTTCAATTAGAGGTAAGCCCTCATATAATGTTATAATGACTACTCCAGTTTCAGACGGTAAAATGTTGGTAAAAGCAACGTATCATTCAGCAGTGGTCAGCGGCTTGGCCATTGGCTATGCCCGTATAGCTAAAATGATTACTAAAGCCACACCACCCAAGCTAGATTTTAATGGTTATGATATCGGTATGATGGTTCTTGATATTGGATTGGCAATGGCAACAAAAGATATGCTCATCAAACAAGGGCTTATCCCAGAAGACATAATGAAGTAATTACACATTTGAATATTTTATATTCATATAAATATGGAACAATTGCGATGATGGTCGGTGGAGCTATTGTTCATGCTCTAGCTTTTTCGGGGAGTAATTATTTATTTTCTACTCTGAGGGAATCAAACACTAAAGAAGTTGAAGAGGAGCATAAACGACATAATAAAGCATTAGAACAACTCGAAGCAGCCCAGTCACAATTGGCCAGACAGAGGATGTTGAGATTAGATTTTATTAATGAAGAACTGCGTAAACAAGGACATTCAATTCAAACGTTTAAGGATGTTGAATCTGCCATGCACGAATACTTCCTTGTTTATGGAAAGAAACTTGACCCAATACCGAGACCAACAATAAGTCAGTTTTATACACCGTCAGAGGCTCATAAAGACTGCGAGATAGCGTTTATAATATTTGGGTTATCAGTCATTGTCACTTTCAGTTATACAATAACTACACATAAACCATGATCTATCAGCCATGTCACCCTGACTGCTAATCTATAAATAACGCTGACTGGTTGTCTAGCTATGTAGGGCTGACTGTTGTCTATTTTTAGCTATTACGTATCAATGAACCTATAAATAGCGATGACAATTCAGCTATAAATAGCGCTTACTGGCTGTTCAGATATGTAACGATGACTGTTGTCTATTTTTAGCTACACATAAGCTATGAGCTATAAATAGCAATGACAGCTATGACTCACCAGTGATGTGATTTACCTTTTAGACAAATGATATGATATGTGTATAACAATTAATTTGTGCAGATATACACTCATGGGGAAATCTATTCAATGTCAGAAGCCATGTGTGCGTGTTTACTGTGGGACCCACTCTTCTTACATCAGACAGGGTTTTATTGAGAAAAACTGAATTGATTGATTTACTTGGTTTGGAATACAACAAACCCCAGACCGTTAAAGAACTCAAAGCTTGAGCGAAAAACAGTGGGCTGAGAGGTTATTCTCGAATGAGAAAAGCTGAATTGATCGATTTTTTAGATGATAATCAACTCAATGATGAAAATAAACCCACTGTTGATGAGTTAAAATTTGTACCCACAACTGGTGTTGGTAAATATCTAAGAGGTTGGAAGATGGATATTAATTCCAACATGGATGTTAATTATGTTAAGCCCATCGTATCAAGCAAAATTAACGAGTAATTAGATGATTTAAATAGTATAAAATACCAGCTGACGGTTAAAATGTCATTGAGTAAAAGTAACGCAGACGATAGCACTGAATATACCGAACCATATTTCCAGAGCAATCAAGAAGTTATAACCGAATCCGATACTATAAGCACATCATTAGATACATCAATTCAGAGGATACAAGAAACTTTAGAACGCTGGACTAATAGAGGTTCGGGTTGGGGTGTGGATAAAATCGATAGTTTATGTTTAGATATAGCAAATTATATGCCTTTCAAAGGTGGATCTTATATAAATTTACCCCCATATTATAAGAAGAAAAAAGCCATAATTAATGTAAACAAGAGTCATCAGAAAGATGACATATCCCCCCGGCAGCTGTCTGTAAAGTAACCACAAGTAAATGTGCTATTCTGTATTCTGTGGGTTTTTTTTTATGCAAACAAATGACAAATTACAAGAAACAATGACTAAACAAGCGTACTGTCACGAAGTCATCTATATCCCCCGCCCAAACCAGGTAAGTGACCCAACATTTCTTTTAGCCCATTTCAAAACATCTGCAATGGAAATTCTAAAATAAACATTTCTAAAACTTATTAACTTCCTTAATATCAAATGGCACCAGTTCAGTATGTGCTTTATATATATATATATATATATATATATATATATATATATATATATATATATATATATATGCAATGTTTGGCAAGGAAATATTTAACAGTTTATTTGTTTCACTCCATAAGTGAACCCACCCTATATTAAAACTTAAATCCATCTTATTGCCATGGGAACGTAAAAAATAAAAAATTATAAAATTCCTAAATAGCAAAAGGCACCAGTTCAGCAAGAGTCTGATAGACATGCAAAGTTTTGTTAGAAAGTTTTGAATAGGTTTTGAGTTATGCTCCGGAAAACGAACTCTACCCTATAGAACCTAAGTCCAACTTGTTGCCATGGAAACATAAAAAAATAAAAATTTATAAAGCAAAAGGCACAACTTCAGTATATGCCTGATAGATTTGCCAAGTTTCAATCAAATACACTGAATGGTTTTCGAATTCTGTCCCGGAAACCAACCCTATCCCTAATTGAGTCTATGTCCAACTTCATTCCATAAAAGATTTTAAAAATAAAAATTAGAAAAATCCCAAAATATCAAAAGGCACCACTTCAGTATGTGCCTGATAGCTTTGCCAAGTTTCGATCAAATACACTGAATGGTTTTCGATTTCTGCCCCAGAAACGAACCCCATCCCCAATTGAGTCTATGTCTAACTTCATTCCATAAAAATTTAAAAAAATAAAAATTAGAAAAATCCCAAAATATCAAAAGGCACCACTTCAGTATGTGCCTGATAAATTAGCCAAGTTTCTATCAAATACACTGAATGGCTTTGGAATTCTGCCCTGGAAAAGGAAATGATTACGGACGGACAGACGGACAGACGGACGGACAGACTGGCTGATCGCTATATCCCCCCGCATTATATGCCGGGGGGATAAAAATAAAGGCGATAACTGTTTCAGAATGATGATAAGATCTGCATTGTTCCCGGTAGTAAAAAATCTGGATAGGTCTTCTAGCTATCCCCAAAACGATGGGTTGAACCTTGATGGTATAGACGAACCTACACCAATCTCGCAAATTGATAAGGCGGAAAAGCAAAATAATTTAGCTATAAATGTTTTCGGACATTCTGCTAAAGGAATTGTTGTACACAGGATAAGCTCCGCTCCAGAACATATCCCCAGAATCAATTCATTTCTGATCGAAAAAGATGGTAAATATCATTATACATGGATAAAGAGTGTTAAGCAGACTATTATACGATCAAACAACCCATAAAGAAAAGAAATATTTCTGCGAAAGATGCCTGCATGGGTACAGCAGACAAGATCTATTAGAAGCGCATAAAGAAGACTGCAGAGGTGTTGGACAGAATGCTATCAGGACTGATATGCTTAAAAAAGGGAAAAACATATTTGAACATCATTGTAATCAAATGCCAGTACCGTACGTAATTTATGCCGACTTCAAAGCACTTATCAAACCTATAGAAAATACAGTCCGAAGCAATCAAGATAGTTTTACGTACAAAACTCAAGAACATATTCCTTGTGGGTTTGGATATATAGTTGTAAGGTATGATGGAAAAACAAACCCGCCCGTGATTTACAGAGGTCCTGATGCAGCGGGAAAGTTCCTAGAATATCTACAAAATGAAGAGAAAACAATCAGGACAAATTTATCGTGTAAGAAACCCATGTGTATGACGAGGGATGATTGGAGGGCCTATAAGAAGTCAACGATTTGTTATGTTTGTAATAAACCCCTGAATGGGGATTCTGTAAGAGATCATTGCCACGTCACGGGTAATTATCAGGGAGCCGCGCATAATGAGTGTAACTTGAAACTAATAATGAATTCTCAAACAATACCCATCGCCGTTGTGTTCCATAACCTTAGAGGATATGATTCACATCTCATCATGCAAGCTATCTCAAAGACCGACGGCGGTTTAACGTGTATTCCTAACAATATGGAAAAATATATATCATTCTCGTTGACTAAAACTATACATTTTACGGACAAGGATTGGAAAGCCAGAATAAAGCAAAGTAATGGGCTTAGATTCATAGATTCCGTACAGTTTCTGTTATCTTCCCTGTACAATTTAGCTTATGCAAACAATTCCGATGACTTTGCAATAACAAATCAATATACCGATCGGATAATACATCATTTGTTGTTGAGAAAAGGTGTATATCCTTACGAATATATGGATGATTGGTCTAGATTCAATGAAACTAAATTACCACCCCTTGAATCCTTCTATAGTAACTTAACAGAATCTAAATTAACCGATGCCGATTATGAACATGCTCTGACGGTGTGGGATAAATTAGGTTGTAAGAATTAAGGGGATTATCACGATCTGTACTTAAAAACCGATGTACTGTTACTGGACGATATATTCGAGATATTTAGAAAGACATGTTTAAAACAATACGGCTTGGACCCGGCATGGTACTATTCCAGTCCCGGACTATCGTGGGATGCATTGTTGAAGAAGACCGGTGTAGAACTAAAACTACTCACAGATTACGATATGCACTTGTTTATTGAGAAAGGATTAGGGGTGGTATATCGATGGTAGCGAAAAGGAATTCTAAGGCTAATAATAAATTAGTGGAAGGATATGATCCGAGTAAACCCGACACGCACATATCATATCTCGACGCCAACAATTTGTACGGATGGGCTATGAGTCAACCTTTACCCACGGGTGGTTTTGAGTGGATCGATGTGAATGATATCCCCTCAGATTCCGATAAAGGGTACATACTAGAAGTTGACTTAGAATATACAACTTCGTTACACAAAGATCATAACAGTTATCTGCTAGCTCCCGAGAGATTAATGGTAAATAAAGATTGGATGTCGGAATATCAACACTCCTTGATGGGTAAAACTAGGTTAGCTAACGTAGTAAAACTCCTACCAAATTTGATGGATAAGACAAAATATATAGTTCACTACAGAAATCTCCAGTTATATCTATCATTTGGTATGAAACTAAAGAAAATACACAGAGTTCTAAAGTTTGATCAAAGTCCTTGGATGGAGCCCTATATAAGACTGAACACAGATTTAAGAAAGATGGCTACCAGCGATTTCGAAAAGAATCTATATAAGCTCATGAATAACTCAGTATTGGTAAAACTATGGAGAATCTAAGGAAGCGTGTTGATGTTAAATAAGTCAGATCTAACGAGGAAGAAAGACTCAGGAAACTTATAGCCAGTCCGGCTTTTAACAGAAGCAAGATATTCGATAACGACTTAGCCGCACTACATATGCAGAAGAGTAATATAAGATTCAACAGACCGGTGTATGTTGGTATGAGTATTCTTGACTTGTCAAAACACTTAATGTATGACTTTTATTACAACGAACTTAAGAAGCAGTACGGTGATAGATGTGAAGTGTTATATACCACCACAGATTCTTTGTTGATGGAAATACAAACCGAGGATGTGTATAAAGATATGGCAGAAAAAATAGATATGTACAACACGAGTGATTACCCAAAAGATATTCCACTGCACAGCGTAGTAAATAAAAAGGTATTAGGTAAGATGAAGGATGAATGCGCTGGGACCCCTATAGCGGAGTATGTCGGATTAAGACCTAAGATGTATTCTATAAAGAAGTCCGATAATGGAGAGATAAGAAAAGCTAAGGGTGTTAAGAAGTATGTGGTAAAAAAGCATATTAAACACGAACAGTATAAAGAAGCATTATTCAACGGTAGAATATTCAAACACGAGATGAACTCTTTAAGAAGTGTCAATCATAGGATATATTGATTAAGAATGAACAAGACATCATTATCCCCCTTAGATACAAAGAGATGGATTGATAAGGATGGTGTAACTACCTATGCTTATGGTTATGGCGGTAATACTGTATCGTTGGGAACTATGAGCAACTCTTCTCGTACAAATGCCCTGCCTGGTCCATCTTTAAGATAATAAAGAATAGGCTCTCCTTCTTTCATAACCAACCGACTAATGTTATATGTCTTAAGGGACCAAATCGGATCGGTTGCACGACATATCGGATGGTTTCTTCCCGATTAATCTCGTTACTTCATTATTCAGCGCTGACACAACAGCTGATAATCGTGTCACCCATTCGGTTGATCTCAATCGTTCCGATTTCATTTCAATTCCATACTGATATCCAAACAAACGTTCCGCTAATGTCCGGTTAAATCTTTCAACGATAGCTTGACTACGGTGGGCCTCTTTTTCACCACGCCTGATTTCAACATTGTGCTTTGTTAACAGTTTAGTTATTGATCCCATAAACTCGCAACCAGGATCTACTTGAAATAGCTTAGGCCATTTTAGTGGTCCGCGTATATATATGCAACTCAGTGCATTAGCTACTTCTGTTGAATCTTTCGAGGTTAATGGCTCAGCCTCTTTGTATCGACTAGCCACATCCACTACGGTTAAAGCTTGTTTCTTTAACCAATCCTTGGCCACATCTTTAGATACCTTAGCCGCGGTGGCTAATTTTTGTATTGCTCCTATACCTTTCCAATATCCTCGTGGGCTATAGTAAATTTTATTCATCATTAATTAATATTGATGTTTCTTTTAATACGTCTCATACGGAACTCTCAATATTTATGCATAACTCCGCCAACTGAATCCAAAACGAGGCTGACCTGGCGCGCGACCGACCAGGAAGAGTGAGTCTGAAACGGCGCGTCCTTCGAGTAAATTTCACTGGTGTGTCCCGCAATGCTCAAGCGATTCGCGCTACGAAGCCAATATCAGCTTTCACTCGTTCCCCAAGGCAGAAGATCGGCGGAGGAAATGGATTATATCGATTCGAAAAGACGAGGGCCCGTTTTTCAAGGTACTTTGACAGTGACCTGCATACCTCCTTGACCTACGATTATGTAATTCAATGCGGAAGTGTTTTCTTTTGTCCAAGTCTACAAATGTGAACGTTGTTGAACGAACTGAATAATGATAAATGATTACATAAATAAGTAATTTATAACATGTATCCAACTATCGAACTATTCACCAAATGTCTTGGGGACATATTAACTACCAACTTTGATGATTAATAGTTAGTGTGTAGCATTGAAATTACATCTAGTGACTAGTACTGTGTTGATCGAAGTACATTCTTGATAATGTGGTTGACGTGCATTTATTCCAATTTCAGATAACAAAATGCACTGTCATTTGTGGTAAACACTTCAGAGAGGAGGAGAAAAGAAAAACCATCTGTAAAACACTCTTGACACCAGGCATTTCTTTTAATGTTAATCTTAATTACCATCTAATTTAATTTATAGGCTAGATCTATGTGTGTGTTATGGTTCCGAAGTTGTGTCAGTTTCAAACATATATATTTTTATGATTTAATCTCAATGAAATAAATGTTTCCTTTCAACATCATGCACATATGAATTTGTCTGATATGTTTGCACTGTATAAGATTTTCGACTGATACTTTATAGGTACTGTGCCCTCTATTTTCACATGGTCCAACCCCACCCCACAGCGGAAACCAGCTGTCCAAAGGTCACACCTGCAATCCAGCCAGTCCAGGAACATTTAGCAGAAGTCCTCACAGATCGGTAATTACAATGAATTCTCTTAAAAAAAAGTAAAATTGATCACTTTTTTGTTGATTTATAATGAATATAATTATATTGATATAATATTATCTTCCCATGAAACTCCAAACATCTTCTAAACAGAAATATTGTTGTTCTAATTTTAATGGAGAAAACAAAATACATGTCAGTCATGAGGTGTGTGTTGAAAACATAAATGATATATATGAATAATATTACCAATCATGTTGATATTACAGGCAAAACATACCAATGGGCACAGATGAAGCAGCAGATGATGTTGACCAGGTTGATCAGCTTGATGAACTACACAAAAAACTCAAGGAAACCGAAGAAGCACTTCGCAAGAAAGAAGAGGAATGTTGTGAACTTAAAAAACCACATGTAGAACTTAAAGATAAGATATATCTTGAAAAGTTTGGAGTTAACCGTTTTAGCACTGATAATTCTTTGATACGATTCTACACTGGTTTTTTGAACATATGCTCTGTTTTGTGCATTTTTCTCTTTCATTCAGCCTAGTGCCTCCAACATGCAAAGTGCATACTATGTTCCAAGTGAAATTGTATCTCTTGCTGGTAGACCAAGGTCAATGCTGCTCATAGATTAGTTTTTTATGTTTTTATGTAGACTGAGAGCTGGTCTGCTAGAACTGGATTTATCTGTATGTTTTAACACCCATATAAGTACTGTGAGTAGAAAATTGATTACATTGGTGATTTTTTTGTACATTGTACTTGGTAGCATGCCCATATGTCCCTCTAGGGCTTTAATTGATAGATATATGCCTTCATGTTTCAAATTAACTTACCCATCTTCACGAGTAATCATTGATTACACAGAAATTAAAGCACAGTACCCATCCTCTATGAATCTAAACTCTAAAACTTATTCACATTATAAGACAACAAATACATTTAAAGCTCTTTTAGGTATTGCTCCACACGGTGCAGTCACTTTTGTATCTTGTTTATATGCTAGGTGTATGTCTGATGTTGAAATTGTTCAATTGAGTGGAATATTAGATCTACTGGAGCCTGGTGATAGTGTCCTGGCTGACATAGGCAACAAGTTAAGTGAAATCAATGTTGGTCTCAACATCCCACCATTCTTACATTCTCATGGTCAGTTTAGTAAGAGCGAGGTTGAACAAACAGAAATGATTGCCTCCCTCCATATCCATGTTGAGCGAGCCATCCGCAGAGTAAAAGAAAATCATATATTTGACAGCATTATTCCCCTTAATCTTGTTGGATCCATCAACCAACTTTGGACAGTAGCTGATCTTCTTACCAACTATGAAGGTCCACTTATACAAGATAGGTTAAAATAGTATCAGTTGCTACTTGTATACAGCACCATAAAACTGTAAAATAACTAAAAAGTCAGAATTAAAAGAATTTTTTATATTATTATTATTATTATTATTATTTCAAAATACATTGTATTGTGTATATAATTCAAGAAAGTTTGTACATGTCTCAAACAGTGTTAGCAGTTAAAATAGCACACTGTTCACCATAATTAAAGATCCATGAAGATCCAGGTTAGAATAGGTCTTCAGCAACCCATGCTTGCTTATTGTGAGGTCAAACTCGCTGACTTGGGTGATGCATGTCATCATATCCCAATTGCATAGATCGATGCTTATGATTTCAATAACTGGATTGTCTGGGCCAGACTTGATTATTTTCAGACCGCCGTTACATAGCCGGAATATTGCTGAGTGTGGTGTTAAACAACAAACGAACCATAATTGAAATTTGGTTCAAATCTGGACAAGCTGGAATAGTGTTGTTACTGACATGACAAATATGAGGCTACTGTGTTGTACACTCCTGAATTCTGCTTCATTACATTTAATTACTTCTTTATTTTCAGCAGTTATTGGAAATATTGTCATTATAAATGTCGACCCGTGAAGATACGTGGTAAAAAATAGGTCTTCAGCAACAATGCTTGCCGTAAAAGGTGACTATGCTTGTCGCAAGAGGTGACTAACGGGATAGGGTGGTCAGACTCACTGACTTGGTTGATGCATGTCATCAGTCCCAATTGTGTGGATCACTGGATTGTCTGGTCCAGACTATTGTCTACAGACCACCATCATATAGCTGGAATATTGATGAGTGCTGTGTTAAACAACAAACAAACATCATAAATGTCAGTACCCCTGTAATTATTAGACCCTTGGATCATAATTTTAGACCACAGAAGTGGAGAAAGTTTCTATACCAGTATAACTCTGACAGATACAAAAAAGTCTATATCATTCAACTTGCAACTGTTGATGAACATGTTGAATACATGACAAGTATATATATATATAAAATGAATATTCCACATGAGCTATCAAGGGAAAATCAGATTGGATCATCTGTCATGGATCCTTATTGTTTTGAATACACACACAAAGTTTGTGTTTCATAGAAAATATTTTCTGCAAAAAGTAAATACATAGTGTAAGCCATCCCTCTACATTTTTATGATAATACTTGGATGATAATCTGGTCATTATATTAAAATCATTGTGGTCTAATGATCATGATGAAAATAAACTTTATGTTGACTGACCTTATCTTGTTCTTTATGTTTCAGTTTTATGGTGATTCTAGTATTACTATGGGAAATTGTAAAATAGCTGCAGAGGAAAGATAATTTATTATTCCTTGTTAATTTTGTATAAATTCATTAAGGTAATACTAAAAAAAAAATGCATCTAAATTAGCTAGAAGTTTACACCACATTTCAGAATTAAATATTACTCTTTCCAAATGGGTTTCCTGCTGAGACCAAACAAAAAGGTCACACCATGTTAAACCTGAAACAGCAAGTTGCATTTGAACCTGAAAATAATGGTTATGATTTTCCTTAAGGGACAACACACCATCCTTCCTCTGCAGGTAAGCTACATTATTTAAATTTGGAGCTACAACACTTTTGATCTCTTAAGGGGCCATTACACCAAACGGCGATCGCTCTGCGCTCCTTCTGCGTCCTAAAATTTGACTAGAGCGCAGTGGGGTCGCCATACTCAAGAAAACTCTCTTATGGTGTAATCGCTCCTACCACCGTTCTGCCTTCCTTCTGCGACTAAATATGGTACTTTTGTCAGTGTCACTGTGTTCCCTGAACGACCTAGGCGTTCACTGTGCGATATCTCTGCGCTCCCTCTGCGTCACCTCTGCGTTCCCTCTGCCTCCTTATTGCAACTAACTACCGCGCTGCCACCCCTCTACGACCAATGACGATCGCTCAACGACCTTTCAGCGATGCTTCTGCCTTCTTTGCGACAGCTGAACATCCTGACTATAAAATGCTCATCTGCAGACGATTTTTTATCAGTCTATGTCAGCTCCTGGTGATGCAACTAGTGATGGACAACCAGCGCTTGAAAATTGCTATCATACAAGGTTATCAAGCACTGTTGTTATACCAAATGAGTATTGGTATAATGGAACGCAAACTGAACAGACGAAGAAGGAAAATGAAAACCTGGTGGGTTCGCCCATGGTTGACGCATCAAAGAAGGTTCCAATTCGGACATTATAGCCAATTGTTGCTACGAGCTACGTTTGGAGGACGAAGGTTCATTATTCAATTACCTTAGAATGGAACCAAGAATGTTTGATGAAATACTTTAAAGAGTAAGCCCAAGAATATTAAGACAAAATACTAATTACTGAGAAAGTTTGGACCCTGGTCTTAAACTTGCTGTGACTCTCCGATACCTTGCTACAGGAGACAAGTATCCTTCGCTACAATACCAGTATCGTGTATCACGTAGCACTATCTCTGTGTTTGTACCTGAGGTTTGTAGAGCAATCCGAGAAGAGTACAAGAACGAAGTTGTCCAATGTCCAAGAAACCCCAATGAGTGGAAGACAGTTGCAGATGACTTTAAGAACCGATGGAATGTACCTCATGCATGTGGTGCTATTGATGGAAAAAACATGTGACCTTGCGATGTCCCCCAAACACAGGAAGCTTGTATTACAATTACAAAGGATTCTTTTCTATTGTGCTCCTTGCGTTGGTGGATGCTAACTACAAATTTCTATGGTGTGATGTTGGCGGGTTTGGTTCGATGTCAGATTCCCAGATATTTAATGAATCTGAATTGAAGGAATGTCTTGAAGACGATACAATCAATTTTCCAGTTTCGGAGCCTCTGCCACATGATGACATGAACATTCCATTCTTCATTCTAAGTGATGACGCATTTGCTCTTAGGACATACATGATAAAACCTTGCTCTACAAGAGGACTGACTAAAGAGCAGCGTATCTTCAATTACCGTATTTCTGGTGGTAGACGCGTGGTAGAGAATGCTTTCGGCATTTTAGCTCAGCGTTTTCAAGTATTTCTAACAACAAATTTGTACAGGATGTTGTAGAAGCATGCATCTGTCTGCACAATTTAATGCGCACGAGATATCCAGCTCTACAAAATGCAGCACTTGATACAGAGGATGAGAATCATAACCTTATTCCTGGAAACTGGCGACAGCTAGTAAACATGTGTGATGTCGATCAAGTAGTCGGACCAAACTGTGCAACACGAGCAGGTAAACAACAACGAGAGTATCTCAAGTTGTATTTTAACAGTGCAGCTGGATCTGTACCTTGGCAGGAACGCATGATTTGAACATTTATGTGACACTTGGTATTGAGTTAATCATACTTAACTGATAAATTTTAAATTGGTAGCATTTTGTACATTTGGAAACGGTTATTGTCTTTATTTATTATTTATTTTCTCTGAGTTACCAACATATTAATTCATTTGTTGTTTTTAATGTTATTAAATAAATTATTAAAACAAATGTGTTGAGAATGTTTAAATTAATTTCATAACAAATGAAACATACTCTTAGAATAAGTGAAGTGAAACATGCTTTAATAAACTTTATTTAATCAGAAAAAGCATAGCAAGCATTGCTATGAACACTCTAATGAAAGTTTACAATAAATTGAACACTGAAATGAAAAAAAAGAGAAAATAGATATATTTGAAGTTCAAATATAACGCTAATTAAATGTAAAACAACACCAATTATTGAAGCATCAATACACATCCGTAGGAACAGTCAACACAATATGTTTCCAGAATGTATATATAATAACATCAGTCGTTAAGAGACGCAGAAAGGAGGCACAGGGATCGCCGAGGACGTACAAGAGTCGTTATGGTCGGCGAATAAAGGCGAAGAGAGGTCGCAGAGAGAAGGCACAAGGTAAACAGGATTACATCACAGATTCATATGAAGACCATTCAGCGACCTCTGTGCGTTCTCTCTGCGACCATGGCGATGCCTCTGCCTCCTTTCTGCGTTCCCTCTGCCTCCGTTCTGCCTCCCTTGAGCGACTTACATCGACGGCGATCTCACTGCGACTGTTTTAAGCAGGTTCAAAACTTTTCAGCGACAGTGGCGCTCTTGGCGATGGCTGAGCGTTCCCTCTGCCTCCCTTGTGCGCTCTACGCGACCGTTCTGCGACCCCTCTGCCTTCAACGCCGACCTGGCAAAACTTAAGAACGCAGAACGATCGCAGAAAGGTCGCCGTCCGGTGTAATGGGGGTTTTAGAGACCAAAAGGAGGGTCAGCACTTGGGTCGTAAACTTTCCTATCAGGGGATGCGTCAAGCCAGTAGCAATGGGGATTCACTATAACACCCCATGGGTAGATATTTATTTCCTTATTCTTGAGAGTACTATAGGCTTGGGCAGCAACAGGCTCGTTGTCAAGTCCAAATTGAAGATTGGTACCACGTCTAGGTTGGGTAGTCTTCAGGTGCTCAGCAAACGATTCTCGATCTGCAATGGTAATGTTAAAAAAATGAATTATCTCACATAGAATGTGAAATCAACTTAATAGTATTGTACAGTTTAACTTCAAACTCTATTGTAGATATTTTCTGTAACTGATTTGAAATGAAACTATGGCAGAGAAAAATTTGGTCAACAATTGTTTTGTCACTAAAACACAATTAAGGGATACTTTACCAAATTAGATTTATGTGGTACAAATTCACTTTACAAAACTGAACACACCTTGCTTTTTGAAGATTTCTCCTGCATGTGAAGCGGTGACTCTGTTTCTCCTCAGTGCATGCCACTTTGGTTGATTGGACTGGAGGCGGGTGCTCAGTTCAATCTCTGTTGACTCATCTTGTGTCACACTCAAAGCAGATAGAGATACAGACCGACTCTCCAACAGCACCCTGTTATAGGTTGGCATCATGTGGTCAGATAAGGGTAAATCAGGAAAAGGAATAGGGTTGAATATGTTCATAACAAAATCACTGTGAAGTTTCTGTTGATAACTCAAAGGACTGCCTTTAGGAAAGGAACCAAGATCCGTCGCTACTGTTGGTTGATGACAAGGAAACTCAGGAAGAACTGTCAATAATGAAATAGAACTATCAAGAGATAGCAACGATGATGCATGCTCTGCAAGGTCCGGCAAAGGTGTTCCCAATGGGTTGTAGAGGGTAGACTTCAATGGCCTCGACTCTTCTTTCCTATTCTGGCCTCTCACCTGCAGGGATTGTACCGTCGGGCCTCTGATCTTGTCGCCTCGTAGGATGTGCCAAGTCTGGGGTAGTGATGTCTTTGCTACATTTACTGGAACTGACTCTCTTCCTAAAATCTTGTAGTTAGCCAGTTGATACAGCAGGCCCACAACATGACCAACAGGATCCACTCTGTCCAATAGTACAGGAACAGCATGCCTTGAGAACTTTCCCACTGTTGGCATCATCAGCAAGGAATACCTGAACAAATATTTAAATTGTTTGTTTTAAACTGAAGTAAATACATGATTTGCAGAGAAAAACTCAATCTTGCACAGTGTTACACTTTATTGTTAAGGAGACCTAATATAAATCACAGAAGAAAAAAACATACCATAAACATGGGTTTTTCAGATTAAAAACGATGTTTTATTGGTCTGTTTTCAGTCGTACAAATGGGTATCTCTCATACCCTCACGTCTAGTCGCACATTTAAAAGGAAGCCAGAAGCTGGAATGTAAACATTAAACTTGTTTCCGTCTGGTTGCGCACGCACCTCCCTATGACATGTCACAATTCTCGAAGAATAAGTCATCAAGCAGGACTGGACTGGATTACTTCCCTGTGGGGATGGCTGGGTGAACGTACGACTGAAAACAGACCAATAAAACATCGTTTTTAATCTGAAAAATCCATGTTTTAGTCTGTTTTCAGTCGTACAAATGGGTAGAATTCGACGGAACACTGGAAGGAGGGTCGGGAAAGTAATCAGGAAGTGACCTCTTTCACGTCGAATGTACCAAGTTCCTCACCCCTGTAGTGACAATAGAACATTCGACCAGCTGCATGGACGAGACAAGTTGTTTATCACGAACGCACAGCATGGTTAATGCTCTTCCACGCACAACTAATTATCGATGCGACAGGACAACTGCACGCTTCAGTTGAACTGCGATCGAAGTGTGGTAGACGTATAGTTTAGTTACACAGCAACTCGCAGTATACAAGGTAACTAAAACAGCATGGTTAATGCTCTTCGACCCACAAGTAACCATCGATGCGACAGGACAACTGCACACGTCAGTTGAATTGCGATCGAAGTGTGGTCAGCGTAAAATTTAGTTACAGAAAAACTCGCTGTAGTTAAGGTAACTAAAAATAGCATGGTTAATGCTCTTCGACACACAACTAATTATCGATGCGACAGCACAACTGCACACGTCAGTTGAACTGCGATCGAAGTGTGCTCGGCGCATAATTTAGTTACAGAGCAACTCGCAGTATACAAGGTAACTAAAAAATACGAGCAGTACTTTAAAGTATAAAGTATGCATACACCGAATAACCGTAATAAAAAAGCCGAAGTACTGCACGCAACAAAAAAACATAAGAATGTGTACATTCACCAACAGCTTTTATTGTAACATGTTATAAGGCACGAAGTGTCGAGCAAAAAGTCCAAAGTGAATAAAGCTAAATTCAGTGTCTTTTCTGAGAGATCTGTTGTGCCACCATGAGTGGACCAAACTGTTTGAGTCCTTCAACATCTTCTGTTGAGATATCTCTGAGATAATGCGAAGCAAACACTGAAGTAGATCTCCAAAAGCAGCCCTCCATAATAGCTTGCAGCGAACAATTACTGAGGAGTGCTAATGTTGAAGCTATGGCTCGAACTTCGTGTGGATGAGAGTGTGTGGGAGGTGCGAGTCCTTGCGCCTCGTAAGCTCTGAGAATTACCGCTCTCAACCAAAAGGAGAGAGTATTACGTGTAATCTCTTTCTTTGCATTGGTTGAGAGCGGTATGAACGGCCGTCGAAAAAGTTGTCGTCGCTGTTCAGATCGCTGCAGGTAAATACGAAGCGCACGAACTGGGCACAGGGTGAGATCAGCGTGATCATGAGGGCCCATAATGGCAGACAAGGAAGGAATGTGGAACATTCTCGAATCTTGGCCAGGAAGAAAATCCCATTAGAGACCAAGATGAACGTTGCCATGGTTACGCTGATCGAAGGTAATCCGACCGACGTCAATGGCATGTTTTTCCGATACTCTCGCTGCCGTAGCCAGCACAAGAAGGAAAGCCTTTTTCTGTGACAATAAGTCGAACGCGACCTGATCTAGAGGCTCGTAAGCCTGACTAGACAGGTTGCGCAGAACGACATTGAGGTCCCAGGCTGGCAGTCGGAATTCACGTGACTGATCTTCACCATGAAGGCACGTAGAATCTTCTGCAACTCTGGTATTTTAGTGAGCCTGTCGCCCGTAGGAGACGGCACCACTGACGTCAAAGCTGCCAGATAAGTCGAGATCGTCGACCCTTTCAGACGCCGAGATGACCGGAGATAGTCTAGGAACTCCGCCACCTGTGGTGGGGTTGCTACCGCCGGGTTGAAGCCATGAGACCTGGCGAAAATGGAGAAAGTGGTCCACTTGTCATCGTACAGCTTACAAGTCGTAACTCGATGTGCCGACGAGACAAGCGCTGCCGCTTTAGCCGAATATCCTTTCTTCATTAACGAGGTCTTAAGCAAACCCAGGTGTGAAGCTGGAAGTTCTTAATCCCCGGATGCAAGTCGTCGGTGTGAGGATGAAGAAGGAGGTCGTCTCAATCTGGCAACGGGAACGGTGGCTGATCGATGATCTGAAGAAGTTCCGGGAACCACGTTCTGGCCGGCCAATAAGGCGCAACCAAAAGCAGACGTAGGTTGGCTGTTTGACGAACTTTCTCCAGTATCGATGGTAACAGCACCGTTGGCGGAAACGCGTAAGCGTCTAGACCCTCCCTCGATATGGCTAGAGTGTCGTGGTCCCATGCCCGTGGGTCTGGAACCGGCGACACGAATCGAGGGAGGCGGTTGTTGTACTGGGTTGCGAAGAGATCTACTTGGGGCAACCAGAGTCGATCTGTCAGCAGATGAAAGACTGTCTAATGGAGGACCTTTCCTTCTGGCGACCACAGCCCAGCCGCTTGGTCGTCCCCGAAGTGCGCTCCCCAGCCTTCCAATGACGCGTCTACTAATAGGTGTAGTATGAAAGGAGGCTTGATCATAAAGACGCCTTCGCCAAACATTTGACGGCTGGAGCCACCACTCCAGATGACAACGTAGCTGTGCCGAGAGTGGAACCAGGAGATTGGGAAACTCCAGGTGGGGGTACAGCAATCTCTGCAGCGGACGAAGTTGAAGACGACCTCGGCGAGTCAGGTCTTGGGCCAATGTCAACAGACCGAGGACTTCCTGCCACTTGTGCACCGGCGCCGGGGCATGTAGAAGTCTCGGAACTCTGCTGAATCTTTTCCCAACGGTCTTGAGGTACCGTTACCTGATTGACCCCCATCTGGAAGCGTATCCCGATGTACTGTAGATCCCGAGTTGGTACCAAGTCCGACTTTTGAAGGTTGACGATCCACCCGAGGTACCGTAGTAGACTCAGGGTGGTCGCCAACTCTTCTTGAAGGGCTTCTGTGAACTGGTGAGCTTGGAGCCCGTCGTCTAGGTAGAAGGCGACCCTGATTGCCTGCCGATGGAGACATTCTACGACCGGCTTCATGATCCGTGTGAAAATGCACGGGGCCGTAGAAATTCCAAATGTGAGGGCCGCCCACTGGTAATGAAGACCTTGGTAGATGAATCGGAGGTACTTCTGGAACTCGGAAGCTATTGGTACATGGAGATATGCATCCTGAAGGTCTTTCGAGACGAGGAAGTCGTTCGATAATATCATCCGACACAGAGAGCTGAGGGATATCATGGTGAATTTGTCGGGTTGTTGGAGGTATTTTGCGTTGAACTTTATGAGATTGAAAATATGCCGCGTCTTTGTGGAGTTTTTCTTGGGTACTAGAAAGATGGGCGAGTAGTACTCCGGCGATGGTGCCGATGTCCCTAGGCGAAGTATGGCCGCCTTTTCCACCAACGAATCGATGGCCTCCGTCAGCCGATCCGTTGGTGGAGTGTGGAATGTCGGGGATGACGTCAGTGGTGGCGTCGATCTCAGGCGTGGGGCGTAGCCTGTTGTCAAAATGTTCTGAACGTAAGGGTCGTTGAGGAAAGCCCACTTGTGGGCATAGTGATGAAGTCTCCCCCCTACCGGTAGCTCGTCTAAAGGTAGTGTCACCGGGGGAGACTCCAATGACTGTGACGGCGGGGGAAGGGACCTCACTTCCTCCCCCGCTGGCTGTTTCCCCCTCTGGGATACTTGGAAAAGGAGACCTGGCGACCTTTCCTGTCTAAATCTCTCTTGCAGGAAGGCTGTCGAGGCATGTCCCTACGAAAGGCCCGTGGCACATTCTTGTTTCTTCGTTGTTACGACCGTCAAACAACTGTTGCAATGACCACGGGGCCCGTAAGAGTGACCTGCCATGACGATCAGGTAGTTCAGTGCAGTCGATGCAGTAACCATTGCGACGTGCCGTAGTAATCTGGCCCGATACAGATTGGGACTGGGCGAGGACGTCCGAGATCCTTGTTGCATACAGGTGAGGACCGATGGCACCATCCTGTCGTCCTCGTCCTGGGGTTCTTTCTCCTCAAAGTACACTGAGAGGGCCTCAATCGCTGTCGACAGCATAGCAAGCGGTTGAAGCTGGTGACGAACAACAGTGTCCATGGATTCCAAATGCCTGTCTTCTACTAGAATCTTGGAGGGCGCTGGTTTCTTGAAAAGTAGCCCCCAATCCAAGTCCCTACTCATGGGTGACGAAAACGGCATGCCATAAATCGGGTAACGAGAACGACGAGGCGGCTTGCAGAAACTCTGCCCAGGCAGAGCAGAGGCAAAGTTCTGGTCCATATCTTGAGCCATGGCTCTGAAGGCATCGGGAGGAGAAAACTGAAGAGACTCGCACGTCCTCTAGGGGACGAGGGCTACGATCTCTAACTGTAGAAGTACTACGATCCCCATCGTAGTTATCGTCCAAATCGTACTCCTGACCACCACGAAGGCGATGAACGCCCTCGTGTCGTTTACTGTCTCTCGACGAGGCACTCGACCTGTCGTCCCGACTTAACGGGAACGACTTCTGTGTCCACTGTCGTCCCGCACGGCGTCCCTATCGTCGTTGGTAGAACGCGATATGGACCGACTGGGGACCGTAGTCCCCTCATGGTACTCGTCACCACCCGGTCCCGTCGTAACTGGGGAGGCTGAGTGACGCTCTCGATCAACCGATTGACGAAGATCAGTTGTGCTGGTAGTATCATCAGCAGGCGAACGGTCACGTGTCTTGTCGAAAACAGAAGCTGATTGAGGCGGGTCTTTATCAACTGATTTCTTGGGTGTGGCCGACTCGCCACCCCCAGGGCTGGATGTGGAGGGTGCAGAGTCCAAGGATCCGCCTGATGACCTTCTCTGCTTGTAGCGCTGGTCAGCAGCCCACATTCTGCTCACATTCTTTACAACGTTTATCCCACGGACACGTTGAAAACCCGTCCTTAATGATGCAGGGTCTACTTTAGACAGTTTTCTTTGACACGAGGCACAAATGCCCGAAATGTGGCCACGTGTATAATCAAGTCAAACAGTGAAACATGTGTTGAACACAAACAATGGATTGCCAAGGATTACATTCCAGGAGTCTACAGGTAAGACATATTTATTATTATTATTACTTTATTAGAACAACAACTGTAGACAAGCGATAAGTACTTGTAGAATAAAAATTAGCAGTCTACCGCGAAAGACTTTCTCGAGCGACCAGCTCAGAGGCGCGCTGAGAGATTTGTGACATGTCATAGGGAGGTGCGTGCGCAACCAGAAACAAGTTTAATGTTTACATTCCAGCTTCTGGCTTCCTTTTAACGTGCGACTAGACGTGAGGGTATGAGAGATACCCATTTGTACGACTGAAAACAGACTTAAACATTAGATTATGTATACATGATACGATCCCTGTTTATATGTGTGGTAATTAATGATGGTATTAATATTTTAGTTAAGGGGTGCTAATTTAGAGCATTCCTAATTATCGATCATGAATATGAGATTTGCCCCTGCCTCTGTGATACACGAGATACATTTTGATGACATTGTTAAACTTTGAACGAAATGATCAGCAGATGACCGGTTAAAATATTAATTGAATACACAAATAGCTCAGGGGCATCACTCTGATTTCGTCATGTTTACAGTGAACCCAAAGTCGCATATGATGAATCTTTTCATAAAATTTGATGTTCCTATACGTAGAATATAATTTTAATGATATTTAATCGAATCTAGTGAGTCAGAATTTTTTTTATAGCTATGTCGATCTGTTTTTAGGTGAAATATAAATAGCTGTCGAACATTGCCTAACCCATCCCGTGTCATTCGCGATTTAACAGGTTGATTTCAGAATAATACTCACTGTGAATGGTATGCACATAGCTCTCACTGTGTCTTTTTCCCGAAATGGTGCTGTTTCTTTCGGCGTATTTCTCCATGAAGGAGAACGTCAGCTTTGGAAGATGCCGTAAATCGTTCATGTCCGATTGCGAGCGCGCCATATTCTGAACTATTTACTTCCGCGTACCCGCCGGGTCAGCCTCGTTTTCGATTCCCTCATGAATTCCCTCATGAATATTTACGAGGGAATATTAAGAATCCTGTATGACGATCGTTGAATCGCATCAGCGTTTTGACATAAAAAATTCCCTCTGTAGTAGGGGTATAGGTACATAAATCTGGCTCCAGTGGAAGTGAGCCAGAACCCCCATTACCTATACTACTCCTGTTGAAAATGTATTAACTCCACATCTTGTCATTTTGTTAAATGCAGTGTTGTCCAGTGGACATTACCCAAAATTCTGGTTAACAGGAATATTTATGCCACTGCATAAACAAGGTAGTAAAGGTGATCCTAATAACTTTCGTGGTATATCACTTCTCAATATAACGGGTAAAATGTTTTCTCATGTTTTGAATAAAAGACTGGAATGTTTCTTAGACTACCAAGGCATAATTAGTGAACATCAAGGGGGCTTTAAGAAAGATCATCTACTATTGATAACATTTTCATTTTGCAAGCTATTATACAAAAGTATATTACTCGCAAAAAAGTATATTGTGCTTTTATTGATTTTCGAAAAGCATTTGATATGGTTAATAGGAGTAAGTTAATGCATATTTTATTGCAAAATGGTATTCACGGCAGGTTTTTATGTATCATCCAAAGTAAGTATAATCATGTTAAAGCAACTGTAACATATGATTATTTTTATCTCAGAGGAAATGTTAAATATAATTGCCCTATTGTTTGCCGACGATTTAATAGTTGTTGCAGACAGTGTATTAAAATTACAAAAACGTCTTGATGAATTATATTTATACTCTTATAAATGGGCTATGGTTATTGATACTGAGAAGAGTAAAATTATTGAGTTTGAAATGGGAAGACCATTGTCAAAAAATGAGAAACTGTAATATAACAGTGAGCTTGTGAAAACAGTTAATGCCTTTAAATATTTGGGACTTATTTTCACTCCCAAATTTCATTTGGACTTGTAAAACTTTATGTGAGCAAAGCACTTTGGTCAGTTAAATCGTTAATAAGAGGTTATGATATTTTGGTTACGGAAACATTTTTATATTTGATAAAAAAGAATTTCCGATATTAATGGTGCTGAGATGGAATACAATTGAAATTGTTCACCGCAGTTTTTCACTTCACACAGGCTACAGAACTGCAAAAGCAGTAGCCTATGGTGGATGTGGCAGGTATCCACTTCATACTATTTATCATGTAAAATGCATTACATATTGGCTTAACATAATGCAAATGAGTCCAAACAGATACCCATAGCAGTGTAATAAAATGTCATTATCCATTGCTGATAGCAAACGTCCTAACTGGGAATCGCATATTAGACATTTGCTAAGTCATCATGGTTTTGGTTTCATGGATGTGTGGGCTGCACAATGCGTTGGCAATGCAGAATTATATACACATATGTTCAGCGAAAGAGTTAAAGATTGTTTGCTTCAGGATTGGCATCATGGCATGCATCTCTAGGCAGCAAGACCCTCTCATTCTATAAACTGGATACATCTTTCATCGTTTGCGAAAAATATTTATCAAATATTAAGCATTGTGAATATAGAAGGCTATTAACCAAATTTAGATGTGGGCAAAATACTCTTGGTATTCAACTTGTTTGTAGGGGTGTTGCTAATATAAAGGATGACGCCGTCTTATGTAAACACTGTCATGTAATGGAGGATGAACTTCATGTTATATACAATTGTCCTCTTTGTGCAGGTCGGAGGGAAATGTATATCCCAAAGACAGTTAATCATCATTATTTTTGTTTAGAAAGACTGTCAATTATCCAACAATGATACAATGATAAATTTTGCAAAATTTCTAATGTACGTGTTCTCAACACAAAAAAGTATCAATTAGGTAACTCTTAGCTAAATATGATGTATATATATTTTGTACAATGGGTCAATTGGCCTTTGTACAAAAAAATCTGTCTGTCTGTCAGTCTGTCTGTCATATATGTTGTAATAAAATAATGAAAAAGAAAATATTTATATTGTCATGTTATATTGTTAGCTGAATATGTTTACTAATCATGCAACCTCTAAGGCATTCCCAACTACAGTTACAAGCTGTATGACTGAATTGAAAATACAAAGTGTAGACTGGAATGGAAGTCGCCAGTTTTAAACTAGTGCCACAAAGCTCAAGCAAAGCTGCTTTCCTAGTGGCTCATGTCTACTTACTGCTAGTCATATCATTGGTCTGTCAAAGTTCGCAAAAGGTCATTCTGATGTGACCTGAATTAGGATGTCCTCAGCGGTAGCAAGAACTTATATCTGATTTTAATGGGATTGAGGTAATGAGGTAAACATGTGATTAATCCAGTATATCAAGCATTAATTGTTTATTGTTAAGCAAGTTTATCTCTGCAGCTGTTGTAGCAAGGAGTCGTTGATCGCTGTGTTGGATTAACGGTTATGTTCAATAAGTGATTTCAGTAATTCATTGCAAATAAGGTGTGTTGGACTAGGTGTGCGAGACTGTCAGATTAACAGGTCTAAACAGCACTGAATTTTTCAGTTGCCATTATTAGTGTCGGATAAAGCTGATTGTCGGATTAACGAGACTTGACTGTATTGAACTCAATCCATGCCGCTTCATATCCTCGCTAGCACCTAAGTATTCATGCATAGTAGAATGGAGATAAACATACTGTGTTTTCAAAGTAAAGTTTGGTCACTTGGAGATTAACCTCACTAAATTTAAATTTTTGAAACTTATCATATGCAATCTCCTAAATGAACTGAAACAAAGCGAAAGTCAATCTCTGAAGTGAACTGAAACAAAGTGAAAGTCAATCTCCGAAATGAACTCACACAAAGTGAAAATCAATCTCCAAAGTGAAAGTCAATCCTTAAATGAAAACACTTGTGTCATTTCATATGACATATGATAAAACAAAACAACCAAATTCTGGTCTCCCAAGAGACAAAGTCATAAACATAGTTTCCTAATCTGGAAATGCTAAACACTGATGAATGGACTACATACCAGGAGAGATCGTGAGGATGTGTCCAGCTTTCAGGACATCTACACAACTCTGGACTGTTCCTGGGGTCACATGGAAAACCTCCATCAACAGTCGCCAGCCTGTATCAAACATATCTAAATTAAAGAAAACATTACAGAAACAATATAGTCTGAGAATGTCTTCATGAAAGTGTTTATATCCATTCTGACTCGCCAAAACACACAATGATGAAGACGTCATATTCCTGAGATGGGAAGAATGTAGTATTATACAATTATGTACATATTATCAAGTGTATTTTAATGAAGCTTCTATTTGAATCCCCAAGTCCAAGTCCTCAAAATAGCCTGTTTCACTATTACATTTGCACAGACTTCTCTATTGTTTCCAGGAACAAGTTGTACCAGGTTGGACAAAATTGACGTTTGTCACAGGTTAGTGTGTGAATTGTATATTCTTGTTCTTATATAGGCTTAAAATTTTTTAAAAAGAATTGGTTCTTAGGCAATGGTTTTTGAAAATATAGTGCAGGCGGACGAGTGGTGTCTTTTTTCCTTCTTATTTTTTGTTTTTGTTCAAACTAGTATGTAACCACATAAACAGTTGGGTAACCAAATAAACAGTTGTGTACAATCAACCTGGGAAAGGGCCTCCCTACATAAATGTATTCCTTGATGAGTAAAATACTTGAATACAGTATTTGACTACCATTGGAATTGGGATATTAAAGGATTTCTTTAAGGTTTTTAAACAAGAGTCATCAGAAAGATGACATATCCCCCCGGCAGCTGTCTGTAAAGTAACCACAAGTAAATGTGCAATTCTGTATGTAATGAGTCAAGAGTTGAATGTTCTTGAAGAAGCATACATTGTTTATCCACAAAAGATCCACCATGGTCGCATCAAATTGAAATGGAAAGTAAAACAAGTGTGTTTCTGTGGGTTTTTTTTATGCAAACTAGATGATGCTTGTGCAAAGTTTTGTGGAGAACTATCACACAGTTTCTCAGTTCTGTTCAAGAAATGAACCCCATCCCGAATTGAACCTAAGTCGAATTTGCTTCAGTCTCCACTGAAAACAGAAAAAAAAATTAAATCCAGAAATAGCAAAAGGCACCAGTTCAGTATGTAGTTTAAACCTATGAAAAGTAACATGGAGAAATATTCAACAGTTTTTGAGTTCTGCTTCGGAAACTAACATCACTCACATAGTGAGCCTATGTCCATCATGTTTACATGAAAATTCACAGAACCTAAGTCCATCTTGTTGCCATGGAAACATAAAAAATACAAATTTCTAAAATTTCTAAATAGCAAAAGGCACCAGTTCAGCATGTATCTGACAGACCTGCAAAGTTTCATGAAAAAATATTGAACGGTTTATGAGTTATGCTCTGGAAACGAACCCTACCCTCACAGAACCTAAGTCCATCTTGTTGCCATGGAAACGTAAAAAATAAAAGTTTCTAAAATTTCTAAATAGCAAAAGTCACCAGTTCAGCATGTACCCATCTTCCCGAGGCAAGAGCGTTAACTGACTTTAAAAGTCCAGTTTCCACCCTTGCCGAACTAGGCTAGAATTCCTGTGCTCGATCGTAGCGCCACCAGTAGCTATTACGAGTTATGTCCATTCTATGCCTCTCCCATATGGACCAATCAGATTCCACCTCTCGTATCACAGGCATTTGCTTCAAACAAAATGGTGGCGCCCAGTCAAGACGATCTGATCGACCATCAAGATCTATTTTGTGATAAAACGGTTCTTGCTTCACGAAGTACATCTAATCACGTGAGCACCTTGATTAAAAACATGAAAAGATTTGGAAAATATCTGTTGACAACGAGTTTGCGATGCACATGCTTTGCCAATCCTGCCATCGACCGAACTCTGCATGACAGTTTACGAACCGGATTTTGATTTCAGTTCGCGATTTTGATTGGACTATGCATAGACTCGTTAGTCCAGCCAAAATGTAACTCCATAATCCCAGCCTAGTTCGGCAAGGGTGGAAACTGGACTTTTATAGTCAGTTAACTCCCTTGCCTCGGGAAGATGGCATGTACCTGACAGACCTGCAAAGTTTCATGAAAAAATATTGAACGGTTTATGAGTTATTCTCCAGAAACGAACCCTACCCTCACAGAACCTAAGTCCATCTTGTTGCCATGGAAACGTAAAAAATATAATTTCTTAATAGCAAAAGGCACCAGCTCAGCATGTACCTGACAGACCTGCAAAGTTTCATGAAAAAATATTGAATGGTTTATGAGTTATTCTCCAGAAACGAACCCTACCCTCACAGAACCTAAGTCCATCTTGTTGCCATGGAAACGTAAAAAATATAAATTTCTAAATAGCAAAAGGCACCAGCTCAGCATGTACCTGACAGACCTGCAAAGTTTCATGAAAAAATATTGAACGGTTTATGAGTTATTCTCCAGAAACGAACCCTACCCTCACAGAACCTAAGTCCATCTTGTTGCCATGGAAACATAAAAAATATAAATTTCGAAAACTTTTAAACAGCAAAACGCACCAGTTCAGCATGTACCTGACAGACCTGCAAAGTATCATGAAAAAATATTGAATGGTTTATGAGTTATGCTTTGGAAACGAACCCTACCCTCACAGAACCTAAGTCCATCTTGTTGCCATGGAAATGTAAAAAATAAAAGTTTTCTAAAATTTCTAAATAACAAAACTTCACTACTTAAGTAATATAAAAGCAAAGTTTGATGAAGAAATATTTTATGGTTTTCGAGTTCTGCTCTGGAAACGATTCAGACAGACAGACAGACGGACGGACGGACGGACGGACATGCCCTTGGCTATATACCCCTGCATTATATGCCGGGGTGATAAAAATGGAAATAAAAACAAAACTGCAGCGCCTGAGAACCCAATCTCATTAAAATCAGATCTTAGTTCTCGCTACCGCTAAACCTAAGATCTGATTTTAATGAGATTGCTGAGAACCATAACTATTATTTTTTATAGTCTTAGTGTTTGTTTTATGAGGGTTTACACAGGTGCATATGTATTATTTCTTAGCTTCTTTTAATTGTATTGTTATTCACATAAATGTGGTATAACAAGGTTTGCTTATATATACTTTACACATGTACGTAAGTTTGTGAAGATAGGTGAAATGGGTCGAACAGCTCGTCCAAGATTATTACACTTAGTAGTGTGTATGCATGCGTGTGTGCATGCCAGCCCATTGAGATACCATGCCGCAGTTTAACATGAATACCCCACTCAGACACAGTATACTGACTCCGAGCCGACCAGTCCTTGTTTTAGCCCCTCAGGCCAGTCAGGGTAACACAGGTGAAATCCTCCATCAAATGTAAAAATCTGCCACTGAGGGTATTCCCTGAGTTTTACTGAAATAAAACGGGTGTCAAGATCACAAGGGTTTTTACATATGTTAAAGTCACTTTTTTTAGTGTGAGACGAGCTTGGTATATGGTCTTGTTATGTTGTAAGCAGAGTAATGAGTGGATTGACTGGATGATGTAAGCGGGCAGAGAGTGAGACTTGGGAGCAAGCAGTAGCAGCTTGGGGGATTCTATTTGTCACATACAAAAGACTGGAAAATGGACTAGTCAGTACAGCAGATACACGACTTTGTTCCCTGGGGTATGGAACTTTAGTGTGGGGGTTGGTTGGACTGTGACTTCACTGTCATCATCATGAGTATTTATGTATACAGTATTACTTATGTCTATGTCAGGTTGTCAAAGTACATGCTATGTGTTTGGTATTATTGAGTAATATCATGCATGTTATAGAGTTGTCATAAAGACAATAGAACATTCAGTCTGAAATTGCTTATTTTTAACATTGGTAAGGGGGATGTACAGTGTAACAGTCAGTGTATTGTATGATACAACATGTTTGATAATGCTCCATGGTTAGCAAGTCTAACTAGTGTGTGTTTGCAGATATTATGGTATGCAATGGCTTGTATTCCAGATATTGTTTTATCCATATTTGTAGTGAATAGATCATTGGCACTTTCATAGACAGTGTGTTAATGTTATGAATGATGTTTTGTCATCAAGTGTGTGGGACAGGAGTGTGACGGGAGTCTGTGGGACATGAAGGACAGTGGAGCGGCTATCAGGAAGCTCTTGCCGTGTGGGGGTATGCCAGTCTGGTTGCCCTGTCAGCCACACAAGTTACGGTCCCAGTGTCACATCTCGGTATGAACAGACTGTGAAACTGACATGTGATGATGTATAGCTGTGTATATTGGACGTATTGCATAGTGTTGGTTTGTTGTTTAACGCCGCACTCAGCACTATTCCAGCTATATGACGGCGGTCTATAAATGATCGAGTCTAGACCATACAATCAAGTCATTAATATCATGAGCATCGATCCACACAATTGGGATCGATGACATGCATCAACCAAGTCAGCGAGTCTGACCACCCGATCCCGTTAGTCGCCTTTTACGACAAGCATAGTCACCTTTTACGGTAAACATGGGTTGCTGAAGACCTATTCTACCCCGGAATCTTCACGGGTCTATTGCATAATGACAAGTTGTAGGTATGTTTGTTATGATGTATTGTACTTTATAGGGGTGTCTCAATAGGGCAGACTTAGTGGGCTTTGTATTATAGTTAGGGCTGAATGTGTATTGCTTTTGATTACAATTTGGGTGAGTGATTGCTATGAGACTGAATGCATGTGTTTGTGTAAGGGTCTTCCTACTTGTCCAGCACCTATTGTTGTAGCTGGGTATGGGTACAACCATAGGGGATTATGATCTCATATATGACATAACTGGTGAATATCTCGCAAATATAACAATAATATTTGTATTGCTCAACTATATTCACATACACTGTACTTCTGAAAACTTCTGAAATATAAGAGTGAGTGAACATATTGATCATTTAGTTTGATTTGGGCTATAAAAGGAATTACAGGCAAGAAACAGTATTCCACTGTGGCAGATGCACAGGTTGATTTACAGATATTCCCAATTCTTAAAGGGATCGGCACGTGGCAAGTCCATAAGTTAGACCAGACGACAAACTTCCATTCATTGCAAATGAGAATGCCAAATCACCATTAATAGCAAAGATGCCTTTGTGATGAAGCACAAAATATCTCACTGAGCAGTGGGTCGACACCAGCGATCACAATCTAGTTAGTTTGATGCCACCCAAGAAGAAGTACCGAAACCTAGCCCATGCCCCAGAGAGGCAGAAAAGACAACTTTTTGAACAATCTATTATCACAATGCCGTTTCACTTTCATTTGGACAGGGGCAAACACCACAGGGATTATCCCTTGGCCAGCTGCTGGACAAGCAAGAAGTCACCATTTATCATATAATGAGTAGGTTTCTCAGCAGGATAAAGCCAACGGATAAAAACAATATCTGTTGGGGTCATATGAGGATAGAGATGCGAAGATCAAAGGTAAAGTAGGGACTACTTTCAGTGTTTATAAACAAACATGGCATCGCACTTGCCATGTGGCGATCGAGTCAGAATTAACCATCGTTGATCTGGATAAACTACAGGGATAATTGCTATCATTATCAGAAGAACAGTCTTATATACTGAAAATCAGTGTTGAACTGCGACGTAACTAAGGCATTTTATAAGTTTTGGCAACTTTGGAGATATAAATTTCGAAACAATTTTGCGAGGGCACTAGGCCTAGCCAAGCGGGATCAGTAGCCATTTCTGTGCTTGTAGACCTCTGCGGCTTGAAACATTTTCCACAAATAAAAATAGTTGGATTTAGACTAAATATGTATGAATTGTTACCTTGTTTCGTTTTGGCGCTGTGTGTACATCTGACGGAACTTCTTAACGTTATGACAGAACAGGCCGACTGTCAACAACGTCTGAACTTGGCCGTGATGTCTCATAGACTAGGGTTAGAGTAGCTTCCCTTTGAAAAAAGGCAGTTACTCTAGCGGACAGACCAATGGATTGCCGCGAAAGGCAAGTAAAAACAATTGTTGTTTTGCGTACCGTATATCGCTGTGTATAAGGCGACCCCACGTATAAGACGACCCCCCTGTACACGCCTTAAAAATCAACCCAAAATCCTATACTCCGTGTATAAGGCGACCTGGATTGAAACACATCACAAGTCTGACTGATATAGAAGATTTAACATGCGCTTTCTGACTGTAGCGTATTTCGCACACGGACATCACAAGTGCGCACACAAACCTTATATATGCAATAAAAATATGTTTGTCTTGCGTTGTTGTTTTTTTCTACAATGATAGGTCGCGTGTGTAACTCCAGCACACGTCGCCATTCTGTGTTTACACGGTACGACACCAAATTGGTGCCCGTAAAATAAAATTCATTTATGAAGTAATAACATATAAGAGACAATGGTGAGTAATTTAATCGCCAATTAACTATGTTGTAACTAACTAGGCTTATGTTTGCTTCACATTCAGCGTGTTTATTCCACAATCACTTGTACACACAGTCTCCAACAATTGTTAATACAACTGTAAAAACAGCGGGAATTGATTTCAGCTTCACCGGTTATCACATGTTAGGTCACATGTGCAATATGCAAATGCTTACCGGTACTTCCTGCTCTCTACTCACGGATGTTGATTGTTTTACCGTGTCAGGTGGTTTGACAATCTGCATTGAGGCGAGGGTCATTTCAACTTTATTTGCAGAAATTATTAAACTTTATTCAAGGAAAAGAGATACAAATCATGTTTATGTATGGAAATAGTTATTGGAACAGTTATTTAGGACGAAATGCGAAGTTTTATTGTCAAATGCTTGGCTGGCTATCGGACGCCGGTTGACATATGTTGGTATATGTTGCTTCGCCACTGTATAAGAAACAGATTTCAGTTGGAACTATATTGGCTACTGTCACTGTCCGACTGACACATCACTTATCCTGTGATGTAATAAATATTAATGCACGCATTCCAGGAAAACTCGCAATGTTTAGGTAATGTTTGTGAGTGAGGGGAGCGATTTTCAAGCACAGAATTGAAGAATGACATTATATGATAAAGAGAGTAGTATAGATGATGGGGGTTCTGGCTCACTTCCACTGGAGCCAGATTTATATACCTATACTACTACTACAGAGGGAATTTTTTATGTCAAAATGATGATGCGATTTAACGATCGTCATGAGATCGTATTAAAAGAATCATCAATATTTTTACTTATGTAAGCATTCGTTTAACTATGATCATACAATAGTAAGCAATCTATTTTTAATCTCCAACCAGTTCTTTGGTTTTGGCACGGAATAATTGACGCGCTTGTAATCTCCCCTGTTCTATGAACTTTTTTCTCTCGTCTAAACGAACACTAAACGAAACTCCTCCTCGGATATCTTACAATCAGCTAATGCTGTTGAAATATGATCCTCAATGCTGTTCAACCTTGCTTCGGCGAAAATCTGAATACTATCGTGTTTTAATGCTTTCTTTTGCAACCTACGAGAAATGAATTTTATCGCTTTTCCTGCCAGTCCTGAGACTCCAGCCGCTATTTCCATGCCAAGTACGATAGGCACGGCGATTATAGTTGATAATAAACCAACACCGGCTACACCAAGTCCCATGCTAGCCGTTACAAGCGCAGTGTCATCTCCGTCGAGGGCATTCACGGCTCTTCGATACTTTTTATACAATCCAAGTCTAAACTCCTCTCCTTCTCTATTCCATGTTTTATGTCGCTTATTTGATGTAATCGAAATCCATCAACAGTATCCATCTTTTCATCGAGCGCTGGATATAAACTCATAGTGTATATTATTATATAATATAAGAGTCTTTAATTGGTCTTGCTTCAATGTTTTGAGAGTATACATCAACCTTTTTAAATGTATATTATACGGCATGAATATCTTAGTAAGAGAAATGCTGTCACTTTTAATAATTTTGACCCCCTCAAGGGTTGCAATGGGTGATACTCCCATATAAATAATACTGCAACGTTGACGCTCGTGTTGCTTGAGCCATTTAATCGATAGACCTGGTAATATTTCGAAGGCATCTACCGGTGCATCCCCAAACAAGACTTCAATAATAAGTGTAGAAAGATTAGGTATAGCACTCAAGTTATCTTTTATATCATTGAATTCAGTAACCAAATTTAAACTAACATTTTTTACTGCCGGACGACTATATAACATATGACCTGGGTTTCTTTGTAGAGGAGAGACTAACACACTTTTTCGTTTTGATGGGATATAAGCCCTGAGTACGATTCCACTATTCATTATCTTAGTTAATTGATGTCCCTTACCCGTCATCACATATGGTGGGGTAATGACGATATTCAGTAGCCACTCGATGTTTGCTTCGATCATAGTCCATTTATTATCATCGTTGTGAGTAAGATTGTACGAAGTGTTTTTATGGAGTCTACTAACGTCAACATCACTTAAATCTCCTAGATTACCAGTGAATGTAACTTCTTTCCGCTTGTATACATTATCTTGTAAGTGTAAAGCGTATAACTTGCTATTGGTGCCGGGATTACCGAATCCTTCTGTGTCTCCGAGATCGGAAAGCGCAATTGTATTACATAATCTGAGTGTTCCAGGGCCTGATGAATCAACCATTAATTATAATATGGAGTGTTACACTCATGTATCCGATATGTACAGGTTGATGTTTTACATTTAATACAGAAATTTTGAGGTCTGAAATAATACAACGCTTTAATTTTTTATATTGTAATGATGAGAAAGATTCCGTTCTACCTCTATTATATTTTTCATCTTTGACTGGAATAGCTCTCAACAGAGTAGAAGGACTTTCGAGTTGAATATTATCCGTTGTACTGATCTGATCAAGATGGATGCACAACTCTTTATAGGGAACTCCACGCTCTGTTTTGTTGGGTCGTATTAATACTTTTTGTCTGAAAAATCCAAGTGTATCTGCTACGCTGTAATACCCATCAGGTATAGTCTCCATTTATCCATATCTCATTATTACCTCTTGCAGCACTTATATTGGTCCACCGTGGGTAATACGTTACATCGCATAGAGCGACTTCAAGTTGACCATCCGAGTTATCGATAGTATGAAGCAGTTGAATAGACTGACCATTTGTTATTCCCGGGAGTGTAACATACATATGAAATATACAATGATACTATATCATAACTTAAATATGAAATCAACTTACATTACTAATCAGTCACGGCAACTAGCGATAAAATGGTGCACGATTGGTTTCACAATCCAATGCAATTTTGGCAGAACCAGTTAAACTTTGCCATATGGTGTGCCACAACAGGATGTGGTGTATCTCTTTGTGACCCAGGATTTGAACTAAATAAGTCTGTGTTATCATTTCATGTGTACTATCAGATTAGACTTATTCTTAAAGAAATTAGTGCTCCATTACCACAGGATTGAGCATGGAATTCTATAAATAATCCGTACAATAGGTTCGCGTATGAGCGTATTTGTCAGGAATTTGGTATTTCTACTAGTAAAGATTGGGGTATCAAAGGACTTAACCATGGTCTAGGTGTTCCGTACAATGGACAAATAACTGTTAAAGAAGAAAGTGATGATTTAGTTGAAGAAATTCACCAAAAACCATACAATCCATTTAGGTTGTTACAGACAAACAAACTTTATGTAAGAATACATGATCTTTATTTAAAAACGCATATTTGGTATCACGGCTGGGAACTTTCGAGTAACGATTGGAGAGGGGATATTATGAGTTTTAAGAGTGGTCTAATTTATATTGTTACAAAATTTGTACAACTGAACGATACCGCGAACGCTTGGAATGAATTTCTTAATGATAAAACAGAAAATAAGTTTACTAGCCCAGGAGTTGGGCAATTCTTGGTGCACAATCGCAAATACGAATGGGAATCATCGGTTCTGGGACGGCGCTCGATGCGCAAAAACAGTTTGTCGCAAACGTGGAGGATGCTATTAATTCACAAGTTGACATACTATCTTCTATAAAGCGTTATCAAGATGTATTACAGCATGCTCAATCCAAAGTAGACAACGTTTATGCACCGGGACTATACATGTCTCCGAGTAATATGGAACTTAAGATCGACCAAGTCCTCGGTTATAATAATAAAATTGTTATTGCTTCCGATCAACAAAAAACCTGATTAAATTCAGATATTAATACCGAATTAATAGCGCAAACAAACACAGGCGAAACGGGAATAGTCAAGCCACAGACACCACATGTTTCACAACCATCTACTGATGCACAACCACAAGTGCCACCACATATTGCAGCTAAAGATCAACAACATATCGATGAAAAAACAGCGCTTATAGTAGGTGGAGTCGCGGCTGGTTTACTCATGATTTGATTAAATAGTTCTTATTTGGATAAATAATCTTTAGCAGATACATACAACAGCCCTGCAATTGCTATGATCAGTGCCCACAAGTTTTGACTAAGCCAAGTGGTGGTCTTAGCTAATAAATTCAAGAGCCAGGAAACAATACTCCCTATTATACCTGGAAGTGCCGACGCGGCTTTCCCAGAGAGCTTTCCCAGTGCTTCTCCTAAAGCCTTTTACACCACCCTTATCACTAGGTGGTGTGCCACCTCCTGTACCACCACCACCGGTTAACGCGAGAGTCAAAGTTGATATAATAAATCCCATTGGGTTAAATACTGGCAATGGTTATCCCCTGTTCGCTGAACAATGTTTTAATTTTATCGGCCAGTGTAGTATCATCGTTGAGGACTTGATCGATAGTTTCTCGAATTCGACTGATTTGTGAACGAAGTGCCTTTCTATTACTCGAAGCCGCTTCGAGGCGGGCAGATCTTTCGTCTTCTAAGTTACGCAATCTTTCTGCAACGCGGCGTCTACTGAATTCATCACCCGCCTGTTCAAGTTTTGTTTTCTCATAAGCTATATGCTTGTCGAGTTCGGATAGCTTGGCTATATTATTGATGAGTTCTCCCCGCATTGTTTGCATTGCCTTGTCAAGGCCTCGTAAATCCCTAATACTGAACTCTGAGGATGGTACCTGTAACGTGGAATTATCGTAGTAGGTATCCAAGATTTCTCCGAGTCCGTCCAAGGCCAGCTTCAAGCTTTCTTCCAAATTATCTAAAGTACCAAGTTCAGCACGCACAGTCCGAAGAACCTTAGTAGTCTTCGCAGAAAGTTTTTCTCGTGAGTAGTTTACAAAACCTTATTCATTACGAACAATGTTGATGCCGTGTTTACAAGCTATCGTAGACAAGGCTAGGGGCTTACGAGTACGAGAATTCATAAGATCAATATCCGGAGAGCCACGCAGCCGTAATATTCCTTTACTATCTATCGTAAACTTTGAATAGTCACGACCAATAGGAGTTTCTTTTAAAGCATCGTAATAATCATTTACGGCCTGTTTCAAAAGTTCATCGTTAAAATTCGTAAAGCTGGTTTCATCAGAACCCTCTTCATTTGTACTTGGGTTATCAAAGCTATCTAGATTAAAATTATCCCTTTTTATATTAAACATAAGTAAACATAATTTAAACATAACAATGTCTTCGCAATACGGACGCAAGTTAAACCCACAACTAGACTTCGAGATCCATTAGGGGTCAAAGCAATTCGCCAGTCTGTAACTATAACTAATAACCCGAGTACCATTGATCAGAATCAAACACTTCTGGTTCGCTTTCCCAATCTAGGCCCTCATGATGTGTTAGTTCCGGGAACTGTCCGACTAGCATTTATGATTAGTTTGATTTCTGCCGATGCTAGCAGAGAGCTCGTTAAGAACATAGGTCGTGCAATTGTTAAGAAAAGCGCGATTACAATTAGTGGTAATGAGGTTTTGAGTATCGATGATAGCGATGTATATTTCTGTTACATGGATCTCTGGAGAACGGATAAAGAGCGGGAAAACTTACAGTACCGAGGTATTCATAATCAGAACACATTGAGACTGCGTGTGGGTGCTGATAATGGTAATAATACCGTCGTAAAAGATCTCGCTGTTGCCGGCGCATTAGGTAACCGATTCTATATTCCGCTCGACTTTGAATTACTAGATAGTCACATGCCCTTCTATCAAGCATCCCTAGGTGATAGGTTAGAATACGAACTCACTTTTAATGACTATGGTAGAGTAATCAGAGCTGCTGAAGATGCTAGCTATTCCATTGACAGTATCTCAATGATATGATAACAGATCCTGAATTAGCCAGACAAATTCGTAACCAGTATACAGGAAGTTCAGCTATTTTGTACGATTGCGTGCTTCGACACAGAAATATCATAAGGAGCAAAAAACATACGACATGGAATATCAATCTAAACATCCCCACGAGATTGTTGAAGGGTATTTTAATGTTGTTCGAGGACCCCTCCGATGGATTTAAAAGAAATACTGAGAAGTTATACAATCCCAAGATAACAAAAGTTGAATTGACTATCGAGGGCGTTCCTAATCAACTATATAGTCAAGGAATGCTAGCTTATCAACAATGGGATGATATTAAAAAACTCCCTTCTATAAAACAAAGCCAAGAAGTTAACGCGGTCGCGAAAGATCTGTCTCTCGGGGGTGTATCGATGGGTGAATACCTCACAACGAAGTACGCGCTATGGCTCGACATGCGAACCACAGACGATTACCAACTACACGGTAGTGGGCGGAGAATAGAAAATGCCAGCGAGGGTGTTACCATGCAGATAACGAAGCACCAGGAATCCAATGGCAAATTAAATATATATTTGTACGTTATTATGGACGCGCAACTTAATATACAGAATGGAAGATTCGTGCAAGCGATCTATTAATAATCTTTTACCTAAAGAACCGCACTGCGCTATCATTTGCGGGCAAACGGGTTGTGGAAAAACAGCTTTTATTCTAGATATTTTACAAAGTCATTATTGGGATGTTTTCGACCATATTATTATTCTGTGCCCGACTATAAGCGTTAATAAAACATACCTATCGAGAGATTGGGTAATGAATGATCCCGGGGTGCACAGAGTTGATCCAGGCGATCGTTTACAAGACTGTTTACGAGTATGTCACGAAAAATACAAAGGAGAATCAACCCTTTTCATAATAGAAGACTGAAGCGCAAGTAAAGAACTCACCAAAAAGAAAGATATGCTTTCATATTTAGCATTCTCTGGTCAGCATATGGAGCATAGCGTTTAGGTTACTTACTCAAACATACAACTCTGTCCTGAAAGATCTCAGAGAGCAGACCAAAAGGGTACCCCTGTTTCATTGCAAAGACCGAGATTCATTCGAAGAATGTTTACGCGAAAATGATGTTATTTATACCAAGCTCGAATGAGATAAAGTCAGAAAAACTGTAAGTTTCAATGAAGCATTGTAAACTCGTATTAAAAACCGATCAACCAGCTGCTTATACAATTGCTTAGCAAAAATAGCAAAAATATAGCAAAAATAGCAACTGCTAAGCAAAATTATAGCAACTGCTAAGGAAAAAAATAGCAAAAAATATATTGAATATAGCAAAAATATAGGAAAAATTCGATAAATTGAACAGCAGTTATTATGACATAATGTGGTTTGAAATCCTAATTCTTTCGCAACAGTTTATTATTTCGGGTTGTATTGGATATGCAATATTTTATTATGTTAGACTTAAATATCTCCTTCGGTATTACATTATGGAATGTGACGAACTTATCGAACAACTACTCCAAGATGAGCCAGAACCTATGGTAGATAAATCTTTAGATAAACATAGAAAAAGACTCGCTGCTTTGAGAGCTGGTGGAAAATTATATCATCGAAAAAATTGATAACATGACCGATGAAGAAATTAAAAAACTGTACGCGCGTTACGAGTCTAGACTGGGAGCTACCATGACTAAAACAATAGGGTCGGCTATGTTACAACTATACACAGTCGCAGCTAGTACGTTTCTTCCTATCCCGGCAGAAAATCACCCATGCAAATCTCTCGAGAAAGACCCATTCATCGAACACGCTATAAGCGCAGTGAGCTGTGAGTTTTATCATAAATACGGAATGTTCTTAGCTCCGGTAACCACCGCTTTAATAACGGCTAGGTATTGTCAATTTAAACATAAGTGCCCACTTAATAATAATGGAGAGTCAATCACAACAAGTACAAACCCTGATTGTATCAAGTGAACAAGTGAACGAGGAAATAACCCCGATTGTGAATGAGGAAATACCAGCACAACAAGTCAGAGTGACTAAGAATCCTTGAAAAGTCGCAGCTGGTAGGAAGGGCGGGCTAGCGAGGAAGGCGAAACTAATGCATAATTCAAATATTAAACATCCGATTAAAACTTGGGCTCCCTATGCACTAGGAGTTGTTGCTATAACGGCGATATGGTTGTTTTATAAGACCGGGGAAGAGAAAACACCACAAGTTAGAAAATTAGATGAGGTTCAATTAGAGTTAAGCCCTCATGTAATGTTGTAAAAAGCATGACTACTCCAGTTACAGATGGTAAAATGTTGGTAAACGCAACGTATCAATCAGTGGTGGTCAGCGGCTTGGCCATTGGCTATGCTCGTATGGCTAAAATGATTACTAAAGCCACACCACCAAAGCTAGATTTTAATGGTTATGATATCAGTATGATGATTCTTGATATAGGATTAGCAATGGCAACAAAGGATATGCTAATCAAACAAGGGCTTATCCCGGAAGACATAATGAAGTAATTAAACATTTGAATATTTTATAAACATAGTATTATTGAACACAGTTCAAAACATCATGGCAACAATTGCGATGATGGTCGGTGGGGCTATTGTTAATGCTCTAGCTTTTTCGGGGAGTAATTATTTATTTTCTACTCTGAGGGAATCAAACGCTAAAGAAGTTGAAGAGGAGCGTAAACGACATAATAAAGCATAAGAACAACTCGAAGCAGCCCAGTCACAATGGGCTAGGCGAAGAATGGAGAGATTAGATTTTATTAATGATGAACTGCGTAAAGAGGGGCACTCAGTTCAAACTTTTAAGGATGTTGAATCTGCCATGCACGAATACTTCCTCGTTTATGGAAAGACACTTGATCCATACACTCTCTCAGCTTTATACACCATCAGAGGCTCAGAAGGACCGTGAGATAGCATTTATAGTGTTTGGGTAGTCTGCAGTTGCTATTTATAGCTACACAATTATGCACAAGCTATAAATAGATCTGGCTGGTTGAGAGACTCGATATGTGCTTTTCATTTAGACAGATGATATGATAGGTGTATAATCATGAATCTGTGTAGATATACACACATGGGGAAGCCAATTCAATGTCAGAAACCATACGTTGGTGTATATTATGGTACTCACGCTTTTTACATCAGACAAGGAAATGTAAATTATACGTGTTCTGTATGTGGGATAGGTGTCAGATGTCGTTATTGTTTATGTAAGAAACACAGCGCTGATAGGGTTAGGAAGCAGATTATTTACGCTAGGAAGAGAGATTACATCAATGAGAGGAATAGGTTGGGGAGAATAAGATATATGGAAATATAATCATTTAGACAAATGTCTTATTTTGTATATATACTACAATGGTTTTCGTCAGAGAGTTGAAAGCTTTGGCAAAACAACTTGGTCTACGTGGTTATTCTCGAATGAGAAAAGCTGAATTGATCGATCTACTCGGTTTGGAATACAACAAACCCCAGACTGTTAGAGAACTCAAAGCTCGAGCGAAAAAAAGTGGGCTGAGAGGTTATTCTCGAATGAGAAAAGCTGAATTGATCGCTTTACTAGATAAAAATCAACCAGATGATAAAAAACAACCAGATGATGTTGATAAAAATCAACCAGTTGATGAGTTAAAATTTGTAGCCACAGATGGTGTGGGTAAATATCTAAGAGGTTGGAAGATGGATATTAACTAGAAAGTGTTTTTACTCGTAAAAACATATGTCTCCCCCCACTCCCCTAACCCCCATTCATTCGTTTACTTCACGTTAAACCCCATCTCTTCATTCCCACCCTCCATTACTAAATAACAGAGACAATAATAGAACTCCTAGAAATTTCAAACAACTAATGGGCACCACTTCAGCGTCTAATCAACACCACTAATCCCTCAATCATTTACCCACCTGACAGTGTAGTCATCTAAGTAGCACAGTTTTCTTGTTACTGAAGTATTTGTAGAAAATCCACTTAAAGTACTAATAGAGTTTGGACACAAATATCAAACAATAGTTATCATCGTGAATAATTCTAAGAATACCACCTCCATCACATAAATTCCTGTTTATGCTGAGAACCACACTATAAATTTTTTATAAATTTTCAACAGACGTCCACTACACTGCCAACATATCCATAGTTGTGAGGGAAACCCTATCCCTTGCCAGAGGCGTCACTGCGCATGCGCAAGGTGGGAATCTAGTCACTTCTTTCAACCCATACTCTCATCAACTAGATGCAGATATTTGGGGAGGTGGGAGGGATTAATTCCTGATGTGATAGAGGTGGTATTCTTAGAATTATTCACAATGATAACTATTGTTTGATAATTCTTGTGAATACCTCACCTCTATCACATCAGTGCCAGTATACACCAGAGGGACCGGCGGGTTCTGGTATCTAGCATCCCATAGATATTTGGCTAGTGAAGTGGTAAAACCAAGGATTATATGCCAAAAGGGGTCTTAAACGGATGTGTCTAATAGTCTACTTACAAGACTTAGACGTATAGAATTTTCAAGGCGTCATGTGAAGGGTATATGTATATTCCCTTGTGATACTTAGACTTTTTAGTGACGTCGTTTCCTGTGATGACGTCATCTGTGACGTCACTTCCGGTGATGACGTCATCTGTGACGTCACTTCCGGTGTCACTATTCTCCCGTATCACTTATGACGTGGTTTACCGTTATGCCCTTTTGGATAGTGATATTAACGTATCTTAACGTTTCTCCGGTGTGATGACTCCTATGACGTCACTTCCGGTGGTAGTACATTAACCTTCCTATCATGTAGATTACCGTATATCACTTAATCCTTCGATCTCTGATTTCAGTGTTGACATTTGCCCTGTTTTACTAACTCAATAGCGCAGTCCAGTAACAAAGTACAACTTACCCTGAGTTCCTGAGGTACTTCTGAAATCTTCACCCCCCCCCCCCCCCTCTTTTTTCCCTTTGCTGGAAGAGGGAGGGAACAGGTTACTTTACTTGGTAACTATCACCTGGGCGGCCACCAAAGGCCCCAGAGTGTATAGTCCATTTAGATCGGTCTGTATGTCTCGTAAGTAAAAGTTTGAAAAAGTGTTGTGGGACTTCCACTGGCAGCTGGCCTCGATTTGTTCGATGGAAGCAGTATTCCATGTGGCTAGGCTTGTTGCCAGTGCTCTGATTTCGTGGGGTCTGCAGCTACCCCAAATCGGAGTGGAGATTTGTGCCGTTTTATAGCTATCTGTGATAACTGTTTTTAGCCATCCCGCTACAGTGCCCTTTGCGATGTCCTTTTCTGGCGAGGGCTTGCAAGAGATAAATAGGCGTTTTCTCTGCTTTCTGTGGGGTTGAGTCACTGTGATAAAATATCTCAAGGCTCTTATGGGGCAAAGCAATCTATCCGGGAAGTCCACACTTTTACTTAGAGCTGGTATTGTGTATTGCCGATGTCCGAGTGGGCCGAAGGTTGACGACTGGTTTTTGGCAATAAATTCAGGGAGCGATCTGAACGACACTGCTTTCCATTCTTTGGTATGGGTTACAGTGGAGATATCAATAGCGTGTAGTTCTGACACGCGAGCCGCCGTAGCCATGGCTAAGAGAAAAGCAGTTTTCTTGGAGACTGATAGTAATGTCGCACTACTCATGGGTTCATACGGTGCTTTCATCAATGCCGACAATACTATAGATAGATCCCATTTACGAAAAGTACGTGGTACTTTTATATCTTCCAGGGCAAAAGACTTCATAAGTCGATTTAGTACTGGATGGGTACCTATAGATGACAGGGCTGATCTATATCCTTCGATAGTGCCGTGTCGTAATTTTTTGTCGTTTCTGAGATGGATCAAGAATTCGGCTACTATAGGTATCGTTATATCTCCATGTAACTGTTTCCCTCTTCTCCATTCGACGAACTTGTCCCATCTGTTATTATATAAGGCAGATGAGGCTGGTCTCCATGAGCTAGCCACTCTTCGTGCAGCTGATTTAGAGTAACCGGCGGCTTGCATCTTATGCGAGATAATTTCCAAGCGTGAAGATGGAGGTTGTCGAGGCGGCCGTAAAATATGTCCGTCTTTGGTTGTCTCAATAGGTCGTGACGTACTGGGAGTTTCAGAGGTACTTCTAGCAGGAGTTGTAGAAGTCTCGGAAACCAAGCCCTTTTGGGCCAAGCCGGGGCTATGAGGATTATGACACAATCCGTTTCCTCTATTTTCTTCAGTACTCTGTCTAGGAGAGCCCATGGGGGAAATGCATAAGCAAACATTCCCCTCCATTCCATGGAGAGCGCATCGACTTGGAGTGCTAGTGGGTCTGGTACTGGGCTGACGTAGACTGGTAGTTTGTTGTTGAGACATGTGGCGAATAGATCTATGTTTGGAGTGTCCTATATCTGGGTTATCCACTTGAACACCTCGGGATGTAGTGACCATTCTGTGGGTACTATCTTGTTTTTCCGGGATAGGTAATCTGCTAGTATATTTAGCTTCCCCGGAATGTGTCTTACTTCGATCTTGCAACTCACTGAGTCTACCAAGGCATATAAACATGTAACCTCCTTCAGTAAAGGCTGAGACCTTGTGCCTCTGTAGGTTAAATCTTGGATAGATGTGAGCGGGCATAGGCGAGACATCCACCAGCGTCTCGACTTGACGGCCTGATCGAGTGGGCTTTGTTATCATGTACTCTACTCTTGCATATCTGTCCTCTGGGGGTGCTGCTATGCCCTTGTTGAGTAGAATCTTGCGCCTATGTAGGTGATGCCTGTGTGGGTACTAGCTCTGTTTTAGAGGGTGAACCAGGAAACCTAAGAGTGTTAGTAGTGAGGCACACTGTGTTTAAACTAATTGCGCTTGTCCTGATCGGCCAATAGGAAATCGTCTATATACGAGAAGCCTTATGAGCTTATATGGGCGCAAACCGATGATGGGATTGGTGATCCTGGTGAATAACCATGGGGCTAAGGATATGCCGAATGGTAGTACCCTGAACTGGTATCTCTGACCGTTGACTGCAAAGCGTAGGTACCTGGAATACTGGGGAGTAGAACCCGTGAGTGGTCTCTGACTCTTTTAAGATGCTGATAGCCCCTTGCTGAACTTGGGTCGATGTCTGTGAGACCGGCTAGTTCGACTGGATTCGATGTGGTCGTATCTTTGATCTTCTGTAGTTCTAAATCGTTGTCCATTGGGCAAGCGATGTCGGTAGGGTCTGAAGGCATTTCCGGTGGTATCCCCTTCGGGGACTGCTTCTGCTTCCTCCTCTGCGAAGTGGGATGATCATCTTTAGCAGGAACTGTGCTTCTTGACGTTAGTCCGGTTGCTGATTGAAGATCTTCCTGCATCTTCAGTATGTGTTCCGGTGAGCTGTGGATGAATCCGGTCTGCTGTAGTGTCATCTCCGTGGGGTGTCTAAGTGTAGGCCTACGTTCTGATTGTTCGGGGTATGACGTTAGTAGAAAAGTTCAACGATGCTCGGCTGTTGTGCGCAGGGGCAACTTGTGTCGTGTAATCACTCTTATTAATGGCAGGCATACCCAGTCTAACATTAAGTGCCGAATGTAGCATTTAATGAATATTCGATTCTTGATGACGTCATCAATATATGACGAACAGGGAAGGGTAAGGAATTCTAGAATCAACTGACCGGTACCTCCTACCCGTCACGTTCTAACAAGGTCATCTTGGTATTTTGTCCTTGTATCTGTTTTTAAAGGGCGGGCATTAGATTTATAGATTTCTGCAATGATATGTTAATGGCATAATTATTTGGTCTATAATTAACCTCCGTAGTAGAATCCCCACTGTATAAAAAACAGTATTAGCAATAGATCCGCACCCCCTACTCGGGCTGTGCTGAGACTGGGTCATATAGCTGAGGGTAGCGTAATCCTGGTCGTCTGATCTACGGCTGGCCGTGCGGGAATCACGTGTTCTATAACTGTGTGATAGTGACGTAACATCTCCCTCGCTTCTCCGTCCGTGTAACTGGACTGTGTGGCAGTATGAGATGGCGCATGCTTAGGAATTCTATCCTGATTAGCACGAGCTTTGTCAGTTCGTCTATCTTATGGCTAGAGGGTGAATGGTGTGTATTTCTGAGCATACTGCGATGCAATGTCCGTGATTCACGATCTGCCCTATGGTGTACGTGGTAGGGAGGTAATCTATCTCTTTTATGTTCTCCTGTGTCCTCATAATAATCAGATACAGCGTAGGCTTGCATTGTCTGCTGTATGAGGAAGTACTGCCATATTCAGCCTTATATCTCACTTAATCTCGTGCTTATCAATCCCCGTTTGGTCATGCCGGGTTTGTGCAATCAATTCTTTTAGAGTTTATTCCTGAGCCCTTGATTGCGTGCGCTTTTATCAATTATTACAACATTGAGTTGGTTAATTTCTCCGAATCCCTTTAGTTAAAAACCTGTGAGGTACATCTGCTCCTCAACTTTATTGGGAGATCCTTAGGTCTCTTGAATCTCGTGATCGACCCCTGTTGGCCAAGCCCGGGTTGTGCGACAGATTCTTTTGGATATGAGATTTCCGGAGACATTGATTGCATGCGCTTTTATCAATCTGATCGACCCCTGTATGGCCAAGCCGGGGTTGTGCGACAGATTCTTTAAGATATGAGATTTTCTGAGACATTGATTGCATGCGCTTTTATCAATCTGATCGACCCCTGTATGGCCAAGCCGGGTCATAGATTGCATGCGTGCGTCAATCATAACAGACATTGAATTTTGTTATTCTTTCCGTGAACTCATTTAAGTTAAAGGGGGAACGCGGCAGAGGGTGAAAATCGTTAGTTTCTGTCCAAACTCGATGATCGACCGTACCAGACGTTGCCGGATGCAAGTTAGAGGCACTTTCTGTTTGACCGGTAAAATGCATCTGCTCCTCAACATTATTGGGAGAGTGGGATGAGCGACGGGGTCTCTTCTCCTCATAAGGTGAGACGGCGCCCTCGTGCGACACTCGCGCTTTTACGCTTTATACATCATTACAGACATTGAATTCCGAACTCAATTAAGTTAAAAGGGGGAACGCGGCAGAGGGTGAAAATCGTTAGTTTCTGTCCAAACTCGATGATCGACCGTACCAGACGTTGCCGGATGCAAGTTAGAGGCACTTTCTTTTTGACCGGTAAAATGCATCTGCTCCTCAACTTTTGGGAGAGTGGGATGAGCGACGGGGTCTCTTCTCCTCATAAGGTGAGACGGCGCCCTCGCGTGACACTCGCTTGTAACCCACGTGATTAATATGGCCACCAAGAGCTTAATCACTTGTTTTTACTTGATGCGCTAGTAATCTTTGTAATCAGGATTGTTGATACATGCCTTGTAGAGCTTGTCAATTTTCTCCTTTGACAGAGGCTCGCAATAGCTGCACCTTGACTTTTGTGTGCAGTTGCTTGCATGATAGACATCTAGGGTGAGGGTCACCAGGTATCTGGTGTTGCCCACAGCCTGAGCAGACGGGTGTCTGTCCTTGAGATGAAGATCTCATCCCACAAAACGTTTCTTACTAATTACTTACTAGAACTTCCGATCTTCTTATACCCCCGTTCTCTGCTTGTAGACTGCTCACTGCTTGTAGCCTATGAAGCTTGAGAAGATCTAATGTGCTTTGTAAGGGTGGAACTCAATCACGTGTACGGATGTGCAACAAAATATTTTCCTTGTTGTCATCTGGACACACAGGAAAGAAGTGACTAGATTCCCGCCTTGCGCATGCGCAGTGACGCCTCTGGCAAGGGATAGGGTTTCCCTCACAACTATGGATATGTTGGCAGTGTAGTGGACGTCTGTTGAAAATTTATAAAAAATTTATAGTGTGGTTCTCAGCATAAACAGGAATTTATGGCACTGATGTGATAGAGGTGAGGTATTCACAAGAATTATATTAATATCCCCAACATATCAGAAATAATGTAGCAATATTATATGGCACAAAGGAAAGTCTCTGTGATGTAATTGCCTGTGTATCTGACTCTGCAGGTCTTCTACACAATGACATATGTGATGTCATGGAAACTGTAATAGCAAGGCACCACACCAGCTCTCTGATGTGAAAGATCCTTGACATAAATATGGTCAATAACAGTTTCTTTCCTGGTAGTGGACTCTTCAATCAGCTGCGTGAAGGGTTCTTGCAGAAGAGGTTGTGCTTTGTTTGTTTTGAGGTCAATGTTGAAATATTAAACGGTTTCTGAGTTATGGTCAGGAAACCAAGCTTACCCCCATTCAGAGCCTATGTTCAACTTATCTCCATGGAAACGAGAAAAAATAAAAATGTCAAAAATCTCTAAATAGCAAAAGGCACCACTTCAGTGCTGGGTTAATGTGTATACAAAGTTTCGCGAAAAAATATTAAACGGTTTCCGAGTTATGGTCCGGAAACCAAGCTTACCCCCATTCAGAGTCTATGTTCAAGTTATCTCCATGGAAACGAGAAAAAATAATACTGTCAAAAATCTCTAAATAGCAAAAGGCACCACTTCAGTGCTGGGTTAATGTGTATACAAAGTTTCGCGAAAAAATATTAAACGGTTTCCGAGTTATGGTCCGGAAACCAAGCTTACCCCCATTCAGAGTCTATGTTCAAGTTATCTCCATGGAAACGAGAAAAAATAATACTGTCAAAAATCTCTAAATAGCAAAAGGCACCACTTCAGTGCTGGGTTAATGTGTATACAAAGTTTCGCGAAAAAATATTAAACGGTTTCCGAGTTATGGTCCGGAAACCAAGCTTACCCCCATTCAGAGTCTATGTTCAAGTTATCTCCATGGAAACGAGAAAAAATAAAAATGTCAAAAATCTCTAAATAGCAAAAGGCACCACTTCAGCGCTGGGTTAATGTGTATACAAAGTTTCGCAAAAAAATATTAAACGGTTTCCGAGTTATGGTCCGGAAACCAAGCTTACCCCCATTCAGAGTCTATGTTCAAGTGATCTCCATGGAAACGAGAAAAAATAAAAATGTCAAAAATCTCTAAATAGCAAAAGGCACCACTTCAGTGCTGGGTTAATGTGTATACAAAGTTTCGCGAAAAATTATTAAACGGTTTCCGAGTTATGGTCCGGAAACCAAGCTTACCCCCATTCAGAGTCTATGTTCAAGTTATCTCCATGGAAACGAGAAAAAATAAAAATGTCAAAAATCTCTAAATAGCAAAAGGCACCACTTCAGTGCTGGGTTAATGTGTATACAAAGTTTCGCGAAAAATTATTAAACGGTTTCCGAGTTATGGTCCGGAAACCAAGCTTACCCCCATTCAGAGTCTATGTTCAAGTTATCTCCATGGAAACGAGAAAAAATAAAAATGTCAAAAATCTCTAAATAGCAAAAGGCACCACTTCAGTGCTGGGTTAATGTGTATACAAAGTTTCGCGAAAAAATATTAAACGGTTTCTGAGTTATGGTCCGGAAACGGTGGGAACGCCGACGCCGACGCCGACGCCGACGGGAACCGTGCCAAAAACAATATGTCTCCCTCCATTCTGGGGGAGACATAATTCCAACATGTATGTTAATGATGTTAAGCCCATCGTATTGAGAAAAATTAACGAGGAGTTAGATGATTTAAATAGTATAAAATACCAGCTAACGGTTAAAATGTCATTGAGTAAAAATGACACTGAATATATCGAACCTTATTTCCGAGGCAATCAAGAAGTTATAACCGCATCATTAGATACATCAATTTAGATGATACAAGAAACTTTAGAACGCTGGACTAATAGAGGTTCGGGTTGGGGTGTGGATAAAATTGATAGTTTATATTTAGATATAGCAAATTATATGCTTTTCAAAGGTGGATCTTATATAGATTTACCCCCGTATAGAAAAAAGCTATAGTTAATGTAAAAAATAAAGGCGATGACTGTTAAAGAATTACGATAAGATCTGCATTGCTCCCCGTAGACAAAAATCCGGATAGACCTTCGAGCTATCCCCAAAATGATGGACTCAACTTTGATGGCATAGACGAACCTACACCAATCTCACAAATTGATAGGGTGGAAAATAAAATAATTTAGCTATAAATGTTTTCGGACATTCTTCTGAAGGAATTGTTGTACACAGGATAAGTTCCGCTCCGGAACATATTCTCAGAATCAATTCATTTCTAATCGAAAAAGATGGAAATTATCATTATACATGGATAAACAGTTTAAGCAGACTATTATACGATCAAACAACCCAGAAATATGTCTGCATGGGTACAGCAGACAGGATCTATTAGAAGCGCATAAAGAAGACTGTAGAGGTGTTGGACAGACTGCTTTCAGGATCAATATGCCTAAAGAGGGAGAAAATATATTAAAATTTTAACATTATTGTAATCAAAACCAGAACCGTATGTAATTTACGCTGACTTCGAAGCACTTATCAAACCTATAGAAGCCACAGAACGCAATACTGATAGTAGTTTTACATACAAAACTCAAGAACATATTCCTTGTGGGTTTGGATATATAGTTGTAAGGTATGATTGGAAAACAAACCCGCCCGTGATTAATAGAGGTCCCGATGCAGCGGGAAAGTTCCTAGAATATCTACAAAATGAAGAGAGAATAATCAGGGAAAAATTATCGCGTAAGAAACCCATGTGTATGATGAGGGATGATTGGAGGGCCTATAAGAAGTCAACGAGTTGTCATGTTTGTAATAAACCCCATAATTGGGATTCCGTAAGAGATCGTTGCCACGTCACGGGTAATTATCAGGGAGCCGCGCATAATGAGTGAAACTTGAAACTAAAAATGAAGTCTCAAACAATACCCATCCCCGTTGTGTTTCATAACTTTAGAGGATGCGATTCCCATCTCATTATGTAAGCTATCTCAAAGACCGACGGCGGCTTAACGTGCATTCCTAATAATATGGAAAAATATATATCATTCTCGTTGACTAAAACTATACATTATACGGACAAGGATGGGAAAGCCAGAGTAAAGCAAAGTAATGGACTTAGATTCATAGACTCCGTACAGTTTCTGTTATCTTCCCTGGACAACTTAGCTAATGGGAACAATCCTGATGACTTTGCGATAACAAATCAATATACCGATCGGTTAACTCGTCATTTGTTGCTTAGAAAAGGTGTATATCCTTACGAATAGATGATTGGTCTAGATTCAATGAAACTAAATTACCACCCCTTGAATCATTCTATAGTAACTTAACAGAATCTAAAATAACTGATGCTGATTATGAACACGCTCTGACGGTGTGGGATAAATTAGGTTGTAAGAATTTAGGTGATTATCACGATCTGTACTTAAAAACCGATGTACTGTTACTCGCCAATATATTCGAGATATTTAGAAAGACATGTTTAAAACAATACGGCTGGGACCCGGCATGGTACTATTCCAGTCCCGGACTATCGTGGGATGCATTGGTGAAGAAGACCAGTTTAGAACTAAAAGCACTCACTGATTACGATATGCACTTGTTTATTGAGAAAGAATTAAGAGGTGGTATATCAATGGTAGTGAAAAGGTATTCTAAGGCTAATAATAAATTAGTGGAAGGATATGATTCGAGTAAACCCAATACGCACATATTATATCTAGACGCCAACAATTTGTACGGATGGGCTATGAGTCAACCTTAACCCACGAGTGGTTTTGAGTTGGTCGATGTGAATGATATCGAAGTGAATGATATCCCCTCAGATTCCGATAAAGGGTACATACTAGAAGTTGACTTGGAATATCCAACTTCGTTGCACAAAGATCATAACAGTTATCCGCTAGCTCCCGAAAGATTAATGGTGAATAAAGATTGGATGTCGGAATATCAACACTCCTTGATGGGTAATACTAGGTTAAAGTTTGATCAAAGCCCTTGGATGGAGCCCTATATAAGGTTGAACACATATTTAAGAAAGATAGCTACCAGCGATTTCGAAAAGAATCTATATAAGCTCATGAATAACTCAGTATTGGTAAAACTATGGAGAATCTAAGGAAGTGTGTTGATGTTAAATTAGTCAGATCTAACGAGGAAGAAAGACTCAGGAAACTTATAGCCAGTCTGGCTTTTAACAGAAGCAAGATATTTTTTATAACGACTTAGCCGCGTTGTATATGCAGAAGAGTAATATAAAATTCAACAGACCAGTGTACGTTGGTATGAGTATTCTTGACTTGTCAAAACACTTAATGTATGACTTTTATTACAACAAACTTAAGAAGCAATACGGCAATAGATGTGAGGTGTTATATACCGACACAGATGCTTTGTTGATGGAAATACAAACCGAGAATGTGTATAAAGATATGGCAGAAAAAATAGATATGTACGACACGAGCGATTACCCAAAAGATAATCCACTGCACAGCGTAGTAAATAAAAAGGTATTAGGTAAGATGAAGGATGAATGCGCTGGGACTCCTATAGCGGAGTATGTCGGATTAACACCTAAGATGTATTCTATAAAGAAGTCCGATAATGGAGAGATAAGAAAAGCTAAGGGTGTTAAGAAGTATGTAGTAAAAATGCATATCAAACACGAACAGTATAAAGAAGCATTATTCAACGGTAGAACATTCAAACACGAGATGAACTCTTTAAGAAGTTACAATCACAGGATATATGGATTAAGAATGAACAAGACATCATTATCCCCCTTAGATACAAAGAGATGGATTGATAAGGATGGTGTAACTACCTATGCTTATGGTTATTTAGGGTGGTATTACAGTATCGTTGGGAACTATGAGCAACTCTTCTCGTACAAATGCCCTGCCCGATCCATCTTTAAGATAATAAAGAATAGGCTCTCCTTCTTTCATAACCAACCGACTAATGTTATATGTCTTGAGGGACCAAATCGGATTGGTTGCGTGACGTAGGCCTCCTTCGAGTTCACCAGGCTGGTATAAATATCTTACGCTTACTCTATACGGAAGTTTTTGTTCTTTGCCTCTCCTCGGTGATGAAGATTCTGAAGTCACAGATTTCATTTTATCCCATCGGATGGTTTCTTCCCGATTAATCTTGTTACTTCATTATTCAGCGCTGATACAACAGCTGATAATCGTGTCACCCATTCGGTTGATCTTAATCGATCCGATTTCATTTCGATCCCATACTGATATCCAAAACAAACGTTCCGCTAATGTCCGGTTAAATCTTTCAATGATAGCTTGACTACGGTGGGCCTCTTTTTCACCACGCCTGATTGCGACATCGTGCTTTGTTAACAGTTTAGTTACTGATAGCATAAACTCGCGACCAGGATCTACTTGAAACAACTTGGGCCATTTTAGTGGTCCGCGTTTATATATGCGGCTCAGTGCATTAGCTACTTCTGTTGAATCTTTCGAGGTTAATGGCTCAGCCTCTTTGTATCGACTAGCCACATCCACTACGGTTAAAGCGTATTTATACGTTTTGCATCTTACCTTATCATGGGGAAGAAACAAGAGGTCAGCCTGATGAACTTCATTTGTTGTAAAAATATCAAACTTCATCCTCAGTATAAAACGCAGTGCCGGTAAGTATATTTGCCACATCGCTTGTTTCTTTAACCAATCCTTGGCCACATCTTTAGATACCTTAGCCAAGGGTGGCTAATTTTTGTATTGCTCCTATACCTTTCCAATATCCTCGTGGGCTATAGTAAATTATATCCATTATTAATTAATGTTGATGTTTCTTTTAATGCGAATCATGACGATCATTAAATCGCATCATAATTTTGACATAAAAATTCCCCCTGTAGTAGCAGTATAGGTATATAAATCTGGCTCCAGTGGAAGTGAGCCAGACCCCCCATCATCTATACTACTAAGAGGTTATCACGCTTGTGTGTTTGGGGATGGTAAATATCCTGTATTTGGAATAAACAGTATGTATTTAGCTCGCCAAGGCTTGCTAAATACAATGTTTATTCCTAATGCAGGATATTTACCATCCCCAAACACACTCGCGTGATAACCTCTATTTATTACACCCAAACAGGATGTGAGGAATAAAATGGAGGATTGTTAATTGTTATATTAATTATTCACCATGTCAAGGTCAAGGGTGACTTTTCACCAATTCAACAATGTATGCAATGTTGTTATTTTTGTAGGATTAACAGAAATAGCAGAAACAGAATATGTTTAACTGCCAAAAATCATTATCAGCCAATGAAAACGTTTGTCACGCACCACTGCACTGGAACCTTTAGGCCACACCCCCAAATAAGTTTGTTTTGGAAGCTGATTGTGGAGCGTGTGATTTGTATCTAGGAAAACAGGTATTCAAAAACAAAAACACAATCGTTTTATTTCAGATCATTTGGAGCTTCACCTTGGCAAATCAGATACTAGTACATGACGTAGGTGACATCATTGGGTACAGTGGTATCATATTATTACTGTATATAATCATGTTATTTACTTATATATATCTAATGTTTGTCAGTTTATTTATGAGAAAATGTCCTGGTGTAGGTTACATGACATGTTACTTATGGTCATGTCAAAAGGCATCTTCAGAAATATTCAAACCTGACTAGATACTGATCATAGAAACTATGTGATCATATAAGATTCTAATAATTGTTGTTAAGCTATAATAGTAATGTTTTTTTGTGTATTAGAAATATTATGTGATTAAACTGACATCTGAACTTCAACCTGCATTTGTGATACATTCACTAAACCCCTTCGGTTACTCATACTCATTGAAGGTAGGTCACTATGACCTGTCATCACTTGTCACACACAGGAATTCAAAAAATGCAACAATGACATGCATAACACATAAAAACATATCTGCAGAAATAGGCATTTTAGTCAAAATGGCAAACATACTTTAAAGATGACCTTCACTGTGACCTTAGAAATAAATGACTTTAATAAGTAAAAGTGAGCTAACAATTTGTTATTAATAATCAAACAATTATAATAGGGCTTCAGGCTTTCTGGCTTGGAATCCTAAATATGTAGGTAATAGCTGCGCACCCAATGGGATCTTTGCTTCATGTTTGTTACACAGGTGTCAAAACAAAGGTAATGTATTCTAAGACATTGGCATATTCATAAACCTAAAATCTTGCAATTTCTATAAAGTCTACAGTGTTGTGAAACACTGTAGATCCATCATCAAGTAACTAGTTGAACACAGAGTCAGACAGAAGAGAGTCACCTGCCTGGAATGTGAAACAGGAAGCGGTCTCCTACGGCTCTGATTTGACGACCTTTCTCCAGGATGACTTTGGCCATGATGTAGTACACATCAATGGGGATGACTCCATGGTAATAGATGACCAGGGCAGGTCCGGAGTCAGGTATCTCATGCAGACCCACAACCTCGTAGCCTGAAACAATACACCATGTGTCACTTAGTCCTAACTGTAAACCATTATTTATCAAGAATTTATCCAGATGTGTAGTCAACAATCTAAAATGTCAAGGAAGAGATCCACTCGGCCAAAGTCACGGTGCCAATGACCACAGGTGTGAATTGTGTATCGTGTATGTGGTTGTCCTGTATTGTGTCTCTTTGGAACTTAAGGAACATGAGGTTTGATCCATTGATTCCATAAATAAAGAGTCTTCGGTTATGTAAATTTGAAAAAAGTGGTCAGAAATCATCAGGAATGATTGTCATTTGATGGATGATTTCCTGATGCGGTTTTATCCCAGAAACACTGCTGATGGTTTGGTTGAATTGCAAGCAGTGTAGTCATTGATCAGTTTGACCAAGCTTCATCAAGATGGGTTTACTGTTCCATATCTATGTAGTTCTGCAAGTTACTTCTTCACTTCGATCCTATAGCACAGAACCCCGACCGTGCCTCTTCCATCTCCAGGGTGCCCCTTTCCCTTGGTTATCGCTCAGAGTTAACTGTTCTTGATCTCTCACTAATTTCTCATCAGCACTCAACGTGATATCCAGATGGGGGTTGGACAGGTATTCCTGAGACTTGTGTCATGATAAGTATACTTCATTCATTAATATTAATATGGGTGTCTGCTGCTTGTGATATTGGTAACCCATCAATCATGACCAGTGTCCACATGATCATTGATTCATCCCAGGCTCTCAAGTAGTTATGTGAACGTACAGCACACTACACCATTTCATTAATTTACATGACCCTCATATTGCCTGCAGGGACCCTTAAAATTAATCATTGGAGGTATACATAATATTTTATCAAGATCACGTGGTGCTGGGATAGAAGGTGCGACCGGTGTGGATAATGGTGTCCAAACAGGATTCTCGACTGGCCTTAGCTGGGGTTGGCTGAGTATACAGTACTTGTACAAAGTCAGGTACAGCACTCTTCTGCCTCTCCAGACAGGTGTACCTCCTCCACTACGGCACTGTGGGAGGGTAGAATCATCTCTGCTGTTTTCGAGTAGGGACATGTTGATTTATCTTTCCATGCATGGGAACGAAGAGAGTCATATGCCTCTGTTAAAGTGGTTCCTGCTGATGTCCAGGGGGCCTTATGAGTTGGCTGGTTGGTTATGAGCCTTGGCCACCAGGTCCTCTTGCAATCCAAGGCATTGTGGGTTAATCCCACCTGGTCTAGTTTCAAGTCGTCAGGTACCATTCAACTTGAATGGGAGGTAGTCTGACAATGTAGTCTTTCTAGTTGACTTTGACTTAAGGAGTCCAAGGTGACTTGGAGTTTGCAAACTTCTCTTTTGAGAGTGGGCAGCAAAACAAACATCTTTTTCCAGAAGTGCACATGATTTTACTGCACCTATGGCACGTAGGACAAGGGTACCCAATAATCTGGTTGAAACTGCACATATACCAATCTTTGGTACTTTCTGGGTAGGTATCTGCCTTGATTTATAATCTACTATCACTGGAATGTCTGGTCCAGACTCGATTATTTACAGGCCGCTGTCACATAGCTGGAATATTGCTGAGTGCAGCTTTAAACAAGAAACAAATATAATCTACAAAGGTTCAGTGTGATAATGCAAACTAAAGCATGTCTAAGAAGGTGTTCACTTCAGCACATGCAGCATCTTCCCGAGGCAAGTGAGTTAACCTTTTGCTATTTAGAAATTTTTATTTTTTACTTTTCCATGGCAACAAGATGGACTTAGGTTCTGTGAGGGTAGGGTTCGTTTCCGGAGCATTACTCATAAACCATTCAATATTTTTTCATGAAACTTTGCAGGTCTGTCAGGTACATGCCATCTTCCCGAGGCAAGGGAGTTAACTAACTATAAAAGTCCAGTTTCCACCCTTGCCGAACTAGGCTGGGATTATGGAGTTCCATTTTGGCTGGACTTACGAGTCTTTGCATAGTCCAATCAAAATTGTGCTCCGAAATCGAAATCCGGTTGTAAACTGTCATGCAGATTTCGGTCGATTGCAGGATTTGCTAAGCATGTGCACCGCTAACTCGTTGTCAACAGATATTTTCTAAATCTTTTCATGTTTTTAATCAAGGTGCTCACGTGATTTGATGCACTTTGCGATGTAAGACAATATATAGATCTTGATTATCGATCAGATCATCTTGACTGGGCGCCACCGTTTTGTTTGAAGCAAATGCATTGATACAAGAGGTGGAATCTGATTGGTCCAAGGGTGGAAACTGGACTTTTAAACTTGGGAAGATGCACATTCAGGTGAGGTGAGGTGAGGCGAGGTGAAAAGAGGTTTAAAGTTGTGTTCAACAATTTGCACTTATATAGCGATGTGCATGTATGTATGTGTGTGGCTGCTTGTACTTATAGTGCTAGCCCACTGAAATACCATGCTGCAGTTTAATTCCGAGTTGGCCAGTCCATGTTTTAGCCCCTTAATGCCAAGTGCCAGGCAGGGTAACATCAGGTACCATCTTTATAAGTCTTTTAGTATGAAGTAGCTAGGGATCCAACCCACCATCTTCCACTCTCCGGCTAGATACTCTATCCACTAGACCACGGAGGCGGTCTCAGCACACTCAGGAAAGAAGTGTCATTTTCCACCTTGCGCATGCACAGCTGCATTGACCTACATATATCTACATAGGTATCTGGCAGGGAAGAAGAGGTCTGTAAAGGATTTTATAGTGTGATGTAATAGAGGTAGGGTATTCGAAGGAATTATGAACTTTTAAGAAGGATTATCTTTCAACCAAACTCAAACAACCAATAAACACATACCATGCCAAATTCTACCTTGTCCATCCCACAAGGCTGCAAGAGTTTTCCTTGCTCCATCCCAGAAGTCATGAGCATAGGCATCTCTGAGTCTGTGTCTCTGCCTGTACACAAGCAGAAACAGGACTGAGGCATAGAGGAACACGAGGAGGATCAGTGGCAGCAGGAACGAAATAATGATAGGGTAGGTCAGCCATACTACCCAGCGTAAGTAATCAATGTCCAGTTGGCCAACTTGCTGCAGAATATAATCCACACACACAGTCAAGTTGTACATCTCACATCCTCAAGCCCACCATCCACCAACCTAAAACATACAAAATACTCAACATTATATATAATATATAGTTGTATGATGTATTATATGGTTGTATAATGTATAATGTACATATCACCTGAGGTAAAGGCCATCTGATATCTACTGTTAGTGTTCAATACACAATATGACACATCGAACATGAGCACTCAGTTGTCTTGTTAGAGTGACATTAATCATCAATAACCAAACAAAAATGCATTCTTAAACTTGTGTCAAACTTGCAAGAACTCAAGTACATGACAATACCGCTAACTGAATCGTCCAATTCACTTCACATAGTAAACATGTCTTCCTAATGTATTTGTCAATGTTTGAAATAAGGAATAAAAAAGAAAGGGTCTCCAATAACAGATATTGTTACAGCATGTTTATTAAATTACACAATGATACATGCACATTGTGTGGTATATTTACATTCGAGTGTACTGGAAGTGACCTCTGAACTTGACTACATGTGCGCATGCATGAGCGGAAGCTCAGGGGCAGATGGGAAAATAGCAGAGGAAGTAGCGTGCTTAAGAATGGCGGGGATTTGACATGAACTGTCAGTGGTGTGTTGAGTGAGAGAAGGACTAACCATTGCTAACAGTGGAAAGGGCCAAAAAAGTAATTAACAGATATATGCAGATGACTAAAGTTACATGTTTGAATCATGACTACCACAGCACTTTTGGCAGACATAGGATTATATGAAGGTCACAGTTGTGACAATATCACAATGCTCAACAAAACGTAACATAATTACTGTGAATAAAAAAACATTTGTATATGCACATATGACTGAGCAATGGATGATTATTACATTTTCGAATGAAATCCATGTCAGATCAGAATTTTGCGACTATATTTTAGAGACCACATTGCTAGGATCATAAACATAAAATTTCTGCTGCAGAATAATTTGATGAATGTGTCTACTTCAAGATTAAAGGTTGTATAGGGTCATATACTGTTCCACATACCACATACTTACTGCAGATCAAATGCAGAGAGGTTAAAGAGTGAACTCATGGTGTCTGCAGGTATTCTGCAAAAACAGTCATGTTGCCCATATTGCCTCAAGGAATCTCAAGTCTTAAAACACCACTACTTACTTTCTGTCCAACCAGACAACCATGTTTCACAATAACCTCAAAACTCTAAACTGACAATGAGGTAACCATGTTTTAAAAAATCTGAAAGCTGACCTTGACCTTTGAGTAACTTTGATTGAAGCTTTTCCAAAAGAGGGCCCCATCTTATGGAAGGCATGTAAAAGGAGAGCCCAACCATGATGGACTGCGTTGATGGAGTTGGTGTATTTTTCGGCATAATCTGTTCTGAGATTCCCACACATCTGACAATGATGTTGGAGTGCCTGTATCCCACTGGTGTAAGAGGCTTCCTCTTGGTGGTGTAAAACATCCTCCACAGCATGTCATCACTTTTTCCACAATGCTTGCCAAGCAGTTCTTTCTTAAGGTGTATGATTTCTTTCAAAGTGAGGCAGCCATTAATAAATACTTGAAACAAGCTTCTAAATCTCTTGGTATGTCTCTAAAGCTGAAAAATGTTGTCCCTCGAAGGGATGGGTAAAGCAGGTAATGCAGGCAGTATGTCTCTTAACAAGCTTCTAAAGCTCTTGGTATGTCTCTTAACAAGCTTCTAAAGCTCTTGGTATGTCTCTTAACAAGCTTCTAAAGCTCTTGGTATGTCTCTTAACAAGCTTCTAAAGCTCTTGGTATATCTCTTAACAAGCTTCTAAAGCTCTTGGTACGTTTCTTAACAAGCTTCTAAAGCTCTTGGTATGTCTCTTAACAAGCTTCTAAAGCTCTTGGTATGTCTCTTAACAAGCTTCTAAAGCTCTTGGTATATCTCTTAACAAGCTTCTAAAGCTCTTGGTATGTCTCTTAACAAGCTTCTAAAGCTCATGGTATGTCTCTTAACAAGCTTCTAAAGCTCTTGGTATGTTGTCTATTGATGGGACGGGATCAACACATCAAAACAGTCCCCTCTTTAGGTGAAATCATCAGCAGTGACACAAGCAATTCCGACAACGAGGGCTGTGAAATGAGCGAGTCAGATTGCGATGAAAACTATCTTGATACAACCCCTCTTATGCTGTCCTTTCCTGTACTGTTGTTTAGCATGTGTGTATTTGGGCTGTTCCTCCTTCTGTTGTGCCCCCTTCTGTTGTGCCCCCTCCATTCCAGATGTCAACTTGTATAAATAACAACATCACAGTTTCTAAAACAACTTTTTCCAATGATCAATGGTGATGGGAATAAAAAATAATAAACAGCAGATATATTTTGGTACAGGGAGTAGTATAGACAATGACAGTTCTGGACCACTTCCACTGGAGCCAGATTTATATACCTATGCCGCCACTACAGAGGGAATTTTTTATGTCAAAATGATGATGCAATTCAACAATCGTCATGATTCGTATTAAAAGTATAATCAATATTGATTAATAATGGATAAAATTTACTATAGCCCACGAGGATATTGGAAAGGTAAAGGAGCAATACAAAAATTAGCAACTGCGGCTAAGATATCTAAAGATGCGGCCAAGGATTGGCTAAAGAAACAAGCCATATGGCAAATATACTTACCGGCACCGCGTTATATACTGAGGAAGAAGTTTGATATTTTTACAATGAATGAAGTTCATCAGGCTGACCTCTTGTTTCTTCCCCATGATAAGGTAAGACGCAAAACGTATAAATACGCTTTAACCGTAGTGGATGTGGCTAGTCGCTACAAGGAGGCTGGGCCATTTACCTCGAAAGATTCAACAGAAGTAGCTAATGCACTGAGCCGCATTTATAAACGCGGACCACTAAAATGGCCCACGGTCTTTCAAGTAGATCCTGGTCACGAGTTTATGGGATCAGTAACTAAACTATTAACAAAGCATGATGTCGCAATCAGGCGTGGTGAAAAAGAGGCCCACCGTAGTCAAGCTATCATTGAAAGATTTAACCGGACATTAGCGGAACGCTTGTTTGGCTATCAGTATGGGATCGAAATGAAATCGGAATGATTAAGATCAACCGAATGGGTAACACAATTATCAGCTGTTGTGTCAGCGCTGAATAATGAAGTAACGAGATTAATCGGGAAGAAACCATCCGATGCAATTAAAATGAAATCTATGACTTCCGAATCTTCAGCACCGAGGGGAGGTAAAGAACAAAAACTTCCGTATAGAGTAAGCGTAAGATATTTATACCAGCCCGGTGAACTCGAAGGAGGCCTACGTCGCGCAACCGATCCGATTTGGTCCCTTAAGATATATAACATTAGTCGGTTGGTTATGAAAGAAGGAGAGCCTATTCTTTATTATCTTAAAGATTGACTGGGCAGGGCATTTGTACGAGAAGAGTTGCTCATAGTTCCCAAATATACAGTATTACCACCATAAAAATAAGCATAGGTAGTTACACCATCCTTATCAATCCATCTCTTTGTATCTAAGGGGGATAATGATGTCTTGTTCATTCTTAATCCATATATCCTGTGATTGTAACTTCTTAAAGAGTTCATCACGTGTTTGAATGTTCTACCATTGAATTATGCTTCTTTATACTGTTCAAGTTTGATATGTATTTTTACCACATACTTCTTAACCCCTTTAGCTTTTCTTATCTCTCCATTATCGGACTTCTTTATAGAAAACATCTTAGGTCTTAATCAGACATTCTTCGCAATAGGGGTCCCAGCACATTCATCCTTCATCTTACCTAACACCTTTTTATTTACGTACTACGCTGTGCAGTGGATTATCTTTTGGGTAATTGCTTGTGTCGTATATATCTATTTTTTCTGCCATATCTTTATGTCGGTATATAACACCTCACATCTATCGTCAGGAATACTCATACCAACGTACACCAGTCTGTTGAATTTTATATTACTCTTCTGCATATGTAGAGCGGCTAAGTCGTTATAAAAAATATCTTGCTTCTGTTAAAAGCCGGACTGGCTATAAGTTTCCTGAGTCTTTCTTCCTCATTAGACTAATTTAACATCAACACGCTTCCTTAGATTCTCCATAGTTTTACCAATACTGAGTTATTCATGAGCTTATATTGGTTCTTCTTGAAATCGCTGGTAGCCATCTTTCTTAAATATGTGTTCAACCTTATATTGGGCTCCATCCAAGGGCTGTGATCAAACTTTAGAACTCTGAGTATTTTCTTTAGTTTCATACCTAACGATAGATATAACTGGAGATTTCTGTAGTGAACTATATATTTTGTCTTATCCATCAAATTTGGTAGGAGTTTTTCTACGTTAGCTAACCTAGTATTACCCATCAAGGAGTGTTGATATTCCGACATCCAATCTTTATTCACCATTAATCTTTCAGGAGCTAGCGGATAACTGTTATGGTCTTTATGCAACGAAGTTGGATATTCCAAGTCAACTTCTAGTATGTATCCTTTATCAGAATCTGTGGGGATCGATATCACATCGATATCATTCACATCAACCCATTCAAAACAACCCTTGGATAAAGGTTATACCACCTCTTAATCCTTTCTCAACAAACAAGTGCATATCGTAATCGGTGAGTAGTTTTAGTTCTAAACCAGTCTTCTTCAACAATGCATCCCACGATAGTCCGGGACTGGAATAGTACCATGCCGGATCCAAACCGTATTGTTTTAAACATGTCTTTCTAGAGTAACAGTACATCGGTTTTTAAGTACAGATCATGATAATCACCTAAATTCTTACAACTTAATTTATCCCACACCGTCAGAGCATGTTCATAATCGGCATCGGTTATTTTAGATTCTGTTAAGTTACTATAGAAGGATTCAAGGGGTGGTAATTTAGTTTCATCGAATCTAGACCAATCATCCATATATTCGTAAGGATATACACCTTTTCTCAGCAACAAATGACGAGTTAATCGATCGGTATATTGATTTGTTATTGCAAAGTCATTGGGATTGTTCGCATTAGCTATATTGTCCAGGGAAGATAACAGAAACTGTACGGAGTCTATGAATCTAAGTCCATTACTTTGCTTTGTTCTGGCTTTCCCATCCTTGTCCGTATAATGTATAGTTTTAGTCAACGAGAATGAGATGTATTTTTCCATATTATTAGGAATGCACGTTAAACCTCTGTCGGTCTTTGAGATAGCTTGCATAATGAGATGAGAATCATATCCTCTAAGGTTATGAAACACAACGGGGACGGATATTGTTTGAGAATTCATTTTTAGTTTCAAGTTACACTCGTTATGGGCGGCTCCTCGATAATTACCCATAACGTGGCAATGATCTCTTACGGAATTCCCATTCAGGGATTTATTACAAACATGACAAATCGTTGACTTCTTATAGACCCGCCAATCATCCTTCGTCATACACATGGGTTTCTTACGCGAGAATTTTTCCCTGATTATTCTCTCTTCGTTTTGTAGGAATTCTAGGAACTTTCCTGCTGCATCGGGACCTCTGTAAATCACGGGCGGGTTTGTATTCCCATCATACCTTACAACTATATATCCAAACCCGCAAGGAATATGTTCTTGAGTTTTGTATGTAAAACTACATTCAGTATTGTGTTCGGTATTTTCTATTGGTTTGATAAGCGCTTCGAAGTCAGCGTAAATTACGTACAGTACTGGCATTTGATTACAATAATGTTCAAATTTTAAAATATTTTTTCCCTCTTTAGGCATATTGATCCTGATAGCAGTCTGTCCAACACCTCTTCAGTCTTCTTTATGCGCTACTAATAGATCTTGTCTGCTGAACCCATACAAGCATCTTTCGCAGAAATATTTCTTTCCATCATGTTTTGTTTGATCGCATCATAGTCTGCTTAATCTCTTTATCCATGTATAATGATATTTATCATCTTTTTCGATTAGAAATAAATTGATTCTGGGAATATGTTCTGGGGCGGAGCTTATCCTATGTACAACAATTCCTTTAGAAGAATGTCCGAAAACATTTGTAGCTAAATTATTTTGCTTTTCCACCTTATCAATTTGTGAGATTGGTGTAGGTTCGTCTATACCATCAAAGTTGAGTCCATCATTTTGGGGATAGCTCGAAGGTCTATCCGGATGTTTGTTTGTGGGGAGCAATGCAGATCTTATCGTAATTCTTATACAGCCATCGCCTTTATTTTTTACATTAACTATAGCTTTTTTCTATACGGGGGTAAATCTATATAAGATCCACCTTTGAAAGGCATATAATTTGCTATATTTAAATATAAACTATCGATTTTATCTACAACCCAACCCGAACCTCTATTAGTCCAGCGTTCTAAAGTTTCTTGTATCCGTTGAATTGATGTATCTAATGATGTGTTTAGAGTATCAGATTCAGTTATAACTTCTTGATTGCTCCAGAAATAAGGTTTGATACATTCAGTGTCATTTTTACTCAATGACATTTTAACCGTTAGCTGGTATTTTATACTATTTAAATCATCTAACTCCTTGTTAATTTTGCTCGATATGATGGGCTTAACATCATTAACATCCATGTTGGAATTAATATCCATCTTCCAACCTCTTAGATGTTTACCCACACCGTCTGTGGCTACAAATCTTAACTCATCATCTGGTTGATTTTTATCAATAACCAGTTTATTTTTTTCTAGTAAATCAATCAATTCAGCTTTTCTTATTCGAGAATAACCTCTCAACCCAGTGTTTTTTGCTCAAGCTTTGAGTACTGTAACTGCCTGCGGTTTGTTGTATTCCAAACTGAGTAAATCAATCAATTCAGCTTTTCTCATTCGAGAATAACAATGTAGTCCACGTTGTTTTGACAAAGCTTTCAGCTCTCTGACGAAAACCATTGTGGTATATACAAAATAAATCAAATGTCTAAATGATTATATTTCCATATATCTTATTCTCCCCAACCTATTCCTCTCGTTGATGTAATCTCTCTTCCTAGCATAAATAATCTGCTTCCTAACCCTATCAGCACCGTGTTTCTTACTTAAACAACGACGACATTTGACATCTATCCCCCATACAGAACACATATAATTTACGTTTCCTTGTCTGATGGAAAAAGCATGAGTACCACAATATATACCAACGCATGGTTTCTGACATTGAATTGACTTCCCCATAAGTGTATATCTGCACGGATTCATGATTATACACCTATCATATCATCTGTCTAAATGCATAATAACGTAGCTAAATATGGACACACCAGTCAACCCCAAAACTATAAACGCCCTCTCGCGGTCTTTCTGAGCCTCTGACGGTGTATTAAACTGAGAGAGTGTTGGCCTTGACATTGGGTCAAGTTTCTTTCCATAAACAAGGAAGTGTTCGTGCATGGCAGATTCAACATCCTTAAACGTTTGAATTGAATGTCTTTGTTTACTCAGTTCATCATTAAAAAAATCTAATCTCTCCATTCTGCGCCTGGCCCATTGTGACTTGGCTGCTTCGAGTTGTTCTAATGCTTTATTATGTCTTTTCTGCTCCTCTCCTTTCATACTAGAAAATAAATAATTACTCCCCGAAAAAGCTAGAGCATTGACAACAGCTCTACCGACAATCATCACAATTGATGCCATACTATGTTTATAAAATAGTCAAATGTTTAATTACTTCATTATGTCTTCTGGGATAAGCCCCTGTTTGATTAGCATATCTTTTGTTGCCATTGCTAATCCTATATGGAGAACCATCATACCGATAGCATAACCATTAAAATCTAGCTTGGGTGGTGTGGCTTTAGTAATCACTTTAGCTATATGAGCATAGCCAATGGCCAAGCCACTGACCACCGCTGAATGATACGTTGCGTTTACCAACATTTTACCATCTGTAACTGCAGTAGTCAAGCTTTTATAACATTACATGAGGGCTTAACTCTAATTGAACCTCATCTAATTTTCTAACTTGTGGTGTTTTCTCTTCCCCGGTCTTATAAAACCATACCGCTGCTATAGCAACAACCCCTTGTATGTAGGGAGCCCAAGTTTTAATCAGGCTATGTTCAGTATTGTAGGCCTTTGCCTTCCTCGCTAGCACACCCTTCCTACCGGCTGCGACTTTTCAAGGATTCTTAGTCACTCTGACATGTGGGTCAATCACTTGTGTTTGTGGTGCAATCGCTTGTGTTTCCTCGTTCGCTTGTTGTATTTCCGTCTCCATTATTAATAATTTGGCACATATGTTTAAACTGACAATACCTAGCCGTTATTAAAGCTGTGGTCACCGGAGCTAAGAACATTCCGTATCTATGTTAAAACTCACAGCTTACTGCGCTTATAGCGTGTTCGATGAATGGGTCTTTCTCAAGAGATTTGCATAAATATGGGCAACGCTCTGCCGGAATAGGGAGAAACGTACTAGCTACGACTGTGTATAGTTGTAACATAGCCGAACCTATTGTTTTAGTCATGGTAGCTCCCAGCCTAGACTTGTAACGCAGCTACAGTTTTTTAATTTCTTCGTCGGTCTTGTTATCAATTTTTTTGATGGTATAATTTCCTCCCAAATATTGGGAACATTTTCCACCAGCTCTCAAAGCAGCGAGTCTTTTTCTATGTTTATCTAAAGATTTATCTGTCATAGGTTCTGGCTCATCTTTGAGCATTTGTTCGATAATTTCGTCGCATTCCATAATGTAATACCGAAGGAGATATTTAAGTTTAACACAATAAAATATGACATATCCAATACAGCCTGAAATAATAAACTGTTGCGCAAGAATGAGGATTTGAAACCACATTATTACATAATAACCACTAATGTTCAATTTATCATATTTTTGCTATATTTGATAAAATTTGCTATATTTTTGCTTAGCAGTTGCTATATTTGCTATATTTTTGCTTAGCAGTTGCTATATTTGCTATATTTTTGCTTAGCAGTTGCTATATTTGCTATATTTTTGCTTAGCAGTTGCTATAATTTTGCTTAGCAGTTGCTATTTTTGCTATATTTTTGCTAAGCGATTGCATAAGCAGCTGGTTGATCGGTTTTTAATACGAGTTTATGGTGCTTCGTTTCCGCTAACAGTTTTCTGACTTTATCTCATTCGAGCTTGGTAGAAATAACATCATTTTCGCATAGACATTCCTCAAATGAATCTCAGTCTTTGCAATGAAACAGGGCTACCCATTTGGTCTGCTCTCTGAGATCTTTGAGGACAGAGTTGTATTTTTGAGTAAGTATCCAAACGCTATGCTCCATATGTATTCCAGAGAATGCTAAATATGAAAGCATATATTTCTTTTTGGTAAGTTCTTTACTCCCACTGCAGTCGTCCATTATGAAAAGGGTTGATTCTCCTTTGTATTTTTAGTGACATACTCATAAGCAGTCTTGGAAACGATCGCCCGGATCAACTTTGTACAACCCGGGATCATTCATTACCCAATCTCTCTATAGGAATGTTTTATTAACGTTTATAGTCGGGCACAGAATAATAATATGGTCGAAAACATTCCGATAATGACTTTGTAAAATATCTAGAATAAAAGCTGTTTTTCCGCAAACCATTTGCCCTCAGATGATAGCGCAGTGCGGTTATTTAGGTAAAAGATTATTAATAGATCGCTTGCACGAATCTTCCATTCTGTATATTAAGTTGCGTGTCCATAATCACGTACAAATATATTTACCAGCTGCTTCCTGGTGCTTCGTTATCTGTATAGTAACACCCTCGCTGGCATTTTCTGTTCTCCGCCCACTGCTGTGTAGTTGGTCGAGCCATAGCGCATACTTCGTGGTAAGGAATTCAGCCATCAATACATCCCCGAGAGATAGATCTTTCGCGACCGCGTAAACTTCTGGGCTTCGTTTTATAGAAGGGAGTTTTTAATCTCATCCCACTGTTGATATGCTCGCATACCTTGACAATATAGTTGATTAGGCACGCCCTCAATAGTCAATTCTACTTTTGTAATCTGGGGGTTGTAGAACGCCTCGGTATCTCTTGCAAATGCTTCAGAGGGGTCCTCGAACAACATTAAAATACCCTTCAACGATCTAGCGCGGATGTTTAGATTGATATTCCACGTCATATCTCTTTTGTTCCTGTTGATCTTTCGGTGTCGAAGCACGCGATCGTACAAAAAGGCTAAACTTCCGGTATACTGGTTACAAATTTGTCTGGCTAATTCAGGATCTGTTATCATATCATACTCCAGTGAGATATTGTCAATAGAATAGCTACCATTTTCAGTAGCTTTGATTACTCTGCTGTAGTCATTAAAAATGAGTATGTATTGTAACCTATCGCTTAGGGATGCTTGATAGAAGGGCATGTGACTATCTAGTAATTCAAAGTCGAGCGGGATATAGATTCGGTTACCTAATGCATCAGCAACGGCCTTATCTTCTACGATGGTATTATCGCCACTATCAGAACCTACACGCAGTCTCAATGTGTTCTGATTACAAATACCTCGGTACTGTAAGTTTTCCCGTTCTTTAGCCGTTCTCCAGAGATCCATGTAACAGAAGTATACATCGCTGTCGTCAATACTCAAAACTTCATTGCCGCTAATTTTAATCGTGATTTTCTTAACAATAGCACGACCTATGCTCCGAACCAGCTCTCTGCTGGCGTCGGCAGAATTCAAACTAATTGTAAATAATAGTCGTGCAGTTCCCGGAACTAACACATTATGTGCGCCGAGATAAGGAAAGCAAACCAGAAGTGTTTGATTCTGATCGATGGTACTCGGGTTATTAGTTATAGTTACAGAGTGACGAATTGCTTTGACCCCTCATGGTAGGTTTAACTTGCGTCCGTATTGCGAAGACATTGTTTATATTGAAATTATGTTCCCTTATGTTTAATATAAAAAGGGATGATTTTGATCTAGATGACTTTGATAACCCGAGTACAATCAAAGATGGTACTGAGGAAACCAGCTTTATGAATCTTAACAATGAACTTTTGCAATCAACGGTTAATGATTATTACAATGCCTTAAAAGAAACTCCAATAGGTTGTGACTATTCAAAGTTTACGATAGATAGTAAAGGAATATTGCGACTGCGTGGCTCTCCGGATATTGATCTTATGAATTCTCGCACTCGTAAGCCCCTAGCCTTGTCTATGATAGCTTGTAAACATGGCATCAATATTGTTCGTAATGAATTAGGTTTTGTAGACTACTCACGAGAAAAACTTTCTGTGAAGACTACTAAGGTTCTTCTGGCTGTGCGTACTGAACTCGGTGTCATAGATAAAGATAATTTGGAAGAAAGCTCAAAGCGGCCCTCGGCGGATACCTACTACGATAATTCCACGTTACAGGTACCATCCTCGGAGTTCAGTATTAGGGAATTACGAGGCCTTGACAAGGCAATGCAAACAATGCGGGGAGAACTCATCAATAATATAGCCAAGCTATCCGAACTCGACAAGCATATAGCTTATGAGAAGACAAAACTTGAACAGGCAGGCAATGAATTCAGTAGATGCCGCGCAGCTGAAAGATTGTGTAACTTAGAAGACGAAAGATCTGCCCGCCTTGAAGCGGCTTCGAGTAATAGAAAGGCACTTCGTTCACAAATCAGTCAAATTCAAGAAACTATCGATCAAGTCCTCAACGATGATACTACACTGGCCGATAAAATTAAAACATTGTTCAGAGAACAGGGGATAACCATTGCCAGTATTTTAACCGCATTGGGATTTATTATATCGACTTTGACTCTCGCGTTAACTAGTGGTGGTGGTACAGGAGGTGGCACACCACCTAGTGATAAGGGTGGTGTAAAAGATTGGATAAAAAAGCATTTAAAGGCATTAGGAGAAGCACTGGGAAAGCTCGCTGGGAAAGCCGCATCTGCACTTCCCAGTATAATAGGAAGTATAGTTTCCTGGCTCTTGAATTATTAGCAAAGACCACCACTTGGCTTAGTAAAAACTTGTGGGCACTGGTCGTAGCAATCGCCGGGCTGTTGTACTTATCCATTAAAGACTATTTATCAAAATCATGAGTAAACCAGCAGCGACTCCACCTACTATAAGCGCTGTTTATTCATCGATATGTTGTTGATTTTTAGCGGCAATATGTGGCGGCACTTGTGCGTCAGTAGATGGTTGTGAAACATGTGGTGTCTGTGGTTTTACTATTCCCGTTTCACTTGTGTTTGTTTGCGTTATTAATTCGGTGTTAATATCTGAATTTATACCTGGTTTTTGTTGATCGGAAGCAATAACAATTTTATTATAATAGCCGATCACTTCACCGATCTTAAGTTCCATATTACTCGGAGACATGTATAGCCCTGCCCCATAAACATAATCTACTTTGGATTGAGTGTACTGTAATACATCTTGATAACACTTTATAGAAGATGGTATGTCAACTGGTGAATTAATAGCATCCTCTCAATTGCGAAAAAACTGTTTTTGCGCATCGAGCGCCATCCCAGAACGAATTATTCCCGTTCGTGTTTGCGATTGTGCACCAAAAATTGCCCATACATGAGTTCTTATTGATTCATTAACTCTTACAACTCCTGGGCTAGTAAAATTATTTTCTGTTTTATCATTAAGAAATTCATTCCAAGCGTTTGCGGTATCGTTCAGTTGCACAAATTTTGTAACAATATAAGCTAAACCACGGTTAAAACTCATAAGATCTCCTCTCCAATCGTTACACGAAAGTTCCCAGCCATGATTAAGATTATGCAATCTTACAAAAAGATTGTTTTTCTGTAACAACTTAAATGGATTGAATGGTTGATGAGTTTTTTTAACTAAATCATCGCTTTCTTCTTTAACAGTTCTTTTTCCGCTGTACGGAACACCTCGACCATGGTTTAGTCCTTTAATACCCCAATCTTTACTAGTAGAAATATTAAATTCCTGACAAATATGCTCATCATGAACCTTTTGTACGGATTATTTGTGGAATTCCATGCTTGATCCTGCGGTAATGGGGCACTAATTTCTTTAAGAATACGTCTAATCTGATGGTACACGTGAAATAATAAAACAGATTTATTTAGTTCAAATCATGGGGCATTAAGAGATACACCACATCCTGTTGTGGCACACCATATGGCAAAGTTTAACTGGTTCTGCCAAAATTGCATTTGTTTGTGGAACCAATCATGCACTGTTTTATCGCTAGTTGCTGTGAGCCTATATTTTCAAAGATATCAGGGTATTTAACCAAAAAATTAGCACCAGAGGCACTTACTAAAATGAAAGTTGATTTCATATTTAAGTTATGATATAGTATCTTTGTATATTTATTATGTTTGTTACACTCCCAGGAATAACAAATGGCCAGTCTATTCGCGCTATCGATAGCTGGTCAACTTGAAGTCGCTATCTGTGATGTAACGTATTACCAGCGGTGGACCAATATAAGTGCTGCAAGAAATAATGAGATGGTATTACTAATTGAAACCAATGGTGGAATCAAACCCATCATTATACCTGATAGGTATTACAGCGTATGCTCACACAATGACGAAATTTTTAAGCCTTTGGGAGCTAGTCTCACACAAAATGAGTTGAATGGGATGCTGATTTTAACCCCTAGAGAAAAGGGTGTAGAAATTCCCCAATACTTATCAGCTTCACTTGGACTTAAAAACGGAGAAGGAATAATATCTATACCACCCAACGAAACAACACATGGAGTTAAATTACCTGATTTAGTTCCCTATAAAGAGTTGTGCATCCATCTTGATCAGATCAGTACGATGGATAATATTCAACTCGAAAGTCCTTCAACTCTGCTAAGAGCTATTCCAGTCAAAGATGAAAAATACAATAGCGGTAGAACGGAATCTTTCTCATCATTACAATATAAAAAGTTAACTCTCCATATTATAAATAATGGTTGATTCATTGGGCCCTGGAGCACATAACCTCAGACAATGTAATACAATTGTGCTTTCCGATCTTGGAGACACAGAAAGTTCGGTAAACCCGGTATCGATGGTAAGTTATACGCTTTACACTTACAAGATAATGTATACAAGCGGAAAGAAGTTACATTCACAGGTAATCTAAGAGATTTAAGTGATGTCGACGTTAGTAGACTCAATAAAAACACTTCATACAATCTTACTCTCAACGATGATAATAAATAGACTTTGATCGAAGAAAAAATCGAGTGGCTATTGAATATCATGTGATGATGGGTAAGGCACATCAATTAACTAAGATAATAAATAGTGGGATTGTACTCGGGGCTTATATCCAATCAAAACAAAAAAGTGTGTTAGTCTCTCCCCTGCTAGAAAACCCAAGTCATATGTTATTGAGTCGTCCGGCATAAAAAAATGTTAGTTTAAATTTGGTTACTGAATTCAATGACATAAAAGATAACTTGAGTGCCATACCTGATCTTTCTATGCTTATTATTGAAGTCTTGTTTGGAGATGTACCAGTAGATGCCTTCGAAATATTACCAGGTCTATCAATTAAATGGCTCGAGAAACACCAACGTCAACGTTGCAGTATTATTTATATGGGAGTATCACCCATTGCAACCCTTGAGGGGGTCCAAGTTATTAAAAGTGATAGCATTTCTCTTACTAAGATATTTATGCCATATAATATACATTTAATAAGGTTGATGTATACTCTCAAAACATTGAAGCAAGACCAATTAAAGACTATTATATGATATAATAATATACATTATGGGTTTATATCCGGCGCTCCATGAAGCATCTGAAAAGATGGATACTGTTGATGAATTTCGATTACATCAAATAAGCGACATAAATCATCGAATAGAGAAGGATAGGGAGTTGAGACTTGGATTGTATAAAAAGTACCGCAGAGCCGTGAATGCTCTTGAAGGAGTTGACACTGCACTTGTAACAGCTTGCATGGGACTCGGTGTAGCCAGTGTTGGTTTACTATCAACTACAGTGGTCCCTCGCTACAACGCTACCAATGGGGTCCAAATAATTGGTGGGCGTTATAGACGACGAGCCGTTTAACAGAGGCCGAGGCCTGGGGAGCGCGCTCGGCAAATCTCAAATCATCAATATGTGTTTATCTCACGTCACGTCAAAATAGTATATATTTTTATGGACCTAGATCTACCTGTAATATCATTCATTTAATAAATCTGTCACATTTCACAATGTCTGAAATACGTATTCCATTCTAATTTATCATTTTTTATCAATAAATTAAAAAATTATTCAATATTTCCCGCGATGTTATTGAAAATAAAATTCTCGGACACACATTTCGACAACGGGTCCGCATCGAACATGTCAAAGAGCAAAATAAAGACTATTTTAAGCAAATCTTTAAATATATTATACAAAGTGATAAATAAAATCAACAAAAATATATCTAAAAGTAATCAAACTTACATCTTAGTTATTATTTCCATCGTTTCGTGCGATCGCGTGTAATGTAAGTCAAATGACATCTCGGCTTTCGTCGCCTTGAATTCTCGGCTCGGACACAACGTTTAATGCAAAAATATATGCATGAAAAATCTTTGTCACAGCTCGTAAACTAGCACGATACATTCGCGAAGTTCCAAATTTTTAATATATATCGTGATTTCCTGCTTAAAACGTTCAGAATAACACGATTTAACAAAAAATCTTTCGCTAACTTCTGAAATTTATCAAACACGAGCTTGGTATCACAGCTATAATTTGATTGGATGCCTGAGGTCACGTGCTCAAAACTGACCAATCACGAAACTTGTAGCAGATTTCGGCAAGAAAGCGTCATTAGAAACAAATTTTAATCCAATGAAATCGCTTCTTATAACTACGGAAAAAAAACAGGCGATGTTACCAAAGCGCGATTACGAAATGAATGACCGCCGTGTTGTGACAGCAACTACATGTGTGTGACAGTTTAGCCTTAAATTGGATTGCCCACTAATTAAGAATATAAACTTCGCTTGTGGTTCTCTTTTATTGCATGCATGCGCTTCTAAGATCAAAGGATGTATAGTGTGAAAAGTTAACTAGTTGAACAATCGTATTTCTGGGACTTGCCGCGGATGTTTTCAAACAGATTATTAGACCTCCATTCAGCGATAAACGGTTGATTGTGCAATGAGAAGCGTTATGTGCAAATGAACAACGAACAACAATACAATTATGTCTGTGTAAAACTCTCAGTAATAAAAGTGTACATAAATTTTGGGAGCCATGCGTTAACGCGCGTAGTAACAGAGGTAGCGCTTTATCGAAGAGCGCAATAGCGAGGGATCACTGTATATGGAAATAGCCGCCGGAATCTCAGGACTGGCCGGAATAGCAATAAAATGTATTTCTCGTAAGTTGCAAAAGAAAGCATTAAAACATGATAATATTCGGATACTTGCCGAAGAAAAGTTGAACAGCATTGAGGATCATATTTCAACAGCACTGGCTGATTGTAAGATATCAGAGGAGGAGTTTCGTTTAGTGCTGTCAGAACTCAACCAAATACAACGTAATGAAGCAGGTGATTCGATCAAATTTTCGTAAGACCTGTGGTATTAGCGAAGATGAGAAAAAAAAGTTCATAGAACAGGGGAGACAACAAGCACGTCAATTATTCCGTGCCAAAACCAAAGAACTGGTTGGAGATAAAAAATAGATTGTTTACTATCGTTGGATCACATTTAAACGAATGCTTACATAAGTATATAATGATGGAGAATGACAAGCCAATCAAATAGTGAGAATTACCACAGGGTTTATATTATATCAGTGATGTCAAACCAACCCAATACGGTCATCAATTGTTTTCTTTCCAATTTCGAAAAAGAGTCTGGTCTCCTTGTAAAATGAATGAAAAACTTAAAAATGTTGAATATCACTTTGTTCAAAATAATGGTATGTGTAAAAATAATAGAGAATATTTTCATTACAATTTAGTTTAGAGTCATGACGATCGTTGAATTGCATCATCATTTTTCCATAAAAAGTTCCCTCTGTCGTAGCAGTATAAGTATATAAATCTGGCTCCAGTAGAAGTGGTCCAGAACTGTCATTGTCTATACTACTCAGGGTATTCATTGCTATGTACCGTATTGACATTTAACCCTCTTGGTGCCATGGGACCATATATGATCCCTAACTTTTCACACCCGCATAGTGCCAAGGGACCATATATGCCCTTTTTAAACCGTGAATTTAGATATCAAACACTGAGTGCACAAAGTCAAAATTATAACCATCATCACCCCAATCATCTTAGCTGTAACATCGTGTAACTCATACTTTATACAATGCTACAGATTACGAAATATGGAGAGATTAGTAAAGTGGCTACCGCGCTTCTCAGCCCTTCTCTGCCATGTTTGAACACCAAGAGAATGACGGCAAATTTTGATTATGCACCCATGTCACCTACACGTAAATATTTTCAGACAAAATCCTTGTTCATAAGTTCATAAGTGAGTGAGTGAGTGAGTGAGTAAGTATGGTTTTACGCCGCTTTTAGCAATATTCCAGCAATATCATGGTGGGGGACACCAGAAATGGGCTTCACACATTGTACCCATGTCGGGAATCTAACCCGGGTCTTCGGCGTGACGAGCGAACGCTTTAACCACTAGGCTACCCGACCGCCCCTTTGTTCATAAGAAATTATATGACCAGTGTGGTCAGAAAGACATGTTTTTCACAACTGTATACTTATTCACGCAAATAAATTTCTGTTCACTCCTTTACGAACAAGTTTATTTACATGTTTTGTATATTTTTATCGACTATCGGTAATGGCGGAACGGTCGGTACACATGAGAAAACGACAGTGTATTTTTCCATTACATTTATGACGTTAATTGAATGAAATTATGACCATCATCACCCGAATCATCTCAGCGTTAATATCGTGTAGTAAAGTGGTTACTGTGCTTCTCGATTTTTTTCTGCCATGTTGAACTTCATGCGAATGAAGGCATTTTTTTTATATGCACCCATGTCACATACACGTAACTATTATTATATCAGACAGCCAATTTGAAAAAGAAATCTGATCGGACTGGTCAGAAAGATTTACTTGTCCCCACTGTACAGTTATTGGGGTAAGAGTACTAACGTTTAGACGGCCAAGGAAGTTTTTTGTTCAAGTATTGCATATGTTTATCAACTGTGTGTCATGGCGATTTAGCACGGCGCTAGAGACAAAATGACAGTGCAGATTGTCTATTTGTTTATGATGCTGATTTACAGAAAATATTCAAATCAAAGATATGGAAAGATAGCTAATCGTTAGTATTAAGGTGGTAAAGTGGATATTTATGGACAGGAAGTTCATGACCAAAACCTAAGCATTGAATGGCCAAGCCCGAAGTGTTCGACAAGACACATTCGCATCATATCTGTGCTGCGATTTCTTGTCTACCGGTTGTCCTACATGCTCGCCCGTTCAGACAAGTAACTGCTACTTTTTTCATATGAAATGACCAAGAGTCATCCGTGATTGCTCGAACTACCTGACCATGTGAGTGACTTGCCCTAACTGTTCTGATATGTCAGCAATGAATAAACTAATTTTATTTCGTTACAATCTGCAATTTTATTCGAATAGGCTTATAGACGGTCAGTGATTTCCTGCCGCTGTGAATTTGTCGTCTGGACAGGTGTGCGTCACATGAAACAGCTGATCTAATGTTGTGGTAGTATAATGGATACACGTGGTTTCATTTTCCAAATAACAATATTCTCTTTGACTGAACTAGAAAGCATATCTAGTACATCACAACTTAAAAATTTGTACAGCGACCGACGAGTGAATGAGACTGCTTATCATTTGACTAAAAGTGTTAGAATATTTGGCACAGTTTTCTAATTTTGGTATGTTGACATGTGCTTTTCATATCTGTTTGAAGGCTTGATATTCCAAAAAAATAATGTACATTTCGTTGAGTAAGGGAATGTATTTTATTTACAGTGATAGCTGTCAAAATGGATCCAATATTAAACAACCTAGATTTTTCATATTTTAGCTTCTATCTATTAGAATCTCGAATGGTTCAATTTATAACATCAACAGTAAAAGTAATTAGATCTACTCACAATATATAGATAATCGATTTCTGAAAGACAAAATGTTTTCAGTGTAAATGTGATTTCGTTTTGATGCTTTATATAGTTTTATTTATGTCTTTTTTCACTTGGCATTATCTAAATTACCAAATACTTCGATCAGTGACATAGTAGTAATTACTTTGTTTTGTATCATTAGTATGAAATAGATTTCTTTTTAAATAAATATTTGTCTAAGAGCAAAATCAAAGCATTCTTGTAGTTATTTCTTCACCATTTTAATCTGTATCTTCCCTCCAAGCTGTAGTTTAGCTAGGCCAAAATTAAGAAAAAAAGGAAAGACATAACAACTGAAAACCATTCACTAGTATATTAAAGATTTTGCTGGTTAAATTTTCGAAGTTCAATACCAAGAATATATTTTTCCTTTTATGACAAATAATTCCATTACTTTCATTGACCTACGATCATTATCTATTTCAAACTTTTCCTTTAGTAGAATGGGATGGAATGAGAAACAAGTGGAAATAAACTGTCACGTAAGTCCTTAAATGTACATGTACATACCTATAGCTAGGTGTAAATACACTTCTAAAGTCGTATCTATAAATCAAATGAATAAATGAAAGAAAAAGTGGTATTTCATGGACTGGCCATACAAGTCTATTTTGAGCAAAGGTCTAAGTAAGGCAGCCAAGTGCGAAATACTAGCTGAGACGAGGATGTATGTTTTCTGGTGGTCATAGTGAAACAATGTCATATGGGGCCCGAGTTGACAGTGATCGAAAATAGATTTAAAAAAAATATTTGCTGCCAATGAAAACGTTTCAACAATTTTGATTGAATCTACATGTACTTACTCTTGGGTGGTATTACGTTAGTATAATCTTGTTAATTATTAAGAAATAATAATGATGCCCGATATTGAGCGATGTCAATTTGAGTATTGTTAGGGCTGTTGAGCGATCTTTCACATTTTGTCCTTTGAAAATGTACGATGTCAATTACCGCGAAGTTGTTTTTATCACTAATAAAAGCACGGTCATTGAAACATACATGGACGTAACCGGGATTTCTTCAAGATATACATTCCAAACTGTCATTCGTTTTGTGACTTAATCTTTGAAACAGTCTGCATATGAATTAATCACGACCACTTCCGTCAATTTTGTTTTGACGTCAAAAACACGCACAATTTCATCGGGATTTTTTATCGGTAAATATAACTCACGGAAAATTCTCAGTGAATGTGTATTTCAACATAAATGTCATATGTCTATCACTGTTAGGACATGTACTTGCCAATGATATGAATTATTGGACAATTAGATTTCAAACAAGGGCGCTTACTTGACTTTGCTTGCCATATTCGGGTGCTTCCATATTACGATTAATGTAGAAAAGTAGGAAACTTATAATACCAGCACTTTTATCGATGGCTAGGCTGTAGGCAGTGCATAGATCTTTTTGATTTGGTGACTTTAGATACTGAGGGAAAGACAATCAACTCGAGTTGCATGTTATACAATTTGGTTACACTGTGTGAAGAAATAAAGACGTTGTAACACTTTTGATACAATGTATACGTTTTTGAAACAGCGACGTCATCACAGTGCGGCACTGAGCGGTATGCAGGCTGGCTGACGTCCAGGCACCATGAGGGTAATAGACTATTCCCGATTTTGAGCTTATTTGCAATTCATCTTCCTCATTTGGAGCCAAACGGACTGTAAGCTGCATTGTTGACAAATCGACCATCGAAAATAGGATACGGCCATATGTCTGACAGTAAACAGTAACCAGTCTAGAATGTAGTCAAAACATCATTAATATAGCCAGACTCAGTAACTCCCGAGTCTAACCCAACACAACAAACCAAAAGCGCTTTATATTCACCTGTTCACGAAATAGTCACAGACTTTCCATACAGACAACACGTTGGACTGACACTGAAGCTTACACTTTTCAAAGGTGTGTACAGAGAACTCTTCTGCATATGAGGTAAAGATTATTTTGGATTAAAACTGCTCCTTGCCAAAACGGTCCCATATTTCGCTTGAGGAAACGGCCCCATTCACTGGCGAAACGGCTATGTGAGTGAGAGCCTCTTGAAGAAAGGATGATTTGTTTTACCCCCTCTCTATATTTCAATCATTCATAAAATAGCATCATGATCATGATCTAAATTTATCGTCGTATATGTCACAAACGGGTTATAGCGAAAACGTCACCTCAGCAAAACGTCACCAGGCGAAAACGGCACCGATTGGCGAAAACGGCACCTCGACTCAAGCGAAAACGGCACCTCGACTCGAGCGAAAACGGCACCTTATTTTTTTTACCTTGGTCAAATAAATGATATTAAACTTACACTGTAACTTGCAAAGGCCAATAATTGTGAGATGTTAAAACAAGTTTACATTAGAAATTAGCCTCTGCTCCAACTATAATCCAACTTAGCTTCTATTATATGGTCTCTGCTTATACGCAACTCAACGTATGGTGAAAACATAACATGCTTTGACGAAAGATAATAGAAATTATACTCACATCGTCTCTTACAAACACAAATAATTGTGAAATAAAACAAATAAGAAATTAGCCCCCTACTCCAATTTACTCACCGACTTTTATTCACTATACGCTTTGATGTCAGTTTCCAGTCAGAAGATGCTGAAGAAATGAGAGTACCAAACCTATCTGAAATTCACATTACGGCTTCAGATGTACCCTATACATCAAATACCATGTAAATAAACCATATATATTACCACAAAAATCGTTGTTATCGTTATTAAAAATAGAGGTGCCGTTTTCGCCCGACACATAGTAGCCGTTTTCGCCAAATGCGGTGCCGTTTTCGCCAGAGAAATCGGTGACGTTTTGCTGAGGTGCGGTTTTAGCCTGCACACTATATATTTAGATATATTTAGATCTAGCTGAAGTACAGATCATTCAAAAAACCATCGCCATGTTTTTAACAAGTAAAATATCGCTGACACTACAGTACGCAAATGTGTTACCTTTAAAGCTCACTGACCTTATTATAAATGGTTTTGGCTTCTGTATGGCCAAATCAATCACAATAAAATGGCGAAAACAGTCCTATGTTAAATGTATTATGTTAACAAAAATGAAATGGGCATAATTATTGAATTGAGTGGGTTTTAGCAAATACGTATATATGCGTCTTTGGTTTTAGTAATATTCCAGCAAAATCACGGCGGGGGACACCAGAATGTGGCTTCACACATTGTACCCATGTCGGGAATCGAACTCGGGTCTTCGGTGTGACGGGCGAAGGCTTTAACCACTAGACTACCCGACCACCCTCATATTTATTGATACAATGCAAGTTCTGTTATTCTAAAAATGCAATGCTATGCGTATTCTTCCCCGCCCCGAAGGCGTGGAAGTATACGGGAACGGTTAATTGGGTAGCATGTACGTCGACATGTTGGTTTATTTGAAATTTCAAGCCACGCATTTACCGAAACGAAACATACAAATCATGTGCGTGGAATCTTGATGCTATTCTTTTCCAGCAATAAGAGATACTTCAAAATCGTCTTGCTATTCTGAGACTTAGTCATGTTTCGTAATGCAGATAACCCATGAAATGTATTCATTTTGTTTTTAAAAGAGCTAAAAATATTTAGAGGAAATATATATCTCATTTCGTTAAGTTAAAGGGGCACTGATCTAACGCAATTCCCCGGGACTGGTTGTTGCCTTTGTTATTGTTTTTTCCCAGTGAGTACCCGGATGTATAGCAGAAATCTAGACTAGTTCGCGACCTCTGCTGCGCCATTCGTAAGCGCATTAGTCACTTTTATGGGTAGTAATTAGGGCGTATGGTCACATTGATCAACAAAATCAAATACAGTTTTCGAGATAATAAGGAAATGTAGGTATCTTTGTGAATAGCATCGGTAATGGTGTCGAAGTTTTGATAAGTCACTTGCTTGGTAATTTTGTGATTTTCGTTTACACTATTTTGACTTGCAAAACAAAGTATATATTTCACCTGAGCATATGCTTTTTTATAGTGTGTATATTTTTTTACTGTCAAATGTGTAACAAATTTATTAAACGTCTAAATATTCAGTTATTTTACAAAGTGACTGAAAAACATTTCCATCTTTATTATTATGACAACGAATTCCAAACATTTTGATGTTTAATGTCATCACCAAGAGACTGAAAATGTAACGTTGAAAAGTACATTTCTAAGTTGTTTGGCTTTTAATCCTACATAATAATCTGTTGTGATGTTTGTAGGCCCTTTTGATCGTCTTGATCAATCTGGACAGATTTTTTAGTCAAAATGACTGAAATATTTACACATTTTATAAATTGCCTGAGAGAATCACATTTTACAAACTGACTGTAATGTTTACACGCTTACAAAGGAAAAGACCTGTGACAACAACGTCTATCGCGCATTGAAGAATTTCCCAACCAAGACGTAGAGAAACAAGAACGAATCGGTTCAAATGAAGGAAAACAAAATGCAGATATCATAATTACAACCTACCAAATTTATGTGTATAAGTTTTAGGCAGCTTCCTTGTTCGAGGAATGTATCCGTGAATATCCACACAAAGGAACAATATCCCACTCGTCTGCAGCTGTACAAAGAAACTTATTCGATGTCACGTGTCTCAGTAACAATCAAATATTTTAAAAGCTATATATCGTTTCGGGATATTATAACCCGTGTTCGTTTCTCAACTGATCGCTTGGATTGTTTCAGGTGTTTTACATAGGTGTCAAGTCTCAGTGGTCGGCTGAGAAAGCCCACGTGACAACTATTTTCATAGCGTCCACGGTTCCTAAAAATTCCATTGAGTGATAGATAACAATGATCAATCAATCAACGTATTATCAGTTAACCCTTTGAACAAAGTATGTTGTTTTTACATCGGCACTTCGCGCCATGATATGAGTGTATTCCCTTTGTTTTAGTAAACCTAGACATGTAAACACTCACTCTTGACATATCCACTGTGCAAGATAACAGTGATTAATCAATCAACGTATTTTCTGTTAATCCTTTGATGACTAGAACGATCCGTTGATTTACAAAAAAAAGTAAATCAACTGATCATTCATCTCTTGCTGGGCTGCCACGTGCATATTACATAACACACATTTCACCTCACTTCAAACCTGGATTTAGATTGAATAATTACCCCAGACACAACAAATGCCAAATGGGAACCTTTGTCAGGTAATCTAAGTGGTGCTACCACTAATTGTACCTGTAATAAATTCATTAACTGAGCATCAAGTGAATGACGGCAAATACACAAGTGTAGGGTTATACGAGAAAACGTGGATGACAACAAGGGAGTAGTAATCGTATTATCGACGCAAGCCGAAATCCGAAAATGCTTTCACTGCATGGATATGTTCTTTTTTTCTGTTTGTTTAGGCTGAAGAAATGAATTAACATGCGCCCTTTGTCGAAATCTTTATAGATCCAAGTTAACCAATCAGTGTTCAAAAATGCGTAAAACAAATATTGCCTCCAGCCTCCAAGTTTATTTAGCTGTCCTTGCAGACGGTACCCCAGTCTCTGGTCACGCTCAGTTGCGTTGCGTATCATCCGGGTACTCACGGGGGAAAAACAATAACAAAGGCAACAACCAGTCCGTTAGATCAGTGCCCCTTTAACCGGTCTATATTTTGTAAGAATAAACTATTGCGCACTGAGCGATTAACTCCTTTAGCTATAGGCGTAGTATAGAGCTTTATTAAGCACTGACCTTGCAATGCTGTACATCGTATCTTATTCAAGCTGTATCACTGAGAGTGAGTGATTATCTCCCTTATCCGAACAGCTCTATTGCGCACTACCTTTGCAATGTATCGTACGTTATTCAGGCAGATATCAAGAACGGTTCCACGGAGGAATTTAAGTCAAGCCTATCAAATATCATGCGCACTCAATCTTTCAACTTCACATTGCTGTTGCAACATATTGTTCAACAGGATTAAATACCAGTTCTATAAAGTATGACTTTGTTCAATAAATAACACATGTAAAACAACGGGTTTGATATGAGAAATTTGTAATTGGTTGTCTTCATATTCACATGTATGTCCCTTGCTGTGCATAGTTGAGCACAGTATTGTTTCAAATAGTTCACTGTATGTAATGTATGATTCATACCGTTTCATGCGGCGGTTTACGGTTCTGCATAGTTTATTGCTTTGACAGTTGTTTTAACTTCCGGCAGAGATTATACACCCGTATTTGTTCTTTGCTTCTGGATACATAAGATATCAACAGGTTGGTCTAAAGTTTGCAATTATTTTCCTAAAAGATAATACGGTTGCATGATATCTTCACGATGTTTGGGTTGAACATAGTAACATTCTTCTAAACATACTTCAAATCTAAACCGAAAGCAATCACAACACAAACCCAGTTAACCAAACGGAACTGTACACAAGAGTGAGTGATCGAGGGAGTTGGGTTTAACATCGTTGAAAAATATTCCGTGTCACCTTGATGTGGGAGGAAAGTCCAAAGGAATGCAGGCCTTAGGCGTTCACCGCTTTGGTGAAACCAACGAACACGGGTTTTGCTGACAACAAAATCGGGGCGAACCGGGATTCAAACACACTGGGGGCACGGGTGGCCCAGTCGTCTTAGGCGCCGTGATTCGCTCTGCAGAGTTGCGTCCCTTGGGCACACCAGAAACCTATGATTGTGGGTTCGAATCTCAGTTGGCCCCGATTATGTTTCGGCGACTGGGCCAACAGTGCCCCCGTACACAACTGTAAGAAACTATCATACAACAAAGATGTTTTAGATGAGATATGTATTGCGGAACATTCAATGAAGAAACAGTGGCAATATTACACTATCACAAACTACAAAATACATGCACAATAAACGACAATTAAAAAACACAGGTACATTCAACATACACAGGAGGTACATTATAACAATTCTATTTCAAAACAAGTGTATTATAATGATATGGAAACTATGAGAATTGAGCAAAACTATGGTAATATTGTGATATGATTTTGGAAGTTGTTTCTGGATAACTGTTGGTAAAATTACTAAGAACTGTTCCTTTTAACAGAGTGTACCAAATTCTTTATCGTGATTGAGGATTATTGGTGATTCTCTTTCTTGGATGTATTTTATACAAGACAGTGCGTAATGTTGCTCATCTTCTGAGACATCACATGTTTCACAGAGACGTTGTTCCAATGGGGTTGGTGTTTTTGTATATCTAAGAATTGTTCAATTTTTAGTTTGTGGTTACTTAAACGGAGTTTTGAGAAAAGTGACCTATGACCTTTGTTTTTACAATATGTAAGATAATTATCAATATTTATAGATGACTTGACCAAACTGTGTGTTCCTAACTTGCTGTTAGATAAATAGGAATCCCTTAATAATTGCATGAATTTTTACATTTGAACTGAAGTTTATTTACAGTGGATTCATTACATTTTTTGTGTTTACTATTTAAAAAGTTTGTTTTATTTAACCCAACCAACATTTTGACCTTAAATATTGATATTTGCTGCAAAGGCATGTTTAAGAAGGATATTTGTTGTGTTGTCTATATAGGACTTGTAATCATATTTTTTAATTGGTACTAATAGTGGGTATATATCAAGTTCTGCCTGACAGGCCCAGTTTTCTTGCCCGTGAATTGGTCACCCGTTTAATAAACATACAGCTGTATTACACATTGTGTAATACCAAAACGCGTGCTTATGTACTCTCGGAACACGTTTCACGAACTAATATTGAAAGCTCTCATCATCCCTTGGCTTATTCGACATTGCGTGTGGAGATGATAGATCACTGAGAGGAGCTCACACTCTGGCGCAGTGGTGGGTACCCGCAGTGGTGACTCAGCATAACACCACTGCCACAGGCTAATTTGCATATCACGTGACCGGACTTTTATCGTGTTTGTAAACAAACACGCTTTTTCAGAAATCAGTATAGAACGGACTAATGCAAGTATTTAGGGGCGCTTTACATATTGTTTTGCATATTTATATAGATATGCTACTAAAACTACAACTGCGATAGTGAGTTGCATAACAATATATATTTATACATCAAAGTGACCGTATGGCTAGCTCTCATAAGCAATTATCACTAACATGAGAATTCAGCCCTCCAATGACTGTCACGCTAGCGTCATGTATAAGTCTTACAGACCCATCATCCTTAGGAATAGCACCAAGGGCCGATACTATTTAGGGTTTTGCTTCACAAACGCCATAATTCCTCAATTCAAGTTCTACCAACAACTGCCTTCCACTTTCTCCCTCTGCTCAAAGGCTGACTTATGGTTCTGCTGAAAAACATTCACGTCACACTTATCAGGTACAATATTAACAATATTAAAACCATTGCAGACCTCTTCCAACAAGAACTCCCTATCTTCACCATCTCGAGGCAATAACCTCTCCCATGCCTCGAAACGAAGGGAGCCAATCTCTGTGCTATCTGCTGTTCCTGAGGCAGCCCGTTTTTTGCGGACTGATACCCTCTCTTGTCCGATGTTTGCGGCCCGGGTGGTGGGGATCTGAGCTTTGATGCCCCATGGGAGGGGGCAAAACAGATGGCGCAGTTATGTACCAATCTACACCTTGTGTCATTGTCAGCCCTTTTGCAGCCCTCCGCATTATATCTGCGAAAGATTTTCTTTCCATCTGGTGTAGACGGTCCCCGTCGCCTGCTTGGAAAACTGAACTGGGTAGCAGAATTTCAACCATTAGACCACTGACTATGTTGACCCATTTCCCGGAGGGCAGCACTCGTTGGTCCATTTGGTTTAGGAATGAGATAGAAATTCTTGACATCAGGTTGTGGCAAACCCCACGCAAAACCCTCTTTGCACTGTGGCTCACGGTATTCTTTATCGAACAGAAGGACACTTTTTCAAATATTGTTCGCTGCCAGGCGCATCACTGTTGTCATATAACTCACATAGCCTGGTCGTTCCTTTGACTCCAGTTCCATCATGACTTGGAGGCTCCACTGTTACTTTTCCCAATGCCTGCTTTCTTGGTCCCCCAACATGCACCTTTGCACCCCCGCCAATATCAATCACGTTAGTTTCCTCAAGAATATCCAATGGGCAGGTCCATACGTAATCAACAATGTTCTTTGCTGTTTACCTCGAGACTGGTCGATGTGTTCGCCGCCTGCTGCTTGACGGAGTCAGGACAGCATATCTCCCTGTCGCGAAGCTCTTTCAAGGTCGATTTTCCTTTGGAGTTCTTCCTTACCCTTACGAAGTTGCAGTGCTTTAAGTTCATTTTCCATTTCAATCACACTTGTTTCGAGTTCATCAAGGTCGTCACTAATGTACATTTCCGGCACAGGCTGTGTTGCGTTGACGTTGTTTGGTCTCCCGTGACGACGATACCATGCGGTTTTGTCTTGGGCAAGCCACCGACTGCCCCGTTAGCTTTAATGTCGTCTTCTTCCTCCGTCTCATTGGACTTAAGCGCCTCCAACATGTCGTTGAGCCTTCCCCATGCGTTGTTGCGTCTTTCCCTACTTTTTGCCATGCCCAGGGACCTAAGATCAACCATGATTAAACAAAGTTGCAAAAATTGCAATGCGAAAAACTGCCGCCATTTACTTTCATAACCGGAAATAGCCAAAACGAGGCTACTGACTAAATTCTTAAAAGAATGGGCTGCAAAACAAACCATTCCGTAAAATGAATTTTATGACAAAAATAGAATCTGCGACAGTGAGTTGCATAACAATATATATTTATACATCAAAGTGACCGTATCGCCAGCTCTCACTCTCCTACCTAGAGTTTCATGCGACCGGCAGCCAGCAATTAAGCCAGCAAAGTAGTGTGGCTAGCTCTCCCTTGGGCTTCCATGACAGCACGTGGAGCCGTACAGCCAATGTAAACAAAGGATAGCCACGCAAAAACAAGTAGATTTTCACGCATTAGGATACTTTCTTTATGAACCATAACCATTCTCTGACATTTGTTTATGAAAATGTGTAGACTTGTCAAACATGAATGAAAGGATGAAAAGCATATGCAATATCTTGAATGGACTGTGAAAGATGTGACGAATCGTCACATGGCACTGGCCTGTGGCAGAGGTACTATAACAGTGCAAAAATCATTATATTTTTCTTCAAGTTTTATCAAAATCAAATATATTCTTCTACTTTAAGTTTCACATTCCCAAGCCAGTAAATGCTACATAGTTTACAGGACGCCTATCATAATACGTAACGCTTGGAGATGCAAGCTGTCGAGACCAGTCAAATGAGCTGGCAGATGCTAATCAGCTAGCGCTATAGAAATTCTAGACCCGGCTGACCAGATTCAGACACAGCTGACCAGCCAATAAACAATTAACTAAGTAAGTCAGCACATCAAAACTTGCATAATTTGACCACCATGTGGGAAACCATTGTTATCAATTCCAAACTGGACAGATGGGTAGTGACATGCTTTCAAACGTGGACTGGAGGTCTCGGGTATAAATGCAGGGGTATCTTGGCATAGAGTCATTCCTGAATTTCGCCTGAAAACCTCTCTGTCTGTTTTTGAAGGTAAGTTACTTTTACTTATTACTTTGCCATTTTGGTTAAACGTGCTGTAAATAATTATAACTTTGTTACTCTGCTGGTACAATGAACTTATGTTACAGTTAATCAAAAAGTATTGTTCAAAATCTACGATTTTCAACGTGTATAACGTTTCTGTATCAAGTGACTTGGTGGTCAACATGTTCTATTATCTGCATTTATATTTCTGGTCATGTTATTCGTCTCACTGTTTGTATTTTCACGGGAAACATTTCTTGTTTCAATATAATGAGTAGCATAGAATCGGCAGCTAAATGTATGTATTTAAAGATAACCAGTCTGTGACCGTATATGTTTAGAACACAATACACGAAAAGTAACACTGTTTCCGTAGCTAAATACGTACAGATTCGGCAATGTCTTTTAACTATTTATCACATAAGTGCATCCACACTATCGTGAAGCGCCGGTTGATTTTGTGTTTCATATCGTAGAATAGTCTATAAAGATACAGGCAATTCAGTGGCAGTCTAGTAGATAAGAGTTACAATACAATATCCAGCATTTCTTATATAAACTGTTTCTCATGTTATAAGTTATTTACTTATAATTGGTAAACGTCAGAAGTTTTTGATTAGTGTTAAAGTGTTTAATCATCCTTATCTTGAAGTAAGGTCGGCAGTTACCTCGTTAGGGTTAAGGCTACGGTTCGACGCACGCTTGGCCACCGGCCATTGTTCACGTGGTGCACGTACCGTGATGCCCGGCTTAAGCCCCAGGTATCTGTGCCGCAGTTACCCTGGTTACAACTATGTAATCATTGTTATATTTCCAACAAGGCACCAGAAAATATTTTACTATGCTGTAATGATGTAACTCATTATCATTCTTAATTATTGATTTCAATATCTTAATGCTGTACTATTTAATTGCTTATTATGATGTCTAAACTATGAAATATAATACTGAATTGTTTTGAATGTATGTTGTTGCATTGTGACGTCACATATAATAAAACATTCCTGCATTTCGCCTGAAAACCTCTCTGTCTGTTTTTGAAGGCGTGGAGATCCCGGAGTTAATTCCCCGTAACAATTCTAGGTATAAACGGTCCCCTAAAAAGTTAACTTAACCAGTTTGCTCAAGACGCAGGAATCACCCCTTCAAGCCCCCCCCTCCCTAACCATCCCCGCACCAACGTCATCAACGGCAACAACATCATCAACGGCATCAACAGCAACGACATCAACATCCAGGACAACATCCTTACCAGCGCCATCTACATCCTCTTCATCTGCTTCAACAGCCTCTCCTTCAGCAGCTGAACCTCCCTCCCATACAATGGCCACACCACATATTAAGCTGAGGCCATACACAGGACAAGAGGAAGCAACTTCCTGGTGGCAAGAGTTCGGGACCTTCGTCAAACTTTTTAATTATAACCAGGATCGACAATGTTTGTTGTTTCCCTTCTATCTAGAAGGAACGGCAAAGCTCTGGCACCAGGACCTGGCGGAAAAGACAAGAAACGACCTGGGCCTTCTGGAGGAAGCCTTTAAATCTAGATTTAACAGGCCAAAAACATTTGATGTGAACCTCCTCCAGATGGCACAGTCAAAGGCGGAAACAATCAATGACTTCCTCACCAGAATACAGGGAGCAACTCGGAACCAGGAACTGCCAATGTCAATGATTGTGGCAGTGGCAGTGGCAGTGGCAGTTAATGGCCTCCGTCCGAGCATCCGCCAGTGGGTGATCAACAAGGAACCAGCCTCACTTGAAGCTGTTCGGCACCATGCAGAACTGGCTGAGAGGTCTCAGTTGGGTCTAAGGTCCCGAGAGGTCAACATGGCCATGAAAGTGGACCAACTGTCGGAGCTCGTGGCTACCCTTATCACTAAGACAGATGCCCCAGCAGTACAAGCCGCAGGGACACCAGCAACCAAGCACCAGCTACAACAAGAACAACAGCTGCAGTTCCAGCCTCGACGTCATGAACCATTTCAACCCAGACGAAATCGGTTTCATGGCCCCCATTATCAGATGTCATCACCACCGTCTTAACAATTTAGCCAACAGCAGAGTCAACTAACTCAGAAGAATCCGGGCCCTCAACACTTCAACGGCACGAACCGACAACAGAGACGCCCACAGTATCCAGTACCCCCGTACCTACAAAGGAAATGCATAGGATGCGGTATGTACTGTTTAGACAGATTGTATTGCCCACATTTCCACACACAATGTACTTTTTGCCATAAAGTAGGACACCATTCTAGTGTATGCATGAGGGCATATCATTCACAGAATGAATACCCTAGGCAATAGGGACTCGCGCCTGATTCTCAGAAGTCTGGGATCAGGCATGAAAAACCCTTGGTCTCGCTTGTGGCTCCCTTAGTTAAGAACACTGTTCTAGTGCGGGTGAAGCAAGTGAAGACAACAGCCCTAGTTGATACAGGGGCCTCTGTGTCCTGTGTCAGCATTGGCTTCCTTCAAAAGGTAGGCTACACATTAGGTCACCTACAAGAATCTGACCTTCATGAAATCGTAGGTGTAGGTGGTGAAGTACACAAGGTGTTAGGTGCTATTTCTTTGGACATCTGTATAGGTAACCTTCTTCTACCCCAGTCAGTTTATGTTTTCCAATCTCTTCAACATTCCTTGATATTAGGTATAGACTTCCTCACCGAGTATAAGGCTACTATCTCCCTAGCTGACAAGTGCTTCATTATTCAAGAAGGTCTGATCACTGTTCCCCTGGTAGAGTCAAGTGCAGGCTATGTTAGGGCCAAGAAACCCATCACAGTGCCACCTTCTTGCCAGGTAGACATCCCTGTCCAAATCTCTCGCTATAGGCAAGGTTCCATTCTCCTCTTAGAGCCGGTTCCTGAACTTTCAAGAGTTAAACTGCAGGGTGGCAGATGTTTGGTGACAAAGACAAAGAAAGGTGTTTATATGCGCCTCCTCAACCCTACCAAATCCCCTATTCATATCAACACCAAAAGAGTGCTAGCGGTAGCGTGTGAGGTTGACCCATCAAGCGTCTCATTGCTATCAGATTCACCTGAACCAGAACTCAGACCATCCCATGTCACATCACGCCCACATCATTCTCTGATCAATGCATCAGTCACACGTGGTCAGAGTAGATCAGAATCCACATCACACACATCCACAATCCCATCCCAGCCCCCTTCGCATCGCAAACACACTCCCCCCTCAGACCTATCCTTTGACCTTTCCGACTCAGACCTGTCTTCTTCGCAAAAACAAGAGCTTCTTTCTTTCCTTCATTCTCAACATTCTGCCTTTTCTCACAATTGGTCTGAACTAGGTCACACACATCTTCACAGACATAAGATAGAGACAGGTGATGCTAGACCCGTTAGGCGCCCATTTTATCGACAAAGTGCGGAAATTAGAAAAGAGTGCTCAAAACAAATTAAGGAAATGCTAGATGCCAAAATCATTCAACCAAGTTCTTCTGAGTGGCACTCACCAGTTGTTATGGTTCGAAAACGTGACAACAGTTATCGTTTTGCGGTAGACTACAGACGTCTCAATGCGGTTACAAAGCCAATGTTCTTCCCTTTAATTAGATTCGAAGATGTCATTGACGCAGTAGGTGAAAGTCATGCAAAAATCTTTAGTGTTTTGGATTGTGCTAGTGGCTTTTGGCAAATTCCTCTACATCCAGAAACCAAACACAAATCTGCTTTTATTACTCCAGATGGTGTTTTCGAATGGAACCGTTTACCTTTCGGCCTCAAAAATGCTCCAATGGCTTTTCAAAGTACTATTTCAGAAGCTCTCAAAGACATGAACTGGAAATACATCCTTATTTATGTCGATGATATCATCGTGTATTCCAAAACCTTTTCAGAACATTTGAATCATCTCAAATGTGTTTTTCAAAAGATAAAGCAAGCAGGCTTGACCTTGAAACCCAGCAAATGTAAATTTGCAGCAAAACAAGTTCAATATCTTGGGCACATTTTCCAAATCTGGCATTGAAGTTGACCAATCTAAGATTGAGGCAGTCACCCAAATTTCCCCTACCAAAGAATGTTCATGATGTTCGTCATTTTCTTGGCCTTTGTAGTTACTACAGGAAATTTGTTCCCAATTTCTCAGGAATAGCGTCACCTCTCTATGACACTCTCAAGAAAGATGTTAAATTTTCTTGGACAGACAAATGTCAACAAGCTTTCTCTGTCTTGAAACAAAAACTGACAACATCTCCAATCCTTGCCTATCTAGACCCTACAAAACCTTTCATTCTGACAACAGATGCTTCCAACACATCTCTCGGTTACATTTTAGGGCAACATGGTTCAGATGGTAAGGAACATGTCATCTGTTATGGGGGTAGATCACTTCACTCATCAGAAAAGAATTGGGGGGTAACACAACTTGAATGTTTGGCAGTAGTAGAAGGGATAAAGACATTTAGAGTTTACTTGGCGGGGACCAAATTCAAAATGTACACTGATCACAAGGCTCTTACTTGGCTCAAAAACATCAAAGAGGAAACAGGTCGCCTTGGACGATGGTCAATTATGCTGCAAGATTATGATTATGAAATAGTACACAGGCCAGGAAGTTCAAACACAAATGCAGATGCTTTATCACGGACTAAATACCCTGAGCTAAGACTGTGCCTATCACAGATGACATACCATCACCTCCATTACCATCTAAAAGAACATATGCGCAAGTAGCCTCATGCACTGCCACCACAAAAGACAAATCAGTTTTAGTTGTGTCATCCTCTCCCTTTGTACCCCCTTCCACCCCTGATGTGGCTAACAATAAGTCCCCGACCTCAACACACTTCTCCACTTCTACTGTCCCACCCTCAACCTTCCAACCTGATTCTGACCAAGATCCAGACGCTCGTGTTCCACTAGCCGTTGATCTCTATTATGCAAACAAACCATCACCATCTGGCCCATCTGTCATTGTTGCAGCAGTCGACATAGATGATGATCAGTTTCTGACGCAACAGAGAAATTCCCCTGACCTCAGGCCAATTATTGACTACATTTCCAAAGATGAAATCCCTACAACGTACAATGATGCCCAAATCAAAGGTCTTGTAGGACGCTCACAGGAGTATGTAGTCAGGGATGGTATTCTCTATCATGTCTATCAAGCAAAACATAGAGGTGCCAAAGCCCATAGGCCTCCCCAAATTACCCAGCTTGTTGTCCCCCTTATCAAGCGCAAGGATGTCCTATTCGCTTATCATGACTCCAAAGTAGGTGGTTGTCATCTTGGAAGGGATTCCACCTTTCAAGCTCTCCTGTCAAAATACCACTGGCCTGGTATGTATCAAGACATAGAAAATTACATTAGGTCATGTGAGGTATGTCAGAAAATCAAACCTAAGTCCCATAGCAAACATGCTCCTATGGTCCCAATGCCCATAGAGGACACATTTTCTCGCCTTCACATAGATATCCTTGGTCCCCTCCCAGAAACTAAAGATGGTTCAAAATATGTCCTGCTGGTAGTTGACTCTTTTTCGCGTTGGACTGAAGGCTTTGCTATGAAGACTCAGGATGCCACTGAGGTAGCCAAAATTCTGTTCAACCAGGTCATTACTCGCTTTGGGGCTCCCAAAACCCTTCTTTCGGATAGAGGTCGGCAGTTCACTTCGAAACTTGTCAATGCTCTGTGTGAATTGTTGGACATCAAGCACCATCTGACGTCATCATATCATCCTGAAACCAATGGCATGTGTGAAAGACATAATAGGACCATTGAGCAGGCACTCAGAGCTTATTGTGACTCTGAACAGTCCAATTGGGCAGACCTAATCCCCTGTGTCATGATGTCAATGCGCAGTGCACCATGTGCCTCCAATGGCTACAGTCCCTTCTATCTCCTCTTTGGCAGAGATATGCATCTCCCTATTGATGTTGCTCTTCTTCCCAAGCCCTCTCTAGGCAAAACGGCGGAACGCCATCTTCAGACCCTTCTTGACAATCTCAAGGTAGCCAAAACCATTGCTAAGGACAACATGAAGATTTCTCAAGAAATCAACAAAAAACGCACTGACCTCAAAGCTAAAGATCCCCAATACTCAGTAGGTGATCTAGTCCTGATGAAAAATTCCCATGTTCTTCCTGGTAGGTCCCCGAAACTGTCAGTTAAATGGGTAGGTCCCTACACCATACTTGAGCTTGGTCCCAATCATACCTTCAAGCTACAACATGTTCAAACGAACAAGATGCACAAGGCACTTATCCATGCCAATCGCCTCAAGCCCCACAATGTTTGCACTCCCAACGACCGCCTTCCAGATCACACTCCAAACCATGGTCATCATTCTCCTCGTCCCAGCCCTTCTGCTGAAATGGACACACATGTTCCTCGTCCCAGCACTTCTGCTGAAACGGACACACATGCTCCTCGTCCAAGCACTTCTGCTGAAACGGACACACATGCTCCTCGTCCCAGCACTTCTGCTGAAGCACATTCCCCTCTTCCCAGCACGTCTGCTGATGCTGACACATCCTCAGACACACAGGTGGTTCTTCCAGAGCCACACATCAGTGATACAGACTCTGCACCAACCATTGCCCACCAACAGGATGACAAATCTCAAGATAATCAAACGTATCCTGTTGACAAAATTATCAGATGTAAAATGGCAAACGGTACCAAACAGTACCAAATCAAGTGGTTAGGCTACTCAGAAACGACCTGGGAGCCCGCCTCCAATCTTGATCCATCCCTGATCAAGCACTTCCATAGGTCTAGAACAATGTCTGGTAAGAAGCGCAAACACGGACATAAGTACTTCCAATGATTCATTTGCATAGGTGTTATCAAGCTACCCCCTATCTTTTATGACGTGAATTGCATGGCCATAAGATATGAGTGACCATCCCTTTGCAGTTACCAAGTGTTCTGTGTCCCATAGTGCTAGGTTGTTTAGGTGTTTGTGGCCACAACATTCTTCTCATCCAGATCAACTCTTCTAATGGCTCCCTTTTCATTTCATCAAAGGTTCATCCTGGAGCTTGATTATCCTGTGGCTTATGGCTCTGTTTGCTCGCCCTACCCTCGGCACCAGCCCTGTTCAGAGACTCAACTATGGAATAGTTTTTAAGCCGACCACACAAGTCCATTTTGCAACTGAATACTGGGTCCATACCTACGAGGTCAAGCTTCCCCATGTCCCAAGCATTCCCACCATGAGTGGATGCCACCAAGGCAATGGAACTTGTGCTATACTGCACCAAATCAAAATGCACCTTAACGTCATCAAAACCAGGTGTGTTTCACTGCTAAATGAAACTAGGCACCAAATCATTTAACTCATCCCTGAATCTAAGGTCCCCTCATCAAGTCGCTCCAAACGAGCAGTTCTAAGTTTCGTAGGGTCCCTTTCCAAAACATTGTTTGGTACAGCCACCATTGACGACGTCAATCTGCTTGCCAAACATATTGATGCCCTTACAAAACATGACATAAACCTATCCAATGTCCTCACACAACATTCTTCCCATCTCCCTTCATTTATGAAATTGGTAGACAATAGATTTAAGAATGCGCTAAAAGGTGTTAAGGCCAATCATGATGCCCTTACGTTCACAGCCACTGCGATCCAGAATAATGCTAGAAATATTCAAGCTACTTTTGCTTCCCTTACTTCAATTTTGATAGACTAAATTCAAAATTCAAATACTGTGGAGCATCAACTTGAAGAACTTAAATTAGGCATTTTAGAATTGGCTAAAAATAAATTATCACCTCTGCTAATTGCCCCACAAATTCTGGAACAAACTATTCTTCATATTGCCTCAATTTTATCTAACAAGTATCCAAACTTTCGATTGCTCCAAACCAACCCGACATATTACTATTCTCAAGCAAAATTCATCTTTGCCCGTACGAAGGCCCACGTCTATGTTTCTGTTAATTTTCCCTTATCATCCTTGCCTAAACCTTTCCAAATGTATAAGGTTATTTCTCTCCCAGTGCCTGTGAACAATACATCATCCCACTCGACTCAACTCCTTGATATTCCTCCTTACTTTGCCCTATCCTTGGATTCCCGTCATTTCCTCAGTATGGACAGCTCTACCTTAGCGCCCTGCTCTGGTGATGAATTCGTCATAAACTGTCCTATCAGAATAGCTCTACAATCCTCCCCCAAACCATCATGTAGCCTTGCACTCTTTCAAAATAGTAAGAGTCTGATCAAATCTCTTTGTGATTTTCGATATGTCACCAAACCTCAGCCACCTCAGCTTATCTCAATTAATACCTCATATGTTCTCGTATATAGAATACCCTTCCTTACTCTCACCTGTCCTGGTACTCATCGTATGATTCCCGGTTGTAACTTCTGTCTTATTGCTACTCCATGTTACTGTTCTCTGTCCACTGAAGATCTGTATTACCCTGCACCCTTTGGTTCTTGTCGCACTTTACAACACCAGATCTCACACCTTCACCCTGTCAACCTTGCTCTTCTTCAACACTTCTTCGAGGATTCTACCCTCTCTAGTATTGCTGGTGATACAACTTTCAGAAAAGCAGTTAACTTCACCATTCCAAAAATTGATATATTTTCTCATGAAATTTCCAATGTTTTGGCCAATGATCAAAAGTCCCATCTCAGTCTTAAACGTGTTGCTGAAAGGGCAAGAAAAGATCAAACCATATTTCAGTCTATCGCGGAACCATTGCTTGATGGTCAAATCACTTTACCAAGTTCTTGGCCTGATACAAATGCAATTTTAGCCATCACCGCTTCGGCTATGTCAGTTCTTTCAATTATTTTAGTTGTTTGGATGTTTTTCAAAGTTCGTGCACTCTCTGCTGCACTATTGTTGGTTACTCGTGTGGCGCCAGTTAAAGCAGTACAGCCGCCAGTACTAAATTATAATTCACAAACCACTTCTAGTCCCAGCTTCGTTGTGTCTGATCTTGCTGACTATCATGTGTCAATCCTTCTAGGAGTGATCACACTTGCTGTGGCATCTTCCTTCTCATCTATGAACGCAATCTTAGGACTCACAATGGTCTCGTTCTTGAACTCACCACTGGTCCAGAATGTGTCTCTGTTCCTATTCTGGCTCTCAGTCTCTGTCCTTCCTACTGGGACGTTCAACCCCCATACACAGTGGAACAGCTCCGAATCTCTGGATATTTCTTTCACACCCTTACTGTTGAATGGCCCGCCTTTACTGTGACTAACCTCCTAACCAAAACGTCTCTCTCGGTACCGAACACGCTTCGAGTCTCTTTCTTTACTGCCCGTAAACTCCAGAAAATGTTCAATCAACCTTTCACTGCCTACATTCTTATGGTTCATGATGGTAGATACCAAATTTTAGATCCTTCCTGTATGTTAAAGGTATTTTAAGTGGGCTGTCTAAGCAGTGCATATCCTTTGTCATGTTCGCATATTTTTGCTGTGTTACTTTAAAATGTTTTATGTAGTTTTGTGTACAATTGTATTATGTTTACGTCAACACCTGTATAACGAAAATATTAATAGGCTTTTGCGGTCAAAAGCTCCACGACGTCCAGGGGTACTATAACAGTGCGAAAATCATTATATTTTTCTTCAAGTTTTATCAAAATCAAATATATTCTTCTACTTTAAGTTTCACATTCCCAAGCCAGTAAATGCTACATAGTTTACAGGACGCCTATCATAATACGTAACGCTTGGAGATGCAAGCTGTCGAGACCAGTCAAACGAGCTGGCAGATGCTAATCAGCTAGCGCTATAGAAATTCTAGACCCGGCTGACCAGATTCAGACACAGCTGACCAGCCAATAAACAATTAACTAAGTAAGTCAGCACATCAAAACTTGCATAATTTGACCACCATGTGGGAAACCATTGTTATCAATTCCAAACTGGACAGATGGGTAGTGACATGCTTTCAAACGTGGACTGGAGGTCTCGGGTATAAATGCAGGGGTATCTTGGCATAGAGTCATTCCTGAATTTCGCCTGAAAACCTCTCTGTCTGTTTTTGAAGGTAAGTTACTTTTACTTATTACTTTGCCATTTTGGTTAAACGTGCTGTAAATAATTATAACTTTGTTACTCTGCTGGTACAATGAACTTATGTTACAGTTAATCAAAAAGTATTGTTCAAAATCTACGATTTTCAACGTGTATAACGTTTCTGTATCAAGTGACTTGGTGGTCAACATGTTCTATTATCTGCATTTATATTTCTGGTCATGTTATTCGTCTCACTGTTTGTATTTTCACGGGAAACATTTCTTGTTTCAATATAATGAGTAGCATAGAATCGGCAGCTAAATGTATGTATTTAAAGATAACCAGTCTGTGACCGTATATGTTTAGAACACAATACACGAAAAGTAACACTGTTTCCGTAGCTAAATACGTACAGATTCGGCAATGTCTTTTAACTATTTATCACATAAGTGCATCCACACTATCGTGAAGCGCCGGTTGATTTTGTGTTTCATATCGTAGAATAGTCTATAAAGATACAGGCAATTCAGTGGCAGTCTAGTAGATAAGAGTTACAATACAATATCCAGCATTTCTTATATAAACTGTTTCTCATGTTATAAGTTATTTACTTATAATTGGTAAACGTCAGAAGTTTTTGATTAGTGTTAAAGTGTTTAATCATCCTTATCTTGAAGTAAGGTCGGCAGTTACCTCGTTAGGGTTAAGGCTACGGTTCGACGCACGCTTGGCCACCGGCCATTGTTCACGTGGTGCACGTACCGTGATGCCCGGCTTAAGCCCCAGGTATCTGTGCCGCAGTTACCCTGGTTACAACTATGTAATCATTGTTATATTTCCAACAAGGCACCAGAAAATATTTTACTATGCTGTAATGATGTAACTCATTATCATTCTTAATTATTGATTTCAATATCTTAATGCTGTACTATTTAATTGCTTATTATGATGTCTAAACTATGAAATATAATACTGAATTGTTTTGAATGTATGTTGTTGCATTGTGACGTCACATATAATAAAACATTCCTGCATTTCGCCTGAAAACCTCTCTGTCTGTTTTTGAAGGCGTGGAGATCCCGGAGTTAATTCCCCGTAACAATTCTAGGTATAAACGGTCCCCTAAAAAGGACGGTTTCAGTACTATGCTGGCTGCTGACCGCAATGAACTCTGGGTAAGAAAGTGAGATGAGCTTATGCACACTCGATGACCCCAGCAACCTTGTTGCTAGACTTACGTCACATGGCATTGTTTCGCCGATGGATCTTGCAACAAAATTCCACAAAATACGTCATCGGGTATTGTGACGTGATTGTAAACTTTGAGGTGCAAGACCCCGTTCCAAGGCGATCGTATTGTAGCGCAACGACAGTCGTAAGTCCAAGTTTAAGTATATTAGTTGCGATAACCTTAGCGCTACGATAATTTTGTGGAACGGACGCCTGAATTCTAAGGTGGGCCGTTGTATGGTATTAAATTCATAGTTTCAACTTTTGACGTGTTTGAAGTATTATTCTGTTAAACTCAATTGGATTATGCCGTGGATCGTGTAGTCGCCAGTCTATTCACACTCAACAGTATAATTCTAAAAACGTTATAAATGGGCAAGTAATAAATAAAATACTAAACTCGCTCCCGTGTCAAGCCAATTTTATGAAACTCGTGAATAGTTGTGGTATCTGACTCGCTTTCGCTCGTCCATCTTTCCGAGTCAAGAGAGTTAACTGACCAAAAAAGTCCAGTTTCCAGCCTTGCCGAACTAGGCTGGAATTCCTGGGCTCAATCGTAGCGCCACCAATGGCTGTTACGAGTTATGTCCCTTCTATGCCTCTCCGATGGACCAGATTCCACCTCTCGTATCACTTGCATTTGCTTCATACAAAATGGCGGCGCCCAGACAAGATGATCTGATCAACAATCAATATCTATATTGTGATAAAACGGGTCTTACTTCACGAAGTGCATCAAATCATGCGAGCACCTTGATTAAAAACTTGAAAAGATTTGGAAAATATCTGTTGACAACGGGCTGGCGGTGCACATGTTTTGCAAATCCTGCAATCGACCGAACTCTGCGTGACGATTTACGAATCGGATTTCGATTTCAGTGCGCGAATTTGATTGGACTATTCATAGACTTGTTAGTCCAGCCAAAATGTAACTCCATAATACCAGCCTAGTTCGGCAAGGTTCTTGCTCGGGAAGATGTCGCTCGTCAGATACCAGAACTATTCACTCGTTTCATAAAATTGGTATAACACGGGAGCTCGTTTAGTATTCTATATTTATTACTTGCCTGTGAAGAGATCACCCGTTTGATAAACATACAGATGTATTACACATTGTGTAATACCAAAACGCGTGCTTATGTACTCTCGGAACACGTTTCACGAACAAATATTGAAAGCTCTCAACATCCCTTGGCTTATTCAACGACATTGCGTGTGGAGTTGATAGATCACTGAGAGGAGCTTATGCACACTCGATGACCCCAGCAACCTTGTTGCTAGGCTGACGTCACATGGCATTGTTTCGCCGATGGATCTTGCAACAAAATTCCACAAATTACGTCATCGGGTATTGTGACGTGATTGTAAACTTTGAGGTGCAAGGCTCTGCCACAGGGCGATCGTATTGTAGCGCAACGACAGTCGTAAGTCTAAGTTAAAGTATGTGAGTTGCGATAGTCTTAGCCCTACGATAATTTTGTAAATTCTAAAGGTGGACCGTTGTATGGTATTAAATTTATAGTTTCAACTTTTGACGTGTTTGAAGTATTTTTCTGTTAAACTCAATTGGACTATGCCGTGGATCGTGTAGGTGTCAGCCTATTCATACTCAACAGTATAATTCAAAAAACGTTATAAATGGCAAGTAATAAATAAAATACTAAACTCGCTCCCGTGTAAAACCAATTTTATGAAACTCGTGAATAGTTGTGGTATCTGACTCGCTTTCGCTCGTCAGATACCACAACTATTCACTCGTTTCATAAAATTGGTATTACACGGGAGCTCGTTTAGAAAAGGGTAACGCTATTTTTCAGGGTATTATCATTTGCAGAGGCCCGAAGTCTTCCATTAACTGCCCCGACGAAGGAGGGCAGTTGAAAAGACCGAGGGCTTCTGCAAATGATAATGCCCTGAAAAATAGCGTTACCGTTATTATAGCTAAAATGGATGGAATTTGTTATCAAATAAAAAGAAGCAACAATATCGGTTTTGAAACCTTTTCTGCAATCAACACAAATGTCACTGACCCACTTTTACGACTATTGAAACGTCATAGAACAAACCAGATGACGTCCCTATTGAACGTGACGTCACCTATCCCTACCCTATGACGTCACCTAACAACGGGCGTGATAATGGCCCGTCGTCAAGCAATATGAGGGCATTATCAAGTTACAGTGGCCCGCTGATTTCTGATAACACGCGGGCGGTTTAATGATAATTCTATCCATTTTAGCTATAATATTCTATATATATCTACATTGTAGATATCGCTGCAATGAAATTGCATCACAATGCTTTGCTGACCATTGTAACGTCATTGGTTACTATGACGTTACAATCAAATGACATCACTAACGGCTCTGCTACCGAAGCTGTCAGCAGTACTTTTTACACGTAAGATACTACATATTACTGTCTTCAAACTAAAAAATGTTTGATGAATGATATTGGATGATAAATAAAATCTCACCCTCGTGTCTTTTGATATCAAATAATTCAACTCGAGTTGATATATATGATATCAAAAGACACTCGGATGAGATTCTCTAATGGTGTATCCAACTATAATAATTTTTATATATAATGTTATTGTTTCATTCAGGGGCGGTCGGGTAACCTAGTGGTTAAAGCGTTCGCTCGTCACGCCGAAGCTCCGGGTTCGATTCCCGACATTGGTACAATGTGTGAAGCCCATTTCTGGTGTCCCCGGTCGTGATATTGCTGGAATATTGCTAAAAGCGGCGTAAAACCATACTCACTCACTCACAATCTCCCTGGGTGTTTGTGGTGTAAACTCTTGAGTTGATGGATGCATACTCCTGTAGACTTTGTCAGAATTGGTCTTCAGCAGTCATGCACTGTTTGTCGGAAGAGGCGACTAACGGGATCGGAGTGTCAGGCTCGTTGACTTAAATTCGTTGATGCATATTTTATCGTATACCAATTGCAAAGTTTGATACTGTTAATCACTGGACTGTCTAGAAGACAAGACTCGATTATTTACAGACCGCCTTTATATATAACTTGAATATTTCTAAGTGCGGCGTTACAACACATAGAGACACACGTACGCACGCACACACACACACACACACTTCTAGCACCACGTGTTTATCTGAATATCTGAAATAATATCCAATTAAAAAATGTGTTCATCTATAACGTTTCATTATAAGTGAGTACGTATATACATTTAATATAAGGCCTGTTTTTCTTTACCATTTACGCACGGGGCCGTTTCAGCCGTAACCCCTTTCCAAAGGACGCTGCCTAAAGGGCCCATTGTCAAAATAGCTATATAATAATGAGTTAGAAACGGCCCCGTAAGAAGAAAAAGAAAAAGATTATTTGTTTTACCTCTCTACACTATATTTCAATATATTATAAAATAGCACCGGGTTCATTACATTATCTGCATATTTCCACTTCCCCCTCGGGATCATTTTCACCACGTCATGGGGCCGTTATCGCGAAGCAGGAGCTGTTTTCGCCATAACCATTTCCAAGGACGTCAGTGAGCTAATACATCGAGAACGGGGGCAAAGGAGATATTGTTTCCCCCAGCCACGAGATGAGAGAAACATAATATTTCACTCGACACATGAAATATCTTATTCATTATATACTTTGTGTGTAGTTGTCTACGGGAACATTTCATTATATCTTTAGAAAATGTAAAACATGAAATGTAAATTCTCCCTACCTTACACACGTGGACGGTTCACCACCCCTTGTGTTTGCGACTTAAAAAGTAGTTTCGTATTTGCAAAATCTTAAAAAATATAAACACAAAAGTATACAAAAATATTTAGGGTCACGAAACTTCTTGATCATATGTTTGGATTTGATTACATACATAATCAACTGTGAAATTATTAAACAAATAAGCTAAGATATGTATTTTCAAAGTGGATGAAAATTTTTACTTTTATATATTTGAGTGCAAACATCATTGTCGTTTTTTAACTCAAACAACTTGTCGCAGCGACTGAATGCAGTGCTGTGTTTAGACGACACCATTATAAGCGTTTCACGTTGTTGTGATGTGCAGTGTTACTTGATACTGGGTACTCTCACTAATGTCACTAGTCTGTATGACTCTGTTATTGTGAGAGGGAAATGCATCAGTAAATTAGTGTCTTTCCTGTGGTAACTTCTCTCTCAGGGATGAAATTTCAAATCTTTTCGTTATCTGATCGACCGATCGTCTGCTGTAATAAGTTGGTGTTAGGTCTTTCAAAAAAAAAGAAATGCGATCTGATTGGATCTAATCTGATCTGAACGTGTTTTCATCATAAGAGACACAACTCTTGTTCTACATGGGGTGGCGCCACGATCGAGCAAAGAAACGTAGGCAATGAAATTGCATATGGTAGATTGACTGATTGAGTATGGTTTTACGCCGCTTTTAGCAATATTCCAGCAATATCTCGGAAAATGGGCTTCATATATTGTACTCATGTGGGGAATCGAACCCGGACCTTCGGCGTGACGAGCGAACGCATTAACCACTAGGTTACCCCATATGGTAGAAACTATTGGCTTGGATACAGGACAGTGAACACACTTGTCTCGGGAAGATGGTGCATAGAGGACAAATGGCACATTTCCTAGGTACATGTGTATAACGAGTAATTATTATACATTTTCAGATTAAAAACCCAGCCCGCCTGGAGATACCAGTAAACCCTCATGCATCTCGCGCGAGAATCTCGCATCTCCGTGAGACTCACGCTTTTGTGCCCCACATCACGCGCTCACGTGCATTAAGCAAAATCTCACGCTTCCGTTAAATTCAAAACCATGTTGTTCTATTGATAAGATCAAATATCTTGGTATCCGGTCAAGTGGTATGTTGGGGCACGTGGGGACAGAAAGTTCACCTAACTTTCTGATTGGCCGAAACATTAAATTGCTAAAAGTGACTAGAAACGTGTTGAAACATTTTGTGATTGAATTTCAAACGAACAAAAGCTTAAAACTTGAATTTTGAGCAGGTGCATTTCTATCTATCATGGTGCCTGCCTTTATGAACAGACGGCCTTCTTTTAGCTACACACAGCTTTGCAAATACCATGTGACGACATTTGGAAAACTTTGCTGCAACATATATAATAAATGATAAATTTATATAGCACATCTTATCCAGATATTCCCTGACATCTTGTGATGAGCCTGGCAGCTCTATTTCGAACACCCTGTAACATGTCCAGGTGATTTTGCTGAATGCCATGCAGGAACGGCTGCAATATAGTCTGGTCATTCTGTAATTTAACCTCAAGAAAATTGCAACAGAATATTTTACGACTGTTTCCTTTTAATTGAATGTATTTGAGTTTGTATTAAAAAGTCTACCAAAATCAACCTTGGGGGAAATGGTTAATTCCCGCATCAAAAAAGATAAAAACCAACGAGGAGAATATGGCATCTACGGGTCGCCGTACATCAAGAAGAGCTCGCAAAGGGAGATAATTCGTAGTGATCCTGCTAGTGCATTGGAAAATATTCAGAAAAAAACAACGATAACGGAGCCGTTTTATTTCATGGTAAGTTGACAAATACACATTTATTTAAAAATGTAATTAATAATGATGAAAATAATAGCAGTTGGCTTCCAATATACTTCTAACATGCCCATCAACCATAAATTGTGTAGCGTCGTCTGCTATGTAACTACGGCCGCACCAGCAGAGAACATGTGTTAAACACGACCGATAACCATATTCCTGTCTTTTATAAATTCATCCAACATTGTTACAATTATTAGATCAATGACGATCAATGCGATCAATGACCTCGTATAACCTTGACCAATAACCTCGTATAACAGTTGTATCAACAAAGCGTTTCCGGACAGCTGAAAGGAAAAACACTTGTGTAAACACGAGATTGTTTTGAAACGAAATACTTAAATCAACGAGGGCGTTTTTGAAACGTGTGGTGGGGGAGGGATGTTGTCAACGTCAATGCCTCATTAATATGCAAGATAACTCATTAATATGTAAATGTATAAGTGATGTATCAGGTTAATTGGATGAATACAGGGTCAACTGACCAAATGCAATCATGCAACTAATTACTCGAGCATTCCTTAACAAAGAACAATGGGTAGTAATGAATATCCCTATATGGAAACTAAGGTCACCAATCCCTCATTAATAGGCAAGATAACTCATTAATATGTAAATGTATAAGTGATGTATCAGGTTAATTGGATGAATACAGGGTCAACTGACCAGATGTAACCATGCAACTAATTACTCGAGCATTCCTTAACAAAGAACAATGGATAGTAATGAATATCCTTATATGGAAACTTGACATCGCGCGCGAAATGGAATGTTATTGCGACAGCATTTTGGCGCCTTTTTGCACCTTTTCTCCATGCGCATTCGGGGCTGCGTCTGCCATGGAGAAACTTTTCTGTTGGAAACTGTCAATTTCGGACAGGAAGTAGATGAAAATATCCTTCACTTGACGAGATACATTAAAGTCTAAAATCTGATTACTCAGACCTTGAGGATCATTGCCAATTTGAAATCTGAAATTCGATGTAGTATCATCAAAAGATTAGTGTGAACGCCATGATTCGCAAATTCGCTCTTTTGAAAGAGACTTCCCAAAATCTTATTTAAAATATACGCAAAACTTATTATTATGCATGAGTCGAGAAGAAATGCACCTTGTCGCCACCCATCTCAAATATATAAGAAAGTGTACAGATGTAAAGGTTTGCTTGTCTCAAGTTCTAGGGATGTGGATGCAATGTCAAGATCCTTTCGACAGTAGGGAGCAGCAATTAGCTTCGAATTCGCAACATTTCGGAAAACACATCAGACGGTTTTTTACAGGAACAAATAGGTTTGAAACAGTATACCCAATATAGCAACAACAAAAAACACAACAAAACGTATGACAACGCTGCAGTGCTGTGTCTCCCGATATTCTATACGGCTCTTGAAAGCTGCAGGCTTACCGTATTTCCTCTATTTGAAGCCGAACCACTAATAGAGTCATCTGATCAGCTGAAGAAAGAATAAAAGCCTATAACAACTATTACCTACAATAGAACTCGGTTCTCTAATACAGACCGGCTTCTGATATTGAGGAAATAAGGTATAGTTAACAAATGTCAAACGTGTAGTGTATACACATGTACATACAAAAGGCGTGGGACAGTCAGCACACTCATTACAGAGAGAGTATCAAAATTGTGATTTTAGGAACAGACTAAGGGCTTTGCTAAGCATTGCAAGAGTTGATTTTTCTCAAAGAAAGTATAATATAACGGTTTCACTTATTTATCCTGTGATATAATCATGACGTGTGTGTATGTGTGTGTGTGTGTGTGTGTCAAGACGTCCATCAAAGATTGAACTTTCATTTTATGCAAATAGAGAGGTCACAGACATTTCAGCAAGAACGGTGTGTGTGTGTATTTATTTTCCGAAGGATCGTACAAGACTCGGGTGTGTAACCACCATATTCATCCTCAGTTCAGAAACATGACTTCGTGAACTTGCGCCCTCTGAGTCAAATCTGTCGTTGTTTATCATTTTTATTGTGTATTTTGTTTTTTGAAATTTTATTAAGTTTGTTTTGAAATATTTTTTAATTTTATCTGAATATATTTTATTTGAAAAAATGGATGGAAGGGAGATCATTTCTAACACAGGGCCACGGATAGCCATACTATACTGACTGTACTGATTACATTAATTAAATGTAATCAGTACAGTCAGTATAGTATGGCTATCCGTGGCCCTGTGATTTCTAAGTACGATTTGCGTACCCCAAAAAGAATTGATAAATTCAGAAATGATATGAGTTTCCGTGTTGATAACGATTTCATTCGAGGAGTAATTGGAAGAGGACGTGGGTACTATTTAGAATGTGAATTTGTAGTGAATAAATCACTGATCGAACAAAAGAAATTTGTAAATATCTTATAGACACTATAGACGCTATATATATAAAAGAAAATTCAAGACTACCTCGACAATAATGTAAATAACATCAGCAACCGACAGTTATAGAACATTATGGGAAACATGATATGGATCCAGGGACTTAAAAGTGTCACATCATATTTGGAGAGCGGGATTTTCACCATGAGATGAAGGTAAGACATTTTATTGTTCAATTATACAAACAAAATCTGGTGCACCTTTAGAATGCAGTAGGTCACATGTCACAAGCCAAGCAACCAGTTTTAGTGAGAATCCGTCGGACGCGAACCCGCGACCTTCGTTCGTATTGTTAGCCGGACAGCTAACCGACTGAGCTACGTCCACACTGTTAGACTTAGTGCAAATTTACCTAGTCATGCCTATGATGTTACGGAACTGAACGAAAAGGGTCGAATAGGTGACGGACACTTACGAAGATTACGGGTAGGCATGGTGTCTCGTGACTTTAGTCTACAGACACTTACGAATGATCCCGATGCCATTTGGCACACTCGTCCCATTCCGTAATTTACAAGATACCGGGTGGTGATGAATGAGCCGATATGCCGCGAACTGAAAACGTCAGACGTCGAACTCGCGAGTGCGCATGAATGATATGGTATTTAAAGGGGCACTGATCTAACGGACTGGTTGTTGCCTTTGTTATTGTTTTTCCCCCGTGAGTACCCGGATGATACGCAACGCAACTGAGCGTGACCAGAGACTGGGGTACCGTCTGCAAGGACAGCTAAATAAACTTGGAGGCTGGAGGCAATATTTGTTTTACGCATTTTTGAACACTGATTGGTTAACTGTGATCTATAAAGATTTCGACAAAGGGCGCATGTTAATTCATTTCTTCAGCCTAAACAAACAGAAAAAAAGAACATATCCATGCAGTGAAAGCATTTTCGGATTTCGGCTTGCGTCGATAATACGATTACTACTCCCTTGTTGTCATCCACGTTTTCTCGTATAACCCTACACTTGTGTATTTGTCGTCATTCACTTGATGCTCAGTTAATGAATTTATTACAGGTACAATTAGTGGTAGCACCACTTAGATTACCTGACAAAGGTTCCCATTTGGCATTTATTGTGTCTGGGGTAATTATTCAATCTAAATCCAGGTTTGAAGTGAGGTGAAATGTGTGTTATGTAATATGCACGTGGCAGCCCAGCAAGAGATGAATGATCAGTTGATTTACTTTTTTTGTAAATCAACGGATCGTTCTAGTCATCAAAGGATTAACAGAAAATACGTTGATTGATTAATCACTGTTATCTTGCACAGTGGATATGTCAAGAGTGAGTGTTTACATGTCTAGGTTTACTAAAACAAAGGGAATACACTCATATCATGGCGCGAAGTGCCGATGTAAAAACAACATACTTTGTTCAAAGGGTTAACTGATAATACGTTGATTGATTGATCATTGTTATCTATCACTCAATGGAATTTTTAGGAACCGTGGACGCTATGAAAATAGTTGTCACGTGGGCTTTCTCAGCCGACCACTGAGACTTGACACCTATGTAAAACACCTGAAACAATCCAAGCGATCAGTTGAGAAACGAACACGGGTTATAATATCCCGAAACGATAAATATATTTTAAAATATTTGATTGTTACTGAGACACGTGACATCGAATAAGTTTCTTTGTACAGCTGCAGACGAGTGGGATATTGTTCCTTTGTGTGGATATTCACGGATACATTCCTCGAACAAGGAAGCTGCCTAAAACTTATACACATAAATTTGGTAGGTTGTAATTATGATATCTGCATTTTGTTTTCCTTCATTTGAACCGATTCGTTCTTGTTTCTCTACGTCTTGGTTGGGAAATTCTTCAATGCGCGATAGACGTTGTTGTCACAGGTCTTTTCCTTTGTAAGCGTGTAAACATTACAGTCAGTTTGTAAAATGTGATTCTCTCAGGCAATTTATAAAATGTGTAAATATTTCAGTCATTTTGACTAAAAAATCTGTCCAGATTGATCAAGACGATCAAAAGGGCCTACAAACATCACAACAGATTATTATGTAGGATTAAAAGCCAAACAACTTAGAAATGTACTTTTCAACGTTACATTTTCAGTCTCTTGGTGATGACATTAAACATCAAAATGTTTGGAATTCGTTGTCATAATAATAAAGATGGAAATGTTTTTCAGTCACTTTGTAAAATAACTGAATATTTAGACGTTTAATAAATTTGTTACACATTTGACAGTAAAAAAATATACACACTATAAAAAAGCATATGCTCAGGTGAAATATATACTTTGTTTTGCAAGTCAAAATAGTGTAAACGAAAATCACAAAATTACCAAGCAAGTGACTTATCAAAACTTCGACACCATTACCGATGCTATTCACAAAGATACCTACATTTCCTTATTATCTCGAAAACTGTATTTGATTTTGTTGATCAATGTGACCATACGCCCTAATTACTACCCATAAAAGTGACTAATGCGCTTACGAATGGCGCAGCAGAGGTCGCGAACTAGTCTAGATTTCTGCTATACATCCGGGTACTCACTGGGAAAAAACAATAACAAAGGCAACAACCAGTCCCGGGGAATTGCGTTAGATCAGTGCCCCTTTAATAATTCGTCGGGTGATTTTTGTGACAGAAAAGTGTGGTAGGGAACACTGTAAGGATGATGTGGATAATCGTAAGGAACGATGGAGGAATAAGCATGACTAGTGACGACACAACGGTGAGTTCGCTTTTGGGCTGGTGAAAGTGGCTTGTGTGAATGTTCCAGGACAGTTTCCAGTAGCCAAAATATTCGACATAAAACCATTTCATCCTTTTTACTCGACGTTTTTGTGGGAAGAATATAAGGAGCCGCTGTTGACCTTTTTCACACTTTCGCCATCTTGGATCGAAAACGAGGCTTGGAGAGCATTCGGTGCTTCCGTGTCAAGGATTCAGTATCGAAATGGCTTCCACCAATTTGAGCGCGAAGACTGTGTGGACCAAAAATTTAAACTGTGTCCCGGTCATAAGACCCGGTTTTGTTGAAACTTGGGTTAACCAAATTGCAAAAGTCCCCAGAAAAGTATTAAAAAGAGCCTATGGCAATTTTTGCGAGGGATACATATTCGATGCTGAAGGTAGGGGCTTGGTTGTGTCGGCAACCCGGAAGTGATTTTTCCGTTAAATATTATCTTATCAAAGTCCTCCAAAAACACACATCTTGCGGTTTTTATAATACATGTGACACCTAGTATTGTTTAGTAAACAATAAACAACACTTTATTTGGCTGTGAAGTTGTTTCGATTTGTTTTCTTATTGATACGAGTCCAAATAAGAACAGCTTTTGAAATGAATAATCGGATTTTTTTCATTGTTTACATTCCACCTGAAGTATAAATATTTTCCAAAACAAAAAAACGCGGTGAATAGCTTCCTACTGTAGTAGCAATGAAAAATCATTAAAAAATATTGGGTGTTCTTTTGAACATGAAATGAGTAATAACAGTATGTGTAAAACTGAAATTTAAAGATAAAAAATATATATTGCTGCGTTGATCACTGTATGATTTGTATGACTTTCTCATATGTGACATAACTATTGTTAGGCTGAAGCAGATACCATATTTTATGGTCTCTGGCTGAAATAATACTTTCTTCTGTTATGTGCATTCACCTATCAAAACATAAATTTCTACTCACATTTGTTGTAACCTCAAAGAAAAGGTGATGAACTTGTGAAAAAGTCCCTTCATTATCATAAGCCTAAGAACCAGCAGCAACTCACCTTAAGTAAAGATTCGTTTCACAGTTTTCCATCAATTTTGTTTTTCACTGTACATAATGTACCATTCATGTTCAGTGTTAAACATTACCAGGGAGCTCAGATAATGTTCTATTACCCTCCACATTTGAGTAATATGTGTCCATATGATCTGCTGTGTGACCAATAAACATTCACATAAATCCAAAGAAGTATCTGTGTAATAACTCACCATTTTATGGTAACATGAGTCAGACTAAAAGTAAACACATACAGGCAAATTAAATACAACAAAGAATGATATAAATTGTATACAAGGGTTTATTTTACAGACCTGTTGTAAATCAATAATATACATTGATATTATCATGATTATAACAGGCAGGATATTCAATTACTTTTATGATTATAGTATCTCCTCAACCTGATGGAGCAGTTTGCAGAGCTCGAAGCTTCAAGTCAATAAAAAAGAATGAAACCCCTTATCACATGAAGGTGAATAAAACCGAAAGGAAATTGTGTTTTTGTACTCAATAAATTGTTTCATATTTTCTCGTTAAGATACATTTAAAACAATTGTGGCTGTGAAAAAAAAGTACTTTTTGATGGAAAGATAATTAAAATTCTCATTTATTGAAAACCCACACCTTGAACCAATAGTCTGAAGAACAATCACTTAAGTGAAGAAACCTTTAGTATGCTCAGGGCTTAGGAAAGATAACTGGGTTCCCTGCATAATTATTTTCAAGCCATGGTTATAATTGGACAAGGCCAATTAATCCTCATAAGAAAAGAGTGCTATTACACTGAGCAGATATTACCACATAAAACAATAATAACAATAGACTACCAATGATATTTTTCAGATCTGGATCAATACAACCGATTCAACTCTCATTGAGCAGACTTCATGATATTGTGAATCTGGCCAGGGCAAATGTAATCACGTGATTGGTTTACTGTATTTGTTACAACACTATCAATCCCTTGACTTAAAAACAGTGCCACCTGCATTGTCAAAAACATCGCTGCCACAAACATGGCATGTTCCACAAAGAAGTAAAGGCCTTTTTGCCAAAAAGGTAGACCAAATCACTGTTCAAAAAATAAAAACACCTGCCAGTGGATCTGTTACATCTAAGTCATCAACAGATACTACCTCTTCTACTGCCTCTACTTCATCTGCTGCCTCTACTACATCTGCTGCCTCAACTACATCTGCTGCCTCTACTAACACTTCCTCTGCTTCTCCTACACTTACTCACTCATCATCTTCCAATGCGAAACCTGTCCCTTTAAAAAAAAGACGCCTTGATGGTTTGATGTCTACTCTATACAATCCCTTGCCCAAAGACATCAACCATAATGAATTTTCTTCCACTCTAAAAAACATTTGTGGTCAAAATCCTAAGGCTAATCAGTTCTCATCAATCATTCCGAATATGAGTGATATAGTTCTTGTACCATCTGCGTTTGGTCAAGTTCCCAAAGGTTCAACCATTTCACTTCAACAGCCTCCTATATCAAACATAAACAAAAGTCATATCATAAACCATTCTCACCCCTTTCCCCCACCTTTTGTAACGCCTGATATTAAAAGCAAACTAAATGGCCCACTTACATCAAACCAACAAACATTTCTCGATGGACTCAGTTTCATCAACACAGAGTGCTTTATACGAGCAGGAAACACAAGATCAATGTGAGCAAAAGAAGTGGTTTGAACTTAAGGCACATCGCCTATCTTCAAGTAACTTTAAATTTGTGCATACCAGACAAGATAATTTTGAACATTTGTGTGACTCTCTACTGAAATCCAAAAGACAAACTGAGGCTATGAAGTATGGCATGGAGAATGAGGACTCTGCTGCTGAGGCATATTCAAGGCTGCAGAAGCTTAATGTCCATGCTTGTGGAATTGTCATTAACCAAACATGTCCATATCTAGCCACTTCACCAGACAGGCAGGTATATGACCCGTCTGAGAGTGACCCTTGGGGTTTGCTAGAAATCAAATGTTCCACTGCACAATCCATATCAAATATCAACTACCTTAAGTTAACATCTTAAGGTACATACAAGCTCAAAGAAACATTCCAGCATTATCATCAAGTAATGGGTCAAATGTTACTCACTGGGGCCAGGTGGGTCGATTTCTTTGTTTGGTGCAAAGATGATTACCACTTGGAGAGAATATATTTCAATGAGGAATTTTGCAATGAAATGAAAACCAGGTTGGATCTGTTTTACTTCAACTATTTCATAAATTACATCCTTGGTAAAATCTAAACAATATTATCAGTAAGGGGCAAGTTGACTGATGTAATGAATGGAAAGTAATTTGACAAGTAGCTTGTACGGTTGGAAACCAGACAGACCCTACTGACATATCAACCCGTAAATGTCTATTTTTATGGGTAATGAAGTTTTACATTAGTAATCGGGTTCTGATGTGATTCATACATCAGCCAAGTGACATTGTAATTCATGTGTTTCATGAAGGATGAATTTCTTTACTTCTCTGACATGAGACATTGACAATTAATGTGTTAGACATGTAACCATGGTAAGATATGTACACACATATTCATGAATGATCAAATTGTTATGGTATTGACATACTTCAGTTTTGAAAACTTTAGTTGCACTGTTTCAGCATGAATGTATTAGTAATACAAGGAAATAAAGATGTTTCCACTCTCCCATTACCATGCCATTCAACTATGACACAAGAACTTGCAAAACTGATTGCATACTATACCATATTGAAGTAATGTACCAGTAAACAATTATCACATTTCTGTTTAATGAGTATTTATCAAGATGACACACCATGATGACATGGTTCAAGTAATGGTCCAACGTCACCAGACTCGGTACAGAGGCATTAGCCATGTTATGTTTCATAAGTTTTCTCTTTGCATCACTTAAAAAAGAGAACCCCTGAAATTTGATAATAGACAGCAAACAGTCCAAATTTGATTTACAGATCCTACAATGGTTAATGGAATTATGCCATCAAAAATATGGTATTCCTTCACTCTTCTGATTGCTCTCTCCACATGTATACGTAGTCTGAATATTTCCTGTGTGATTTCTACATCGTTTCTAGTAAACTGATAATCATTTGATTTTGAGAGAAAGGGGGGGATAATCAAGTGAGCACCAGTAGACTGAAGAAGATCATCAATCAAAAACCCTTTGTCAGCCATAACTCCATCGCCTACCTCTAACAATGAAAAGAGACCACTCTGTTTGGTTATTTCCTTATCAGAAATACATCCTTCATAAAGTGAACTGATAAAAGTAATTGGCCCATGGGGAGCAATACCAATCAATGCTTTCATAGTGGTGTGGGTTTTATAATGCGAAAACATTTCTGAATTGACAACCCTAGAGGTTGGCGTTTGACATTTCAATTCAGTACAGTCAACAATAACCCGTGTTGCAGGATAACAACATTTAAATTCTGGTGGCATTCTTTCATTTATCATTTCTCTAGAGGGCCAAATGCATACACATCCAAGCAAAAAATACAGATAATTGGCCCATGTAATAGTTATTCTACAAATAGTTGAAACACTGACATTAAACAGATGTGCCAAGTGTGTTTGAGGGTAACCTTGTCTTACTCTAATGAGAAACACAAATAATTGGTCAAACAATGACAAAGAACATGGAAATCCACAGTGTAGTTTGTCAACATCAGTGCCTCTCTGAAACTGTGTCCAGGTTTGCATCTTTGAAGCAGTAGGATAGAGCCACTGAAAAAAATGATCTAGCTCATTGAAATCAGCAAAACCTGTATAAAAATTGATGTCCACAGGACTGGTAGCGAAACGCCTTATAGAAAATAATTTTGCAGACTGAACATTTACACAATTTTGTAAGCGTTTTATCTCTGCATGTGCAGAAGCTAATTTTTCTTCAGTTGTGGCGTGTTGTTTCTCATGGTAATCATGATCTGCTGTTGGGTGGGGAGTAGACGTTTGGGTCGGGTCACTGGCCGTAGTCGAAGCCAGATCTGCAGTGTCAGCCGGTGTAGGCATTGTTGGTACACAGTCCATGCTATCCAACCTGAAAAGTGTAAGTCACGGAACATTTCATATTCCCTCGTAAATAAAGCATATCCTAGAATAGTAATTTTGGTACCATAAAATATATTATCAGGGATGTGAGCAGGTTTTCCCTCAAAAAGAGGAAAACTTTTGGGGGGTTGACATAAATATTTTATACTTTTGATTGCATTTTAAGCAATTGGGTGCATTTTGGACAACACTCACACAAAGAAATGTAATAAGTCAATGACAAAAGTCTAGTCAAGTCAAATAAACAAAGATGGCGGATGCAGTAAAATTTCGAAGTTAAATCAATACTTTTAAAAAATCGGACATAGCTTCCGCGCACCTGGCTACCCGCCAGGTCTGGGAGCAATACTGCCATTATAATAACAATAACATATTTATACATTATTATAATCATAATACATTTACAGTGTCACACACTGTACAGTACATGCACTGGAATAGAAATGAATGATTTAATAAAATATTAATGTCATGACAAATTATGATTACAACTATTTTAGTGAACTGTATATTATATGTAATAATTGATATGATAATAAGAGATAGTCAAATCAATACCTTCTGTCCTGGACCTTGTTGGTTGGTCTACTCTTGGTGGCACTGTTCCATGTAAAAATACATGGAACAGCTCCTGGAACAAGCCTCTTTTTGTGCCCTCCCAGACCTCTTTTAATTTCACATTGCTTGAAGTGGTTGGAGCATACAAAAGTAATATTGCGACCAATCTGAAACAAACAAATTAACATCAATAAACATATTTAACAATGTTATTAAGTTTCTATTATTCAAAATAGTGAAGCTGTAAAAAAACATATATGTAGATAACCATTATTACAAAATCTATGGCCATAAAATGTTAAAAGTAGCAAACATAAGGTAGAAGTTACCTGTATATTACCTTAATGTATGAACATTTTCAGTACAAGGATTGCTGAAAATAACCCCGACTTGCAGGATAGTAAAAGGACCATAACCATAACATTTCATTAACCTGTAGTATCCTTTAATCAAAATAATATTTACATTTTTTTCAGGCAGCCATAGAGACAGACATGCTTAGTCAATATAGATCTATGAGCCTAGGACCCAAACCACAAATATTTATTACATAACTATTTCTCAAGTATAAGGTCGACTATTGTGTCAGTGTTACTTACTGGCATTGCATTCAAATAAATCTTTCTCCAGATTATCAACATTTAAATAAATAATACATTTTTTACATAACATTAGGTTTGCCGTCTGTTTATATCAACCCATTTACTGATCGTGTGATGATGTTGTCAAGAGATCATCGGTGACGAATGGCTCGAAATATTGAAGTAAATTTTGAAATTACATGTAAACAATTGTTATTTTACCTAGAACATGATGTTCTTGTCATTTTTTAGTGAAATATAATTTTGTGGTATCATTGTATACAACAAATTAGTCGGACTTCTTGTGAACTGACGATAAACATTTTTCGTGATTCTACACATGTACCACTAGACAGACAGGCTGCTTATGTTACCCAGGTCACATTCACTCAGAATGACTTAAAACTGAAAACAACAAAGAATTTGGGTCACGTTTGTTTTATGTTCGATAAAACATGGCTGACAAAGATACGTCAGCCAATGACGTCAGCAAATGACGTAAGCGCATTCAATTTGACAGTGCGCTAAGCGGCACAACTTCCAGAGGACTGACAGAGTGATTTCCCTTAGACCGTGGACGAGCCACTCAACATGTATTTACTTACACCCTTGAAAATACGGAATATATTACACAGGGGATGCAAAATTTAACTGAATGCACTTACAATGGGTGAAAGGTACTATATACAACACCCTCCCCCCATAAAAAAAATGACCCAAAATTCTTGAACAACAGACCAAACTGGGTACATAATATAAGCTAATGAGAATACAACATCAAGTATTTACATCTGCTGTGAACTACTAATGTGATACATTAGTTATGAACATATGTGTTCACCTTCAAAGGTACTGCAGTACCTGACATCATTAAAGACTTAATCTGATGGATAACTGACATTGCCATGTGGCCAATAGGCAATACAAAACCCTCAGTATAGTATATAACTACAACATTGGTAGATGTGCCATACACATACACATAATGTTCATTGACTCATTCACAACATATTACGCAAACTTGCATTGCTAACTATATCTCTAAATTATGCACAAATATTACTAGCTAGCATCTGACTAATCATGATAATCTGCATGTGCAGACAACTCATTACTGTTTCTCGAGTTATTCACATGGAACACTGGATAGCTGATCTGTACCATATAGGGTACATCGCTGGTCTGTGACAATTCTGTAGAAAAGAACTGAAGTTCTGATATGGGTTTGCTGGACAGAACCACATAAATCTTGTTGCTGGTGACATGGTTACGCGCACAGGTTGCAATCGAACATTTCTTGGTGCATATCTTGGATTGCCCATAGTGTCATATGTCAGAATATTTGGTGTTCTCCTGATGCGTCTACGTTGTCCAAGTCTTTCAACTTCCTCTTCATCATCTGCCAGTTCAGAGTCACTTACTGTTTCACTCGGCCTGTCTAGTTGTACAGTCCCTTCAGACGCATTAACGTCTGACTGTGTTCCATGTTCAGTTTCTGATGTTGACAAGTTGTTTTCTTCTTCAGTTTCCCTTTCAGATGTAACTTGTTTGGAATGCTCCTCCTTCTGTTCATCTGACTCACTGCCAACATGTGATGATTTATCATCATTATCTGATCCAGAGGGTGTGCTGCAAACGGCTATGTTGTCTGGGCTAGAACTGTCACTGCTACCTTTTGACTGGTTGTCCAACACGCTTCTTTTCTGTAATAGTTTCCTAGGTTTAGGTGTTGGAGCTGTGACAGCTTCTTCAACCGGCAAACTGTCACACGGCAATAGTAGGTTCCTATGTAACACCCTATTTCGACTGATTCCATCTTCAGCTTCCAGTTCATATACAGGACTATCGTCCGACATTCTTCTGACTACAACATGGATCCTTGATTCCCAATATCCTCGTAATTTTCCTGGACCTCCACGTTCAGATAAGTTTCTGACAAGTACTCTATCACCTGGTAGTAGAACAGAACTTCTCACTTTTCGATCATAGTTCCTTTTCCCTTTGATAGCGGACTTCTCTGCACTCTTGGTTGCCATCTCGTAAGCTTCTTTCATGCAGTATTTCCATTTTTCCACATACTTCCTTGGATCCCTACTTTCTTCATCTTGGTTCAGACCGAACATAAGGTCTATAGGCAATCTGGGTGATCTACCAAATAGAAGGTAGAACGGAGAGAAACCGGTGGACTGATGGCGGGTGCAGTTGTAAGCATGAACTACTTTGTTCACATGATCCTTCCAGTTGCTCTTCATTTCCTGCGGTAGTGTTCCCAACAGCGTTCTGTTTAGTCTCTCAACTTGACCATTTCCTTGTGGATGGTATGGAGTTGTGCGTGAGCGAGCCATCCTACAATACTTCTGAAGATGGTGGAATAGTTCATTCTCAAACTCCTTACCCTGGTCATGATGAAGTTTCTCCGGGAAGCCAAAGCGAAGTACGAAATCATTGAATATTTTCTCAGCTGCAGTTTTCCCAGACTTATTTCGTGTAGGATATGCTTGCACAAACCTTGTGAAATGGTCAGATATCACCAATATGTACTCAAATCCACCAGAACTTCTTTCAAGATGTACAAAGTCAATCGATACCATTTGGAATGGTGCTGTTGTTCTGATAGGAGTAAGCGGAGCTCTTTGAGTGAAAGTCGGTGGTTTGTCCTTTAACCTTTAGCCTGCTGAATTATTTTCACACTTCTTACCCCTGCCTGCTGGATTAATTTTAGCATAAGGCGCTCTAAAGAGGGTGGGTGATTTCAAACAGTCGGTGCCTCATTAAACAAGGGCCAATTGAAGAAATATTTTGCACATTTATTCCTGATAGAAAACTACACAATTCTATATAAAAATATCCTGATGTTTTCAATCATACCAAGGTTAAGACCAAAGCGAACACAAAATTTGTAAATTTTCTTGAACTTACCTGAATTGCGTTATAAGCCATTTCATCGATTACGTCACAGTTTATGTGCACATACGCGTCACGTGATACACAATAATATTTCGAGGGACAAACATTGCAGTTTTTCGCGCGCCTCTATTTGACAGTTGTTTTGACGTTTACCCGCATCCATATTAACATGGCTTCTACATCGCCTTTGTTTAACGTGTCTCTGCTGCCTGAAGATGTCCCTGGAGCTCAGTTTATTTATCCAGACGTCGACAGACATTCAGTTGTTCAGCTGAAACGGTGGTTGGAGTGCCGAGGCCTGCCGATGACAGGAAGGAAGACCGAACTCGTCGAAAGGTAAGTCGTCTTATTTAGACGTCATATCAAAATCCAAACCGGAAGTGATTTCCGTAATATTTGTTTATGCTAATAACGGATAATACTGAAATACATTTGTGTGTTTCAACTCCATAAATGTATGTGGGAATAATAGAAATCTGTCGTATTCGTTATCAGCATGACATTTGCCTGGATGAGAGAATTCGGGCACTAAACGTTCGTCTGAAAAAGGGCAATAACTGTTCCAGTTTTCACCATTTCATGGACACTTAGGCCTAATGCGTCCATGACCCTTCTAATCTAACAGCTTGGGCTATAATCCGGTAATTACTATATTATTTTTATTATACTCACATGATGACCACAACCTGGTCTGGCAGCCCCAATACTATATGTACCTCTGTCAATGATTCTGTTTACACATGCAAACGTTTTTGTTATTATTACTATTATTTTCCAGATTTTTTAAGGCATAAATAATCCCACACAACGAAAATTTCCACGCGAAAATATATAATTTATAGCCATTTTCATCTCTATGTAGTGTTTTTCTTCACACACTTGGGCTATGTGAACATAAGTATACAATTAATTTATTTACTTATATGCATAATTATTACTTCAAAATGACAACTGGTTCAGTATATGACACCATTGCTTCAGGTCACGAGTAAGAGCATTTCGGCATTTTCGAAATAAAACGGGTACCTAACCCTAATGATCCTAAAGGGGTGATTGATCTTGTCAGTATTCTTCATGAAATTGCTATTTAAAAAAAGAAAGTATGTATATTACTATACTCTGCAAAAAACTTGATCCTATTATCATGATTACCCAATAACAATGATTAAAGTGATTGGACTAATATTACTAGTAATAATATAGATGGAAAGTAATCATGCAATCATTTACTAGTATGCTCAGGGGTTGGAAACTGAATTCATCTACTCATTAATCAATATCTGAAATTGTAACATAACTGATGTTTATCCATTGTTTTCACACAGATGTCAAGAGTGCATCACAGCTCAGCAGAACACGAACATTGCCATTTCCATTGATAATGGGAAATGGTACCAAATAAAGGTTCAAGATGTTTTGGCATCTCTTAACAGGTAACTATGAGGTTTCAATTCCAGATTTTATCTTTGACCAAATGCAAAGACTGCGTAAGAATGGGTTGAAATATTATTGATGCATTTCCATTTCTGGATTGAAATGGCATTGAATTCTGTTAACTTTTGTCAAATGGATTTAATATTGTGAACAACATTTGTAATGGAACATCATTTAAAAAGTACCCAAAAAGAAAATGTAAGGGAATTTCCATTACTGTTCACAGCATATTTATTCTGAGAAAATTATATTAATCATTTAAATACATTTGTAATTGAATTAATCAACTCATAAAACAATTTGTTACAGGAATCCGAAAATATTTTTCCATCAGGTTGACATAAAAATGTTCGTAATATTTTAATTTTCAAAAGCTTCATGTCTTAATATTGGCGTTGTGAAAACAATATCCTTTGGGTCTTCTGTCATGAAATCCCAGGAACCCACCCCCACCCCACCCGCAAATTAAATCAAATAATTGGTCCCTTAAGAAAGATAATACTTGCATCACATATATGTGATTACAATGTCACATAGCTCGGTTTTAAGGAAGTTGATTATACTTGCACCAGGTGCATGTTGACATGAAAACCCAGTTGCAACAAACAAAATCAGCTTGTCCCCTGGTCCAATAAATATATCAAAGTTGAAACAGGCTGGTCTGCTGCCCGTGTCTTGTTTATTTTTGGATTATTGCTGTGAAACGTAATAGGAACATTTGCACACAATCTAGAAGTACCCACAATGTGACAATGTCAAGCCCACGAAATCATGACAAATTACAAATAACACAGATTAGTTATGTAGTATGGTAAATAAACTGTACAGGTATTGAATGTGATCCAAGATTGATGTGTGGATACACAAGGGTTAGACTTATAGACACACAAATTTGGAATTTTACATGCATTTACCGTATTCGACGTAATAAGCGCCCCGCTCCAATAAGCGCCCACGGCGATATTTGCTAATATATTGGCAAGTGAACAATCCCAATTAGAACCCCTTCCAACTGATCAATGTACACAAGACTTATTTATTCGCGTATAATACACACTCGTGTGTTATATGGACCCTTAATTATGGGCAATTTAATTCTGGAAAAATATATCTGTCGTACATAAACATTTCAGCCTGTCAGCATAAACCACGAAATTTATCTTTCAACTGTTTTTTTTTCACCAAAATAATATTTTAATAACAGCCCCCTATTCCTAATTTTGAGAGCGCCCTGGGCGCTTATTACGTCGAATACGGTAGTGCATTTTGACATCAATATTAGGTTGCATGTTAAAATAATATGTTGCAATGGTGCATGAATTATATAGCCAAATAGATACATGTGTCATGATTGTGTATTGCACTATTTTCTCTTTGTTTTACAGTTCAAGTCCGTGTTCGGCTGTGAGGCAACCTCCCACACCACCTATCACTGGATGGAAGGCCTTCCCTTCTGGCAACATCCCACCAACCTTCTCATATGGCGATATATACCAGTATATCATTGCATCAGCCAGACTACAGCCTCTACCACAAGTCACTCCTATCAATGACAGTGATGATGATGATCAGGACAACACCTTCAGCACTGCAAAGCCAATGAAGAAGGGACGAGCTTTTTTTAAGAGTGGCCACATACAAAATATTCAAACATGTTCTAAAAATGAGTATTATTATCTTAAATGTGAATGTCTTCCATCATACAGACTAGGTATGATGTACCATGTACATGTTACTCTTGATAATTTTGCAGTCATCCAGGATGCATCATGTGATTGTGTAGGTTCAGCCACTGGACGTTGTAGCCACATTGCAGGATTGTTGTTTGCATTAGAGGATTATACTGTCAACTTTGGCTATACAGCACCCTCATGTACTTCTTTCTCTTGTTCCTGGAATAAACCCCGAAACAAAACTAGAAACCCACAACCTGCCCACACTTTGCAGTACAGCAAAAAGAGAGCTCCTAACCGTGTTATTGATCATGACCCATGTCCTGTTGTAGATCAGTCTCACAGAGCTGACAGTAGTTTTGCAACTGCTTTCATTTCTACTGCACTTGCCTTGGATACAAATACTTCATGGCAGAGTATCCTAGAAATTACTTATGATGATTATGAATTGTCTAATGACTTGAAGTTATATCTCATGGATAAATGTGATGTTTTCATTGAAAATGTGAAAGAAAGTATTTCAGAGTATGGAGTTGGCCCTTGTGAAGTACCTGGTACTGTGGGTCAAGCAATTTCTGATCAGTGGCATAATGCCAGGTGGTACAGAGTGACAGCATCTATTTGTAAAGACTGTTCTATGGTATCCACAGATCGAGGTAGATATCGCTTGTTATCATCACATGTATGGGGTATTGATTGTTTTAATACTGTTGACATGAGGTATGGATCACATAATGAAAAAAAAGCCTTTGAAGACTATTCATTAAAATATGTAGAAACATTTACCTGCCTTGCAAGTGGTTTCTGGATAAATTCGAAGTATCCTGAACTAGGATGTAGCCCTGATGGCATCTTACAGTCTCTCAGTACAGATGTGGCTGATGGTGTTTTAGAAATTAAGTGCCCATCAGTACTTGAAAACATTAATCCAACTGAGGCAAAAGAAAAACTTACAAAGAAGCAATACTATTCATTTTGCAGCACTTTCGAAAATGGCAGACTGAAATTGAAAAGGAATCATAAATATTATTTCCAATGTCAAATGCAAATGGCCATCTGTGAAAAATCTTTTTGTGACTTTGTAATATGGTCGCCTGAGGGTATGTCAGTAGAAAGAATACCCTTCAATAAATTATTTTGGGAACAGACATACCGCCTCTTGAAAATATTTTACAAAAATATTCTAGTTCCTGAGATATTTGAAATGAGAGTACCAAGAAAGCTACTTCCCTTTGATCTGTCCAAGTAAGCATAACAAACATGTAACATGAGTGAATGTCCATAAAAAACAAGACACAGAAGTTAATGGTCAGTGTGTTACATTTATTCACTTCAACATTTCTTTGATCATAGAACTGAATCACATGATGTATTATTTCGAAATTTTACTGCATCTGCCGTCTTGTTTATTTGACTTATTGACTTTTGCCATTGACTTTTTACATTTCTTGGTGTGAATGTTGTCCAAACTGCACGAAATTGCTTAAAATGCAATCAAATGTTTAAAAATTTTCTGGGGGGGGGGGGGATGCCCCCAGACCCCCCTAGAATTTTCCTCTTTTGGGAAAACCTGCTCACATCCCTGTGTATAATTCAGCTTTTTTTGAATACACTGTACAGTGTATCCCTGTGAGGTTGTCATGATTATTAGTACAATATACTTCATGTGTAAACTTGACATTATACTAGGTGAGCTCCATATCGTACCACACTTATGGTGAATATTTTTCTTGTGCTGCATTCATAAAGAAAGTGAAACACCTTTGCTTCCAGTTAGTATGGTGAGGACTAGTACTTGTTCTCATTATTCAAGCTAGTTAACATTTCAACATTTTTTCACTTCTAATTGTACATATGCAATGTGAGAATGATGAAAGTTAATAACTAGTATGCATGGTGTACAGCTTTAGCAAAGCAACTAACTGTATTCAAGTTATGTTCTTACGAATACATTTGATAACTAAAAAACACTAATTTTAGATTTCCGCAGTGTTTATTTGCCTCGATTTACAACCATGTAAATTACCAAAAATGTGAAGTACTGTCATTTGTAATTATTTTTATACTTCATGGACTAAGTATTTCACAAATGTGGATACAAGTTAACTTTGATCAACACAGCATGAAGAGATTTTGTCGCATAACTACTTACTGATGCAAGTACATGTACTGTCATAAATCGTACATATGTAACGAAGATTCAAAATTGCATGTGGTACCTTCAGAATCAGGAAGGAGAAAAGGACACATTTGAGTTTAAAATACATAATATGTAATAGAAACAATCATATCATGAAAACAAAACCAGTAATGACTTCCTGAAACATTTATTGTTTTCAAGGAACAAGAAGTACTAAGTTGACACAATCAGAACATATTTTTCATTGTTTAGAGTTTAACAAACAATTATGGCGGTGACAAAATGGTTGGGCTGAAAGGCATAAAAATGTTTTGCATATCTACAGCGGTAATGTTATTAATATTTTTCATTATTACTATTTTCAAAGTAATAGTTACATTGTTGGAATATTATTTTATCATAAACTAGATCAGTGGAGACATGCAGATACTGTTACAATTGAAACAATGGTTGTGAGTGTGTAGTTTTTTTAATATAACCACGAATCATACTTCTCGCTGAGTGATACCTCCGTAATGTTTACTCTTGTAGTCTTGACATGTCAATTATTCACGCTGTACAAAAGTGTGCATACCTCCTATACGGAGACTGGGTCAATGTTTCAGGCCTGTTCCCAGGACAGACATATCAATTTGTACAACAATACCATGTTCAAATGATCATTCCAATACATGCTGCAGTTGTTGGGAAAAATACCTTGATAAACAGTGAAATAATTGTAATACCTTGTATTCTAATAACAGTTATGACGATACATCTCACCTTCAGGGACATGTAATAACACAGGTGAAGTACTACAGCCAACAATGCTGTTAAATATTAAAGTGGTTCAAAGCTCATATGATGATGGCTGCATGTCTTTGAAGAAAGTTTAGCATGATTCCAAAAACGATTTTCTGGGATAATATGTATGAACATTATGACACAGAACAGATCACAATTGTGAATGATTCAAACATCTACATTCACAAAAATAAAACTGATTAACTAATTAGTAGCTATTTGATAAGGACGCAGTGAAAACTGAAACAGACATGAGTCTAAAATTGTTCACCAGCGCCAGCCGTGGACATATACATGAGGTGTCAATAAAAATTTGACGCGCAATATTACTCTTTGTTATTATTTCTTGCTGCAGGTAGTGACAAGTCATGATTGATCACCGATATATGGCATCGCAAATGGAACCTGGCGATAGATGCTGAGTGATGACTTGGTTCATGATGTACATGTTTTAGTGCGCTTTTTATTGTAAAAAAAAAGTAGTATTTATGAGATATTGAAAAATAATCAGCCGATAACGACAACTACTCGGACTAGAATTATCGTACCTCCTATCACATGTATTATAAATTCAATCATGGTAATGGGCTCATGCCCTATTTAACAAGTGGTGGCTGATAGTTGGAAAGCATTCCTATAACAAAAACTATCTGGGACGCTAAGTGTTTCATTGAAAGAGGAATAACTGTGTTTAATATACGATACTCCCTCAACCTTCCCACTGATCTCTCCACATGTATTCTTGTTCTAGCAATAGATCGAGTCAAGATATCTTCTTGAGGAGTCAGCTTGTCCCTTTTGCCTAGAAATGGAGGAATATTCAAGTGTGCTCTACGGCTCATGAGGAGATCTTTGATATTGAAGCCTCTATCGGCTAAGATCAAATCACCTGGGTTAATTTTTTCCAGAAAGCCTGATTTCCTGATAATATCTCTGTCTGATATGCTACCTTCATATGCATCAGACAAAAATGTAACAGCACCAGTTGGAGAAATACCAAGTAAAACTTTCAAGGTGTTGTGAGTTTTGTACTGAGAGTACATGTTACCTTGCTCACCATAATCACTTGGTCGCTCAGAAAACACTTCGAAACAATCAACAATAACTCTGATGTTTTTGAAGCTTTTAAACACAGATGGCAATGTTTTCCTGATAAGATGTCTAGAAGGAAAGATGTGATCTTTCAAAGTAATAAATTTCATGTACAGAAACTGAATCCAAGTGGTAATGATACAGGAAACAGAACCGACACTGATGTTATATCTATAGGATAAATCTTTTGTTGGAAAGTTTCTCCTTAATCTGACAAGTGTCAAAACAAGCTGGTCTTTGATTGATAAAACCCGGCACTTGCCAGGTTTACTGGAACTTATCTTATTTCCACGCCAGTAACAGATGTCATTTACACTGTCACCAAGGGAAGCAAAAAGATGATTAAAATGAACAGTTTTCATGCCAGTATAGTACTTGAATTTCTTCTTATTAGATACCAAATTATTAAATAGTAAATCACAGCTTTTGTTGTCAAGATCCCTGCTTATTTCACAATCTGAATCAGGGACTTGTGCTGTCATCTTTTCATAAATTTTAGATACCAGAATGCTGGAACACACAAACTCAGTCTGATTGGACTCATGCTTCGTTGTTGGCATTGCTTGGCAGGCAGCATCACTGGACCTGAGCTCAGTCAAGGTAGCCTCTTCTATGTCAGCACCAGTAGCACAGACATTCTGTTCCTGTTGACATAAAAATTAACTAATGATACATAATGTTTGATCATTAACATCTAAGGCATGGTTAGGAAATTGTTGTATCTTAGTGGCAATGTCATGGTTGAAGTAAGTTCCCGGTGCCTGAGTGAGTATGGCTTTACACCGCTTTTAGAAATACTCCAGCAATATCACGACAGGGGACACAAGAAATGGGCTTCACACATTGTACTCATGTGGGGAATCGAGACCATTCTTTGGCATGGCGAGTGAACACTTTAACCACTAGGCTACCCCACCGCCCCTCCTGTTGCCTTGAGGTCATACTTGTAAAATCTATTATTTCAACAATACCATAATACCACCTATTACAATGATTGCATCAGCTGCTATTAATAAGATAAACAAATGGTGAACAAACACACAACGTGCTTAAATGCTTAATGCATCAATGAAAACAGTGTTATCAATTTCAATGAAATTGAAAAGGGCAGGGAATAACTTTTAAATTACAACTGCTTATTATCTAGCCATGGTGAAATGACATTAATGAATCTAACCCTTTAAGGTTAGGTGTAAGGCGACATTTTCATAAACAAGTTATCTGCTGAAGCTAACGCTGACTTGCAACTATGTCTATATTCAAAGAAAATATTCCTTTAGGATAACATTATTAATGGTTTACATTCCAAAATTGCATACCATAATTTTTTTTACTTAAACAAAATATGGATCTAATATTTACCATTGTTTACACGGTTAAATATGATTGCAGAGCCCATTTTACATCTGATTACAGCTTAAATAAAAAAAACTTTACAAATGTAATACATTTATGGCAATACAAAATTTGGTCCATACCAATTCAGTATTGACTGTTTCCTGCCACTCCAGGTGCTTTCTAGAGGTGTATGGGTGGTCAGCTGCACACACTGCAAGTAAAGATAGGCCATCACCTGCTGTAGAAGTGGGCTCCAACCTGGGTACCTTACATGGAAGGGGACATCTCTCCACAGGGCTCTTTCTTTTCTTAGAAAATTTCACCACCTAGAAAAAAAATAATATATGGACTGCACAAATCTGCCACTATGTTTGGAACATGGGCCTAGAATCTACTTATTGCTCACATGGTTGCTTTAATCAATTTTCCATGACATTTGAACCCAAATTAATGTTGTCATAATTCCTAATTAAATAAATCTAAATCAGTTGTTAAATCTGAAAACTGTTCACCAAATTGACAAAATGTGGTATGACATATCCAGTAAACACTTTGAACATCGAACATTAATTTGACCTTCTAGGCCTAGTCTACCTATGGTGGTATCGACATAGATCTAGATCTATGTGTCTGACGTTATAATGAAAAAAATACACAAATAATAACACGTACCTGATCAAATGTATATGTTGCCGGGATAGGATCGGGATGTTCAAGTGAAGGACCATTCCCGCCGATAAAGTGCTTTGAACATATGTAGGTGTACTTGTTGACCTTGTCCGTCGTAAAGCCCTCTCGACGACAGGCGCGAACCCACCTTGTACACTTCTCAGGCTGCTTGTGAAACTTAGGAAACAAAATAAAATGGATCCCTGCCATGTCAGGCCTATCCGTATAGCGGTTGTCACTTCGGCAGATCCCATACGCACAGTGTTTAGCTGGCATCGTGTTAAAATATCCGAAACCGCGCTACGATTCTAACAAGCGGAAGAGGGACAAAATGGCAATGTTTGTCCCTCGTTTTTCGCGCATGCGCGAACCCAAAATAGAGCGGAAGTATCTAAAATTCTATTTTTAGTAGTTTGGCCTTGTTGATGAAATGGCTTGAAGGTGGTTTGCATTTCATGCTAGGAACCTTTTAATATCGTAACATTTGTGCAAATTGATTTCAATAATCATATCTCCGATATCTTAATTTAAATTGAGTAAAAATTCGGGTTTTATAATCGGCATATATCAGCGCGATGGTAAATTATGAACCATTTCAGTGAATTTATTATCTAAACGTTAAACAGAAAAATAACTTAATTTTCGAGGTCATCATGTCGGTTGCAGAAATACGAATATTCGGGTTAATCTGACGTGTCATGTTATAAAATTTGCAGGAAACAATTAATGACTTATAAATATTCACTAATCCTAATTTCAAGCTTTTTAGTTGAATATTTACGATATACAAAAATAAACAACCCGTGTCATGATGCTAGCAGACGTCCTAAAATCAAACATGGCGCGCTTCGCCCGACCTCCGCATAACTTATTGCTATTTTAATATCAACAAAGTTTACATTGCCTTTATAAATATAACTTGGCGAAAGTTGACGATCTTCTCAATCGAAGAATGTTTTATTCGTCATATTCCAATAAATATGACGAGAGAGAAATGAAAATAAAGATCGTGAATTCTGACAGCACTATTTCAATAAGTGCAAAGGTCACCGGATGTGATGTCACAGACAGGGGTAGTCTGCTGATAAGCTTTCGAAACAAAACAATTACAGTAAATTTTGAAATAGTTCGCCTATCACATAGAGCAAAGATATAAGTCGATACACAGTATCAGTAATCACCACTAACATGAAATAAAAATGTGACTTTGACGATATAATTCGTTATAGTTAATCCGTTTGACCTTGCATGCTCCCGTGACCCGGAAACGGTAGACGATAAATCAACATGCCACATGCAAGTTTCTCGGTATCTTTTTTTTTGAACTTCTGTTGATATTTAAGAATCACCATTCAATGTTGTGAATATAAATGTGACATGATTCATATTTCTGCGATGTACACGCTGATAAGTTTCACTACAACAAGTGTATCCCACGTAATACGTCTATGGATATCGTCGATCAGCAAGATCACCCTCAACAACAGGTGCGCGAAAATGGACTTGACAAAACGTGTTTCAAAATAACATCCCCGCGTTGCTGAATATGATAGGGTATATATAAGCAATAAAATGCTACGTACATATTTTCGGTGTTAGTTCCACATTACATTTAGAATAGTTTTCCTTTCGGGAATACATTCATAGATTCTAGCATGATTCTAGAACAGTTACACGAAGGATTTCTAAATTTATTCAAAAATATGAAGACCACCATGATTGCGTATTGATGATAGATTTGTAATTGTTTAATTATTTACAGCTGTTTACAGGTTTTAAAATTTTAAGTTATTTTAATAGTTATTTGTCCCACAATGATGGTGTGTGGAGACAGTAAATATTAGTCTTTGCATCAGCACAGTGTAACTGATCAAACTTCAATTATTATCTTTAGTTTAAACATATTTATTTAACAATTATTATCTTGCACTCTGAAAATCAACTATGTGAATAAGTAACTCTCTGATGTCATCATTTTAATTTTAGTATTCCATGAATAATGAATAAATCAGATCCTTTACATATACATTAATCTTGTGCATTATGTGGTTTGTTTCCAAATAAAACAATTCTGAAATATAATTTAATAGGAATTAATTTAATTTAATTACAGTAACAGTACTTGTAACAGTACATGACATTTTTGTTTGTTTAATCACAAGAACCATGGTGGCACATGAGCTGGTAAGTTTGCCATAGGTTTCTTAGAAAATGCTATCTCAGTCTTCTGGTTGGAATGAAAAGAAACATGCCTGTGTACATGTTTACCCTTGCCAGATGTATTTTTTCCAGTCAGCCAATCCATTACTTTTGTTCACCTTATGTGGTCTATTTTATACATACAGGTACTGCTTCCAACCTGTTTTTTCTTTGTATGCAATCACAGTATCACAACTTCCTCAGCTGGTGTGTATAAAAGTTCCCCTGTCATCATGAAAAAAGAATTATAAAGGAAAGTCATATTTTCATTAAAAAACATATCTGTCTTTCCTTGAATACTCTTTGTCTAAGTGCCAGAAATGTCAGTGTCATAAAAAAATTAAAAAAAGGATTTTCATAAGGACTTTTCTTAGATAGACCTAGATCTAAGTCAAACCATGTGACTAGTTAAGTAGAATTATACTTATAAGCCCTCATTTCTGAGGTGTCCATATTTTTCACATTTTTAGGACTAAACGTGATCCGTCTAGATCTGCCTGTTTTGTTATGTAAAACAAATTCTTGTCTGAAAAAATGAGAAAAGGAATCATTCAGACGAAATTTTTTATCCCATTGATTCACGAAAATCAGTTGAAATGTACAGTGGTGACTTTTGTACCCAAAATTTCTAGTAATTTGTTACCCAAATGGGTATGTGATTTTGTAGATCTACCTAGAATTATTTCAAAGATATACAATAATTTGGTGTCTTAAACTTAACATAATATCACTTTCCTATCAAAACATATCATTCTAACTTAGGTTTAACCAACATAACTGGCCTCTCCTTCAGTGACAAGATGTCAATTTTCTCTCAACACTAAACAATTAATTTCAAGGATCACAGTCATAATCATATTTGGAACTTGATGAAATATTTTATCATGTGTTCTGTTCATCTACATGAAAACATAAATATAATTATAGATCTATTGTCTTATTTTCTTAGGTACAAATTCACAAAGTATTTTGGGTAAAATTTAATTTGTTTTGGGTACAAAATCACATATTTTTAGGAGCCTAGAATCTATATATATTTACACTAGCCTACCTCGTTGTGTACCAAAATCTTATCGGTTCAGAGGACGGGAGGTTCTCAGAAAGTTTTCAACAACATCTTTAATATTTAAATTGTTCTTTTTATAATGTTAGACCAATAACAATATTATGTTATTATTATGGAATATCAATACGTTGTATCGCTCTCTGTTGCGTTCGTTTTTAGAAAATATTAAAAAAATTAAAATCATCGAGCGTGAAATCCATTACGGTTTCGGATTTAGACTTACACAATTGATGGCGACAATCACGAAGAAATATGAAACAAATAGGAGTGAAGACTGCTCTCCAGATCAATAAATGGTAAATAGTTGACGAAATATAGTAAATTATGTATTTTCTTTTGAATTTGAATCTATTTCGGAATTTCTTTATGATAGCTTACCAACTTTTGCATATTTTGCTTCCATGTGTCACATGCGGTACGTGTTTCCGGTTTCAGAAATGATAGCTAAAATTGCAAGTATTTTGATTATTTCTCGTAAAATGCATTATTTTGCTATTGAATGGTTTACCTAGAATGTATATCAGTTCAGATTTTGCGTATCATCCAATATTTGTCATTTTTCGCAGTGTTTGTTGACTTTGTTCAACTCAACAAATCGCGAGTTAGGCCACGCCCAAACGTATCTCTGACGTTTGTCGGCTTGTCAATGTGTCGGAAAGTTTATCAAACGAAATCATTTGCGTGTTATTTTATTTAAAATATATTTTGACGGTGTACCTAAGAGTTATTCCCCTTAGACCGCAAATTTGCATTCTTTGTTCCAAGTGGCTCAGAGTTATCTCCCCCTAGTTATTAGAGGGCGCAGCTGGCAATGCATGGCGTCACGTAAGGCAGAACGACACAGCACGCTTGTTTATTTCCCACCCACCCTCCCAGTAGTATTATTGGTAAGCGGTGTTATACAATGTGCATTGTGTGCTGAGAGGAGTTTATTTACTCAATTACTCAACTTTGGCAAATTGATCACTGCTGTTTGATCAAGCTTTGTATTTTTGTGAATACATATTAAAGCTTCCAGACTTTTGAAAGTGTTGCGTTTATGCTGTTCATTTTAGCATCTTGATTAGCATTACTCGGGTTCAAGTTAAAAAACTCTTTAAAAATGAAATTCTTTTTACAAAGATTTATACATACGTGTCAATAATTCTAGAAAATTAAGTTAGATGTAACAAAATGATTGTAATAGTCTAACGGGATAACTATGCTTGTAGAGTTGTTTGTTTACCGCCGTTGCCATGATCGTACAAGTTCCATCCAATCGATGATGTTACGATTCAGATTGTTTTTGTTTACAATTAGTTACACCGAAAGTTGCTAATTTTTAGAAATAAAGGAACATTAGTGTTTTCCTTTCGTCAGCAAACAAAAAATTATTATTATAGGAAAAATGATGAAATTATAAAGAAAATATCGGACTGCATGCCGCTCAACGTGAAGTGCCAAAAGTCAACAATGGCCGTTTCTGGTAGTTGTGTGCCGAGAAGTTTGGCCGAAACATTTTTAACTCGCGATATTTTCTTTTTGAGGTAAATAAATGACTGAACGTTTTGATATTGAGCAAGCTGAGCATTTATGCATGTCATACGTAATTTAAATGCTACGCAAAGCCTTCTTGGTAAATAGATATGGCGAGTTTTATTTTGGGGTGTTGTTATGCTATTCGCCTGTCGAATGGGTTCGACGTCAGATGCACGGGGATGGACACCTCTGTCGAATGGGTTCGACGTTAGCGTGCAGAGCTTTAAACAACTGCACTCTTTAGTCACATATCTTTCTATGTCACGCTGCATGAAGGGCCAGTAAAATCTCTCCCTGATTAGGTCAGTCACTCTCTCGATACCCTGATGACCCATGTCATTGTGGAGTTCTTTCAACACCAATGACCTGTACACTTTTGGCAACACCATTTGAATTCTCTCTTGAAGACCAAAGATTGAAGTTTTGCGACACAATATACCATTCTTGTCAAAGATGAGCTTATTGAGTTCTCTGAGTAAACAGTTCAATTCAGGGTTGGCCTTGTCATGGACAACATCCCGTCCTACTCTCCTACTCCGTTTGCGGCGCAGTAGCTGTAAAGTTGGACTAATAGCATCATCATTCCTCTGGGCTTGTCGAATGTCTCTTGTTGTAAAGCACTGGAAGGGTTTTGAATCATCAGCTGATGAGTCAAGATCTGTTAAGTTGCTGTAACTGTCTGTGATTGCAGATATCCATGCTACCTCATTTGTTTCCCTAGCATTCACTACCTGAATAGACGTACCTATAACATCTGGGTTTACTTCTTCTGTGCATTGGGACATGTATTCATTGAAGTCTAATGGCATTCTACTTAGTCCATCAGCATCATTGTTCTGTTTCCCTGGCTTGTACTTTATAGAGAAGTTATAGTCTGCTAGCTCAGCTACCCATCGATGTCTGGTTCCATCCAGCTTGGCTGTTGTTAATACATACGTCAGAGGGTTGTTGTCGCTATAGACAACAAAGTTGGGTGAATAGTATAGATAGTCCCTGAACTTTTCAGTTATTGCCCATTTTAAAGCTAAAAACTCCAACTTTCCAGAATGAGAATGATAATTTTTTTCTGCTGGGGATAGCGATCTTGAACCATAAGCAATAACACCCAACTGCCCATCTGCTCTTTGTTGATACAGGATAGCACCCAAACCTTCTTGTGAAGCGTCAACATGGAGTATTGGAGTATGTATTCTTTATCCCATTCAGGATAGCACATGATTCTGTCACTCAAGAGTTCATCAATGAGATCATTTATTGCATCTTGATGTCTCTTAGTCCATTCAATCTTGTAGTTGGATGACACTTGACCAGATCCTTTCTTAGATTTGTACTTGTTCTTTGCAGATTTTGCTGGTTTTGTTTCGGGTTTCCGTAACAGTTCAAATAAACACTGGGCTCGTCTGGCAAAGTTAGGAATGTACTTTCGGTAGTAGCCTATGAATCCAAGCAATTTACGGACATCACCAACAGTTGATGGGTTGTTCGTTTTCAGCTTCAGAACTGCTGCTTTATCCTCTGGGTCCATTCCTATTCCTTGTTCAGATACCATGTGACCTAAATATCGTATCTGCTTCCGAAAGAGGTTACATTTCCTAGCTTTGAGTTTCACACCATGCTCATGTAGGCGATGTAATACTGCCCTAACATCTTCTATGTGTCTTCTATGTGAGAGAAATCCTTGCTGAAGCAGATTATGTCATCTAGATAAGGTATGCATATCTTATCTCTGAGTCCATGAAGGCACTGGTCCATGAATCGCTGAAATGCACCTGGTGCCCCACTGAGTCCAAACGGTATGCGTGTCCATTCATATAAACCCCAGGGACTGGTGAATGCTGTGTATGGTCGACACTCCTCTCGGATGAATCCTTGGTGATATGCTTTTCCTTGATCCAGGAGAGTAAACCATCTGTTTCCACCTAATCTGTTCAATGCATCTTGAACACGAATTATCGGGTATCTATCCGGGATACTTTTACGATTCAGAGCCCTGAAGTCCACACATAGTCTCAGCGACGAGTCCCTTTTCCGTACACACACAAGTGGGCTTGAATATGGTGATGACGATGGGGTCACCCACCCCTTGCGCAAAAGATCCTCCAGGTAAGTCTTAACTTCCTGATAAAGTGGCTGAGGAATAGACATGTAACTCTTCTGTACTGGTGTGCTATCAGTTAGGCGAATGTCCATTTGCAGTTCAGTAATAGTGCCAATGTCATCATCACTTCGACTAAATACATTTGATTCCTCATACAGCATTTGACGTACCTGCCCCTTCTCTTCTGCAGATAGATCTGTGTTGTCAAGATCCACTGGCGGATGCCAGAGTTCTCCATCTGTAACTGGTATCTGTGATGATGGAGGATCATCCGATGCACGTTCAGTTGCTTCCTGCAGTGGGGTCTCAAGGTTGTCTGGTGGTTTCAGTGGTGTCACTGACTGTATTTGTTGGATAGTTCCAAGAAGTGTTTTACTCTTAACTTGTATGTCCCGACTAGAATGGTTCATCAGAGTGACTGGAATGCTGGCCTTAGTGCCTCTCTTGATGTGGAGTAGTGATCCTGAAACTGTTAAATCTTCATGCAAAGAGTTATCATTACTTGGTTCAAACACAGCTGTAATCGGTTCTTTGAGGTTGGACTTGACTTGACATTTCACTCGCATACAATGTCCTGCGCTAACTGTGATACCCTGCTTGCTGCTGAAAACTTCAAACAATATATCAGATTTTTCCTCTTTCAATAGATTTACAATAGCATTTAGTTTAGATTTAGCTACTGTCGGCAGACCAGACTGTATCACATGAACACTATCTGCATCAGTATCACTAAGATACTGTTCTATCACATTAGAACCAATGATTGGACAATCAAAATCTGTAAGATTTGTGACTAAAACTGGAACGTTCAGGGATTTGTTAGGGTCTCCCCTCAACAACTGAAATTGCACTTTTGTCCATCCCAGAAATGGTATATTTTCCCCATTGGCGGCTTTGACTGTCAGTTCTTCACCCAGAAGTTCATGAAAGTCCCTGATTTCACTGTCTCTGAAGTTTTGGTCGAGAAATGACTGTGATACTATCGATACCTGCGCACCAGTGTCCCATAAGACCTCTGTTTTTATACCATTGAATAGGCAGAGTACCTTGCACTGTTTACCAACTAGCCTGACCAGTTCCTGCTTCTGAGTTAGTGTTAGTGAAGCTGTGTCACCCATATCTATCTTGTTAGCTTTGCTCTCAAGTCCACTTATGGCACTGCATACCCTCTTGTGGTGGTCCCAGTGGACAGCTTGACAGCTGTAGGAGCAGTAGGGAGTAGTATGGCATTTAGAACATTTCTGATATCTAGATCCTTCAAGGTTCTTTTCACACTGACAACAGCTAACATTCAGGGTCTTTTCCACACGAGTCAGAGGGCCCCTTACATCACTGACTCGCTCCCGTTTTCCGACCGACGATTTTGCCTTCGCTTCTTGCACCCAATCTGCAGATGTTCACTTGAACCACAGGCAAAACAATGATCACAATAGCTCCTGCCGGTACTTGTGCAACTGTCGCATAATCTCTTGGGTCTCCTTTGCGCCATTCTTGATTGAGCAGTATTGTTCATCTTTAATGCAGCCACTTCAGCTTGTAGTTCCTTAATCAGGCTTTGAGTTGCATCATCTTTCACCTGTGTACTTGGGTTTTCAGTTCTGTTTTCTGCTTGAATTCCTCTCACACTTGCTGATTTGGTTTGCGATTTCGCTCGTTGAGAGAAGAAACTGCACTACTAACCAGAGTAACAATCTCTTCATCACTTGGGTCCCTACCAAATGAATTCTTCAGTTCCTGAGCCAATATAGGATCTCTGAGACCAGTCAGTATACTTCTTCGTGTGACCTGACGAACCAAGGTCGGATCATATGTCATCAGCACCTTCTTCAAGTGAAGAGAAAAGAATCTTCTGGCCGAGATCAAGCATCCTCAGAACAAAGTCTAGGGCTTCTTCTTTCTGTGACTGTACCCCATTGCTTAGGTCTTGGTATAGCTCTGTAGCTCCTCGTTCTTGAAAGTATGATCGTAACAGTTTACGAAGTACAGGTATGGATAACTTGTCGTTTCCTTCCAGGTACCCACGGAACGGATCTGTAGTGCTAATTGCTCTGATAACTCCATCAATAATCTCTGTGTCAGAATAGCCCCGTTGTTTCCCAGAATCTATTTGCCTAACCAGATTAACAAAGCTGATTCCCAGTTTTCCGTTGATTTGTCCATGTACCTTGAATTCTTTCCTCCAAGAAGCTTGAGTTTGGGAACGATGAACTCCAGAATCAGTGTCTACAGGCATGCTGTCTTCCTTACAGAATGTCAGAAGTAGGCCTAACTTGGTAGCCCCTTTGTTCTCATCTGTCTTGCAATCAGTAATGTAGGACTCTATTGTTGTCAACAACTGTCCTTTATCTTCGGTAGACTTGACTGTTACTCCTAGTCGATCGAGGATCTCACCCAGTCGGGTTGGACTCAACCCATATATAATGGACTTGATTTCCCATTCCGCCATGTTGTTCAGTGCTGGGTAACGTAGAATCTTCTGATCCTGGCACGCTCGCCAAATGTTACCCAGGTCACATTCACTCAGAATGACTTAAAACTGAAAACAACAAAGAATTTGGGTCACGTTTGTTTTATGTTCGATAAAACATGGCTGACAAAGATACGTCAGCCAATGACGTCAGCAAATGACGTAAGCGCATTCAATTTGACAGTGCGCTAAGCGGCACAACTTCCAGAGGACTGACAGAGTGATTTCCCTTAGACCGTGGACGAGCCACTCAACATGTATTTACTTACACCCTTGAAAATACGGAATATATTACACAGGGGATGCAAAATTTAACTGAATGCACTTACAATGGGTGAAAGGTACTATATACAACACCCTCCCCCCATAAAAAAAATGACCCAAAATTCTTGAACAACAGACCAAACTGGGTACATAATATAAGCTAATGAGAATACAACATCAAGTATTTACATCTGCTGTGAACTACTAATGTGATACATTAGTTATGAACATATGTGTTCACCTTCAAAGGTACTGCAGTACCTGACATCATTAAAGACTTAATCTGATGGATAACTGACATTGCCATGTGGCCAATAGGCAATACAAAACCCTCAGTATAGTATATAACTACAACATTGGTAGATGTGCCATACACATACACATAATGTTCATTGACTCATTCACAACATATTACGCAAACTTGCATTGCTAACTATATCTCTAAATTATGCACAAATATTACTAGCTAGCATCTGACTAATCATGATAATCTGCATGTGCAGACAACTCATTACACAGGGGATGCAAAATTTAACTGAATGCACTTACAATGGGTGAAAGGTACTATATACAACACCTACCTGGAAGGAGTTGCTCACATCTCGACGTATGGCTGCGATCCATTTCCTCCGGAGATGCTTGTCTTTAGGAAAATTGAAAAAAGACAATTCCGAAGAAGCTGCTTTTCTCCGATCGCTCGTACAGAATGGGACAGAACAGTGAGCCATTACTTCCTGTGTGTTGACACTACCTGCAGAAGCAGCGATGCTCTCCAAGCCTCGCTTTCAAACCGGAAGTACCGAAGTGTGAAAAAGGTCAATATAATCTATAATAGCCGCTAAACGATTACCTAGCCCCTAACCCTAATGATCGTAAAGGGGTGATTGATCGTAAAGGGGATCCAAGGGTTAAGGATAGACTCAGGGTAATCTAATAGCCACTAAACGGGTTCCAAACCCTAATGATCGTAAAGGGGTGATTTATCGTAAAGGGGATCTAAGGGCTAAGGGTAGAGTTCGGGGTTACCTACCCTAACACTGGCGACATTTGGATGTGTTCAGCACCACTAAATATCCCTAACAAACTACATTCTTGTGCATAATAATGAAAATTAATGCACCGAAAAAATAATATATGTATATTAGTTCCCATTTATAACCCTTTTAGCCACTTGAATTACGAGAAAAACGAAATAAAAAATAAATAAAAAATAAAAGTGCTTTCGTAAACTAGCGCTTGTCTGCTGAGAGGTATATCTGGTTGTATCTAGTGTCATAGTGATATCTCACCAGGTAGGACCAGATAGGGGTCTGCTGAGTGGTATATCTGGTCGTATCTAGTGCCATAGTGATATCTCACCAGGTAGAACCAGATAGGGTTCTACTAATAGGTATATCTGGTTGTATCTAGTGTCATAGAGTTTTGTTTTTTTCATATGCTACGGATTCTGTCTCTTCAAAGCTAGAACACGCATTGTTAACAAAATATTGAAGTACATGTATTGACAATTAGGCCAACTTTTGCCGTTTTCAGGACACTTTTCTAGAATATTCCGGCATTACTTGCCTTTGAGATCACTGTTAAACCGTGATATGAGGATGGGGAAAGGCTGCTGCAGTAATAAGACGCATAATTCAGAAAGTTATTTAGAAAATTTATTTTAATACTTTATTCGTTATATTAAGTACATTTTCCTATGTATCAGGGTTGAGTTGTCCAAACGATTATTAGCCTAATCTATAACAAACCCTAATCTTTTTTAACCGAGGTGGAACTTGTCATGGAAATTGACCTAAGTCCATCTTGTTGCCATGGAAACGTAAAAAATACAAATTTCTAAAATTTCTAAATAGCAAAAGGCACCAGTTCAGCATGTACCTGACAGACCTGCAAAGTTTGATGAAAAAATATTGAACGGTTTCTGAGTTATGCTCCGGAAACGAAACGAAACGTGCGACTTTAACATCTAGATTGAGTGATGTCTTTTTGCTATGAAAAGTTTAAATTGAATGAATTGTTGCAGTTTCAAGATAAAGAGAAAATAAAATTTGCATTAATTTCTAATTAAGCTAATGATCGTTTGAACAACTGGATCCAGAAAATTCTTATACAGTTCAAATGATTACAAAATCAAGAAATATTTTTGATACGGATACTGTTAATGGAAAATTGCAAAATCTGTAACGCATTTCTAGCTGCCTTTATATCATCACAGATGAGATAGCATTGCAATCCCATCTAATTCAAGTCAAAACTCGACCGAATAGTATTCAATTATAGGTTTTGTTATTATAAGATATGGAAACCATATCAGAACATAAAATTCATGGTAAAGCTTAATATGTATTATATATCTACTCATGTATCAATACACCTTCAGTTTCTTGAAATTACTTCGCCTCTATATCACCATATTGTGAAAGTAACATCCCTAAGTGCACATAAACATAAACTAACAAAATACATGTTCTGCATTTTATTTACTCTTATCCGCAGCTTATCGGGATCCACAACTTATCAACAGTGAGTAACGGACAGATGGAATTCAAATAACAATTAAATAACAACGATTGTACCCCGTGAATATAAAGGAAACAAAATCGAAACATTTTACTTTAATTAAATCTCAACATTACACACTTCGCATGGTGGTTTACGCCTACACTATTTTTAGAATACATACATGTATGGTATGATTTTTAGCATAGTTATTTTGCGCATGCGTGTACGGCTTTCTGGTAGGAAGCGGTGAGGTTTGCTGTAAACAAATATTCAAAACTCTCCACAGCGCTTGGCGTATTCAATGACATTTCGTGTAGAGATGATAGATCACTAGGAGGAGCTTATGCACACTCGATGACCCCTGACGTCACAAGGCATTGTTTCGCCGGTGTGACTGGCAACAAAATACTACAAATTACGTCATAGGGTATGATCACGTGTTTGAAAAGTTTGTGGCACTGTATTCTAAACGTAGGCCCAAAATCTTTGGTGATTACTATAGAAGTTTATTAGACTATTGTAGGATAATCCGATGCTGTTGCTAAGCCACTTGAACAAAAACACAATAACGTTTCTCGTGTCTATTTTCATTGTACGACACGACTTTTGAGATAATACTTTCCTTCAAACAAGTGTTTGATATGAACCAAACATATATGTTTAGTGAACTTACATCAAGGCAATTCTTACACATTTATGTCACTAAAATCTGATTCAATAATCTTTGTTTATAATTTTAGTTATTGAAAGCATCAAACATTAGAAAAGAATACCATTACAAATACAACTGTAATTAAATCCTTATTTTAAATAGTGGTAAGGGGAATGGTCTTAACAACAGACCATCGCTCTAGACTGGTTCCCGTTCGTTCCTGCGACAGACTGGAACGACCGGTATTGGGCAAAACAACCTTCACCTTGACGTTACGGTAAACTGGTTTAGCGCCTTTGCTGGTTATATAGACAGTAACATAGTCAAGACAAGATGGCGACTAATGTGTCGTCTGTCAACAGTAACATAGAAATTGCAAATATTTTGGATCGGGCGAACAGGTATAGAACGGACTAATGCAAGTATTTGGGAGGAGGCGCTTTACATATTGTCTTGCATAATTATATAGATATGCTACTGCACCTGCGACAGTGAGTTGCATGACAATATATATTTATACACCAAAGTGACCGTGACCCGGTTGTATCAAACTTTAATGATGCATTAACGTGTCATTAAACCTTCATTAACTAATGCATCAGTAAATCCAGTTGTACTAACGTTTTAATGACGTCGTGGTGTCATTAGCGCGTCATTAACTTAATGAAGGTTCTGGGGCATCATTAGCGTGTCATTAAAAACAAACATGGCCGCGAACATATTGTTTGAACGCTTAGGACGCACAAGGAAAGACCGTGTTTTCAGAAAACGAACTCAACACCTCGAATCCATGAGCGATGAAGAAGTAAGGGCACGCTACCGTTTTGGGAAGGCAAGCATCGGATATATCTGCGATCTTGCAAGATCGCACGCACTTAGTGTTGAACTACAGGTAAATGTCGTCACTAGAAACTCAGCTAGTTTGAAATAAACATATTATTATAGCGCCAAATTTATAGCGGCAATCTTTACAATGAATGAAACGCACTTCTACGTGGGTCAGCTCACTGGTCTGTGTTGGTAAAGTCTTATGTGTAGCCTAATGATACCAACCTTGTAAATATATTTCACAATTGAAAGTAATGTAAATTCATGGATCCCTTTCACTTCACTCCAGAAAGATACGTTTTCAACTTGGCGTTGTCAGCCATGATCAATTTCATAAGGGGGAGTTACTCTAATGACTTAAACTAAATGTGTCGTGCACACTGAAGAGAACAGTTTTGCGTGTTCGATTCCGGCCAAAAGAACCTTTTAATTAATTAAAGCATGCACATCTTATATCAATAATTAACACTTTACTTAGTGAGACATAATAGTGAAAACGCAGCCAAATAAATAACAAAGTGGATATAAGTATTATGGAAATATTTGAAAATTTGTCAAACCTATCATTAGCCTCTTTATAATCATTTTATCAGGTTCTGGTAGCCCTACGTTTCTTTGCAAGTGGAAGTTTCCTGCAAATCACTGGCGACACAATAGGGATAGACAAATCAACAGCCTCACGAGTTGTGAGGAAAGTTTCCCTTGCCATTGCGTCTCTTGTGCCCAAGTTTATTACCTGGCCGTCCGAGAGGGATATAGGCGACATTAGAAAGGAATTCTACAATATATCTCGATTTCCTGGAGTCATCGGATGTATCGATGGGACACATGTACGGATACAGGCACCATCAGACAGCGAACCTGCCTTTGTCAATAGGAAAGGCTACCATTCGATCAACGTTCAAGCAGTGTGTGACAGCCAAGGTGTGTTAAATATTTTTTAATAACAAATCAAATGTCACTGTTAAACCTGTGCATGGAGCATACACGTCCTCCCTTCAAAGTCACAAGGACAATATGTTTACGACCCTGACACCATTCACGTTGTTAAACGAAATAGCTATCAGACAAATCTTTATAGTATGATATGATTTCAGCATTTGTTGTTTAACGCAGCGATAAGCAATGTTTCAGCTATATTGCAGTGGCTGCATTATGAACCAAGTTCGATGGTAATATTGACTTATATTAACACTGACCACATTTGTCTCGTTCTGTAGGTAAATTTACTAACTTAGTGGCGAGATGGCCAGGCAGTATGCATGACAGCCACGTGTTCAAGATGAGTAACGTGCGGCAACACCTGGAAACACACCATACGACTCTACAAGACGGCGTTGTTCTCGGTGACAGTGGATACGCATGTCGTCCGTATTTGATGACTCCGTATCTAAAGCCATCTAGCCCCGAGCAAGAGCGATTCAACTCTTCCCATAAAAGAACAAGGTCAACCATAGAAAGAGCATTTGGGTGGCTCAAACGGCGTTTCCATGTTCTGCACGGTGAAATCAGGATGAGCCCAGAGAGAGTTTGCACCATCATTGGTTAGTTTACTAAGATAATAATATACACTGTAACTATGAAATAAATTTGAAGATAACCGATATATAAGTGCTAACACCAGTGGGAAACACTCCTTCATATAACATAAGAATCGAATGATAACAATACTGTAGACCCTTTAAACAATCATAGTATATTTCACAGGTGCTTGTGCTGTGTTGCATAATCTGGCGATAATTCTTCGTGAACCCATGCTGGATGTTGATGGAGAGGACGACAGTAACATTGAAGGGCAATATACAGGTCCCGAAGATGGACGGGGCATCCGTGATTATATCACAAGGCACTATTTCACTAACTGAAATGATCAAACTGTCTCTGCTTTAATATAACTGACGTAGCTTGTGTTTCGGGCCGTTTTGCCTTGTATGGGCGTGGTCCCGTTTGCTACGTCACAATGGCCAAGATAGTGGGGGAATTAACTTGGTAGAGCTGATTACTCGGCTATCACCTTTAAAACAGAGAGAAGGCTGCTGAGTCCCTTGAAGTCTTTATTCGTGGCAGAGTCAAATTTAATATATAGAGAGAGATATTTAAACAATATTACATTACAAGATAGATGTAGTCAATGACTTGTTACATTAAATTTATAATTGACAACCATACATGAATTGATAGCGACTGGTTTAAACTTTCTTAACAGGACTGTTCTAATAAATAAGGTACAAAAACGAATTGTGAATAATAAGCGACTGGGAGGTATTTCATGTTATACTAGCTACAACATTTCATACAGGAACTGTTAACATTTACATTTACGGAATTCTAGCGTTACTCGTGTATTTACATACAAATGTATTTAACATATTGTATAATTTCAATGCCGTAAATGCTTAACCAAATGATAGACTTAGCATGGCCAATATTCGTATGAGACGGTATTTACGTGAGATTACCCGTGGGTATTTACCACAATGTACTCTTTCTCATGCTATGTAATGTACGGCTTTATCTATCACTTGGCATATCAACAGTTATTGTACAAGTGAACTAATCTACTGACATCTATATAAACACACACATACAATTTAACATTCAAGTTTCTTTGCGGTATAACGAATGACATATAACTTATTCTTAAATATTACAAACCATGGTAAATATAAAGTTGCTTGCACATGATATAATATAAGTTAAAGGCAAGGAGAATTGAACAAGAAAATAATGTTATCTTACCTTTAAAACTGAGAGAAGGCTGCTGAGTCCCTTGAAGTCTTTATTCGTGGCAGAGTGAAGTGTCTGCCACTGGACTCCGTATAAATAGGGACTCAGGCCTTCTGTAGAATGCATTAGTTACCTAATATTGAAACTATGATCTAAATCTGCTACATGCGTGGCGTATTAATTACAATTATCCGAGAGTTACGGAGCGCACTGACCGCGTAATATCCTTTATATTCCACCTATCTGATACTAAAATGACGATGCGTCCGGCCAAACACAGCATGTTATAGCCTGGGGCATAACCCTAGCCTGGCCACCTGGCTGAGTTACATAATCCAGAGTCACTGGTTTGTGACGGTTAGTTACGTGCATGGCAACTGACTAACATTATCTACAGAAATATATTTAGGTTTAGCTAGCTGTAAGATAAAATATTGAGAGAATTACAAAACATATTGAAATATGACCACTATAATTATGGGTTAATTATAATGATTTTAGGACTATGACATAACTATACAGAAGAATGCAGAGATACCATCTGTTGTCACTGAAGAAAAAAGTTGACAGTGTTCGCAGTATGTATTTGCCAATGCGTGCAAATATAAATCTTACAAATATTTAACCAAAATCTTTTGCGTGCACTTTTGTCTTTTCCTGTTGAATCAAAGGGATATAGTTTCCCAGCTTTGTTTAACTAAAATTTAGATTACTGCGTAAATATTGTCCAGTGTACACAGTGCACATTTCCCTTCAGAAAAAATACAGCTAAACGCTACACGGATACAATGAGTTTGAATTTGTTGCACAACGCCAAGACTTCACGGTGAGCATGTAAGGTTCTTTGTGTATCTTTAGCAATGAGTCTATCACATTAATTTTATTGAATATGGTTTACATAAATTTCGTCGAAATCATGTATTAACTGATCGGCTTATCTCATCAACTCATCGTTATTGACAGCTACATACGTAAAGAGCACCCAGCAATCTACCGAAGTGATACTGTTTGGTTACTTGTATGTAGTATAAAGTAGAAGATGGATAACAATTTATTAGAAGTGTTAGTTATCTCCCGTTCGTTCAACTGAAGCTATACAATATACAACACAACACAGTATAGCACACTATCAAACTAATTGTATTTTTTAATGAACTCTTAGTAACATTTCAAAGATGAGGATGTCGTTTTCATTCATGGTGCATCAAGCTATCCAACTCCAATCGGAGCTTCTTGTTCATGAGTTCAAAGTAAATGGTTTGTTGAATGACTTTCTTTTTCTGCTCAAGCAAAACCTCATACTGCAGTCTGGTGATGTCATCCTGTTTGATCTTTCTCTTGGTGACACGATTTGATTTCCCCCCAGTCTGGACCAAAGGCCTGAAAAAATACATTGTTTTTGGATCATGCGAGTCTCCGTGTGTATATACAGTGAATGTTACGCTATATACGCGTGTGTTAAAGGCCAAAATTAGTATGAGTGTTTCAATCTAAGGGATGGGCGAGTAGAGAAAAGGACTTGGTACTACATGTTTGTTAGCATTGCTGCAAGAAGTAAGATTCCAGTATTAATTAACAGGACATAGTCTTCGATGGTACTAATGTCGTCATGTAATGCAGATGCGTCGACAGACAGTTCTCCTTCTGGGTAGATCTGTGTGCTGGAACAACTGGGCACAGACGCTTCCTGAGTAGGGACATCGCAAACATTTTCTTCTAAAGCCTGTGCTAACAGGTGTAAAGTCGAGGGAGAGCCAATTACATCGGCGACTTCCGTACCTGCACACACAAAGTTTTTTGCACACTTATTGAACATCAGTTAATAATATAATTAATATTTTTACACTGTTAAAACGGGAGAGGCACGGCACAAGGGTTATTATCATTTGTTTTATTACCAAAGGAAATGATACATTAGAATTGTATGATATATTTGTGTGATGACACGGCCTATTTTATGTCTGCAGCCACCTTCAGAAAAATGACTGCTATAATGTGACATATTTTTTCAACCAATTTTCGTTGTCATAAGAAAATTCTCTCATGAAAAGTATAAATGCTTCACATAAAATTTGCATTTAGAGACGAAGAATGTCAAGATTTGAACTTAACATCGAAAGACACAACATGAACTTCTTGGTTTGGAATAGGGGTAATGAGAGTTGCCCCCCCTTTCTCTTTCCACAATGGCTGCCTGTCGGAGAACGGATGAGAAATACCATTACAAATGTAAATATGCACTGTGTATTTTATCACACGCGGCAATTTAATTGAAAGTGTTGTCAAAAAGGTTGGTTAAATGTTCTTTTTTCATTTATTTTGATTAATGATCATCAAATCATGTGCAATACCCGATTCCCCATAGCCTTGTTCAACGTGTATGAACAGCTGATTAGGCTACTTGTTCGTTGTATCATGTAAAGTACTTTTTTAACACTTACAACAGTTTGTGTATCGATATTTTATTGAATGCAGGCGACATACCCATTTGCATCACTAGATCGTCCGATTCGATGCCCGTGAGTCCAGTGAAACTGGGACATTCCTTGTAAATGTCCACTATCTTTTCACTCGTCGTGGAAAGTGTGGCAATACAGGGCCCTCCCGCGGTCTTCCTCATGTCCAGCTGTCTGTTACTGAATTCCCTTTTGGCCGTCTGGTGCATGTTCGTCCATTTTGTTTCTATTTCTTTTGTTGTACGCTGACAAACACCGAGAGCGTTAACTTTGGAAGTTATCTCTGCCCAAATAGCCTTCTTTCTTTCGTGGGTGACGGTGCTACACAACTTACTGTTAAGTATGGAGATGTGTTTCTCCACCAACTCGGCAATAAGCTGAATTTCGGAGCTGTCGAAAATCTTGTTTCTATTCCTAGATTTAGGTGGATACGATGCCATTTTGACAGACGACCGGAAGTAACGCGTACGTGTTTACGTCAAGGAATTGTGGGAAATATTTAGGGGAAACACCGAATTTAATGACAGGTTAATGAAGACACTTACATTAAGGCATCATTAGATAATGATATGCTAATAAACGTTTGATACAACCGATTTTAATGATGCCATTAACTAATGGTGCATTAAGCATTTAATGTATCATTAGGGTTTAATGTAGCCATTAGTTAATGAGGCTTTGATACAACCGTGTCCGTATCGCTAGCTCCCCGTTGGGCTTCGATGAGAGCACGTGGAGCCGTACAACCAATGTAAACAAAGGATAACTACGCAAAAACAAGTAGATTTTCACGTATGAGGTTACTTTCTTAATGAACCGTAACCATGCTTTGACAATTGTTTATGAGAATGTGCAGACTTGTCAAACATGAAACTGATGAAAAGCATATGCAATATCTTGAATAGACTGTGAAAGATGTGACGAATCGTCACATGGCGCTGGCCTGTGGCAGAGGTACATGTACTATGCTGGTTGGCTACCGGCCGCTGTGTCTACTTACTTACTTTGGAGATTTAACGTGCGCTTTCCGACTGATGCGTATTTCGCACACGGGATGCTGTGTCTAATGAGAGCCGAGTCTTTTATAAGCGCCGGGTCTCTCTCTAATAAGCAATTTGAATAGTGTTTGTGTCCGTTTTAATTAGATGCTGTTTCACAAAGCCGTCATAATGCTACGACAACATGATAAACTATGTCAGTGGGCCAATGAATTCGGCTTACAATTACCAAACTTGTTATTAACTGTGCACTTTTAAAAAAAGAACAAGTTCGATTTTAGCATTTGTAAACCAGACCCATTGACCCAATATATAATAATACGTCCTTATTACATTGGAGGGTGTCTGTAGTTGTCACAGAAACATAAAAAAAGGAGGGGGAGTATATTTTTCCTGTGCACACCAAGTAAAATCATATCTCATCATACAGTTTACACGAAAAGTGAGTAGCAATTTGCGAAACTGCTTGTAATCTTGTAACCCACGCCTGTGTACGACTCGCTATTACCCTCACTATAAGACGCCTAGCATTAATTTCAGGGGTGTTAGCTGGAAACCTCGCCTCTGTGCGTTATAACAAAATCAAGTTGGAAACATGATATTCGGTGGGAGAATACAGTGTTATGCACGAGAATTAAAGTCGGAGAGAGGATGTCTTCCAAAGTATGTGTCAATTATGCTTCATTCAGAGTATTTGTAAATACAGGAGAAACCAATGAACGACTATTTCACGAGTTGAAATTCGAGCATTTTACTTCAAACACTGCCCGAATGCATATGACCCTTGACCTACTTACAGCATAAGAGTATATTCGTGTTAATTTGCAGTTATAAGAATAATTTTCATAAATTGTGTTTATGTCTAATATCTTCCAAAAAGTATTCAGAAGTCAGGAGATCATCTCAGCAACGTGTACATGATTTTCATATGCATCTTTCCGTAGTTTAGTTATCGAATAGCACTTGATTAACATCCGTACATACTATTTGGGATTTAATAAATACATCTATTTCGATTTTGAAGGAAAAAACTAATGCGAGTTCGTCTGCGAGTCGGAAAATTTAAAAAATCAATCTTAAGCGTTATACATTGTATTTTACCAAATCAAAATTTCTTAAGTTTATTGATACCAATTATTGTATATGGTATCTATTATTTCCCCATGTCACATCACAGTGTTCATCACCTTTAACTCGCAACCTCTTGCAGCGAATATCACAAGCTTTATTGACTGTTTTGTATCAGGTTTTGGTATATGTTAAAATAAATAAAAATGACAATACACTCATATCAAGAATATTTATTCGTTGCATGTATACAAACGTGATTAAACAATAATATTTAACACAAAACAGTTTTACAAAGATTCCAATTTTCTAAAGTCTCAAGGCACGCAAGATTCTCATTTAAATATAGTTCCAAAAGTTTAACCCCTTGAGTGGCAAGCTGGACAATTGTTCGTTTTAACAATCAAATTTCTGCCTAAAAAGGCTATTGAAAACCTATCCTGTGACAATTTGTTGAAAATAGCTCTTTTTTTGTAAGTTCTGACGTCAGAGCACCTCGAATGAGGTGGGATACTTATTCAATACCAAGGATCTATGATGTGAATCTGTACGGAGTAGCGGTCGGGTAGCGTAGTGGTTAAAGCGTTCGCTCGTCACGCCGAAGACCCAGGTTCGATTCCCGACATGGGTACAATGTGTGAAGCCCATTTGTGGTGTCCCCCGCCGTGATATTGCTGGAATATTGCTAAAAGCGGCTTAAAGCCATACTCACTCACTCACTCACTCACTCACTCACTGTAGGTTCACGTTTCTCGTTGAATTGAAGTGTTAACAGTGCGGTTTTACGACAGACAAGTTCGTGTTAGTAAATGTATGACACTAAAAAAACACAAGCAAACTGTCATGTGATCGGCTTGCAGAGATAATTGCTTTCCAGAGGCATATTGACCATATGTATGACATCATAGAAATATGAATTAAAACAACAACAAAATATAAACTATAATAAGGCTTTTATTAACAGCACAGGGTGTATGTCTTTACAAGTGTAGAGTTCGAGTGATTTCAACGATTTTCAAAATAATTAATAACCTTGACGGTTGAATGATTTTAGAAAAGTTTAAAGCGTTTATTCTCAACATGAAATACACCACTCGGATGCACCTGATGGAGACGACCAACTTTGTGACATTTATAGATGGAGGTCCAAACTTGACCGGTCTCCTGATGTATACGACCAGGCGTTTCTTTGACGCCAGGAAGCTGTCATTTAGAGAAATCTGTTTTGACGTAATGACAGGTCGTGTTTTCAATACATGGATAAGTCCAAAACTTCTTCCTTTGCCTCGACTTGGTGACCGATTCTTCCGTGTCATTGTTGCGTGTAACACAAAATCTCGACTGAAGGGTTGTAACATGAGAACAAGGTTTTTTATTCTTGCTCGCTCTGCTCGTCATCACCATCATCGGCAGCTGAGATAGATTCAGTGTCACTTTCTGCTTCGGGTATGTCTACACGAGTCAGAATGTCTTTCATCACAGTTTTCGTGAAACGAGCGATCTTGTTTTTGATAATAGATTGATCAGTTCCAGGATCCATATCGCTCAGGCTGTCTAGGATGGGTTGAAATAGAGGCGCCTGTCTAAAATATTGGGCGAACTCTATGACACTATTGAGGCTGTCGTTCAATTCACTTTCCCACATCTGTTTCATTTTTCTGTCAATCCATTCTTCTGTTCGACCCTGTTGTCTGTACTTTTTCCTCTTGAGTTTCATCCCGTCGTGCTTGATGTTGTTCACGCGATTCCAGATGCGTTGTAAACCAACATTTTGCCGCTCCTCCGCATCCACGTCGGTGTTTGGCGGCTTCCTGCGACGACGTTTGACAGCGAGACCTTCGCCTTTCTGTTCAGGAAGTCGTTCCTAATTGTCGTCACTGTTGTCGTCACTCTCGTATCTGAGACGTTTTCTTTTGCATTTCAAGTCGTCGTTTGCTGGACACCACGATCTGATATGTCGCTGTAGATCGTGCATATTGTCTATCAATACGCCGCAGTCAGTACACGCAGTGGCCATGGTAAAAGGTCCTGTGTTGTCACTCGAGATGGATGCTGTTTCAACGTCATCGTCGTCAAAGCTAAGAGACCTTTCTTTGGAAGTCGAAGTGTGATCAGCACGAATGTCAGGGCCTGTCTGAACGTCTAATGCTAGAGAGACATCTTTTACCCCTTGTTGTTGTTGTTGTTGTTGGGAAGCACTGTGATCAGGTTGATTTTCATTGGTTGTCAAGACGTTGACATGTAATCTATTCTTCTAACTTGTACCGGGTTTGAGATCCACTGTGAGGTGTCCGTAAGGGGTTTCAACAGCCCTTTCATAAAGAGTCATAAATTTACCAATGTCTTCAGGAAATATTCTTCTGGCGAATAACTTCACCTGCTGTCTGTCCACTGGCGAATTGAAAAGTGTGACATAATGAGAATTTAGAGCAATGTCCCTAGATTCCTTACCTCTCGGGAAGAGGTTTTGCAATAGCAAAAAGATAATGACATTTTTGTGGTGGGAGGTTTGGGTAAACAGACGGGAAATCCGATTGTCATTCTTTGCTTCAGACAAAAAGTCATTCAACACCATCATGTTCTGGTTACGGGCATCGAAGAAGTTTTCATCTTTGAGATCGTAAGGTATTCCTTTAACAAACCGTACTTGAAGAGGTTGCCACACAGTATAACACCAGACAATACAGTCGGGCAGGGGTTGAACGAATCCATGACGTAATAGGTTGAAGACAAACACCGACTTTCTGCATCCACTGGGTCCAACAACGATGCTATTGGAGGGTATAAGGAACTTTGTATCGTCCGTGACGCTGGTGCTCCCGAGATGAAAGCAAACGAGGAGATATTTCCTGATGATGATGAGGAGGGTGTTTATCCGGAGGAGGAGGAGGAGGAGGAAGAGTAAGGTGTTTATCCAGAGGAGGGAGAAGAGAAGGCGAGTCTTGAGTTGAACTATGCACCTGCTTCTGATGTCTCTTTAGATTATCTTTTCGCGTAAAACTCTTGCCACAGTGTGGACAGGTGGTAACCTCCATAGTGATCAAATACAAGTGCCCGATGAGAGGGTCTGAACCATTCTTTATACCCTTCACCCATGCGATGCTTCAAGGCAGGTCGGATTCGTTTCACAACAGCCTTTACATTCGACACGAGTTGTATTTTCAGTATAGTCATTTTCCCCTTCTTGGTTGTCATCTTTTTCTTCTTAGATGCAACCAGTCTCTTCGGTGACCCCTTTGATGCCATTGATTTTCTCCGACATGTTTTTCTCGACTTGGTCTTGCCACGCTTTGTGAAAGCGACCGTAGGTCCAATTATATCCTCTGAAACTCTCTTCATGTTGAAAACGGACGTCTTATCTGTCAGCAAAGTGAGAGTGAAAATGTCAGTCACTCAACACTACCGTTGAGTTTTATAACACATATTGACATAGATCATACACTTATTCCCGGGCTGATAATCTCAGCAGATGCAGCCCCGAATGCGCATGGAGAAAAGGTTAAAAAAAAGGCGCCAAAATGCTGTCGCCAAAATGCTGTCGCAATAGCATTCCATTTCTCGCGCGATGTCAAGTTTTCTTATAAGGATATTCATTACTATCCATTGTTCTTTGTTAAGGAATGCTCGAGTAATTAGTTGCATGGTAACATCTAGTCAGTTGACCCTGTATTCATCCAATTAACCTGATACATCACTTATACATTTACATATTAATGAGTTATCTTGCCTATTAATGAGGGATTGGTGACCTTAGTTTCCATATAAGGATATTCATTACTATCCATTGTTCTTTGTTAAGGAATGCTCGAGTAATTAGTTGCATGGTTACATCTGGTCAGTTGACCCTGTATTCATCCAATTAACCTGATACATCACTTATACATTAACATATTAATCAGTTATCTTGCATATTAATGAGGGATTGGTGACCTTAGTTTCCATATAAGGATATTCATTACTATCCATTGTTCTTTGTTAAGGAATGCTCGAGTAATTAGTTGCATGGTTACATCTGGTCAGTTGACCCTGTAT